>NC_134600.1:4945000-6418680 GCF_037038515.1 Microtus pennsylvanicus | reverse complement strand
AATTTTATGGGGCTCCCAGATATGTGAACAAGTGCCTCTCTGATTTATGGGTCTTCTTCTGAGTCTTTCTCTAATATTTGGGGGAAAGAAGATGATTAGAGGGAGGGGAAACTGTAATTATTACATATCGTATGCTAGTATACTCATTCACAATAAGGTAGATTAGCAGTTTTTGTAGCATTCCACTGACTAAACTCACTTGCAGTTGTCTGGTATATTTATTTATACTGATGAATTATATTTGAAATAGGTCCATGTTCTATTTATTCTTAAACAAATAACCCTATTATAATTGCTTTTACTTCATTTTGGTAAAAATATATATTTATGTTTAATATCAACCCATTATTACAAATATATGTATATGTATATATATATATCAGCTTGTATTATTTTCTGGTAAGAACCTTGCAATGTGATGGCACATTATTCCTTAGGGCACTCATTTTAGGAAGCTACCTTTAGAATTTTGAAAAGGCTAAAAAGCTACAATGTTAGCTAACTGTTCCCTGGGCTGGATATATCTATCACTTAATCACATAAATGAGTAAGTCTTCTGATGATTTAAATCCCCAATCTCCTGCCACTCTGACCATGGCAGCTGGAAAAGAAAACGATTTTCAGGTATGCCTTATCAAATTATATATTTTTAAGCAAAAATGGATTGTACAGTACATTGATCTACAAAATAACTGGATATATTTGATATGCCACATCTGAGAGTCAGTAATGGGAAATTGTACTCATTTTTGCTATGAAAACTGTATATGACTAAACTCAAATAATGAAGTATGTTTTTACAATTTGCTATTGGCAGAAAATTGATAGCTATGTAATTATAACATCTCAACAAATTCCATTTCATATTGTTTTCTGATGATGCTTGTAGTGGTGCAATTAAAAACTAATTAGTTAACAGACTACTAGCTTATACCAAATAGGAAAAAAAACCATGAACTTCAACAGACAGCGCTGAAATTCATAGCAGAGGTACCCAACTTTACCCTCACCTGTATACTACATGTATCCACTCTGTATTTGAAAAGCATCCTCATTTATTACTTTCTTTTTTTCTGAAAACTACAATATCTCAATAAAATTGTGATTCTGTTAAATCTGTGCTCTAGTATCATGATCACAAACAATTGTCTCTTTATATAATATCTGCTATTCCCTGTGTAGGGAGAGCTTTATTTTTGTTTGATAACATATATGTGTGTGTGTGTGTTTGTGTGTATGTATGTATGCATATATATGTATATATAGTGCATGTTTAAATGCTTAAATATTGTGCTTTCAATTCTTTAAAAAGAATGGTAGATAATATTTCTCTACCGAGATGAACATTTTGGATTCTTCTCCCCATACAAGCCTGAAGATCAAGTTCAGGGACCATAACCAGTAGTTTAGTACAGCATGGTCACCCCTTCCTGTACCTTCTCAACCTCTAGTCTTCTTCCAGGACATTCTCTCCCTCACATATCTAGAGGCTCCAATAAGACCACTATCCACATCGCTGTACAACCAGATCAGGAAAATCCTTTAAGAGTTTTGGCTTGGTTAATCTGTTGAACTTTTACCTTTGAACACACTTGTGGCCCTCTATAATTATCCTCAAACTCCAGGTTTAGAATAGGACCTTCATTATACACTCTGTCCTAGCCACCTACGTACACCTGTCGTTATAACTGATCCATATCCAACTCTTACACTTAACCAGGATCACACATCCTCCCCTGTGTTTTTCCCAACATGCTGCATCCATAAACAGACATAACAAAAGAAGTCCAGATACCCGTAATTTATTATTAAAATTACAATAATATGAAAGATTAAGGGAGTATCTCTCCTCTTCCAAAATTCATCTGTCCAACACTGATTTCCACAATAAGAATTGACTAGTCAAACTAGGAGGCACAGAATTAAAAACAAAAACAAAACAAAATCAGCCAAACTTATCAGATATTTAAGGTCTTCACAAAGAAACAACTCAATGAAATTAAAGAGAATAAGTAACAATAAATGTTTAAATGACACCTATGAAAACACAAAAGAACTAGTTGAAATGAGTGATAAATGTACTATAGAATATGATGCTAAAATTAAAGGAGAAATAAAATCTTTGGGAAGGATCCAAACTTAAGCAAAGGTAGAACTTGAAAACTCAGGATTTCAAGTCTAACAGGGACAATAAAATAAGCAGAAGAATAATTATCAGGACTCAGAAATAAAGCAGAGGACCTAGCTGTAAGAAGCAAAGAATATTTTAAAAATTAAAGTCACAAGAAAGAAACAGTAAATGTGATTCACCATGAAAAGAGGAAAACTCAAGCTATAAAAATGGAAAAGGAAGAATCACAAGTTAGTGACTTATACATTTATAGTTTATATAAAAATTTCCCATCTGAGCTGACAATGTTATCCCCAGAAGCCATAAGCTAACAAAACCCAACATCAGGTCTGAGAATCTCCATTTTTAGTTGCTGGGCAGTTTTGTCCAAGAGACTACCAAGCTTAGTTCTGTTGCGTTTTGTACCTCCTAGTGATAGAAGTTAAATCATTATTTCTTTAGGTACCTTTCATTTCAAACCCATGATCCACAGGCCTTTTGTCACTGAATTCTTTGGAAAGCAGTTTGACTGCTAGTGACTTGTCTTAAAACTATGATAACACAGATCTGAACAGGTGAAATTCCAAAGATGTTTCAGACATAGACCAAATGGTCCCACTTAAGACTCTTTACTGAGTTTCCATTTTGACCCTTGCAATTTTCTTTCTGGTCTGAGCAAAGCTGAAAAATTATTCCCACCAGCATGAGCTCTGAAAACAGATAAACTAATTCCTAATAGTTTATCTGCTTTTGAATTAGAAGGTGGCATTTTGTAGTGAAGACTCTCTGCATTCTTCAAAGGATTTTCTGGTTCATATCACTTCACTGGAACCCTATCACAAAAACTCCACAATCCCATACTTCTGGTATCTCTGTCTGTTTTCCATTTTACTTCATGGAGACTGCTGAGCATTTTGAAGAATATGTTCTGTGACTTTCAATTATTGAAATCACCTTCATGCTCAAAGCCAAGATGACTGGACAGATTTTCACTTCTGCTTCCGTGTTTCATAAATTATGATGCAATCCTTAATCTCATCCAATGTCCACTAATTGTTATATTAGGCAACTCTCTAATTGTTCATAGGAAGAGTGCAAAACATAATATTTTGTAGTAGTTTGAACAACTGATCCTAACACATATTATATACTTAAAAATTGAATGACAAACCAATATATAATAGTTTTCTAATTTAATTTTTTGTATCAAACTAATGATTGTGAAGTCATTTCTCAATCGAAGCCATTAATCCTTTAAATAAGTAAGAGCTCGTTAGTGAAATCTACTATTTTTTGTTTTACCTTGCTGTTGTGTGTGTGTTTGTAGTATATACGTTTAGTAAGAATAGCAGTGTTTATCATGGAAATGCTAGTCAAAATGACTCTGACTCAGAATTCCAGTCAGAATAGCTAAAATCAAAAACATCAAGGATAGGGGCTGGAGAGATGGCTCAGTGGTTAAGAGCACTGTCTGCTCTTCCAAAGGTCCTGAGTTCAATTCCCGGCAACCACATGGTGGCTCACAACCATCTGTAATGAGGTCTGGTGGCCTCTTCTGGCCTGCAGGCATACACACAGACAGAATATTGTATACATAATAAATAAATCAATAAACATTTTTAAAAAACATCAAGGATAGCTTATGCTGGAGAGGCTATGGAGTAAGGAAAACACTCCTCCATTGCTAATGTGAATGCCAACTTGTACAATCACTCAGAAAATCAGTATGGCATTTTCTCAGAAAATTGGTAATCAACCTACCTTAGGACCTAGCAATACCACTGTTGGGCATATACCCAAAGGATCTTCAATTATATTACAAGGACATTTGTACAACTTTGTTCCTAGTAGCCTTATTTGTATTATCCAGACCTAAAAAGAACCTAGATGTTCCTCAACTGAAGAATGGATAAAGAAAATGTGGCGTATTTACACAATGGAGTACTACTCAGCAATGAAAATCAATGTCATCTTGAAATTTGCATGCAAATGGATGGAACTAGAAAAAAACATCCTGAGTGAGGCAACCAACACCCAGAAAGATGAACATCATATGTACTCACTCATAAGTGGATACAAACTGTAAAGCAAAGGATGATGAGCCTATAGTCCACAACCCTAGAGAAGCTAAGTAACAAGGTGAACCCTAAGTAAAACATATATAGATCCACTTGGAAAGGGGAACAGAGAGGATTTCATAAAAAATTGGGAACATGGGGCTAGGGGGGAGAGAAGGAATAAGGAAGAGGAGGGGAGAAAGGGAGGAGGGAGGAGAACTTGAGGAAATGTGATAGTCAGATGGAAAAAGGGTTGAGTTGAGAGCAAGGAAAGAGATATTTAGATTGAGTGATCCAATATGGTGCTAGAAAGAAACCTGACACTAGAGAAGATCCCAGGGATTCACAAAGATGACACAAGCTAATATCCTAAGCCATGGATGAGAGGTTGCCGGAAATGACCTTGCCCTGTAGTCACATTGATGAATATCTCTAATGACATCATAGAACCTTCATCCAACAACTGATGAAAACAGAGGCAGAGACCCAGAGTGGACCACTGGGCTGAGTTCCCAATGTCCAGTTGAAGAGTAAAAGGAGTGAGAATATTAGCAAAGAGGTCAAGACCATGATGGGGCCAGCCACTGAAACAGTGTACCTGAGCTAATTGGAGCTCACCAACTCCAACCAGATAGGAAAGGAACCAGCACAGGACAAAACTAGACCCTCTAAATATGGGTGACATTTGTATGGCTGGGGCAGACTATGGGGCCACTGGCAGTGGCATCAAGAATTAGCCCTACTGCTTGTACTGAATTTTTGGAAACCCATTCTCTTTGGATGGATACCTTGCTCCACCTAAATATAGTAGGAAGGGCCTTGGACCTTCCCCCAAAGCAATATGCCTTACCCTCTCTGAGGAGTAGATGGGGTGGGTTGGAGGAGAAGGTGGAGGGGATGGGAGAAGGGGAAGGCATGGGAACTAAGATTGTTATATAAAATTAAAAAAGATTGTTTTCTTTAAAAAAATAAAAAGAATAACAGTGCATTAAATTATTTTATCCAAAACTCTAAAACTCTGATGATTTAATACATTCTGAACTGATATAATAGTCATCATATATTAGAATTAATAATCATTTAAATGGTACATTTACAAAGTTTAAAAATTCACATAATATTTATGTAAATTAGAGTTTGGAAAAGTAAAACTATTTAGCTTATATTTCTAAGTAAGAAGCTTAGTTTGTGTCTCAGTTTGTTTTTATTAATTAAGTTATAATCTCAGATGAAAAACAGGGAGTTGTTAGTGAACAATTGTTAACGAACCAGGATATCAAGTTTTCAAAAATTCACGTCTACCAATACTTTAATAATGAGATTTTATTCCATAAAGAAAGTATTACAGGGCTGGCTAATCCCTCTGTAATGAGTCTGGACAATCCCTCCATAATGGGACTGTCCATGGATTCTATGGTTGACAAATCCTGCCATTGTTAGGGAATATTGTTCTGAAGCATGTTGCATTTTTTCCTACTGAGTTTGTTAACAATTCAAAGATGTGTTTGATTAAATAAAATTAACCTGCAAGCAGGAGAAAGAGTCAGCAAGAAGTTGACAGGAAGTGGTAAGGAGGAACCATGAGCAGCAAGGGTTTTTAAGTGGGGGCAAAGGATGACTTTGGGTTGTTTGGAGAATGCCAGCAAAGGAAGAAGGTTGGCTACTTGCTGTTCAGCCTCCTCGAGGGAGCAGAATTCTACTTCAGACATTAAACTTTGAGTTCTTTAGATTTATGTAAAGTTTCCCTTCGTACTTTGAAAGATTGGTTGCCTGAGGGAAGAGAATCCACTCAGGCTGTGTCCCTTGCAGACAAAGCTATTGCTTAAGGGATAGCCAGTGTAGATAATAAAAAGCATTTAATCACACTCCATAAGGATATTATCCACAGAATTCATGGCTGGAAAACCCATCCATAAGGAGAATGTCCACAAAGTCCGGAGCTGACAATCCCTGTATAATGAGGCAGTCCACAGAATGCATCAGCGTTTGCAGCAGACACCACACACAGACACTGGAAGAGAAACTAATGCAGAAATTGACAATCCCTACACAAAGAGACTGTTCACACAGTCCATGGCTGGACAATCTCTGCATAAGAAGGCTTTCCAAAGAGTCTAGAAGCTTTCTCATCAGACACTGAACATAAATAAGGGGGTTCTTTTAGAAGTAAAATTCCTTACTTGTAATTCCTATTTCTCCTCTTTCTTCTTCTTCTTCTTCTTCTTCTTCTTCTTCTTCTTCTTCTTCTTCTTCTTCTTCTTCTTCTTCTTCTTCTTCTTCTTCTTCTTCTTCTTCTTCTTCTTCACTAAAACAGGTCACAGCCAGTCCAGAAGCCCTGTAGGGAGGAAAATCAAAACAAATGCATCATGCCTATTTTGTTTAAATTAAAGTCTACTCAAGAACTGGGAAACCATGCCTGGTACTGGCCACCTCACCTAATTCCTAGGGTACTGAGGTCTTGGACCTTAGAAAAACGGTTAACACAATCTCTTCACTATGTAAACATAATGCCTCGTGGCATTTCAAATATTGTCTTTATGCGCACAGGTAAGAGTAGCTACTAGATCTCAACAAATATGCTTTTCTTACAGTACTTAAAGTATAGTATAGAAAGTCATAACTGGATATATTGCAAAAATCTATAAACAGTGAGGAGCCCAGAACAGATTGATAATCCACATTACCCATATTAGATTTATGGATCACAGAACATGAAGGAAGTGTAAGGAAGAAGGATTATTAGTGCCAGAATATTAGGATGTCTACTCTGAAACAGTCTCTTGTAGAAGTGGATGCATAAACAAGACCACAACATCAATATCAATAAATATGTTAATAGGGAATGAGGAAAATTTCAACAGATCCCATTCTCTGGAAACAGAACTACAAGCAATCATTTTCTGCTCGGAGAAGGATAATTAAAATGCTACAGAGAAAAGCTTACTACTCAGTTATACAATGCACAGTGGTCAGCTGTGAAACCATAGACATCCAAGCAACAAAAAGTTACTCATAGCTCACCATCACTAAAACCTTTTCTTGCCTTTCAATTAGAACAGATTTAAGAGAATTATGACTTGACAAAGTGTGTGTTTATTGTTAATTTTCACACTATAATTATGGTAATGACCTGTTAATGTTTGAAACTGCTTTAGTTCATTATAAGATGTCAGCAATTAGAAAAACATTAAAACTTGTCTAAGAGAAGTTTGACATTATCAGTGAGTTCTTGGAGTTGACATGCTTAATATGACACATTTAGATTTTGATATAGCTGAAAACTCTAAAGAAACACTCTAGACCAATTCAAAAGGACATTCCCATCCATGCTGATCCTCCCCTCCTTTAAATAGGAGATACTGTAGCCACAGAATTATAAGTAGCATGAAGCATCATCTGCTTGTTTATCATTATTTAATTGCTGATGAACTCTCTTGACAGAAATTTGGCTCAGAGACGCAGCCCAGAGGTATACTTTTCTTTAACCCTTTTCTTACAGAGATTGGCAGTCAGAGATGGGTAATGTAGTAGGAGCTGCGGGCCTGCTTTTCTTCCCGCCCGGCTCCTGCGCAGCTAGCTTTACACCAGAAATAACAACACACAAACTGTATTCATTTAAACACTGCTTGTCCCATTAGCTCTAGCCCTTACTGGCTAATTCTGATATCCCGATCAAGCCATCTCTAATAAACTGTGTAGCACCGGTATTACGGGGGAAGATTCAGCATGTCTGACCTGGCGGCTTGCTTCATCGCATGTGCGTCTGCCTGGGAGAGGGGAGCATGGCCTCTGAGCTCACTTCCTCTTCCTCCCAGCATTCTGTTCTGTTTACTCCTCCCACCTTTGTTTTAACCTATGAGGGCCAAGCAGTTTCTTTATTATAATTAGCCAATGACCTTCCTCGATCAGGTAAGATCTTTTTTATCCTAGGCATCTAAGACAAGGGCATGTATGATTAGAATGCATGTACTGAAGATGGGTATGTCTGGAAAAGAGGGGAAATAACCCCCAAGACAGTCACAATCATCTGTCCTGTGGCAGAATCACAGGTTTTATTAAATGTAATAAAAAAGGGAGGAATTGTCAGGGCACAGACAGATGTGAGCCCCGTTCCACCTTGTCTAGATGTCAGAGAGTTTGAGCTTATTTTTGCTCTATACCAGGTGTGACTCCAAACAAGAGATTCTAGCCTAAGGTGTGACTAATCAGTATTTTGAGTGTGGAAGAAGATCTACTCCACCTGGACCAAAAGTTGGAGAATTTAAATCTATATGTATATAAGCATGTGGAAGAATAAACAAGGCAGAGATATAGGAGAAATGAGACTAAAGCATAATACAGTATTATGTTTAGTCTCTTATTATATCTCTGTTGCTTTGGCTTAATCATTCTAATTCTCACACTCTTACCTGTGGGCTGCATGAGTTTTGTCAAAGCTGGTTTTCAACATATGGGAAGCAGTGTAGGGCTTACAGTTGTCAGCCCAACCTGGTGCTTCTGACAAAAACTGAAGTCACACAATGTATTACTTTAGGGGAAAGTTTATGCTTTTATTTCCACGGGAAATGGGAAGCTGTGGATTCATTCCAGGTTGATATGGATCAGGTTTGATTGGGGAAAAAAAGCCCCTTAAAAATCCTTGTTTTACATATAAAAAGAAACCTAGAAAAACTAAACAATATGTAAAATATATTTTAACTAGTTAAATATAAAAAATTCAGAATTCACTAACTTGTGTAAAATACAGTCTATACTTATATTAGTACAGATATATACATTACCTTTAAAAGTATATATGTTTTCAGAACAAGGGAAACACCAATAAAAATCGATATCTCAGGTTATCCAGCATCTCAGAATACTGCATCTGAAACAGCTTCAAGACTGATGACTGAGATGGTTCACAAACTGTTCCATTTGCAACTTATTATCCTGATTTTCTCAAGTTTTCCCCAAAGATATTAGTGCTAACCCACAACAGAAAGTATTCTAGAGAATGATGCTTACATTCCCATAACATGGGTTAGGTTTTATTTATTCAATGGATTATAAGGGTTTATAAGTGTTTGACAGGGTTGTTTACTGATGTTATTGGTAACAGTCAAAAGAAAACTAAACAAAAGAGTTAAATTCAAATATGTCTTTCTGTTGACTGGGGGAGGGGTTCTGTCCTGCCCGGTTCCTACAGCCATTAAGTCTCAAGGAAATCACACAGAGGTCAGGCTTCTTATTAACGCTTATAACTAACATTAGCCCATTATTCTTGTCTATGCTATCCATGTGGCCCAGTACCTTATTCAGCGAGGCAGTCACATCTTGCTTCTTCTGTGGCTGGGTCACAACTGCAGAATAATCTTTCTTCTTCACAGAATTCTCCTGTTCTCATCACACTGCCTCTACTTCCTGCCTGGTTGTCCCACTTATACTTCCTGCCTGACTACTTGCCAATCAGTGTTTATTTAAAATATAATTGACAGAATACAGACCATTGTCCCACAACACCATTAAGAACAAAAAGGGGGATAGGATATAGAGATGATAGAAAGAATGAGTAGGTTATTCAATCTACTTTAGTCCAAAACCAAGTCTTAATCTCAAAATATTTTACATTGGTATAGATTTTGGTTTATTTATACAAATTTTAAATTATGTTTGGTATACTATGTGTATGTTTTGACTCCTTTTTGTTGTATTGTGCTTATGCAACTCATTAAAAATATAATGCGCAGGTAAGAAATATAGCTTAATAGTCATCGATAGTAATCAAACATGTAATTATATTAGTTATGTTTTCAAGCTTATAAAGATATATTTAGATAAGTACGTGTTCATCAAACATTTCAAATACTTATTGAATATGGCATTTAATATATTTAATGACTTAATGCTTTCCGTGACAGTGAGACACATCTGTTCTTAACAGCACCAATTTATTTCAAAAGCAGATGATGGCTATCAAAGAACTGCTGTAAGGAATTTGCTTTCTTTATGGCATTAACCATTTGGGCAAGAAACTGTGCTTTTTTTCAATAGATGACAGTATACTGTCAAACTGGACCAGTAAGATGTAAAACAAAAGTAATTTTTATTTAATATTAAATCTTTGTGTGGTTATTTGGGAACTGGTTTGTGGGAAAGAAAGTGTGCCTACAAGTAATGTTAAAATAAAAAATGTATGATACACTCAACCAATTAGGTTGGGTCTCTTCATAAGGAAATAGAAATAAGAAATTAAGAAATACATTCGCTGAAACTACAAAGAAAAACTGGATAAAGAATGCACAAAAAAGAGGCAGTATGAGGACAGAGTTTAAAAAGAGTCATCTGAACACCACCAACACTTTGGAAGAAGGGTTAAATGCAAATTGAGGTCAAATGTCTTAAGAAAAATCAAATACGCAGGCACTTTACCTTGGAATTCTGCATTCTAAAAAATGCAAGAAGATCAATGTCTTCATTTAAGCAAATCAGGACATGGTGTTTCTGATGGCAACTTGCATAGGCTAATGCATAAGTCTATTTGATCTTCATGATCAAAGTCTAGTCATCAAAAATTTTCAATTTATGGTCATAGAATTACACTTATTGGATAAATCTAACTTCTAATTAAGAAATGATGATGCAGGCTTTCCTTTCCAGCACTTAGGACATTAAGGTAGGGATATCAAGAGTGCAAGGTTGTTCTTTGCTATATAGTAAGTAGAAGCTGAACCTGTTGTCCATGAACACTACTTCAATCCTGAAATATTAAAATAATAAAATAAAATTTAGATGAAAGAATAAATAGTTAAACTTTCTATAAATACTATGCACTGACTGAGTGCACCAGTGTAGCTTCACATTGGTATTAAAGGGAAAAAAAGAGTGCATTGTTAAGTAAATATTGAAGCAGGGAGAGGTATGATCAAAAGGGATACAGAGCTAGAATCAATTACAATCATAGACAATCAAGTAATGTTGACAGTGGGAGAAACAGTCTTCCCAAACAGAGAGCACACCAACAGATTATGCAATACCAAATTATCATCCCTGAAAGCATATATATGCAAGTACTGTTAGGATTGTGCAGTGTGGGTGTAATTAGGAACATATATTAATAGCTAACTATACCCTGTTATCTGTATTTAACATCATAAGAATTAAAACGAATCAATATTTTTATAGAAAATTATATCCTTTGAGTTTTATAAATATTGATAATTCTTACTGATTTCTTACAAAAAGTTTGCCTTGCGTTAGAAAACTATTAAAATTATCATATTATGTTGAACCATATTTTCCATGCAAATCAAACTCACACAGGAAACAGTTTTCATAAAACATTTATTCCATATAAAAGATTTAAATAGTACTTTGATTAATCCAGACCAAATTGTGCCATGCTTCCGGACCACTTCAAGGCTGTGGTGATCCCATTGGACTCAGAACTTGCTGATGTACTAACCTTGAATTTCTGGTCTCATTGTAAATATGTTAGTTAAATTTCCTACTCTGAATTCCCAACCTATTTCCAATTAGAAACCACAGTTTTTTTTCACTTCTTCCAATTCTGTAACTAGCAACTAGAGCTGGCATAAATTTTCTGTATATATTTCCCTTGGAATTTTGTTTACGTGTGGTTTGACATTTGAATGTATTGCTTCTTTATAGTTAAGGCATGCCACTTTCTAACAAATTGAGGCAACGGGCACGACTGGACCTTTCAGAAAGTATAAAATATGACATGTTGCTTATATTCTTTAATTTTGTAATCATAATTCATCATAAAGGAAGAAAACTCAAGGGTAACTTCCAGGGCATTTTAGGGTTCAAGGAGCAATTTCCCAACATGAAAGCAGATGTTTATGCTAATGAAAACAGAGTTAGGAATTGCCACAATTTCCTATTCTGTTTTATTTTTTCACTTTTAATCTTTACAGCTGGCTATGTGGAGGGAGCAGCAGATGGATGAATATATATTTAGACAGTCTTTAAGATCATCTCATGAAAGTTTTGTTCTCTAAACACAACTTTAATATTTTCTAGAAATTTCAGTTATAACATTTCATTTTCTAAAATGCTTTAGATTAAATGAACAGTATAACAGACATTGAAGAATTTTAGTTGTAAACTGAATACTAATGACATATTTTTAAACCACAAAATAATATAGCTCTCAATATTCACCAGAAAATATTTTATTTACTGTAGTGATTAACACAGAACCCTTAACTGGCCAACGTATTAATAATAAAAGCACAAAATGCTTATCTCCAAATAGAACAAATAAACCAAACCCCCTCCTCCCTTGTAAGGTTCTGAGATTATTGCAGAAAAGGAGAGAGAAAAAATGTAAGAGTCTGAAATCGTATAGGACTTCAATAAAACAGTGACTCATGTACATAGTAGGTCAGCTGCACATAAAAATTCACAACCCTTGTAACATGGACAAGACTTAACTAAAGCCATACTAGACCATGTTCCAGCAAGGAACGGAGTGGGCATAAAATCTTGACCTTTGCCATAGAGCTATTGGTAATGGTTAGCTATAAAAGGAAAAATCATTTTTCTTTAATACTGTATCCTATGGTAAAAATGACTATGTTCCAGTGAAAGGCTAAACATCCAATGATATTTGAGCAGCACAGGTTGATCTTGAAGAAGAAAATTAGCCAAAAATGGTTAAATAGGAAAATATTTATATCTAAAAAGACTTGAGGGAGAAGAGGTGAATATAATTTAAAAAAAACATTTTAGGAAATTATCAAAAACTAATACTAAGTATAATAATTTGTACATTATATATATGATATATATGAATGAAATTTCTATTGTAAGTTTTTATTTCATAATTTATTTTTCTGGTTCTGAAAGAAGAGTATTCCTTTTCAGGGCTGTGGAAAAGTCTCACTCAGTGAAGCCCATGCTACTCAATCATGAGGATCTGGACTGCTGATAGCCAGCTCCCAAATTGAATTTGCTTTGGTGGTGAGTATCTAAAACCCTGGCATTAAAAGGATAGGAACAAGTGGATCTCTAGAGATAACTGGTTAGGCTGTCTAAAAAATTTGGTAGCTCCAGGTCAATTAGAGATTGAGTAAAAGACCCTTGTCATTAACTCTGTCGTCCAGAAGGACAAATGCATGCACATGTTTCACTCCAAATACCTGTGTATACATACACACATGTAGTATAGAAACATACATACTCTATAATAATAATACATATAAAATTTTGAAAATATGAAACTAGAGGATAATATTGCAAGAATTTAAACACTGATAAGTAACAACCTTGGTATAGAGACTGACGAGAGCCAAAGTTTTCTTGTCTTTTTTGTATACGTGAGTGATTGCAAGACAAATTCCATCATGTCCTTAAAGACAAGAACTTAAGATGATTGGTTCATTAATGCAATAAACATTATTTAAATATATACCAAAAGTTTCACATAGGTTTGGGAACTAATTCATTTAAGCTTCAAAAAACTTTTTATTCTTTGGGTGTGGAAGATAGGAAATAACAGGCAAGAAATAAGTTCAGGTACTTATAAGGACAATATAATAAAAAGATGGCTGAGGAAGGAATATCATTTGGTCGATGTGGTCAGAGATATTTTCTTTGCAAAGGTGCAGCCTGGACAGAAATATATAAAAAGCAGGATAGTAACCATGGTAGAGCACGTGGAGAAATTACCTCTGAAGTGATGAGACTCCAAGTGGAAAGGATCTTTGCTGATGGATGACTAACCTGTACAGCTTTGAAGAGAGCACTGGGCCCTCATGAGGTTAAAGAAGGCATGAGAAAGGTGAGCTTGGCTGATACCCAAATCAGGAAAAAGTGTCATATGGATCATGTGAAGGACTGAGTTTACTCAGAGTCATATTAACCAAAAAGTAAAGAAAAAAATTTTTAAACACTTGGGAGTCTGTGACAAAATACAAATTTATGATGATGGTATTTAGAAGGTGTTGTAGAATATGACTTTAACTATGTAAAGATGTGGTGCATTTGTTCATGCTGCATTTTGAACTATGTAAAGATGTGTTGTATTTGTTTTACCTTGCATGCCTAAGGTACCTAATTGGTCTAATAAAAGGCTGAGCAGCCAATAGCTAGGCAGCACAGGGATAGATGGGGCTGGCAAGCAGAGAGAATAAGAAGTAGGAGGCATACAGGCTGAAGAGAGAATGAGGGAGAAAGAGAGAAATATGCCAGGGGCCTGCCATTCAGACACAGAGAAAGCAGAAAAGCAGGGCATACAGAATGACAGAAAGGTAAAAAGCCCTGAGGCAACAGATAGATGAAGAAAAACAGGAGAATTTAAGTTTTAAAAAAAATGCTAGCTAGAAACAAGCCTAAACTAAGGTTCTGTGGTCATAACTAATAAGAATTCTCCATATCATGATTTGGGCACTATTGGTATGATAAAGCCAGCTAAGAAGTGAGTATGAAACAAAAGGATGTAGTAGATGAATTTTGAAGATAATTTCAAAGTTGAAAATTCAGAAGTTCTTGTGAACCAATAAAAAGATCATCTATTAATTTTTTGTACAACTAAAAGAATGAAATTAAAATAAAAATGAACCAGAATACATTTGATTGACTAGAGTTTTTCCTTAAATTCATGTCTACAACCAAGTTCAGAATATAGAAATGTTTGGAAAGAAATACCCTGTATTAGTTTTTGCCAATTTGAAACAAATATAAGCATATTTCTGAAGAAGAAATTTCTATATAAAAATTTGCATCATCAGATTATCCAGTGCACAAGTTGGTGGAGTATATATTCTTCATTAATGATTGACATGAAATGATCCAGTCCACTGTGGGCAATGCTACCCCTGAGCAGGTTATCCCTGGGTGGTATAAGAACAACTTGAACAACCATAGAGCTAGCCAGTAAGGCACATCCATCCATGAATGTGCCATCAATTCCTGCATCCAGGTTCTTACCATGACCCAGTTCTTACATTAGCTCCCCCTAGTGACCTGTAAAGCATAAGATAAACCCTTTCTTCCCCAAAAGTGTGGTAGTTAGTTTTGAATCACAATAAGAAAACCAAACAAAACAAACAAAAGACCAGAAGAGTACCTTACAGAGACTTCAGAAAAAGATGGATAAGAGATGTTATTAAATTAAGAAGGGTAATAAGTCTAATGATAGGGGAATTAAAAGAGACAGCATAGGATAAAGATACTTAGAAGAGCAGGTAGTGTAGAAAGAGGTAAAGAAAGCCAGGAGACAAGAAACATTGTGCATGCCTATCACATGTAAAGCTCGGGTTCCGCTTCAGCTCTGGGGTTGGAAGTGGGGAAGATAACGAGTTATTAACAAAAGATACCCGAAAGGCAATAAAGGCATAGTTCATGTGGATGCTGAGATAGAAAAAGATGTTCTTTGAATCCCTGACTTTCTTGAATTTTAATGGGGTGATCCTAAAAAAAGAATAGATGCAGATGAAGAAAAGAAAATAGGAGCTTATCCAAACTCAATTACTAAAATTTTGAAAGGAATTGCATGGATTTTTTTTTTTTTTTTTTTTTGGTTTTTCGAGACAGGGTTTCTCTGTGGTTTTGGAGCCTGTCCTGGAACTAGCTCTTGTAGACCAGGCTGGTCTCGAACTCACAGAGATCCGCCTGCCTCTGTCTCCTGAGTGCTGGGATTACAGGCGTGCGCCACCACTGCCTGGCCTGAATTGCATGTTCTACATCAAACTAGTAGCAATTGGAGATGGAGTTCTATGGTTCAAAGTAAACATAAGTTAAATTTAATTATTTGTCAATCACTAGTGAATAATTGTTTTTGCAAGTTGCCAGTGAAGTAAAACACCAACTGAATGAATATAATTGTGTACAAAATTGACAGAAGTATTGATCAGTGGAATAGTCTGACATTTAAAATTTAAAGATCAGATGAACCCCATAAGCCACACAGAGAGGAAAATAAGCCAACTGAAGAAGGTTCAGGCAGAAGCCTCTTGCCATTGTCAACAAGTTTGGATGTATGATGGGAATTACACATTGATTTTTTTGAACTGGAGATCACTGTTGACCTTTCTGCCAGCTATGTTCATGGAGCGTGGGCAGGCCACATTTTCATTGATTTGGATTCCAAAGAAAATGAGGAACCGTTATTTAAGTTTGAGTATTAAAGTTTGACAACCTTGAGAGTTTATGTGAAAGTGGTAACAGAAGTTACAGAAATTCTTTAGGGGCATACAGGCTTGAATCTTTATTTCTGGGAGCACAGAAATAAAAAAAAAAGTAGATAGCTGCTTTGGTAATTTATATTGACTTGAAAGTCGACATGAAACCATAACTTTCTTAAGAAATTTACACTGCAACATCACTTGTATTTTGTTCATTCTTATGAATAAAAAAATAAAAATAGATGCTGGAAATTGCATGCTGACAGTGTTGAAGTTAAAATCAACAAAACCTATCAGAAGATAAATAATAAAAAAGAAACATCAGCTAATAAATAAAAGAGATACATTCTTATGACAGCTAATTTCTCTCCATTTTAATTAACCCATAGAATTTCAAACATTCTTTAGTGTAACTATGGGTCAAACACAAATGTTCTCAATTATAACAACCTTTGCCTTATTTTAAACATTTATTAAAATCATTTTTCTTTTTTTTGCATATGTCTATTTATGCATTTGCATAGAAGACCCAAGAGTGATGTGAGAATTGTTTTTCATCACCTTTCTCCCCTATTCACTAAGTTAGTGTCTTTCAATAAAACCCAGAACTCATATGCATGATGTGAATGGTTTGATAGCAAGTACAGGTCAGGTATAGTCTAAGGCCACCTTCTCAAGCACAAGGTGTCTACTCAGGTGCTGAGAATGAACCCTAGTCTTCTTTTCGATTTATAAAATAAATAGTGAATGTTGTCCTTACTTAGATATATGACAATTAAAAGCAAAAATCCATATGCTACATTTTTTGTGTTAAGAACTAAATGTCTTTTTTAAATGTCTTTTATTATAAAAGTAAAAAAATATTATGCATCTGGAGCTTACAGATTAGTACTATGTAAAACAAAATGCTCTTGAGAAACATGTTATTGCTAGTTTTATTTGATTAATTTTCTGTGTACCGTATATACATGTTTATTAGCTTTTCATGTTTTATTTTCTTTCATTTATATTCAAATCACCTAAAGTCATATTTGTTTGGAAATTAAATTGCAGGTTTCCTAAGAAGATAATTTTGTTGGCTTATACCACTTACTAGTAAAAAGCTGTAATGTAGTATCTTAATTATACAGTGACTTTAAAAATAGGCAAGGCACAAAAAATATAATAATGTAAATATTATTCTCAGGAAATTTAGTCCAGAATTAGAAGAAATTTTATTGAAAGAATAAATAAAAGACAAGCGATAGAGAGATGATTTTTTTTCATAAATTGAAAACTAAAGGAGAAAATGGGCCTGTCTAACTGTGGTTTAGGTAAAATATAAACCATTATTACAGTAAGAACAGTGATTTACTTTAGGGAAAATTGAAGACTCTAGTATGGAGATTCTTTGATAACTTTTTCCCTGAAGAAATTATGCCCTTCTTGCATAGAAAATTAAAATTAATTGACATCATGCATCCAATGGACTTAATAGATAGCTACAGAAAATTTTACTCAACATCAAAGAATACATGTTCTACTGAGCATCATATAGACAATTTTATAAAGAGATCACATCCTCAGATGTAAAAGAAATATTTACAATTTCAAAAATATTTATAAATTTCAACATATCCTATGATAAAATTATAAATCTAAAGTGGGACAGTCAAAAAATTCTACTAGATATACAAGATCTTACAGATTAAATAACCCACTGTAGAATAATGAATAGGTCAAAAATAAAAATCCATGAGAAATAAAATGATCCTGAGAACGTCCTTTTCCTACAGAAGGTTTTCAATTTCATGCAGTTCCATTTATCAATTGTTGATCATCGAGTCTGTGCTACGGGTGTTCTATTGAGGGAGTTATCTCCTGGGCCGATTTTCAAGGATGTTCCCCACCTACTCTGCTATCAGATTCAGTGTAACTGGATTTATGCTGAGGTCTTTGATGCATTTGTAGTTGAGTTTTGTGTAGCAAAACTATGGATCTATTTGCATTCTTCTACATGCAGACATCAAAGTTATGCCAGCACCATTTGATGTATTTGCTTCCTTTTTCCATTGTATAGATTTGGCTTCTTTGTTGAAAATCAAGTGTCCGTAGATGTGTGGATTTATTGCTGGGTACTTTTATGCTATTTCATTTATCCACTTGTCTTTTTTTATGCCCATACCATGCTGTTTTTATTACTATAGCTGTGTAGTACAGCTCAAGATCAGGGAGGCTTATACCGTTATCATTTTTTTTTGTACAGAATAGTTTTACGTGCCCTGGGATTTTGTTTTTTTCATATGAAGTTGAGTATTGTCCTATCAAGGTGTGTAAAGAATTGTATTGGGATTTTATAATAATATTTTATTTATGTTTTAATAAAGAAAACTTTCCTGAATTTCAGAAGGACAATGCTAAGCCACTAAATGCAGGCAGTAATGGCACACACCTTTAATTTCAGGATTTGGGAGACAGAGGAAGATGAATCTCTGTGAGTTCAAGGCCACCCTGGGCTACACAAGATCAGTGTAGAAAGAAATACAGATGGTGGTGCCCTACACATTTAATCCTGGTACTAGGTAATCATACACATTTAATGCCAGCATTAGAGGAAACATAAAATCTAAGGAGAGAGAGGCTTACTGTATTTAGTTTTCCTAATCTGTTTAGTCTGCCTAGTCTTCTTAGTCTGCTTAGTCTGCTTACTTTGTAGTTGCCCAGCCTTGGTCGCGGCAAGACTTCGCTAGTGGCTTGGCTGTTTTGCTTTTCTGTTTTCAGGCTGAACCCCAATATCTGTCTCTGGATTTTTAATATTCATGCTGCAGAAGTTTTTATGGTGATTGCATTGAATCTATACATTCCTTTTAGTAAGATGACCATTTTTAATATCCCACTGACCCATAAGCATGGGAGATTTGTCCATTTTTTGATATCTTCTCCAAGTTTTTTCTTCAAAGAATTGAAGTGCATGTCATACAGGTCTTTCACTCACCTTCTTAGAGCTACCATAAGGTATCTTACTTTATCTGTGGCTTTTGTGGAGAGTGCTGTTTCCCCATTCTTTTTCTCAGCGATTTTATCGTTTGTATGTAAGAGTGTTACTGATTTTTTTCTATTAATCTTGTATGCAGATACCCGAGTAAAGGTGTTTATCAGCTATAGGGGTTTCCTGGCAGAACTCTTGGGATTACTTCTGTATACAATTATGATATCTGTAAAGAGTAATATTTTAACTTCTTTTCCAAGATTATCCCCTTGATCTTTTGTTGTTTTATTGTTCTAGTGAGAACATCAAGTACAATGTTGAATACATATGGAGAGAGTGGATAGCCTTGTTTGTTCCTGATTTTAGTGGTATTGATTTGATTTTCTCTCCGTTTTATTTGATATTGGCTGTCAGCTCGTTGTATAACATTTTTATTTAATGGGAGTATTCATTTTAACCCTGATTAAAATTGCATCCTACAGAAAGGAAAAAAAAACATCTTTACCAATCCCATATCTGACAGTGAGCTGATCTCCATAATGTATATAAAAAAAACTCAAGAAACTAGACATCAACAAACCAAATAATCCAATTAAAAAGGGGTACTAACATAAACAGAGAACTCTCCACAGAAGGATCTCAAATGGCAGAGCAACACTTGAAGAAATATTCAGCATCCTTAGCTATGAGCAAAATTTATATCCACATAACTTTGAGATTCCATCTCATACCTGTCAGAATGGCTAAGATCAAAACCAATATGAGAGCTTAGGTAGAGATAGTGTGGAGTAAGGATAACAAACATTTCTTCATTACTGATGGGAGTGCAAGCTTATATAACCACTTAGGGAATCAATATGGTGGTTTCTCAGAAAATTGGAAATCAAACAACTTCAAATCACAGTGATACCACTCTTGGGTGTATATCCAAACGACATTGAATTATACCACAAGGACATTTGTTCAACTATGTTCATAGAAGCTTTATTGGTCATAGCTCGAACTTGGAAACAATTTAGATGCTTGTCAACTGAAGAATGGATAAAGAAAATGTGGTATATTTTTACAATGAGGAATTACTACGCTGTTGAAAACAAGAACATCAGGAAATCTGAAGGCAAATGGATGGAATTAGGAAAAAAAGTCATCTTGAGTGAGGCAACCAAGAACTATGAAGACAATCATGGCATGTAGCACTCCTAAGAAGGTATTATCTGTAAAATACAGAATGTCTCTGGATACTACTACAGACACAAAGAGGCTCATTAACAAGAAGGGCTCCAGGGAGGACACATGGGTCTCCCTGGGAAGAAAATTAGAGGCTATCTCCAAGTTGGACTATGGGTGGGTAGGCATGAGAAATTGAGACACTGGAAGGAGTAGAGGGGAGGTGGGAGGAGAGAGTTGGAAAGAAGAAGGAGGGGAGGCTGTGGTCGGCATGCAAAATAAATAAATTAGTAAAAAATTCTTGAATTTACACAAATATGAATATATAACTAATGAAGCATCAAAGATACAATGGATATTTTTGTTTGTTTTGTTTTGTTTTCTGAGAAAGGGTTTCTCTGTGTTGCCCTTGCTGTCCTGGATTATACTTTGTAATCAGGCTGGTGCTGAACTCAGAGATCGATCTGACATTGCCTTCCTATTACTGAGACAAAGGAAGGACATCGGCCAACTGGTATCAAACTGTCAACCCTGGAAACATACACACGGTAACATTACACAGATTTATCAGAAATGTAATTAGTAATGTTGTGTTTAGGACTCTATAACTTTGTATGCATACATATTTGATTGTAACAGCAATTATTTAAAAAAAGAGTTCTTCAATGTGAAAGGGAACAAGAGGGATTAGGAGTGTTTGGAAGGAGGAAAGGAAAGCGGGAAATGATAAAATATAAAAAATAATAGAATCTATAAAAAACAAGCAAGAACACAGAACTTTATACTTTGAAACATAAATTATCTACTCTATAGAGGTTGATGTACACACACAAAGACAGACACAGCCACATATATAAGCACAAAATATAACTAGTGTTTTATTATTTCAGTAACAAAAAATCCTGTCACAGTACAGTAAAATATTTGTACTTCAAGGTTATTTCATTAGAAAAATTAGAAAAAGTGATCTATGTTGATAGCAACAGAGAAATAGGCCAGAAACACATTTGGAAAACGTATTTCTTTCATAAACTTAGGAAAAAGCAATGTGCTATTTAAATGAAAATTGTGTAACTATACTTCTAATTATTAATTTTTGTGTACTTTGAATTATTCAGTCTACTTTTCTTGATTATGCAATCATGTTATTAACAAATAATTGCATTATCTCATGGGTTTCAATTTCTTGGACTCTGGAGACTATAATAATTTTGATTCTGAAAAAATTTATTCATGTAATTTAGAATAATGTTTGTTAATATTATTGTATTATTAATACAATAATAATGCCCTACAGAGACTAAAATTTAAAATGCTCTAACATAAAATTGTTATGATCATTGGGAATATTAAAGTGTTTATCAAATGTGAAACAGGCATTATAGTAAATACTGTGTTAGGAATATTCTTATTTTCATCTTTCCCACAAATCTACTCAAGGAATTGGAATTGTGAATGATGATTTATTCCATTTACATGATTTCCTCATATCTATTTTTTTTTGAGAGATGGTTTCACTGTGTAGCTTTAGAGCCTATCCTGGAGCTAGCTCTTGTAGACCAGGCTGGCCTCAAACTCATGGAGATCTGCCTGCCTCTGCATCCCAAGTGCTGAGATTAAAGTTGTGTGCCACCACCACCAGGTTTGGCTTTCTCATATCTTTATAAAATTTTTGATAAGCAATGACTTATGTTTTATCTGATATGACCTCTTATTATTTGACTCTGTCACTTACATTATCTGATAGTAAGTAATATATGTTTAACAAAATTGGAAATAACTACTTGTTAGTTATTGAAATTGACTTTGTCATTATGTACATTCAGAGTTTACTCCATGAAGATAAACTCACTATTTTCTACCACCTTTATTATTAATTACTTGGGATCATTTATCAAGGCAGTTTTATTTTGTTATGTTATACTTAAATATGTCATTGAAATCTGATAATTATTCAAAATATATTCTCAATTGGGGATTTTCTGAATTGAACCCTCATTGCCCAGGAAACAGGACCAATAACTAACAGGTGACTGCTTTCTTGGTCTCAAAAAATGAAGCTATTAATGAAAAAAAGAAGAAACTTAAAGATTTGAAAAATAGTCTTTCTCAGCTATATATCTGACAGGGGATTAGTGTCTAGAATATACAAATAGACAAAAAAAACTAAAAAGGAGAAAACAACTTGATTAAGAAGGAGACTACAGAACTGAAATTAACAAGATACCCATATGAATGAGAAATATTTTTAAGTGCCTTTATCTTCCTTAGTCAAAAGGGAAATTCAATGTAACCTCTACGTTAGTCTCCATTCAGCTAGAATGGCTTGGATTAATAAAACAAAACACAAAAATGCTGCGGAGGATATAAGGAAAGGGGGATCCTAATGAGCTGTAGGTGGGAGTGTAGGCATCATAGAAATGATACATCTATATTATTTCCAAGTTTATGAATGCCTACTATTAGTTAAAATATAATGTCTGATATCTTGGAGCTTAGACAGGAAGAAGGGCAGTATTTGGGTATCCATTCATTCTCAGAGTCCTTTCCTTGGTGACTTAAAACCAGCAAGTAGGAAGAGCAGAGAGCTCAGGCCGATCAAAAACACTTGGATATGAAACGTGTATAACTTTTGATCAAATAAAGACAAGAAAACTAAACGCTGCCTGCTTCTGACGACTGATGGAACTACAAAAAACTCAGACCCATTCAGGCATTCTGGACCACTAACTTAGGGAGGCAGCATCCATCCATCTAGACAAGGACAGTGGCAGTGAGACAGATTTCATGTCTGATAATCTTCAGGAATGGGCATTTGCCTGGGCTGGAAGGAGTGGCGAATTGATGGCAAAAAGTTCAAACAATTTTGACCCAGAGGTTTATCAAGCTTGCACACCCACTCTTTCAAAGCTACAAATGGAACTTATCTAAATCTCTTTCCCTCTATGGAACTCAAGATTCTAAGGCTGAGGTGAAATTCTGCTCTTGAGATAGCAAGTAGCTCACCTCTTTTCCTTCTATCATCTCCCCAGAAGTCCTCATGCCTCGCCTTGCCAGTCCTTCAAAACTCTTCTGAACCTGGCTTCTCCCTACCACTTCCTCAGCTAGTTTTATACAAGCTCCTGATCGCTGGGGAATTTTATTTAATCAAACACATCTTTACATCATTAAACAAATATTTCAGAACACCAGAAAAAGTAACACACTTCAAAATAACATTCTACAACACTTGATAGAATCTGTATTTAGGGATGCAACACTGATAGAAAACAGAGCTGCTCTGATCAGGACAGTCAAAGTTGATGATAAAGTCTTTCAGATACATAGTAGTATAGAATACAAAAAGTTCAAAACCAAAGAGTAGAAAAAGCCCATAGACAGTCAATACTATTTGAGACCTTTAGAACTGGATCTAACAGTAGTAGAAGCAGCTTATCTACAGGACCTACTCACTGGCCAAATTGAAATCTCTTCGTCTGGAAGTAACTACCATTTTATCATTTTTCAATTTTTCTTTTCATATAGTATCTAATGTTAAATGAGGAACATGAACAATCAAGGGAATAATGAGAGACATTTTTGGAAAAGAATAGCTGAATATAAGCAGATATGATCTCATGGTTGGTAAAGACCAACCAATTTTATTAAAGGGTCAAAAACTATATAAGGAGTTATGTTAGAACATTAATATAGTATCACAGAGGCCTCTAACACTGAGAAAGGAGGAACCATTGAATAGGAATTAAATAAATTAAATAGTATAATAGCTAGGAATGAGCTGAACAAAGAAAAAGCTCAAAACAATTAACCACAAAGAATAAAATTACAAAACACTTCTCATGTCATATACTTAACATGAAACATTTGTAAAGACAATTAATCAATTAATAAGTTAAGATAAAGAAAGCTAAACAAAAAGCAATATTAAAGATCAAATGTTGTATAACAAGAGTAAATATTGCAGTATACAATATGTGTGTATTCATTGTTTGTGAAGATAAAGAATGTTAGATTGGGTTTGATGAAAGACAACTTGGAAACAAATCAGGGCAGCCATGCATCTCCAGAGCAGAATTGCTCCTTTAATCATAACTGAAGGGAAATAAAGGCTGTATCGGGGGCATGATGCCCTGGAGTTCTGTAGGACTGAAAAGGGGGAACTTAGTGGATGTAAGACTCCATCTGAAGGTCAGTAAATCACATAGCAAGTGGTAGATTCTAACGGATTTGATGTGTGGGATCACCAAGCCAGAAAATTCCACAGGTGTTTTTAGACATTTTTCTCTTCAGAGCTTATCAGTCACCTGAAACTCTTGGGTGATTAACTTCAAAACAGATGGAAGGAGTGGAAGGAGGCAAAGATATATTGAATAAATAATGTACAATCAGAAAGGAAATCACAATAACAAACCCTAGAGCCAGCTCTTAGCATGCCAATTACCTACCTGTTGTTGCCTCTAAGTTTCAATCCCTCTCCATCACCCTACCTATTTTGCTGTGTTATGGTCTGCTCAACTGTCTGAAAGCCCTGGAAGAGGGGGTGGGGTGAAACCAAAATTTGAGAAGGAAGGAGGATCTGTCTTAATTCATGTGTGCTTTCTTTCTTTCTGGTCTGAGCAATTGGATCTTCTGTGTCTCACCAATTAGTGAATAGGTTTCCCCAGAGCGTTTGGCAGTTCACCCAGGAGAACTTTCACTACAAATGCAGATGCTGTGGTACCCAGGAAGAAGCTGCTGTTTTCTCCCACTCTGACTTCACATCACTTGGCTTCTTACTCAGCTGGAAAAGGGACCTCTTGCTGAAAACTTCCTTTGACAGTCACTATTAGAGTAAGAGCTTATCTCTAACAAACCACCAAACTCGAATTCCAGCTGACATCTAGAGATGGCTAAAGCTCTCTCCCAAGAAAATTTACACTTTATAAAGATTGGTCTTTACTATGTTGTAGTATTAAAATGCCCATGGGTTATGCACATGATTCTTTGTGTGTGTGTGTGTGTTTCCTTTTTATCCCAAAGTAGTAACTACTGCATTTGTAAATAGTTAATATTTCTTTATATTTTAACATATAGATTTTACACGGTGTCTCTTAAGATATATTCTTTTTAGTAATTTGTTGTATGTGTGTCTGTGTGCATGTTGAACATGTGTATCAATTAAATGTGTGTGTGGAGGGTTCACTAACTCATGCATGAACATTTTCAGTACATGTGTCAACACTGGATATAATCTACTTTAACCCTAATCTCACCAATATCAATAACATTTTTAAAAATGCCCTTACATTTGGAACAAACCAAGTTAATATTGAATTTAATAATCTATAACTGCTATGTATGCAGTATATGTTTGTTTGTCTATTAAAATAAATAAATTGTATGAGTGTTAAATAATAATTAAAAATATGGAAGTCAGGAGATAGTGATTAGAAGTATGTGGTTAATCATAGAATAGATGAGCAAATGGGAATTTTTTACAGCACCCCTTTGGAGCCATTGCATTCTGACTGTGGCGATTTGAGGTAATAACTAGTTTTGTTGCTACGTGGTATTTTGGTGAATGGGTTTAAACTAAGATCTTTCCACTGGAGTTTCCACATGGCAGGCTACTACGCTTTTCCACTTGCACTCAGCTATACTCTTGTTCTTCACTTCTCTTTAATATTTTTAGCTATTAGGTTGCTATCTGAAGGGCTGTGCACCTCAGATGTAGGAGGAAATGCTTTGTCTGGCCTGCATCATTTGAGAGAGGAGACAGAACAAACAAGTTCACGTAGGACTCACCAACATAAACACCGAAGACTCCCTTCACTAACAAGTGTCTATCATCGACTTCTGCAACTCTTGATAGAATTTTCTTTGTTAGTGCATGTCTGTACTTACTTTAAGCCCCAAATAGATTCATAAATTTTCCTTTAATTTTCATATTTAATAAAATTACCATGGCTTTTAATTGGTGAAGGAGTGGATGTCTAGTTTAGAATTTTTTTAATATCTTTAAGAAGCTTAAAATGGACTGAGAAGAAAGTCATGTGCATGGAGTGGTCCATCACTATTTAATTTATTCTTTGATAAAATCTAATTTAAATCACTGAAAATGCAGTATTTGAATATATTTTAAGGAAAATCCCCAGTAATCAATAGGACCCATTTTACTTTGAAATGTAGTGTGTGATTTATTAAATTTTTGATGACGCTGGTAATCACAACAGAAGGCTTTAAAAAGCCCATAATCTATTCCTTCCATTTTACCATATTTCAGAAAGAACAATTTTTCTTACAGATTTTTCTGGATAACCATTTCCTCACAGGGTTACTGTGTGGGCATTCACCCTACAGGTCATATCTTTTTCTCCTACATACAAAAGAAACTCTAAATTCTATTTTTGTCTAACATGAAACATGGCATAATTGGCACATAATCTGCAAGCAGAATTTATAATTTCCAGTTCCTAATTCTAATGAATCAAAAACACAAAAAAAGTGAGTACAGGCTAATTACAGAATACACCAATTATTATTACTCCTTGTCTCTGGTTCAATTTTTACTTAGTGCTTTCTAGTTACCATTTTGTCAGTTACCAGAGACATACAGGATCTGCAATATAAAGTCTATTTTCCAATAACGTTGGTAAGGTTATGAATCATAAATAAATCGTGCACTGAGGTTTCAAAGCTCTGTTAGAGACGCGGTGATGTGAGTGCATGAGGGTGGTGTTTAGAATCAACCCAAATCCCTTGGAGTTACACTTGACAGTGACTCAAGATATCATCATAAGGAAGTCACTAACCATCTGTCAGTACATCTGGGTGTGGGTACGAAGTTGATAACAATGGGAAAACAAATTTAAAGCAATGGGTGATCACTGATGACGGTGAGAGATTCTATTATAATGCACTATTTTTAAATATCTAAGCCCTTGTTTCGGGACACAAGTGTCTTTACTTAGTTTCAGTGAAATTATTAGAAATTATCACCACTTCCATTACTAGCCCCCCCTCCTTTCCCTGATAGAGGGGCCTTTAATGTTGGGAATCGGTATTCCTGAAGGTCTTGGATCTTTTTATTATGTTGGTTATTCTGGCTTCTCAAATAGAAACCACAAAATTTTTAGCAAGCTTTTCTTAATCTAACTTAGAAGAAATTCCAACATATTCCAACACAAATTGTTTGTACTGTTGGCCATCACAGATATCTGTGTGGTGTATCCTCTGCTATCTGATGGTCCTTGCCAATGGCAGGCATAGCTAAACTGAACCTTTATATACTCATCAGTTCAACAGATGTTCACTTGTGTTCCCCTTACAGCATCGCTTAATCTGCACCTTCCTAAGCCATGGACTGCACAGTGTTCCCAGGTGCAATGCCAAGGTAAGGCTAACACTTCATTTGTTTTCTCACGTTCAAGGCCAAAGATCTGTTCTACAGTCTGACGAAAAAATATTAGTTTTTATATATTTCATTTGATTTTATAATTATTTATGGTGTAATAAGTATCTTAATTTCAGTTATTTTTATCACACGAATGTTGTAATAAGAACGGCGGGGTTGCCGGGCGATGGTGGCGCACGCCTTTAATCCCAGCACTCGGGAGGCAGAGGTAGGCGGATCTCTGTGAGTTCGAGACCAGCCTGGTCTACAGAGCTAGTTCCAGGACAGGCTCCAAAGCCACAGAGAAACCCTATCTTGAAAAACCAAAAAAAAAAAAAAAAAAAAAAGAACGGCGGGGCTGTGTCCCGCCACCCGGCTAGTTTTACACCCAAAATAATTACACGAAAACTATATTCTTTTAAACACTGCCTGGCCCATTAGTTCCAGCCTCTTATTGGCTAGCTCTTACATATTGATCTACCCCATTTCTAATAATCTGTGTAGCCCATGAGGTGGCTTACCAGAGAAGATCTTAACCTGCATCTGTCTGGAGTCATGGCAACCCCTTGACTCAGCTTCTTTCTCCCAGCATTCTGTTCTGTCTACTCTGCCTACCTAATTTTCTGTCCTATTAGGGGGCTAAGGCAGTCTCTTTATTTAACCAATGAAATTAACACAAAACAAAAGACTCTTCCCCATCACACTAAATTAATAATACTTAGAGGAGAATTTATTTATAATAGAAGCAAATAAAATTAACCATATAGATTAAACTGTACAATGAATGTACATTTCCTAGAGAAAAAAATGTTTCAAGTACCTTTTTCAATACATAGAAATAGTCTATTTTTAATCTTTGGGCTTTATTCTTTTTAAACTGTTTCTTTATATGGAAGACTGAACATTTACATGATTCATGCTCTATTTCCATGAATATTTCTTTGCTTGAGTCACATGTATTCTTGACATTAAAGTGTTGTACTTTATTAAAAAATTCAAATGTGTGATATTTTTTGATTGAGTTCAATTTAAAATAATTCTTCCCTTGTTAAACCTGGAGTTAAAGTGAATATTATTTTCTCACTGCACATCCATCTAACATTATTTTTCATCAATAAAATTAAAGATTTTGAATGTTGTCATTGTAATTATAATATATTCTCAAATAAAATTTTGCTTTCATAAGAAGGTAGATCATAATTTGAAAACTTAACAGTGATTATTTGAAATTCTGTGACTTGTGGTAATAAGCTAAAATATAAAATACATGCAATAAAAATCCCCTCAGGTCATAAAGATGGCTTACTAGTTCCTATGTATACAACACGTTTATTTTTATAAGTTCATTTGGTTGCTACTATCAAGCCTCTTCTAAAGGCAGTGAGGCCACTTTACTGAACTGATTTGCATTTATTGATCTCTGCATAGATCTGATTTAAAACTGCATACCTGATACACTAAAAGTTGTTTGCCATTGTCATCCTCAAAAGTAAACGTACATGCTTTCTCAAGGCTAGCTGAAGACATTGAAACATACTGTGTTTAGGAATACAAAATTTAATTTCAAATTCAATGACTGGCTTATTTTTGTAAACTCTGCAAAAACTACTTTCTCTTCTAAATCACAATTCCTTCATCTGTGAGGAATTATACTATTAATATAAACAGCATATTAAAAATCTGTAACACATTCTCAGCATCGGTAAAGTAGGGACTTAGTTCAAAATAAATAGTAGAAATTGTAGCAATTGAAATGGTAGTGTGATGACTAATCACTGAAGTTGTACTAATGGGAACACAGTAATAATATTATCTAGGTATCACAGGAATACTAACTTTAGTGCCAAGTTTATGAAATAAGAGGGGTTCTGAGATAAAATGTTATTCTTTCCTATAAACTCTGATATTAACCAAAAATAGAGTCTGAGAAAACACATTAGGGTAATTCATCTTGAAGCATATGCATCTTTGTACTAAGGTTCTAAGAGAACTAAAACTAAAAACTAAAGGCATAGCAAACATGCTGGATGCTATGAATCTGACTCAGAATTACAGCAACAACACATTTAGACAGTAATGAAGTTTAACTTGCTAATGATAAATTCCAAAATAATACAGCAAATAGAATACCCCACAATAGAACACAAAAACAACAGCATGACAAAAGAGCATAAGGAAATTTTTGTGGTTGTTGAGTAATGAAGACTCAAGCAAAAGGCACAAGTCTCAGTAGCTAAGAAGAAGAATATGGCAAGTGTCATGCTGTGCACAGCAGTGTAGCTCTTTGGACTGTACTATCTCCCTTTTGCTTGTATATTTTGAAGCTACTTTCTGAAACTTACTCATATCAAATGGAGACTCAGTAGGGGGAAAGTATAAGTCTACAAACGTTGAAAATTATATTGGCTGTATAGCCTTATTCATCGATTACAAATGAACGAGGTATATATTAGAACAAAACAGAAGACATTGTATCTTCCAAAAGTAGGTATATATTCTTTTGCTTTAATTTCAAATGTTATTTATTATTATTACTATAATTATTATTGTGTTAAATTAATTGCATACGCTGATCATTTTTGTCAGCCTTTAGTTCACTAATAAAAAGAGAGTTCTGAGGCTTAAGATGGAACATGTTCGTTTTCATTAAGTCTTTTTTGAGTTCACATCATTTCATGTCCATAGGCATTTAGCATTCTGTGAGGTAGAGGAACAGCCACAGTGTGATAGAAGGAGGAATGAGGAAAGCCTACTGGTCCTCACAAGTGGCATCATCATTGCAGAAGCTCTAACTGTTCTGTTTTGATACTCTACAACCTGATAGACCCAGGCAAAAATATAACACACTCAAAGGGTGAAAGGATATAGGACTTACTGTTCTTTATTTAAGCAGCCATGCTCCTTGTTAGCTGCATCAGAACATGAGGGTACAAAATCTCACCTATTTGCAGGTATTATTTCATGCAGAAAATTTCCCAAAATTAGGACTTAGATTCCTTGAATTTTAGACTTATAGATTCAGACTTGTCCCGGTTTCTTTGTTAGAATCATCTTTCTCACGAATAAATTAAAACAGTTGACGATTTGGATGAACACTTGCTTGGCAAGTGCAAGTCCCTAGGCTCCATCCTCAACCCTGAAGTATGTACCGATGAAAACAAGCCTGGTGGTGATCATCAGTACACCTGCTGCTACTTTGGGGCGTGAGGGAGAGGATTACAAATTCAAGGCTAATGTAGTCTACCAACTGAGGTCAAGTTCAACCTGGGAAACCTACTGTGGCCCCACCACCACTACACACACACAAAGAACCTATAGAAACAAAGAATACATAAATGAGTGACTGCATGAATGAATACATGCCTGCATACATACAGTTGCAGTTATCAAAAAGTAGGCAGGATAACAAATACACCTATACCAAGATTTTTGTTTGTTTTTGGCCACCAAGCAGCTCCCAAATCATGACAAAGGGACTTAATAGTTTTGAATGCTCTGGCTATCTTAGCATGTTTCAGGATAGCTCTTTTTTTAATCCACCTTTTGACTTAGAGCTTTTTATTTTTTCTTACTTTCCTGCTTTCTCTGTATCTGGTTGACTGACAGCTGCTTGGTCTCTAGCCCTAGGCCTTTCCCTCATTCGCTGTTTTCTCTCTCACTCTTCTGGAGCTTGGATTTCTCCTGTGATTTCTTCTTGATGCCTGGGAGCTCCACCTATCCTTCTCCTGCCTAACTATTAACCAGATAACTCTTTATTACCAACCAGGTACTTTAAGCAGGCAAGGTGAAACAAATGCAACGGATCTTTTCATAATCAAACAAAGGCAGCACAGACAATCGTAGCACATCTTTAAGCACACCTTTATACCGTTAAAGCAATATTCTGCACAATGAACAAATGTAACACATCCTTGATTGGACTAGTTAAAATAATGCTACACCAGATTCACTAGTACATGTAAGCGCAACGCAAATAATGATAGTGACTGCTTAGAAAACCACCAAGAAGTCATGGAGTTGTTTTCACGCTGTATACATTCAAAATTTTAATACAGTTAAAATTACTAAGCTGGGCGGCGGTGGTGGCGCGCGCCTTTAATCCCAGCACTCGGGAGGCAGAGGCAGGCGGATCTCTGTGAGTTCGAGACCAGCCTGGTCTACAAGAGCTAGTTCCAGGACAGGCACCAAAACCACAGAGAAACCCTGTCTCAAAAAACCAAAAAAAAAATACTAGAGTTCTTTACCTTAGAAACTATAAAAAGGCATCAAATAATCTCTTCTATACCTTGCCTGCTCTTGAGAAATTATTAATGAAGTGACTTTTGTGGACTTAATTAATCTTTGAATACATGTAAATTTAATTAATAATCAAGAGATGAGAACAATCCTTATTTTTTCACTTAAATTTAGGATATATCTGAAGAATTCAATATTTGTACATAAAACGTAATTATCTAGTTACTTTCTTTTACATGCCAAATGTTTTTGAGGAAGCACATATTTCCCTATAATGTTATACAGGGAAATAAATTTGTAGCAGAATTATTAATTCACACATCAGATAATCTTACTCTAATCTGGCAGAGAGCATTTAAAATTTCTAAAGTAATTTATAGTTAAATGTCTCAGATTTCTGTGGTGTAAATTATAAAAAAATAGCTTTTTCTGAAAATTTTATTTAGATACAAAGGCAATATAAATAGAGATAACAGTGATAACAGTCTGTAATTTTTAACATTTTATAATGTAGAGGCAGTGTAAGAGAGAAATGGACTAGGAATCTGTACCCTTTTTATTCAATAAAATATTTGAGGTGGATGAAAATATGAACCAGTGATAGATCTTCTAACAAGAGGTCAACAGGAAAGCATATAGTTTTCTACAAAAGAAAACTACATACCCTTTAGTTCCCATATATAATACAGGATGAAAAACATGGAAAAACACTGGAGAGAGAGAGAGAGAGAGAGAGAGAGAGAGAGAGAGAGAGAGAAAGAGAGAGAGAGAGCACTGGAGATGCTATTTTGAAACCCCAAATCTCACAAATAATACCATACCTCTTCCACACATACCAAACTTTTTAATCCTTCCCAAATACTTTCAACAACTGGATAACAAGAATTCAAACATATAATCCTATGGAGGGCATTCTCATTCAACCTACCACAATAGATATTTGTTATAAAGTGAGTGGTAAAAATGTGTCTTTTTAAACCGAGGCATAGATTGGCAACCTCTAACAAATGATAGAAAATTTCAGTTGTTACTGTTTTTTCTGCCATAATTCTATGTTTATTTTCCAGAAATTGGTCAGAAAATATGAATCGATGATACTATCATATTAGTAAGAAAATAGAAAATATGACAGCAAAATGTCCTTGAAATATGTAGTGGCCCAAACATACTAGAAATATATCAAAACGTTTGTAGTATAAACATGAAATGGTACTTAAGAATCTTCATTTCAATATTCTCTAACTTAGATGCCTTTTATATTTGTTTCCTAAGAGCACCATACTCACCTACAAGTTGAGGAGAGATGACAAGACCCAGACATATTTGGTCTGGTGAGAAGGCACATCACTTGCTGTCAAACCTCATCTGTGTTTGAGTTCTGGGACCTTCATGATGGGAGAAGATAACAGACTCCCTAATATTGTCTCTGTATTCCATAGATGCTCCCCAGCGTAATAGTACACACACACATGCACATGCACACACACACATAAGCACACACAGACATACCCCCCCTCCACACACACTTAAGGCCTCATGCTGTTCACAGGAATGAACCTAGGGCATCCTGCATGCTAGTCGGGGAGTCTCCTACTGAGTTACAGTATCATCCCTACTTTCAAGGTGTCATGCGTGACAGTAAAATGGAAGGAGGAATGCCAGGACTATCATGCAGAAACTTTGATTTTTGTCTGGTGGCTGCTAGAATCGGGTCAGCATAAATTTCTGTTACATCAAGCCTCCCAATTAGTTGCGGCTGCCTTGGGAAACTGACATGTTTTCTTTTTAAATCCTATATTCAGAATCTTTTTAAACCTCTGGTCATCTTTGAACACAGTAGGCTCACGAACTTTACAATTCCATTTTACATACTGACCTAAAGATAAACTCTCCATATGACATTCGGGAACATGTGCGGTGGATCCACAGCTTCTCTTATTCAATACACAGAATTTTTAGTGCTTATTGAAGATACCTCATGGTTTCCTTATTATCTTGTGTTCTTTTGAGGCAACAGGCCAGTCCTTTTAACTCCATTTTCCAGTAGTGATATGCTATCTTTTTTTGATAAACCAAAGAGAATATTTTATGGCTTATGCAAGAAATAACCCTGAAACAAAAGTATGTGTCTACATTAAATATTTAAAATTCACTCTATAGAAATATAAGAAATCAATGGAAGAAACAAGGAGAAGGAGGAGACGTTTTGAAAGCTTGTAGTTTTCTGCCATAGTCCCATAGAAAAAGCATCAGGATGAGGAGCAGCTGATGTGTACGTTCTCCTCAGCATTGTCTCCTAGGAGAAAGATGCCAAGCTTTCTGTCAATCATCTCTGGCTCTCTATAGCAGCAGGCAGGAAGTCTTTGTAAGTAGCATTTCCAAAGGTTGATGGTGCCCTGTGAAAGAGAGTTGCAGGTGCAGAGGCACCAAAGAAAGTGCACATCAAAGCGGCATGCCCTTGTCATCTAAACACCACCTCAACCCTGAAGGCTTCTCTGATCTCAGTTTCATCCCAACTTCTACCCTGTACTTTGTCCCGTCAGCTAAGAAGCCACAAAATTTGTGGTTGATGCTGCGTTACAGAATGCCTTCAAACTCAGAACGACAATTGAGCTTTAATTAGGTACAATTTTAACAAATCCTTTTTTTTTTCGGAAGATAGTAGCGGGATAGGTGAATATGAGCAAAATACATGAAATACACTGTGAAATGTCACAATCACAGTCACCTACTTTTTACACAAATTAGAACTGTATAAAGTTCATTTATAAAGGAAGTCAATATATATTTATAAAAGAAATAAATCTAGAAGCAAAAAAGCTTCCTCTTCGCTGTGCTTTGTTCTGTATTCAACCTTCCCATTTTTTTTTTTGGCACGTTTCCCTTTATTAAAGGATTCTTTTCTACCAGCAGGGTTACACTTTCTCCTTTAGAACTCTATAGGATGAAAACTTTTCTTTCACTATCTTCACCTAGTTCAAGCTAAAACACAAAAACAAGAAGACAGAAATTATTAATGGTTTTATTTTTATATGATGAAATTTGCTTTCTTACGTGTTATAGTTAGAAGTTTCATCTGAATCTTCTGTTCTAAGTTTCTCCAAAAATGTTGAGTCAGAGCAGAGGGCAGCACCTCTATATTGTGAGATGAATGAAAAATGACCGTAGGTGTTGTTTGCCTTTCATTGTAATAAGACTTGGAGATCTTAGGATATTGTAAATACTAGTTTGCTCTGAGAAATAAAAATGGTTCAGCACGGGTTCTTCGGAAGCCACACGGAGCAAGAACCTCATCACTCGTATGTGGCTTGACTATTTATTACAGCTTACTAGATTGCTTTGTAGAAAATAATATGGGTGTACTATCCCCCTCCTTCATATTAAATATATTAGATAACCAAGAATGACCCATGACAAAGTAATGGTTTCTTTGTAGTTTCTTCCATTACAGAATCTGTACGAATAAATCTGATAGCTCGGAAACATACTATTGTAATGTAAACAAGGCAAACCCAAACAAACAAGCAAAAAAAAAAAAAAAACCAGATAAAATGAACCATGCTTCCATGGAAGAATAAATGCTAGCTTTTCAAAACAAGAAAAAAGGATGACTGTACTTTATACTGAGAGTATGTCCTTAATACTATTGATCAGTATTGTTCTTAATTTACATCACTGTAAAACAAATAAGAACATGTACAACATTTATAAAGCTGTTACTACATAAATATATTTGGTAAAAGTAATACTGCTATAGAATCTGTAAGAGCTTTTCTGTTATTCTTTTCTGATTTTCCTTTCTAACAAGAGAAACAGAGATAGCAGACTCTCAAAATTGCGTATGCATTTCTCCCCAATCTCAAATTCATTGTATGCAAATGTGCTAACATCTACGATTCTCCACAGATCTTTGCACATTTTCATTCATGGCAATTTTAATTTTGCCACTGAGAATTAAAAGATATCCTTCAGAATGTTGCATATGTATGCAACATTCTCAGTCTCAGCAAAGGGAAGAGATACATTGTAACTCAATGACATCTTGATGATCAGACATAATAATTATTTGCAAATATAAAACGCCTATTTGTAAAAAAAAATACCAGGAAATGGCTTGAACTATAGACATAACATATATTCCTTTCTTTCTCTTTCTTTCTTTCTTTCTTTCTTTCTTTCTTTCTTTCTTTCTTTCTTTCTTTCTTTCCTTCCTTCCTTCCTTCCTTCCTTCCTTTCTTTCTTTCTTTTTTTTTTTTTTTTTTTTTGGTTTGTCGAGACAGGGTTTCTCTGCAGCTTTGGAGCCTGTCCTGGAACTAGCTCTTGTAGACAAAGATGGCCTTGAACTCACAGAGATCTGCCTGCCTCTGCCTCTCTAGTGCTGGGATTAAAAGCATGCGCCACCTCCACCCGGCTCATTTGTTTCTTTTCAAAGGAGCATTTCAATCACTATATGCTAAGCAAGTGAATATTTTACTTGCAATATCAGGATTATACTTTTATATGTAGAAAAATTATGACTTTTCGCTTAATCATTTTCAAGTAACTAATAAATAGAGACAAAAATGTGCTAAATATAATGGGTTAATACCACACAGTTTCCCATTTAAAAGTTTAAGAAATTATAATAAAGACCACATTCAAAGATAAAAAATGTTTTAAGATACTATAGTTAATGCTACCATTAAGTTATTTTTAAAGGGTGATGAACTTTACAGCTACTTTACACTTATGAGTGAGTATATGCCATGTTCATCTTTCTGGGTCTGGGTTACCTCACTCAGAATGTTTTTTTTTTCTAGTTGTATCCATTTGAATGCAAATTTCATGATGTCTTTTTTTTTTTACCACAGAGTATTATTCCATTGTGTAAATGTACAATTTTTTTATTCATTCTTTGGTTGAGGAGTATCTAGATTGCTTCCAGATTCTGACTATTACAAACAATGTTGCTATGAACATAGCAAATTTTTTTGTAGTATAATTGAGCATCCTTTGAGTATATGCCCAAGAGTGGTATTGCTGGGACCTTAGGAATGTTGATTTCCAATTTTCTGGAAACCACCATACTGATTGCCAGAGTCCTAAAGCAATCTATAGATTCAATGTAAAACCCATCAAAATCCCAACACAATTTTCCATCGACCTTGAAAAAAAAACAATAAACAACTTCATACTGAGAAAGAAAAAATTCAGTATAGCCAAAACAATCTTGTACAATAAAGGAACTTCCAGAGGTATCACCATCCTGGACATCGAGCTTTATTATATAGCTATGGAATGAAAACAGCTTGGTGTTGCAGACAGTTTGACCAGTGGTATCGAATTGAAGACCTGGATATTAATCCTCAGACCTCTGAACACCTGATTTTTGACAAAGAAGCAAAAACTATACAGTGATAAAAAGAAAGCATCTTCAACAAATGGTGGGGCATAACTGGATGTCAACATGTAAAGGAATGCAAATAGACCCATATCTATCCCCATGCACAAACTCAAGTCCAAATGGCTTAAAGACCTCATTATAAATCCAACCACACTGAACCTAATGGAAGAGAAACTGGGAAGTAGGCTGTAATGAGTGGGACCACTTCCTAAATTTAACACCAGTAGCAAAGACACTGAAATAATTAATAAATAAATAGGACCTCCTGAAACTAAGAAGCTTCTATAAAGCAAAAGACACAGTCAGTAAGACAAAAAGGCAGCCTACTTAATGGGAAAATATCCTCACCAACCTCAAATCAGAATGAGGACCAATCTCTAAAATATATAAAGAAATCAAGAAATTAGACATCAAAATTCCAAATAATCCAATTAAACAATGGGGTACAGTTCTAAACAGATAATTCTCAACAGAAGAATTTCAAATGGCCGAAAAACACTTCAGGAAAGGTTCTACATCCTTAGCCATCAGGTAAATACAAATCAAAACAACTCTGTGATACCATCTTTCCAGTCAAGATGGCTAATATCAAAAACACCAATGATAGCTTATGCTGGAGAGGATATGGAGTAAGGGTACCCCTCCTGGTGGGTTCAGCTTTTTAAATCACCTCTAGCAAACTAATCTATTACTTTTCATTATTGCTTTACTTTTTGTTTTACTTAGTATACTTTGATACGGTACAATAATGAGTTCAGTACTGTTAAATGGTACCCAAATATTAGCCTCATTCATCTTCAAAATAGCCCTGTGAGGGATCTTGATTATCTTTGTTGTAAAGCCAAGAAAATAACAATTCAGAGGAATTAAGTAATTGAGATAAATATCACATGGTTAATACATGTTGTGGGATTTAGTTTGGGTGTTCCTTTCTCTAGACCCCATGTTTCATAAGCACTATCTTATGTTTCATTACCATGAAAGTAGAGTAACTTTTTATGTGGAACATGCATAATGTTTCCAGGCATATTGATTTATCAACTAAATGCAAAACAGCAAACCCATTAATTAAGGCTGGCTATTATTCTACAGATGACTCTGTGTACGCTGTTGGGAACGAACAGAAGTCTTTTAGCAGATTGTAAAGTCTATTATTAATTTACTTATTCATTTTAGGGCTTGATAACTATTTCAGAATAAGGTAAATATAATGAAATGGGTACAGTGTGACTTCTGAGTCATATCTAACATGACTATTAGTGTCTGGGGAAGAAGGGAGATGGAAGAGGACCGAGAGGAGTGGAGGGCTGGGAGGCTACAGTCAGAATGTATTATATGAAAGAAAAGATATTTTTAAAAAGAGGTAGAAAAAAATAAACGTTTTGCTTTTTGGAGTAATTCAGAAATGGAGGAAAACCATTTTGTAAGAGGCTGTGCGCTAGGAGAGCAAGAATTCAAGGGAAAAATTAGTCTTTATAGAGGTATGATTTTTCCATCTATCTCTTTAGCATCCCATGAGGCTTTTCTACCTTAATGTGGGTGGTCTCTAGGTCAGGTGACTCACTAGTTTAAGTGGATTAATCAACTAATATTTAATTATTTTGTTTATGTTTTTGGTAGCTTTGCTGTTAGATATCCATTCAGATAATTTTTTTATCTTCTTGAACTGAAAATAATAGTTTTTTTTTCCTGTTGTTGTGTCAAAATCTAGACTCAGAAAGAAAAGCTATCATGTTTTGTTACATATATATGTTCTAGAATCATATGTTTGTGTGTATGAGTAACCATCATATGTAAATAAAGGGAAATGGACTATAGTAGGGAAGATAGAAAAGACAATGATTAAAGTACATGACATACTTGAATGGAAATGTCTTTGTTCTCTTCCTGAGAACCCTTTAGCTATGCTGGCCTGGACATCAGGTAGGTCATCTTCACTCTCTTTACTCCCATTCTTTACTAATTACCAAGTCTCATCCACAGCTCTGTCAGAGATACTTATAGGGTCCTGTGTTCCATCTCGGCCTCCATCCCCTCAGGACTCCACAAAACGCACCCAATATTCCTTTCTTTCCTGTGGTCCTTTTTAGCCACCCACTTCTAACCCATCCCCATTTATTTCTGTCGGTTCTTAATACCTAGAAGTAGTTTATAAGACTTCTAGTGGCCTCCGGCAGGGAATCTGAAGCGTTCTGCAACAGGCAACCCATAGTCACCACACATTCCTAAGATCCAGAGTGGGGGAAAGCACAAACCAATCAGCACTATCTGTGCTGGTTGTTTTACGTCTTCTTAATACAGGTAAGAGTCATCTGAGGGACAAGAACCCCATTGATAAAATGACTCTATAAAATCAGGTTGTAAGGAAGACTGTAGAGAATTTTCTTAATTGGTTATAGATGTGGGAGGCTCCACACAATTGTAGGTTGTGTCATCCTTGGGTTGGTGGTCCTGGGTTCTAAAAGAAGGTAAACTGAACAGTCCATGGGTAGCAAGCTTGTGAACAGCACTCTCTCATGGCATCCCCTGCAGTCCTTGCTTCCAGGTTCCTGCCCTGTTGAGTTTCTGTCCCGATTTCCTTAGATGATGAACAGTCATCTGATGGTATAAGCCATTAAATCCATTTCCTTCCTAACTTGCTTTGGTCATAGCATTTCATCACAGTAATTGTAACCATACTAAGACACTCTCCCAAGACTGGAACATATATAAAAACCCAGAATCACATCATCTCAAATACAGATGCTTAGAAACCAATTAAAACCTGTCTTCATATATAAAGTCAGCAGCCCCGTTATAGTGGGCATTGATCGATGTAATATAACTGAAGCACAGGGCAGGTATTTCAAATTATCTATTATCAATATGTTCACAGATTATAATGAGGATTTGAATAAATCTATTAATAAACTCTGTGAAAAAGCAGGGGGGGTGATGAGATGATGAAAACTGTTCCTAATAAGGAAGGATAAATAGAATTAATAAAGAAAAATATAATAAAGTCAAACAAAATAAAAGCACAGTACTAGAGATGAAAGAGAAAATCTCAGGGATTGAAACAGATGTACAAGAAATAGTTGTCTCAGTTAAAGAAAATGTTAAGTCTGAAATAACAAAAAGTATGCACCAAACATCCAGGAATTCTGAGAAACACTTGAAAGATCAAAACTACGTATAGCAAGAAGAGAGGAAGGAGAAACCCAGGTCAGAGGCACAAAATGTATTTTGAGCAAAATCATTGAAGATAATTTCCTGAAACCAAAGAAAAAGATACCTTTAAAGGTTCAAAAAGCACAAAGAACATCAAATAGACTGGCCAAAAGAGAAAGTCTTCATAATATATAATAAGAAAAACACCGAATGTCTAGAACAAGTAAAGAACATTGAAATCTACAAGGGAAAAACATCTAGTAGCATGTAAGAACAAACCCATTAGAATAACAATTGGCTCTGTAATAAATATTCTAAAAAGCACAATGCATAGACAGATTTTTTTAGACACTCAGGGTGTTCACAAATGCCAGCCCAGACTACCTTACCCAGTAAGTATATGCTAAAAGAATAAAAGTAGAAAAAATTTTAAGATAATATTAAATGCAGTTTACATCAGATTTGAAAATAAAATGTACCCCCCTTTTTTTAAAAACTAATCTAATCTTATTATAAACTATTGGAGCTGAAGATAATATCTGTGGTGCTCTCAAACAGAACTGTATCTGCTTGTTTTTGTTAACAATGGAATGAAATGTTCCTAAAGAATGTGAGTTACTCCACTGTCTCAGTGGGTGGGTGCACCCCTCGTGGTCCCGACTTCTTTGCTCATGTTCTCCCTCCTTCTGCTCCTCCTTGGGAGCTCACCAAGGCCAGCTGGACTGTTACCAAAAAAAGCATGGGATAAAACTGGACTCTCTGAACATGACGAACAATGAGGGCTGATGAGACGCCAAGGACAATGGCACGCAGTTTTGATCCTACGCAATCTGCTGGCTTGGTGGGAGCCTAGCCAGTTTGGATGTTCACCTTCCTAGATATGGACGGAGGGGGGAGGACCTAGGACTTACCACAGGGCAGGGAACCCTGACTGCTCTTTGGACTGGAGAGGGAGGGGGAGAAAAGTGGGGGGAAAGGGAGAGGGGTGGGAGGAGGGGGAGAAGAATGGGAGGAGGGGGAGGGAAATGGGAGGCTGGGAGGAGGTGGAAATTTGGTTTTTTTTTCTTTCTTTTCTTTATTCTCCTTTTATCAATAAAAAAAATAAAAAAAAAGAATGTGAGTTACTGTGGATAGTTTATACCACATACATCTGTTACTTCCTAGTTCTATAATGTACTTGATACAATCAATCTGAACTGGCTAAATCCAGTTGAGATCAGCCCAAGCTTAATTGCTCATGGTTTTTGGAGTGGTGATGGGCTGAAAGCAAATTTGAGATACATAATGAAGCAAAAGAGAAGAAAGATCTGTTCCAACTATTCTTTTCAAGGTCATGTTCCTACATCAAAGATTTCTCACTAACACACACTTCTCAAAGCTCCTTCCTCCTGTCAAAGGCCTATGCTATCTCTCATATATGGAAATTTAAGGGACACACACACGGTCACATATTCCCATGCGATAAGAACACTTAAAATCCTATTGGTAATTTTTGTATTTTCATATGGAACCTGCCTTTAAGGTACTTAACCGTTTTTAAATGTTCTAAGAAAAGCATGACTTGAAATGTCAAATTAATTTATTTTAGATGGTAATGAGTTTAGAATGAGCAATTTAGTCATCTTTATTAAAGATTATATGCCCACATACGGGATGATTTTTTAAAAGACAAGGGGCAGACACTAAGCACCTCACCCTACGGAGGTGGAGTGGGCATTTAAAGAAAGAACACTTTGAACAAAATTGGTTCGCATCGGATGTGATTAACCTCCACGTGCCATCTGCATCATTAATGTGATGGGGTTATTATTCTGTTCTAATGTGTCTACATTTCTATTAATATCTCCTACACTAAGTAAATAAAAATGGTTGTATAAGATGGTCGTTTTTAACTGTTCAGTATGGATTTTTTCCCCCAATTTGGGAGCTTGTTAAATGCAAACTTAGATAAATGCTATTTCATGTCATGTTTTGAGCCTTCATAATACTAAAGGCCATCACTTTGTTAAAATGCCTTAAAAAATCTTCAATTAAAAGGTGAGTTCTTGTTCTTTATATTTAAGTTGTCTTATTAATTTAAAATAAGTTTGGTGAGCAAAGCGGTATTGACTACATACTTAATGTAAACAGAGTTAAGACATTTATGCATCATCTGATTAAGGAACTGTTGTTAATAGCTCAATGAAGAAAGTTCTAAGCTGAGTTTGGAAGGTCATTTTTATAACCCAGTTGCATGCGTTTAGTCACGGAAATATTTTCCAATGTTAATAAAGTGGTTTTCATACTTATCTAAAACTCTGTGGGCATTTTATTGTTTTTCAAATAGCTGAATTAGTTCTTCATGTTAATTTCTGGCTATATCCCATAATTCTCAGTTAGACTTTAATGTCCATGAATCTGAGACACTACTTCTAAGTGTTTGATCTCACTACAAACTTAGGAAATTAATTAAAGTAAGTATCCGTTAACTTCAAATAATGTCCTGACTGTATGAAAGCTATGATTAATTGCACTTTGTACACTTATTTTAATTGCAGCTACTTTTTTCAAATCAAGAAAAATTCTACTGTCTTCTGAATACTTGTGATTCATTTGTAAAAAATAATTGAAAACCATTCTTCAAGGATTACAAATAAATTCACAGTGAAGAATCCTTTTCTGTATTCACTGTATGCAATAGATTACCAGATTTCCTTGTTCTGAACTATAACGTAGCAGCCATCAATTAATACCGACCCTCTTCCCACTGATCTCCCCGGACATCTTTACTGACAATTCAGCTCTTAACTTCCATGAGCTAAGCCATCTTGTGTTTGTCTTTCTTTTCCTTATCTTTCACACCCACCACTATATTCTCAACATCTTCCGTGTTGTCAACTAACACTTTTTTTTCTAATGGAATTACAATCCTATGTTTCATTTTTATCACATTTGTGTTTTTAACTGTTGATGTCCTTGCCGACATTGGTTGAAAACAGTTCTTGGAAATAGTGACAGGTGCTGGGATAAGTGTAACACTGAGGGCATCCCTTCAAACCTTCAGACTTGCTTCTCTTTGGCTCCAGATGCAGGTGTGGGATTGAAACAGCACATCAGTGTTCTACTTGTTTTCATCTCTTAAGTACTATGTTATCAGAACTATTTTACATTTAAACTATGCAACTTAAATTCATACAACGAGTGTCTTTCTCTCATAGATTCCCTTGTTATACAGAAAATTTGTAGGTTGATATAAACCAATTCTTTTCTATGTTTGCTTTTGGGTTTATGCTTCGGAGATCTCATCAAACACTTAACTTTTTGGAATGACTCAGAAATCCTCATAAAATATATCTACTTAAAATCTAATATCTGCTTTATAACCAACTAAACATAAGCACAGCGATCAATCTATGTTTTGTTGTACTGAAGCATAAATTCAATGGAAGTTATTGCAACCTCAAATTAGAAAATGAAGGCATCGTAGATTATCACGTATATATTTTTACAATGTAATTGTACTGCTGATATACACTTGTGAATAATGTTAAACTGTTTTCCAAGAAATTCTCACAGTATTTGTTATAACACAGGAAGATGGAATGAAATAGGACTTGTGAATATTTAATAGAACAATTCTTACCTCTGGATATTGCTTTGTTTATGTTTGCTTATGAGATTATGAAGCCTGTGAGTGTAATGTAATGAGACTCATGAATTCCTCTACATAGAAGGCATAATTTCCTGTGTATTCCATTAGGGACAACCAATTGGTAGCCTATTATATATATCAAGAGAATTCCTAAATTTCCTCCTAGATATCTAGTAATAATTCAGATTTTATGTGTATCCAATTCAAGACAAATGTAAGTTTATTAAAGTTTTTATTAAGTTCTTATTTTTCAGAGTCAATATTTAAACATTTCTTTTTTCCCTATTACCTCCTTTGAAATATCTAATTTCACTTTATCGCACCTATCTACTGTATCACAATACTAAACATATCATTTAATAAAACATTTTTATAAGCATCAACTTCTTTGTTCTAAATCTACCACTTTGAAATATTGTGTGTACTTAAATACCAAAAACATTATGTTTAATATTATAAAATCTTTTACTTTTGTTAGAAAATTATTAAATTATTGTGGAGTTGGTCAAGCTTGAATAAAAGTAGAAGACAATCTTGATGTAGATACAGAGAATTTCTTTCAGGTTTGTATGCTACTGCATGCCTTCTATATCAGTTCAGCTGAAGTTCAGATTTGATTATAGCCACACAATACATTTGACACTGTCAGCTTTAAATATTATCAGACTAGGGCATCCTGTAGTTACAAACAAATAATATGTATCTAACCACAAGGAATTAACCTCAAGGAATTCTAACCTCACAGGGTGCTGTTTATCAGGTAAAATTATAGGTGGGTCCTCTGAGTATGCTGCTTATTTTTAACTCCTCATTTGATGCTGTTTAAAACATATGACAATAAATATCAAAAATTGATAATTATAAAATTTTATATTAAAGACATATTTTAGAGATTGCCTTAGTTTATTTAATCTAGTAAATCCATGAGTTAAGATGTGCTTCTGCAATTTAGTTTCGGGAATTCAGAAGTTTAACCTCTATGCTATCCTGTCAATCTTCCTCGGGATTCCTGGTAAAATGGGAACTTTCACCTCTGCTTTCTACAGCAGTCTCCTACCAGGGTTAACACCTACATTAGACAATTTTGTTTGCCAATATAGGATCTAGAGTCATCGTGGAAATAAGTCACTCTATATATCTATGTAAGGCAATGTCTAGAATATCTTTGTTGAGATATTGATCCACACTAATAGTAGAAAATACCTTTATATGGGATGAGGATCCATGATTGCATCTAAAAGAAAACCAAGCTGTACAGTCTCCTCCAGACTGGGAGTCAGTATGACCTACTACTTCAAGGTCCTACTGCCAGGAATTTCCTATTATGATGGACTGTATACACAATCTGTGAACCAAAATAAATCTTATCTTCTCAGATTTATTTTTTTTTTGGTTTACTTTTTGTAAAGTTACAAAAAGTTAGTGATATAATATCCCTTGTTACTTTTTCTGTTAATTTTCTATATACACTGCATAAAATTTGGCAAAAAAAAACCTTTACTATGATTTATTTGGATTCAAATAAATTTAATTAATGATGATATTGTTACAGAGAAGTTTATGAATACTTAGTAGTAGGGATCCCTTATGATATATATTTTAGTGTTTCAAGACAGACATTCTATATAGCTTTACAGCTTTCCTGGAACTAGCTCTTGTAGATCAGGCTGGCCTCAAATTCACAAGAGATCTGCCTGTCTCTGCCTCCCACAAGCTGGTATTAAAGCTGTGTGCCACCACCACCTGGCTATGATACTTCTATTTTAACTTTCATTTTTTAATTATTTTATTACTTAAAAAAATACCAATCCAAATTCCCACTCCTTCCCCTCCTCTGATTCCCTTCCCACCCCTCCACAGACCCTTTTACACCACACCCCTCCAATCCTAAGAAAGAGCAGTGTATCAGGCCCTGTGGAAAGTCCAAGGCCCTCCATACTACATCTAGATTGAGCAAGGTATACATCGAAGAGAATAGGATCCCAAAAAGCCAGTACATGCAGTAGAGACAAATCCCAACATCACTAACAATGGCCCCTAAGTCTGCCCCAACTGTCAAACCCCTTAAAACATGAAACTTTGTTCCCATGTTCATTCACTCCCAGATGATAATTATCTTAAATATCACCATAAAATCTTTGTCCAACAACAGATGAAAACAAAGTCAATGACCCACATCAGAGAATTGGACTGACCTCCCAAGATCTAGTTGAAGAGTGGAAGGAGTGAAATTATGAGCAAGGAATTCAAGACCATAAGGGATTCATCCACTCACCAACTCCATCTGGACTGGGAGTTAACTTCCTTTCTTAATTAAAGTCTTACTTGCATTAATCATGTTTTGATCCCATTATCATATATTTTGATGAATAAATAAGAATAAATATTTTTTTTCTCCTGTGTACACAGAAGTTTCCGTCCTGCTTGGAACAGCAGCCTTTCATTCTCATAGAAAGACACAGAGGTTTATATTAATTATAAATTGTTTTCCCTATTGGCTCATACTTATTTTTAACTAGCTCTTACAACTTAAACTAACCCATAATTCTCATCTATGTTTATCCCCATGGCTGGCAACCTTTTCTTAGTGAGGCATTATCACATTCCTTCCTCAGCATCTGGATTGGGACTGCAGACTGAGCTCTTCTTTTTCCCAGAATCCCCTTAGTTTAGTTGTCCTGCCTATACTTCCTGCCTGGCTACTAGCCAATCAGCGTTTTATTAATCTGATATGAATGACAAATCTTTACAAGGTAAAAGAGCATTATCCAACATCACTCTTGAGAAATTGGTTGTTGTTTTTTAAATATTTAGCAACTCATTAAGAATTTTCCTTCTGACGGCAAACAACTTCTCTTTAAGGTCCATCCCATCTTGTTGTCGTTGATGTTATACTCTATCTCCATATTACTCTCCAGCCTCAGGACCTAGTCATAACCTCCTGGTTTTCTCCTTCTCACAATCACACCATTTTCATGTATGGGGTACCATTACATATAATTACTATTTGTTTCCAGTAAGATTGTGATCTGAAAGACCCTGCATTGTTTCCAACTTAGTGTGTCTTCATTATATGACTCACGTTGTAGGTCGGATTGCCAAATTATTTTAGGATAGAACCTTCTAGCTAAGGACTTGAATTCTAGATTGGGAAGGATATGAAATGTCATTAGTTCTAAAGTAAAGAAATTTGATCTCAATTTAAAAATACATTAGGGATGTACTCTTTCCAAAATTTCACTTAAAGGTTTTGGCTTTTATTTGTTAATTGGCTTTGGTTTTCCTTCAAGAGGAATGTACTTTCAATTACATATTGGGCAAAAGTCTTCCTAACAAAAAGAAAATAAGTCATACAATAATTTGATTAGGAATGAAAGCAATGGATCCATAACATTGTCCTCAGATTATTGGAGACTATTTAATATTGCTTTATTCCTTTTTGTGAAATGTAATAATTACAATGACATCAAAGTGAACAAACATGTATTTAAGAACAAAGAAGACAGATGCAGAAAACATAATTAAAAAAATCTCCATATGTAAAAAAAAATCTTTTTTCTAGGTTGGGGTCAGAAACATAAATAAAAGCACTAAAGACTAGTTGGGGACAGAAAGTGTGATTTAATCCATTCCTGGCAGAACACACTTAAGAGAATACTCAGATCAATTATAAGACCTGCCACTTCCTATCAATCATAGTGTATAGAGTCCATTTGTATAGCGTTGCTGAGAGTCTCTTCTTCCTTATATAAAATGTATTTGTGGTTAGTGTAAAATCTCAAGATGAGATTATGGAGTTAATAAATTAATTGAGGACAATATTATTATTAGTGGTATGTCTATTTTGATGAACAAATAATATTTTTTCCTAGAAAAAATTTAAAAGATTCTTTTCAAAATGTTGGGCAACAGGGTTTCTCTATGTAGCCACAGACCAATCAGGCCTGAAACTCACAGAGGTCTGCCTTCATCTGTCTCTCTAGTACTGAGTTTAAAGGCATGTGACACCGACACCATACCCAACTACTCAATTTCTTTTTCTTAAAAACTTTCTCTATCCTTTTCCGTTTCTCTCCCAAGCATACAAATCTTTTTAAACATACCATAAACTGTTTAGTGGGTCTTTTTTTTTGTCTGAATCTGTCTTTACTGTATATCTCTATCTTTTTCAGAACACATGAGTCTTAAATCTGCTATGCAATATGGCAAAGATTAAGGCTGTAACTTTGGGAACTGGCGCCACCCAATTCCTTAGATTTCTGAGAGTCTAGCTTCATTATGGAGGTACTGGCAGGAACAATGTTTGTTGTCACAACTCTGTGTAGTTTCTAAGTCCATGCTACCACTAAGAAACGTGATGCTGGCTGTTCATAACATTTAAGTATTTGGTGGCAGAGCCCCTTAAAGAGCTGCAAAGTTTTGCCACTAATGTGCTGAGTCAGGAAACCTCTCTTAATGGAGCCATACCTCTGCTTGCTGTCAGCAAAGAGAGACTACCAAGAAGCTGTGTTTGACTCTGTTCTTGTTTGTTCAGAATTCTTTTTTTTTAAAGCTTTTTAGTCATTTTGTGGAAATTTTTGCCAAATATTTGGGAATTTTTGTCCTATCTAGTTCTGCAACAATTCAGTCCCAAAGGAATACACAGAGGCATATTTTAATTATAAACTGTTTGTTCTACTAGCTCATGCTTATTATTAAACAGCTCTTACAAGGTAAACTAACCCATAATTCTTGTCTATGTTTAGACATGTGGCTTGTCAAGTAAAATGACAAATTTTATTGTGAGGGATTATTAGAATATGTTAGTTATAAATTATTTTTATAGAAACAAATAAATTATTTTTAAAAACCTAGCAACAAAGAGATTCATCCATACAAAGCATTTTTTTCTATTAAAATATTAATCAGGAAGTCTGTTGGTCTAAACTGTTGTGGGTAACAATATAACTTAAATAAGTGTGTGCTTCATCCTAAAATCTTTGGTAGTGCCAGAGTTGTCCTGTAGTGCTGGAGTAGCAGACACCTGAAGAAAACAGTCTTCTAACTTCTAATTTTTGAGTTGTCTGGAACTACTTTAAGTTGGAGTAGATCATAGGGCGATTCACATGTCCAACATTATCACAGAGTGGAATGGTGAGACATTTAAATTTATATAAGGTCTTAAAAATAGGTAACAGGCAAGTGTCAAAATAGAGAAGAAGACTTGAGGTTACAGAATAGAAAAGAGATCAAAACTGGAATGGTGTATGCATTCAGAAGTCAGTTTTAAAAATTTCAAACAATACCATGTGTATATCTAGTATATTTAGAGGTCCTTGGATGTATTATGGCAAAGACACAATAATTTAAATAAGTTAAAGGGGGATGGGGGAGCGGGAGGGAAATGGGAGGAGGAGAGGAGGTGGAAAATTTTAATTAAATAATAAAAATAAGTAAGTAAGTAAATAAATAAATAAAATAAAACCTGAAACTAATAAAGAGAATCATAGGTGAAACACTTCACATTATAATCATGAATAAGAACTCTCTGAATCAGGCTACAATAACAAAAGGAACAATCCCAAGAATCATCAAATAAGATTAAGTGCCATTAAAATTGTGCCGAACAACATAGGTCTCTATTGTGACAGTACACAGGTGGCTAATACAGTGTGGTAAGAACATCAATGATAGCTCTGACTAGGCGTCAGTATCTAGAACACAGAAAACTCAAAATTAAATACTAAATAGAACTGTCAATCAATTGTAGGAGAAACCCACAGTTACGGTCACGGTGCACCATGTCCAGATAGCTCTCTGAGCTCTGAGCAAATGGAGGAACCCCTTTCTCAGTAGTTCTTCTTCTTTCCTGTCTAACCTTTATTGGAGAACATCTCTACAGAGCTCCGTGTGTATGTGTGTGTGTGTGTGTGTATTTTCAGATCCAGAAATACTACCACATGGTTCCTCTTTCCAGAGCATCTTAGGTTGCAAGTGTGTGTGTGTGTCTGTATGTCTGTGTGTGTGTGTGTGTGGTTTGTGTGTGTGTGTAGGTATTATTTTAGGTTTAGATTCATGAAGCATAGGGATCAGAAGAGAGGAAGACAACTTTTGAATGGTAATAGAACACCTGTGAGACTGAAGTGGCAAAGGGGACTACTAAAGTTGAAAGAATACAAGGGAAGATCATGGGGCGTGTGAACAGGTTGGCAGACCAAGATCAACACAGAAAGTTGTATAGAAAATGCCATAATGATATTATTACATTATATGTAAATTAAAAGTATAAACAAATAATATCTATTTTAAAACAAGTTTTGAATTTCGTGCAATATTAAAAATCTGAATTTATTTACATTCTTATGTTTGCTATTAATCATAAATCTTCATGGTATCTTCTTGATAGGAGTCTGGTATAATAAGAATTTTGAGTAAAAAAACAAACAAACAAAAAACGAATTGAGCATTTCCTCAAGGATCTCCTTACTGGGACTTCCCTACCTTATAAAATTGTATTCTCAAACTGTGAATCAAGATAACCTGTTCTTCCTTCATTCTTTTGCTGGCATATTTTAATACAACAGCTGCCAAAGTAACTAAAGCACCAAGTCTTTAGCTATGCCATTATTTAGCTATGATTTATTCTGAAGAAAATGGCAGCATACTGATAAAGCATTGAGTATAATACAATAAAATATTGTGATACACACTTTACCAGAATTATTCCAGAGAGTTTTCTGGAAAAAGATATCAAAGTGTAGAATGGAAAGGACAATAGCCAAGAAGAAATGCAACAGTTCTGCAGTAAACTGGTAATAAAACGTTTCTTTATCATAAGATGAACTCTTTTGAAATATTCTAAACAAGGTTCTACTTATGAAAAAAATCAATGAAAACTTTAGAACAGATTTAAGCATACTCTGTGTTTACAATTCTGGTTAGTTTCTAAATAATCTCTGTAATTAACAAAAATGAAATATAAGAACACTTGACTTTTGTGAATTATCTGTCCCAGTAACTCCAAACACACCATAAAAAGTCAAGTGTGCCATAAATACATTTTGGAAGACTGATCAAATATTTATGACTGAGGTTATAAATCTAATAAATGATGAAGTGGCCAAATATCCTACTTACTATCTACCTATATTACAGTTATTATATAGTCTCCAGTGGCAATAAGAAGTATGTCAAGACTAAATACTTTAAGAAAAATGATTTATGTTGTAATAGATTGTTAATATTAAACTGAGACATAGCTATCTCTTGTATCTAGGAAAAAATCACATGGAGTTAAGTTCACAAAGGTAAATGTAAATAAAATATTCTACACACTTTAGAGAATGGAAGATGTGGTGTTAGTTATGGGATTAAATAAGTAAATATACATATATGAGAGTAAGATTGGAAATACATCCATATATATGTATATGTGTATGTACATATGTGTACACACACATATGTGTGTGTGTGTGTGTGTGTGTGTGTAATCTGTTTTTAACCAATGTCCTACTTAGTGAGACCAATGAGTTCACAAATATTTCTTTCAGAGAACAAGGGCAAAATTATTTACAGAAATGTGGGTGCCACTCAAAGAGCTTCATCAGAGCAAAGTCCCATGTCATCATGGAGAAGGCACTTATGGAAAGTGCTTCCCTCTTCCCAGAATTCTCATTGCCCCGTTTCTACTTCCTGCCTGGTCACCCCACCTCTACTTTTAGCCTGGTCACCCTGCCTATACTTTCTGCCTGGCTACTGGCCAATGAGCATTTATTTACAATTAATTGACAGGGTACAGACACAGTAATGAAATATTAGACCAAAGCAAAGTCAAACACCACCTGAGCAAACTCGAAATTCTACATTTCCATGGCTGATGTCAAAGTGCTTTTTAGATCTCCAGCTCTTTCAGTTTTGTTCACTATGACATACATCTTTCTCTTGGACTTGTGCCACTCCCCATTAGCAGCTTTCCCCAGCAAGTATCCCATGACCCTGGCATCTCTAACATCTTTGGGTTTCTTAGGAAAGTGATGCTTCCCTTTAGAGTTTCACATGATGTCTTCTCCAGGCTTCCATGAGGGGTCACCTCTGTCACAAGCCTGGCTATGGTGACTGTCTTTAGTCAAGAAGGGAGATTCCACAACCCTTTCTTGTATCCTTGCCTCTAATGCCTGAATCATGTTTCCAAAGCTGACAAGTCTTGTTGTTTCTTGGAGCTGAAACATGGATCCCTCATCCAATACAACTTCCTGTTTTGAATGGTGTCCTTCAGGGCCTAAAACGGGTTGTTCAGAAACACACTTTGAGTACTAGACTGGCCTTGAATTCAGAGATTCCCTGTGTCTGTCTCCCAAGTGCTGGTATTTAAGGTCTAAACTACCATGCCTGAACTTATGCTGCTCTTTAGTTCCTTTTCCCAATTTGGAAGTTTAGCTGAGTGGGATCTTGCCCTGAGGTCATTATTTCCTTATGTGATTTCTTAATCTGTTATCTCCTTGAACACAGGACTTTGTTCCCTTCTACTTTCCAGTTCCCCCTTACTCCTCAAATTGTGTATTTTGCATTTTGTATTTTCAGTGTAGAACTATGTAAGAGTGACCGGCCACTAATAACCAAACAGCAGTCTATATTCTTTGCAAAAAATATTACAATAATAATCTCTCTGTCACATGCTAATATTCCTCTCTTCTCAAACCTTTTGAATCAGGTCCCTGCATTTCAGTTCACCCTCAGCACCACTGTCTTCCATGCTCCTACTTGTTTGACCCAGTAAATCCCATTTAAAACATTCAATTTCTTTTCTAATCTAGCATCCCAGAGTGTTCCATATTCCTCCAAAATAAAACATGATCAGGCCAGTTACAGAAATACCCCAGTCCCTGGTACCAACTTCTAGTGCCAGAACAATATTTTAGAAGCACATAAAATATATGTCTCTTTTAAGATACATGAGGGAATGGAGTAAGAGGGAAGATGTATCTATCTTCTTACGTGCTTCAAAGGGTGATATAAAGAATTAAAGTTGAACAGATTTATATCAGTTCTGATGATACTAGTCATACAAACTTACGAGTTCCTTACAAAATGCACTAAACTCTGGATGTATGAGAAAAGGATTAGGCGGCTTGTGGTAAAGTGTATTGTAAAACAATACCAAACTTATTACAGTAAGAAGAGTTTTGTCAAAACCAGAAAGCAGCACAGCCATCCTCAAGGAAGTTACAGAGAACGTTAGGAGAGTGTGAGGTAAATTTCACGCGACTTTGATGGTTAATATTATCCGTCACCTTGACAGGACCTAGAATTATTCGGTAGCAAGTCGGTAGACATAGTTGCAAGGGATTATTTAGTCCTTGGGTATAACTATTGGGGGTTAGATTTGCTCTCTCAGCACGCTCCTTTTCATTACAAAGCTGTGTAAGAGTGACCACTAACCAGAAAACATCAACTTTAATTGGTCAACTTCTATAACATAATGCAGCCAATTTTAATAATGCTTATAGTCAATATATTGCACAGTGTACATAAGAAACTTCATATTCTTTCAAAATACAATGTCTTCACATAGCAAAATAGTTCAGAAATGTCATCTGTCATACAGAAATTAAGAGATCTACTTATATTTGTAACTGAAAGTATTTCAATAAAATAAGACATTAATTTGAAGTCAATTGCCCAAGTATTTAAATAAAAGTTAATAATAAGTATTCTTTATCTCCACATCTCCCAATTCATTTTTTTTGTAATAGGGACTGTTAGTCTTTTAAACATTGTTAAGTCAGAGTACACTGAAAATGAAGGTCAATGAAAATCAACCATCAATTCATTTTTAGATTCAGGTTGTATCACTAGGGAACGGTCTGGGAATCATTTCATTTTCAACCGAACCTTTTCTGCTTGGAGTCAAGGGTCAGAAAGCCAGCATCAGCTAAAGTGGTCTCAGCTGCATCAAAGTTAAATATGACCTAAAAGTCACATGCAGCGATGTTGCTGTACCCTGTAGATTGGTCCCCATGGACATAAGGTCACAAGGACATCTGAAACAAGCTACAGGTGCTGAGAAAAAATGGCGTGATTAGCAAGTCTCTTGCCCCTGAGAGCAGCAGGTAAGGTAACTTCAGATGTTGCAATTTGATACAGATAAGGCAAATAAAAGGTTTTATTTAAGCACACTTGTTTAGATTAAAAAAAGATATCAACACCTGGAATTGGTCAACTTCTATAACATAATGCAGCCAATTTTAATACTGCTTATAGTCAATATATTACACAGTGTATGTAAGAAACTTCATATTCTTTCAAAATACAATTCCTTCATGTAACAATGAATGCTAGATATAGCATGTTCTTTCAAGTGTGTGTGTGTGTGTGTGTGTGTGTGTGTGTGTGTGTGTGTGTGTATTCAATATCAAAACAGCACTCTGATTCTTTTGGAAATATTGATACTTAGAGCTGAAATAGAGAATAAATACTGATTTCCTCCTGCATCTCTTAATGAGTATTGTCAGAGTCTTGATTGCTCTGGTTACTTCAATGTTTCACAATTGACAGATTGCCTTATTATTGGGGATGCATTATTTTATAGTTCCTTCCTTTAATAAGTCCTTTTCATCATTTTATCCTTTTGAGGCAGACAAAATAGAAAGTGAGAATGAAATCCATGTGGACCTCTTCATTCCATATCTCCGCTGTCATATCCATTCCATCTGATTTTGTCCTTACAATCTTTTATTATATACTTAATGAATTTTGTCCTACTAGATTTTAAAAGATTAATTAAAAGTAATCTGTTGTGTCATATTTCTAGTAAGACGATTGCACAATATTTATTCCAAAATTAATTGGAAAATAATAGCCCACAGTATTTCATGCAAACAAACTTTAAAATCCAATCCTTTACTTTGTTCTAGGCAAAAAAAAATGATTAATGCCAATTTTCACAACATATAAACAAATTAGGCAATATACTTCAATAAGTAAATGAATATCAATGTGACATTCATGACTTATTTTCATAAGTTTTATATGAAATCTGACAACAATTTAGAAAGAATATTAAGTCAATATTGGTATAAATTTGTGTGTGTCAGGTAGATAGGTTTGGGGATCCTTCCAGTTGCTAAAGAATACAAAGTAGGGAAAACATGTCATTTAAAAGATTTTTTTTTAGTTTTGTGTTTCTTTTATTTTTTAAGCATAACATACTCCTGGATTTTTTGGATGTAGATGCTGGGTTATGCATCTTCCCAATAACAGACCTAATTAGAATGCACTATGCTCCCATCCCTTCCCTCTCAGTTCCCTCAATGATCGCTTTCTTTAGAATGGATTAATTCCTCCTGACCCTCTCTCTCTCATTATGGTGGCATTGGAGGCATCATGGTGTGTGCCTGAGTGTCTGTGAGTTAACAGACTCACAGACAAAAGATTTTTAAAATTATTCTAACTACATTGATAAGAATTATGTAAGGGAAGTTTCTAAAATAATTAGTTTTACAATTACATATCACTTATTCACACTCTTGCCTAAATAAATTTTAGATTATACCCCCAGTCTCATAGGCCATATTTTGTAAGGACCCAGGTCATGTATTTCTATAGTTAGCAGTTCTGAAGGAGTCTCTAAGTGTTTCTTCTAGATTTAAGTCTAAAAGAAAACATAGGAAGTAACAACATTTCATTAGATTTTGCTTTGAAGTGCTTAAGCAAATTATAAAATTTGCTTTTAGCCTTTGCTTATTTTTGCTGGACACCGGTTACTGAAGTAATTTTCCAGATATGAAATGTAAATATTAATCAGGCTAAAGGTCATGCAATCATGTACATTCAGTAGCTTTCATATGGCCCTGGGGCTTAAAATGTGCATAATCAGAATACAGATGTCACGCAATGATGACACAAAAATGGATCAAAAATGGGATGTAAGGAGAGAAAATATTAACATATTCAAGCATCAAAAGAAAGGAGAGTGAGGACGGAAAAACATTATGATAAAATATTATATAACACATTACTTGGAAGAATACATACATGTAAATGTATACATACTTTAAAGCAGATTAAACATACATAAATATGCTATCCAGATGGATAACATTTGCTTATGAATATAGTGCATCAATAAAATATTACCAAATATGTTTTATAAAACATCTGAGTTATTACTTTATTAAATATTTTGACAATAAAAGATTAAAATTAGTTGAGAATTAATTTATGCATGAACATTTTTGGTCTCTTCCTTATTGTAAGTACACAACTACTGTGGATATTTTTACAAGGGAGATAAAGCAGTCAATGAGGCTTTTAATTGTTTTAATTTGAAAGCAACAATTTCTCATAATCAAAATCAATCCTTAATGCTTAGATTTTCCTGAGAAATTTCAAAAGTTGTGCCTGGTCCAGGATTAAAATAACACATGGAAGACATTAAACATCCAATGACACTTTGAAAGAAGAATATGTTACACATACACACCTTTGTGTATGAATTTTATATATGCTTATGATATAGCTATGCATATTGCAAATGCATATACATGACTATATGTTTAAATATTCACATTTCTTTCATAATTCTATTCATCTAAAAATAATTCATTTTATACTTGGAACACCACCTTCAAAAGACCTGTGTAAACTGCTCTTAAAAGTTGTTCATTATGAATGCATACAAGCAAGGTTACTACATTTTTACAAATGTCAGATGATTTGTATAGTTAACTAGACTTAGGATTGCTAAAAATACCTGAAAATGGCATCAACTTAAAAGAGAAAGCATGTGTTTTGTCTCATTGTTTTGGAGGTTTTAATTAATTGTCAGATTGTATTATTATTAAATTAAAATTGGATTCAGTATTAATAAATGGTGACAAACTTAATGAATGTGTAAATAATTTGGCTAATGGCAATGCTACTATCTCATGCTAGTCCCATAAAACAAGCTCTAAAGTTAATATACTAATTAAACATAACCATGCTTGTAGAAAACACAATTCCATAAGCATTACTTACTCTGCCCTGTGTGATATTTCCCGCTCTTTTACCTACTCATGCCATACGATTTATTTTTTAGATTTAAAATTAAAGAGTGTTTTTGACAAGAACTCACAAAACTCAAACAACTTACAAAAAAAAAGAACTTGACTTTAAATTTTGTCTGAGCTTCTTGAGGGAATTTTACAACATACTAATAGTCAAGTGTATGCTTTATAAGAAAAAAATAAATAAAAGATCCGAGTCAATATTCTTTCAATATTGTGTGAAAATCAACACAAGGATTGTAGTTTTAAGTTGTTTGTATACATTTTCATTATTTGTTTTTAATTGAAAATAGATTATTCTCTCTAGTAATACTTCCTAACCACACTTCCCTCCCTCTACTTTTCCAAGTTTCCCCTACCTCCTCTCTAGTTCAGACACGTTTGCTCCTAGTTCAAAAAAGAGCAGGCCTCCAAAATATGAAGAAGAAAAAAAAAGACACAATAAATCAAGGCAAAGGCCTCATTGTGAGGCAGGGTGAAGCTGTTTGAAAAGAGGGGAAGAGTCCCAAGAGCAGGCCAAAGAGTCAGTGTTATAACTGCTTCCACTCTTAGTAGTCCACAAAACTACATGCTAACAGTCCTAACATCTACGCAGATGCCCCACGCTGGCACTATGATTGCCAAGTCAGTCTCTGTGGGCCCTGCTTAGTTGATTCAATGAGCCATGTTCTACTGGTTCCTCTATCCCTTCTGCCTCCTATAATAGCTCCTTTCCCCTTTCCAGAGAGAATCCTGTTCTCCAACTGGAGGGACCCAATGGAAACCTCCAATTTAGACTCTATTCTTAGTATATGTATTCCTATGAAGATTTTATTTTTATCATACCCCAGGTTGATAATCTAGCAATTTCTAGAATTCCAGTTATGTGATAAACATATAATAAATATTATTCACTTTAGTGAAAATGCAAATCAAAACGACTCTGAGATACCATATTACTCCAATCAGAATGGCTAAAACTAAAAACACCAATGGCAGATCATGCTGGAGAGGATGTGGAATAAGGGGACTCCATTGCTGGTGGGAGCGCAAACTTGTACAGCCTCTTTGTATACCAGTGTGGCAGTTTCTCAGAAAATTGGAAATCAGTCTACCTCAGGACCCAGCAATACCACTCTTGGGCATATACTCACACACAAGGATATTTGTTCAACTGTGTTCATAGCGGAATTGGTCTGGTTCAAGGCCTCTGCCCTGTGGGACTCCATCATCATCCTTGTACCCTCACTAAAATTCATTTACACTCTCCTACCATTTTTTGAATCCTGAAGATCCTGCAGCTATGGTACCAAGGGACCAATTCCTTTATGGATGGTCATAGATGGGGTAGATGTTATGGTAGGCCCAGTGTTTGGGTCTGGGTTGTAGCTGAGTTGGCTTGTACAAGCCATTGGCACCATATACCCTCAAGGCAAGAGGCAGAGCCAGCTCTTCTAGGCCCAGTACATTGGCCCCAGTTCTCCCAAGCCCATAGTGAGTGGTGGGGTCCTCTCTCCTGAGTAGACATGCCAGCTCTTCCATGAGGAGCAGGGTAAACTCTCCTTCTACAGTGTTCAGATCAGGGTAGGACCAACTATCCCAGAACCAGTGAAAGGCAAGGCCGGCTCAGCACACAGTCCTCAGGTTTCAGCATGCTTGTTTCCTATGGTCCCTTGTGGTAAGATGACCACAGACATCAATACAGACCCCAGCTGCAGCAGGACCTAGAACCCAGACAGGGCCCCCAGCAGCAGCTGAGGGATATCACCCGTGGCCACCTAGACAGTGCAAATCACAGGCACCAGTGGCAGCATGTCCACTGGACATCAACATGGTGCATGGTAGGACCCCAGGCACCCACACAGTCCTCAAAGGTAACAGGATTCACAGACAGCAACTCAGAACCAGTTGCTGAAGGGCTACAGACTCATTCATGGTCCTAAGCATCCCCCCAAGACTAAATGTCACCCTGGCCCTGGGTGGCAACCAGACAACCCGCATCAACCTGTTCCTCATACCCTCACTTTTTCAGATCTGTCTCTTTCCATCGTAAACAAATCATTATGCTTTTTTTCTCTTCAATGCCTCCATATGTATTTTCTCCCCATAATGGAAGCTACCAGGAGAGCACTTTGTGTTTCAGAGTGGACCTATGGAGGTCTTCAGCCAGATCAGAATCTGAGGGTCCAGGCTGGCCCCTGGGTGTCTTTCACACACCTGAACCAAGTGGAAACAGGCAAGTCTGTTTAAGAGCCAGAGGGTATGGAAGATAACAGGAAAATGAGACCTCACTCAATCAACTTGAACAAAGCTTATATGAACTCAAAGATGCTAAAGAAGCAAGCACAGGGCTTACATAGGTCTGCATCTCTTCCAATATAATCTAGCTCTCACTGTAGTCTTTTTTATGAGACTTCTGAATATGTTAAGGGGGAGGGAGTCTCTGCTTTTTGTGCCTCCTCTTGGAGCTCTTTTCTATCTGATGATTTGCCTTCTCAAATTTGGTATGGTTGTTTTTGATGCATATTATTATATTTTGTTCTGGCTCGCTCTTACATTCTTTGAAGAATGATGTTTTCTAATGAGAGACAGAAAGAGGGTGGATCAGCGGGGGGGGGGACAGAGAGAGAGAGAGAGAGAAAGAGAGAGAGAGAGAGAGAGAGAGAGAGAGAGAGAGAGAGAGAGAGAGAGAGAAGGGAAGACAAAGAGTTAGGAGGAACTGATAGGAGCAGAAGGGAGAAAAACTCTTCCTTTTATTTTTTTGAAAACATAAAAAAATTGGAAACATCAAATTTGAGAAAAACGTCACAAATGGGATATCAGAATCAGAGAATACAAACACTACAAACCATCTTCCACAAGACATTCATAACTTATAGGATCAGTTCTAAAAAGCCAGGAATCTCAAAACCTGAGAAGCAATATGTTCCCAGTGTAACAATTGCCAGACGTATAGATAACTTCTTTCATCTTCTGCTCTTAATAGGAACATAAAAATACCTCCTATATTTCCTATAATGATTCGCATAAATAGTAGAGACAGATTACGTTATTCCATTCTTACTGGAAATGAAAACACTTCTTCCTCCCTAACCTATAGTATGCCGTTTTATGATATGCAAGTTATTTAGAAAAGAAAATAAATCATTTTTAGTGGAGTGACTCTCGTGTTTTTTCCAGACAACCCAATGCTGAGAAGAACCTCACGTGCAGTAATGCAGTGCATTGTTGTAGGAAACCAACCCTGGGCTTGACAGCAAATCATTATAATGTATATTACCGTAGGGTTCTCCCCAGTGGGTTTTGGTAGCAGGAGATTTGTGTAGTCTGTGAGATGGGCTAATGAACTCAGCCCCCATATTAGGGGACCAGAGTTGAAATTGTATGTACACCTCATGCTTAAAACAGATGATTGTTCAGCGGTACCAAGTTGTCTTTTCATCCTTGGCCAGCTTGAAATGAAGGTGATTTTTTGCACGTTGAGGTTTAACTGAAACTTAACATTTTGAAAATTTCAGCTACTTTCAAGGGTTCTGGAATTTAAAGCTTAATAAATTTCCACAGAGATGGAGTTTGAAAATAGCAAGTACTTTGAAAGAAATCCTTTGGGCCATAACCCAGCTCTGAAAAAACCTTATTTTAGATTACACAGCCCACAGAGGAGACATGCATAGTTTTTATCTAAATTGATTTTCTTTTAAAATTAGAAAAAAAAGTGGTGATAAAATGTTTGGGAATTCTGTTAACACAAATGGCTCATAATTGTCAACATTAATTGTTGTTAAAGGACAGGAACATTTTTGGCACCAGCAAGCAAAACTGTACATTCACAAATATCATTGAGGCTAGCAAAGATTCCTCTATTTTTATTTCTTTAGTATACTTTCCAGGAATAATTCAAAGTTTAGGTACTTTAAGATATAAAGCGTGCTGAAATTGAGACAAAATTTATAGGTGATTTTCATTAAAATACTATTCATGCCATAATATTTATGGAAGTCAAATAAAGGGATCCCCTAGTAATCAAAGTCTATATCATAAATCCCAGAACTCGAATAAAGTCAGTTCACTAATTTCTGTCTATTCTAATCATTCTCTCCACATTTTAGTAGCTCTAATCTATGTTATCTTATTGGTAAGGGAAGATGAATGGTTGGAAATCCAAATGTAAAAAGAAAGCTCAATTTTGTAAGTAGAAGGCAGCTTTTTAGCTGCTTAAATATGTACATTTGAAACTAATCTGCAAGTAATTAGTACACAACCAAGTACTTAGCGTATAATGTCTGTGAAGCCAAAATATTAAGAATTCTATGCAATCTTTGTGAACACTTCATATTCAGCTTGAACGTAGAGTGAAATTGTTTAGATCATTTTCCAAAGAGTAGTGAATTGCTATCTTGTAAGTGGTGGAGAGGAGCACTATTAGAAAAACTGATGAGAACTTGGCTCTGACGATGATGTATCATTTGTATAAAGAGAATGAGAGAGGTCCAGATGAATGAGTCCCAGTGAGGACAATCTAGGATGATAGGTAAACTTTCCATCAGAGTTCAGAATAAGTAAGCTTCCATCACTCAGTTTCAGCAATGTATTGAATAGTGTCTTCTATAAATGTCTATTTTTTTTCTTTTTTTTTTTTTTTTTGGTTTTCCGAGACAAGGTTTCTCTGTGGTTTTGGAGCCTGTCCCGGAACTAGCTCTGTAGATCAGGCTGGTCTCGAACTCACAGAGATCCGCCTGCCTCTGCCTCCCGAGTGCTGGGATTAAAGGCATGTGCCACCATCGCCAGGCTAAATGTCTATTTCTTAACTTATGAGGTTTTTCTATACATGAATACACAGTGAAATAATTAAGTCAGGGAATATTATAAAGAATATCACCATGATGGGTTTATCCCAGATAATTCCAATTAGTACAATGTATCTACACTCAGGTGTTGAAAATAGGGGTAGATAGGAGGTAGGGTAGAAGTGACCTCTAGAAGTTGGGAGTGGCAGGAAAATATATTGGAGCAATTGATCTTTGTATTTTGTTTTGTTTAGTTTTTCCTAAGTGCCTCACAAGTTCCTAGTCTTAATAGTGTCTTGACATCAGTATGTAATGCCTACTTTTAATATCTAACTTTCAAAATTAAAAGCTTCAAATTTTTTGTCGGGAGCTAGAAACAAATCTCAGTGTTGGAAAGACCTGTGTTTTCTTCCAGATGAGCCAGGTTCAATTCCCAGCACCCACAATCGACTCAGAACCAGATGGCTGTTACTCCAGGGGATCATCCATCTGCTTCTGATCTCAGTGGCCACCAGGTTCTCACAAGGTACCCAAACAGGCACACACAGGCTGCACATACACACATCTAAAATAACAGAATTAAAAGATGTAGGTATTTTTTATAACCTTCTATGTTTAATCATTTATATAACAGCTAATATATTATCATTCACTCCCAACCTGTCAGTAAAATAGGCTGAAAATTTTTGAGAGGAAAGGGATGGTAAAAGCAGCTCATAACGATGGGATAGGATAAAATGCCGAAAACTCACAACCGACATTCTATTTTTTTACTCAGTCATGATGAATCTATACACATACTGCATATGAAATACCTTTAATAATATCCTATTTTTGTGTACTTTAAATCACTGTTTGCAAACAAACCAATACACAAAAAAAAAAGAAGAAAAAGATGGGGAGAGGAAAAGGGAGAGAAGGGAAGAGATTTATTTTGTTTACATTTGTTTTGCATTTTTGAAACAGGCTGTTCTCAATATGCTAATGTAGCCTAAGATAACCCTTTGCTTACCCTCCTGACTGTAATTGTTAGATGTTTAGCGCATAGCTGTGTGCTGCCCTGTTCCTATGGCTTTTCTTTATGATAGTCAGTTTATCTGTACCTTCTCTTATTAATTGCCCTTTACCATGTTTATGGGTCTCTATTTGTGGCTTGCATAATAATAATTAGATCACACAGTTTTTTTAAGTCAAAGACTATCCATCTGATTTTTGTGTGTTGATTCAACAAGTGTCCAAACCATACAGCTAGACTAGAATTAATCTGATCAGATAGCTCCAAAGGTCTACAGAGAGGGAGAAAAAGTCTATCAGTCATTTGCATAGAAAATGCCTACAGGCTCAGAGATATGTTTTGAAATAGGAGGCAAAAGAGTGGCTTTGGTTCGCTAGCCTAGTATAATGCAGTTCGAATTTGTTTTTTGTTTGTTCTGTTTGATGTGAGGCATCACTTTGAAGGCTAGCGTGACTCAGAACTCTGCATACCTTGCTGGCTTTGGCCCTTGTGGCAATCCTTTGGCATCACCCTCAGGAACCCTGGAGTTACAGCTGTGAGCCTTCCCCCCTGGCTCTGCATGAACAAGTTCTGGTTATAATTAATATTTGTGAGATTCATTTGGAGTAAATCTAAGTAGATCCTGATGCTCCTATAACAACTATAATACAGAAATCTCCCTTCTACCTGTTTATTGGTGATGTAAAACACAGAGAGTTATCTTTGCATCAGTCTCTTCACCAGAGTTCATTGATGTAAAATAAAGGAGCCATTCTTACACTATCTTATCATGTATTTGTATATGCAACTTTAAAGCTGGTACAGAATGTTTTACTATACATTTTTATTCACCTCAATTTATTATTAGCACCTTCCTATCGCAAAATCTTTTCACAATTATAATTCCACTTCCATGTATGTGTGTGTTTCTATGTGTGTATGTGATACTGAATTTGAGAATTATTTTCAAAAATCTAAATTCTTAGGTTTCAACATTCTAACGAGTAATGTTCATTTTAAAGAAAATAGTCTGGCAAAACACATTTCTACGGGATGCCTTTGAGTTTGTGAGTGGATAAAGACACATTGATACAATTGACAAACAGCATATTCATTGTTAAAATGAATGAAACATGCATTGCTATAGTAACAAAGATGAAGCATAAGTGTATGGTGTTAAATTAAAACAAAACTGTTAAACTCTACATAACTCAATGAGTCTGTTAGAAAAGCAATTTAGAAAATAAAAATTAAAGAGACTGGCAGAGAGCAAGATCCCTGGAGACTAAGTGTGTTAATTTTAAGAGGTAGGTATATGCAGAAGTGTGTGTATCTGTGCCTGTGGTGTATCTGTGTGTGTGCATGTGTGTGTGTGTGTTCTACAGAAGAAGATGGCATGTGATAATGTGGCGAAGGACATCTAACACTGTGGCATATATATCAATTCTTGGAAACGCTTATGATATGCATATTAAATAGTCATTGGCCTAAATGTAAGAATGAAGACATCATGGTACCACATAAACTAGGCATACCTTAATAAAACAATTAACCTGAGTTATAGGACCTCTCAGTATAGAGAGAAAGAGTGTGGAGTTTATTGAGATGAAAGTATATGAGTAAAGAATAAAACCTGCCCCTGAGCACTCTCATGGGAGAAAATGTTTGAAGGTTTGTGCTAACAGTTTTTGAAAACACAATCTACAGGAGATGGAACAAATCATCAAAAGGGATGAATGACTATAGGAATCATTTTCTACTTTTGAAAGTAAAAGAAGAGAAAAAAGAGAAAAGGACTAGAATAACCCATTCATGCTGAATTAGAATAGGAGGCATTGTGTGTCATGGCATTATGTTCATCCACACTCAAACAAGGAACCATTTAATCAAACTGTAGCAGAATAATAGAAGATAATGATTTAATAATAGATAATCATGCCAAGTATATGATAGACATATTTGCATGCCCCTAGTTATAGAAACAAATTTCTGAGTAAATAAACATGGGGCAGAAATGAATAAATCTTTGCACAACTCCATATAATTTGTGTGGATACTGCATCCTGAATCCAGTGGATCACAGACCCCATTCCAATAAACAGGCTGAGTTTAATAATGTTATTCATTGTAGCTCTCTACAGAAAAAGAATCAAACAGTAACTTTGTGAGGGAGACAGCCTATGAGAAAAGTACAGCCAGTTGTTGAAGGGAAACACCAATTTTAAGAAACTTTGTTCATACTACACATCCCAATAAAGCTTACTGAGAATGGGTGCTTTACTCCCAAATCTATAAACTTGGTCCAATCCAAGAAAAGCATTAAATAACCTTATCTGGCAGGCAGGCAGGCAACAAAATAGCAAACAGATTTCTAGAATGGTAGGGTCATAAAATGAAAGGGAGGAATTGGATAAAGTTTTATAAACCATCACAGTGTAGAGTTCTCTAAATTCTTTGGGCAGGTAAATATAATCTTACAAGCAAGATAAGATTCCTTGACAAGATATTTAACGGATATCAGGTAAAACTATTTGCTTAACATTAACATGTTGATGTCAGATTGTGGTTTCAGAAAAATACATCATGCTGATTAGAATGGTTAGCAACGGAGAGATGGATGCAGGATACAAAGCAGCCCTCAAAGATGGGATACTATCTTTGCAAATGTTTGCAAACCTAAATTCCAAAATAGAAATTACTATTAAAAAAAAGAAAACAAAAGACAAACCTCTGGGAAAGTCAAGTGGTTCAAAGGGTATATATGCTTGGTAACAAACCTGACCCCTGAAGGTGATGCCTAAAATGTGCATGGAAGATAGACTGAGAACATTGCTACAGGTTGTCCTCTGACCTCTACACACATGTGAAGACATGTTCAGATCTCTAGCAAGTAAATAAGTAAACACATACATACTTTTGATTTTAAAAGGTGTATGATACCATCACACTGCTGATAAGGCAGTGGGGTGGTGAGTTTCATTCCAGGCTGAGCTCCTGCATGAGGCCATGTTTCCAACAACAATGGAAAAAATATAATTTATCCCAAAAGATTCAAAAATAATGTATAATTGGCATTCATTACTAATCGTGCTGAACAATGTAATGTGTTCTTCTGTTATGCCAAAATGTGCTTAAGCCTCGGCAAATGCAAATCCATGACAATCACACAAAATCTTTAAAAAAAATAAAATGTCAAAAATCAGTATCTAAATGTTCAGTTCTAATTTTTATAAAACTACATTTTATCTTTTTCTACTTCCCATGTAGACTAGATCTATGTAAGTATCTCTTGGTGTCCTCATTATTGTCTAAGTTCTTTTGGATTGTGGTTTGTAGGCTGGCTTTCTTTGCTTTATATTTTCAAAAGACAAGATCTCCTGAGTAAATAGGGAGCATGAGGTCCTTGGGAGAGGAATGGAGAGGGGAGAGGAGAGGCAGGGAGGGGAGCAGAGAAAAGTGTAGAGCTCAATAAAAATCAATTTAAAAAAAGAAAAAAAACCTACGTTTTAAAATTGTGTTTGTTTTGTATAAGATGTATAGGGAAAATTAGAATCTTGAGTTTGTTTAAGTACTGCTCATATCTATCATCAAAATTCCCAAAGAGAAAAAAAAATGTCTATTGTAGAGTGCTTACTGTTTACTATAGGGAAACTTGAAAATTATGAAGGATGAAAAAAAATCAATTCAAGCCATTTTACGTGGTGTAACATTTACTGGAATGTCTACACATTACTCTACATGATAATGATTTCTGTACAATTTAAACTATGTTTAAAGGAACAGTAAAGTTGACATCAATAGCAAAGTGAGATTAATTGATATTGAGTGCAAAATGATTACTGAAGCCTTCAGAGTACATAAAGCTGGAAGCCCTTCCTATTATAGCCTCCGCCTTTCTTATAAGCCACAAATGCACCCAGCAAAATAAGCAAAAATCAATTTAATAATTGAGAAAATATTCCAACCACAGATTCTATGGTTACATTAATTGATTTTTAAAAAATAATTTCAACAATACAAGCTTGAAGCATTAGCAAGAAAGGATCTGAGGTCATTTCCAAGTCAACATGATAAATGATTTCGGGTTCATCAGCACGTAGTTCTGTCAATTAGGTGTCAAGTACTGGAAACAAGGCATACCGACAGTAATTATATCTGTCCTGAACTTTTCAATATTTTGTATGTACCAGTTTCTAATTCTTTTTCAAAAATTTTCAGCAGTTATCCACAACTAACTCCCCTTTTAACTTATGTTCAGACCCTTTTGTTTATGCATGGATCTATTACTAGAAGTTCAAGAATGACTCAGACATTTCTACCTTATTCCAAGATTAAAAAATAAACTTCTGAAACCCAAACACACACCATGTAATTTAGTAGTGCCGTATATTTCCCTTTGTAAGTCACTGAGTTCATGCGCAGTTCTAAAGTTCCACAGACACACAAAAACATATTTTTTTCTGATGTGATAGAATTAAGCAATGAAAAGTGTAAATTTTAATTCACAAATGGCATATATGTCCCCCTGCTGCTTCTGTAACAGTCACTCATCACTAAATGTCATCAAATAATTAGTTATTAAAGATTATGAGAGCCACTAAAAGATATTTCTCTCCGTGGTCCTGTGACAGTACTGACCTATAGTAAGGGAATGTTGGGTAGAGTGAGACTGCTCAGGTCATGGTGGCCCAGACAAAAGGAGACAAGGATGAACTCCTGCGCTCTCGAGGTTTCTGCCACCTTGCTGTAGTTCCAATTTCTAAGACCCTTTGAAAGACACCTGAGACAGAAATTAGAGCTCAAGGTATTTCACTGTACCAAATAAAATAGTCTTTGTCTCATATGAATGAGGAAAAAGTATAAAATAATTAAGTCATCACTTTAGAACATAGCAATACAAGGATTTTAAAAGCATATTGTCAGTATACTTTTTATGGACTCCTATCAAGCAATACTATCACGAAGACAGGTTTTCTAGACAATTAAAGATTATGAAAAACGACTTTACAGATTTCAGGTGCATCTATGTAGAAATTATTATCCTTAATTATTTGTTGTTACTACAAATGAACCTTATTTTGTCTCTTGTGGCTGTGTTTTATGGGACGAAATAGTACCTTCTTGGTCTGAAAAGGGGTTGACGAAGCTACAAGAGACTCACAAGTCTCATGAATCTCAGAAAAGCACTCCTTCCTTCTCAGATAATCACTAAGCAATGTGGTGAGTGCAGTGGCACAGGGACTTGCCAGGTTTTCAGGAAAGTCATTGAGCTCTTGTCTGTACTCGCCTGAACTCATTGCTTGGCAAGCAGCATTTAGATGGAATCACTCCTTCAGTCTCTCATTCCTGTGACGTGATTAGAAGGAGGGTATTCGTAGGAAAGAAATGAAAACATTACCAATCGTTGTTATAGAACTCACCCACACGCGGTCACTCCCATTCTATTCTTACATCAAGCACAGGAGCATGCCTCATCCTTCTCTCAGTAATGGTCTTCTGTGTTCAGGTTATAGATGTCCACTCTCTTCAAATACCCCACCCCAAACATGACTTCCCCTGAGCCTCCCTTTCAGGTTTCAAACCCTACATTCCCATACATAATTATAGCCTTTGTGTACAAAGCTTAAAATACGGGATTTAAGTATAAATGTAAGCATAGGATATTTGACTTCTGAATTTTTCTTATTTGCTGAACAGAATATTTTAAGTCTATCTAATTTCTTGCAAATTAATTATCACACAAAACATACATATCTCTATCTATCTATCTATCTATCTATCTATCTATCTATTTATCTATCTATCTATCTCCACAATTTCAGGGTACAATCCACCATGATAGGGGAATCAAAACAGTAAGTGTTTGAACAAATCGGTCACATTTTTCCACAGTAAAGTAGACAATTATAATTGCTTATTTTCATTTAGTTTTCGCCTTTCTTCTACTCACACATACTTATACACCGCACACACACAACCTTTGGTATATATGTGTGCACATGTGCATATATAGATATGTGTGTATGTGTGTGTTTATGTATGTGCATGTATGTATATATGTATGTATGTATCTTCCAAGCAAGGGAAAAGATTCACTGAAGTTCAATCAAATGAGAGGTAGAGGCTACTTAGTTTCAGCTGATTAAAGGCTATAAATAATTCAGCTTTACAGTGTGATGTCATGGATTACACATAGAGGGTAAAACAGCTGATTCAGTACAGAGAATGAATACATCTTCCTTGTCAGATAGTTACTTCTTAGTGATGAAAGCACCTCAACTCTACTCATTTAATAAAAATTTCTGACCCAATCCAAATTTTGCCATCTCTTATTCAGATTTGCTGCATTAGATGCCAAGATTCTACTTTTATCTGCACTATTCTCTGATCTAGTGCTCTATTTCCTCCTTTTTGGCTGCACAACCAAAAGCTGGTAAACCTATTTTATTCTGTAACTCTGTATAAGGAATTTTTTTCTTTCCGGATAGAGCATATAAAATGAGGTTGTGTGATAATCTTAATTTTGTGTCAATTCTATTTCTATTAACAACAATCTATCAGGTCTAGTCATGTTGTGGGAAGACATGAGTTATCCTTTTGGAGGATGAAAATTATCTCATGTATCCATACTGTATTCATATATTATTTATAAAGATAGCTATAGGAGTGAACATAAATATACATCTTTATATAATTTTATTTATCTATTCACCTGTTTTTATATTTAAGCTACTGTGCATCTTAATATTTGTGTTTTTCTAAGAGTAAGGGATTTAGGCAAAGTTGAACATTATCTTTTCTATCTCTTTTGAATATAGCTCAATATGACATTGTCATTTTCATTTCACTTTTAGATATAATTCAGTATGATACATCTTTTAGGGAAACTCATTATTATGGCTTGAATGTTCTCTCTGTATAAAAATGACTGAAAATATGCATATGACATTATAATGACTTCATTTCTTTCATATTTTTAAACATTTCCACATATTGGGAAAAGTATGTTTCTTCAATGACAGGTTGTCTAAATGCTTACAGTAGTACATATATTTTTATTTCTATAAAACTTACTGTGACTTGTGAATTTCATTTCAAGAATAGACAAAACATAGCTGTTCTCCATTCTGTCTTTCCCAACGGTTGGCTAAAGAAATATTATGCAGAATAAACTTCACCAGACAACATAACTAGAACTTCAGGCTCTCTGGGACTTGGTTTGTCACTGCTATGTGTTTTCTATCCAAGGCTCAACAGGAATTTTCTGTCCTTCCGAGACTCAAAAAGAGTGAAATTATGTGCACTATTGAGTGCTAGGGTAAGGTACTACTTTTCATGATTTAAGAGAGGAAGTAACAGGATTCTCTTTGATACCTATATCTATTTTTGTCACATAAAATGCAAGGATGAAGCAATAAGAGAATATTGAATTCTATCTTCTCTTTATACATCGCTTTTCTCTAGTTCCAGTGTGAACCTATATACAGAATATTTACTTTAATATTTACTTTGTATGTATGAAAAACTGAATTCAATCTTTAAAACCAAAATAAATAATGTTATCTTTTCTCTTTTATTCTTGTTTTTGTTTTAAATCAATCTGCTTCTTTATTCTTTAAGAATTCCATGCAATATATTCTGATTATACTCAGCCTCACAACTCCTCCCATATACACCCTGCCTACCTGCAAAATAGTGTTTCCTCTTTTGACTTTTTAAAAACCATCAAGTCGCCGGGCGGTGGTGGTACACGCCTTTAATCCCAGCACTCGGGAGGCAGAGGCAGGCGGATCTCTGTGAGTTTGAGGCCAGCCTGGTCTACAAGAGCTAGTTCCGGGACCAGCACCAAAGCTACAGAGAAACCCTATCTCGAAAAAACAAAACAAAACAAAACAAAAAAACAAAAACAAAAACAAATAAAACCATCAAGTCCAGTTTGGGCTCCACTGAAGAGTGGTGAGCTTGCCAAGCAACATACTCTTAAAGTAAACTAACTCTCCCATTTCCAGAAACCATCAATTGCCAATAGCTCCACTTTTATCCTGAGATTCAGTGCAGCTTGAGTTTCAGCAGATACCATCCATGCTGTCAAAACTGTTTTGAGTCCCATTGCAGCTGCACCAATACGTCAGGAAAAGACTCTTTCCTTATACCCTTCCAATGCTCCTGAGTCTTTAGCTCATTTACCCAACCAACACCACAACTATCTGTGAAACTCAGAAGGAAGGGCTGTGGAATACTTGTTCCATTTGGGGCTGATAATTCTGCAGTCTCTTTTTCTATGCACCTCAACCAACTGTGAGTTACTATTTTAAACACCATGTAGTACAACAAGTTTCCTGATGAACGTTGAGAGAGTCAGCAATGTCTGGGAGTAACAGAAGTTATGAGGAGTCAGTTTGACAGCATGCCATTTTTGATGAATAATAGGTGCAATATACATCACAATCCCAATTTAGTTCTTCACAGGTACTAAAAAATAGTAATTTTAATATAAGATTATAAGAAACCCATTAAAGCCCAATATAGGATTATAAGAGACCCAGGAAAGCCCAAACAATCCTGAACAATAAAAAACCAACAATAAAAATCCACTTGACAGTACTACCATACAAGATTAAAATTATAATGCAGAGTTATTGTAGTCAGAGGAGCAGCGGCTACCTCTGGCCGCCCAGCTAGTCTAAACCCCGAAATAAAACTGTATTCATTCAAATACCACCTGGCCCATTATCTCCAGCCCCTTATTGGTTAACCCTCACATATAAGTTTAACCCATCTCCACTAATGTGTATCGCCACTTGACTGTGGCTTACCTGCATGAGTCTAACCAGCATCCATTTCGGGCAAGAGAACCATGACTGATATCCATAACCTTGAGGGGAGAATAATAAAAAATTGTATGTTACAAAGTAATAGGAGGAATGAAGCATGAACACATGGATAGAGATGAGAAATGATGCAACGAGATGTAGTTATATAAGATATGTATAATAGGATTCATGGAAACATAGACAGTACTTGTTGAAATAAGAGTGGGTAAACCGTTTGCACATTCAAGAAACCTATGACCAGGATATCAACTCCTGAAACAAACGAAAAGCTCAAAAGACAAAAGTGAATCAACACCTGTGAGCATCATGAGTAAACTGTAAAGAGGCAGTGGTGAAGAATAAATTTTATGGCAAAGGGGGAACACATGGTCAGTCTGTATAATACAAATAATGACCATAGGTTTTTTTTTTTTTGCTTACTACAATCAACTGTATATTTTAAAAACACTAGACGAAAATTAGTTCAACTATTTGGAACTCAAACTTCTTTCACTAGTAGAGGTAAAACAGAACTGCAACATAGACAAACATGAGTTTAGAAATTCATCCCCAGCAAGCCTGAACCCTCTCCAAGAGAAACAATGATTTTGTTTGTCAGGCAAGAGAAAACAATACTAATTGAAAACTTGGATTTTTGTTTAAGAAAGAAAAACACTATTACAATAAACGATAAAAAATGCAGAAGGTATTTTTCATATCCTAGACAATAGTTATTTACAAATAAATATGAAATTAATGTCAATGAATTAAATGTTAGGAAAAATAAGCAAAATAATCTTGATATATAATTCATAATTTTGGAAGAAAAGGAGAATGTAGAAATTACTTCCATATGGTTGCAGGATGTTATTTCAGCAAATTTCTGTGAAAATAATTATTTGTGCTTATAGGAAATAAATGATATAATTACAAAAACAAATGCAGTGTCAACATTCTCACTGCAAGACATAAACAATGATAGTATCAATAGACTTGCTAACATGGAAGTCAGAAATTTCTCAGGGTTCCGGACCTAGTCAGAGAACTATAGGCAATAAATGACTGCTTAAAACCAGGAGAGTTATACCTGGAAATGAATCCAGAGTTGGTTATCCAATGCAAGGTGGCCACCCCTAAAATCATATATACACAAACCATATGGACTCAGAAGTATCTCAATGTTTATGTGTAAGTATGCAACATTAAAGGACTTATACATTAAAATAAGAGGGATTGGAGAGACATGAAAATGGGAGTGCAAGGAGAGGGGAATGATGTAATATTTTCAGTTTAAGCAGTAATAAAAAGAATTAAATATCAGTTTTAATACTCCTTTTTCCTTTGCTACTGCCATGAACTCACACTCGGCCACATGCCCTGCTATTGCTATGATCTGCCAAAGCCCAGAGAATAGAGTCATCTTAATCATTAAACACAAGGCAGGCCTCACCAATCAAAAGAACAGATGAATGACCTGTGGTGTTTGTAGGTGAAACTGCCCAATTCCCTACATTCAGTTTCCAAACGCCCATTTTACAGCTGCCCTTGTCTTGTCTCACTGTCATTCCCTCCCAATACGGGGTCTCTGTTTCCAACTCAGGTGGACCCCTTCATCATCACTTAATCCCTTCTGTCAACCCTACTGCAACAGAGAGAGACAAAACTAGCCTCTAGAAGTCTAGCCCCCAGCTTGGACAGAGATTCCCTACTGGATCAGAGGTCCCACCACCTGCCAGAAATCCAGGTCACACAGACCAGAAGACCAAAGAGGAAACATAAACTAAGGAACGCAGCAACAAAACAAGATAAACTTGTCAGGAATCAGCACCTAGACCTCTAATTATCTCAAATGAAGACACTTAAATGGAGATGTAAGAACACAATCAAGAACAGTCAGTGTAATACGGCACCACGAGAGCCCAGTTATCTTATGGCGCCAAGAAGAATCAATCTCATGTAGCCCAAGGTAGCTTTGAATTCAAAGAAACTCATCTGCCTCCCGATTGTTGGGATTAAAGGTGTGTGGTACCACTATGTGTGTGTCTGGCCACTATGGACAACCAGTGTCTTGTCTCTGCACTATGATCTTCAGGCAAGCTTTATTTGTTAGATGATAAACAAAATATCACTACCTTTCCCCTTTTTTGTCTAAAATAATAAAGAAAGCTATAACCAATAAAAAACCTATAAACAATAAGTATAATAACTATATACACTATATTCAGACACTAAATGCATCAACAACATCTAGTCCATTTGCATTTGATAAATTCAGAGAAAATACTTTGTTATCTAGCCTCTTGTGGTCAGTTCAAAGAATTGTCCCTAACTCACTTTCTTTCCTAATTTGCATTGCAATCTAAAACTGTCTTTTGATGTCTCTCAAACATACACACTTTGCACCTCTATTGTGAGTTTCTCTTCTGAGTGTGATCAACAAAGAAAACTGTAACTATCTAGTCTTCAACTTCGTCAGAGAACCAATAAGGAACTAATATTAATTGAGTAGGTAGGAAGTGCAAACAAGCAATTTATAAAAAAAATTCAAGAAATAAAAGAAACAGCTGACTGCTTAGACTGTCACCCATGGCTCTTCTGTAATGTTGGGTCCCCCATCTTCAGCATAAATGCGTAGTATGTATGACTGACTTTTATGTGAAGCAGCACATTCTTAAGGGCCCTCCTCGTCTTGGCAACATCATTTTCTTAACTTTACTTCCTGCTGTTTGGGGGCAATGATAACTTGAGGAGATCCTGTAAATAAAAATTTTGGCTAATTGTCAAGTCCTGGGAGAGTTAACTGTAGCATTCGTTGTTCAGTCTCTATATAAGTGAAAGTCCAAGTAGATTTTTTTCCATTTTAATTCCATTAAGTATTTATCACACCAATGAAAGCACCCAAAGCTACTGACTGCGGAGTAGTTATCAAGTTACAAAAGGTAAAATTTTGTTGCTTTTATTTGATTTCTGTGATTGTGGCTATACAAAATTATAATATATATTTTAATCCAAATATATGGAGACCCATAAGTATATCCATCCCACCCCTTACAGAAATGTATCATATACCTAACTTTGCCAGCAGTGAGATTAAAAGACACGCAGTTCCATCTGTGACTCTTCTAGCCTAAGGAGTTCCTTTAGAATTTTAGATAATCCAGCTCTGTCCAAACCAGAACTTTTGGCTTTGATGCTGAAAAGAATTTCAGAAATATTCAGCTCATTAAAAGAGTTGTTTATTAAAATTATTTTACCCTAGACTAAAGCTAAGCATAAAAGAAACAGAGGTGCTTAAGAAGTTAAAGACTCCCAAGCCGGGGACTGTGCATCTCCAAGGAAAATAAGGAAATTATGATGTACTGAAGGCTGATTACAAACTTCCCCAAGAAAGCATAAGGCAGCATCTAAGAATTAACCATATATATAAGTTTAGTGGCCCTCAAGTTACACCTCAAAATCTTGCTAAGTAGCCATATTTCTTCCTCAGTCTCTTCTGATAAAAGAGATACTGGTTCCAGTGATGCTTTTGATGGAATTATAATCTGATATGGTAGAACTGAAGCCATTAAGATTGCTATAAGGGTTTAGAGAATGCTGTTTTCTAAACCGGTGTTTCTGGGAAAATATTAGGAAACTGCAGGTTTTCAGTTGAGAATTGAGAATGGCCTTAAGCATTTGGAAGTGGTGTTGGAATTTCCATTCAACCTGTCATATTAGTGAGAAGCTTCTCCTGGTCTAAGAGAGAGCAGGGCTTTCCCCTCTCCTCAAATGTTTCAAAAATGTTCCTGGACTTTTATTTATCCTCAATAGAGTTATTATCTTCCATTCAAAATAGTAATCCTTGTGCTTATATACAAAATACAAAGTCAATGATGATTTGTATAAAATTAAGACTGAAAATATGCATGTACATACAAAAAGAATGGTCTTTTAGGGGATTAGAAATGTCTTATTGAAAATTTGTCTTGTATTTGATGTCTGTGCTATTTTAACTAGAAGATGAAAAATAGAGGTAGAATTTGAATTCATTTCAAAATAACAGAAAGAAAACCTACATGACATAGAAGTACAACTTCTGATATTATAACAAGAGATAACAAAATCAGTTTGGCAATACACAAAAAGAGCATGCACACTAACTTATTTACGTGAATATTATTTTTAAAATTGTAAAATCATAAAAAGCATGAATTTCAAATGTAAACATAAGAATTAACATTTTAAAACTTAAAAATATAGAGAAGATAAAACATATAAGACACATTAGTTCAATAAACTCCATATGTTTTGTTTTGGTTTTGACAAAAGTAGTTACTCCCCTTTAGAACACAGGTTTTATTTCTTTTAATGTTTAATATAAATTACTAAAGCTTAAGAAAATTCACAAATATCATAATAAGTATTTCCAAATATGCAACTAATAATAATATAACTATTCTTAATTCATAAAGAACATTTTTCTTATATTGCCAATTCCATTTTATTTACCAAAAGTAATTGAGCTTGAATCAGGAAGAAGAGAAATTCTAACACACTATTTATTAGGTCATTTTTACCAATCCCATTTTTATGCAAATTCATTCATATTTACCATCAATTAACCAGGCAAAGCATCAGAAGGATGAGTTATTCCTAATGCATTTGTGTTATTATTTTGTTTTCATGGAGCTGTAGAACAGATGGAATTTTATGTCATGCTGCATCAGTATACTGTTAAATTTTAATTTCAATTAATGATCTTTACTCTTTTCTTTTATGCACATGTGGGATATCTTAGGTATTCATTTCCCTGCTAATTAGCTTTTATTGCAGAATTCATTCTGAATTGGGAAGTCATTAAATTCTAAAACATTCACAGCTGAATTTATGTAGACCTTAATAAAATTAATTGGTCCCATGAGCAAAATATTCTGAATTTTTACTTGGTAAGTTTATATTCTCTCTCTCTCTCTCTCTCTCTCTCTCTCTCTCTCTCTCTCTCTCTCTCTCTCCTCCCTCCCTCCCTCCCCCCCCTCTCTCTCTGTCTGTCTCTCTCTCTCCTTTCTCTCTCTCTCTGTGTGTATGTGTGTGTGTGTGTGTTTAGGGGTACATACACACAGGGTCATTATAGTCTTCTAAATTTGTGCTGATCTTCCTTACTAACCATAACCATTTAATATGTTCTCTTCACTCCGATGTGATTAACTCCTGTCATTTCCCATTGGTTACGTGTTCACAGTGGATCACAGTGTTCCCTGAAAACATGGTGTTCATTCTTAATCTTGTTCCTTCCTTATCTTTTTATCACCTATAACATCACTAGAAACAGGTCAGTTTCAGAAGTAGTCATTATTAGCTCTCTGTCAATTATTTTATTTTCAGTCTTTTATGTTCTGAACTTAAAGTTTAAATGCAGCATCACTTGTGTTTGCAAGGGAAATTTCCTTAGCATGCTATGAAATATGCCTGCTTAGGGCATGTTGGTTGAATACTAGAGTCTGTTCATCTTAAGATTTTAGTATGAAAGAAAGGTAAAATGCCTAATAAAATCAAAGTTCTGGGTTAGCTGTCTATTTCTTGATAGTGGTTCTCTTCAGTGAGCACCTGTTGTTGCCCTGTATCTCCATGTCTGATTTGACTTTATTCTGTTTTTCCCTTTACCTTTAAAATTTCTGGACTGATTCAATTTATTTTAGCTTTGCTGCTCCCAAATCCATACATAGATCGTTGCCTACATTCGCATTCTCATCTTCGCCATTTCCCTATACCTAATCCCCTTTAAAAGATTCACATTACATTCAAACCATTTACAGGGTAACTATTTCAAATTCTATTTCCATAGGTAGAGCTCATTTCTTTACCCTCATTCCTACATTTTAGAAACCGCCAGCCTCCAATTTTGTTATGGACTTTCTGTCAATATCTTCTTTCCTAGCTGTTGTCTAGCTTGCTGATGCATACTTTTTTTAAAGCATATTTTCTTGGTCCTTTTATTCCCTTCTAACTCATGATCATTATCTCTTAAATTGCCTTCCACTGTTACAGTTTCAGCATATGAAATATAGGCAATGAAAAAATGTTGCTAGCACTATTTTGAAATTTAGTGTCTTTTAAAAAGCTTTAAAAACTAAAAGTATTATTCTTTTTTTCAATTTGGACAGTTACCTTAAAACTATGTAATCAGTAGTTCAAAATAGGTTGAAATAATATATGTGTTATCCTCTTCCTCTACCAAAATAGATTTAAAATTTGAAAAATAATTATCTTACTAGGATTTCTAATGAAAGTCATACAAAGTACATTAGATACTGCAGTGTATAATTAAAAAAACTATTTCTGATAGTTATAAGTTTACTTTGAGAAACAACACTTTACTTATTCTTTGTTAAGTATGAATTCTTATAGGCTTATCAATTGGTAATGACCTTTGAACATTTGGATGTGGGATTATTATGCATTTTTATTTTAACTGTTTTTGTGATGTTATTGGTTGCATGATATTGTCTTAAGTAGTGAGGTTGACAAACATGAAAAATAAAATGTTAATTGACGATATTATTAAGAACAATTTTTTATCAAAGTTTAGGGACCTAAACTTTTTTCTTTTATCAAAGGTTCTTTTTCCAGTAGTTCACTTCACAACCATTGATATTTTCTCTCATAACTAAATGAGGCATTCACATTAGCAAACATTTTAACGTCAATGACTGACCCCATTTTTAAAAATTACTGAGAGCATTTGTGAAAAGGATAGTCTCAAAAGAGCAAACCATTACAACTCATTTTGAGAAGTTTAAAATGTTCATTGTTTTCCTCCTTCCAGATTTGTTTGTCTGGGTAGAGCAGAACAAGTTACTTAAGCAAATTATGAGATTATAAATGATAAAGATAGCGTCACACAAACAGAAGACAAAAGGTAGACCTGTAATTTCAAAGCATTTCTTTAGAGTTAAAGCAGGCCAGATTTCTTTTTTGTTCCTTTGTGTGTGTGTGTGTGTGTGTGTGTGTGTGTGTCTGTGTGTGTGTGTCTGTGTGTGTCTGTGTGTCTGTGTGAAAAATAAAGGTATTTTACTTTTAAATAATTTTGGAAAATGTAATGTAAAATATATCAGAGAAAAATAAATTAATTTCAAAAGCCCTGGAAATGCCTGTTTCCCATCAAGTACAGACTATACAAAATAGCCTAGTATTTAAATAGAGCTTTTAGTTTAAGTACTGATAAAAGAGACATTCTTTCATATCCTGAAATCAATCAGACGTACCACATTCCTGAAGATTTGTTGAAACTGAACCTTGTAACATTAAGGGACCAGCTGCCAGGCCCCTCCACATTGTCTGTGACCTTTGTGGTCTATAAGTCCTCAACAACATTGAAGCAACAAGTCCCAATGCAAATTATTATGCCAGTCTTAAAATCTCCCCAACTGTGTATGATATTTCTGCAAACAATGCAGGCTTCATAAACAGGATTGAGGAAACATTGGTTTTTAGGCTTTTGCCATAAATAATGATGGTGATGATCTCACAGACAGCATTGCTTTATCGACGTACATTTAACCCTTTCAGCTCTCACGTCCCCTGATGTGCCTTACTGGAAGCTGCTTTCACATCACATAGAACACTTTCTTCGAAAGATTTTTTCCCCCAATATAGTGTTTAGTCAGTTCAGAAATCTTCATAGCTCACTGCAGCCCCTATTTTACTAAGGACAAGACCTCAGTGACAGACTCACTTACAAAAGGAAACTCGCAGGTATTTCCACTTGCTGGTTAAAGCTCGATCATATTGGAAGCCGTATTGCTGCTAGGTCAGCTGGAATTGCTTTACTGGTTGTCCCCAATTGCTGAAAGCTGGACTTCTGCCACTCTGTGATCTAATGAAGAGAACCAGTGTTAGAAAACTCTGTGCTTGTGAGTTGTTCCTCAAAAAAACGATTCTCTGCAAGGCTTGTGAGAAACAAAGCCCAATGTTGCAAGAGAGAACAAGGAACATATGTTCCCAGGATCTGCTGAGTATGCTATCTTGATATATTGTGGCATTGTCTTCCCATTAAGGTAAATTAAGCAGCTGTCTCTTACGATATTGTGTAAATGTTGCTTCAGAATGGGAAATTGTTGGTGAGATATCAGCATGAGAAGGAGATGATATCACCCTGCAGAGTTATATTGGTGATTATTAGAAGAAACAAGAACTTTATCCACTGGCAAAAACTTGAAATAAAAATGAGAAAGCAAAAAAAAAAATAGGAATAAACAGTAAAAAGAAAAATGACTGGAACAAACCAATGCTTCAGTTAAAAGGACATCTGCCTCTCTACAGATTAACTGTCCTCAAGTAATGTCACTATGTGTCATGAGAGCTCTGTTAGCAAAACTATATAAAAATAAAATAGAAAATAATGACATTTGTAATATCCTAGAGAATACTGAATAAAGGCAGGTCCATGGAAAGCTCATTTGGGTGTTTTTGATTCATCATTAGCTGGCCACAGTGTTTGCTGACTGTAACCTTGGCACTCAGGAGGCAGAATATGGGACTGTGAGTTCAAAGTCATCCTGGGCTGCCCAGTTAGAGCTTTGCCAAACAAAACAATATTAAGCAAAACTATTAATGGTGAATTATTTAACAAAAGAATCATTTTAAAAACTTCTTTCTGCTCATTGATATTATACACATTAGCTAATTTTTAAATTGTTTTTAAAAATTAGTAAAAGTTCAGGAATTAAGGAAAACAGTGGAGAGGTTGTCTAGCATTGTCCTACTCCGAATTATTCCTTTGTTTCAGAACTATGCAATTTGTTTTTCCCTTTTCTCTCTTGTGTTCAAAGAAGCAATCATGAGTTGTTAGAATAAAGATTACTTTATTTCTCTTAATCAGTAAGAAGACAATAAAACTAGTTTCATGTTCATTCAAATATAAATATCTATTTGAAATAATCTTATTTCTGTTTGACTGTAGTAGTTGTTTTTAAATAAAATGCATATCTCGTGTATACATTGTATAATATTGGCAATCAATAAACACTAAGTAAATAGAGCAGAAAATCTAATTCACAAAATGGATCATTTAACATTTTGGAAATGTGCTTTATAGAACGTGCAGAGAATGCAGGGTTGGGGAGATGCCTCAGGGATTGAGGAACTTTACATGCTCAAGTGTGAGACTCTCCAGCGCCCAAATAAATTATAGTGTGTATGCCAGTCCAACTAAAATTCTCAATATAGAGGGCAAAGTCTGGGGATCCCAGTGCAAGCTGGCTAGAGAGATTAGCCTCATCTCCGAGTTCAGAGTCAAATTGAGAGTTCCCGATTCAATGAACAAAGTCTAAGAGCTATTGAAGCTGGTCCCACATGCCAACTCTGGTCCCCTTCATGCATAGAGATGCATATGTAATTGTTTCCACACACCTGAAAACATTTACACACGTGTCCACAAGATATGAAGAAGGAGGGAAAATAGAAAACAAAAATGTGAATGTTTTGGATTCATTTTAATTTCTTTATACTGAAGTTTCCCGGTGATATCACACTGGGAGGTCCTGATTGAATGTGATACCCACCACCACCCCTCCTTTTAATAGCACCACACTACTATTAAGACTTCTGTGGAGAATCTGTGACCTTTGCTGAGGGATAAAATGAAGCATGAAGAAGATGGAAAATTATATTTCTTCGAGTTGAAAGATAACCCAGCAACAGAATTCAATAGAAATATCTCAAAAGTTTGACTGCTGGTTCTATGCTAGACTGCACCTCTTATTTTTCTTTCTGTGGTTAGTATTTTTAGTCTACATTTGTCAAATGATTTTGAGTCTTTTAGTCCTTTTGCTTTTCATTTTTATAACCCATTTTATTTGATGATGGGTAAGGAAATGAAACTAGTCATTCAGGTTAGCTGAATTTGCAGTCAGGATCCCTTCCCATTTATTGTCATAAACTTTTTTACAACTTCAGTGAAAATTCTCTAGTTTCCTTCTTAATCAATTTTACAATGTTTAATGTAGAACTAAAGCTTTCACACAGATATTTCAGATAAGTTTTTGTCACTACAGTTGTTGCGTTGTTTCTTGGTTAGATTTCCAGAGTTTACAAAGCACTTTAAAAGATTTCTCCTTAAAATAAAAAATATATATATATTAATTTTGCTTTATGTGTGAGTGTTTGTCTGGATGAAGGCATGTATAGTGTATACATATAAGGGGTTCACAGAGGCTTAAACAAGGCTTGTGATCCCCTGGAACTGGAGTTACAGATTACAACATGCCACCACATTCGGAAATGAACCCAAGTATTCCATAAGACCAGCAAGTGCTCTGAACCGCTGAGCTATCTCTTCAGCTGTGGAAGGCACAGCTCTAAATGATACATCGATATAACATCTCCTCTGTCCAAGGCTCGAGGATCACGATGGGAGAAGGGATGAAAAAATTGTAAGAGCCAGACGCAGTAACTGATTATAAGGAAACAGTGTTTTCTGGATGCAATGGAGTTACTGCACAAACAGGAGCCGTGACCAAATGCCCAAGATCAGCACAGGCTCACGGTAGATGAGATTCTCAGTATGAGGTCATACAGTCCCACTGCCAGCTGAGGAACACTTGCTATTTGATCCAGCCTGTGGGGTGTGGACAGATTTCTCTAGTGGTGTGATTTCCATCACATGGACCATACTAATCCTGGACAAGTCTGAGTGAGCACACTCAATGAATCTAATTTTAAAGAACACAGTCTCCATCCCATAACATGTAGAAACCCTGCAAATACAAGCCCTCTGTTCTTGACAGAGGCAGCCAAACCACAAGTAAGAAGCATCCTGAGTCATCTGAGTGATGGTTGATGTGAGGATAACTCCTATATAGTACTGAAATAAGAAGAGGAAGGGAAAAGTCCTCTTGGTACCATTGTAATGCTTATCACCTGTCAAAAAGGAAAAGTTAGGAAACTTTTAGAGGTCCGTTTCTATACTCTTTAAAAACTGTTCTCCTGTTTTTCTTTAAATAAGGCATTGGTTTGACAAAAGTATAGCAAGTATATGTGTATATATAATATACCAATTTATATGTGTATATATATATTAAATACATAATGCATTAAATATAAGCATTGTTATTAAAAATATATTTAATAATAATGAGTGTTTTGTTATATTCTTGCTTGTTATATATATGCTCTGAAATTGTCAAATTTTATCTGGGAAGGAAACAGGATGTGAATTAAATTTAATGTATGACAAGGCTAGGAGAACCTGATATTTGTATGCTTTTCTTGTAAGACTTCATGGAGCAAGCAGCAAAGATTACAACCATTGGAATAAAGATTTCATATTCATCTATTTCTGTACATGACTTCAATTCATTATCTTCCTGAAGTTATCAGCTACTTAAGTGATGGAAGGAGTCTTGACTACATTTGGCTTATTTGGGATCTTACTTGGAGATAGCCCTGTGTTCGCTCAGGACAGCTGATAATCTTGAAGGACTTTATTCCCCCAAATCTGTTTGATCTGTGGATCCTGTCACATCTTTCTAAGCCAAGAACATGGTCTAGTATTTGAGGGCAGGTTCTTCATGATATTCACATACTCACAGGAATCTTTTAAAATCACTTCTGATATCCAATTTACTTTTATAAAAATATCATAAATGGCAAAAAGAAACTTTCCACAATAATCAGAACATCACAATTATTGTCGATCCTGTAAAAGTCTGTCTACAGAAGGATTTACAAATGTCAACTCATGTCATAAACTGATGGGCACATTCAATATTGTTTTGGGGACAGCTACTGAAATCTGTGGAATCTCAGGAAGAAAATAGTCTTGCCTTCTGCTCTGGCACTTTCTTAACTGAAGGTAAATAAAATGTAAGAAAACCATAGACTGCAAAAGAACTGCGGGAGAAATCAAATGAGTTAGTTCTTCCTTCCACAGGGGCCATGCTAATCTTCTCTGTGTCGTTCCAATTTTAGTATATGTGCTGCCGAAGCGAGCACATGAGTACATTCTTTTAGAGGATTTCTGACTTATATGACTAAATGGAAGAGGAAAGGAGCTACGTTTACTCTCTGATGACAGTGTTTCCTGCAAGGGTGATAACTTGGCCAATGTAGGTGAATTATTATTTATTTGAATGTTTACTAAAAATCAAAGTTTAAATGAGATTGGGATCCAGAAAACGCTTAAGATAGTGCTCATTGTGACTGTGCACCCTTCATATCTAGATCCTCTTCAAATAGAATGAAAAGGTGGAAATTTTCTAACAGTTTGGATTGGAGCTAGAGAAGAATGTTCAAGTAAACCAAACTTCTACCCATGGGTTGAGCTATATTAGTGTACTGTATAATACTTTGTACACATATCAGAGTATAAAATATGACCTCTATAGTGTATTAGGGTAAATTCCAAGGAACTAAAATTTAGAGGAACATAAGTAATAGTAGAAGTGTGCTTTGTTTTATCTTCCCCACATTTCAGTTTGTGGGGAATCCAGCAGGAAAAGATAAATTGAAAGACACAGTGTCATGGAGCTCAAAGGAATTCCTGTTAAATTTAATAAAATATGACTTGGTTTTATTTGACTGTGTTTTTGGCTATCCTTAGGAGAAATAATGCAAACAAGAATAAACCCTGTACTCGTGTGTGCTTTGAATCCTAACTCAGTCTCACTAAGAAACATCACTCTTTGCTCATCAATCAAATTCTCCAGCCAAACTTTTCATAGTAATCGGGTATCAAGAGACCCAATAAAGACTGCCTTCAGTTCACCAATTCTATGGTTCTTAGGTCACACTCATTAGGATGCCCGAGATTTATCTCCAAAGTTGTCCATTTGAAAAAAAAAATGATCCAAGTGAAGAGCAGAGAGCTGGCTACAGGATTTCTTCAGATAATATTTTTATTTATCCTTTGAGAATTTTATATATTTTATACATCATTAATCACATCTATTGATATTACCTCTTTCTAACTTCTCCTTGTGCACCATCTTTCCCTCAACCTCATATTGTCCTATGTCAGTTGTTGTTGCTTATAACCTTCTGAGTCCAATTAGTGCAGGTCATTTGTACAGAGGTATGAGGTCATTGACTGACACATGGAACCACATCCCTAAAGGAGACGGACTCTCCTTTTCTCAGAAGCCATTCTTTATCAGTAACTGTTCTACCAGGGGAGGGGCTTCAGGGACACTTGCTCCATTCATTTTTGAACAAAAACATACTTTTATCATGAAAGTAGATCAAAAGTTAAATTCACTTGATGTTATCACCCAAGAGGCATCCTGCTGAAATTTCAATTTGATGTTCTCCATTCTGTTTTCCATGTCTGTCTCTATAGCCGAAGCAAATAGCTATCTCTGGGGTAACCAAAATTGAATACACTTAAGTGTCAGTGGTTTCTCTTAAAAATATTCTATGCCCTTGAAATAAGCAGTCATAAAAGCAATTCACAAACTTCGAGGCACTGAAAGCATACTGTCACAGTGTCACCTCCATGATCACCATTTGAATGATATATGTGACTATTTTACCTTATCCTGCTGAGCCCAAATGTGTCTCGCTCAATCGGCAGATTTAACTCTTCCAGCTCCTAAATAAGGATCATCCTGAGCAAGAAAGTCAGCAGGAAACTGAGGATGGTGGCTCAAGCCTGAGGCAGGAGTTTTGTCACTAGTTCAGAACCAACACGAGATGTCTAATGAGTACCAGACCAACTTAGACTATAGAGGAACAGTGTATTAAAAAAAGCAAGCAAACTAATGAAAAAGAAAAATAATTTGAGTGTGATGGGCAAAGTCATCGGGATGAAATATTTGAATGATGTATCTGAATATGTAGTCAGATTAAAATTACGTCTAGCGTGTTTTTATACTTTTTGTAATTTATATTTTGATAAAATCTGCAGTTTTTCTGGATAATTCACCTTGCTCCGTTAGTATAAAATAGATAAACACAAAGTCTAACGATTCCTTGTCATTCCCCTTCAGATAAATATTTTCTGAGCTATCACAGTTTCAATTCTATTATAACCTTGCAAAATGCTAACAGGAAAACTATCCTGTAACTATATCTGTAATATTATTTTCCTAAATAAAACATCAGCAAGTAGTTTTTAGTGTATGACCAACAATAGAAATGTCTTCATTTTTATAGATACCATCATCACTAACATCTTAATTTCCTCTACTATTCATTTACTAATCTCAACACTCGAGATTTCAACTCAGATATAAATTTAAGTGCCAATAAAAGGAACTGCAAATATATCTCAAATGCAAGGCAAATGTTACATTTTCTGCTTCAATTTAGAATAACTTGAAATAGATTTTAAAGAACTTAAGATATAAAAAAATACATCAAATATTTTCTTGTCTGCTGATTTTAATCATTCTCAGCTTTTCCCTAAGATATCATTCAAGTGGGGCTGGAGAGATGGCTCAGTGGTTAAGAGCATTGCCGGCTCTTCCAAAGGTCCTAAGTTCAATTCCTAGCAACCACATGGTGGCTCACAACTATCTGTAATGAGGTCTGGTGCCCTCTTCTGGCACAGACAGAACATTGTATACATAATAAATAAATAAATAAATAAATAAATAAATAAATAAATAAATAAATAAATAAATAAATATTTTTAAAATGATATCACTCAAGTAACTTACAGAATGTAAGACTTTTTTATTAAAGAATATCTTTAAAATTAATTCAGTGATGTGTATGTAAAATAATACAAAGTGCTGTTATCTACGCAGTTTCTCCTCTTTGTATATATTTGTATATGATGCATGTATGTAAATATATATATATATATATAATTACAATACAGAGTACTTTACATGTTGCATATATTATCCTATGAAAACTACATTTCCTACTTAAATCATATTATTATGATTTTTATAATTATAAAGTTTTAGCATACATCACTATTATTTATAAAGTCACTAAGCCATTCTAAACAGAAAAAATAGACTTAATCAAAAGGTAAATTTATAAACAGACAATAATTCTTATTTTTGAAAAAATGATATACAGATATTATATAAGCTTAGTGGAAAATTTTATAGTTAATATTCTGAGATTTTCTTCCCCATGGCTTCTGAGAATTTTGTAAAAATAACAGTGAAATATTGAAAGCCTGTTCCAAATAGCAGCTGGCCACCATTGATTATGTAAATATTCATTTATCTTCATACTGCATTGGAGAGTTTTCAACATAATGCATTTCAAATTTAAACAATAAAGAACTAGAACATTAGGTTTTTAAATAAGAAAGAGAATTTTAGAAGTTTTTGTTTTTAAATTAAGTTCTAGGCTCGTCTAAAAGGTAACTGACTTTGTTCTGACATTGTCATTCATATACAATATAATTTGTCCATAATTAACAAAGCCTCTAGATTACTCTATTTTTAAAAAAGGAAATAACGACAATAAACATAGTACAGCTGAAAGGATGGGTCAGCAGTTAGAGACATTTGAGACTTTCACAGCCTACTGGTTTTCAGATCCCAGCACCCACACTGTGCTCACATTTCTCTGTAACATGTTACACGTTATTACATGTTATTTGATGCCCTCTTGTGGCTTCTGGGGACTCCTGCACACATACAGCACCCAAAAACTTACTCCAGTAATCACATATACTTACACATAAAAAATAAAATATAAATATAAATTAATATTTCTGAAACCAGAAATAAATAAGCAAATATTAATACTGAGCTTAATGGTGAGCAATTACGGTTATTATATCCCAGTTGACATACCCAGGAAGAGATGGACAAACTACAGGTATATACAAATTAGTAAGACAAAGTCGAGAAAAAACTGACCACCTAAAGTTTGAAAACAAATACAGATACTGGACCGGTAGTTAAAATTTCTCTTAAAAGTAAAGGCCAGTGCTCACTTGGGCAGCACATGTACTAAAATTGGAACGATACAGAGAATATTAGCATGGCCCCTGCGCAAGGATGACACGCAAATTCGTGAAGCGTTCCATATTTTTAGGTCATGCTCAACCTCCTTAGCGATCAGGGAAATGCAAATCAAAACAACTTTGAGATATCATCTTACACCTGTCAGAATGGCTAAAATCAAAAACACCAATGATAGCCTCTGCTGGAGAGGTTGTGGAGGAAGGGATTCCCTCATCCATTGCTGGTGGGAATGCAAACTTGTGCAAATATTTTGGAAATCAGTGTGGCGGTTTCTCAGGAAATTCTGGATCAACATACCCCTGGACCCAGCAATGCCACTCTTGGGAATATACCCAAGAGATGCCCTATCATATGACAAGGGCATTTGTTCAACTATGTTCATAGCAGCATTATTTATAATAGCCAGAACCTGGAAACAACCTAGATGTCCTTCAATGGAAGAATGGGTGAAGAAAGTGTGGAATATATACACATTAGAGTACTACTCAGCGGTAAAAAACAATGAGTTCTCAAATTTTGCATGCAAATGGATGGAAATAGAAAACACTATCCTGAGTGAGGTAACCCAGACCCAAAAGGATGAACATGGGATGTACTCACTCATAATTGGTTTCTAGCCATAAATAAAGGTCATTGAGTCTATAATTTGATATCCTAAAGAAACTAAATAAGAAGGTGAACCCAAAGAAAAACATATAGCTATCCTCCTGGTTATGGGAAGTAGACAAGTTTGCCGGGCAAAAAAATTGGGATTTTGGGGGTGGGGTGGGAGGTGCTTAAGGGGAGATGGGGAGAGAAAAGTGAGAAGGCAGGGATGGGGGAACTTGGGGAAACGGGATGATTGGGATAAAGGAAGGTTGGATAGGGGAGCAGGTAAGCACATATCTTAATTAAGGAAACCACCTTAGGGTTGGCAAGAGACTTGGACCTAGAGGGGCTCCCAGGTGCCCAGGGCGATGTCCCCAGTTAGTTCCTGGGGCAGCTGAGGATAGGGAACCTGAAATGGCCCTATCCTATAGCCATACTGATGAATATCTTGCATATCACCATAGAACCTTCATCTGGTGATGGATGGAGATAGAGACAGAGACCCACACTGGAGCATTGGACTGAGCTGCCAAGGTCCCAATGAGGAGCAGAAGGAGGGAGAACATGAGCAAAGAAGTCAGGACCACAAGGGGTGCACCCACCCACGGAGACAGTGGGGCTGATCTATTGGGAGCTCACCAAGGCCAGCTGGACTGTGACTGAAAAAGCATGGGATAAAACCGGACTCTCTGAACATGGCGAACAGTGAGGGCTGATGAGAAGCCAAGGACAATGGCACTGGGTTTTGATCCTACTTCATGTTCTGGCTTTGTGGGAGCCTAGCCAGTTTGGATATTCACCTTCCTTGACCAGGATGGAGGGGAAAGGACTTTGGACTTTCCACAGGGCAGGGAACCCTGACTGCTCTTCAGACTGGAGAGGGAGGGGGAGAGGAGTGGGGGGAGGGGGAGGGAAATGGGAGGCTGGAAGGAGGCAGAAATTTTTTTTTCAATAAAAAAAAAGTAAAGGCCAATATGCACTGGCTTTAGGACTGAACTATGCTAAATTTTTACATCTAATTTAACACTATTTATTTTTAACATCTTCCAAGAAAACCATGAATTTGTTGTTTAATAATCCAAAGCTCATTGTTAAAGGCAGAATAGCCTATAGTATAACTCAAATTCAGTTGAAGACAACTTATTTATATAAGGAATTTGGTCAGATATACTAATTTTTTACTAAACATGACCAAAATATCTCAAAGAAATAGTTTTTAGTATAAGACTGTATGCATCCAAGTCTTAGACCTGAAAACAGACCAATAATTATGATGATGAGAACATATGGCAAAGGTTGCTAACTTCATAGCAGACAGGATTTAAAAGGAGACAAATTGGAGGAGGCCTAAAATACCTTTCATAGCCACATATCTGTCATGTACATCCTCCATCATATTTCAGTACTTAATAAGTCATTATTGAAGGTAAAGATATAACCCAATTACCTATCAATAATGTCACCAGATGGAAACAAAGTCCTTAAATCATGAATGAGGAAATAACTTCACACCCAATTGTGGTAGTTCAAATTAAAATGGCCCCCATAGAAACAAAGTTGAGTGTCATTATTAGAAAGTCTGACTTTGCTGGAGTAGGCGTGGCCTTGCTGAAGAGAGTGTTTCACTGAGGGTGGCCTTTGAGGTACAGAAACTATCCCCAGGCCTAGTGGCTCATTGTCTCCTCCTGCTCCCTGTGGATCCAGATGTCTCTAGCATCATGTTTTACCTAGATACTTCCATGCTTTCCACAATTATAATAGAGTAGAACTCTGAACTGCAATCCAGCCCCAATTAAACATTTTATTCTATAAGAATTACAATGTCTATGGTGTCTCTTCACAGCAATAAAACCCCAACTAAGATACCAGTACACAAGAACACATCAAAAAAAAATAGAGAAAATTATCTTCCCTAAAATCCAGGGAAAGTCATATTTACATGAAATGTAGAGGTAATTTAGAATCATCAAGTATATATGCATTCACTTTTTATCATATTCTAAAGTATCTGAGAGGAGCAGTTTAAAGAATGTTTAAACATTTGCTCATATTTTAAGGGTCCTGGCTACTTAACTAGTGTTTAATTGGCTCTGTCCATTTTAAGGAAGAAGAAAAAAAAGAAATCCTTTCTGGCCCCCAGTGTGTAAAATGGCACTGTCCACATTCAGGATGAGTTATCCTTCATCACATAAACCTGTCTGGAAACACACACAAACCTGATCAGGCATGCACTCAAACAGGGATTTTCTACAGAAAATGGGCATTTTCAGCAGAGTGGCTGAATACAAGATTAACTCAAAAAAAAAATCAATGTCTCTTCTATATACAAATGGCAAACCAACCGAGAAAGAAATAAGTGAAATAACACCCTTTATAATAGGCTCAAATGATATAAAGTAACTTGGGGTTTTCTTCAGTCTAACTTTAGGGCATAGCCAGTTCAGGCACCCTCTCCTCTATTGCTTAGGGTCTTAGCTGGGGTCATCCTTGTAGATTCCTGTGAATTTCTCTAGAGCCAGGATTCCTGCGAGTCCCATAATAGCTTCCACAGTCAAGATATCTCTTTCTTTGCCTCAAGTTCTTTTTTCCCATCCCATTCTCCACTCCTCTTCCCCTTTTACCCTCCCTTCTTCTCCCACCCCTATGTTCCCAATATTGTCAGGCGATCTTGTCTATTTTGATTTTCCAGGTGTATCTATATATGTTTTTTTAGGGTTTACCTTATTATTTAGCTTCTCTACGATCATGAACTATAGGCTCAATACCCTTTGTTTATAGCTAGCGTTCTCTTATATGTGAATACATATAATATTCATCATTTTGAGTTTGGGATACCTCACTCAGGATGGTGTTTTACCACTGAGTAGTAGTCTAATGTTTAAATGTGCCACATTTTCTTCAGTTGAGGGGCATCTATGTTGTTTCCAGTTTCTGCCTATTATAAATAATGCTGCTATGAGCATAGTTGAACAAATAACTGTAGTGTGATTGAGCATCTTTTGGGAATATGCCTAAGAGTGGTATTGCTGGATCCTGAGGTAGGTTCATTCCAAATTTCTAAGAAAGCACCATACTGATTTCCAAAGTGGTTGTACAAGTTTGCATTCCCACCAGCAATGGATGAGTGTTTTCCTTACTACACATCCTCTCCAGCATAAGCTGTCATTGGTGTTTTGATTTAATTCATGATAAATAAAAGGGGGGGGGAATGAAAGATCCTAACCCTAGTCTCCAACTTAAGATGTTTTTTATGATCAACTAGAACAGGGCAAAACAGGATATCTGTGAGCAGAAGAAGCAGTCTTGAGACCAGTTGCACATGCCAAAAAGGAAAAACACCCAGTCCTTTGTGTAATCTATCAAAACTTGAGGGGACAGAAACTGGCTGAAACTGACTTTATCTAGACTTGTTTTTTTCCTGAGATTAGGGTTGGGGTCTTTCATACATAGAAGAAGGACTATCAAATTTACCTCAAATATAGATTACTTAACAAATACTGAGAACTGCATATATGTTCACTGTCATTATAATGGAGGCTTACTTTGTTAATTTCTAATCAGGGTTAAATATATCCATTATGCATTGATACAGACAGTAACAGTATATTAACATGTATGTAGACAAACTTTGTGTTGTACTGTGCCTGATTTAAATAGCTTAAAATTTCCTCAAGCATAGTTAGTCAAGCATGCTGACATTCACATTTTTGTGATAAACATATATTTGTGTTCTCATGGGACTCTTTAGTGTTCATCACATTCTGAGCACAGTGGAAAATGACAGAAATTAAACAATTACTAAAGCATCCCTTAATATATTTCATAATCTGGATTGTAAATATGAGTAGATGTAAAAAAACAAAACAAAACTACAGGAACTTATTAACGTGTAAAGGAAGAAGGATTGAAGCCTGAAAGCTCAGATAGACTTTTCAAAGGAGAGTAATTAAAATACTTCTTTAGTTACTTCTGATGAAAATCGATTGAGTGTTCACATGAGAAGTTATAAAATAAGGAACACCAAAATATCCTAAATACGCAAAGATGTTCCATCAATATTTGTTGAATATATTTATATATATATGCAGTATTTGGTGAGTAAATATATATATATATGTGTGTGTGATATATTTGATATATATGTATGTAGTATATGTATGCATATGTATATACACACATATGTACACATAGGTATTTATATGTGTGTATGCATATGTACACATATATCATATATATATATATATATCAACCTATACTTTGTAACTCTAAGTCAATTCATGTAAAGGAGTAATATTATAAGAGACACATGCAGTCTTGGTTGTGAGGCCCAGTTCTTTTGCTCTTCCCTCTAACAGGCTTCCCTGGGGCGGCACTGCAGTACCTTCTTCTCTCACACAACATAACGATTTTCCAAATGAAATATTGCTTGAGCATTCTGAAAGATTATGTGTCATTCAGATGTTTAATTTTTCAAATCATAGTTTATGAATATAATTTCATTTAAGGCAAGTGAGGTAATTTTTAAAGTAACTTAGGTGCGAAATGTAAATGCATACTTATTTGCCTTACTAATACACATTTTTGCAATCCACTGGTCATAAATAGAATGAGTCACAAGATCAAATAGAGTGCCGGGTGTGTGCTGGAGTCCTTCAGAGGTACAGATGTGTTTGAAGCTTCTGCCTCACACAGATAAGCACCATCCTCTCTATCTCCGAAAGCCAAGTGTTTTCTTTCTCTGTAGAAAGAGCATTTCCATTTTTGAATTCAATACCTTAAGGAATACTATTCATTATTTGTTCGCTGAAGATTTTCACATGTAAAATTCAAATCATGACATTGCTTAACATCACTGAATGTAATTGAAATATGTGTATCAGAGTCATGTGTACCGATAAATAGGTAGAGTTCTCATGAATATGTGCCGAAAATATAATTCTTCTGAAAGTATTTGTGTGAAGATAGGATAAAATCAAAAGCAGATCTTTTTTCTCATTTCTCAAAATTAAGATTGCCGTGCTCGCTAATTTGTGTAATTCTTGTATGTACCTTGGCATTGCCATTTTACCACTAGGGAATTGGTCCCACATCTTAAGTGATTCCAAGAAACTATAAACTCAAATCTTATCATTTCCTCTTGCCAAACCTGCAAACCTTATGGTGACATTTATGTCCTCTCTAAGTTAACATATGGTGAAATAAAAACAAACACAAAGCAAAATTAGATATGAAATATGAACATCTGCTTATTTTCTTAAAAAAAAGGGAATCGCTTTCTTTTTAAATCTCTCTCTCTCTCTCTCTCTCTCTCTCTCTCTCTGAGTCTGTGTGTGTATGTGTCTTTGATGGGGGGACATGTGAATTTCATATGTGAGTGCAGGTGTCTCTTGGTGTTCAAAAGAAGACTTTGAATTTTCCAGAAAGTTACACATAGTTGTGTGCTGTCTGAGGTGTGTTTTGAGAATCTGAGTCCTCTCCAAGACCAGTTTGAGCTCTTGTGTTTAGCTCTTTTCATGGTTCATGCTTTTGTTTCTTGTAGTACAATGTTGCGTGAAACAAAAGACAGAGATTTCTCTTCATAAGTTGGAAGCCCAAGCAATAAACATTCCAATATGCACTGGCTGATTCCTAAAAATAATTATTTCTGCTTCCAGATATGTATGTAAATATATTGCTGTACATAAAATAGATTAAATCCTTACTATATGCTTTATATCTTCTTTCTCCTTTGCTTCATTTAAAGGCGCTTGTGTGGAGTATCTTTATCATATGTGTGCAAAGATGGAAACCTGGAAGACACAAATAAGACTTGGGATTGAAAGAAAATGGCCCAATATGGAGTAGCATCGTGAGGAAGTATGAGTTTATTGGAGTAGGTGTGGCCTTGTTGGAGGAAGTGTGTCACTCTGAGGGTGGGCATTTGGGTATCCTTCGTTCAAGCTACACTCAGTGACTGCAGATCAAGATGGAGAAGTTGAGCCAGTCAGCAGTCAAGCTTTCTGCAGGTAGGCTGCTTCAGCACCCCCACACCATCAATCAGACCCTGTAAGCTACAATAAGCCCCCAAATACTCCTATCCCCCGCGACCTAAGAGGAACACTAAAACAGAGGCTGTGACTACACAGATAAGACCAAGAGGTGAATGATCATGCACACAGCAATGCATCCTATTCTCTAGGCCCTTGGCACTGGGGCAAAACCCCAGGCTCCTCCCTCACCTGCCTCAGCTTCTCAAACTACCCAGCAGGCAAACTTCCAACAGCTAGGATGCTCCAAGGTCTCCACCTCATTGATTGGACCCTGTAAGCTACAAGTCCCACTCCTCCCCGAAACCATCCTATACCTGCCTCTGTGAACCTCAGAGGAACTGTGAAGTGTTTTCACCATAGTTTCTGCTTGCCAACGTTTTCCAAATCTTCCCCATCTCCCTACATATCCAACTTCATGTTCTCTCTCTCTCTCTCTCTCTCTCTCTCTCTCTCTCTCTCTCTCTCTTCTCTTTTCTTCTCTTCTCTCTCTCTTTCTCTCTCTCAAACAAAAGACAAAAATAAAACAAATACAAACCAAGAGGACATAAATTAACAAATTGAAACAATGATGGAAAACTACTCTGGTGCAGGGGTCCTTTATTGGAGTGTGGTTGATATGTCCAGTGTCAGTCATTGGAGAAAACTGAGTTTTAACGTTACTAGCAGGTACAAATATCAACTACCTTATTTGTTAGGGGTGAGACTTTTATGTATTTTCTTATATAACATCCAACTCCCTCAGCATCTCCAACCCCCTTTTTAAAATAATTATTGGTTTTTATTGTGAAATTGATTTAGTTTAATGAGAACCATCTGTGTAATAATTGGACTATGGCTATTTATTGTTTACTCGATTTTCATCTTTTGAAATCAAAGAGATTGCGCTTCACATATAAAGAGAAGGAGAACTAACAATGGAATTTTCTTATAATAGTAAAAGTATAGATTAAGAAAGAAAATGGCAAAAGGGAGAAAGAGGAAGAGGAAGAACAGGAAGAAGAAGAAGAAGAAGAAGAAGAAGAAGAAGAAGAAGAAGAAGAAGAAGAAGAAGAAGAAGAAGAAGAAGAAGAAGAAGAAGAAGAAGAAGAAGAAATAATGGAGGAAGGGGAAGAAAAAGGGGAAGAGGGGAGGAAAGAAGGAAGGAAGAAAGGAAGGAAAGAAGGAAGAAGGAAAAGGGTAGCAAAGTTCTTGTGCTCCTGTGTGACAGAACAGGTTCCAGAAATGAGAGTATCTAAAAAGGGCTGTACCTGCCAGTTAATAAGGCTTTATTGGTTGAAAGAAAGGGTTATGCAATTTTGGCTGTGGAAGGGCCAATCCGACAGGGGTACCCATGAGGTGTAAAGATGCCTCTCTTTGTTGATAATTAATGCTCTACAGCTTACAAGGAGTTGTGTTCCTTCCAGTAGTTCTTCATCTTCCACAGGTGGTGTGAAGTAAGAAGAAACATAATAAGAAATCAGTGCAAGAAATAGAGCTGCTTCTGGCATTTCTGGCATCTGTCTGGTAGTAAAGAATTTACTGATTTTAGCTTCTGGCCAAGAACAAAAAACAAGGTACCTACCCTTAAATATCTGACAAGTTTTAAATACTCTTCTTACATTACAGCATGATACCAATGAAGAAATAGTTGTGATCACACTAAATATTTTTTTTCAATTTCGAAGTAACTTTTTTCTCTTATTTAAAACTAGAAAATGAACAATGGTACAGCATTGTTGAAATCTACTCTAATCTTCACTCCATCTAAGTCATGGGTGGCCACTAGTTTGTTCTGGCCACTTAGAACTGAAATAATCACAGAGAAACCATATTATTTGCAATACTGTTTGGCCAATAGCTTAAGTGTATTTCTGGCTAACTCATATCTTAAAGTAATCCATCTACATTAATCTGTGTATCACCACGAGACTGTGGTGAAACTAGTTGTTATTCTAGTTGGGAAATATCTGTATAGGAATAATTGTCTGCTTTTCTTTCATCACGCACTTCAGACAGAGATATCTTCATTCCATCAAGTCTGATTGTACTCTAAGTGTCTATTGCTAAACCAACTGATATTTATCATGACTGAAAGAAATTATATGTGTTGGTCTCGAATGTGCTGTCTGAGGTAGTAAGTATGTTATCTGCAGATGAGATAGAGAGCTGTCAACTCTATGGATAATCTCAGAAAAGCTTTCTTTTAACTCTGCTCATGGATATTCTAACAGTTTCTAGAACAGTGGCTATTCATCTTCATTACATGACTGGCCAATGCAATTAAACTGAGGTAATGACTACTTCATTGTGTTAGATAGAATGCAAAATTAATATTACACTTTCAATTCACTCGATCCTCCAGCTGGCAAAGAAGGTAGTTTATGAAGCAATATGCTCTGGGTTTTTTTTTTTGCATTTGGAATTTATAATTGAAGAATAGTTTTTTAATACATTATTTACTAGCCTTTGAATTATCTAACAATGAAGATGGTTTAAATATAGGTGACAAAAGGGTAATAAAGTAATTCATTTTTAAAATATGATTTTAATTGAAGTAAAGTTAAATATCTTTCCTTTGCTTTATGCCCTTTGGCCCATTCTAATTTCCTTTCTTCCAACCCCTTCCCATAGACCAAATTAAGAACCTCTTTATTATTGGAGTGTGTGTGTGTGTGAGTGTGTGTGTGTGTGTGTGTGTGTGTGTGTGTAAATTTCTGATTAAAATAATTGATATGGTAAAATATACACCCCATAGTTCATGGCACCATGTTGTGGGGATGGGCACTGGGCATTATAAGAGTAGAGAAATTGAGTGTTCTTTTACATTTAAAGGAGGATATGATATAGATATGAATAATTTGCATTGGTATAGATATTGGATTATTGATACAAATTTAAGATTAATTTTATATGCATCTTTCTTCCCTTGATTAAAGTATTGTGATTGTGTAGTTCATTTAAAAATGTAATGTATAATTAAAAAATATAGGTTAATAAAATCATCTATTATAGTCAAACTTGTAGTCATGTTAGTTAGATTTTCTAGATGTATAGAGATATATTTCAGTTGGATAGGTATTCTTCAAATCTTTCAGAGACCTTCAAAATATGGCACTTAAAATGTTTTAATAACTTAGTACTTTTCATGACAATGTCCTGGCAGCACCAATCTACTTAATAAATGGACATCAAAGAGGCTCCTTATGGAATTTGCTAGCTATTTGGCCAAGAAACTGTTCTTGCTTGAACTGATTGATGATATGATGTATGAACTGGACATGCAGAATCCACAGAGAAATGACTGCTGAACTTGCCTAAAAGTGATCATTTGCAGTTCCTGCTTTATGAAAGAATCTGTTAGACATTATGCAGAACACAGAAAAAAGTGACTGACAAACTGCCAATATAGCTTGAACCGTTTTAGAAAATCCCCTGCTTCATAGAAAAGTCTGATGGATACTATTTGTTGAAGATAAATGCTCCAGTGTTTCAGAAGAAATTTGGGTGCCTGTCCAGGCTGGAAGATGTCTCTTTCAATTCTACAGTTTTGGAAGTTGCTTACAATGCCCTTCCTGTTTTCTTAGGTAATATTATATCCTTCTGGAGTCACTGATGAATTTGAAAAATAAATAGAAATAATATAGTTTTCCTTAGTTTTGATAAAAGATACAGTAGATATAAAGTTTGTAACTATAATTCTTGCTTGATACATGTCTTGTATATAATTTTACTATGTTAAAGTTAAAACTATCATTTATATTTAAACAGAAAAGGGCAGGTGATGTGCGATTCCCCTCTGTATGCTGTGAATACCATTGGTTAATAAAGAAACTGCTTTGAGCCTATAGCAGAGCAAAGCAGAACAGAGAGAGGAAGGGAAAACAAAACTGAATGCTGGGAGAAAGAAGGCAGAGAAGAGATGCCATGTAGCCCAGCCAGAGACAGGCTCTGGGGAAGGAAATTTACCAGGTGATCCATACCATGTGGTGATACACAAACTTATGGAGATGGGCTAGTTTAGCCTATAAGAAGCTAGAAATAATAGGCCAAACATTGATTTAATAAATAGAGTTTCTATGTGATTATTTTAGTTCTGGGCAGCCAGGAACAAACAAGCAGCATCCTACTGCAATGTATTTTTTGTCTCTTTGTTCTGTATAGAATAATTTGTGAAACGACAACAGGATGACAATTGAAGGCTTCGGAACACAAAAGGAAATGTACGGAGAGCTACAACAATTAAAGAAACAGGCTCATTTGTATGTTCAGCAAGTGCCGAACAATGCAAGGTTATCTTGCTAACCAAGTAACAAAATGCATTAACATATTAAAAAACATTTGTCTTCACATTAATCAAGGTTACCACACAGTCATGAACATAGGAAGAAAGAAAAGAAAAAAAGTAAGCTAAACTTTTAAGAAGAAATTCTTTTTACAGATAGACGAAAATGTAGGTCAGAGAGGCATGATAGACCTTGCCTCAAAAGACAATGCAGCAAACTAGATAAGAATTAATGAACCAAAGCTGCAGCTGAGAGTCCACAGACAAGGGCATAGAATGACTAATATTCAAAATAAATCTGTGGAACACTCTTTAATATTTACTTAGTGCATTCAGCACTGCTCCAAATAGGCACACACTTTAATTTCGTTTTTTTACACACAGTCATTGAAATCTCCTTAAGGTTTTTCATCGGTTTTGCTTTGTAGTGAGAAGCAAGATACTTCTGTCACCCAGCATCTTGTCATTATAAAAGATTTGATATTATCAACTTCTAAAGGGATTTTTTAAAAATTGGCTCAGCGTTCCAGAGATTTCAGTGTAAGGGCGGGTGATTTGTCCATTGCTTTCAAACAGTTAACCAGGGAAAAAGCCAAAGCAGAAGAATCTGGGGGAGCAAAGATGCTTCTTTTGAAGATGGGTAGGAAATTGATTGAAAATAACCTAAGCAGAGTGCACGTCATCATGACAGGGCTACGTCCATCAGACTCATCTCTCAAGTTCCACATTTTAGCAGCTCTCAGCTTAAGCTGGAGATGTAGATTTAACTGTGTACATTTGGTATATTCTAGCTCCAAATTATACTAGTGGCCCACAGTGAAGATTCAATTGGATAATTTGTTCAATATTGCATGCATGGCTTTTCTTTTATTATGATGTTTGAAATGAACTTACAGAAACACAAGAGAATGATGCTGTAAGCAAATAATGTGGCTGTTTTTTGCCACTGCTGATTATACCTTAAAGTAACAAAAAACAGGGTGCACGGACAGGCGAGTGGGAATTTAGGACCAACATGAGCTACAAAGCGAATTGAAGGCTATCTCATGTTAGAAAGTAAGATTCTGCCTAAAAAAAAAAAACAATAGCTTTACTAGGTAACACAGTTTTCTTTCACATTTATACTTCTTGGTTTGACAACATGTAGGTAAAAAATTTCATAAAATATAAAAATTCATATAATATATATAAACATACACACACATTATATGGAAGAAAAACAAAAAAAATATAGCAATGCATATCTAGACTTTAATATAGTTTCTCACATGATGATTCCAACCATAAAATTATCTTCATTGCTGCTTTATAACTAACTTTGCTACTGTTATGAACCTTAATGTAAATACCTGATATGCAGGATATACAACTCCTGTGAAAGTATCATTTGACCCCAATTCACAACCCACATTTTGAAAACCACTAGTGTGGATAATCAGCAATTGTGAAGTTACTGTAAATGCATAAAAATATAGTAATAGTTTTAATAACTGACAGTATAATTTGAAATTTTCTCTTTTTATTTCTGTTTTTCCTGATAGGTGAGAAATACAAGTCATGTGTGTTTTTATGTTTTTAACATTTGCAGGATTTCCATTAACCGTGAGAAATATCTTCATTGAAAAAAATCTAAGATATACTTTAGATTATATACAAATATTAAATGCTATTGAATAAAAACATTTGTTTAACTTATGACAAAATTATCTATATTGTGACAAATTCCCAATAGCACTTCATATTTAGCTGTTTCTGTCTTTCATAAGTAGCATATAAATAGTACTATAATGTGCATTTGTATACTCATAAGGCTGAAAACATGCAAATACATTATCTCAAGTAATTATCATCTTTTATATTATTTTGACTTGGTGAATAAGAAAGAATGTAATAACTTCCAGCTCCTTTGTCTCGTATTAACCTATTCTTTTGTCTTCTTGATGAACTTGAACAAAATTGGAACTATTTCTCAATTTTATTGAGACATTCAACTAAAACATTTCTATTATATCCTGCACAAATTCGGTATTTTTTGACAACCTCAGCATGCAGTCATATCTAAACTTCATTAATAATTAACTTTCCACCTCTTGAAGCTTCGGTGGCTATTCTTCTGTAAAGCAGAAGCAGTGAGAAAACATGGGATCATTTCTTCTTCTGTTCACCACTGCTGCTTTTTTTTCCACCCTAGTTATTCTTTGTACTTTAGACTTTCTAATTCTTCTAGGGCACAAGTAAAAGGAAAAAGAGAGGAGGCAAAGAAAAAGCAGGCAATGGCCTACTCAACCAAACAGTACCAGCTTCTGTTGGTTGTAAACAAATAACTATCAACATGTGGGATTTGGGTATTATTTAAAGAACGTCTCTTAGTATAGGTAAAATTCCCCAAACTGCCTCTTCTTTTGGAAGGAAACAACTCGTGATAGGGATATGATTGTTCAGTTCACCAGGTAATGGTAAAGATCCCATTAGAAAGGCCCCTAAACCGAGCGTGATGGGGTGCACCTGGAATATGACTATATCTGTTCCTCTGGAGGCTGAGACAGCAGAACTACAATTTTCTCACACCCTGACTTACATTATATCTGATTGGAATGTTAAAGGGTAATAAAGAAAAGAAGATTATATATAGCTAAACAGGCCTCCTTCCAAAGAGGACCTGGTGGTAGCACCCTTTGTGGGACCTGTTGGTAGCACCCTTTGTGGGACCTGTTGGTAGCACCCTTTGTGGGACCTGTTGGTAGCACCCTTTGTGGGAGAAAGCCTGACCATGTATTGTTTCTTAAACAGTAACATCACCTCTGCCTATCATCTTGTCAACTGGGCTCTTTTCTGCATGTACAGAACCATTGTGCCCTTTCTCTGTGACATCAGGCAAAATAGACCCAAATAACACTCACCTGAATCTCTTCCACAGTTGAAAGTGAGCTGTAAATGCCAATGTCTGTCACAAAGTCAAGAAAGAAGTCAAACCCTACACCAATAACGCCCCCAAACCTGCTTCAGTGTGCATATGCTTTTCCTGTTCAGAAATGGACTAAAAATTGACGGATTCATTATTCAGTATTTCTCTTCATCATTTATAAGTGGCCTGGCTATTCCCAGGTAGGGGCTCTTAATGCCACAGCTCTGTCTCATAGGATGCTTGGAACTGAATCAGTAAAGCCCCACTTGCTACTTGATGTTCATAATCAAAATGGCAGCATAACCCAGAAAGTACAGGGTTTAGAGGATTTTCAGATTTTCTTAAAAGAGCTCATTAAGTTCATTCCCTCAAAACCGTGTACACAATTACAATATAAGCCATAATAAACTCTTTTACAATAAAATAGAAGTGAATAGATGATTTAAAATAGTTCTGGAAATAATAAAGCATTTTATGTACTTATTTTGAAATAAAATGTAGCAAATAATCGCGTGTAAAATGCATCACTCATTGCAGAACTATTTTATCTTTCAAAGATTTTCTTGAAATGTGCACTTGATCATGCATATTTAATATTATTTTAGATTTTGCATTTTTATATTTTGTACAATTTAGTTCCAGCTGTGTTAGAAAGTGAATACCAACCACTATCTGAAGATAACCTAAGAGAGAAAGTGCTTTATTCTGTATACTGAAATTTTAGGTCATTAATCATTTTTACTTACCGTATTTTATTTCCTGAAGGCAGACCATTTGCATTCTGGTCTTACAAGAAGAATTACAAGTTCATAGCCATGTCTTAGAAACCTAGGCATGGTTAATATTTATTGACTTTCTCACAATTTTTATTTCATATTTTTTTCTCGCTGGCTGTTATATACCATAAAGACCAAAATCTTCCGTGCAAAATCGCACTTTATAGTTTGTTGTACTCTGCATTTTTCTCTTACATTACTCATGGAACCAGTTTTGTTAAACATAAAAAATTCTAGCCAGGCGGTGGTGGCGCACGCCTTTAATCCCAGCACTCGGGAGGCAGAGGCAGGCGGATCTCTGTGTGTTCGAGACCAGCCTGCTCTACAAGAGCTAGTTCCAGGACAGGCTCCAAAGCCACAGAGAAATCCTGTCTTGAAAAAAAAAACAAAAAAAAATTTCTATATACAAAGTCTGTTTTTGTTATTTATTATTTCTTAATGTTTGTGTCATGTGGATATTGCACTCAACTTCAGTGAATTCTGGTGGCTTTAAATGCATTATTCTAGAAATACTTCTTTTCATTTTCAAGATAATAACCTTCACTCTAAATTTTGACCAGAGATGCTAAACAACACATATATTTCCTTAACATAAAAATAATAACAAAGACAAAAATAGAACATTTGATATCATAGATTTAGAAGAGATATGTTGTACACTTTCTACAGCATATTAGCTATATCCTAAGACATGGTTTTATATTCGTAGAAATGGCTAGAACACCCGGAGAATGATGAACCTCATTTAAAAGTACAGTGTTATGTATGGTGGGAATAATTTTCAATCCCAATGGAATATTAAAAGTAGTTATTTTATGCTAGGCATTTTAAAACTGAACACATGGCTTAGCTTAGAATTTGTTTCCAATTTGCATTGCATATTCACAGACCTTTGACAAGAGTGTCATTTACACTGATCCATTAGCCTTGTCCAAATTAGTCCAATTGTTTATAAGGTATTAAACGCACGACAAAGCCTAACATGTTTGTTCTGGTCCACAATCATAGCGCATGTTGGAACAGCCCACCGCAGCTGTACTTAGCAGATCACAGGCCATTATGCAAGTTGTACAATATCTTTACTTTTATAACCTAATTTCTCTTCATTTGCATGTGACTTTCTGGATCATAAAATTAGAACTTTTTCATGGCTTTTCCCTGACTGAGATGAGGAGAGAGGTCTTAAAATTATGGAAATGCTCAGATGCAACTTGCAAATGGTTTGGTAAAATGTAGTAGTAAAATATTTCATTAACTTTTAATTCAGTTGAAGATAATTTTTTCCCCTTGGGACTGAATGCCTTTAGATTTATCATGTACTTTGAGGGAACAATATCTTAGATAAAAGCTTTAAATGAAACCATAGAGCCAGGACATACAAAATCTGTATTCTGAGGACCTATGAAAGGCCCAAGCAGTTGCCAAATGGAAAACAAATCAGGCCTCTATTTCATCCCCTCATTAATTTTAAAATATTTACAGCTTGTCAAAGTCATCAAAATCCTCCTGCATATGTACATACATACGCAGACTTATGTCACAATGATAAAGAAAATAAAGTAGATGAGACAATTTATTCACTATTGAATTGCAATAAAATCCATAGCCTAAACTATCATCTGTCCTTATCAACGAAATAATAAGATATAAGATAACTAACTTAAACAGTGTTCTCATGAGGTTATAGTGTCTGGTTGGTGACCTAAGTTGAAACTAATAGAGATCTATAAATATTTCACACACAAATAGGTAGGGATGATTAATATGTAGAAACATGTGCATGCACATATGTGTGACAATATACCAATTAATACAGTCACAATGAAATTGTGTAGCAAAACTATTTGAATGTGTAAGTATGTACTTATATGCAAAAAACATAAAATTAAGAGAACTACAATGCACTGATTCATCCTTATTCTAAGGAAACAATATATTTATTGATGTCTATTACTAGCTAGGTTTTTCAAGAATTGGGTATGTGGGGGAGGAAATCCAGGATTGTTTACTTATATGAGTCACAAGAGCTGAAATTTCATGCATAATCTCATAGCTTTTATGCGTTTATATAAGTTGTTTATACATTGTTGACTCACTTTTTGTAGAACATTTGTTTCTAAGAATTAATTCATTTATCATTGATGTTCCAATTTTTGGAATGTAAGTATTCAAATACTCTCTAATGATACTCTGGGTTTAGAGAAGGCTGTATGTCACTACATGCTATTCTTTAGAATGCTTCTTCTCTTAGGTGACTCCAGTTGACAGACAGTAGAGAACCCTACCTTGATTATAAACACAGAAGCAGGATGACTGTAACAACCTACCCATATAGTTAAGACAACCTGTCTATCTCAACCCATGAAGAACAGACTGCTAAGTAACATATTCCTAAATAAAGTTGATACTACATACAAACTCATCAAAAAATTGTAAAAATATTAACCCATAAGTGCATTATAATGACAACAGAAACACTAAACTTGGAAATTCGAAATTTAAGGAAGAGTGTAATGCTCTCACTTGGGCCCATTAACAAGGAAAATACCAGATACTCTCGGAGATGATCTCCATCGATCTGCCATCAGACCACCCAGTATGTAAATTAAGGAAATGACTTCCAGAAAACTTTATATTCTTGTGGTTTTTAGAATCCTCACCTTTAATTGGCCTACAGGTTAGAAACGAATGTGTAATTTGAGAAGAAAATATCACTGCTGACTAAATTAATTAATTAGTTAATCATGCTTCTATCATAAGCATGCCTTATGTGATGTGTCTTTCTTTTATATAGTCATTGAGATGGTTTGAAAAATAATGGTCCCCATAGGCTCCTGTCTTTGAGCTCCTATTCATCAGAGAATATCACTGTTTGAGAAGGATTAGTGGTGTGGGCTTGCTGCAGGAAGTGTGTCCCTAGGGGTGAGCTTTGAGCTTTCAAGTCCAGTCTTTCTTTCCAGCTACTGATCTTAGCTATGTTTCCAGAACCAAGCCTGCCGACTGCTATGTTCCCCACTATGATGTTAATGGACTAAGTCTCTGAAACTGTGCATTCCCAAATAAATGTTTTCCTTTGTAAAAGTAACCATTATTCTGATGTTTTGTTCACAGCCATAAAACGATGACTAAGACAATCATATATTTTTGAACAAAACTAAAGAAAAGTAAACAGTAAGAAGTAAAGTAAATAATAAAATAATAAGGAAAGAAGCACAAGTTTCATTATTATTTATTATTAATCACATTTTTCCTTTTTATTTCAACCCAGTGATTTTAATTAGTGGTTTTCATTGTCTCTGGCAGAGCAGGAGCTGTCTGTTGGAGTTGTGGGCAAGGATATCAAACCACGAAAGGGCATTATCTAATTTGTTCTCTTTTGGGTAGATTTACTACTGTAAAGATGGTGTTCTTCATGTTGAGGCTAATAGGATGAGGAGAAACTTTTCAAGCCAAGTTTTTTTTTTTTAAAGTACTTGCTAAATATCGTTAACATTAAGTGGAGATATAAAAGAGGTGTACCATTATTTTAATGAACCTTAGTAGATGCATTATATTCTCTGATGAAGTTCAGCATTTAAACCCTACCTGCTCATACTCAGCTAATTAGGCAAACTTTTTGCCATTGCCAGTGTGTGTTTCTAATTGAACAAAAATTAATCAGATCATATTTTGTCATATTTTCCAAGGATCAACATCTGCTTTATTCCCCCAGATGCCCTCATTGCATACCATTCATTTACTCATCACCTGAAACACTGATGCCTGTTGTCCTGCCTCCGAGATGTTCTGGGGTAAAGGAGGATAAGAAATTGGGAAGTGGCCAACCAAGGCCTGGTGCAGCCTGAGACCCATGACATAAGAGGGAAGCACCCCTGACCCTGTTTGGAGAGCCAGAACCTAGTGGCTGGACAACCCAGACACTTAGGATAGGATTAAAAACAACTGAAATAAGTGAATGAAATGATTTCAAATGATATTGTTATTCTCAAAGATTGGTGCCTAAGCAAACTGTCATGAGAGAATCTTCGTCTAGCAACAGAAGGAAATATATACAGGAACCAACAGCAAGAAACGAGGTGGAGCTATAGAATTCTGTGAATGAAGGGGAAAGAGTTTAGGCTCCAGGGGCGTCAAAGTCACCACAAGAAAATGCACAGAATCAACTAACATGGGCTTATAGAGGTCCACAGAGACTGACATGAGAACCATGAAGTGCCTGCATGGGACATAACTAGTCCCTCTGCACATATGTGACATTTGTGGAGTGTTGTCTTCTTGTGAGCCTAGTCTTATTTAAACTTGATCTAACATGGCTGATTGATATCCATGGAAGGATGCTCTTCTCTGGAGAGAAATGGAGGAGGAGTGAATGGAAAAGGCAAAGGGGAGGTGGAGAGGTGATGAGGGAGAGGATGTTGTTGTTCAAGTGTAAAATAATAATAATAATAATAAAATTAAATTAAAACTTAAAATAACTGAGATAAAATTCACAACCCTGAATTCAAAGAGTTCACAGAATTCTAAAAGGATTGAATGAACTAAATTAAGAGAGAGGAATAAACTCTTTTTAAAGTCCAAAATACTATTTATAAATGAATGGATAAAATGTAGACAACAATGCAGGAAATCAAATTTTTATTCAATAAAGATATGTAAATCAATAAAACACAAACTAAAATTATTCTGGAAGATAAAATCTTAATGCCTCTAATTAGAAAACAAACAAACAAAACAAAATACCTCTTTGTGTAAAGCCTTACCAACAGAATGGACCATGTAGAAGACAGAATAATTGGATGTGAAGACCAGGCAGAATAACTTAATAAATCAGTCAAAGAAACTAAACAATTCAAAATGAAGAAAAGCAGAACAAACAAAGAGTTCATGTATGGGATATTCAAGAACTATAGTTTACCACAAAAAGAACAAATACTAAATTGTGAAAAAAAAAGAGCTGAATTCTGGGTAAAAGAAAATCAAGACATATTTTAAATAAAATTATGGAATAGAATTTTAAAGTTTTAGGGAAAGTGATATATATTAAGGAAGAAGAGACACGGAGAAATACAAATAGGTCCAGAAAATAAATTCCACAAACTATACTGTAATTAAAATAGTAAATTTATAGGAGAAAGAAAGAACACTGAAAAAAGCCAGTGAGCGAGCTCAAAGCATGTATAAAGGAAGACCTGTCATTATTAAATTGATTTCTTAGTAGAAATTATAAAAGCTGGAAAGGCTTGTAGAAAAATGATGAATGACCTAAAGAACACAGATGCCAAGACAGACTATTTTACCAAGCAAATCTATCCATCACAATTGATAGGGAAGGACATATTTTCCATGATAATAACAGAGTAAATTTATTTATGACTAACAACAAGTCCTACAAAGAATAATGGAAGATACACTTCAGACTTAAGAGAAGAATAATCCTATCAAATGGAAACAGATTTTTCAAAAATGCGAGGACATCAACCCTGCAAAGTAGGACTAAAAAAGGGGACACCATAAAATTAACAAAATGTCAACCATGAATACACATCTTTGAATAATAACTCTATTAATAATCTCAATTACCCAAACAAAAGAGTCATATTTTCTAGTTATATAAGAACAGAGAATACATCTTTTTGCATTCTACAAATGATACATCACCTACAAGAATATGTTCTGCATTAGAACAAAAGAATACAAACAAGAATTCTAAGCTAATGAAACCAGGAAACAAGTGATAATCATTATCCTAATACCTGACAAAATACAATTCAGGTCATTTCAATCTGAATGCTGTAACAATCTACCAAAAGGATAACAATGATCAACACACATTGACCAAGAGTGCCAACACATTTCACAAAATAAGCAAGCATTAGTAGATAGAATATCGATTAACCCAAAACCATTAGTTTTGATACCTCAACTTTGTTGTAGATAGGCCATCCAGAAAATAAAACAAAGAAAGATTTGACTTAAACAATACCATAAATGCCCAAGACTAAACTCTCCTCTACAGGATATTCTACGCTAATGCTATTAAATAAACATTGATCTCATTAGCTCATGATACTTGCAATACAACAGACCATTCAAGGACTCAAAAAAAAAAAAAAAAACCTCACCAAAGTTAGAACTCCATGTATTCTATATAAGCAAAATGGAATAGAGGTTGGAATCATCACCAAAAATAGCAGCAAAAACACACAATTGGAGAGTAAACAAGGTACTGTTGGATAATGATAGAGTCATTGAAAAATAAATTAAAAGAAATTGTGGTGTAAAATGAAAAAAATACAAAAATTTCTGGATTACAGTGAAAGAAATGCTCAGAATTACCTTGATAGTTTTAAATGCCTCAAAAAAGTATCAGCAAGAGAGACATAAAAAAAATAGCCAAACTCCAAGGCAGTAGTTGGGAATAAATAATCAGACTCAGAGTAGAATCAATACAATGAAAACCTATGATGACATCTTGTTTGTACAACTAAAACTTGCCTGAAGATCAAAAGGTACTGAAGCCCCTAGCTAACAATAAAGGTCTGGAGTTCTTTACAGACAGGCAGAAGTGATATGACTGGGCCAAGAGAGGACGTGAGAAGGCAGGAGGAAACAGGAACTTAGTCTATTTTGGGCTGGGAATTTGACTAGGTAAGGTGGCTGTGGTTTTGCTCCTTCATCTCTCTGATCGCTCTGCATTTTCCCCTTTATCTGACTTCAGGCTTTTATTATTATGCTCTATTAGAACTAGTGCTACAGAAAACAAAGATAGAATAATACTAAAAAGAATCAATGAAAGAAAGAGTTGGTCCTTATTAAAGATAAAAAAAAAGATTAGCAAAGGCTAACATCCAAAATACATAAGTCAAAAAACTAGGTATCAAGAAAACAAGCCAATTGTAAAATGAGGTATAGAGTCAATCAGACTTCTCAATAGAGGAAACTCAAAGGACTGGTGTCATCCTGTGATTTGTGGGAATTTCCTTAGTGTCAGGTTTCTCCCTAACCCCTCAATGGTTCCTCTATCAGGATATCTCTGTCTCCATCCTTCTCCCATCTCAACTCTCATATTCTCCTCCCCCCTCGTCTTCTCCTTTATTCCCGTTCCACCTCTGCTCCACTGCCCCATGTTCCCAGTTTTCTCTGGAGATCTTGTCCATCACCCATTTACAGCATTTCTCCTTGTTGAGTAACTTCTCCAAGGTAGCAGATTATAGGCTGGTTATCCATTGTTTTTTGTCTAATATCCACTTATGAGTGAGTACATACTGTATTTGTCTTTCTGGACTGGGTTACCTCACTCAGGATGCTTGTATCTGCTTCCATATTTTTGCCTGCAAATTTCAAGATGTCATTGTCTTTTTAACCGCTGTGTGTACTCCATTGTGAAATGTATGACATTTTCTTTAGCCATTCTTCAGTTGAGATACATCTAGGTTGTTTTTAGGTTCTGGCTATGATGAGTAGTTGTGCAAATATCCTTGTGGTAAGAGTGTACATCCTCTGGGTATATTCTCAATAGTGATATTGTTGGAACTTGAGATAGATTGTTTCCCAATTTTCTGAGTAACTGGCACACTGATTTCCAAGGTGGCTATACAAGTTTGTACTCCCACCAGTGGTGGGGGAATATTCCACTTCCTCTTCATCCTCTCCAGCATAAGCTATCTCCAATATTTCTATTTAGTCATTCTGACTTGTGTAAGATGGTCTCTCAGAGTCATTTTGATTTTTATATCCCTGATGGTTAAGGATGTGAAGTGTTTTTCACTCATTTGAGATTCTTCTACTGAGAATTCTCTATCTAGATCTGTACCCCATTTTTAACTGGATTATTTGGTATTTATGTTTCTAGTTTCTTAAGTTCTTTATATATTTTGGAGATCTGTCTACTGTCCAGTGTGGGGTGGGTGAAGATCTTTTCACATTCAGTTGGCTGCTGTTTTGTCTTATTGACTGTGTCCTTAGTTGTACAAAAACTTCTCAGTTTCAGGAGGTTCCATTTATTTATTGTTACTCTACATAGCTCTGCCATGTTATTCCATGTCTTTCCACACATTTTCTCAGACACCTGACAAATAGGAAAGACTCAGGTATTCTCTCCCTCTCCCTCTCTCTCTCTCTCTCTCTCTCTCTCTCTCTCTCTCTCTCTCTCATCTAATGATCCATCCATTTATTTGTCAGTTGATGAATTTAGTTATTTGGATGATGGTTTAGTTACTAAAAGATAACAGTTCTTTACATTAACCTTGACCCTAAGTGGTATAGGACATTGACATTACTTGTGACCCATTATGGCCTCTTTATTCCCAACAAGAGCCTTCTTCATCATTTCCTTCCCAATAATTGTTATAATCCTGATCCTATTATCAATTATCCTTTTCAGTCAAACTGCTGTAGACTGAATATTCTCTGTAATAAGCAAAACACACAAAGAGTTAAAGTTGCCTTAGGAAATGAGAAAGCGGTATCCATTTAACAACAACAAAATGCCAGTAGTTTTAACATGGAGAGTACACCTGCCTGTCAGCAAAGATAAGCTCCAACTGAACATTCCACGTCTTATCAACATTCTCTAGAGCTTTGCTTATTGTATTTATTCTTACCACACAACAGGTATCACAGATTTGGCCTTACGTCTCAACAATTTATCAAAGAAAGAATATCAGAATATTTTCTTGTGTGATGACAACAATGAGGATATCAGCAACCATGTTCACTGGTGACAGTAGCCTGTCTTTTGTTTTCTCAGGTATGGATTATGCAAAGGCAGGTTATACAAGGGTTTCTGATAGATACCTTTAATTCAAACTGAATTTTTCCTTTATGGCAGCACATGCATAAAGATGTTGGTGTAACTCCGCTTTTTAGTTTCAAATACAGATAAAATTATTGCATAATATACAAACCTAAGCGAAGCAATAAATGAAATAATTTCTGGAACATTCTCAAAAGTAGTCCTCACAAATAGTAGGTACAAAATAAGTCTCAACATATAGATACTCTGTTGAACTTGAATGCTCCCTTTTAACTAAGCCATCCTCCCTAACATCATCTTCTAATAGGAGCACATGAAGATATGTAATCCACTTCCAAAAATCATCAGAAAGAAAGACACTCTAGAAATCACGAGTCACATTTGGCAAGGGGACAAAGATAAAAATGCATAAATATATGCAAAAATAGAAGCAATGAGAGAATGCTACATGAATGCTATTTTCCTGAGAGATATTTCCCTAGTGTTCCTAAATGGAGCATCTGGTTGCTACTCAGGATAACTTATCTGAGAACAAAATATTGTTGATAAGTGTCATATTAAGTATATTTAGCAAGGAATGAGACTGGCTTGGGGGATCATTTTGACAGAGTTTTACTTACATATCCTTTAATTAAATAGTTTTTATTCTCCTTATTAAAGACGGTACTATTAACTTGTTTCATATTGTCTGTTCATATTGCTCTTGAATGTTCCTGAGTATTCTAACCCAAAAGACTCTTCTTTTAGCCATTAGTAGTTCAATGTAATTCTGGCATGCTTAACTTAAAAAAACAAAATAATTTTTATATTAAAAATATATAAATTTTTCAGAAGAATTTTATATTTTTGAATGGGACTTTTTCTTATACACACACACATGCATGCATGTGCATGCATGCACACACAAATAAAGAATCTATGAAGTAGGTGTCCCAGGCTCAAGAGCAGGCCACAGAAAGTACGAGTAATTCTTAGTTCCTAACTACCAAATTGTGGTCATTGATGACTGCAGGCTCAAGCTACCTCAATTTCAGTATCACTTCATTGCTCTATGAATCCATGAAGAAATGTCTCATACTTTGCTCCACTTAACTCTCCCATACAAACAGAAAAAGCTAGAGTGAAGGACTCATTGATGCCATGGACAAGAAAGCGTGACTTCTCTCAATCTAAATATATCACGTCTCAACTTTCATGATGTGCATTTGGAAAGTGGCTCCACTATAGAACCCTGCTAAGATAGACAATTTGGCATCAAATTGTTGCTACTGAAGAGGTCTATGGAAGAGTTAATGATGACCTTTCCGTATCTTAATGATGAAGCTGAAAGAAGAGAAGTGGAGAAGGAAATAAAGCTTAAGACATAGCATTGGTGACTTGTCATTTATTGGGAAGAATAGAACAGCTCTCTTTCAAGAATTGATGATTGTCCTTCCTATTGTGGATAATATTCAAAAGGGCAGTGTTATTAATAAGCAAAAACATGATTTTATCAGACAGAAAATGATATCATTCAAGAAAATTTATTGACACTATTTAGTTAACGTAATTTCTGCAACCAACATGTTCAAACACTGTCTGAAGAAAATTTACTTTAACTTATATGAAAACATATTTATGAAATATAGCATGAAAAATATTCCAACAGATGTTTCATATTTATCATTAGAAGAACAGTTGAGGAAATTGAAAGATGAACATACTTGTACAGTGTGTACAGAGAAATTTCTATTGTATTAATTCTTTGTGGTCATCAAGTAATGTATCCCTTTCCTAAGAAAGTATCCCTCTGTAAAAGGTACAATCAAGGGGACTGTTAGTGCATTTTTTTGTGGCAAATGAAAAACAGTCTTTAAAGTGTTGTTGAGTACCAAGAGTAAGCAGAGTGAATTCTGGATTCAACTGCTATATTCATATTCTATCCTGCTTCATGGAAGGTACCATTACATATTTAGCCTTAACTTGTATAGTTGCAAGATAAGGTTTGTATTTACAGGCTAATATAGTGTAGGGGGCACAGAAATGACAGGAAGAGAAGCCATGCTCATTGTATGCCATTTGAGGAGTTACTCAGTTTCACATTTCTGAAAGTTTTGATTGCAGGTTCTATGTAGCTTAGAAGACCTGAAAACCAGAGACCCTTGGAATCAGCTAGAGAGCCCCATGCTTTCTGAGACATTTGACCCCATTAAATAAGGGGTTTTAACTGGTATATAGGATTTCTCCTTTTGTAAGATAAATACTAATAAAGTGATTTTAAGAACTACGTCAAGTCTTGTGCTTCATCCCTCTTTACTTTAGTGTTTTATCTTCATACTATGGAAGGTGGCGGAAGTGAAAAGTACAATACTAACTTTTAAATTTGCCACCATGTAAACATTCATAGCAATGAAATCATATTGAGCATGTATTTCATGGCTTTGTTTGTAAACTTACTGGACATTCTATAACTAGAAAAAGAATTAAAATGACTTAGTTTTTAAAGCAAAATGATAGTCACTTCAATGTGAACATATCAACAAAACATTTTATGCATACCACCTATATTTTGTGCCTTAACTATTATAAGATATATGAATTTGAATATTTTAACATCTCTTAATTTTTCAGTTGAAATGAAAAGTTTTCATATTATAAAGTTGAGTTCTTTTCAAATAGCCTGATATATTAAAAATGCATGCATATTTTCTACTTTTATATGTATTACATGAATATATATCAAAAGTAGACTCTGGATATTAGAACATAGATATACAAATGACTATCTGCCTATTTTAAAGTATATCTATCTATCTATCTATCTATCATCTATCTATCTATCATCTATCTATATCTGCCTATTTTAAAGTATATCTATCTATCTTTCTATCTATCTCTCTATTTTCACTAAATAGGGGAGAGCAAGACAGAAATTTGCTTTCAAAAATCAAATCAAATATCTTTGGGGATTGCTAGAAACATCTAAACATCCTGTATAGATTGATAGGAAAAACAGCTGGAAATTTAAGTATATTGTTACTATAAAATAAATTTCTACCCCACTGACTATATTCTGTAACATAAATATTTGAAAAAATGTTTATTGCATAAAAATTATCAGATAAACTATTAATATGAACAAGAGTCCAAGACATAAGCATGTTTTTGAAACATACATGTTCATGATAACATGTTTTGTTTATGAATATTTTTAATTTAATTTTATGTATATTTGATGATATTCAATAGAAGGAAATTTATGCCTGGTACTGTTAACCAAGTCATCTTTAATGGCTGTTGAATTCAGGAACTGTAGAGAGAAGCTGCCACTGCCATTTTGCTAAGCCAATGTAATCCACAGTTCTATTCTATGTACATCCTTATATTCCCAAAAAGGTGTAGCTCTCAACACCCTTTGAGGAAGGTTATTTTTACATCAGGCAGGGATTTTTACCGAAATTTCTTAGTTAAAAACCAAAGAACAATTGATTGTGGTATGGCTGTCAACTGATCCATGTACAATGCCACCGAAATAGAAGAATAGAAAAGAAATTTCTCAAAATCCAGAGATCAGGACATCCGTTGTAAGGTGGTATCCTCTATATATAATGAGAGAGCTGCACCCTTAATATCTCAAAATACATGATTGCCTAAAAATGACACAGTAACAAGACAAGTTGATACACCAACCAACGTGCATAAGGGAAATCTTACAAGGTTTCCTTTATATATATGAGAGGGAGCAATAGGGACACAGAAGGAGCTGAAAAATGGACAGAGGGGGGCATGGAAACAATATAAATACAGTACTCATTTTTAAAATTCTCATGAGCAATATCCACTCATGAAATAATAAATTCATGAGTAAAAGGACAGACATTGGTGGAGGGTTGAAGCAACTATCTATTATTTAAATAGTTAATTATGTCCAGAGCACTTTAATTTTATTATAAATTCTTGGAATTTCTACAATAAAAGACTGTTGCACTTAACTTACTTACTATGGTGGTTTGAATAAGAATAGGCCTCATAGGTCATAGATTTGGGTGTTTGTTCCCCAGGCAGGGGTGCTATTTGAAAGGATTAGGACTTGTGCCTTTGTTAAAGGAGGCCTTCCCTGAGGTTGGGCTTTGAGGCCAGCTAATCAGAATGTAGAACTCTGAGACACTTCTCCTGTCCCATATCTGCCTTTGTGCCATCTTGTTATTCACCATGATGAGAATGAACTAAACTTCTGAGCTTTAAAGCGAATCCAATTAAATGTTTTCTTTTATGAGTTGCTTTTGTCATGGTGTCTCATCACAACAGTAGAACACTGACTAAAAACACTTAAAGTTTTGCTAATTTTACAGATAAATACATCCAAACTTTCAGAAAGTAGGGATTGTGATAAATGTTAGTTTTAAAAAATTATGTAGTCTCTTCAGAGGAGAATTACGAATAAGAATGAATTTCCTGACTCTTTATGCATTCATTATTTTGTAAGTGTGTTAGGACTGGCACAGATTATGCCTGCAAAGCATAAGCTCTAGATTTAAAATTTACAAATTTAGAAAATATAAGATAATTTTTTAAAACAATGGCGTAGTGGCATATGCTCATAATTTAACACTTGGAAGTGATGATAGAATAATAAGTCGTTCAGGTTCATCTTCTTTATAGAGAGCTTGAGGTCAGTCTTGGCAACAGGAGGCTGTCAAATATAAGTAATAGAAGAAGAAAAATGATGGGAAGAGGAATATAGAGAAGAATAGAGAAAGAATGTAAAGACAGGGAGGAAATAAGGAATGAAATGATTAACAGAGCAAGACAGAAAAGGAAAAAATCCATTCATTACTTACACCTGGAATTGTTAACTTAGAAATTAATTACTTTAATCATTCATAGCAGTTACAGAATTAAATTCCTAAATTATCTTAAAAATCTCGGTAGATTTTTAAAATTTTTTTACAGCTTTGACCTTTTAATAATTCACATTGGGTGTACTGGCAATTCTTTCTATCCCTACAGGTTAAGGAGGCCATAAAATGAGAAGGGAATTGAATATCCAGTGAATTAGATGCAGTATAAGAAAAGGCCAAAGCTAATTCTATGAAACCATAACTCACACAAAAATATACAAGATAACCAAATGTCTGAATGAATACATATGTATTTTGTGGGATATTAGGAGGGTAAATTCTAATCCTTGCTGATCAAGATGATTTAACTAAGGTCTTGATGTTGCAATCAAATTCAACAAGAAACCTGTTTTGCATTAAAATAATCTAAGAATTGGAACTGAAGTGGTTGATGCCTGAGGAAGCTGACCCTGTCTTTATGCTCCTGTAGACTGGCATGGTAGCAATGATGAAGCTGACCCTGTCTTTATGCTCCTGTAGACTAACATGGTAGCTATGATGAAGCTGACCCTGTCTTTATGCTCCTGTAGACTGACATGGTAGCTATGATGAAGCTGACCCTGTCTTTATGCTCCTGTAGACTAACATGGTAGCTATGATGAAGCTGACCCTGTCTTTATGCTCCTGTAGACTGACATGGTAGCTATGATGAAGCTGACCCTGTCTTTATGCTCCTGTAGACTAACATGGTAGCAATGATGAAGCTGACCCTGTCTTTATGCTCCTGTAGACTAACATGGTAGCTATGATGAAGCTGACCCTGTCTTTATGCTCCTGTAGACTAACATGGTAGCTATGATGAAGCTGACCCTGTCTTTATGCTCCTGTAGACTAACATGGTAGCTATGATGAAGCTGACCCTGTCTTTATGCTCCTGTAGACTGACATGGTAGCTATGATGAAGCTGACCCTGTCTTTATGCTCCTGTAGACTAACATGGTAGCTATGATGAAGCTGACCCTGTCTTTATGCTCCTGTAGACTGACATGGTAGCTATGATGAAGCTGACCCTGTCTTTATGCTCCTGTAGACTGACATGGTAGCTATGATGAAGCTGACCTTGTCTTTATGCTCCTGTAGACTGACATGGTAGCTATGATGAAGCTGACCCTGTCTTTATGCTCCTGTAGACTGACATGGTAGCTATGATGAAGCTGACCTTGTCTTTATGCTCCTGTAGACTGACATGGTAGCTATGATGAAGCTGACCCTGTCTTTATGCTCCTGTAGACTGACATGGTAGCTATGATGAAGCTGACCTTGTCTTTATGCTCCTGTAGACTAACATGGTAGCTATGATGAAGCTGACCCTGTCTTTATGTTCCTGTAGACTAACATGGTAGCTATAATGAAGCTGATCCTGGTTCTGGGCTTCTGTAGGCTGACATGGCAGCAAGGATGAAGCTGGCATTAGAGAGCTCCCTTGCAGGCAAGTGATAAAAGACATGCTGAGAAAGTTTGAGGCAGGAGGGACCATGTTAGGGTATATTTAACTTTGATTCATTCTGATTAAAGACTGATGTTACTCCTCTTTTTCATCAACAGAAAATCCAGCAACATGGATGATGCACAATCATATCATCATCTTTGATTGACACTGCATCAGAATGGAAAACTGGTGTGAATGGACTTAGATCAACCTTGTTTACAAAGTCATTTTATTTTAAAGTGTGTGTGTGTGTGTGTATGTGTGTATGTGTGTGTGTGTTGTGTGTGTGTGTGTGTATGTATGTGTGTGTGTGGTGTGTGTGTGTGTGTGTGTGTGTGTGTGTGTGTGTGTGTGTGTGTACACATGAGCATGGGTGCGTGCATATGGGTGTTGAGGTGTCACAGAATACAGAAGGTAGTTTCACATCCCTGGAGCTCGAGTTGAAAGTGATGGTCAAGAACTTCTGGACACGAATGTTGGACTCTTAACTCAGGACCTCTGCAAGAGCAATACACTCTTTTAACCACAGAGCTATGTCTCCAACCCCTCAGAGATTTTAGGTATCATTTTAGTAAATGATTTTAATTTAAAATAGCCACACTGTCACAAAAGTATTCATAGTCATGCAATATTAGCAAAAATATGAATAAATAATATTCTGATAAATTTATAGTTGTTTATATAACAAAATTTTAATATATTTTGTATAGTGAGAACAGCATGAAATTATAAACCAAATATAAATTACCATTATGCATTCCATATTAAATTGTGTGTTCTGACAGGATAGAGACAATTAACTCAAAAACTACTTTCATAAATATATTTTTAAGATTTGCTATAACACAAAAATGTTATTTTGAGTATAAATAATAGGCTTATGCAAACTGCGAATAAAACCAAAACAATAACAGCCAATTTAAATAGTATGATCTAAAGACATTTGTGTTATCACATTGGTATCAATGGAATAGCACTAGAAACTCCAGATTTTGATAAATATATCACAGTCTTTCATGTTGGGAACACTGTATAAGTCCAAAGTTATGGACTGAAAGAAAGACATGGATACAGTTTATTTCTTGTACCATGATAATTATTAAGAGAAAATATGTGATAAAATTGTCTTTTTTTTGTAAGTACACTCAATAGATAATTTTAAATGTCACTAAGGGGGAATTATATATTTTGTCTATTTTTATTATATGTGCAGTTTCATTAGATATTTTAATTATATTAAAAGTTGTCCTAGAAAAATAACTTATAGCCACATATATGTTATAAACCAATAGAGAATATTAACTGTTAATCTTAGAATATGTATTTATCACTATATATATATATATATATATATATATATATATATATATATATATATATCAGTTTTCAGAAAAGGAAATGTAAGTTTAGCTATATTAGAATATTGGAATACTTTAAACTATTTACTTAAAGCTATTAAATATTGAAATTTTAGTTGCCTTTGAAATGTTATGGGAAATATATTTTAAGACCACATTTTTGCATGTTTTATTTTATGCTTCATATACATAAGCATTTATGCTTAACTACTTAAAATCATTCACTAACATAAACTCTCTCGAGACAGCGATTCTCTCCCATGTATATGTTCAAAACCTCAGGCTGTTAGCTCAGTCCAAGCAAAACAGGAGGAAATGGACAACTGTTTGGAGATGATCAGACGTTTCATTCAATAAATAGATTTACAATGCAGCATTCTGCAACATAGATAGTGAAGTAACTTGGTGGGAAAGCATATGCTTACTAAATATGAGACCCACCAACAATTTGCAGAGAGAGAGAGAGAGAGAGAGAGAGAGAGAGAGAGAGAGAGAGAGAGACTGAAATCTAAACAAATGGGCACTTGAGGTTTGTTTTCCAAAATCTCAACTCTAAATGTCTGATAGATTATATATATTCCGAAAAAAAAGCAACCTTTAAGCCAGACATAAAACTTCAAAACATGCTTGACAATTTAACTTACTAAAATATCTGAATACACTCTGCTTACTTCTAATATGCATATTAAAGTGATATTAGGTATAAAAATTTCACATCTTTGTAGAGCATCTTCCACCTGCAGATTTTAAGTTAGAAAACATAGAAGATAATACCTTGGCCAGAACATAGTCCCTTGGGATCTGAAGTCATTAGCGTTGACGTGTGAAAGTCTAATTGCACTACTTCTCTGAAGAGCGCTGCTGTATAGATGCTGCCCAATGTCTACAGACTCAGGAAGTGGGAGAAGAAAAGTTTGTAATGCAGGAGGGATTTATGCTAAGAAGATTCTGAGTTGTCACGATTAAAAATTTTCCCTCCATTATGCAAACCCTATTGATCATGGCAGGAAGCAGGAACGTGTGCAGCTCATTGATTTTCTGTGGCTACTGAATGCATTAGGTCTGACATATTTGATAGGTAGGCAGGTTTCAAAGGAAGCTTCAGTTAAGCTAATCTTAGTTCAGAGGAATAGTCACAATAGAATAAGAAACCTTGTAATTGCAAGAGAATAAGAAGAGTCAGAGGACTGTATTATGAGTCATATCAGCATAAAAATTAGACATGAGCCTTCCCGAGAGACTGCAGTAAAACACATCAAGTCTTTGATGCTGCTTTTCACGCATGAAGCAATTACTGGATAACTTCAGTTTTTCACCCTTCAGCCAAGAGAGTGAATGCAAAGCAATTAATAATTCCATCCTCTTAGCTAAGGAGAGCTATCAGAATTCTATCAAGTTTTTTCAATGTAACTGAAGAAATCAAATAATTGCGTAGCACAAGTGAAATTGATAGCGTGCTACACCCTGTAAATTTAATATTGTATTTCTAATGATCTATTTCTTATTCCTTTCATAATTGTACTGATTCTTTGAAATACAAATGTTCACCCATTATTAATATCATAAGATATCAAAGTAGATAATTGAATACAAAATTCAAGTCATAAAGTCATTTCCTACCCTGGGAATCATTCCCATTTTTAAGTTAAAGCCAGAAACTGTGGTCTAGCACCATGTGGGGTGCTGTCTCAGTGACATATTAATACAATGTCAGATTGCAATTACATGTATCAGCAATACACAAACAGTGTCAAAATCCTAGCTGAATATTTACAGTACATTAAGTAACATGATGGTGTGTATGCTATAGGTGAGTCAAATTAAATTAGCATCAACTAAGTGGTCCTTAGTGTCCACAAACAAACACTGTGTGTTTGGCAATCAACTTTCTCATTTTTCCAGGTCATTTAGCAGACAATCATATGAGAATAAATGGGACCACACCAACATGCAATGTCATATTCCAATTCACTGATGTCTCTAGGAAATTCTCCCATTATTTAAGCACTACAGCATTTCGTTTCTCTGCTTTGGGAACTTGACCTTCAACTCAGGCTTTTATTTTAAACTTCAAACTTGCTACATCAGTCTTTGTGTTAATGCCTTACTGATTGTTTTTAATTATCATAGCATTGCATTTATTACAATTACTTGCAGCTAAGATGTGTAATTTGTGCAGAGAAAACTGATTTCCAAGGATCAGCTCTGTAAAGCAAGTCAATATGGGATCTCAGACTTTACTTTGAAGAAAGTGAGGTTCGTGAAAATTTATTCAAATGCTGATATTGTATGTATAGATTAATGACAAAGGGAAATCAAATCTAGAACTTTTTTAATATTTATTTTTTATTATGTATACAATATTTTGTCTGCATGTATGCCTACAGGCCAGAAGAGGGCACCAGATCTCATTACAGATGGTTGTGAGCCACCATGTGGTTGCTGGGAATTGAACTCAGGACGTTTGGAAGAGCAGGCAATGCTCTTTACCGCTGAGGAAATTTTTCTCTCTGGGATATTATGTGCAGAAAGTCAGTCTTGATTTTTTTCTACATAGTACAGTTGATATGTACACATTTAGATGTGATGATGGCTCCACTGCTATAAGGAGACTAAGAAAAGAGTATAGACAGACTCTACCCTGAAGAATGTATTTTGCAACGATTAAGTACATAATAATGTCTAAGCATGATCATAACCATCCCCAGGAGCCAATACTGCACTGCAGTAGCTTGCAGAGGAGTGAAGGAGGGTAATATACAACACTAAATTATACCGTGTCCTGGAAACCAGGAGTGCAGGAAAACTCTACAAGTTTGGACATCTATATATCATGGGTGGACATAGTGTGGAAAGTCTAGCTATAATGAAGAGGTAGTAACTTAATGAAATGGGTCGGATGAGTTTAGAAAAGAGATGATGCTAGATGCTTTGGTCATTCTCATCAGAACTTGATAGTGTTTTATAACATTGACTTCATTCTGGTTTGGCTTAATGTCTACAAAGTAAAAACAATGGATAAAAGGCATAGACACAAATTTTTCATTTTATTATGTTGAGCAAAAAACAGGTTGAGAGAGAAGGGATGTCTATCTCGCTAACAAGAACACTGATCAGAGACACAAAAAGTATGATGAGTCTTTAATCAGGTGGTATCCTTTTTGTGAGATAATCATCATTATAAATTAATGACCTCTGACCATATGCTACATTTCTTAAAATATAGTCAGTAATAGAAAGTATTGGCTTGCAAAGGGTCAGTGGCTTCCTTATCTTTTTCTTTCTTTTCCCCTTCCTCTCCCTCCTACTAGCTTCCCTCTTCTCCCTCTTCCTCTTCCTTTTTTTCTTCTTATCCATCTTTGTCTTTTACTTCTTTTTTTTTAACCATTATAAAATGTCCCCTATATTTTTACTAGAAGTCCATTTATACATTTTTAAAGAATCTGGAAAAAATACAGGATTAAAAAACTGTCAAGTTATCTTAATCATCAACTTAAAATGGCACCAAAGTAGAATTCATGCCTGTGTTGGCACCTGACACCTCTCAGCTCTCCTTCCTCTAGATGTCAAAAATCATTACAAGTTAATTGTGGTGCTAAATACTAAGAGAGAATAGTTGATGTGACATAAAATGCAAATGAAGATCAGTTTTAAGCAGGAGGATTTAGTCGAAGTGACCTTTTGACAGGCATTAAAGGCTGTAGAAAAAGAGGTACATAATCTCTCTGCTCAGATGATTTTCACCATAAAAGGTTTATTTTGTTTTCTTAAATGTCCCTGACACTCTAAAGGCAAATCCACGGCAACAAAGTGCCACGTATGGCTTGAGATCCTTGCCCCTTTAGAACATGAAGAGAAGTCTTTGAATATCTATAAAATATTTTATTTCTTTCATCTGCAAAGACAAAAATATTGCCACAAGTTTTTCGACTTCACCATGTGAACCGTCTTATCCTCCATCAAAACGAATGGACCGTTCCTATATTTTCTATCATAGCTCTTTGTAGGATGATGTGACAGGTGATGTAAATTAACAGTGTATATTAAACTTACTCTTTGTTTTTTCATGGAAAATTTCGTAATGACTTCTGCATATCTGTACCCCATATCAAAAATAATGTATGGTAATAAGAGTAGAGAAATTGAAGCTCTTAGCTCTTCACAGCTTTTTTGTCTATGTGTCTTGCCACCCAGGGTGTGGTATCTTCAGCTCTAGTGTCCTTTGTTCTCCATCTAATGGACAACAGAGAGGATCAGCATGCATCCTCACTGTGGCTTCTTAGACCAGCAATTACTATGGAGGGTTTTCTTTTCTTTTTTCATTTTTTTAAACAATCTTACTTTACATATCAATACCAATTTCCTGTCCCTCCTGTTCTCCCACACCCCCTACCTTCTCTCCATCCCATCTCCCAACCTCTCCTCAGAAAGGGTGAGGCCTCACATGGGGAGTCAACAAAGCCTGTCTCTTCACTTGTGGCAGGACCAAGGATCTCCCTGTATCTAGGCAGAGCAAGGAATCTCTTCATAGGGAAGGGGCTCCAAAAGCCAGTTCATGCACTATTTCCTCTGCTAGTGGCTCCACCAGCTGTCCAAGGCACACAACTGTGACCCACATTCAGAAGGCTTAGGTATTATGCAGGTCCCCCATCTGTCAACCCAGAGTCAGTGGGTTCTCACTAGCTCAGATCAGCTTTTTCTGTGGGTATGCTCATCATGGTCTTGGCCCCTTTGCTCATAAATTTGATCCTCCTCTATGACTGGACTCCAGGAGTTCGGGCCAGTGCTTAACTGTAGACTTGTGCATCTGCCTCCGTCAGTTACTGGATTAAGGTCCTATAATGACAATTAATGTGATTACAGGGGAAGGGCTGCTAAGGTGCTCCCATCTGGGGTCATCCTTGGGGATTCCTGGGAATTTCCCTAGTGCCTGCTTTCTAGCTAACACCATAATGGCTCCCTCTTTAAAGGTATCTCTTTTCTTTATCTTCCTCTCTGTCCTTTACCCAACTCAACCTTCCTGATGCCTCATGTTCTCTTCCCTGCTCCCCTTCTTCCCAGTATATATAGCTTTTCATACATTATTCTTGCACCATCACCCCTCACAATCCTCCTGTTCCACCCTCCCCCATCCATCCATACTATCTAATCTACTTCCCTCCCATTATAAGTTTCTTGGAGGAATTGTTAGGGTCACTTTTTATAATATCATATCATTTTCTAATGAAAATATATTGACTTCTTTCTTTCCAAATTGTATTCCCTTGGTCTCATGTTATCCTATTGCTCTAGCTAAGACTTTAAGCACTATTTTGAATAAATATGAAGAGTATGAACAACCTTTTCTTTTTCCTGATTTTAGTAGAATTGCATTGAATTTCTCTTTATTTAAGTCGATGTTGACTACGGTTTTGATGTGAGCTTCCTTTATTATGTGAAGTTATATACCTTTTATCCCTAATCTCTTCAAGACTTTTATCATGAATTAGTGATGAATTTTGTCAAAGTTATTTTCTGTTTCTAATGAAATAAATTTTGTTCATGGCATTTTCTGCATCTAATAAAATGATGTTCCCTGAGATGAAATCTACTTGATCATGGTGGACAATCTTTTTTGATGTGTTTTGATTCAATTTGCTAGTATTTTATTGAGAGTTTTTATATCTATTTTCATAAGGAAAATTAGTCTATAATTCTGTCTTATTGTTGGTTCTTTATATAGATTGTGTATCAGGGCAAATCTAACCTGGTAAACAGAATTGGACATTGTTCCTTCTGTTTCTATTTTATGGAATAACTGAAGGAGCATTAGCATTAACTCTTCTTTGACTGTCTGGTAGAATTCTGCACATAAACCATCTGGTCTTGGTTTCATTTTGCTTTGTATGCAGTATATGGTCAATTCTGGAGAAGTCATATGAAGTGTTGAGAAGAAGCTATATTCTTTGTATTGCATGAAACTGGTTAATGATTACAGTCAATTTCTAAAAAAAAATAAAAAATCAAGGGGATATGATATAGATATAAATTTTTTACATTAGTATGAATCTTGGCGTATTGATTCAAATTTAAGGTTCATTTTGTTATACAGGTATTATTTTATACAACTCGTTTAAAATGTAATGTAAAATACAGATTAATAATTATCTATAATAATCAACCTTTAATTATGTTAGGTGTGTTTTCTGGATATAAAGAGATATATTTTAATTAGATAGATAATCTTCAACACTTCAAAGACCTATAGATTGTGACATTTAAAACATTTTAAGAACTTAGACATTTCTCAGCCAGAAGACATGTCTGCTTCTCGCAACAGCAATCTACTTCAAGGCAATGATGGGCATTGAAGAGACACATGGTGTTTACTAGCCTTGCCTGGACTGCTTGACAGTATACTATATAAACTGGACATGCAGGACTCCACAAAAATGACTTCAGAACTTGCCAAAAAAAAAATGAAACAGTACTTCAGATTTTCTGTTTCGTGAAAGAGTCTATTAGACATTCTGCAGGACAGAGAAAAAAGTTACTGACAAACTTCTGATATAGGCAAAACAGTCTTTCTAATTTCCTGCTTAATGGAAAAGTTTGCCAGACACTATGGGTCTGTAGGCTGAAGATGGATTCTCAATGCTACAAAATTACTTTCTTTGGGTGACCATCCAGGCAGCAAGATGTCTCCGTCAATTCTAAAGTTTTGGAAGTTGCTTACAATGTACCTTCTGTTTTATTAGCTAATATTATATCCTTCTGTGGTCTTTGATGGAGTTGAAGTCAGGTAATTATAGTTATAGCTTTCCTTCAGTATGATAAAAGATAAATTAGATACAAAGCATTAGACTTGCAAAGATCAAATACATGATAGAATATTTTCTCTAATTTTGCCAGATACAAATAGACTAAATATTGTAACTGTCACTCTTCTTTGATACCTGTTTTCTTATATGTAATTTTACTATGTTAAAATTAAAACTTTCCTTTTTATGTATACAAAAAAGGGAAAATGATATGAGACTTCCCTCTGTAAGCCTTGGATGTTTTATTACCATTGGTTAATAAAAAGCTGCTTTGGCTTATGGAAGAGCAGAATATAGCTAGGTGTGTATGGGGTACTGTGATCATGTATCTCATTTAAAAATGTAAAGTATAATTAAGAAATTCAGGTTAAGAGTCATTTATAGTAGTAAAACTTATAGTCATATTTGGTATGCTTTTAAATTTATAAACAGATATGTTTAGATAGGCAGATGGTCTTTAAATACTTCAAAGACCTACACAATATGGCATTTAATATGTTTAATAACCTTAGGCTTTTCATGACAATGAGACACATCTGCTTCTGGCAGGACCAATTTACTTCAAAAAAATAAAGATGATGAACATCAAAGAGTTTCCATATATAGTTTGATTTCTTTATGGCAAACGCTAGCCATTTGAGAAAAAAAAAACTTCCTCTTGCTTCGATCGCTGACAGTATACTTTTCAAACTGGACCAGTAAAATATAAAAGAATAAGAAAAGTTTCTGCCAAACTTAGGGAAGTTCTTCAAAATGCCCTTCTTCTCAAAATGCCTGTCAGGTTACTGGGCCTGTAGGCCAAAGTTGGATCCCCAAGTGTTTCAGAAGAATTTAGGGTAACTGTCCAGGCAGATAGCTGTAATTGTCATATCTTAATTTTGGAAGTTGTTTGCCCTGGGCTTCCTATTTACTCAGGTAATATTAAATTCTTGTCAGGTCTTTGATGGGGTTGAAGACTGATAGTTATAGTGACAGTTCTCCCTAATCATAGTAGAAAGTAAATTAGGGAAAACACTCTGGACTCTTCAGGGAAAGACAACTGATGGAGTATTTTCTCTATTTTGTTGAATATGAATGGACTGGATATTGTAGCTACAATTGTTACTTGATAAGTGCTATGCTATACATAATTTTACTATGCTAAAATTAAAACTTTTCTATTATATTTAGAGATAAAGGGGAAAATATGGAACATTCCTTTTAACAGTGAGAATGTATGTCACTGTGATTGGTTTAATACAGAACCTGATTGGCCTATAGCTAGGCTGGGTAAGGTTAGGTAGGAAAACCAGATGAAGAGAATGCTGGGAAGAAGGAGACGAGTCTCTGGATTGATGAGTTAGATGTGGTAGAAGCAAGATGGGACATTCGTAGACGTGATAAATGAGCCTAAGGCACTACATTGATTAAGAGAAATGGGTTAATTTAAGTTGTAAGAGCTGGCTATAGAGAAGCCTAAGCTATCAGATGAGCATTTGCAATTAATAATCTTGGTAGTTGCTTAGGGAGTATCTGAAAAGTCTGTCTACACGGTACAGAGGTGAGGCTGATACTAGAGGTTTGGACTGGAGGAACACAGAGAGATCTGCAGTTAGTCTACTCCTTTCCCTGGTCTAAGTGGTCTGCTGGTTCCCATGAAGAACCTATAATGTTAGGGGCTAGATAAAGCAATGAGTTTGGATATGAGGTTGACCTGGTAGATTTCTGCGGTCCACTGGAGATGTAACTGGAAGACAGGAACTTTTGGAACTGAGTGGGGGATTAAATCTGTAGCTAGCCTTCCTGATTCACTGGTGAGAATGGAAGTCCCAGTCAGTGTCTAACGGAGTTGGGGCAGGGGATTAGAATGGGGAGGTAAATGTGCTAAACAGAAGATGGTGGAAGGAGCAAGGAAGGGCTGAATAGGCGGTCTGCTCCAGGGTTTCGATGAGACTGCAGTGTTAGATTTGGAGGAAAGGAGATAAAGGCGAGGATTTGCAATTAGCCAACCAGTTTCCCTAGTCAGTCAGGTTTTGCTGTTGGTTTTTTTTTTTTTTTAGTGTGTTGTTGCTTTATTTTTTTTTTTGTTTTAAATCTGGCAAATATAGCAACAGTTTTAACAGTTAAATATTTCCATTTTAGCAATTTTAAATTTTAAATATTTACATTTTTAGTAACTTTAGTTATTCAGGTTTTAAAAACACAATGCAATGTGGAAGTTTCCTTTCCATAGATATGTTTTTTGAGGTGACTCTACCCCAGAAAGAAAGCTTGCAACTCAGTTTCAGTTCTAGTAGTTTCTTTGGAAGGAGACTCTGGGTGGTGATGGGGTTTAATTTGATGAGTCAGAAATTGATGAAGTTTATAAGCCAGTGTTTCCTTTGGCAGCTGGATCTCAAGCACAGTGGAGACGCCTAAGACAAAGGGAGTATCTTCTGCTATGGACGTATGTTGACCCACAGAACCTTTTTTCCTTTTTTTGGTTGGACATTGTTCATAAGTTGGAATATTCTAGTGATTTATCCTTGTAAAGACAGAACTCGGGAAGCAGAGAAGACCTTTAGCAGATTTGGAGATGCTCACAATAGAAAATAGAAGCAATCCAACCTGAGTGTGATGTAGTAAGCCTGAGCACCGACGGTATGCTGACCAGAAATAGTTTCTAAATGCATGGCTGACTTGTATGAAGATGAATGAGACATTATTGAAGATACGTGTGACTTCTATAGAAAAATGATATTTCTTGACATAGTATTTTTTATGGGAGTTCTTTCTCTCACATCTATGTTTACAAAAATTAAAACACATTGAGTAAGCATTTTTGCAAGAAATGTTTTAATGGTTATTCAAAACTTTTAAATATTTAAGAAAACAGGGTACCAAACAATGTTAATTTCATGCAGTTTGAGTAAACTAAAGCAGTAAATATGTTGTTTTCTCTTGAAAGATGGTAAGGTTTTAATAATTTTTTAAATTGGTGCTTGTTTTATAACACACAACAGGCACAAATATATTTTTAACTGGAAAATGAGAATTTTCAGCAGGAGTTTGACTCCTAGAGAAATTAAATATTGACAGAAGATAAGTACTAGATGAATAAGTGATAAAATGCAGTATAGAAAAATGAGTTCAAAGGAATTACCTTTAGCAACCATCATGCTGAACAACACATCCAAGAACAGCAAAAACAAACAAACCATCAAGTAGCTGGTGTAAATAATGTTAAATGAAAATCTAAGTCTAATATTAAGTGGAAATTGAGTAATCATAAATAAAATAAAATGTTTTCAATGAATATTTTACTGAATTAGTGCTTTGAGCTCCAGTGGGATATAAACACAAAAATTATAATGTACAATCCAGTGAGAATTATGCATTTGCTACTAAAGAAGTAGATGGATTTGTGGTCAGTTTTTAAACAACCCATGAACCTTCTTAACATGTCAAAAATGTATTCAAGATATTAAAAATAAAAAGCTTATTGTGGGAAGCATAGTCAGATTTTAAAGGACATATTTAAAAAATTATAAAGTTCAAAGAAACTATACCTTAGGAAATATCCACTTCCAATATTGGCCTTATCAATATTGTTTCTATTTTTTTTAAGATTTTAATGTGCTATTTATTTTTGCAGTTCTGTTTCATATTAAAGGGATAATGTTTAACAGATGGTAATACAAAATAGAATAAATAAATGCACAAGACCACACACATGTGTAATTTCACAGTAAAGTGACAATATACTTAAGATTAAAGCTTAAGCTCTAGAATCAGGAAAAATAGCTAAAAAATTGCAAACTATGTCATCTAAAATATAATCCATAAAAGGAAATGGTTTAACTGGTTATTAACCAAAGTTACAGAGTTGATTCCTATGGTAGCATTTCTTTAAACACTGGGAAATGTTTCAAAATTAATTATATAACAAAACGTATGTTCACATAATACTATTTCCCCAAATTCCTAGTTACAGATGAAACTCCGTAATAAATAAATATGTAAAATATTTAAATTTATACTCTATTCCAAGTCTCAGAAATACCTAATAAAATATAATTAGCTTCATTAACCATTCATGTCCATATAGCCCCAATTAATGGCTGTAATAGTGAAAAATAAATGAGAAATGATAGACTCAAAACTGGAAAAAATATATAAATTTTGTATATTGATAATGTTCAATAAATGTCCATAAAATGCTTCTTTAATATATTTGTTTCTGTAACTAAACTTAGTATTTTACTTCCATAAAACACTCATTTGACTAGATTAAACATCCTCTTTCACTGTGTTTTTGAACTATTTTCCATGTGGTTATGTCTATATAAAGATTTAGCATATGCATTCTGTAATTTATATTCATTGCAAAATGAGAAAACACTACTCTGGTTAAGTTGATCTGATCGTTGATTAAGAATGCCATTCAGCAATTTTCTGAAACTTTAGATTTGATGAGCTGAGGGATACTAAAAGCAGAAATTGTCTGGTCCTCTGAAGTGGTGACCAAAAACTTGCTCTGTCAAAAAACTCTTTCTGATTGTTGTGGCTTTGTGACTAAATTTACAGAGGAATAGTGTATAGAGAGTGTTTATGCTTTTCACAATTTTTACACATAAAATGCATAATTGGCACATCTATTATCATACATACTCTTTCAAAACTTTACAATATGTTATAATGTGGGGAATAAAAAGGCCTGACCTGACCACAAGCCATAGAGAAGGAAGAGTCAGGCTCAAGATTACATAGCTATCTCAATAATGCTAAATCTTTGATACCTCTTTTATCAATGATAGAAAAATAAAAAAATATCTTATATTAAGGCATTTTATATTTGTCACCATTTGAAAGAATTTCTCACTTAATTCATAAATCATTTAAAGATATAATATGTTTAATTATTCATTCAAAGCATCACTTCTTGGTTTATTATGACACTGTTTATTCTCTATTTGTTTTTTTGAGATAAGGGTTTCTGGTTGTCCTGAAACTAACTCTGTTCTAGAACCAGGCTGGCCTAGAACTCATAAAGATCAGTCTGCCTCTGCCCCCCAGCCCTGGGATTAAACACATGTGGTCCCACACCGGCACTGTTTACTGTCTTAAGAGAAATAGCCAGGTGGTGGGGGTGTAGGTCTTTAATCCCAGAACTTGGGAGGCAGAGGCAGGTGGATCTCTTTAAGTTTAAGGCAAGTCTAGTCAAAAAGAGATAGTTTCAGGACAGGCACCAAAGCTATTCAGAGAAACTGTTTCAAAAAATTTACATACATACGTGTGTATGCATGTATGTATGTATGAAAAATCCCTGAGTTTTGCATATGCCGAGGAGTCCATATAAGTTCAAAAATTAGCAAACAAAATTAGTGTTACTGCTAAATTAAATTTTTTCTCTGGGTCACAGTGAGTAAATACTAATGTATCTATGATAAATGATTACAAACAAAAAATAAAAACCATCTAAAAAACATGAAAACACCATTTGTCTGAAGGATGATGCTGTGTTGTCTGAGTGAAAGATAATAACTACAATACTTCAGTATTACTAAGTATAATTCTTTATGTTTTTATTATTTTATTTTTATTTATTTATTTATTATTATTAATTATTAAAATTTTTCACTTCCTCCCCTCCTCCCATTTCCCTCCCCTCCCTCTCCAGTCCAAAGAGCAGTTAGGGTTCTCTGCCCTATGGGAAGTCCAAGGTCCACGCCCCTCCATCCAGGTCTATTAAGGTGAACATCCAAACAGTCTATGCTTCCACAAAGCCAGCATATGCAGTAGAACAAAACCCAGTGCCATTGTCCTTGGCTTCTCAGTCAGTCCTCATAGTCAGTCACGCTCAGAGAGTCTGGTTTGATCATATGCTCCATCAGTCCCAGTTCAGCTGGCCTTGGTGATCTCCCATTAGATCAGCCACACTGTCTCAGTGGGTGGACGCACCCCTCGTGGTCCTGACTTCCTTGCTCATGTTCTCCCTCCTTATGCTCCTCATTTGGACCTTGGGACCAATGCTCCAATGTGGGTCTCTGTCTTTATCTCCATCCATGGCCAGATGAAGGTTCTATGGTGATATGATAGATATTCATCAGTATGGCTATAGGATAGGGCCAGTTCAGGCATCCTCTCCTCAGCTGCTCAAGGAACGAGCTGAGGACATCTCCTTGGACACCTGGGAACCCCTCTACTGTCCAGTCTCTTGCCAACCCTAAAATGGCTCCCTTAATTAAGATATATACTTCCCTGCTCCCATAACCACTCTTCCTCCATTCCAACCGTCCCATTCCCCCAAGTTCTCCCCATCCTCCCCTTCACACTTCTCGCTCCCCATCTCCCCTTACCCCCACCCTACCTCTACCCCCAAGCTCTCAATTTTTGCCTGGCAATCTTGTCTACTTCCAATATTCAGGAGGATAACTACATGTTTTTCTTTGGATTCACCTTCCTATTCTCTGGGATCACGAATTATTGGCTCAATGTCCTTTATTTATAGCTAGAGTCCACTAATGAGTGAGTACATACCATATTCATCTTTTTGGGTCTGGGTTACCTCACTCAGGATAGTGTTTTCTATTTCCATCCATTTGCATGCATCCTGGAAGAGGTAATGGAAATAACGAAAGTGGCAAGGGAAAGAGAGGAAGGTTTAGAAACTGGACATGAGATGGCCATTGTTTTCATGAACTCCCTGAAGTTATGGTCATCTGCCTAAAATCAAGACAACAATATTGGTCTTCCAGGATGTTCTCTGCACCTTGAAATGGGGACTTACGTAGATACCCTAATTGTGGTTCTGCAGTGTAAGCTTTTCCTCAGGTGTCTGGTGAGTTATGAGTCTTTGCAATACTGCACACTGCAGAAATGGACTTCTCTGTTAAAGGTTGAAAACAACACAAATTTATGTTATAAATAAAGTTTGACAAAATTCACCTTTAGCAAAGTAACTAGACTAATGCCTCTTTGGGTCTATAACTTCCAGAGCTTTGGGCCATTGGCTAAGTTTATTGCATAAAACATCCATTATCTCCCACCATGCAAGCCTCAGATCAAATTATAAAGTGGTGGGTTACCTGCCTAACCTTCCTGACATTGCTGTGACAGTGGTCACATCCTGCCTTTTTGATCTATATTGTTACATTCAGAGAACAGCCCCCTTTAAAGCCATTGAGTTTTTCTTCCCTAGTGGCCTAAAAGCAAATTCAGGAACTGTGAAAACTGCCCAACAAGGAAGTTTTCAGGTCAGTTATGTTTTGATTATGGCACGTCTTGCATCCAAAGTGTGTTGTGTTTTCTGCAATAGGAGCTTTAAAAACTATTTCTTATTATTTTTGAGATTACAACACAATTGTGTCATTTTTCCTTTTCATTTTCTTGCTGAATTTCCCCCAAATAACCCTCCTTGCTCGCTCGCTCTCTCTCTCTCTCTCTCTCTCTCTCTCTCTCTCTCTCTCTCTCTCTCTCTCCCCTCTCTCTCTCTATATATATATATCCTCCTTCATTTAGTTGGCCATATATATATATATATTCATTCCTAAATATATTTGCCTGTGGGAAGATTTTGACCATTCTCAGAATTCCTTAGTTTTCTGCAATTATTTCCATATGGTTAAGACATCATGGACTTTCCTTACCAATTTATCATATCTGTCCTTGTTCTGCTAACATTAGGTAGTAGTATTGATGAGACTTTATGGGTGTATCTTCTGATAATCCTAGGAAACACAATCAATTATCTCATATCAAATTTCTTTTCCTCTGGCTCTTACATTCCTTCTACCTACCCCCTTCTGCCCAATGTTTAGGTGCTGGGGTTATATTGTACACATTCCACAACTATATCTTTACAGCTATCCTGTCATGGTGATTGTTATTGTGATCCCTAGGTGTCATACCTGGGTAGGACCGCTGGTTGCTTCCCTCCTTGGAATCTTGTATGATGCCTTCTAGTATCACAAAAGTTAGCCCTCAGAAAGAAGTCACTCTGTTCGGTTCCAGCTCAGGCGCCTCTTGACACTTCTAACGTGGGAACATACCTTTCACCTTTTGGGGCAACCAATGGTAATAGTAATATCCTATAATGTTGTAATTTATGAGTGCAAAATGAAGATCAATAGCAATATCATTTTAATTGAGAGGTCCTCTGGGATATCACGGACAATTTACTTGTAGGGAGTTATTCATTGTCTGACAAAAAGATTTTCATTTAATAACCCATTTCTTCTGGGCAAGGGATTGTCCACCTAAGAGAAGTACCTATGCTCCAAATCCTTTAACAGTAATTATATTTTTAAGTATTAATAGTGAATTTCCACAAGGACTTTGCATACATTTTTGGCTTTCATTAACCTACCCCACCATTTTCTCTCTCTATTCTCCTGTCCATATGCCATGGAGCTGGGGGTAATATATGCACTGCCATTAACTCTGAAACATACCTTTAGAATATAGACAATGGTTCATCTGAAAAATCAACTTTAACTATTAGCTATTGAATTATGACTTAAAGCTGGGTGTAGGGAAAATACTAGCAAAATTTATTGCTGTATTTAAAAAACTAACTTTCTCCGATGCCACACTTTATAGCTCATTAACTTTACATTATTCTAGACCAATTACAGAATGATTTCAAATTCAATGGGTAACTACGCACTTAAGTAAATGTGATATTTGTGTAGTAATTGATAAATATTCCAACCAGTGGTCATAAACATAGGGTACTATTATATTGACTGGGATAAAGTGGTCAGATAGCAACCCCTGTCATCAAATAGATTTGTGTAGTATCATTTGGTCTTAGAGACGGAGAGAATAACACAAAGAAATAATTAAAACGGTTTTGCTTGGCTCTGACCAACTGCTTTATCAAATTCTATGAGCTGTCAAAGAAGAATGTGAGCTTAAAGCAAAGTTGCAGAAGATCTTGAATGTTCTGTGTTTGAAAGTCTTCATTTAGCCACATTTCTTATAGTTGAAAGTCAAGTTTTTTTTTTCTTTATCTACAGCTTAACTCTACAATGACCAGAAGTGTATTTGATACAATATGCTATGGGAGATTTTTAATAATCTTAACATGCCCACTCCTTTAAATAATCATCTTTGAAATTTAAAGGTGTAATGCATGCAATCACTTCTTTGGGTATCATTGTATCAACAAATTCATTGAAATTAAAAAATTAAGCTTGTTCATAAAGTTTTCATTCATAGTTTATGAGGACCATAAAATATAAGGTTCCTTATAGAAATAGTTGTTTATTTTTTAGTTTTCATGTGCTGAGTGTTTGACCTACATAAGGGTCTGTACAGCACATGCACAATGTCCGTGTACGTCAGAACATGGTGTAAGACACCCTGGAACCAGAGTTACATACAGATGTATGTCATCTTGTGTGTTCTGGAAATGGAATTAGGACCTCTCAGTCACAGTAATTGTTCTCAACTGGTGAGCCTTACTTACTTCAGTGTTTGGGTCATAGACTAGCCCGACCAGAATCTATTCCCTATTGTATTAAAAGTTTGAAAATTATTTTGATACTGGGCAATTATAATCAAAGCATGTTATTTTAAAAAAGATTCATATTACTTTTAAAATGTGTTCTTTTTTTCCTTTTTTAAATTAATTATATTTATTTGTTTTTTTATTTTTCATTTTTTACTTTTATTTATTTTTTTAAATTTATTTATTAAAGATTTCTGTCTCTTCCCCGCCACCGCCTCCCATTTCCCTCCCCCTCCCCCAATCAAGTCCCCCTTCCTCCTCAGCCCGAAGAGCAATCAGGGTTCCCTGCCCTGTGGGAAGTCCAAGGAACCCCCACCTCCATCCAGTTCTAGTAAGGTGAGCATCCAAACTGCCTAGGCTCCCCCAAAGCCAGTACGTGCAGTAGGATCAGAAACAGTTTATTCTACATTTCAAGTACAGTAAATAATAATTAAAAAGAAACTAATCCACATTGAATGAAATAGTAAACTGAATTATTAATTGATTTGTAGTCTTTTTAATATTTATTTATTTATTATGTATACAATATTCTGTCAGTGTGTATGCCTGCAGGCCAGAAGACCCCAATTACAGATGGTTGTGAGCCACCATGTGGTTGCTGGGAATTGAACTCAGGACCTTTGGAAGAGCAGGCAATGCTCTTAACCTCTGAGCCATCTCTCCAGCCCCATGATTTGTAGTCTTATAAACATATAATTTTATGGTCACTGACTTAGAAATTGTTCCATTAAGAGCTCATTTTTATTAGCGGTTAATCACTATATGCAGTATGGGGTTCACTGCTGTTTTAATCCATGAATATTACATATTTGATCACAATCCCCCCTTAGAGCTCTCTTATTTTTCTAGCCTACTGCTTCTGCCCTCTCTGCTTTACCATAGTATTCTGTCTGCTAAACCTTTTCACAATGTGATTGTGCACATGAAGGGCTGCATGCACATTTTATTTTTACTTGAGTCTTGTTTATTTCATTTAACACCATGGTTAAGAAATGGCATTTTTAAGAATAGCTGCTCTTCATACTACATGAAACACTATTGGAAAAATCTCAGGATTTTATTATAATTTGTGACAGGCTATAATCTAATGCGCCAATCTCCCTCAACATATCCTTTATTTATTCCTATAATTACTGTTATCCCAAGCATCTATTAGTGTCTAAAATAAAATGTTCATTGAAAATTACTGGTATGTAGAATAATTTTTTAAAAAACAATATAAAGAGAATGTTCTTTAACTTTATCTAGTTGCTCATAATAATTGGTTAGACTTCTTCTTCATTCTAAGTCACTTATAACCAATACCTTCCATTTGGTCTAAATTTGTAAGACAACCAAATTTTAAAAAGTTAAAACATGACTTTGGCATAAAAATCAAAGTTGAATGATATGCATCTAATAATTAATTTTTAATAATGATTCGGAAGACATTTTACAACTAGAGTATCACAGACTGGAGTGTTCCTTTTTATTTCTGATCCCCAAAAGAGTGTGGCTTCACAAGAACAATATGATCGCTATCATTATCATTTAATTTCTTTTTAAAGAAGATTTGCAAGAACAACTTGAAAGGTAAATTCTAATGTTTAATTCGTGAGTTCAAGTGAGAAGTTCATATTTTAAATTTTATTATGCTGTAATAAATATATTCCATTGGTAGCAAAAGTAACTAATAATTAAATCTTGCCTTATTTATCTTTCTCACATCAGAAAGTAAACTCTGTTATCCATTCATTATTTTACTTAATTGTTCTTTTAAATTTTTCTCTCATGTTTTATATACTGACCAAAGTTTCCCCTCTCTCTGCTCCTTCCAGTTCATTCTCCCACCTACCCATGATCCATTTTTCCCTTTCCCTTCAGAAAAGAGCAGGCATCCCAGGGATATCAACCAACCATGACATAACAGGTGACAAGAAGAGGCACAGACACTCAAATCAAGTCTGGATGAGTCAACCCAGAAGAGAGAAAAGTGTTGCAGGACGAGGCAAACGTGTCAGAAATATACCCCACTCTCATTTTTAGGAGCCCCACAGAAGCAGCAATGTATCCTAGGATAACATATGCCAGAAGTAAGATTCCTATAGGCTCCGTTATTGTCACTTCAGTGTCTGTGAGCCCCAGTGAGCCTTGCTGATTTGATTCTGTGTGCTCTATTGTGGTGATGTGCTTGACTCCTCCGATTCCTACAATTTGTCCTCCTCTCCTTCTGCTGGGTTCCAGTTCCAGCTATTGTTTAGTTAGGGGTCTCTGCATCTGTTCTCATCAGCTGCTGGATGAAGCCTTTCAGATGACAATTAGGCTAGGCTCAACTCTATGAGTATAGCAGAATATTATTGGATATCATTTCATTGAAATTTTTTCCTAGGTCTCTGGGCTATCCAGCCTCTGGTGAGTGACCATCTGGGCAGTGTCAGCTGCGGATTTTCTCTCATAATGTAGGCCTCATGTTGAAGCAATCATTGCTTGGCCACTGCCATAAGTTTTGCAGCACCATTATGCAAGCCCCTATTGAAGGCAGGATAAATTTCAGGTAGAAAGCCTTGTGGCTTTATCTTCAACTTGCTGAAAACATATGAGCTTTTACCTACTGTTCCAATAATCAAGCCTGTTTATTTGATGCCATAATCTCTGCCATGGTTGTGGACTATCACTCAGAAACTATAATCAAGCACCCAATTAAATGTTTTTTTTTCTTAGTTTGCCATGGTGGTGGTGTCTCTTCACAGCAACAGAACAGTAATTTAGATAAATATTATGTTTATTTATGAAAAACATTTCAGTTATATATGTATGTATATATATATGTGTGTGTGTGTGTGTGTTAAAGTAATAATAAGTGTAGACATCAGATTAGTAAAATGTATATCTTAAGAATATTTTAATAGCATAAATATAGTTTCACATATTGGTGAGCCATTGTAGAAATCAAGACAAAAATCTCAAAGCTTCAGAAATGGGAAATATTTGAAGTAATGAATGATTCCTAAAACTAAAACAATGGAAATAATGACATGCCAGAATCACCAACACTTAAGTTCTAAGGATATGACAAAATGACTAATTATATTAAAATCAAAATGACATTTAGAATGTGAAGGGAGTGGGGTGCTTAAAATATTTACTAGTTGGGTTCATTAGGATAGCCAAGTAGATCTATAAAATTCTCTGAAGAGTCTCAATGAGTAAACAGGTCTGAATTGACCATATTTATGGCAAGGCAAATTATATTCTGTTAGAACTATTAGTTTAGCCTGGTCTCAGTCACTTAATGAAACTATTCTTTTTCCTCATGTCACTAAATGTTATGGGCAAGCGTGACAAAATTTCCTTGTTATCTTCTCACATACTTTTAGCTTTGCAATTGTTTTAAGAACACAAACGTCAAAAGTGACAGCAAAGCTTACCAGTCATTTGGTTTTTGAAATCTTTGTAAGACGTTCTGGGTGTGTCTAAGTGGAGATCCCAGAACAGGTTTCTGTCTGTCTCGGCAATCAAATTTTACATAGTTCAACTCCAATCCCATTTGGGTAACTCAGTGAATCATCTGTGTATTCCTGTTCATTGAATCAGGCTTTTTTCCTGTGCAACTTAAATGAATTTGACAGTGTGGAATTTTAATATATGTTAAGGGTTAATAGAAAATGTGCTTCTAATATTAATGCTGAATTGACCTCTTAAGCTTTATATCCCTCCAAATGTCTTAAGTAATAATTTATTGTAACATGGGTTATAATCTGATATGAGCATAGATTCACCTTCTTGTAACAAAATTCCCTCGGAATTATAATCCTCAATGCTCACAGCTTTGATATTGTCCTAAATAATATAAATAATATATCAAAACTGAAGAGTAATCATGATCTCAAGTGGACAGTTTTCTATCTAGTATATTGTATTGGAGTTAAAACAATTAGATTAATATTTCTAAAATATCTTTCAAATTCTGCTGCTAGTATTTCATAGTATATTTCTGAATATTATACTGGAAGTTTATAAAATTTCAATAAAACAGGTCCTTTGAGTAGATAAATATAATCTATTAGACACATTAAATACTACATTGTAAGTTTAAATTTCATAGGTGTTATTGCATACTTGAGACAGTCAAATCAATAACAATCTCTTAAACAATAATCTCCCTAAATGATGTGAAATGAATGAATAACATGATTGGAATTGTCTCGCCATTGTTCTACTCTGAGGAGGAGATAGGATGCAAACTCATTGTATCTGGAGTGGTCAGGTCATCATAATACAGTTGGATTTTAGTATCATATTTTTGTTATTACTGATGAAGATTAATGAGAAATTATGGAAAATGGAAGCCATTAAAAAGTCCCTGCTTTTAATTATTGCTTGTGTTGAGACAAATATATGAAGTAATTTTTCAGAGCTCAGAGAGCAAGACAGCCTTCTTTAGAGAAATTGTAATAGAAAATATCTCAATGTTAAAACTCAAAATAAATAAAAATTGAGTCATAAAGATAAATAAATCTCATAAGTAAAGTTGACATCGAATTAATTCAATGAATCTGCACACTTAATATTGACAGTTTGTCTAAATTAGACAGTACTATTAGGAATCATTCTTTTTTTTTTCTGTTTCTATTGTGTGCTCTTTCTTTAAAACATTAAACGAGATGGGTTAGGAGAGAATTAAATATGAGTCTATTCTTAGGCCCATTTTCTACTTGTGAATCGCTCTGTTTGTGGAAATGACATTTGGGGACGAATATGAAAAATGCATCAGAAGTCTCGGTGTGATAAGACATTTGTTTTTCTGTAATCTGCCCCCCTGTTTATCTTGTTAAAGGACTTGTTGAGCAATTCTGCCGCCTCTACTGGCACCTGACGGGAGCATCATCAGTCACTGCACATGCTCTGGCCTACAAACTCTTTTACAGGATCCAGGAGGGATGTGGATTTAAATTTTAAGCGGGTTTCTGTCAGTATGACAAATGAATACCAGAAAAATTTAGGACAGCGGCAGAATGTTCAAATGCATGGTGAATGTGATGGTCCAATCTTGAAGCAAAATCAACCAAAATAACTTTAAAATAACTCCATGCTACAGCTTCCTAAAAGTCAGTCTACGACTGAGGTATAAGATGAGGATGTTTCTGAAGCTTTCAACACAGACAAACTAAGAAGTCACATGATTTATTGTTCAGAGGAACGATATTTATACAATAATTATTTCTAAAAGTATAAATAAAGTTTGATTATTAGCTTATGTTTTTACGAGAGCCAAAATTGTGCTTCTGAAACATATTCCTATTTATTTTTCCTGAGCCTATTTTGCTGTCAAACAGTTTGGTTGCTTTACTGCTGTGTTAAAAACAAAAGCAAAAATAAAGGAACCAAACAGACATTCGAAATAGCGTGTGCTCATTCTGATTTTTTTGACATAGTTTTGACAGGTTAAAGAAGAAAGGACTAGAAGAGATTGCTGCATCTTCATTACGTATTTAAATACATCTCTACAGAGCCAGTGAAAACAACTGAAGTCCTTCCTGGATTGCTCTACTGGAGTCCGGTGCAGTGTGTTGCAGGTGGTAATTAAAGCTCTACGCTAGGGAAGATCTGGGCTTCAAACTTCTCAAGCCTCTCACATTTGTCTTTCCTCTTTTCCAAGCATATTGAGAGTGGTTCAATGTGGGCATTTTAAGACACACACATTCTGATGCAGCTAGGATTATTTCTCATTATATTTCAACACATCTCTCGTGACAAATATGTTTTTAATTAAAAGTCAGTCACAGCTTTCTCATATGTTTGTGATGCAGGAATTTAAAAAAAACAATTTTTTTTCATAAGTGTGATTTAAACATTCATTAAATTAGCGATTCATTGGATGTTTAAGAGTTTTGTCCCAAAACAGTGGTGGCACATGCTTTTAATCCCAGCACTCAGGAGGCAGAGGCAGGCGGATCTCTTTGTGTTGTAGACCAGCCTGACCTACAGAGCTAGTTACAGGACTACCAGGGGTACACCAAGAAACCTTGTCTCGAAAAACTGAAAAACACAAACAAGTTAAAAATAGTTTTGTTAAAATCAGTAGAAATTATCTTTTAAAATTAAAATTATTTCAGCAAACATTTCATTTAGCTCTAAATAGTGCACTGTAGTGAGTTCTAGAATTTCCATTTTAAATGAATCTACAACCTTTTGAAAGTTGTCAATTTTATTATTTTTTGTACAATAGTTAATAAATATTTGTGTTATTTTACAGATGTTAATGAAAGAAATATATTAGAATGGAAAAAGACTTCTTCACTTTTATTACCTTTTTTTAAAATATTAAAGTAGTTGGTACTGTAAATAGAACTAAGGATTCAAATTATGATGCATAATTAACACTTTTGTAAAATTAATCAAGTTCATTTAATTATACATTATGCAAAAATTAATTCCGTCTCTGGAATTCTATTAATAATTTAAATAATTACTTAATAATTTTAATACAAAAATTTTAAATATTTATGCATTCAGCAAAATATTTGAATTATATGAAATAGTTTTAGTTAGTATATAAAACAGTATAATAATCTTTAGGTTGCTAGTGAGTTTAATTTCATCATTTTGAAATTCCAAATATTCTTGAACACACCAAAACCAAACAAATTTCTTCTATTTCATCTCTGGATTTAATTGACATTCTTGGTTATTTGTCTCCTGACAATGAGGCAATTCCCTTTTTCTTCTTTGATACAATAACTCTCTACGTATCCCCAGATGGATGGAACTTCTTATCATGACCAGACTGGCTTTGACCTGACAGACATTCACACTCTGTGTTCAAAATGCTAGGATTAAATATGTGCACCACCTCCTTTTCCTTTTTCTCACCAAACTATAGCTTTTGCCAAAATGAAAAATGTGTTCATTCCTGGGTAAAAGTGTAATTTCTCGTTTTCATTTTGATTTATTATCTTTCTTTTATGGGGAATAAAGAAATATGTTGTGTGTGTGGAGTAGAAATATTTGTTATAGTAACTAAGCCTCAGCATTGGGCATTATGAAACCATTTAATGTCATATATATATATATATATATATATATATATATATATATATTAGGATGCTTCTACAATAATGTTTTCATATAGCTTTTTCAGATATCTTAGGTATTAGTTATTTCACCTCTTATACCCTCCTCTAATTTGCTATACAATCTTCCATCATATTTAATATTTATTATTTCTTATTCTTTTTTTCACCTCATTCACCTGTAATTGTATGTAATATGTTTTAATCATGATTTTGTCATTTCTCAACTCCTTTAAGATTGACTCTACCTTCTCCTTGAGGTGTTGTCTGTACGTTTATGAAACCATCCCACATATGACTAGTTTTCCAAAGCCTCTCACTTGGTGCATAATGTGTAGTTGTGGGTTTCTGTATCAATTCCCAACTAGTGCAAGAAGAAGCTTCTTTTATGAGATTTGAAGCAACGCGCTTAGGTAAAGGCATAGCGGCATGCCATTATGATTTATTTTATTGCAATAATCCACAGAGGTAGTAGGTTTTCCCTCGGCTCATGACCCATCTAGAGTCCAATGTTTGGCCACTTTAGTAATGTCCTGTATACTTTCTATTCCACAAAGTGGGCCTTAATTTCATTTTTTTAAAACGTGTTGGTTACTCCCATAACATCTTTGCCACTATTGCAGCAGAGTGTCTTACAGGAAGATTTCCGTTGTAGGTAGCTGAATTTGTAGCTAGGCGATATGAAAAATTGCCTTGCACCTTTAGTAGTGTGTAGAGTAAGCTCCAGCACCATGGGCACTAGTCAGGAGGAGTGAGTCTTCTAGATGCGCACGAGGTAAGTTTCTCCATATTCGATGGCGTTAGTACTGTTCTCAACAACAGAGATTCCCATCAGGTTCCAACAGTTCTCCCAAATCCCGCAACAGTTTTGGAGTAACCTCCATGGGACCACTGTGCCCAGCAATTCAAGAAGAGGCAATCCATTCCTGGTATTGCAAGTATGGCCTGGTGACAAAACATGTCTAATTGTGGCTCTGTTTCCCGTAATATGTGACATCATTTATGTGAATATATTTATGTGCATATATTTAAGAAGATTCAAGAGTAGTAGATTCTGTGAGGTTTATTCTTCAAAAGACCATTGTTTATTTTCACTCCCTAGATTCCCTGTTTACCCTTCTCATCTATTTCCCCGTCATGTTTAGTCCTACTATTCTCCTTTTCCCTTTATCTCTCCATAACAATGTATTCTGTTATTTCTCTTCCCTGGGTAGTTTCTCGCCATGGTTCCATTCCGTGTATCTAATGCCTGTGGTTATTAGGAGAGTACTTCCCATATTGAAACCTGGAAATGCCCACATGTAAAAACAGACATGTAACATTTGGTTGTCTTACTCATAATGATTGGTTTTATCTCCATCTATTTACCTAAAAATGTTATAATTTCTCATTGGGACCTTGGGAGCTCAGTCCGGTGCTCCAGTGTGGGCTTCTGTCTCTATCTCCATCCATCACCAGATGAAGGTTCTATGGTGATATGCAAGATATTCGTCAGTATTGCTATAGGATAGGGTCATTTCAGGTTCCCTATCCTCAGCTGCCCAAGGAACTAACTGGGGACATCACCTTGGGCTCCTGGGAGCCACTCTAGGTTCAAGTCTCTTGCCAACCCTAAGGTGGCTCCCTTAACTAAGAATTGTGCTTCCATGCTCCCCTATCCAACCTTCCTTTATCCCAATCATCCTGTTTCCCCAAGTTCCCCCATTCCTCCCCTTCTCACTTTTCTCTCCCCATCTCCCTTTACCCCCATTGCACCCCATCCCCAAGATCCCAATTTTCTCCCCGGCAATTTTGTCCACTTCCCATAGCCAAGAGGATAACTATAAGTTTTTTCCTTGGGTTCACCTTCTTCTTTAGCTTCTTTAGGTTCACCAATTGTAGACTCCATGACCCTTACTCATTGCTAGAAACCAATTATGAGTGAGTACATCTCCTGTTCATCTTTTTGGGTCTGGGTTACCTCACTCATGATAGTGTTTTCTATTTCCATCCATTTACATGCAAAATTAGAGAAGTCATTGTTTTTTACCGCAACATAGTACTCTAATGTGTATATATTCCACACTTTCTTCATCCATTCTTCCATTGAAGGACATCTAGGTTGACTATGACTGAAAAAGCATGGGATAAAACCGGACTCTCTGAACATGGCGAGCAATGAGGATTGATGAGAAGCCAAGGACAATGGCACGGGGTTTTGATCCTACTTCATGTTCTGGCTTTGTGGGAGCCTAGCCAGTCTGGATGTTCACCTTCCTAGATATGGACGGAGGGGGGAGGACCTTGGACTTACCACAGGGTAGGGAACCCTGACTGCTCTTCAGACTGGAGAGGGAGGGGGAGAGGAGTGGGGGGAGGGGAAGAAGGGTGGGAGGTGGGAGAGGGAAATGGGAGGCTGGGAGGAGGCTGAAACATTTTTTTTCTTTTTCTCAATAAAATAAAAAAAAATGTTATAATTCAACATCTTTCACAGTTGAGTGTTATTCTATTATGTAAATGCAGTGCTCCAATTTAAACACACATAACTAAAGGTTCGGAACTACAGTCAATATTTAACTAAGAGTATGCAGCAATTATTTTTCTCAGCATGAGTTACATCATTCAGAATTATTCTTTCCAATTAATTGTTTTACCTTTAAATTTCATAATATAACTTTTCACTATAGCAGAAAAATATTCCATTGTCTAAATGTACCACATTTTCACTATTCATTAATCAACTGATAAACATTCTAGATTAATTCCAATTTCTGGGTATTGTTAATAAAAAAAACATTTTTACTCATTATTATTTATTGTTTTTTAAATGCAACAAATATATGCATAATTTCAATACCTAGATCACATTGAACTGTTCTAGGATATTTTATTGATTTTTCTTTCTTTTTTAAGCTTTATCTTTTATATATTTATTTATTATGTATACAATATTCTGTCTGTGTGTATACCTGCAGGCCAGAAGAGGGCACCAGACCTCTTTACAGATGGTTGTGAGCCACTTTGTGGTTGCTGGGAATTGAACTCAGGACCTTTGGAAGAGCAGGCAATGTTCTTATCCACTGAGCCATCTCTCCAGCCTCATTACAAAAGGAGTTTCACATTGGTACTTTGAACTGGAGATTTGCAGTGAGCAGCGTTATACATATATCCTGCTTCTATATTTACTTTTATTATGTACAATACATAATAGGAGAAAAAAGTTTGGGAAATATACGTGCACTTTCAAGTTTATAAAACTTATTTACAAAATTACTTATAGTCTGCCAATATTAAGACAATTCATTTTATATAAATTCTGCTTAAAATTCTTAAAAGAGAATGACATTTGAAGACCACTGTGAGTTTTACAGTATTTTCTTCTTTCAATTTAACTTTAAATATAGTTTATATTCTCTTTTGGTCATAAATATTGTAAAATTTGCCTTTTCTCCAGTAAACACTCAGGGATTCACACATATTGTGAAAATAGATACAATAATTATTCAAACAATATTATCCAAATTGAGAACTAACTGGAGTTTAGAAATAAAGCATTAGGAGCCGCACAGAAAGAACCACTCTAGGAATATAATAAACCTTCCTATTTTTAAATGTCATCATTAGCTCTTTTAGGCTCAAGTCAATCATTCTATGTTTAAATGTAATTCTTTTTAATCAGCTAAAACGTCATGTCCTTACATTATGAATTATTGAGGATGATCATGGATTTTTGATCATCTATTTAATTATATCAATGAATAACCATTTTCTATAGAAGTCTTATTAAAATGGGCACAATATTTTTCTGTTGTTATTAAATATCTTGTAGATTTCAGGTTAGATCTTTGTGTAGCTTGAGAATTAGACCAACGTTTGGTTTAATCATTACAGTGATTATGATCAAAATTTCCTCGGAGAGGCTGATCTGTAACGTTTTTTTCCATGATACACTGAAAATTCTCTCATCAATTAATAAGTGATAGTAATAATAACAAATGGGAACTTCTACATGCCAAATGAGAGAAGATTCCGAATAGTTGCCAGGTTAAAAAATTCCATACTCTGTATCTTAGTAAGCCACAGGGTATTTAATAACCAGATTTGATTTAATGGAACTTCTGTCCAAGAATACTATTGATTTTGAATTGTAACTAAAATTTTAGGACAATTTTTTCCTTAGAAAACATCTTTTTTATCCATGTATCTTTTATATACCAAATATAATTATATATGTGCACTGAAGACAACAAACTTTTCACTCTTTCATATTATTAAACACAGTTTGGAAGGCCTGAGATTCTGACATACAACAAACAAAGGATTAGGTCATTGGGTTCCTGCTCTGGGCACATTCTGTCCTGATATTGACTTCACTTGTGAGCGTCTCTCCTGGTAGAATTGATTTATGATATGCTCCGTTGCCATCCGGACGTTTTCCAGAGAAGTGACGCTTCTCTAACTTGCTAATCAATAGAGAGCAAACAAGATCAGAAGAAACCAAATCCTTCCTGCAAGGAGATCAGACACTAAATGTCAGGCTGAGAACACTGTTTGAAAACAAATAGTGGACCTATCTACCTTGTTAATTAGCATTGTTGCATGCCTTCTGAGAAGATCGATTTATATCAGATGCAGACTGGGACTATAAAGACTTTTGTTACATAAAATAGTTTTGTTACATAAAATAGTTTTGTTAGTAATAAACACATGCCTATCATTTACTGCCATGCATCACTTTTTTTCTGGGGTTATAGACATATCGACTTTTAAAATTAAATATGAATTGACTAAGTGAATACAAGTAAACACCCAAGTATGAATGTGACTAATAATACTTGTTATTTTAAAAATTAAGAATGACATTATAAATTTCTTGAGGCTCCTCATTTTGGTGAGAATTTAGTGACTTCTATAATATATATTGAATAAAATGCTATCTGTGAATAATTTATTTTACCTTTTAAGCACAATATATATATTTACAAAGTATAGAATGTAACATCAGAAGTATTCCAAATATTATCTGTGTATTTTTGACATTAAATACTGTGGGATGTTTTGCTAGATCTTAAAACCTGTGGTAAGGACCACATACACAACAAAAAGTAATATTAGATGTGATTAGGAAACATCTTGGAGGTTTTAATGTGCCACAAGGAGCCTTTTCATTTGAAAGTTTTAGTCTGGGTTCTTGGAGTTACATATTCAAATCACACCAATAACACAGCCTTGCCAGCTCTTTTTTGTTGAAGTAGACTAAAGTTAATGCTGGCTATGACTATCCACTAACTGCTCCTCATGGGCTGGGTCTACACCAACGAAATGCAGCCAAGATCCATTTGAGAATGAAACATAGCTCTGCTGTAGAACAGGCTGGGTATCAAATATCAAAAAAGTAACAGGGAGTTACCCTTTTCCTTTTACTGGGTCACCTTGCTGAACCCTTATAAGGGAGTGAGTGGGTGCCTAGTAAAAATGTATCTTGTATTCTGTTTAATTCGTGTCCCTGGTAGGTCTGCTCTTTTCTGAAAGGAAACAGAGTAATGGATCTTTGGGAGAGAGGATATGGGGGTGGAGTGGAAGGAACTGACAGAGGGGGAAACTGTGGTCAAGATGTAATGTATGAGAGAAGAGTTTTAAAAAGTCCTTACAGATGAGCTTAGTCAATTTAACTATTTGATGCGATGCAGCTGGGAAGCCACTCCCAAAACATCCCTTCTTCAGTGAGTCTGAGACCTTCTCCCAAACACACACACACACACACACACACACACACACACACACACACACACAGTGCACATTATAGCTTTTTCTGGGGACTGTAAGTATAAAAGCTCACCTACTACTCATAAGGTTTTGAAATAGGTAAAAAGTGATTGATATAATCTCAGCTGGGAATGGTGACTCAAACTCGTAATTCTACCACTTGGGATATGCAGGCAAGTATGCGGAGGGTGTTACATTGTAAGTTTTATTCCAGTATGGTACACAAAATGAAACTGTCTCCAGGAAAACACACCAACACACAAACAAGAAAGAAAAAAAAATCTATCAGTCATATCTGTAAGTCAAAATGTAATGCCTTTCTGTTGCCCATCTAAAACGATGTTTTCATCCTAGCACACAGAATGAGTAATGAGTACCAGAGAGAAATTTGCAGTATTTAAAATGTTCAAGACCAACAACACAAAATAGCTACATTTATAAGATATCATATTGGTGACTATATTTTTATATATTTATAGGATTTTGAGATTTTTTCTGTGTATAAATGTTTACCTGCATGCATTATTGTGTACTATATTTGTGTTTGCTGTAAAGATGAAAAATGACCCTTGGATACCCTGGAACTGACATTATATGTTGTTGTAAGGCAATACATGGGTGAAAAGAACTGAAGTTGGGTTATCTACAATATCAGTAATTTATGGCCCATCTCTGCAGCCCAATGGCTGCTTTTAAAGCTTGTAACAAAAAATGCACAGTTGATCTTAACTAAAATACTAGGAAGGGTTTGTGATTAGTGAATACAGTGACTAATTAATAAATTAACTCATTTCAGTTTACAAAATCTTTTAAAAATCATTTCTTATATTTTTGAGCTTACTACATAATCATAACATTTAAACTTTCTATTTCCTCCCTGAAAACCCTGCCATGCACTTTTTTGCTCTTTTGAAAATACATGGCCACTTTTTTATTAATTTTTATTACATACACATATGTATGTGGAACACATTCCTAAATATATAATGCTCCGTTTGCATAATACTACATATATGTATATAATACATATGTAATACAAATACTACCTTTGCTGTATAATACTACTCGTGTGTGTGTGTGTGTGTGTGTGTGTGTGTGTGTGTGTGTGTGTTGAGTGTGATAACTTGAGTAATCGATTTGTATGCTCTTTCCTGTTTAAGACTATCTCCTGTCGTCAGAGTTTCATAGCTAAGTTTAGTTCTTTGTCAGGCCTAAGCATTCATGGGCTTTTCTTGATCCACTTTTGCATGTCTTTCGTTATTATACATATGTAACTCATGCCTGTCTTACTAATCAGTCATGCATTTGAGACTATATGGTGTAACATCTTGCATTATTCAGAGACCACAATCTTATAACATGCTCCTTGAACTTTTGGCTCTTACAATCTTTCTGCCACCTCTTCCCCAGTGTTCCCTGAGCCTTATCTGTGGGAGATGTTTTGAAGTTTTCATAGTACCGGAAGGCATCATAGGATTCTCCTAAGGGAGGAAAAATCCAGCGGTCCTCAGCTATGCCACTTAGGAACTGTAGCAACTACTAGAACAGCATCGTAAACACAAGAGTGCAGTCATGGTACACTCTTCTTGCCACTGTTCAGTGCGCTCAAATTGGACTTAGAACCTCTTAAACCAGAAAGAAACCTTGTCTGGTACTGAGAACCTACCAACTACCAAAAGAAGTACACTCCCAAATCTTGGAAGCGCAACTTCCAACTGCCATTTTATTCTACATCCATATTAAGCATGACTGCATTCTAAATATTTGTCCTTATACTCACAGTAGGCTTCACCTCTCAAGGAAATTTATTTTTGTAACAGATGGAGACCTTCACAGACAATCACAGAGAATCTAAATATAGAGTTCTCGAGCCGGGATGTGATGAATAAATCTACAAAGCAACATCTGGACCTAAGGGATTGTATTTTTAAAGTGAGGTTAGATTCTAAAGGAGGAAGTTCTTTTACTCTGGAAAAGTATAAAGATATGAAGTTTCGACATACTCCATAATTCTGGCTTGTTGAATAATAGTCATATTTTAAAGGACACCATTACAAGACCAGAACTGTCTCTCTCACAAATGCCTTAGATTATTTCCATATTGTTATATCATAGGTTCTGAAAGTAAGTACTTTCCAAGTTAATTTTCTTACAGTTCTGGAGATGGCAAGTTCTCTTCTCTAGTAAGGATATAGTACCTATATACCAAGTTAGAATATGACTTTCTTGTCAGCAAGAATGGAAAAGGTTGTGTGGTAAGGTAGGAGATGGAATAGAGCAAGGGATAGAGAGAGAATAGTTGAACTTGCTTTGTAAGAAGCCATACTCAAGAGCAATAATTCACTCCATCAGATGAGAGTGAATTGTTCCCAAGTGCAATGTCTTCATGAGCTAACCACCTTCAAATGGACGTCCTCCTTAGATTGTTACTGCCACATTTCCAGCATATGTCTTTCTCCAGTCTCTAAACTGGAGAAAAGATGGTGGCTGATGGGGAAGGGTGGATTCCTGTGACGTAAAATCACTATTGGGTGCGATGTAATGACACATTCAAGTCCCCGATAGACTCAGTGGTGAAGAAGAGGCTCTGAAACATTACCGGATGACTCAAAAGATGGTCCTAGGTTCTTGATTGCTATACCTCTTGTTCTTAAAAGAGGAGGAGAGTTTGTCCCAGGAAGAAGCCAGGACTTAGCCATTCTTAACACATATATACCATTTCTCTCTTTTGTGTCTGGCTAAAATTTTTTCAAAGATCAATCCATTATTAGTCAGGGGAATCTGCTAACAGATTTTTCATTTCAACACTCAACACTAGTTAAGGCAGAGCATGGGTTCAAGGTCAGCCTGTACTAGTGAACCATTGTCTCAACAAACAAACAACAAACACTTCCAGACCATTGTATAATCAATGACATGAGTGGTATGCACCTCATCCATCTGACCTGAGTCACCAAAGCAATACACAGGGCCAGCTCTTAGAGAGAGTACCTAAAAGTGCTCATGGGAGTTTTGAGAAACGCTAATGGCTCTGTCACAAGTGCTTTGAAGGTCAGAGCGAGGAGATGCTCTCCCCCTCTCAGAACGGAGAGGCTCAGAGGCTGAAATCAGTTTGAAGCCACGTCTTCAGTATCAACCACTTGACCTGTAGAGTAAGCAGTAACTGTTAAATGATATATGTCTATTGTAGTAAAACAAAATAATGAAGGATGATCCTGTGGTCAATTTCCACTGTGTTTGTTTTACTTCAGAATTCAGGGGACAATGATTTTGTGTGTCATTTGTACACTCTGAGCTTTCTGATGTTCCTCACATTTGTTCTTCAGGTTTTCAAAGATAACCTGGCAGACCTTCAGGGTCATGCTAACAGGTCTTCATGTGAGCAGCACAAGACACATGTTGTGTTGAGAAGTTTATGGTCACTCCGCCTTTTCCTTTATGTTTCTCTAAATGAGTCACAGGCTCAAATCATTTTTTTCTCATATCATGTAACTTATTCAGAAAGATCATGCTCAAGGATTAAATTATGTCTTCAATAGCTCACTTTCACTGCATAATTTCTAAAAACCATAGGAGTCTTAAAGAATAGGAATTTATATCACATACTATTTGTGTAATTCCTGAATATTTTATCTACCCAGCAGTACATTCTTTGAATAGGAAGTGAAAATAAAAATGTCATAAAGAAAGAAGAGTTTGAAAGTGAGGAAGAAAGAGTATACTGGGAGGTCTTGCTGGAAGAAAAGGGAAGGCAGAAACTAAGTAACTATGTTATATTATAAAAAATAAAAAAAATTTACAAAATCACAAAAAAGTAATTGCTATTATTTTGACATGTCAAATTATAGCATATTATGTAAATGTGCAGTAAAGAAGTCCACATAAAATGAAAAATAGCATGGTCTGAAAATTCCACATAAATATACATTACGTGTAAAATATTAAATAGAGACAGTAGGAGACTAGACTAGATTTTAACATTTAGTTCTAATGCTAACTTTGTGTATGCTAATATGTTCTTACTTTGAAAATATTTTAAAAAATCTCAAAGTGGAGAAAAGGAAGAACGACACCGAAAGTGTGAAATGGCATAAAGATGTTCCAAATAATAAAACATGAATATATGTAAGATTTGACATGATGCGTATTTTCAGAAAATGTAAATTTTAGGCTCATTTAAAAGATTTAGACACAATATAGCGAACCTACATAAGATGATATCCATATGTTTATAAACTTGGTAAATGAAATTATAACAGTCTGTAACACCACATAGTAGACAAATGAAATTTACTCTAGACTTACATTATTTCTTATATGTAATACAGGAAATTAATATTCTATGAAATTATATTTAAAGATACCCATATGTAAAATTAACTCTTATGTTGAAATTTTTCCTATTTGAAGGGTTTATAAATTTGTGGTTACAAGTGTTTACCTTTTTAGGGTATATCATATTGTGTATAATTATATCCAGAAATTCAAATTTATTAATCAATAATTATTTTATACTATGAACTGTTTTGGCTTAATATCTTAAAGGAGATCTTCATTGCATGACATTTAATTATGTATATTTTAACATTTTAAGTAACTATTATTTGATATTGTACAGTTAAATCAATTATTCAAATATTAACATTTTACTGAAAGTAAGTATTTTGACTTTTTATGTATTTTACTTTACTTCCAGACTCCTTTCAAGTAAGAAGTAGAAGATGCATTGATTGAATGCTCTGGTTTTCAATAGCATGTCTTTTCTGAGAAAGGAACTCAGTTAAGCCTGTTTAAGCCTTAATAACAACACTTTTGACAGTTGTAGGTTAATGTAACCTTGGAGGGTTTGGACAGAGCAATAGCTTGGCGAGGGAGAAATTTCTCTTCTCCAATTTTCTCTCCTACTACAACACCTGGATAATCTCACACACTTCCATATGTCTGGATTTGTACACAGATATTGCTTAGATGTGAGTTCATCAAAGGATGTCTTTCTGCATCTATTATGATGGCGAGTTTGTGGGGTACAGAAGTCTAGGCTGGCATCGTTGTCACTCAGAGTTCAAAAAATGTCTGTCCAGAACTTCTGGCTTTTAGAGTTTCCATTGAAATGTCAAATGTTACTTTAATAAGTCATGTCATATTTTGTATATTTTAATTGGATTTTTATATATTCTTTGTTTTGTATGTATAGTGTTTTTAATTACTTTTTGTGTTACATGGATAATTTCTTATCAAATCCATATATCTGGCATTTTGTACTTTATATCTTGGTGTTTCTTTTACCTCAATGGATATTTCCTTCTTTAGGTGAGAAAAATTTCTTCTATGATTTTATTGAAAATATTTTATGTACGTTTGTCCTGGGTTTATTATCCTTCCTATATTTCCATTATGCTTAGATTTTTGTCTTTTTATAGTTTCCCAGATTTTCTGGATGTTTCTATGTCAAGCTCTGTGGCGACTGGGATTAAACTTGTGTGTCACTGTGCATACCGGCATTAATAGTGTGTGTCATGGCTGCCTAGTTTGTGTGGCTGTTTAACTTCTCTGATCCTCAGGTGAACTTTATTTATTAAAATACAAATGAAATGCCAATACAATTTCACTTAAGGATATGTCTGAAAAAAATTCTCAATACAAAATTAGCAAATTGAATCTCAGAGCACATCAAAAGCTATCCACAGTTATCAATTAGGCTTCACTTTAGAGATGAACTAATGGCTCAATGTAATCAAATCCATAATCTATTACGAGAATAAATGGCAAGAAGTATATGATCATTTCCTTAGGAATAGCAAAGGACTTTGACAAAAATCCAACAAAATCCACACCCTTTCATGTACTAGAGAAATTAGGGATACAATGGACAAACCTTAACTTAATTGAGATAGTTTACCATGAGCCCATAGCCAGCATAAACTTAAGGGAAGAGAAACTAAAAGCATTGACCATAGCCTGTAAAGAAAATGAAATTTTGAGAAAAGCAAAATCAAGCAAAATGATTTCTTGCTCTCTATGTAGAAGAAGAGGAGGAGCAGAGGTTTCCTACGTCTTTCCCCATGGTTGTGTTATGTCGAACAACTACCCAGAGAAGGTCTGGGGTAGTCCTAAGTGTGGATTTTACCTTTTCTCATCCATGCTGCGATGTAATCTGTTCTTCAGCGTATCACTGTGTGTTGTGAGTTCTGAACCAACCACAATGCACAACAAAGGAAGTAAGAAACATTGAGAGTTTTCTAATGCCGATGCTGATGATCAATGTATTTCTGGTCTGTCCAGTCCTGGTGAATTGCCTGCTGAAATGGACACTTTTGTCTTACCGTGACAACTTCCTGAGGAAGAGGTGAGATTTAGTCTTATACCATAATGCTATATAATTGCCCTTACCTTGAATAATTAAATGTCAGATGGAAATTAGTAGAACACAGAGCTACTTCTATGAATGTCATTTGTCATGCAAGAAACCTAAAATGAAAACCCGGAAGTTTTGCATCCATCTCTGAAAACAGAATAATGGGTAAATTCTTATAAATTCAAAGCTCTAAATTCTGAACTGCTTTTTCTTCTCTCCCTTTTGTTCTGTACTTCGAAAGTTATCTCTAAAAGAATAAGGTCATGCTTCAGTTGTGTTGTTTGATCTGTCTGCACTAGATCATCTTCTTAAAGACAGTATTCTCAGAGTTAAGGAGAAAAGCTGCAACTTCAAAGTACAAAATCTCATTTCTCCCTTTAAATGTGATAACATTTTCAAAGGTGAGAAACCTGCCTTGAAGCTAAGACTGATTTTTTGCTATAAGTTCTTTATTTCCTTTGCATTTGATACTAAATAGAAGAGCATACAACACCTCAACGATGACAGCCCAAGTTTGTCAAAGGGAGATGGATTAGAAGTCAGAACTGCAAAGCCATTATCAATCAAAAAATGGCAATGTCTTGTAGCACTTATTAAATGCCTAGTTCATCGAACAATATTAAGCAAAGCACTGGATGTTACATCTTAGACAGGAAGAAAATTAAAGTCTTTTGAAGATGTGAAAATATCTTCCATAGTCTCATAAATAAACTCTTGGTACCCAGTTGATTATATTATTTAGAGGATGATATGGATCCTATAAGGGGAGGAACCTCTATTGAGGAAGGTGTATCACTGAGGGTGTCACTTGGTTTACTGCCTTGTAGCATTCCTTGATATTTCTTTCTGCTTCAAGCTACTAATGAAAATGCTATCTGCTCCTGCTGCCTTTGTTTCCCTTGCTGCTGACATGTCTTCTCCACCCATGATGGACTTTATTTCTTTCCAGCAAAAAGTTAAAACACGTTCTTTCTTATTCAGATTGCTTTTAGTAGGGAAGATGCAGGAAAGTAAGTTATAAAGACTATAGAACTGGGGAAGAGGATTGCGTTTATGCTGAGCATGACTAGGTTGCTGCTTGGAGAAATGAGAACAGCATTGGAACTTTAAGATAGGTAGTAAGTTTTTCCCATGGGAGTCTGGTAGACTGTAGTAAAAAAAATAATACAAACAATGTGGCTCACATGATGAGGTTTCAGGTAGAATCAAGGAAATATTAGCAAGTATGGAGTACTCTACAATATGGAATTTCCCCTAAGAATATGCCCCTGTTTAACCTATGTTCTGTTAACTCGTTTGAGACTGAATTAAAAAATAACTAATTTGTTCGTGATAGACTATGTTTCAAGGCAGTATAACAGTGAGTCTGTCGTATGGTTATTGGTAATTCTTTTATGAAAGTCTACAATGAAAAGGAGCAGAAATGGGAGAGAGAGAATATTTTTTTTTAAAAAAAAAAGCTAAACATAGTAAAAGAATCCAAGAATCTTAACTTGGATTAAGCCATGTGTTTACAAAGAGGCAGTAATTATTAAAGAGATTCTTTCTATTAATTATAAAGCACACCGTCTAGAATGAGACAATATAAAACATGTCCCAAGGGCAAGATCACACCCAGCTAAGCTTCCATATAGTGTAATAGAGCCCACTGTTTGCCTGCTCCTAGCCTTAATTTGTCTAGGAAAGCATCAAACGCTGCTGCAACTGTAGTCCAAGGGGCGGGTTCCAATCCAGTCTGGCATGTGAACTTGGTAGTGTACATGGTACTGAGTTAAGGACAAGGATAATGTAAAACCAGGAAAGCAGTGGATTTTATGCAGTTTCGATAATGGCTACAGTTGATCATTATGTTGCGAGGGCTGGAACGCCTGTGAACTAGCCCTGAGAAGCCATTGTGTGAACGTGTGAGATGAAGTTTTGGTTGCATAGTGGTACCTACAGGGTTGGAGATGCCAGAGCAGTGAGAGATCTCCCAGACAGAACTGCATACAGAGATTAGAAACAATCTAAGGGAGATGTAACTGCAGGCAGCAGTGCTGGAAGGGCAGAGCAATTCAAACTTTTGAAACTGAAGTTTCTGATCTTGGCCATGTATCTACAGTATTTGCTATTTTCCCTGCTGAGCTTCAGTCTTGCTGTGGTCCAGGCTCTCCCCTTTATGCCTCTCCTTCCCACTGTTTCTTCCTTTTATAATGAAGATGTATATTCCGTACCAATGTATGTTGGAAGCAAAATTGTGGTTTGGGTTATAGGGTCAGTGTTAATTCTTTGCTTGAATTTTCAGAAGAGATTTGGACTAAACAGAGTAGTGTTAAGACTGGGAAAGGTTATGTTCTAGCTCATGGAGGGGGCCTCAAATCCAATCAGACATTGGTTGGCATGTATACTTTTCTTTAACCATGTGGCTTGGTAACTTTTCTCAGTGAGGTATTCTTATCGTTTCCTCTGCATCTGGCTGGTGACTGACTCTGCCTTTCCTCCTTCCAGAATTCTCTTAGTCTGGTTGCCCAGCATATACTTCTTGTCTGACTACTAGCCAATCACCATTTCATTAAATCAATATGAGTGACAAATCTTTTCAATGTACAAGGGCATTATTACACAACATTAACAGTGTTACAGACACACAGGACTGATGTACAATAAACTCAAAGAGACTGTAGCAGTGTGTACAGAATCTGCATGCACAAACCCAAGGCAGGTGGGTCCTGCTGATGGGAGGGCACTGTACATGAGCCCCAATCCCTAACACAGAAGCTATCTCCAATACATAGCTCCCAAAAAGGAAAAAAATTGCTTTTTCCCACGGAGTCTGACTGCGATTTCAAACCACCCGTATCGAATCCCCATGCCAAACAGTAAATGGCAACAAAAAACAAACGCAATAGTACTTTTGAATATTTTTTGTCCCATAAGGTTTTCTTATCTTACTTTTTTTTGCTTATATATTATGGTTTTCAGTTTGTCTTTTTATAGGTATATGTGTGCGTGTATATTTTGCATATTTTACTTAGTTTTTGTTTTCTTTTTATTTTCTTTATTTGTTTTGTTTAGTTTTTTATTGTCATTATTATTTTCTAAAAAGAGAGAAGGAGTAAAGGAAGCTGAGATGGTGGGAAGATGGGGAGGAACTGGGAGGAGATAATAAAAATTATATAATAAATATGCAGTTTGTACTCAAAGAGAAGATTTGAAGTTGGGAGACATATTCTGGAGAGATAGAGTACAGGGGAAGGGGGTATGGATATAATTAAAGTACATTTTATCCCTATATGAAATTTTCAAAGGATGAGTAAAAACTTCTAATAACTGAAGGCAGCTACTCACCAAGCCTCTATTATTCTGCTGCTGGTAGTGCTGGACTATCAGACTAAAATCCAGGTACCAAATAGGGGATACACACTTTGATATGCTGGCCAGGGAAGCCTTGGAGTCTCTTAAATAATATGGATTCCTGCCATCCTTCTTAGTTTCCTATCATAACTAAACAGGGAGTACCCAATGCAGAAAATAGTGTGCAGACTGATTGAAAGTTATGAGGAAGTCAAAACAGAATTGAACTGAGGTTAGATTTCATAATCCCACATGGCATTAATTGAATGGTTGAGGGAAAAAGTTGTCCATGTTATTAATCAGCTGTCAAAACAGCAAACAACAATACCAGCCTGACAGGAAACCTTGTTCATGGGAAGAATATATAATATGGAGAAAGAGAAGGCAAGAGCCAGAAAATATGGGAAAACAGTGCAAAATAACATGTTCAATGGGAGATGCATCCATTGCAATCAGGAACAGAAATGGGCTACAGTCGTTTGCACTGGCTATACAAAGCAGTTGGTCTGTCAATAGAATTGAACTTGGAGGGCTTCTGGGTTTCCCAGACAACATTAATTCTTGAGCAATAGCAGCAAGATGGATACGGAGATAGCCAGACACTCTGTGGTTGGATTTGAGGACTGCTTTGCCAGAGGAAACCCATAGCTGGCACTGGAAATCTGGTCCCAAACCTATGATTAGAGAAATCACAGATTAGATGGGAGCTAATTCTGCTTTTTAACGATATTTATTGAGTATAGGAAAGTCTTCTAAATATTTATGTTTATACTCATGGAGACATTCTGACTCATATCCTTAATCAGAGATCTTCTTTCTCATTACTGGTGGGGAATACAGAGAACTATGGGCATTGACGTTTCTCATAATAAGTAATAGTTCTGTTCATTCCTGGATGAGACATTTATAGTATTTCCTTTAATATCTAGGGAAGAGTGTAGATATGGGAGGAAAAGAATGTAAGAGCCAGAAGATATGGGAAAATGTTATCTTCAAGGCTAGATCCATCTACTGCAATCAGGAATAGACACAAGATGCAGTTGTTTGCACTGGATCTACATAAGAATTGGTTGTTTTTTGAACTTGTAAGAGTTTGAGAGTTCCCCTTTGTCTAGAGATAGATTCTGGGAGACAGGGAGTTGATTCCTTCAGTTTTATACCTACTTTTAGATCTATACAGCTCCAATTAATAATCCCATACAAATTGTTATACAGAAAACCCTGGCTGGTTATAATTATCAGGTCAGTAAATAAATTTTATGAGGACATGAATCTGAAGCATGGACTCATGGGGGGAAGTAGTAAAGTTGTAAGTACAGAAGAGAAATAAGGCTGTGAGGGAAAGAGGAAATGTAATGGATTATATACATGTGTGAAATAGTCATATGTAAGCTTATTTGATACTGAAAATGCTTTAAATTAGCAGAGCAATAATAGAGAAAATCATATTTTTTAATTTGCATTATTACTAATCAGAATTTTGATAAAAATGTTCATATATCTTTTTCTTATTGCTTAATTAAATTTCAGATTCTAATGTAGTCCATAGGTTACTATGGCCTTTCATATTTATTTATTTATTTGGTTTTTCGAGACAGGGTTTCTCTGTGGTTTTGGAGCCTGTCCTGGAACTAGCTCTTGTAGACCAGGCTGGCCTTGAACTCCCAGAGATCCGCCTCCCTCTGCCTCCCAAGTGCTGGGAGTAAAGGCGTACTGTGGCCTTTTAATTCATTTTATTTTATGTTATTCATAATATATTAATATGTAATGATTTGTCAAGATTCTTTATATTACTGAGTATGAGAAAACAAAAAATGAAATATAAATAAAGTAGGAATGTATTCTGGAGAAGGTATGAAACATGAAAACTTATGCTAAGTATAGGATTAAGTTTCCTGATGAACTGCCAGCGTGTGTGATTTTGAAATCTTTCAGTGGGCGCATATATATTCAACTTTAGATTGTATTTATGGTTTTATAACTCTAAAAGCATAATGAAATACATTGACCCATACACATTAAATGCATGATATATGAGTTATATCAATAAAATATTTCAAAGAAAACTTAAAAATACATAAAATGTATTCCGGGATTTGACAGGAATTAACACTGAATATCAGATCTATGGAGTGAGAACTGAAATGCATACATAAAGAAATGTGGAGTAGACATCTCTTGTATTTTCTCTCTACTTAAATCCATATTCCTTAAGTCAGTTATCTGTGCCAGCTAAAACTGAACGATGGGTGTATTTGTATCTGGTGATATTGCTCCTTGGTGTCACTATTGGACCAGTGATGGACACCTAATCTATAGCGACAGCATCAGTGGTAGAATATTGTATATGTATATAATTTCTACTAGGAAGCAGTATTTTCAGTCGATTAAAGGTACTCAAAGTATGTATGCTCATTGAAGTGAAGGTACGAATAAGAATCTTGATGGCACATCTCAAATATCCGGCATATAGAGAGGCATGCACATGGAAAGTCATTGAGAAAGAGGAGAGGAAGAGTTATTGGAGTAAGGATATGGAGGAAATGACGTGGCAGTGGTCCCCTGAATCATACCTGACTGCCTACGTCTGCCTTCTTCTCATGTTTCTTGAACCTTCCTTGTTTGGTCTGTGTAGTTTCACACCAGTCTCTTGGAAATGTCAGCTTATAGAAGTGATGCTTCCAAATGCAGTTATTATTAATTATTAATTGACTCCAAGCTAATAACATAAAATGAGTTTTCATACACGAAGCAACTAACTAGATTTCTGGGAACCTGAAGTAGTACACAAGTACCATATGATGATAAACTTATGAAAAGAAAGATTAATGTTTCCCTTATCCACAAGTTTCAGAAAACATTACGGAAGAGAAGATGGAAAGATTTTAAGAGCTACAAGTTGGGGAGGTCCATATCAAAATACTGCCTTATATATCAGAGCCATTAACGAATAAACTCACAGCTGCTGTGGTTGTGAAGAAAATCCAGTTAGCACTAAGCAGAAGGGTGGTCAGAAGCCTTACTCATAGCTGAGAGCTATTGGCTAATAGAGATGGGAAAAATCAGTTTATATCTGGGGTGCCGTTTAAGTGAGGTTCCCCATGCTCCCATGGGTGCCAACATATTCATGCCTACCTAGGCAGCATTAACTGAATTCAGTGAATTAAAAGGAGGAAGGAAGAGGATGCAGATGAAGAGGAGGCGGGAGAATGAGGACATAAAATTGGTGAGGAATCCAGGAAGATTGAAGAGAAGAACAGACAGAGTCAAAAGGCTGTGTAGTCATTCTGGTCTGTAATTTCTGCCTCAATACATAATGTTAACTTATACTTGCAGAAGAAATTTTAAGAGAAGAAAAAAGAAATTCAAATAGTAAACAAAATTGCAAAAAAAAAGAGAGAGAGAGAGAGAGATTTCATTTAGTGAACTTTTGAAGGTGAACTTTTAACAACCACCCAAGGACTACTTTGCATGTACATTCTGAGTAAAGCTGGCTGTAGAGGGAACTGATTGAGAAATAGATGCATAGAGCTGATCAAATAACACAACAAATGGGCTAATGTGGGCTCTGGGTGGTCACCTGTGTAAACATTAAAGTCTATTAAGGGCACAAGAGTGACTCCCAAATTTGGTGAAATCAGAAATAAGGAGGTGACATGAGGCTAAAGGTACTCACAAATTCTTGGTCTAGATGCCAACAGGCTAAAAGATCAATATCTTGTTTGAAGATATCGAGAAGATCCAAGGCAGTTTGGACCCCATGAAATAAAACTCATAGACACCACTGTTCAGATATTGTCAAGGTAGACAGCATTCCCTCAGTCGAGCTGAGTCTTGTCTCCTGTACTATCCAGCATCACAGCTCCTGCTCTGGGACCTGCGTTCCCACAACACAGGACAGGTGAGCAAGAAGGAATCTAAGAGCGACAACATGCGAGCTAGCTGGCCATGGAAATATTGACATTCTGTGTTTAAGAAAAATAACAAAGGCAGCAAAAGCAGGAGCTCAGAATATGTCGGAGATGTGAAAGCTTTAGTTACATGCCACACCAAGTAAAGAGAAAGGAAGGAAGGGATGAAGGACAGAAGAAGGTCACAGATGCTCAAATGGAAGTGATAGGGAAATTCAAATTATTGGCTATATTGAACAATGGTCAGAGTGAAAATGTTTCAGGGACAATAGGAGGGAATTGTCAGGATTATTTTTTTTTATATTAAGATGTATGCACATGACATTTTGTATGGAAATGTAGGTATACACAAGGGTGATTGTCAAAATATTTTAACAGCTGGTGTCATACCAGACCCAAACTGGGTCATGAAGGCTACCTGCTGTGTGGACATCTGGACTTACTTTGGACCATAGCCAAGTCTTGAGGATAAAGGACGGGACAATTAATAATATAAGGATATTGGGATATTTAAATATCTTAATAGTGAAACTCACAGATACAGAGAATAAAAGAGTTTCAAATTTCTGCAACAAGTAAAATTGTACCCACGGACCTTTCTGTAAAATTTCTGTAAAATCAGAACAATTTTGATTATAATCATCATTAAAGAAAACTTTGGAAGACAATCCATTGCGTCCTATTCATCCTGATAGTGTCTGCTACCTGAACTTTGTAGTAAGAAGGCCACTTGTTGGTTCCCAGCAGCTTAGCCCCAAAATAATACACAGAAACTGTATTAATTAAATCATTACTTGGCCTAAGAGTTATTGGCTAACTCTTACATACTAATTTACTAATTTCTGTTAATTTGTGTATTGCCACAGGGCTGTGGCTTACCAGCTAAAGTTGTGGCATCTGGCTTCTGGTGGGGCTACATGGCTTTTCTCTGACTCCACACTTCTTTCTCCCAGCATTCAGTTTAGTTTTCCCTGCCTACCTAAATTCTGCTCTGCTATAGGTCCAAAGCTGTTTCTTTATTCATTAATGGTAATCACAGCATATAGATTCAGTGCAATCCCCATCCTAACACAATTCTTCACAGACCTTGAAAGAACAATACTCAATTTCAAACAACACTAAAAAAAAATAATCCAGAATAGCTCAAACAACCCTGTACAATAAAGGAACTTCCCAAGGCAACACCATCCCTGACATTACTATAGAGAAATAAAAACAGCTTGGTATTGGCATAAAAACAGACAGGTTGATCAATAGAATAGAACCAAAGACCCTGACATTAATCAACACACCTATGAATATCACAAATGTCACAGTGGAAAAGCAAATGCATCTTTAATAAATAGTTCTGGCATAGCAGGATGTCAATATGCAGAGGATTGCAAATAGATCCATATCTACTGCCATGCACAAAACTCCACTCCAAATGGACCAAGGACTTCCACGTTAATGAGTTTTCTTGCATGTTTCCCTGCGGTCCCTCCAGTTCTGGCTTTAGAGTCTAATTAAGTAAGCAATCATTTTCCTATTATTATTCATAACATAATTTTATTTAACTGATCTTTTATTTAGGATCTATAAAATTCTCTTAGCCATTGATCCTAAAAATTTTATGATGGAGATAATCTCCAAATGGTTTATTCACCCTTACAATCTCTTAAGTTTGATGGTTCAATTGCTAATGACATATTGTAATCGTTTTGTTTCCTAATTATGTGACTAATAATCCCTCTTTTGAAACACCACTGTGCCCTTCACTAGCTCTTTCTTCCATGAACAAAGTTGTGTCAAAATCATTTGTCCTGTATAAGGTAGCAGAAGCAATTGGTTATGAGCACTGCTATTTGTATTTAGAAATAATAATAATTTTACAACTGTTCTTCTGTTCTTTGTTCTTTCTAAAATCATAACTTCTCCAAAATCTATGTCATTATATGAACTGGAACAAACAAATTTTCTGGAGGTTGATGCAAAATTTAAGTAAAATTGTATTTATTACCATTGGAGAAAGAAGACAGCTACGCCACATAATCAGCTACTGTGATTCCTATAACTGCTTATTTCCCTGTGGAAGCCATCGTAGAACACAGTGTTACAATCTGACTCAGTCCATCTTATCCCTCACCTGTTATGTTAACGTTGGAATGCATGAGTTGGATGCTGCAGAGAGTGAGTGTGCATATTAGGAATTGTCTGAAAGATTTCATGGTGGCACTACCACTCTCTCTGTGTATCAAGCACAGTGAGTATGGAGGGGTAATAGCACATCTCTGCTGATTTCTTCAGTGTCTATTTCTCACTGTTTGCAAGCCTAGCTTGATCGACACTGCAGCACGTCTCAATCTTCAAGCCGGAGTCTTAATTCCATACTTAAGAGTTTTGTTGAAAAATCTTCATGGTATTCTAATACAGTGGTTCTAAACCCCAGACATTTAGAACCATACCCTTTTGGCAAAACTCTGTCTCCAAAACTATTAATATTAGAATTCATAACAGTTGCAAATTTTCATTTATGAATCAGTCACAAAATTAATGTCAAGGTTAGTGGTTGCCATAGCATTAGGAAATGTATTAAAGGGTTACAGCATTAGGAAGGCTGAAAACTTCTTTTCTAACAGGTAGGTGAGAATGTGCATGGAATACCAATACGGGCAGGAGAAATTCACAAAAGGGCTACCTTTAGCCAAAGCGGACCTCTCAAATATTTATTATTCCATTTTCCTTCCCACTGTTCCTTTCTTCCCTTTGCTGGAGGAAGTTTCCATTGTGTGTCTGTTTCTTGTGCTTCACTTTGTACAGTGTTGTGGGAACAGAGGTGATGTGTCTTTGAAAGCAGAAGTTGATCATGAATTCAAAACTGCTTACTGCTGCTTTGGCTGTGTGTAAGGGGATGGTGGCTCCGCATGGAGAGGAGTCTTGGCGAGCAGCAGTAAACTGTCATATATCTTCTATGTCATTGTGGTGATGTCGGTTCTTCCCCATTTCCTGCTATAAGAGTCCATTGAGATGTGTTTATCCTTTGTTCTTTCCCTTTCATTTAACCCAGGTTTTAAACAAAATCCAGGCCCAAACCTCATTATATCTGTCATCTGTCTAACAACTGAATTACAGTAGCTGGATTATGGGAATAGGAACATAAATTGTGTATTTTATTACTTACCTAACATAACGACCCTGCAGACTTTCTCAGGACTTGAAAAAGGAACTGCTATTTTCTTTAAAGATGTTTGTATTTGTTTTTCAAGTATCATGATATTAGTGAGTAAGAACATCTAAAACTAAAATTGAAAAATAGAATGTATTTTGATAAATGAAATATGTACAGTTGAGAAGATTAAACAAATTAATAACAAAAATCACAGCAGATTAGCCGGTTACCAATGGCAGAATGATTGAAACTGATGAGTAAGCCCCATCTTCATGCTTCATCTTAGCCAAAAGTATAAAGTCCAAAAGCCAAACAATGTATCTTAACTCAGGGGAAAACCTGCATGATTACAGAAATATATAATCCAGGTGGTGGTGGTATACACCTTTAATCCCAGCATTTGGGTTGCAAATCTCTATGATCCTGGTCTACAAAAGCTAGTTTCAAGACAAGTCTCCAAAGCTACAGGGACACCCTGTCTCAGAGAGAGAGAGAGAGAGAGAGAGAGAGAGAGAAGGAGAGAGAGAGAGAGAGAGAGAGAGAGAGAGAGAGAGAGAGAGAGAGAGAGACCCTGTCTCAAAGAGAGAGAGAGAGAGAGAGAGAGAGAGAGAATAAAATGTACTTTGTAGTGAGTTGAATCAGTCTGCCTTACGTTATATAGTATTGGAATGTTCCGGCTAACAATTGTCCTTTTTTTTATTTATTTTTTTCTAAATGATAAGGCTGTAAAGAACACAGAAAAGCTTTTCCCACCACCACTGACGATCATAAGCTTGGCAATAGGACTCTCTGTAAGAAAAACAATTTGAAGTTTGGTTTGCTTGTGCTTCATGTTTTATAACCTTAAATGGACATTAGGATGAGATATGTAGTTTGCCTTTTATCAAAGGTTTTACTTAGTAGGCATGAAATCAGCCTTCAGTATTTGATTCGTGGGAAGAAAGCAGAATTCTGTTTCCATGAAGAAGACCAGCTAGACATTGCCGGAAGAAAGGAAGAAAAAATGGAAAAAAGGAGGAACCAGAACACAGATGTTTGATGTGTTTGAAAACACCATTCAATTAGTCTCAAGTCTACACACAGATAGCAATATTTATCAGCTATCTGGAGTTATGCAATGTTGTTCCACACAATTTGCCAGATATTCTATATTGCTTTTTGCCTTACAAAATATGTAAGAAAGAACTTTAAAAATATGTTAGTGGTAAAATCTGACATGGTGGTCCATATGCACATAAACATACCCCCATATACAAACACACACATGCATAGATTAGAAATTGAGAAATAACTAAAGAGCACAATATTTCATTACCTGCAATATCATTACAGTCCATCTACAAGAAGAATTTCTTTTAAATTATAGGCACAATCATATTTTAAAAAATGTGTACATCTATTGTCTGTATACTTTTCTGCTGAGAACAAGCAGCATTTGAATGATGAGTGGATACTGTACATAAGCTTCGCAAAGTACTGTTGTGGCTAGTCATAATGAAAGAAACTGAATTACATTTTGAGGTCAGGGGATTTGGGCCATGATACTGACGCACTGATTTAATTGTGCCATGTTGATCATCTTCAAAGGCACTTCCGAATTGACTTACAAACAATGAAAACATTAGGAACATTTCCCTCTGAGCTGTCTGGTATTGATTTCACTGTTTCAACTGAGACATGAATCAATAATACTGCTTTGACAATCATCACTACTAAACTGGGGTCATGTTTTATTCTAACGCTTCCAAGTATCAGTCAGAAATATTGTAAAAAGCTACTTCTTAGCTTATGTGAAGATATTTCTCCAGTTCAGAAGGAATGATATGACATATCTTTGGAATATGACTCTGCTTGATGAAATTTTCTGTTTGAGCCTTTTTTTTTGATTTACTAATACTCACATCTTAAAAGAAACAGCAAGCAAATCAGCCTATTGAATAATCCCTACTATAAAATTCAGAATAGTTAATTACAACAAATAAATGCATATTCAACCAATTTTCATCTGTCATCTACCTACCCTTTTTCATTTCACAGATACAGATAAATGCATTTCCCATATTAATAAACTATGATAACATAATGTTAGTTTTTGTAGTGATAAAAACATGGTGAAATAAGTAAATGCCTAGACACAATTAAAATATCTGAAGGACTTGGTTAAATCATCTTGCCTTTCATAGGAAAGCTTTTAAAAATACATTTCAAATATCCCAATATTTAATATTTCAAATATTAAAAAAACATTCAAATATTAGAAGTTCTATAGCATTTGTGCATTAGAAACAAGTATCGTAGACTTAGACATTTAGATTAAATGTGAAAAACATTAATATTTGTGTTTATCTAATAGCTACAAAATATCACTTTCAATTATACTTCCTAGTCACATTAAGATACACATATGTTTGTATAATTCCTTCTAGTGGTAAAAGTTATTTCCACTTGATAATACTTCTGTTTGAAATAATTGTAGTTATAACTCTAATATATTCAGTATTATTGATTAGTGTCATTGTTCTCCTAAATGCCTAGTTTTACATAATCCTTCATTTATCTCTAATTTCTTACTCATGACTTTCTATCTCCAAACATGTTTGAATGTGGTACAGTCTTATACAAAGAAAACCTACATAGAATCCAACATATTTCACTTGAATTAAAAATTTTCTGGCTCTATATTCTGACAGTTAATGTGTTTTGGTTTTGCAGAAAATTTACAGTATGTATCACGCATGATTGGTTAAAGTGAAAATGATTTTAGATATGCATCCATGCCTACCAAACAATACACTGTGTTTAGAAAAAAATATCCATGTGAACCCACTCAACACTCAATGGGTATAATCATATAAATGAAAGCTGTATTCTATTCGTCTGATGTGATTTCAACAAAAAGTTGAATTTTTTTTTAAAAAACTAAAACAAACACACAAAGGCAGACAGATAAACAAAGAGGGATGGAGAGAGAGAGAGAGAGAGAGAGAGAGAGAGAGAGAGAGAGAGAGAGAGAGAGAGAGAGAGGAGAAACCTCATGTGTTATGTGTGAGCCTGTTTTTCATGGAGAACGGGTGCTGCTATTTGACTTCACCTCTTTATTAACTGACCCTAAAAATAACCACAGCCTTGTTTCTCATTATGTGTGATGTCAAAGCGAACTGCTGATTTTGCAGGTGAAGTGAATAGCTGCTCGGCTCAAAAAGAGCCCGGCCATCAGCCCTGCATTCTGCTAACCCAGCGTGTGGACCACCTTCTTGGCTCGAGTCAGAGGGCTCTTTGGAAAGCTCTTAGTCATTATCTTCCTGTGTGACACAACTGCCCACTTTTCAGCAAGACTCATTTAGCATTTTTTTTTTGCCAAAGAACTGAATTATCTAAGCTCTCTTTCCTGTTATCTTTTTGAAAAGTCTGACATGACTTTAATGTCAGTATTTTTTTTTAACTAGAAAAGAACATATGTTATATTTTGAAAACTGGCTGAACTTGACAGCATGGGAATTGACACTCAGAATATGTAATTTTCTAACATTGCCTCGTGGGACGTATGTGTGTTTACTTTAAGGGCCTGAAACTGTAAAGCTTTCTACATAACACTCCCAAGATTGCATTAAAGACAGTTTAAAGGAAAATTTAGAAAAAAAAATCAATCCATCTGGAGCTGTTGGGTATGGAAAACTCTTGGTAAGTACACTTGCTTTAAGGCCAGGCAGGCATGCCCATTGCCCCACATGAAACAGTAAATGGCAGTAACCATTGTAACTGCTACATGAAAAAACTGAACTACAAATCCTTCAATTATCTCTAGCGAGAATGGGGTAAGGACAGAAAAATGCCCCTTCGAAATACCTGGAGAATGACACTGCACCCACAAACTGCATCTTAAATCCATTGTTCTGTCTTCTGCATAGTTAGCCTGCTTCTCTCTGGTCATGCCACTATGGTGTTTCCTCAGCAATGTTCTCTTCAGCAGTTAAACTCCTTTTACTGTATTGAGTTAGCGGGAGCAAGGAGTTTGGATAGCTCAGGTTATTATACTTATTTACAGTCTGAGTTCAGAAGTGACCATTTCTCATGCAATAATTGAAAGTTCCTGGGGTTATGGTGTCCTTACATTTCATTTAGCACGCGCGCGTACATACACACACACACACACACACACACACACACACACAAGTAAAAAAAAATACAGTCAAAATGGTCTCATGATACTTTTCTACTTTCAACTTGCAATACCAGTGGTCAAAATCCTAAGAGAGAATTAAATTTTATAAGCTCAATGAACAGACCTTTTGTTGTCCGTTTCATTTTGCTTGTGAACCGCATGTTAACATAGAACTCGAGGTCTTCCATAATCCCAGTATTAGTTTTGGATACATTGGGAGCACTTTCCAGAATGAGCAAACAATACACTTTTAAGTATTTTTTTCTAACAATCAATATGTATCCTCCCTGTTTGTCAAGAAACAAATTAAGCTCCGACTGCATTTTCCAAAGTACAGGTAGGTGTTGAGGGAGCATAAAATTCCCATGAAGCCATCCTTATAATCATGGCTTTGGCAAACTAGCTTCTAGAAGCCATTAAATGCACATCATAAATCTGGTCACTGCAAATCTATATGGGAATTGATGGGAAGCAAGGAATGAATTATGCAACACAGAACCGCTGACTGGCAAGGAAAGAATGTTCACTCAGATGTATATTGTATAGAAATAGAGATATATATTTTATGGTATCTATGCATTCCCAATGTTAAGTAGCTGAAACTGTGACAGAATATAAATAACCTCACAATATTACAATCCAAGAAAAACACTAGAATTCATAATTGCAAAACTACTACACTTTTTAGTAAAATCAATGTAGTAAATGTACAATCGTATATTGTTGATTATATTCAAAGTATTATATTACTTGCTTTGAATATGGATTAGGTAGGTTTATATCATTGATACATGGGAAATAAATGTTTCTTACAATTATTATCCACTCTTATCAACTCAGCTAATCAGTTTAACTTTAGAAATAAAAAATTAATTGAAAATATGAACAAATATTTAGGTTTATATTTAACCATAATGGCCACAAAATATCACATCACTGAAAATTTTAGACCAAAAGTTCAGAAGATATATATACAAGAATCAAAATCTTTGCCTACTTTCTACAAAAGTTTCTTACCTGAGGGATCAAAGAGATGGCTCAGTGGTTCAGAATACTTTCTGCTTTTGCATAGGACCTTGTTTAAACTCAGCATCTACATGGTGGTTCACAACCTTCTATAACTCAAGTGCCAGAGGTTCTGATGACAGTAAAAAATGCTTTTCTGTTTTTTGTTCTAAATGTTATTGATAAAATATTCTGTGTGAAAGAATTGGAATTTCTCTATCTGCTCGAATATCATATGAACTATCTTATTTGTCAGAAATAAGTTTTTGCCTTAACTCCTGCAATATTCTTAAAAGATTAAAAATGAACATATATTGAATAATTGCACTTAAATATATAGATTTTCAACTGTGTCTGAAGTCATCTGTGTGCTAATCAGGCTAATATATTCATTCATCAGGATATCTTATAAGAATTTTATTTAAGATGCATATACATTTATAAAAGTAATTTAATATTTATATTTCTATTTTAAATGTGAGGGTTTGTCTAGAAGCATGTCAGAACTGGTCTTGAGACACAGACAGTGACAGTACAGAGCAGACCAAGAACAGTTGACAAAGACACAGACAGCAGCTTCAAGAATTTTACCAAGAGGCAAACAGACTGCCAGCATCAATAGGAGGAAGAGACACGTAGATGCCAATGCAAGAATTCATTCAGTAACCTAAAAAATTATATGGTAATACCAGAACCCAGTAGTCATACAACAGGAATACTTGATCATCCTAAGCCAGAAGAAGACAAAAAAAGATATTAAATGTAACTTTATGAGTATGATGGAGACCTTTAAAAAAGAAATGAAAAAAATCTGTTAAAAATGGAGGAAAAGACAAACAAAAAATTGGACAAAATCAATAAATCTCTTCAATCAAAAAAAAAAAAAACCTCCAAGAGGTGGAGCAAACAATTCAAACAGTTCAAAACTTGAAGACTGAAATAGAGGGAACAAGGAAAACACAAACCGAGGCAATTCTGGAAATGGAAAATCTGGGTAAACAAACAGAAACTGCGTAGGCAAGCAGAGCCAATAGAATACAAAGAGCTAGAGGAGATATCTTAGGTGTTGAAGATATTATAGTGGAAATAGATTCATCAGTCAAAGAAAATGTTATTTCTTAAAATTCTTAACACAAAACATCCAGGAAATCTGGAACACCGTGAAAAAGACCAAACATAAGAATAATAAAGATAGAAGAAGGAGAAGAAATCTAGCTGAAAGGCACAGAAAATATATTCAACAAAATCATACAAGATAAGTCTCCCTACCTGAAGAAGGGTATCTGTATGATATCTGTATGTAAAAGAAGCTTACAGAACACCAAACAGACTAGACCAAAAGACAAAAAAAAAAACCCTCACCATATAATAATCAAAATGTAAAACTAATATAATAAGGAAAGAATATTAAAAGCTCAAAGAAAAAAGGCTAAATAACACATAAAGACAGACCTATCAGAATTACACCCAACTTCTCAATGGAAACCAAGAAAGTCAGAAGATCCTGGAAAGATGTACTGCAGACAATAAGAGAACATAAATGCATGTCCAGAATACTATACCCAGCAAAGCTTTCTATCACTACAGATGGAGAAAACAAGATATTTAATGCAAAACTATATTTAAACAATACCTGTCCACAAATCCAGTCCTACAGAAAGTACTAGAAGGAAACTCCAACTCAAAGAAGCTAACCACATACACAAAAACACAGGCAACAGATATCCATACACCAGCAAACTCCCCAAAAAAAGAAAAACACACAAACATTACCACCAAAAAAATAACATAAATTAACAATCACTGGTCATTAATATCCTTTAATATCAATGGATTCAATTAACCTATAAAAAGGTCCAAAATGAGGGAAAGGATATGAAAGCAGAATCCGTCCTTCTGTTGTATACAAGAAACACACCTCAACCTCAAAGACAGACATTACCTCAGAGTAAAGGGTTGGGAAATAATTTTCCTATCAAATGGACATAAGAAACAAGTGGGTGTAGCTATCCTACTAAAAATAGACTTCATATTAAATAACTGAAATGAGAAGGAGAAGGACATGTTATACTATCACAGGAACAATACATCAAGATGAAATCTCAATCCGAAGACAAGAGCACCCATGAATGTAAAAAACATTACTAAAGTTTAAAATGCCCATCAAACCCCACACACTAATAGGAGGGGATTTCAACACCCAATTTTTCCCAATGGACTAGTCAACCAGACAGAAACCTAAAAGAGGAATAAGAGAACTAATGATGTCATGACTCAAATGGACCTAACAAACATCTATAGAACATATCACCCAAACATGAAAAATTATACCTTATTCTCAGCACCTCATGAAACCTTCTCTAAAACTGACCACATGCTCAGTAACAAAGAAAACCTCAACAGATAATGAAAACACTGGAATAAATCCCTCTGTCTTATCAGATCACAATGGTTTAAAGTTAGATCAACAACAACACTAATTGCAGAAAGCTTACAAACTCATGGAAATTAAACAGTGCTCAATTGAACCACCCTTAAATCAAGGAAGAAATAACGAAAGAAGGTAAAGGCTTCCTAGAATTCCACGAATATGAAGGCACAACAAACCCAAACTTATGGGACACTATGAAAGCAGTGCTAGGAGAAAGTTCATAACACTAGGTGCCTATATAATGAAAGTGGAGAAACAACACACTAGGGACTAGTGACTTAATAACACACCTGAAAGCTCTAGAACAAAAAGAAGCAGACTCACCTAGGAGGAATAGACGACTGGAAATAATCAAATTGAGGCCTGAAGTCAACTAAGTAGAAACAAAACAGTATAAAAGAATCAATGAAACAAAGAGCTGGTTCTTTGAGAATATCAACAAGATAGACAAACCCTTATCCAAACTAATCAAAAGGCAGACACAGATCATCCAAATTAACAAAATCAGAAATGAAAAGAAGGATATAACAACAGACACTGAAGGAATCCAGACAATCATTAGGTAATACCATAAAAATCCATACTTCCCAAAATTGGAAAATGTAAAAGAAATAGACAATTTTATGGATAGGTACAATATAACAAAATTAAATCAAAACCAGGTGGACAATTTAAATAGGCCTATAATCTGCAAGGAAATAGAAGCTGTCATCAAAAACCTCCCAACCAAAAAAAAAAAAAAAAAAGCCCAGGGCTGGATGATTTCAGTGCATAATTCTACCACACCTTCCAAGAGGAGGTAATATCTAACTTTTCCAAGTGTTTCACGTAATCGAAACAGAAGGAATATTGCCAAACCCTTTTTATGAGGCTACAGTTACCATGACACACAAACCACATAATGACTCAGCCAAGAAAATGAATTACAGACCAATCTCCCTCCTGAAGCATCGATGCAAAAATACTCAATAAAACACTAGAAAATAAAACCCAAGAATACATCAAACAAATCATCCACCATGATCAAGTTGGCTTCATCCCAGAGATGCAGGGATCTCATCAAATGGTGATAAAGCATTTGACAAAGTGCAACACCACTTCATGACAAAGACATTGAGGAGATCAGGGATACAAGGAACATATATAAACATAATAAAAGCATTACACAGCAAGCTGAAAGTCAATACCAAATTAAATGAAGAGAAACTCAAAGTTATTCCACTAAAATTAGGAACAAGGGAAGTCTGTCCACTATCTCCATATCTATACACCATAGTTCTTGAAGTGATGTGGGAGTGTAATATATCAATCTGTTGATTTCATTGGTTAAGCAATAAAGAAACTGCTTGGCCCTCATTGGTTAGAACATAGGTGGGAGGAGTAAACAGAACAAAATGCTGAGAGGAAGAGGAAGCGAGCTCAGAAACCATGCAACTCCTCTCAGAGACGCCATGCTCTGCTCTCCCGGGCAGACACACGCAATGAAGCTCCGACCCAGGATGGACATAGGCTAGAATCTCCCTGATAAGCCATCTTGTGGGCTACAGAAGATTATTAGAAATGGGCTAGTCCAGGTGTGAGAGTTAGCCTAGAAGAGGCTAGATAGAAATGGGCCAAGCAGTGTTTAAATGAATACAGTTTGTGTGTAATTATTTCGGGGCATAAGGTAGCCAGGCGGCCGGGGTGCTGGGAACACAGCCCCACCGCTCCAATTACTACATTGAATTTCTGGCTAGAGCAATAAGACAACAAAAGGAGATCAAGGGGATTCAAGACATTGGGTCCGAGTCCTCGGGGTGCCCGGGCGGGCTGCAGTTCCTTTGTTTCTGTGGCCTGCCTGCACCAAGCAGGGTAGGCGCTTTGTTTGCGAGCTGCCCAACCAGCACGAAGGCCTGATCTCTCGGCGCCAGGAGACCCAGCGTTGGGGTGAGTTTCTGGCCCATGGCGCCAGCCTGGGACGGGGAACTCGGGGGTTCCTTGACCCCCTGTCCTTCTTGGGCTCTCTGCAGGGCCTCTACTCCCTGGGTGCTGCCTCTTTCTTCCTGGCCCACCCAGCTTCCGTCCAGAGCCCTCCCCACTTTGGCCCCACTGCCTTCTTTCGGCACGTGGCATCGCCCAGCCCAGTCTATCTGGGCAATGGGTCCGAATCCTCGGGGCGCCCGGGCGGGCTGCAGTTCCTTTGTTTCTGTGGCCTGCCTGCACCAAGCAGGGTAGGCACTTTGTTTGCGAGCTGCCCAACCAGCATGGAGGCCTGATCTCTCGGCGCCAGGAGAACCAGCGTTGGGCACGGAGACCTGATCTCTCGGTGCCAGAAGAGCCAACATTGGGGAGGCCGCGTTGGGTAGGGAAGGAGACCTGATCCAGTAAAAGAAGATCCATAAGGGAGCATTTGGAAGAAGAGATGGGCAGACACCAAGGCAAGAATTCGCCCAACAAGCTGAAAAGCAACATGAAGCCACCAGAAACCAGCGACCTCACAACGGAAGGACATGAACACCTTAATCAAAAAGGAGAAAAGATTGACTTCATGAAAGTGATTGACGCCCTTAAACAGCATGTAAAAAACACCCTTATAGAAATGGATGAGAAATATAACAGAAAGTTTGAAGAATTGAATAAATCAGTGAAAGATACCCTAGGAAACCAAGGAAAAACAAACAGATAATGGAAACAGTTCAAGACTTGAAAACTGAAATGGAGGCAAAGAAGAAAACACAAACAGAGGGCCGGCTGGACATGGAAAATCTAGGTAAATGAATAGAGACTACAGAAACAAGCATAACCAGCAGAATATAAGAGATAGAAGAAAGACTCTCAGATTCTGAAGATACCATAGAGAAAATAAACACACTGATCAAAGAAAACAGCAAGTCCAACAAACTCTCATCACAAAACATTCAGGAAATATGGGACACAATAAAAAGACCAAACCTAAGAATAATAGGAGTAGAAGAAGGAGAAGTGCAGCTCAATGGTCCAGAAAATATATTTAATAAAATTATAGAAGAAAACTTTCCCAACCTAAAGAAAGATATACCTATGAAGGTGCAAGAAGCATACAGAACACCGAATAGGCTGGATCAAAAAAAAAACATCCCCTCGCCATATAATTATCAAAACACAAAGCATACAGAATAAGGAAAAAATATTAAGAGCTGCAAAGGAAAAAGGCCAAATTACTTACAAAGGTAAACCTATCAGACTTACACCTGACTTCTCAATGGAAACCATGAAAGCCAGAAGGTCCTGGATGGATGTACTGCAGAAACTGAGAGACCATGGATGCAAGCCCAGATTACTATACCCAGCCAAGCTTTCATTCACTATAAATGGAGAAAATAAAATTTTCCAGGATAAAAACAAATGAAAAAAATACGCAGCCACAAATCCAGCCTTACAGAAAGTAATTGAAGGAAAATCACTAACCAAGGAGTCCAACAATGACCACAATAACTCAGACATCTAGAGACCCTTCACCAACACAAATCAAAGAAGGGAAACACACAAACTCTACGACTAAAAAAAAATGACCGGAGTTAACAACCACTGGTCATTAATATCACTTAATGTCAATGGACTCAACTCACCTATAAAAAGGCACAGGCTAAGAGATTGGATACGAAAACAGGATCCAACATTCTGCTGTCTACAAGAAACACACCTCAACCACAAAGACAGCCACCTACTCAGAGTAAAGGGCTGGGGAAAAGGCTTATCAAGCAAATGGACCTAAGAAACAAGCAGGTGTGGCCATACTAATCTCTAACAAAGTTGAATTCAATCTTAAATCAATCAGAAGAGATGGAGAGGGGCATTTTATATTCATAACAGGAACAGTTCATCAGGATGAAGTCTCAATCCTGAACATCTATGCCCCTAATATAAAAGCACCCACGTACATAAAAGAAACATTGCTAAAATTCAAGGCAGCCATCAAACCGCACACACTAATAGTAGGAGACTTAAACACTCCTCTCTCACCAATGGACAGGTCAATCAGACAGAAACCTAACAGAGAAATAAGAGAATTAATGGAGGTAATGAATCAAATGGACTTAACAGACATCTATAGAACATTCCACCCAAACAGGAAAGAATATACCTTCTTCTCTGCAGCTCATGGAACCTTCTCGAAAATCGACCACATAGTCGGTAACAAAGCAAACATCCACAGTTACAAAAAAATATTAGTAACCACCTGTGTCTTATCAGATCACCATGGATTAAAGTTAGAATTCAACAACAATGCTACCCCCAGAAAGCCTACAAAGTCATGGAAACTGAACAGCCAACTACTGAACCATACCTGGATTAAGGAAGAAATAAAGAAAGAAATTAAAGTCTTCCTGGAATTCAATGAAAATAAAGAAACAACATACTCAAACTTATGGGACACTCTGAAATCAGTCCTAAGAGGAAAGTTCATAGCACTAAGTGCCCACTTAAAGAAAACAGAGAAAGCACATATTGGAGACTGAACAGCCCACCTGAAAGCTCTAGAAAAAAAAGAAGCAGACTCACCTAGGAGGAGTAGGAGACTGGAAATAATCAAACTGAGGGCTGAAATCAACAAAATAGAAACACAGAAAACAATCCAAAGAATCAATGAAACAAAAAGCTGGTTCCTGGAGAAAATCAACAAGATTGACAAACAGCATAAAATATCTTGGGGTAAGTCTAACCAAGGAAGTGAAAGATCTATTTGAAAAGAACTTTAAGGCATTGAAGAAAGAAACTGAGGAGTATACCAGAAAATGGAAGGACCTCCCTTGCTCTTGGATTGGGAGGATCAACATAGTAAAAATGGCAATTCTACCAAAGGCAATTTATAGATTCAATGCAATCCCCATCAAGGTCCCATCAAAATTCTTCACAGATCTTGAGAGGACAATAATCAACTTTATATGAAAAAACAAAAAACCCAGGATAGCCAAAACAATCCTATACAATAAAGGATTGTCTGGAGGCATTACCATCCCTGACTTCAAACTCTATTACAGAGCTACAGTGATGAAAACAGTGTGGTACTGGCATAAAAACAGAGAAGTCGACCAATGGAATCATATAGAAGACCCGAATTTTAACCCACAAACCTATGAACACCTCATTTTTGATAAAGGAGCCAAAAGTATACAATGGAAGAAAGAAAGCATCTTCAACAAATGGTGCTGGCATAACTGGATGTCAACCTGTAGAAGAATGAAAATAGACCTATATCTATCACCATGCACAAAACTCAAGTCCAAATGGATTAAAGACCTCACTATCAGTCAGAATACATTGAACCTGATAGAAGAGAAAGTGGGAAGTACCCTACATCAGATGGGCACAGGAGATCGCTTCCTATGTGCAACCCCAACAGCTCAGACATTAAGGGCAACATTGAATAAATGGGACCTACTAAAACTGAGAAGCTTCTGTAAAGCAAAGGACACTGTCACCAAGACAAAAAGGCAACCTACTGACTGGGAGAAGATCTTCACCAACCCCACAACAGACAAAGGTCTGATCTCCAAAATATATAGAGTACTCAGGAAACTAGACTTTAAAATGCTAATTAACCCAATTAAAAAATGGGGCACTGATCTGACCAGAGAATTCTCAGCAGAGGAAGCTCAAAGGGCCAAAAGACACTTAAGGTCATGCTCAGCCTTCTTAGCGATCAGGGAAATGCAAATCAAAACAACTTTGAGATATCATCTTACACCTGTCAGAATGGCTAAAATAAAAAACTCCAATATAGCCTTTGCTGGAGAGGCTGTGGAGGAAGGGGTACCCTCATCCATTGGTGGTGGGAATGCAATCTTGTGCAACCACTTTGGAAATCAGGGTTTCGGTTTCTCAGGAAATTCGGGATCAACCTACCCCTGGACCCAGCAATACCACTCCTGGGAATATACCCAAGAGATGCCCTATCATATGACAAGAGCATTTGTTCAACTACGTTCATAGCAGTATTATTTGTAATAGCCAGAACCTGGAAACAACCTAGATGCCCTTCAATGGAAGAATGGATGAAGAAAGTGTGGAATATCTACACTTTAGAGCACTATGCTGCGGTAAAAAACAATGACTTCTCGAATTTTGCATGCAAATGGATGGAAATAGAAAACACTATCCTGAGTGAGGTAACCCAGACCCAAAAAGATGAATATGGGATGTACTCACTCATAATTGGTTTCTAGCCATAAATAAGGGACATGGAGCCTACAATTGGTGATCCTAAAGAAGCTAAGTAAGAAGGTGAACCAAAGGAAAAACATATACTTATCCTCTTGGCTATGGGAAGTAGACAAAGTTGCCGGGGAGAAAATTGAGATCTTGGGGGTGGGGTGGGATGGGGGTAAGGGGAGATGGGGAGAGAAAAGGGAGAAGGGGAGGAAGGGGGGAACTTGGGGAAAAAGGAGGATTGGGATAAAGGAAGGTTGGATAGGGAAGCACGGAAGCACAATTCTTAGTTAAGGGAGCCCCCTTAGGGTTGGCAAGAGACTTGAACCTAGAGTGGCTCCCAGGTGCCCAAGCCGAGGTCCCCAGTTAATTCCTTGGGCAGCTGGGGATAGGAACCTGAAATGACCCTATCCTATAGCAATACTGACGAATATCTTGCATATCACCATAGAACCTTCATCTGGTGATGGATGGAGATAGAGACAGAGACCCACATTTGAGCACTGGACTGAGCTCCCAAGGTCCCAATGAGGAGCAGAAGGAGGGAGAACAAGAGCAAAGAAGTCGGGACCACGAGGGGTGCACCCACCCACTGAGACAGTGGAGCTGATCTATTGGGAGCTCACCAAGGCCAGCTGGACTGTGACTGAAAAAGCATGGGATAAAACTGGACTCTCTGAACATGGCGAACAATGAGAGCTGATGAGACGCCAAGGACAATGGCAAGGCGTTTTGATCCTACGTAATGTGCAGGCTTTGTGGGAGCTTAGCCAGTTTGAATGTTCACCTTCCTAGATATGGACGGAAGGGGAAGGACCTAGGACTTACCACAGGGCAGGGAACCCTGACTGCTCTTTGGACTGGAGAGGGAGGGGGAAAGGAGTGGGGGGAAGGGGAGAAGGGTGGGAGGAGGGGGAGGGAAATGGGAGGCTGGGAGGAGGTGAAAACTTGTTTTTTTTTTCTCATTTTCTCAATAAAAAAAGATTTAAAAAAAGGGGGGATTCAAATTGGAAAGGAAGAAGTCAAACGTCTGGTATTTGCAGATGATGTGATAGTATACATAACTGACACGAAAAACTCTACCAGGGAACTTTTACAGTTGATAAATACTTTCAGTAATGTTGCAGGATACAAGATCAACTAAGAAAACATCAGTAACCTTACTGCATAGAAATGATGAAGCTGAGGAAAAAAATCAGAGAAACATCATTCTTCATAGTTGCTACAAATAACATAACATTTGGGGTAACACTAACCATAGAAGTGAAAGACCTGTTCAACAAGAACAAGTCCTTGAAGAAAGAAATTGAAGAAGGTACCAGAAAATGAAGATCTCCCATGCTTTTGGATAGGTAGGATCATCAAAATAAAAATGGCAGTCATACCAAAAGCAGTCTACAAAATCCCCACCAAAATCACAACACAGTTCTTCACAGACCTTGAAGGAACAATACTCAAATTTATATGGAAAAAAAAATTTGAGGATAGCCAAAACAATCCTGTACAATAAAGCAACTTCTGAAGGCATCACCATCTGTGAATGAATTTGATTATAGGGTTACAGTAATGAAAACAGCTTGGTATAAGCATAAAAACAGACAGGCACTACTCAACAGTAAAATCAATGACATCATGAAATTTGCATGCAAATGAATAGAACTAGAAAACTAGAAAATAACCATACTGAGTGAAGTAACCCAGACTGAGAAAATGAACATGGTATGTACTCACTCATAAGTGTATACTAGCTGTAGAGCAAAGGATAACGAGCCTGTGGTCCACAATCCTAGAGAAACTAAGTTTCAAGGGAACACTAAGAGAGAGATATGTAGATCCCCCCAGGAAGGGTAAATAGACAAGATATCCTTACAAAACTGGGATCATGGGGGTGGAGGTGGGGAGAATGGAACTCAGAAGAGGGGGAGGAGGTGGGGAGGGGGAAGAAGAACCTGAGGGAAGAGGATAGATGAGGGAAGGAGGAAGATGGAGAGCAAGGAAAGAGACATTTTGATTGAGGGAGCTATTATGGGGCTAGCAAGAAACCTGGCAACAAGAAATTCCCAGGAATTAATAGTGCCCGAACTGGTTCTGCCCTGTAGTCAGATTGATGACATATATATATATAATGTATAGCCCAGACTGGCCTCAAACTCGTGATCCTCCTGCCTCTGCCTCCTTCAGCAAATCCTGCTGCTGTGCGCTACCACAGCCGGAGATTGATGACTATCTTGAATGTCACCACAGAACCCTCATCCAGCAACTGTTGGAGACAGGGTCAGAGACTCGCAGCAGAGCGCTGGGCTGAGCTCCACAAAGATTCGTTGAAGAGTGGGAGGCATGAATTATGAGCAAAGAGATAAAGACCGTGATGGAGACACCCACTGAAATAGTTTACCTGAAGCTACTCCAGCGGTTTAGGAAAGGAACTAACACAGGACCAAACTAGATGCTCTGAATGTGGGTGACAGCTGTATGCTGGGGCAGACTGCGGGGCCACTGGCAGTGGGACCAGGATTTCTCCCAGCTGCTTGTACTGGATTTTTGGAACCCATTCTCTTTGGATGGATACCTTGCTCAGCCTGGTTATAGATGTACGGTACTTGGTCCTTTCTGAGAGCAATAAACCTTCCCCTCTCTGGGGAGTAGATTATATAGAACTCACAGAGGACACTCTACATGTAGAGGAAGATAGTTATAAGCCTAAAACACCAGTAGGAAAACTTCAGTCAGGACTCAGTAAATTTTGGTCACTATTACTACAAGGGCAAATACTTGTTTTCCTTTATTTTCTATTACTGTTTCTAATTCAATGAGCAAGCAAGTCCAATCTAAAGAGCACTTTGAAATTAAGAGATCATGTTCTGGTGGGTTTTTAAAATCAGCCTATATGAAAGCTTTTCGCTCTGGAAAATTATGCAAACATATGTAGGTTTACAGAATATTTAATTGGTTCCTTTGCCACACATATTCTAAAAATACAGCCCCAATCTATGTTAGCTTATCATGAATGTGAAGCCTTAATCTTCTTAGCATATTGTGAAAGACAATCATCTCATGAGATTCTGTTCTTTCTCATCTCTGTTTTTTTAGGTGAAAAAACAAAACTGTGATTTTTTTTTTTTATCCAGCCCTGGCAGAACCCTGGGAGTCACAGGAGAGATGGACTCCAGGGGCTTATAACAAGATAGGCATGAAATTAAATTGCCCTTATAATTTAATGCTAAAATATTATCTCCTTTTAGATTTAGCCTTCGGATGTTCCAGATAATTTTCATATATCAAGGCTCTTACCATAAACATATGCATACAAACACTTACAACTGGCCAATTATTACTGCACATGGACGGAGATGGGAATAAACAGCAGATATCAGTGCGGTTTTTGTGCGGGAAGAGCACACATTTCTAAAGCATTCCAGCGATTTAAAATATTAAGTTGATTGGTAAAGGAGTAAGTCACAAAACAATCCCACACCAGTTTGGAATTGTGATGAATAAAGGAGTTATTTATTTAAAGGGCAAAACTTACAGATCACCGTCATAGACAACAGCCCTCTGCACGACCAGGGAAAGATTCTGGTAGCCGGAATCAGAGTCAGGAGCAAGAGAGGGAGGCAAGGCTACCTCTGCTTTTTCAAGCTAAATAGACCACGCCCAAGTGGGCTGTTACCTTAAAGGCTATAGGCTGAAGGAGTGGAAGGAGCTCCTGTAGCAGACTGATAAAAAATACTATCTCAGTATAATTTTGTAATATATTTTTTAAAACATTGAAAATGACTACATCATTAAATAATAATCTTGAGTTATCCAAGTTACTAGCCCCTAATGTGTGTAGATTATTCAAATAAGTGTGTAATTAAGAATAGTGTACGGCTGAAGAGGCGTCTGCATGTTTCAGAGAACTAACTGGCTGCTCTTCGAGAGGACCAGGGTTTAATGCCCAGGTTCAACCTAATGGCTCACAGATTTCTATAGGTTCAGTTCCAGAAGATACAATACTCTCTTCTAAAGTACAAGTGCAGCAGGCACAAACATTTTTCTCAGACAAATATGCAGATAAAATAGTCATAGAAAAGGTTTTTTTTAAAAAAAAATGAAAAGGTATTTTAGTGTATGTGTTAAATGTTGACCCAATCCCACCCCAAATGGGTATTGATGAGGAAAACATAAATAAAACTATCACACCTACTTAACTGGGTTTTGGTAATGCAATAGTGGAGAACTTAAGAACATTTTATTAATTCTCCAAACAATCAAATGATGTAGAATCATGAAAGCTTCATATTACAGATGACTAAAGCCAGACAATACATAACTAATAATCTGACCAAAGCTAATAGATTTGCCTTATCATAAGTAAAGACAGAAATTCACATTGATAGCTTGAGGCTCACTCTTCTATTCTTTAGAAGCTGCCATTAATTCTAGTTTTTGCAGTCTGTAGTCATACGAACGCATGGGCAACTTTCATAATAGTTCCAACATCCCATTTTCAAAATACAAGAAAAACAAAAGCGAAAGGAATAGAATGGGAAGTGTAGGAGAAAGCAATGCCTTGGATCTTTTTATACATAATCTTTGTCTTCCTTTCTGTATGTCACATCTCCATTATGGTTTGGGTCGTGGTGCTCTGTAATTATTGAAACTTGCTTTCACCTTCTTTTACCACCGACTTTCTTTGTTTTGAAGCACTTGTGTTGTTAAATGCAAGAGCAGCGGCTGCTGAAATGATACAGGCTTCAGAGAACAATGTTTTTATTTTAGTCTTTAAAAGGTCACAGTACAGCTGAACAACACTAAATTACTCTGTGAAAACCACGGTGTCTGTCAACAGGGCACACTTTCACAGCTGGTTTTTCTGAGTTTGATTTGCATTTTGCAAATCTTATTAAAGTGTCGGTAAGGGGTAAATTGGGCTTCCCATTTTCACTGAAAATTTTGGAACACGGAAAATACTTTTAAGTGTATTTTAAATTGATACTTTATAATCATTATAATCTTCAAAGATATGAATTAGTCAAAAGAGAATTCTCAGGTAGCAAAATATTTTCTATTTATTTTTTCTAAAGAGCTGACAGAAAAAATACCAAATAATGATAAAATCTAACATTTTATAATAAATAAGACATAAAACTTGGAAAACCATACAATAAATTCTTGCTTCTTTCTGAAGAGGAATGAAAGTATTTGCTTTTTTTCTTCCATTTACTGATTATATCTGTTCAGTCCTACATGGAGACAGCAGGCTTCCCTGGTCAAACAAATCCCAGTCAGTACTTAAAATTATACAGTCAAAGGGGACCTTAGTGGAGCTGGTTAGGTGCCAGTTCAATAGTGCTGAACTCTTGATTTTATTTTCAAGGTGAAGAGAGTATTGGATTGCTTTTGCTTTGTGAAGTTTGGCACATGGAAACCAGCACTGTATCATATTTTTGTGGCTAATAATTTCATTCTTATGTCCTGAGAATGAATGGAAGACAAGGCTGTTGAAAACTTACCAACAGTTATATTGTGACCACATATCCCATGAGGTATTCCGGTCTCAAAGACCACTGTTGTAAAGACATCCATACTAGGTAGCTTTAATTTCAAGCTTAGCAAACGGTATTGTTTAAACAATTTCAAACAACCCAGAATTGTCATTAACTGTCTCATATTAAAGTCTAAAAGTCACATCATTTGATTTGTTATTGTGATTAAAGAACTATGCAGAAATTAACAGGGAAAAGCCCGATGCTGTCTGAATGTTGAGTCTCTCGGAGTCTACACATTAATGGCTTACTGCCATGTTTATTAACCTTGGAAATGGTGCCAACTAGAAGACAGTCATAGTGATAGGTTTTGGTGTTATTAGGTATGTGCCCTTCAATATGATTCCATAATCTGTAGTTAATATCTAATTTTCTTTCTCTTCCTGGCCATGAGAGGAGGGAGTTGACTGGACCACATGCTTCTGCCATGATGTGATACCATGGCACAAAGCAGCTATGGAGGAAACCTGGAAAACTCAGAGTCTAAATGAAATATCCCATTTGATAGGAAGGGTTATCTTAGCCTTTGCTTCAATCACCTAAAACAGAATGGTGCGGTTTGAGTGTTAAATGCCCCTAAAGACTTTTGTGTTAGAATACTTAGATCCCAGCTGGTGACGCATTTCCACAGGTTACTGAACGGTGAGGAAGCTGAGCCTTGCTCAAGGATTTGCTTCTCTGGGAGCCCATTAGGATCCTATTTCCTATTCCACCTCTGCTTCTGAGAACAGATCCAGTGTCATCAGCCAGCTTCTTGTTCCTGAAAAAAGGCATTGCCTACCAGCTGCCATGTTTTCCCAGACAGTAATGGACGACACCCTTCTGACACTGTTAGTCAACTGAAACTCTTTAAGCCACCTTAGCATGGTTTTCATCACAACAATGAAAAAGAGAGACAAAGTTACTGAGGCTTAGACTAACACAAATACTATCAAAATAGTAATATCCATAATGATGAAGTATTATGTGATATAATGATATAAATGGAAGAACACTGGAGACTAATTTCAACACCACTGCTCCATGGGTGTTCTGGTCCTGGGGCTCATGCAGAAATAAACCTAGATAGTCCAGAATGTTCTAGATACAGAATGTTCTAGGCAGAGTATTATATGTTAAATAAAACTTATTTGGAGACCAACATTTCTTTGTTACTCATCAATTGTGCTGTTAATGCTCAACAGCTAGTCACTGAAAGAGACACTGTTTTCAAATTTGCCCAATAAAGTAATGCAAAGTTTTAGTTTTTTCTTTTAAAAAAATGCCCCTTAACTAACTGGGTAATGGATTTTAGAGAACACTACATCTATTCCTTATGTACGTCAGTTGTAACAAAGTTAAATACTGAGCTATAGAACTGCTAAGTTGCCTCTCCCAAAAATCTTTACCTACTTTTTTATATCTATAGAATATACCTTTTCCCTAGATTCCTACTTTTTTATTTCCCAGTCTTCCCAATTAGTTAAGATTTGCTTGCAGCTATCATAGCCTCTGCTGTTTAATGTGATAGAAAGATAACCTCTAATTTTGGATCTTAGAGGAATAACATTATGATAGCCATACAATTTAGTTGTATTTAGGAAACTTCTATTCAGTCACCATGAGATTCCTGGTAATCAGAAGGAAATTGACAGAAATAATGAACCATATCTCTTTATTGCATTTGGATACTGGTATCTTTCTGATCCTTGTGTTTGGAATGACTACTACTGTTATTATACACCCTAAAAATCATATTGCATCTAGTCCATGTTGCTTTCTAAACCTGACTGCCTTGAATAGACAGTACAACTTATAGGAAAAACTAAGACCTTGACATAGATGATTTCTAATACCTATACAGGAGTTGTAGAATGAGGATCTGTATTTCTCATTTTATATAACCTATAGCAACAAACACAGACACTGCAATGATCCTACTGACTAGCCCCTGTAATTATAAGAATTTTTTGGCATTTATACTTAGAGAGTAGTGTGTGTTTGTGTGTGCGTTTTCTTCCCTTTAACCAATACTTAAGTAGAATACTATTGTTTAGCTGATGTACTGCTCCTAACATTATTGCCATTCAGAAACACCTTTAGTAATCCAAAACTTCTAGGTTTTTATGACATTCAATCAAGTTTTACATTGTATTGGGCACTAGTATAAGTTGTCTGAAGTATGTGGTTTCCTTTATTTATAACTAAATTTTACACACCTTGGTACAATGAATTCACTAGCTTCTGTTGTACTTATTTCACGGTGACTGCAGACACTGTTAAGTGAAGAGAACTATGACATTTTGCTCTTTGTTACAATCTCTTGTGTGTTCTACTTCTCTCTTTGACATTCTATTGAATGGCCGTTTCCTCAAAATAGTACAGTCTAAGAGACATATTCCAAATGTGAGTAGATAACTCTATTTGCCATAAATCTTCTTTCCTTTTACAGCATAACATCTTTGTTAAAATATAATCTACAGGCAATTCTAGTTACTCAGTTATTTGTATGAGCTGGTATATTCACAGCTAATACCTACCATCAGTACAGTCTTAGAATATTGCCTTAATTGTCACTATTATCCCACTGGTGTGACTTGTGTTGATCTTGTTGATGCTTTCCTTTGAAATATGTTTAATTTTGGTGTTCAGTTTTTCTGGTTTCTTTTCTCATTCATGATTTTCCATACCATAACTAGTCATTTATTTACAAAACTATGTTTTCATAATTATTCTTACACTTTGTAATTGTCTTATATTTTCTCTTTTAAGCATAGACTTTTGTTCCATTTTGAGTTAATTTTTGTTTAACTTCCTTCTTTGACATTGGCTATCCAATTGACGCAGTCTGGTCTTTTCTAAAATGATGTGACTTTAGATATATGTTTCCAAATTGGAACTATATCCCATTTTATTAAATTGGTCTTTTCTTCTTAATGTGCCTCATATTGATTATTTGACTTGATTAGCAGAAAAATTAACAGAGTCTCAATAAGTGGACGTTTTTAAATCATTGCTATCATCGCAGGATAAATGGCTCATAATTAAGTGCTTCAAGAGACATGGACTAAATCTTAGAGCTCACTAGAGCCCCAAAAGGACTTTGAATAGCTACTTTTCTATTATTATCCTATATATTTTTCCTAATGTACCTTACATTATTTTCTCTCTTTATCTCCAATTACACTTTATGTTAAATGTATTTGGAGTTTTATCTTTCAATTTAATGTTAAAGTAATATATTATTCTGTGAGATTGTAGACAGATTGGAAATGAGATTGTTACGTATAATCGGACATTTTATTCCCACTTGTCAGTTCCTGAATAGCCACTCTGAGGCTTAATATTAATTTTAGTTATTTGACTGATGGCCCCGGCCTGTTTCTAACTAGGTCTTATATTTAAATTAACCCATTTTTTTATTAATCTATGTATTGCTACGTGGTCATGGTGTTATCCCATTTTCTACTCGTCTTTCTGTCTCAGAGGTTGACTGGTATCTTCCTCAACCCTGCATTTCCCCCCCTGTGGCTCTGCTTGGATTTTCTGCCTAGCTATAGTTTGCCTTGCCATAGGCCAAAGTATGTTTATTCATCAACTCATAAAAGCAAACATATATACACATACATGTACATATATATATATATATATATATATATACATGTCTGTATATTTTATGTGTAATTCAATAACATATATTCCATTAAAACAGATTCAATCAACCATTCTATATACTATGAGACAAAACTATGAATTAGATTCTCTGTTGAACAAACTTTTGTTTTCTATGTTTCCTCATGATTTCCTCAATTCATGTTAAGACTGAGCACCCAAGTGATTCTGCAGAGAATAAATTTCAGGTTAACATTTCATTGGTGGTTTTGTCCGATATCCTTTTAGAAAACCACAGTGGGTGTACGTCCTTTTATGTAAAAATCCAGTTCTCTTCTTTCTCTGAACAATTACACTCTTAAGTGTAACTAAGATAATATCTGCTCTGTTTAAAAAGAATGGGTTCAATATGCCCCCAGAACCTTAAAATTTGTGAACCTGCCTAACTTCAACAGCTTAGAAATATTTTTGATAGAGTTAATGCATTATTTACTAGGGATAGATGACCAAGAATATTTCAATTAAATGTCCTATGTCTTAAAGAAATGTTTTAAGGGCAAAAGCAAAAATTATTCATTAATTTGTTATAGTTGAGAAGTTATATTGAAACTTATATTTAACTGTAATCCAAAAATCCTTCTCAAACTCTTATATGGCATGTTGAGTTATGTAAATATTCGTATACTTATTTTATTATTAAATCTGCAAGTGTTACTCAATCTAAATACATTGTTTGAAAGACAAGTTATAAAATTCAATTAAATTGAAACTTTTGAGAATGACTCAGACCACACATTAGTTGATATTCTAGGGCACATTACAAACAAAATGTTTACTAAGTACAAGTTCACTATGATTCTTTACCATATATTCCCTTTAGTGCTATGTTAACTTATAGATGTTTATTAATTATATTTTCATCATGAAACTTTGGAAAAGTTCTCAAGCTCATTTTAATGAGATTACTTGATTATATAAGAAACATTATAAAGCATGAAGTTAATCAATCTTGTAAAGCAAAGTGGAGAATCTCTTCTGGAATTCATAACAAAAATATCGTGGAAGTAATATTGTGTATTTCATAATACAGAGATGTAAATTGAAGTCATTCTTCAATATATTTGTAACAGGAACATAGCATAATAAAAGGAAAATATGTATATGTTTGCTTTTTCAAATTCAATTTAAATGGCTTTAAATATTTAAGATAACAGTTCTTCTCTCAAATATATTGTACAAATTAATTGATGGTAAGTTGCTTTAAAGGAAAAAAAGGAACAGTATTTAAATACTTCCTGCAGTATTTAAACACACTCTCATTTTAAAGGCCTCTGACCCTAGATACTAATGTCAATATGTTAAAAATTAAGTTATAAAATCTATGAGTACAAGACTAATGAGAAAAGCTGTATACCATTTCACTTAGGAAGTTTCCATGAATGTTGCTCAGCATTGTAAAACTGCCATGAAATTCCAATTCATTGTTATTCCTGTCTGAGATACAAAATGCAAACATTATATAGCACTAATATAGAAAGAATAAGTGTATCTCCTTTTATTCTGAAGCCTCTTTTTCATTTTTAGAGAAAAAAACATTAATTTTGCTTAAAAGCCAAGGTTATAGCTTATTTGATTAATGGGTAAATTTAAATAAGTCTTGCTTCAACTCTCAACTAAAATGTTTAGAAAAAGTAAACGTAAAGGTTTATTGCTACTCCCAAGTTTAGTTTATAATACATATTCACAGAATTCCACTTATTTTTCTCATTTCTTATTAGTCTATTATTAGGCTTGGCTGTCTGCAATGATAAATAGGTACTTCCTGAAGCACTCATGATTTGCCTAGCCTGACTCTCTCCACAATCAACACGCATAGCTCTGACTTGCTTAATTGAACTATGCAGTAGATCATACATTTCTATGTAGTAGTTTTGTACCTTTGCTTCTTAGAAAGAAAATTTTATGTAAAGCATTTGAAAGGAATATTGAATTATAAATTGCTCTTTAAAATCCTAAGAATATAAGTACAATTAATATGCCTATTAAACTTATTCACATTTGACAAGGTATCTGAGTGTGGTTTTATTTGAATGTTTGCTCTCTCTCTCTCTCTCTCTCTCTCTCTCTCTGTGTGTGTGTGTGTGTGTGTGTGTGTGTGTGTGTTTTCCCCAGGACAATTAAAACAGCAGTGGTGTGTGTACCAAAATGTTAGCTATTACTGAACAAGCATCCATCAACACCAGTGTAGTAGGGAGGAGCATTTAGCCATTGCTACCCAGTGAGGGTCAGCATGTCCACACTTTCATGTAGTCAACATACTTGATAATGGTCTGGACTTTAACAGATTTTGAAACGTTACTCATTACTTTTATGTGTTTTCCTTGGTTATTTCTGGACGCCAAACACAGCATCCTTCTAATAATCATCTTAAGTGATTTTGTCTTTGTATCCCCCATGACAAACAGAATGTCTATATCCAACACAGTTGGAAACCTAGCTGACATGTCTTACAACACTCCTTTAAAACTTGTGATCCACACACAGGCTCCTTGTATTGTAAGACTTTGACTTTCAGAACTGGAACGATTTTTCTAATTTCTCATGGATTTGGTTCTACTTCCTTAACTTTCAAGCCAAGCAGTAAGAGGCATAAAATTTCACAGAGAATGAAATTTAGCTTCTTCTGGGCATATTCATGTATAATTTCTTCCAAGTATCAAGTTTCTATTTTCACTCAAAAGGAGCTCAGTATCCTAACATAAAAATGACAGAGACTGTCACTGATCTGTACTCCTTACACAGTCCGTGCCAAATTGGTAATGGTTCAGCACAGGAACCTAACCAGTCAGCTATTGTGGCATAAATACAAGGCTCAGCCAATGAACAGTGTGCGTTGAAAGTGTAATGGCAATCCTCCCCCAATATAATGATGTGTTTTATCATTCTGCTGTGATATGTGAAGTTAAAAGTGAAGTGCAGGTCTCAGTCTCTTACACGTGTTACTGAAAGGCTCGACAGCCAACAATCTCTAGAGCATAGAGTGAAGATGAGTTATGTTTCCAATCTTAGATGTGCTTTCTATCTTAAAATCTAGCCCTTTCATAAGCCGAGGAGCCGCAACATATAAAAAGGAAAAAAAGAAATAAAGGAAGCCAAACTATGCTTACTTAAGGGTTGAGCACACAATGTAACAGCAGGACACTTGTCTAACATGCATGAGGCCCTGGATCCAATCTGCAGTACCACAGGGAACAGGGCTGATCTAATTTTATTACTACAGATGTGAGTTACAGAGGTTTAATATTATTCAACATTTCTTTCTGTCACCTTTAAGACACTCCATTTCTACTTTCTGCTAAAAACATTATGTTTAAATGAAAATTTTAATTAGAAGGTGTAAGCGCTGTTCTGAGATACTAATTATGTGTCTATTAATATCCTGAGCTACTTTCAAAAAATTTAGTGGATGACAACATGGACCCTGTGCTCTTCATGGCCATTTTCTTCTTTTCTAATATGAATATGTAATACCATTGTGTACATGGATTGACTGACTGTGTTCTACTAATATATGGTCTGTAAAAAAAAAAAAGAGGTTTCAGATTTTGAGGAAAACTTAAAAACACCTAGGTCTATATTCCTTAACTTGTTTTGGTTGAATTCTCTTTACGAATCCGATGAGAAAAAACGCTGACCCTTTAGTGAAGCAAACACACGCATTATTCTAGTCAGTACTACCAGGTTATATTTGCCTGGAACTCTAGGTGACCCAGAGAACAATAAACAAGTATCTGCCTGGTGCAATTACAATTTTGAGAAAAAGAAATGCTGGAACCACATGTATGTAATCATATTAACATAAGCTCTTTCAGATAAAGGCTACAGGAAACTCAAAAGTCTTTCTCATTCCACCCACTCTAGTATGGTACCTGTAAACAACTCGTAATTTTATGAACAGAGAGAGAGACAGAGAGAGAGAGAGAGAGAGAGAGAGAGAGAGAGAGAGAGAGAGAGAGAGAGAGAGAGAGAGAGAGAGAGAGAGAGATATTTATCAAAAGAAAAGGGTGTTTGTTTGGAGCAGTGAGTCCCCAGATCCTGAATTTCTTGTAATCCCCTGATCTGAGTGCCTACAGCTGCTCTGAGCACGAGACCTTCAGGAGTTCCTGATGGCAGGAGAGTGGTTTCTGGTGGGTTTGGCTGGGGCGTGGCTATCTCTATATAATCTGCCCCTGAACACAATAAAGGGGGCATTCTTGGGCCTTTTGGTATCAGTGTTAAAAGGTCTATGTGTGGGATCTGTCTCTGCGTCTGTATTCTCAACCTCCAGCCCCTTGCACAAATCGAGCGAACTGGGGTCTAGCGCACAGAGCTCAGACACGGGGGCGCGGTACACGGCAGGTGTCCTAAAGCTTTTTGGACAAAAAAGATTTTCAGGAAGAGCAGGAATTGGGAGTGGCAGCATGATTTTGATGTTAGCTCCCTGAAGCAAGAGGAAAGACTGAAAGGGCACGTGGACCCTTGCTAGGTAAAGTCCGCTAAAAGCCGCTTGAATGATTATTAACATTAGATTGATTTCCTAGAAAATGGCCTAGAGTTATGTGTTTTGTTATACAAATGATATATTATAACGCGAGGTGAAAACATTTATTTTTTTAATGCCAGAGAGTACAGTGACCTCTTTACATTCGCATATTATACATTAAGCCCACAAAATTCATGATGCTTTTCTACTATAAACAAGTATTTTGCATATTTTATCTGCAGAGAAATAAATCTAAAAATAATGTTTCGGTGAGCGAAGATGCTCCATTTGCAGAAGCTCTTGTGTAGGTAGCTCTAGTTTAGATTTTAAGGAGTTTTTCATGACAAGATAAAAGGCTTGAAGTCATTTAGAGAAGGAGAGGGACTAGATCAATTAAAATTAATAACTCAGATTTCAGTAAAATGTTCAATATTTTAAATTGTGGCCAATGAGTGATAAACTATGGTAGAGTAGAGGGCAATTACCAGAAATGAAATTGGACAAAAATAATCCTGCCATTGAAAATGATTGGATCACATTACAATACTTGAGGTCAAGAAGGGTAAGAGCTTGGATTATTCAGAGACGAGAGTGAGACTTATCATATATATGGAATTTAAAACTTTCACCTTCTGATTGAAAAATTATTACACTAAAAACAACCAGAAATTTTAGATAATGAATTAAAGCAAACTTATTTACCTTTGCAAGTATGCATATGAATAGTTAAAGGGAAAAAAACTATGTGGGTAAACATAAATATAAAAGGGACACTAGAGCGATGGGAAGATCATGGGTTCCAAGCCATTTGATGCACAGATTGCATATAAGCATTTTCTTATCTTGCTTCTCATATCTTGGGTTAAATGTACCAGTGATGTCTTACTCTCTAGTGTTGGCACAGTTTGATCTTGCAGAACCTTTGAAAACATTCCCTGCTTCCTTTGCTGGCCAATGGATATTGCACATATTCAATACATGCAATTAGTATTTAAAGTATAACAGTGGGTTATATTTATCTTATGAATGTTACCTTTGAATGGGCTCCTTCCTCTCTTCTTTTTATTCTATTTGCAAACATCTGTTAGCAAACACTGGCACCACATCGACGTCAGTCATCTTTAATATTAGGGCTGGGGGGAAATGAGAGTCGCAATGTTGTTAGCTCTATAGTGCCCCAAAATCTCCTGTTTGCAAAATATGCCTTGCTTATGTTTTTACCATGAAGCTTTAAAGTCATTATACACACACATGCATATGTATAAACACACATACACAAGCAGGACCCAGTGAAGACCTATGTCAATCCTGTGATTACTTCTTCTGTCACTTTGAGTTCATATGTTTTACTCATTTATTTTATCGGACTTTGTGCTGCTGGGGTCCACTGTTTCCTCTGTCTCACCAACTCCTTTTTTCTCCTACAGACTCAGGACAATGTTGACTGTGAACTCCGAGTGCCACATGGATGCTGATTCCTCTCCCGTTTTTGCAGGTGGGGACTCAGTAGTTATCACTTCACCGTCATTTATTTTTCACCAGTATCTCTCTGAATTTTCCACACACATGTTTAATATTTCCTCTTGTCTGTCCACAAAAACTCTTGCACACTGTTTCCAAAACTATATCTATAAATCTTAACATCCCTTTCTGCTATCTGTCCGAATTTCTACCTAATAGTAGAGCAGAGAGAGAGAGAGAGAGAGAGAGAGAGAGAGAGAGAGAGAGAGAGAGAGAGAGAGAGGCTTAACTGTTCCTGCAGGCTAAAAGCAATATCTACTATAATTCTGCCCATCACAAAATTCTTATTTAAATCAATGTGTGTTTGATACTGTCTTTTTAAATTTTGTACTTGATTTTTTTTGTTCAAATTGGCTTACTTATTTTATAGTCCTTAGTTATGTCTTTTGTTATGAACCTTTGATTTTTCTTTATTTTTGTTGAATTGCATTAAGGTCCATGTATAGTTTAATTATCTTGAACTTTTGAAGATTCTGCTCTTTATTACATAGTCTTTGCATTTGATGTTTGCTGTTCTCCTTTAAGCTTCTATTGTAGAAAATTTAACCTTGGCCAGGGAACTGAGTACATTTTCTCAAAATAAATAGTGTTGTGATTTTTAAGTTGTAAATGTGTGTGAAACTAGGTAGTATGTTGATTTATTTGAGGATATTTTTCTATTTTTTGCCTTATCCTTGCCATCCATACACCATACAGGTTGCAAGTACCGAGTCTATGTATAATTTATCAGAATGCATGTTATGTAACTGCTGATATGTTCAATGATTCATGGGCACTCAGAGGACTCCTATTCAAAGTTTTCCTGAGTCTCCTGGCTCTTCTAGCTTCCTTTGCTTCGTACAAAACACCCCGTATAATCCCCAACTATACAGAGCTTCTCAAGCCCTTCACTTGAGATATTGCACAACTCCGGCTGTGCACATTCTGGGTTTGGTGCAGTGAATCTTAAAACCAACTTGTTCAGTGGCTGACTGCAGGGAACGGGAAATAGCGATTTCCCCCACGGCACTGGCTTTTCATTTCTCCCACCAGCAAACACAGTGAAGAAAAGCAGAAATGTAGTATTACAGGGCAGCTTTATCAAAAACACAGTGGAGTTTGCTCCCGCCAGTTTTATTTCTGGGGATATGGTGATATTCACCTTAAAATACAGCTGCATCTTTAAAGAAATCTTTCAAGGACCTCTTTTATTGCAATCCCCTATTGTTTCTCTTATTGAGGCAGGAGAGCAGTGTCCAAAATTTCAGATATTTATCCATTTTCTAATTCTACAAGGCATTTAATCTTAACACATCCTCGATTCTTACTAGGTATTTGTTGAGAGTATTTTACTTCTGGAAATTCGATTGCCTGTATTGTCACAAATATGTTATTATTGTAAATCATTATAAACTCTTTCAATTTTCACTCAGTGGTCCAAAGACCTTTGTTGTTAGTCAATGAAAATTCAGTAGAAAATCTAATGGGGTTATCTCATCAGATTAAAACAGAGTTAATATCTTCGCTTCTTTCTGGACTGCTCCACTGTTTCTTCCCTGAATCTGTTTGTCTTTCTTCCTGTGTAGTTTTCAACATGCACTAGCCTGACATTTACCTGTGAGAATGCAGATCTCGACCCGGCTCCTGCCCTTTCATGTCTGGCTGTTGAGGCAGTGTGCCGCGGATTGATTTTCACGGGGACTCAGCCAGTCCCTCGCTCCCCACTTGCTCACTGACAGGTTTTATGAAGGACACTAAGCACAGCCACCACCTTCTTTATGAGCTGATCTGTTCCATCGCGCCACGTGCCTTTCCCAGTTTGAGCTTGGTTACTGCGCTGTCTTTCCCTGCCAGGAAAGGTGAAGGTTATCTTCTGGCTGCACAGATGATTTCCTCGACTTGGTACCAACTATAGTGTCCCTTGGTGCCTCATATAGCTTCTTGAAATATTCTTTCCAGTGGTTTTAGATGCCTTCCTGTGCCGCTAGCTCTTCGCCATCTGCTGCCCTGATGTCACAGCAGTCTTTGAGTAAAATTAAATGTTTAAAAATCCCTCTGTAGTGTTTCTGTCTACCTCTGGCTTCCAATAATTTTTACAACATTGCTTGCATTTTTTATCTCTCATACATGAATTTTAATGTTTCCCAACAATTTCACAGTTTTAATGGAAAGATAAGTCATTTTTGTGAGTGGATGGCGTTCACATAGAAACTAATAGGTTCTCTAGTTGATTTTGTCTAATTGCATTATGAAATTTTAAATGAAATGACAGTTATATAGCCTCTAGTCTTAAAAGTTTACCTGTGCCCTTAAACTTTTATAGAGTCCACTGATATGTAAAGGCCACACATGTAAGTTCCACTGGTCTAAAACTCTTTCACAAAAATAATTTACATTTGTAATCTTGAATTTGGCTCATAGATTTGCTGGTTATTGATGTGTCTGTCCTTTTGTTTTTCTTTAGAATAATTTCAGTGAACTCATAGATTTGTATGTATTAAATTATTAAGCTATACACAACATAAGTTTGTACAAATCCTTGAAATGTATTTTCATATTAGTTACAACTTGTCTTTCACACAATCACTACTGACAACTCCCTAGGAAATACTTAGATATAAATGTCCCTTTTATAAAAAAAATGTCAGTTACTCTTCCTTTTTAAAAATCTGAAGATTTCCCAAGATTAATTTTCTATTATGTCCAAAGGAAGGTAGACAAAATAAGTACCACTATGGTTTTATTGCCATCACCTTCATGGACCCTTATTTTTCCAGAGCAGAAATCAATTCCAGCAAGGAGAATGAAGATCATTAGTAAGAGTGATGTGATGACATATTATCAAGGTTTGAGACGAGACTGACAGAAAACAAGCAAAATTCCTATAAATCGTTTAAGAATCACAAGGGTGACAAAGCCATGGTCTGAAAATGATAAGATCTCTACGATAGTTTATTTTATTGCTATAAATTAAAAGTACAGATTCTTATTGTCATGGGCTCAGTTTGAAAAGTTCCCTGAAATGTCGTGTGTTAAGGGTTTATTTGCCATTGTTGACCATTGAAAAGTGACTGGATGTTGGAGATCTGAGCTAATCATTCCATAGACATTCAAAGCTGGGATGGGACCAATTATAATTGACACAAAGATAAACGTTCATTTTCATTCTTATCTCCCATTGAGTACAAAGACTACATTTGCACTGTAAGAGGAGAGAGCATCCATCGCTCTTCAAGGTAAGGTAGATAGTATTTCTTGGAAGCAGAAATCAGCCCTCCCCAGACCTCAAAACTTCTGTACCTTGATTACTATGTTTTATCCTGTTAGACTGATAAGATTCAGATCTGTGACTTATAACCCACCCAAGCACATCGAGTTTTTCTCTAGTAAATGCAAACAAATGAAGACAAACTCTTAAATTAATACATAACTGCATTAGGAATAGAAAATAAATGAAGAAAATACATGTGATTGAATACTACTTTGTTACTGTTTTTACGGTTTAAATTTTTGATCTTACGTCTTTCATATTCCTAAATCTATCCTATTAATTAACGAGAATGTTCAATCATGCTTTACTTATAAGATACTCATAAACTTATGAATATTTATATAATTTAGTTTGTCTAGATCTTTTTCTTTGTTGAATTTGCTTTCTCTCTCTGTTAAACACACACATATATATGTTACATATATATATTCTTTTTTTTTGGTTTTTTTGGAGACAGGGTTTCTCTGTGGTTTTGGAGCCTGTCCTGGAACTAGCTCTTGTAGACCAGGCTGGTCTCGAACTCACAGAGATCCGCCTGCCTCTGCCTCCCGAGTGCTGGGATTAAAGGTGTGCGCCACCACCACCCGGCTTCATATATATATATTCTTGTAACCTAATAATAAAATTTGATAGCAAGTATTGGAACAAAGCAGTGTAAAATTGACACTCTGCTCATTTAATTCTTCAGTAAATATACTGTCTAGAACTGTCTAGAATATGTCAATAAATAAATATCAGTATAGAAGACTTTTCATATTGTTGTTTCATCTTAGACATGGAGTTGAAATATGACCACTCACCTCTTCAAGTCACACAAAGCATTGTATTAACCCCCCAAACTAAATTTTAATAGGTCACTTCACATTTTTGAAGTGATTGTGCATTTTCAGTATTCCTAAAGATCAAGGACCAAACAAATAGTTTGAAAGCACTATGGAAAACCCTAAACTACTTTATTCATTATGAGAATACTTTATTATAGCAGTAACAGTTTAATGCCCTGCAGTGGTAATTCAAAATAGGAAATTAAGTGTATATTTCTGTTATCCTGAGTTATTTATATACTGAATAAAATAATATTGCTGTACAGGATATTGTCCTTCGGAGCAAGGATATGCTTTCAAGCAATTTGTTTAATTGCATGTAATCAATACAGGATGTTGTTAAGTTAATTCAATCTGCATCCTGTAGAATTGATTGAAGTTTTAGTCAGAACACTTTTTATGGAATTTTAGTATAAACTAGGTCAGTTAGAAAAAAGCGAAAAGAATAGATTCTGGATATAATAATTTTTCAGTCCGTGACATGCAAAGGGATGCTTTCTAAAACTGCAATAAAAAAATCAATTAAAACCAGATGGACCAGCAAAGCTAAGAATCATAAACTCTCTGTATTTTCCCTTTCTATATAAAATTTAAAGAGGAAAAGAAAGAATGTATCTATTTTATAAACGTATAATAATGTTTATACACTTATATTAAATAAAATATTTCAATGTTTAAAAGTATCAAAGATTGATATTTATCATGATATTATCTATACATACATAAACTTCTTATGAACATTGAAAATGTATCCATATAAATTATAGATATAAGTATTCTGATCTTTAAAAGACCTTGACACCTAAAATAGTCTATACGTTTTTGGAGTGGTATGTTGGGCCTTATGATGGATTCAACTTTTATAATGAAAAGTCAGTATAACAGGGAGAAGGCTCTTAGACTGTATCACAGAGGCGACAATATTTCATGGGATAGAGACAATTTTAGTACATTTTTTTAGATTCTAATATCAATAAGAAAAGCAATTTCAACTAAACTATGGCATTTAAGTGCTTTATGATACACCAATATAAGAATTTCTGGTATAAAAGACGTGGTGGTTGGGGTAAGAATGACCCCCTTTTTCTCATATCTTTAACTACTTGACCATCAGGGAGTGGCACTTCTTAAGAGGAATTAGGAACTTTAGAATTGTTGGAGTATGTGTGACTTGTTGGAGGAAGTGTATTACTAGAGATGGGCTTTGGGATTTCCAAAACTCAAGCTGCCTGTGGATCCAGATGTAGACCCCTTTGCTCCTTTTCTAGCAATGCATCAGTCTGTGTGCGGCCATGCTTCCTGACACGATGATCCCAAGCTACATCTATCAGCTGTAGGAGTTCTTTGCTGGAGTTTTTGGGGTCGCTCATGTACACTATCATATCATTAATCAACTTTATATGGAAAAACACAAAACCCAGGATAGCCAAAACAATCTTATACAATAAAGGAACTTCTGGAGGCATTACCCTCCCTGACTTCAAACTTGAATTTGGGAGGGAGTAGGTAGGGCATGAGAAGGTTTAGAGGAAATAAAGGAAATGGGAGAAATGATATAACTATATGTTAATTGAAATAATATAATCTTAAATTCTACCCTAGAAACTGTATACTCACAAGTTAACTACAGAAAACAAATTGAAACAGGAGAGTATAGGGATAAATATTTTCAATGTTGCATGTATTGTATAAAATTATTCCTTTATGAAAATAGTATTTTTCTTTGAAAACGGAATTTAAAGAGACTCAGCTTTTTAGCCAAGTAATGGTGCCTTATCTATACTCTGCAGGGCACAACCCTAAGATCTGAAGTCCTGTGGTAACTAGCTGAGGTAACCAATGGTTCTCATTCTGTATTCCTCAGTTTTCCTCCTGAAATAAGCACAATGATTTTCCTTAGAAAGGATCACATTCGGGAGTGGAAATATTGGTAAGGTCATATTACAGCAACCATTTCTGGAAACAGAAAGTTGAATTCTGCGAATTTGTATTTATGATGAGTCCACATTGGGTCCATCGTGTTTAGAATACAGACCCAGGCTTACAATTCATATGGAGCTTGCTAGGCTTGATTGTAAGTGACCTGCCATTTGGTGAGGATCACTGGAAGGGGATGCTAAGATCTCTCTCGCTTTCTCTTCCTGTTCTGTAGGCTTTATTCATTTCATTTAATTTGATTTATTTTCTTTAAGTAGCCTAATATGAGATTCTTTCATAAAATACTGCCATGTCACAGACCTAAATGAAACAGGTACATGAATTATGTGCTGAATATCATGGGATGTAGACCAAAATAGCATATCTGCCTTTACAAGTTCCTTGCTTAGTGAGATAGTAATAGAAATCTAGCCAATGAAAAGAGGTCTTTTAAAGGCAGGTATTTGTGGCCATACATCTCAAAATTCCAAGGATGTTTGGGTAAAGCAGGTCATCTCCACGTTCAAGTCTAATTGACCAAACTACTGCAAATTGCAGCACACAGTCGCCACACATGCAGCGTGTAAGCGTTGTTTCAATATCTTTTGAACCAAAATTTAAACATTGAAACATTCTGAGATAACACAAGAAATCCAAGCCAATGAAAAATTTCACTGTGCCTCCTATTAGTACCGCATGTTCATCCCAGTACTAATATGCAATATTGCTGTATACAGGCTTCTTTGACAAGTTTTACTGAAAAATACCCTTAGTACTGTGTGTTTAAGTATATGTTCCACTAAACACACAGAGAGGTCAAAGGAGGGCAGTTGGTTTACTCCTTCTATTGTGGGTTCCAGAGTTTGGAATTAGGCCTTCAGATTTGTGGCAAAACAATTGCCATTACCGGATGACCTGTCTCATAACAAAGCTTCTGTCTATAACAATCATATTTGCTAGTGTTGTAGTTTTGTTCTGGGGCTCAATCGCTTTTGTGAATGAAAAATCAATTTTCTCTCAATATAACTTAGAAAGGATGTAGATTATGGGGAATGATATCACCCCAAAAGGAAACAAGAGCTCAGTTAATTTATAGTATGTCTGCTTTTTTAGCCTCAAGGCAACAATGGAAAATGCCATACTTTCAAGACGTGCTTCAAAAAACGCAATATTTAAAGCTGGCGTTTGCCACTGTCACAATGCATTGTGTCAGTTAAGATTTGGTTTTACGAGATTTGGCCAGTGTTAGGAGATGAAATAAAAGCAGATGGTAATCAGCACATAAGATATGGTGTGGTTCCCAATTTTGTTTCAGAACATCACAAGGCAGAGACTTTTCGAAAGAATATGCACATGTATTATCAGTGGGATGTTCCTGGCAGAACACCTTACCCTCATCACAAAATAAGTTTGATGGATTTCTTTACTTGCTATAGGAAGTAAACATGACTCAAAAGTTACCTTTCCTACTAGTAGAGTAAGGGCAATGTCTCTGCAGTTGAAACTGTATGTCAATGAATGAATCTCTGGTGTTCGAGTAAGATGGCTAGCCAAGGCAATAGCTGTGTAAAGGTGCTATTTTTCACAGGGAGACCTTTGAAAGGTTGCTGTAATATACCAGCACAGTACCACTTCGGTAGTAAATTGGACACTCTTTGGAATGTAGCCTTTCTATCTTTTTCTGCATTTTGATTATTCTTGGACAAATAAAGCACTCTATGTGTTTTATTAGAAAATAATGCATCATTTGTTTCCCAAGGCACAGACTCTTCAGAAAAACATCTTATCATCTTAATTAAAATATATTTAATGATAATGACATTTTTATGGTTCTCAGAATATGTAACATGTTTACTACTTAATTCTCAGAGATGGCTCATGAACTATGTATCCTTACTTCTTCACTTCAGATGTGCATTTTTTTTTAAAAGAAACTGACAAGCTTACTGAATGACAAATAGTACCTCTTCTGAGGAAATTATAGTAAATGAGTGGTATTTGATGTTTCTGAGATTCTCTGAGTAGGAGAGAATTTTCATTTCTTATCAAGCCTTTCTAGCCTTCCATTTAATTAAATCAAAGCTTAGTACTGTGCTTTCCTTCTCATTTATTACTAGAAAATAATATTAATTTGGTGTAGCCTATTGGTACAGATAAAAAATACTAAAAAAAAATCTTTTCCTACCTTATTATTAGGCTCAATCAAGATTACTTTGCACCAGAAATTTCTTTTATTTTCTATTTGGAATAAAATTCAAGTTATTTCAAAGGATAATTCAATGATAAAGTTCTGTTTAAATATATAGCCTAAAGATTAAATTAATGTATTTTTTTTAAAAAAATATAAACCAATACTCTGGATAAATCTTTAAGACTTGAGGCAGATCCCTGATCACATCACTTTCCAAACAGAGCTGACACGAAGACATGTTAGCCCAAGGAACTCAGCTGCAACCAAAAGCCCCACCTTTCAGACTGGAGAAAAAATAGTGTGTGCGGGCTAACAAAACACATTATGTGGTCCAGCACAAGCTTGAGTGTCCTTACTTCTAGAAAGTTCTTTGTATGTCTTATTTTTGTTGGTTGATCTGTTTTTGTTTACATGCCCATTTTTTAGGTACACCATTTCAGAAGGGAGTGCTGTCATGATGCAAACATTTTCATAAAACTGTTTTGACTTATCACCTTAAAATTCCTATTACAGGCTTTCTCATGTACAATTTGTCCTTAGAACTATATATAAATGCAATTGGAAATCACATTTTAGTTTAAGGTATTCAAATTTTAATTTCAAATATAATGCCTCATATTACTTTGAAAATTATGAATATAATAACTATATATCCCAACTATTATATATTATACACACACACACCAAGATGTGTGTGGGAGGTTCAAGGCCTCATTGAATTCCTGCATCCCTGCAATTCTTAATAGAGAAACACATTTGTATCCGCAGAGTCCTTGAGCACAGAAGCCATATGCACTGTCAATGAAAAGTAGAGATGTGCCATCAAGAGATGGCTTTTGCACATCTGGAATTAAATGAACTAAGTGCTTGACTTAAAGACACCGAGAAAATTTTCCTTTAGCTTCCTAATAAATTACCACTACTTTATTATCTTAAACAATTCAGTGAGTTTATCTTGTCTTTCTATCATTCCAAAATCTCTTGTAAGTGTCACTGGGCTAAAATAAATGCACCACCGAGGCCACAGTCCTTTCCTAAGACTGTGGGAGAGAACAGCTCATTACTAGTCTACCTTCCACAAACTAAGCTTGAACTTCCCAGCTCATGAACTCCTTCTCACATTCAAATGTGTAAATTGACAACAGCTGCAACATGGTATAATTCTGCTGTGTTTATTTTTTGGATGACTGTATATTTTGAGGAATTTCTAAACTGATTGCTATACTGCTTTTATAAATTTACATTCCTAGCAGTATTGTGTAAGGGTTCCTCTCTCTCTCTCTCCAATCTTTTCAGCATTTGATATAAATTGTTCTCTAGATGGTCATCATTCTTATTAGGGTGAGATGGTCTGTGCATGCCAATTTAATTTGCGTTTTTATGATGACTAAAGATGTTGAACATTTCTTCACATATTCATTGGCCATCTTTATTTCTTCCTTTGAAAGCTAACTCTTCAGATCATTATCCAAATTATTAACTGGGTGACTTATTTTTTCTCTTAAGTACTAATTGGTTTCTAGTGTAAGTGTGCCTGTCAGACTCCTGAAAGAATACTTCCTTGTCCTGTATTTGGAAAATATTCTAGCAGCTTAGAAATTTGGGCGAATTTTAAGAAGTAGAAGAAGCACTAGTCATATAAATGCTCTTAGTAGTGAATTACAACAAGATGAAATGGCTCCTGATCCCTCGAGAATAAATTGACTTTGTTAGGGACTCTGAATCACATCCCTGCAATAGAACATAAACAGGAAGTCACATGGATAAGGAACACAGCTATATATAAGAAGCAGTGATGGGAAGAGACATAAGAACTGACTTTTACAATATGCAACGCTGTGTCTGTTGCACTGTCTCAAGTACAAAGAGAGACATCCATCTTTAAGGAATCTAGACAAAGTCTTTACAATTACCAGTAACTGAGTCTGAAAAAAAAATGGTTGTAAGTCTTTGACCAGGATTCAAATACACATAAACTGATTGAAAACTATTATCTGTGAAATTTTAATTCATCTTCTCCCATGTAATCTCCCATGTAATGTAAGTATTAATAGAGGACAGCATTAATAAATGGTTATTTAGAGACAATTATTCTACCTAACATCCCTGGTTCAAATACATTTAATGAGGAAAGAAGGGATTCTGGAAGTCACATAAAACTTCTTGGCTGTTCTCATGCAGCTACCTTTTGGCAGGAATGGGTAGACCGTAAGCTCTCCTTGAGGTTATGATAGGACCAATGTCATTTTAGGTGCAAGTTTACCCTGGTAAAATGAATTATTTATTATCCTAGATGTCCAGCAAAAAAATAGCAACATCTGAAGCCCCCAAAACTCTTGTATTTTACCTTATATGTTGAGCATCAAGTGTTCTAATGTGTTTACAATTTTGCATTTTCAAAGTTTGTATTAGTAGTGATTATGAGTTGCACTTTTATCACAAGGAAAACAACTCAATGAAGTAACGATGGGCATTGACAAAGCATCACCTCAAATGTTATGCTATAATACATACGCTCACCTCTTTACTTCTAGGACACCAGGAAGCAGTAAGAGATACAGGGAGGGGCAAGGGCAAGCTATATCCTTCAACCATATGCCCCCAATGAGCTACTTCCTCCAACTAGCCTTTGCATTCAAAGAACTGATTCAGATGGGCGATGGTGGCGCACGCCTTTAATCCCAGCACTCGGGAGGCAGAGGCAGGCGGATCTCTATGAGTTCGAGACCAGCCTGGTCTACAGAGCTAGTTCCAGGACAGGCTCCAAAGCCACAGAGAAACCCTGTCTCGAAAAACAAAAACAACAACAACAAAAAAAAAGAACTGATTCAGATGGCCATTCTTCCTTGATGAATTAATTGGTGGCATTAGTCCTCTGTGATCTCACTCATACCAACAGAGCAATGGAGTTTGCCTTCAATATCTGGAGTGTCTCCAAACCACAGCAAAGAATTGCTCTAAGAAAATTATTCAATCTCAAAATCACCAAACTGTAGAAAATCTCTATATCTTTCTAATAAAGGTCACTGAGTCCACTCTGCACCCCTCACTTGGGGTTAAAAATTTACATGCTTATGCTAGTTCAAAAAATACCACAAAATAATCTTCAACTTGAATTTCTTTGCAGAATAAAAATTATTATAGCAGTCAGAAGTTACTATAGTAACTGGAAGATGATAAAGAAATTGAGATTGGAAAATCAGTAGACCAACCAAAAAAGTGACCCAAATACTTAGATTATTAAATTTAAGCATGTGAAGCAAAATGAGGTATGCTTAGACTAATTGTTAAAAGAAATAGCATGTTATAGACAAACACAACTTGTACAGAAATTTGTATGCTGTCAATAATCACAGCAGTCAAATGTAAAAGCAAACCACATTCTTGGTTCAGTGAGCAAAATGAGTTTTCCATAAAGACCATCATTCATCATTCCATTTTATGAATGAACCTTGAACACATTTTACTATGTGAAAATGTCCTGTCACAAATAGTTATTTGACACAATGTTCAATACATCCCTAATAGATAACGCTTTCAAGAGGAAACAGACCACTGAGAGCCCAGAGTTCACAATTGGAAGGAATGGTAGTGACTTTTGGCATGTATGTGTCTTTTTTGGATAAGGATGAAAGTGTCATAAAGTTTAATCTTTTTGTGGTTGCCAAAACTAAAAATAAAATATATGTCTATGTATATATATTACATATGTATATATTTTATTTATCACACTCATCATGTATATTATATCATATATTATATGCATTATTCAAGTATATTGTAGTATATGATACATGGCATATTGCTGTATATCAGATGAATTATATATGATATTAGACAATTTTAGGGAATATATTTTCAGGTGTAGTTATTCTGGCATGATACAGGCGATATCTTTGAGACAAACATTGAAAGTAGTGCCCACCTGCACGTTCTTTCTGTGGCGTCCATCTTCATCAATGACTGCTTTTGAACGATTACATTTACTACTTATGTGCTTTACCTGTTAGTTGATAGCAAATCAGAAATAAACACATGTCTTTCATGTGCCTCCAGGAGTCATGTTGGGAAGGACAGTAGTCTTCCTGCACATGCTTATATAGAGAGCGAGGGGCCTGCCAGACCAAAAAAACCACACTTTTAATTTGCTTCTCTTACCACTCGCGTAGTCAAAACACATCAAATGACCTATGCCCCAATCAGGAGACTTAAGCCGTTTATTACTGATACAGAAGAGGAGAGTGGATATGCAGTCTTAGATTAAAATCAAAGACAGCCTCTAAAATAGTCATGGAAAGGACTTGTCCTAAGGGAAGTACAAGAATAAAGATATCGCATCTCTATCTCTTAGCATTACATTGTAAACTAGTCTTTCATGGCTTAAATGAGGCAAATAAGTGAGCCAACTCTTTTCTTTGAGAATTCCAATTAAGATTGTGGCTCTCACAAATATAAAATATTTTATAGTATAATAAGTTATATTTCAAATTTTGGGTCTTTCATATATATGAGCACAGTTATTAAAATATATTTAAATTTGTCTCTTTATCTTGCTCTAATCAGTTAAAATGACAGTGCTCAGATTCCATCTGCAAAGGACATATTATATTTTTTATTTCCCTTCAGTTTTTATCTTGATAACATATTTTTTCAAGTTTGATGATAATAGAGGGTCCTCATGTGACATTTATTGACTTTTATATCTATAATATGAGTATTATAATAATTGGGCTGTGGATATCAAATGAATTTTTGCTAAAAATTTCACTAGAAATTATATCTTATGCTCAAAAATGTTCTCAGTTCATGATTCAATACCACAAATAATTTAGGCTTCCCATTTTGGCATCAAGGAATACTCAGAATATGGGCAGCATCACACACAGACTACTTGTGTGGATTTTTCTCTTTCACCCTTTCTGGCATCGGAATGGTATCTCTGACCACATGAAGAAGAACACCTATCTATCTGAATAAGAATATGCACCTAAGGGTCAGGAAAAACTACAGGGCAAACTCTTTGATTATATCTTTCTGAATTGAAATACTGATCTTTCAGCTTGATAATAGGATCTATATTGTACTAGTTAATGCCATTGTATTGCTTCTTAGATCTCAGGATAGTCTTATAAAATATGTTTTGAAGGAATCTTATAGGAATCAGAAGTCTTCATGGTAATTTCAAGGTACAACATTGCAAAGATATATAAGCAGTCCTTTACAGAATTATGTTTTAATTAGGTATTTTTAAAGAATAACTTGTGTGTTAAAATTTGTCAATCACAAACATTTTCATTAAGTATCATTATAAAACATATCAGTCAACATGCAGATTTACACTTTAAATCAGAAATATAATAAATTCATATGTTCTCTCTGTTAATGAAGTAGATGCCTACTTATATTTTTTAGTTCTGTGTTTACATGTATTTTTTTCTATCTAGCACTTTACAACAGACAGAAACAGAAGACAAGATTTGAAAAGAAGATTTTATAAAGTAGTATGCTAACTAAAGTGCACATATTCCCACAAATGGTTTCACCTTTAGTGAGAAATCAGAAAGGAAACCTATTCTAAATGTCATCTCAAAGTGCACATTTACAAAATTATTACATATCATTTGCTTGGAAAGACAATAAATAATGCATATTTTTACTCAAATTTTCATTTTCCTTCCCAGTTTTGGGGTAGGGAGTGAGTGCTAAGCATTAGAAAGAAAAAATTATTATTTCAGAAATTTTTAAAGTAAGCTAATTCACATGTGGATGTTGGTTTTCAAATTATGTAACTAAAATGATTGCTGATGTTATAGTCAGTTTGGAATCAGACAAGTGCTTTCTACACAAGAAACAATTTTAGTAATATAACTCTTTTATGAACCACTTATTGACTCCAGTTTTTCTCCCAGAATCCATTTTATATGCACATGAATACTATTTATACAAGCATAAACATGTGTATATACATCTACATTCATACACAGAAAGATTAGGTTTTCTGATTCATATGTTTCTTTAATAAATCAATGTACAATAACACACCTGAAGTCAATATTCCTTATGGAGAGTAAAAAATTTATGAGGACCATCCCCTTTGGTGCTAGCCTGTGATCCTTAAAAATGAACTCTATCTGTTCTAGCTGGAATAATGAATAAAATATGGCTCTTTCTAGACTAGAGAATGAGTTCAAGCATGTTTCTCTTATAATTAAGTAATAAGTTCAAAGCTTATAGCTCTTCTTTTCAATGGCTTCCATAAAGGATTGCACCAATCACCCCACCTCTGCTTAACAGTTCATTCTTCCTAGAAGACCCGTAAGAAAAAAAAGAGCTAGAAGGCAAATAGATCAAAGACTACAAATTAATGTTGGTATTTTTAAAGCAAGGCAAAAAATTATTTCTAAATAAAAGGTCAAAATAAGTTACTTTTTAAATAATATCAAGCACCATCTTCTCTACATTTTAAAATGAGTTACATTTTTATAATATTGCACTTTGTAATATAAATTGAAAATACTTGTGAATATGTCTGTATTTGTATGTTTATGTATGTATATTTTAAAATAAAGTTTTTATTTTATTTTGTAAGGCATTATGCTTCCCTTTTATGTGGGATGAATGCCATTTTACAAATTTTGTAAATTTCTGCTCTTACCATTTATAAGACATTTTATTTTTCCATAAAATTGACATTTATGCTGACTGTGGTAGTTCACACATTTAATCCAATCATTGAGACAGAGACAGAGACAGAAATATCTTTATTTGTGACCAGGATGGTCTACAGGGTCCAGACCAGACCCTCCATCAAAAAGTTTATTATTTATGGCCTGTGCCAAAAATGGAATGTGTGCTCTGTGAAATAAAAAGACTTATCGAACTCATTCATAACACCTACGATGATGGCTGATATAAGTAGGTCCTCTATGCTATTTATAAATTATTTATATATTGTGTGAATTACTATATACTATTTACAAAAGATCTACACAAAAGTTTATAACATGTATGTGAACATATAAGTCTAGTTGAACCTAACTTACGTTTCCTTCTGTTCTTTTCCATAATTTATGAGTGTAATCAATGAAAATATTTTTTTAATATTTATTTATTTATTTATTATGTATACAATGTTCTGTCTCTGTGTATGCCTGCAGGCCAGAAGAGGGCACCAGACCTCATTACAGATGGTTGTGAACCACCATGTGGTTGCCGGGAATTGAACTCAGGACCTTTGGAAGAGCAGGCAATGCTCTTAACCGCTGAGCCATCTCTCCAGCCCCCTCAATGAAAATATTTTATATTAGAATCACTACTTATGAAATGGCTGTGATATGACTACTCTGTCTTTCATTATTATCCATAATAATGCAAGAGGAATTCCAAAAATGTGTTTGTTATTTTCGTATTTGAGGGTTTTAAATTGTTTCTTGGGCCTTGAGCATGGTGGGAAAGGCCTTTCCATCGGAGCTCAGGTCCTAGTCTTCTTCATAAACCCAGTTACTGTCAGAATATTGAACTTGAGAGATAGCTTTCTTAGCATGTGTTTAAGTTTACAATACATTGTTGGTAAGCACCTGCCCAAAGTTTAGAAAAATCTCTGCTATTTAGAAATTTTATATGAAGTATGCAAAATACCCAAATTAATAGGAATGGAAAAATGAAATGTTAGTTCCCAGGTGCTGCATTTGTGTGAAATGAAGGTTGACAGTTTCTTCTCAATGAGTACAAAGTTTCATGACAGATACAAGAAAATGGGGAAATGATTGGAGAAATAGAAAAGACAAACATTAAAATAGTAGAAATATGAATCTCAATAATTGAATAATAACCACAAAATCAATGAATTAATCTAATTAGGGGAGAAATTGTCCGATAGGATTTTCAAGGAAAAAAGCAAATATTTCAACTCTGCACTGTCTCCAGGGAAAAAAAAATTATATTTGAATAAATAATTACATTGAAAGTCTGCAAACTAAAACTATAAAATGTCGTTGATATAAATTAAGTAAGATCTAAATAAATATTCTATACTTGTTGATTTAAAGGCTTCATATTGTGTACATAATACTATTATTAAAATTCAATGTTGTTTCTATAAGTAGTTATTTATATCATTTCCCCTCCTCACTCTCCTCTCTCTGAATCCCTCCCATGTCTATCCCATCCCTTCCCATGGTCTCTTGTTATTTTTACTTGATATATATATATATATATATATATATATATATATATATATGCTGAGATCATTAGTTTTTTTTTCATACATGTTTAAAGCTGACCTCTGATGACTAAGTAATCTATCAGTTGGCTCGATCTCCTGGAGACAACTGGTTCTTCCTCTCTCAACAACTATCAACTACGTGTATGTCTTCTAGTGTGATGTGGTAGTGTCATATATCAATCTGTTGATTTCATTGGTTAAGCAATAAAGAAACTGTTTGGCCCTGATAGGTTAAAACATAGGTGGGAGGAGTAAACAGAACAGAATGTTGGGAGGAAGAGGAAGTGAGCTCCAACTCGACAGCTCTGCTCTCTGGAGCAGAGACGCCATGCTTCCCTCTCCCGGACAGACGTGATAGCTCTGCTCTCTGGAGCAGAGATGCCATGCTCCCCTCTCCCGGACAGACGTGATAGCTCTGCTCTCTGAGGCACATGCGATGAAGCTCAGACCCAGAATGGACGTAGGCTAGAATCTTCCCGCTAAGCGCACCTAGCAGTGCTACACAGATGATTAGAAATGGGCTAAATTAATATGTGAGAATTAGCCTAGAAGAGGCTAAATAGAAATGGGCCAAGCAGTGTTTAAAAGAATGCAGTGTCCCTGTAATTATTTCGGGGCATAAGCTAGCCAGGCGGCCGGGGTGCTGGGGACGCAGCCCCGCCACTCCTATTACTACATAGGGCAGAAGTCCTCGCCTCGCTGTACGAAATGATATTTGAAGATCGTAAGATGTTTCTGGTACCAGTGGCTCTCTAGTGGGAATTTTTATAGAAGCAAATCCAAGGAGATTTTTCCAACTGAGCAGCAAAATCCAACATTTTCATCAAGTGGGATAAAATAATTCCCTTTTTCTGCCAGTATGTTTACACACCTAACACATGGGTTTCTATATAACAGACCATGAAGAGAAATCCTTGTATGTTTCATTCTTAGGAAGAGATTTATTTCAAAGAGAAAGAATATTGAAACAGCTTATCATCTCTTATCTGGGAAGAACATAGAACTTTCTTGACTTCCAACTTACACATCAGGTTTTTTACTATTCTGTATTACACCCATCCCTATAGATATTTTTGATTCACCAAGGCCCCAAAATCAGCTGGCATAATAAACCCTCTATACATCTAGCATCATGTGATTCAATAAAGCGGTATTATTAGACAAGTCTATTTAAACACCCTATCTTTTCTTTAAAAACTAACTCACTGCCATCAAAAAATTACTTTGCCCCTTCCAGTTCAAAACAATTTGCATACATGATCATATATCTTTGTTTTTCATAACATTCTTCTTTCTTCTTTCTCATCGCTTCTTCCTCTTTTTTCTTTTGTTCCCCCTGTCATATCTCTTAATTCCATAATGCTTTTTTTTACTTCATTGCATATCACTTCTCCAGACAGTTTCTTACATTTAGAGACAGGATCTACAATGATGGTTCAGCATTAAAAGTGTATACTTATAGTTACTTTTGTAAGGTTGAAGTCTGTCTCTTGGGCTATGTCACACCTTCCAACCTCACTCTTCTTTTTCTATTGTTGTTGTCCTGTTCAGCACATTTTTAGGCAGACATATTGGTGAGATTTTCTTTATTGGTGTAGCACCTGACGTTTCTAGTAGATGCAGTCTCAGAGAAAAGTCCCTGATACTTTGAGTTTTACATACATAATTATACATACATGTGTATAACAACAATCAATACATACAGATTAATTATATAATGTATATGTATATATATATATATAATCTTACATTTATTTTCTAAATTTGTATTTTATGAAAATTTGGTGCTACCGGATAAATGTAAACGTAAACAGTCCATTCACTCTGAATATGACATAATCCCAGAAATATATCACTAATTAGTTTTATGTTCCATGTTCCATCTCATTTACCTTTTCAAACTATATTGCTTTATGCTTTATTACTATGCAGCCATATTATGTTTTATATCTCATGTGCCAAATATAACAAATTTCTAGACTTTGCTACTTAAAATTAAGAGAGATCTTGGTTGAGACTCACAGTTCTACATATGGGAAAGTCTAAATATCAAGGTTATCACGATTATATCTTAAGAGGCCTTTTTCTGCACCATTTTATGGTAGAGGTGTCATACAGTGCAAGCATAGGGAGAGAAAGGAAGGAAGTCAATTGTTTGTTTGCAGAATGTCACCATGACTACAAGTAAAAGTGTATCCATTAGGGGTCAATCATTTCATGAAAGTTCTATTACTAAAGGTTGTTACAATGTAAAATGTCTACATTTAAAAGATAGACATGTTTTGGCCCAATTTATTTCTGAACATCGATTACATGATTTTTAAATCATTATTCTGTGCTTTTAATTATATATATCAATAATCTACAAGGATAAAGAACGGAATTACTGCTTTATAGGATTTGTCTTAATGATCTCAGCTCTACCATTTCTCAGCCGTGTCCACACCAAAAACAGATAACTTTAATATTTATTTTGTGACTAAATAACTTATAGTTATTTAGAGGCCACATTTATAACGTGACCTTTTTCAAAATGCCTTTTGACTTCAGTGCAGTAAATATTTCCTCCATAGCAGCAATTTTCACAAGAAAAAGAAACTTTAATCCATGAAATATTGGAAAATTATCTGATTCAATAAACTTTTATTATGAATAAATTAATTCATATCAGAATAATTACTAATGTACATTTATTGCTTGTTTGACTTCTTGGGATATTTGTTGAAGGTAGAAAATCATAATAGCAAGGGTAATTCATGCGACTTCTTTGGGAGATAGTGAATGGACCATAAAATGTGTAGGGATTAAAGATAAATTTGACAATTAAGAGTTATTGAGGAGATTGAATGATAATAAATGATAGGATAGGCTTTTTATTTTCTTTGGGAAATTAGCACTGACAAAAATCACGAAGGAAAGAAAAATGTTTCAGCAAAGGGCACAGATAAATATAGATTTACACCCTCGGGCATGAAGTCTGGGAAATGGCAGCCAAAGACTTATCACAATGTCACATGGTCAATGTGACTGTGATGATTCCACTTGAGTTCATCAATCACTGAGTCTGTGTGGTAAAGAAGCTGCTTCTACAGCAACCATTGATCATTAACTTGAAGCTGTGACCATGGTGACCGAGTGAAGACTGCATGTGTGCACTAGATGGAAGAAACACCAGGTAATACATCAGTTATTTCAGACAGCACCATCCTGAGACCCTGTCATTGCATGGAGGTGTAAAGGGTAGTATTACAAGGGACCTAAGGATGAAGTCTTGAAGTTCCTAAAGAGGAAGCACACAGTATTGGCCCTACCACAATTCCACTTAATTTTTATGTTTCTATATTTTGAGGAAAATTTCTGAGATTTTACATATTGATAGCGGAGATTTTAACATATCAATAAGAACATGGAAATTATTGTTGGCTTTAGTAGGATATGTTCACAAATTATCAACTGCATTGTATTAACAATAGGCTTTACCAAAGCATTTCTTCTTCATCTTTGTAAACAAAAGACATGTTAGCATAAAAGAAATTAAATTTGAAATCAAGGGGGGAAGGCATGGTGCTTGAAGCATTTTTCTAAAGACAAAGACAACAGTGATGCCTGCTACACATAGTGCTTCTATGATTGATTTTATTAAAAATACAATTGTGCATATGTTGTCCACATATTAATAGAGTATCATTTTACTTTTTTTGTTTTTGTTTCTGTTTCTGCTTTGTTTGGTTTGAATTTTGTTTTTTTTTTTTTTTTTTTTTTTTTGGTTTTTGGTTTTCCAAGCCAGGGTTTCTCTGTGTAACAGACCTGACTTCTGAAATTCACTACATAGACCAACCTTGCCTCGAACTCACAGAGATACACCTGAGTCTTCCTCCCGAGTTTTGGGATTAGGGGCATGTGTCACCACCGCCCAACTTAAGAATATCATTTTGCTCTTAATGTAATTTCAAATCAGGCTCTGTTTAGGACTTGAGAATTTAATTCATTGCAGAAAACTAAATAAACAAATATATTGTACAGAGTATAAAGGAATAATTAGAGCTGCTATACAATCATCATTTGGTATATATAAATGTATTAAAGTATTGGGGTGATATTTGTGGAATTAACCAGAATTAAAATAGCTACTTTCAGCTGAAGTATGCAGCATAGTTTTAATCATTTCATTTAAGAAGACTCTGGAAATGTTAAGTGATTTGAGTGCAGAATTTGGACACAGTTATTATCACTGAGATAAGGTTGAGGAACAATATCTGGGGGAAAACATTTGAGAGACAATTTGACTACCTAGGGTAAGAATTTGAGATATTGAGAATTGATTTTATTTTAGCATTGGCATTTGATACTCAGTATTGTACTTTAAAATACAATTTTTGGTAACAATGTAGTGTCTAGATCTAGAAAATCTAATTAGAATTAGAATTTTGGAGCTATCAGACATCTCTAGATACTGAGTCATAGGTTCAACATAGCATCATGCGACCAGAAATAGCTATGGGTGTGACCAATAATAATTGTAAACTTATTTATAATAATATTATGATATTTCTTTTTAATTTTTTAAAAGTGAATCTCATCATTTCTCACTATGAACTTAATATATTACAGCTTCGTGTTGTAACGTCAAAAAGTTGAACACAGCTGATAGGTTTCAAAATAAACAAAAGGGAGGTGATAGACTTCAGTAGGTGATGAAAAAGTATGCTTATTAATGGAATAGCAGAGTGAGCAGAGTATTCAAGAATTAATTGTTATTTTCTAATGAACTTGGAATGATTTAAATATTTTGATATGTAATATGGCTTTGATCTTTCAAATCTAAGCAAGGGCAACATCAGAGCATACAAAAGATAAGAGCTTGCGTTGTGTATTAAGCCAAGAGTCAGATTTATTGTCACCAACAGTGAGATCAAACTGTATCCCTGAAGAGTAAGTAAAATAGCAATGTCTTGGGCTCCATTAACCAGTATTTTTCTTCTCAGAAGGAAAGATGTCCTCTCAAACTGCTCTGCAATTCACTTTACCTCCAGTAATGCCCTCTGCCTGCAAGAGAACTCCCTCTAGCATTTCTCTTTGTAAGGATGTTCTACATGAACATCCCCAGTGGATTTATTTTGTCTGATACAAATGAGTGAAGGAAAACCCTTGTAACACTCCCATTACAACCTGGCAACCTACATGTTAATGAAATTCAACTTTTATGCCAATTGTGACAGTGTATTGGCTTCCCTCCTGCCCCCCACCTTAGTCTCCTTTCTGACACAGAAGACTTGGCTTGATTCCAAGCCATCACAGATGGAAGGTCTTGGCCATCCATCACCAGGTCCCTTCTGTCTTCCCTTTTGTCCTAGGGGTGATGAGAATCTCATTATTGTGGATATATCTTTTCTTTAAAAGATCTTGTTTGGCTCTTTTATTAAGATTGTTAAGCAACTTTAAGTACTAAATTCCTCCTGGTAAAAATAGATGGAGTGATTTCTGAGATATTTCCAAAATTAATAAAACAATTTCCTCAAAGTCTGTGCCACCTGTCATAAGTACCATAGAATGAAAATTGTGAATTTTATAAATCGTTTAAAATTTTGAGAGCCTTAATTATAGACCTCTAAAATACTTTATTTAAATAATAAAACTAAATTAATGAGAAACCTATATTGACTTACAGAATAAAGTTTTACCTCCTGGCAACAAGATCATTGATTTTCTTAGTTGTAGCATCTCAGTGATAAAGCAGGGGAATTGAAGAATTTATAGTGCCTTTCTCAAATGGCGGCTTCATGTCAATATGGGGGGTGATAAAATGACATGCCAAATAATGGGGCAAAAAAAAGGTTGTTTTAGGAAAAGTTCATTTTAGTGTATAGTTGTATTTTAGCAAAATGAAGAATCCCATTTTAATATTTGCAAAGTGGAAATTCTTTGATACTTATAAAAGGAAAGACTTAAGCAGTTATAGGCTCAATAACGTTACAGAAATCTGATAAATGATGTCTGTATGAGCTTTCATTGTCTGGAGCTTTCATTGGAATCATTAATGTTACTTTATAAATAGTTTGACAGAAAGAGCAGACCTCGAGGTGCTATTACAGTCATTTACTCACAAAAAAACTAACTCTATGTACAACGACCAGTTTATTTAGAAGGTTATTGACTTCATAGCTAAGACTTCCGTTGGAGTCATTGTGGGAGGCTGTAATTTTGTTTTCAGAGATTCTTCAGTGGTGATTATTGACCTGTGAGAATGTGGTCATTATTAGCAACACAGATTTCTTAATGGTCATAATTACAGTTATTATATCTGAGAGGAAACTGGACAAGGATTCAGAAGATATCATAGTGATGTTATCCCTAAAAGTGGCAGAGCTCCGTTTAGTTTTCTAATCATATTCACCTTGTTTGATAATTGAAGCTACAGGGTATGTAGCCACTGCCACAGAGGTGGTGCCAATAAAGATTTAGAATGTCCACTGATAATGTAATGTAATTATATGTTGAGATGTAATATATATCCATATATATTACATTATACCCATATATAATTATTGTGTATTATATACAGTAATATAAAATGATGTAAACATTTAGAGACTGTCATCATGATTTTATTTTAAAATTAGAACAGTTAGGGTACTTACAAAGTTGCAAGGAAAATTTTCATTGTTCCACGGAAAAATTTTGCCTGATTCCTACTCAATCTTTATTTATTGCCTATATTAAAAGAAGCTAATGCTGTTGTAGGAAATAAAAAAATTAATTATAGTCAATATATGTGGATTGCTCTCAAAATAATAAGTCAGCATAAGAATTATTATGTCTTTATATTTACATGCTTCATTTGGACTTGCTTGTCATTATTTTGAGATAAATCAGTTTATAGAGGCAGAATCCCAAGGTTAAAGTGAAAATTTGATTTTGCAATCCTGAACATGCTATTTGAATTTATTTTTTTCCATTTTATTTTATTTATTTATCTTTATTGATTGAATTTATTTTTATGATGCTTATGCCCTTTTATATTTTAATGTATGTAGTAATTGCTATCACATATTTGGTATTGTTTCTAAAAGTTTTAATATCAAATATTCTATTTATTTGCATATAATTATATTTGCATATGTTACCTGTAAAACAGTAAGTATGATCATTAATATAATGTATTCAATCCTTTTGATATCTGGCCTGAAGATTATGGTGACATTTCAGGGTAATTACAAGTGACTAGAAGAAAATGATTAAACGAGAACGCTATTAGAGATTTCTCAATATTCTACAGAGATAACTTGGATTACCCTAGCTCTTAGTGAAATACTGTATAAGCTGACCCAGGACATCGTCTTCACCGGAGTCTGAGACGATGACTACAGCAAAGTCCAGGAATGAGGGCACAGGGAAAGTTTGTCTGCTTGGATCCCAAGAATATGTAATATTAGTCCTTCCGGGTTAGCAGCTGGACAAGTAAGAAAGAAAGGAAGAGATGGAGGGAAGGCCTGAAAGCCTTTGATGCCTCAGATTACATCTTTCAGATTATTTTGATTACCATTCTAATGTTCTTGTGATAAGCTTACGTATAAAAGAAACTTTTCTATTTTATTGATTATTATATTGTTTTCTTTGTTTCTATTTGATTGATTTCAGCTCTCAATTTCATTATTTCTTGTCTTCTACTCCTGGATGAGTCGCTTCCTTTTGTTATAGAGATTCCAGGTGTGCTGTTAAGTCACTAGGATGAGAATTCTTCACCTTTATCTAGTTACTTAAGGCTATGAACTTTCCTCTTAGCACTGTTTTCATAGTGTCCCATAGGATTGGCTATGTTGTACATTCATTTGAATTATAGGAAAATTTTATTTTCTTTCTTTATTTCTTCCTTGACCCAGGGGAGAATCAGTGGAGTGTTGTTCAATTTCCATGAGTTGATGGGTTTTCTGCAATTAGTGTTATTGTTAAATTTCTACTTTAAGCCATGGTGATCTGATAATATACAGGGGATTATTACAATTTTTTTTTATCTGTGGAGGTTTGTTTTGGAACTGAGTATGTGTTCAACTTTAGAGAAGGTTTCATGAGGTGTTAAGAAGAAGGTATCTTCCTTTTGTTTAGTGAAATTAGAAACCCTGGAGAATTTGCCCATTGTCACAGAGCTCCCACCCCTAACTAAGAAGCTATCTGCAATTGATACCCACATGTACAGGAGAAAAGATTTCTTCAGTGTGGTCTTCTTGAGTATATACATCATACTGTTGGACAGCAAATGCCCACCAGCAGAAGCCCAATACAAAACAAACAAATGGTGTTTTTGGTGACTCTTCATCTACTCCTTTGTTTTTTTGTTTTGTTTCATTGGGTTTCTTGGTTTTGTTTTGTTTTGCTTTGCTTTTTATTTTTCTTTATTTGTCTTTTTTTCTGTATAATACAATAGTTTCCCAATTTATTTTCTCAAGGGATTTGTTTGTCTGCCTGAGTGTGTTTCTTGGGGTATATATATATTTTTTAATTTTTTAAAAATGTTGTTTTTGTTTGGTTTTTGACTATTTGTTTGCTTTCAAAAGAAAGACATTTAATCTCAGCACTCCAAGAGACAGAAGCTGGACGATCTCTGTGAATCTCAAGCCAGGATGGTCTACAGACAAGGGCTGATACAAAGAGAAACCCTGTTTCAAAAAAATATAAAAAAAAAAAAGAAAATGAAAAGAAAGAGGAAGAGGAAAAGAAATAAAAGAGATATAGGAGGAGTTGGGATAGGGGATACCACAATGAAAACATACTGTATGAAAAGAAATGTTTTCAGTTTAAAATGTTATTAAAACTTAGGAGTTTGTTCTTTTAATTTTCAAGAGCTATTTGGTATTTGAAAAACATTTAGTCTTTAAGTTGTTTTTAAGTTTTGTTTTACCAAATTTAAATTATATTGTGAATTATCTATTTTCTGGATTTGTGTACATTGTTGGGAATTTTTGATAATGTTAATCCTTGAAATTAAAGTGCTTTTAAACAATTCACAAATGAAAATTATGTAAGGATGCTTTTAGTCATAAGTTTAGGGATAGTTACATAGAATCCAAAAATATCTGGAATGCCCCTGTTCTTCTTACATTTTCTTTGAACTTTTATTGAATAGTGGGAAATGAGTTAATTCAGAAGGTTTTCTATATCCCAGGGAAGTTTTAAATAAAACTAAGAAAATACAAATGGATTAAACAGAGCCAAATTCTCATGCTTTAGACAAAGCGGTATGGTTGAAGGACAAGATTCAGATTGAGTATACAGGTATGAAATGCATTTCTGAGCAGACCCCTAAACCTGTAAGATGTACTGTGAAATTACATAAGATTTGCTCAGAAAATGCATTAGTGTGTGAGTGACAGAAAATTGTTCACTCTGTACCATGTATGTTCTTTAAATTTCATAGGAACCTTCAACATTTTAACAGCTAGCACAAATTGCCATATTTAATATTACCTTAAAGAATTATCACTTTAAGACTAACAAATCTTATCAAGCAATACATCCTGTATATATATTTATATTAATAGGTGTTATTAATGATAAAGGCAAAATTCTTAAAATGTATATTTAAGAATTGTACATTTCTCAGAAGTTGTTAATGTATTTGATGAACCAGAAGATATGTCTGGTTGAGGAAACACTTTTGAAATATGTTGGAATTCTGAGTGAACCAAATTTCAGCTAGAAAGTTCATGTTAATGCCAATTACTTGCGTGTTTATGCTCCTGAGAAAAAGGTTTTAATTTTTAACATTTTAAGAAGATGATAGCTTCAGGCAGTTAATCATTATTTGAATAAATTGTACTTGCATTAAAACATTTCACACAGTGTACAAGTGTTAATAAATTTAATGTCAAATGAATAATCAGTGCAATTTCTAGTGAGGAAGCTGTCTAATTTCCATTCAAAATGTGAAGCAAAGATGATGGCTAGAATCTCAAACTTTAATCTCCCAAGCGTTCCTCTTCAATGACCCTGACAACATAGGTTACCTTCTATAATAATATCATTATATGCAGTACCTGTCTATCATTGTGTAGTCTTGTGTAAAAGTTAGACAAACAATAATTAACCATGCAGTATGAATGTTGGTGTTCCTGATAGCCCAGTGTGATAACCACGATACACTTATCAATAATTTGTCTGTCTTTTATGTGTTGTTTTATTTCCTTTTATAAACATTGCATTGCATATTATTCTAGTTTTGAAGCCACATCTTAAAATCTATAAAACAATGTCCTTCAGACGTTGTCATGCTTATAAACAAAAGAACTTTAATTGGAAGCACTTAATAATAATTTTACCTTGAAATGTTTATTTTTTATATGTAAATAAAAAAATTAAATAAAGCATAACTTCTAAAATTGAATATTCACGTGTACAGGTCTCTTAAGAAGTTATGTGTGCTTAGAACTCTATGTATTTGGATATAATCTCTTTACTCAAATGGGTTTTAACAGAACTACATAATATACTTTATGAGTTATTTTATGAGTCTTAATTACAACTAAATTTTACTATTTGAAGAAAATATATATGTTCATTTAAATTGTTAATTCATTCTTTCTGTTGAACTCCGTGTGTTCTAAGAAACTACTTGTTCAAGTGTCTTTATATAGTACAAATCTTTGAAAGGCAGCAATCTTGTTCCAGGCATTGTGAATTATTATGTTTAGGTAGTTTGCTCTGTCGGTTACTCATGCCCACAGTGTGCACTCGAGGTTCTAATATTTATGACATTCTTAAAGTACAGTGCTGTCCCAGTGACTCTGGGAAGCATAACAATCAAAATTAGACAGCTAGGAGTCTGTTGCTTACATGTAAATAAAGATACTTTATAACTAGAGCATTTCTTAGGAGGACATGGGAATTTTTATTACATTTTTTTATATTGAAATACCTCAATGTATTTGCCTCTAAAATACTACAAGCAGTCCGTCGCTCCAGTTTTGCGAACTGTTGAAATGCATCTCTCCTTAATTTTTTTCAGTTTCAAAGCTTACGTTTCGAAACAGATTAATTTTACTTGTCTGATAAGTATTATAGGATATGTGCTTTTTCTCACAACGTATTGTTAAATAAGTTATTTATTAAAATTTAATGGGAACGTCATCTTAAAAATGAACGGAAGTGCAATGAAAAAGATAGCTTTATTGGGGGAACCATTATGGGGCTAGAGAGAAACCTGGTACTAGGGAAATTTCCAGGAATCCACAAGAATATCCCCAGCTAAGACTCCTAGCATAGTGTAGAGGGTGCCTGAACTGCCCTTCCTCTGTAATGAGATTGGAAATACCCTGCCATCATATTCTTCATCTAGTAACTGATGGAGACAGATGCAGAGATCCAGAGCCAAAAACCAGACCGAGGTCTGGGAGTCCAGTAGAAGAGAGTGACGGGTATTATAAGAGCAAGGGAATTCAAGGTCATAACAAGGAAATCTACAGAGTTAGCTGACCTGAGCTCTTGGGAGTTCAAGGGCTCTAGACTGACAGTTGAGAAGCCTTCATGGGACTGAACTAGGACCTCTGCATGTGAGAGATAGTTATGTAGCTTGGATTGTTTTAGAGGTCCCTGGTAGTCGGACCAGGATCTGTCCATGATGTATGATCTGGTTTTTGGGAGCCGTTTCCCTATGGTGGGATGTCTTGCTCAGCATTGATGCAGCGGCGGGTGGGTGGGAGGTTTACTCTTCCCCTCCTACCTCAATTTGATGTTCCAGGCTTTGATGACACCTCATGGGAGGAGTTACCTCTTTGGAGGAATGGAGAGAGAGCGGGTTGGAGGGGAATATGGAGCACATGATGAGGGGAGGGAGGGTGAACTGTGCTTGGTATATAAAATGAATACATATTAAGAGAAAAGGTATTTTTTAAGAGCATGTTTTATAAAGTAAAAGACCAGTATCACATAAGTCATAGTGTGGTTAACTGAATTGTTATCTCCCTCTGGTTCCATTAATTGATAGTTGGATTTTGTCAGGACCTGTAGACAACCGATGTAGGTTTAGTCTTGTAAGGGTGTTGTCTCTTTTAAAAATTATTTCATTTTCCTGATGGTCTCGCCTCCTGCCATTTAACATGGTGACATGGTAAACATGGTAAGTGTACACACACACACACACACACACACACACACACACACACACACACACAATATGTGTATAATACTTTAAAACTCACTAGCTTACTTTCAATCATTTTGGTTTGTCATCTCAGAGGATAGAAAAGGAAAGAGCAAAACAAAATCAGAAACTTTCTTCCGCCAGCACAGTCTACAGTCACATACTCGATTCTAGTGAGGATTTGTGATTATTCTTTATATGCTGACGTTTACCCTCTCCTGCTTTGTAGATAGCGTTGTCTTAATATATGACATTCCCCTTTCTATTCCAAGTCTTCCCTCTGGGTTCTCCTGTCAATCTTTCTCTTTACTAACTGACTGGGCTCCCTGAATTTACAAAGTGGACCCAAGCCCTTCTTTACTGTTTCCTTCACACTCGTTTTTTTTTTTTTAAATAAAGTGCTGTCATCTGGTAATATCAGACGTATTTGTTCAGATGTGTTTGTTCTCAGTTCCACACACAGGTGTCTGAAGCATCTATGCAGCATGATATTCTGGCCATTGGTTTTGTGAATCCTAATCAAACCACATATTAAATAGTCTAGATTCCAGGGATAGCTTAAATCAACTTCCCACTGAGACCTTAGCTTGGATCTCATATGTTATTACTCAGTGTGTGATGTGCTTTCTCAATATTAATTGTAGTTTTCGCAAGATGAAGCTTCATCATGTGATCTTTTAAACTTTTTTTCTCAGTGTCTAACATCAGTGGCCTCAAGATGACAGTCATTTCAAAGGTCTGCTAGCTTAAGTATTCCCTTTCTAATGCCCTGAGTATTATGTAATATTAGCAGGCATTGGTGAGCTCTCCATCCACCACATCAAACATCCATGTCCATTCCCATCAAAACCACACTTGGTGCTCTCACAATTTAGTCCTTCACCCTGAACCAATGTCAGTGCTTAGGATCCTTGACTTAGCTCACCATATTATAACAACCTGTAAGACGGATGTTGTCCTAGAGGTAGGACAGTTTGTGTCATCTAGTAACACAAGGTTCACTTTTCAGCAATTTTCATAACCTTCCAATGTCCTTTACATTGACCAGGGCTCCCTTTTCTCTCCTTTCATTGAATGATAGTCGCAGTTTGTTTATCTATTCATCTTTTGTGAGACATTTACTCTCTAGTGAAGCTCTCTCCAATGCAGCATAGTGATTTCTGTTGTAGACCAGACTGGTACTTTCCTCATGGCTCATTCTTCTGGATACTTACCATTAGGACCTGAGTGATTTCCACTTAAAGTTCAGAATATTTAACTTTCTTATAGTTATAGAATTAGGACTTTTTCACATTAATATTTTTCCAAATTCAACCTTGGTAACTTTTTAAAATTACAGCTATGTGCTTATACAAGATTCTAGCTACTTCTTTTTTTGTGCTCCCTGTATCTCAGTGACAGTATTGTGTTGATGACCCTGTCTCCAGATAGTGTGGATTAATCATATAACAAGTTATTTTCAGTTCAATAAAAGACATTGGTTTCCACCCCTTTAGATATTTCCTATAAGTATGCAACTAATGAATTATTGGTTCCTTTAAATATCTAACTTGTAACTCTAAGTACATCCCATTGCATGTTTTATATAAGTATGTTTTAAAAATTGCCATGATTTGATTTGCTTATGACTCTGCAACTCTGATACAGTTGCAGGTACCTCAAAAACATACCCTCATTTCTTTATCTTCTGCCTTCAGATATTTAGAAATATTGTTTTTGATTTAAAAATGAAAAGAAAATGATTTCAAGTAACACAAATTTAGATTTTACTCATCATGCTTTCAGTGAAAAACCTTTTATAAAAATTGTCTCTAAGGATGAATTTTTTTTCAATAATGCCTATTCTGAGTAGGAATTAAAAGGAAGCGATTCTTACAACCATATAAGCAATGCACAACAAAAGTGGCCGGATTGCAGAAGTGATTAGTTTGTATTTTCACTTAATGATGGTAATAGTCTTACAAATAAAACTCATTAATAAATATTCATTGCAAACGCTCTGTTGCTTTATGCATTCAAGAGGGATGAGAGATTCCCAGCTATTTATCAAGTGGTCATTGAGTCAAGCAAACATGTACACAATTAGAATCAGTTCAGTAAATATTGAGCTTAATCTTGAATGAAATGATACACAGGGTACTGTAAAAGCATGCTTTTATGCTTTGTATCCTTTAATATAAAAAGGATTAACTTCTAAATAAATATTAGCTATCAGGATGCCAAGACCTTAATTAGTATTTCTTTGTCAGTTTAGGAAACCTGTTTCTTTCAGACACTTACTAAGGATCTACTTTACATAAATGGAAATGACAGATAGAATATGAAAGAGAAGAATACAGTGCAGAGGAGACATAAAACATGAAAGACTAGAAAAAAGAAAAGGAAAAAGAAATTTCAGAAAGTGGTAGGCTTGAGAAGCAGTGCAATGAGGAAAACACGGCTTCATCATGAGGCCCAGAGTTCGAATTCAAGCAGCTACTCAGGCAGCTCACAATACCTGTAACAGCATCTCCCAGACACCTGACACTGTCTTCTTTCCTGTAATAGCCTGCCAAAACACAGGACCGTGGACTCTCACACAAACAGCCCCTGTAACATATAAATACGATAAAATAAATCTTTTAAAAATGTCTCAATGCTTGCTACGAAACATCATAAAACCAACACAAAATCCAGCGTAAAAATTCCTGACTGTTTCAGTCTCGTGAAAAAAACTCTTTGAAATGATAGTGGTTAGAGCAAACTTCAGATGATAAGTTAAACGTGTGGAAAGGAAGGAAGGCTGTGACTAAGCACACTGGCTGTGGTTTCCAATGCTGATATATTTACTATTCAAAGATAGCAGGGGATGTACTTCTATTGGCGGCTGGAAGTGACCTTTGATTATATCGGACCTCATTTTGTCCTTGGGATCTTGAGTTTTGGAGACCACACATTGTTTACTTTTTCCTAGAGAAGGAATTTTAGCACAGTGTGTGATAAGTAACTGATAAGAAACTTGGATTTTCTCGTTAGCAGGAAAAAACTGTCACACTTCTGCAGAAGCCGGCCATGATTTGATCAGTTTGAACAGATTGTTGGTTGGTTGAGTATTTACTTGGTGGAGGTATTAAAGGGAGACGGCTATCAGTAGAGACAATAAGATTGAAATTATTTACTTCTTCAAACCAGAAAAGACAGGCAAGAGTTTTTGTTTTTTAATGTCTCTGCTGCTCTTCACCCATTTGCATTTCACAAGACACTTCTATTAGATTTATGAAACTTTCCGTTTCCAGGAAATATAAAAACAATGTAGCACATTGTCTGCATTTTCATGACGTGATGCTCTTTCTTCAGAAGACAAGCCATTAAAGGGATATTGACCTCCTTTTTTGCTGTGAACCTTTGTTTGATGGTTTAATGGGGAATATGCAAAGCATCATATTATTTTAAATTCAATTGTTTCAAATGATTCTTATCGTGTTCCATGAGTTCTCATTAACACTTAGCAGTAATGGTCATTCAAGATCTTTTCATCAGCAAGCGTACTTCAATAGTACCATTGTGATATCAAAATTATACAGAAAAATTATTACAATTTAACTTGCTTACAATATAAACATTGTAGGCATAAATGTAGGCAAAATGTTTCTTCCATGTTTAAAGGATGTGACATAATTTATGTTTTTTTACAACCAGCAGATATTTATCACCAATGTGATTGTTTATAAAATAAGTTGTATTTATTCCTTTTCCTAAGAGACATCTTTTTTTCTGAAAAAAAAAATTAGTATCACCTTGAGAAGGAAAACTTTTTTACTTTATTGTTTTATCATATAAAATAGCATAAATAATGAGGCAACTGCATTGCTTTTGCTCTACAATTGAAAAAATATTTGTTAGTACTCTCAATCTGTATTTCTATTCTAGGAACTGGAAAAACCATTTTTTAAAAAAAATTCTATTATTGTTTTAATTGTGGGCGGTATGCACAGCAGCCAAGAGAGGGCATCAGTTCCCCAGGAAGTAGAATGAACCGCCATGTGGGTGCTGGCAATCCAACCTAAGCCCTCTATAAGAGAAGCCCATGCTCTTACGTTTTAGACATTGTTCTTTGCCCAGGAATTTTATCAATATGTAAATTTCAATTTGCATATCAATTTTCTTGCATATAATAAATTATTCTTGTGAACTTGGACTTTATGTTTTATTGTATCAGCTGAGCTTTCCTGAACAAAAATGATAAATCTTAAGATTCGTATATTAATAACATAAATTTTTATACATCCAAATGAATGGCATTCATATCAGTTGTCTTTGATCTCTAAATCTTGCTCAGCTTATATTAACTTTTCTCTCCCCTTCTCTTTCATATTAAGTAATGTTTCATTATTCAACCATAAGTCCTTTGAATGTCGCTGTAAATCAGGTACACAGGCTTTTGATAGTGTCATCATTAGCAGGGATATTACTCACTGACATCTATGAACTTGAATTTATACATTGTCCCAGATTATCATTATAGCAGTCATGCAAATCATCATATACTCAAGGACTAAGTGAAATAAATCAACATTGTGAAAACATTAGTCAGCAAAGTGAAGTCCTTCAGGGGCCAGAGTCAGCACTCACATTTAAGCTCCAACTCAGCAGAAGTTCCCCCTTCACTCCACCCCTATTTGTCCTGTTACACCTTTTTTACTTTCCTTCTCTTTTTGAGGTCTTAATTATTCAGTTCTTTTCCCAATCTATGTATCAAAGCTTTGAACAATTCCCTGTCTGAAATAATTCTTTTAGCTTTTCTTACAATTATTTCGATTTTGTATGCTATTCTTTAAAGCATCCACAATGTTGTTTGTTCATTCTAAGATAATAATAGGATTTCGTGCCGGGAGGTGGTGGCGCACGCCTTTAATCCCAGCACTTGGGAGGTAGAGGCAGGCGGATCTCTGTGAGTTCGAGACCAGCCTGGTCTACAGAGCTAGTTCCAGGACAGGCTCCAAAGCCACAGAGAAACCCTGTCTCGAAAAACCAAAAAAAAAAAAAAAAAATAGGATTTCGTATAAGCAACTTCATAGTACTTGGTCCATAATGATGAATAAAAATCCTTTTTTTTTTGTCCTGAAGTTCCTGACCATTGGTTCATCTTCTTAACTTTGTCTTCTGTAGCCATGTCTTGCCTCTGTCTTCCAAATGACCTTTAATATTGCTAAGAAAATATTTCATTCCATAAGTACAATATCAATCTGTCTTCCAAAATTTACAACAAATTTGGACAGGGTTTTTTTTTTTTTTTGAATTCCAGAGCTAATGGAGACACTGCCACACAGCAGCTCACCTATGAATGTAATTGAAAATACTAATAAAAAAAATGGAACTAATGTCCTTATAAAACAGATGCTAGAGAATTTCATATAGCCAGGACATTGATGAGAAACTGATTGTCTGAAAAATATGAATGCAAAATAAAGTTACATTGTTTGAAGCTGTCCAATTCATGGCATTTATTTATAGTACCTCATATGGATTAGGACAAGAGGTACAATTTAATATCAAAACAACAAAATTACTATGAATATATTTCAGCATAGAAATATCCTTTAGTCTAATACTGGATCCATTCCTCTGTGTTATAGGATAAATAATACGGAAGAGTGTGAACAGAGATGATATGGAAAGGAAAAATAAAATAAAATGAAAGGAAAACAGAAAGAAATGAGTATGAGAGAGATAGAGAGAAGATAAAGGGAGGTAAATGAAGTCAAGAAGAAAAACATGATAGGTAAAAAAGAAGGATGCAGAGAAGAGGTAGGGATCACAGTTCGCCTTCACCTGAACTTGGACTCAAACAATGACAATAGAGGATAAGCTCCCCTAAGCTACCTCCTAAATATTCACTTAAACAACTCGACAAAACATGGCAGCTGGAAATCATCCCCTTGGCTCCGTAGTTGATTTCAATGAGATCCTGATGCTACTCATTCAAACTGTACTTGGGGGAGCTGAAGTGGCTGCTTGGCACGAATTCAGACAGGGTTAATGATAGCGGGGCTGGCAGGCTGACAAGTGTGGGCAGATTTGAGCGGCTCCCTGAAAGGTTGGCTGCTGAAATGTAGGCAAAGTGATTCATTTACTAAAAAGGAAAATACAGTGTAAAGTATAATTAGGAAAGAAAACAGCCTTCAGAAAATAGATTTCGTCTTAATTTGTAAATCCCTGGCTTTCAGAAGCAAACTGAACATTTCCCAAGTAGATTTGCATCTTAAGGATGCATTATTTACTAGGCTAGCAAACTTCAATCTCTATTCTATATTTTTCTATATTCTACAAATTATATGGTCTTCAATTTGACCCTTCACTGTCTTTGCTACTAAAAACAGTCATGTGGAAAACAGCAAGGAGAAAAAAAAAGCTTGGTGGTTTATATTAATTGATGCATACTTTACTGTTCTCTTTCAACTAGAACACTGTAATGTTTACAGTGCTTTGCTTGTATATATTTGAAAGTAATTGGACAGTCTTACCCTAGTGAAATTGCTTACACAAGTGTAACAGTGCAGAACGCTACTCCTAACTGTGTTTTAATCATTCCTAAGTGGGTAGTTGGGCTTATTTAACTATGAATCAATGCATCAATTGAGATTGTAAGTTAACTGATTTTGTAAGGACTCTGGGCAAGATAACCAAAAGATACATAAGTAAAATCTAAAAGAAAAACAAGGGTACTAGACAGATGGCAAAGTGGCTAAGGTTCATTGGGTTCCTCCAGAATATCAGTTTGATTCCCCACCCCTACAACTAATTCCAATGGACCTGATACTCTTTTCTGCTCTCTCCAAGCAACTGCACAGACTTAAAATGCACTACTTGTAAACACACACACACACACACACACACACACACACACACATTCACACACAGACCCCACAATGGAACTATATCTTCATAACCATGAATGAATCATAGAAAAGAGAATTAAGTCTCATAAATCTACTTCACCCCCCCCCAAAAAAAAAGAAATCAGAAATGGGTTTCATTCTCTCACACGTGCAATTTTGATTTTGATTTGTCCTTCGAGAAAAAGATAAAGAGTAATTATCACTTACACCTGCTACTTCTTAAGAGATAATATATAACTTAAGAAAAATACTTCTCTGTGTCATTTCCATCTATGCCTAAGTGAATAAATATATAAAAATTGTTCTTTTCATGAGCATCACAAGTGGCAACCATTTCTATAATGTGATTTTTGACACTTCTGAGCTCCGTGATAGATTCATGTTAACATATTCAATAATATCTGAGCTTTGTTTCCGGTGGCTGGGATACAACTCCTTACAAAAGCATCTTAGAGGAAGGGTTTATATTGCCTCACACAGTCTGTCATTGGGACATCAAGGCAAAAGTCACATGCAGTGGTCATATCCTGTCCTCAGGCAAGAGTGGGAACCCCCAAGAAAGACTATTTTTCCAGCTCCCGAGATGTTATTTGCCCCTAACTCTTCATCTAGCGATTTTGTCCCCGAGATTTCCCTCATCTCTTGGGATGTGAGCTGATACTGGATTGTTGAGGTCTTTCTGGGCAGCCATTTTGTTGGGCTTCCAAGGGTCAAGGTTCCCTGTCATCCCTGGAAGATTCAATCTCACAGCAGACTTCCTGGTCATTGAGTTCTTAAAATCTTTTTCCACACTCTTCTGTAACATTCCCTGACCCTCACAAGCACAAGCCATATTCCAGAAGGAACGACTGGATCTGAGCCCTTTACAGTCAGTTTTTCTCTTTATTTGACTGATTGTTACTTTGTGTAGTCAATTTTTCCCAGTGCAAAATTTTATTTGATGAGTACTTCTCTGAGGGTATGAGTACTTAGAATTCAGTTAGAGATTAGACTAATAGACTTTCAGCTTTTAGGAATATAATTTTAGTTTTAGGAGAGGGACCATGGTAGATTCTCCTCTAAGATTTATGACCTCATGATCCATGGAAGTTAGCTAGGTGTACAGGGCCAGGCATGGTTTTGCTTCTGCAAAGTAGATCTACTGCCAAGATGTCATGATTTCACTTCTGCTGAGTGGATCTACTGCCAAGATCTGTCACTTCATGTTCTCTCTTTTTCATTCATTCCAAGACCTAGCCCACAAAATGCTGCCACGTAGATTCAGGATGAGTTCTCCAAAGACATCCAGCTCGGTTAATAAAACCCTTCGCAGGCATACTCAAGTGCAGATTAATTCAGAGAGTCGCGAAGAATTAGAAGCTGTTATCAAAAATCTCCCTACCAAAATAAGCCCAGGACCAGATGGTTTCAATGCAGAATTGTACCAGAACTTCCAAGAAGACCTAATACCTATACTCCTTAACATATTTCACAATAGAGAAACAAAAGGGTCATTGCCAAATTCCTTTTATGAAGCTACAGTTACCCTGATACCAAAACCACACAAAGACTCAACCAAGAAAGAGAATTACAGGCCAATCTCACTCATGAACATTGACGCAAAAATTCTCAATAAAATACTGGCAAACCGAATCCAAGAACACATTATAAAAATTATCCATTATGATCAAGTAGGCTTCACCCCAGAGATGCAGGGCTGGTTCAACATACAAAAATCTATCAATGTAATCCATCATATAAATAAACTGAAAGAAAAAAAAACATGATCATTTCATTAGATGCTGAAAAAGCATTTGACAAAATTCAACATCCCTTTATGATAAAGGTCTTGGAGAGATTAGGGATACAAGGGTCATACCTAAATATAATAAAAGCTATTTACAGCAAGCCGACAGCTAACATCAAATTAAACAGAAAGAAACTCAAAGCCATCCCACTAAAATTAGGAACACGACAAGGCTGTCCACTCTCGCCATACCTCTTCAATATAATGCTTGAATGTCTAGCAATAGCAATAAGACAACATGAGGGGATCAAGGGGATTCGAATTGGAAAGGAAGAAGTTAAACATTCTTTATTTGCAGATGATATGATAGTGTACATAAGCAACCCCAAAAACTCCACCAAAGAACTCCTACAGCTGAAAAACACCTTTAGTAATATGGCAGGATACAAGACCAACTCCAAAAAAATCAGTTGCCCTCCTATACACAAAGGATAAGGAAGCAGAGAGGGAAATCAGAGTAGCATCACCTTTCATGATAGCCACAAATAGCATAAAGTATTTTAATATTTCTTATAGAAATTGTTTTAAAGATACTTCTCAGAAATAAAATGTAATAAACAAATTAGAAGGTAGCATCTTAGACATCTTTTCTTTTGTTATTAACAGTTAAAAATGATGAGTGATCAGTCTGTAATTCAATTCCCCTTATTCATACAGTTAAGAAATCCTTAAGTTGCTTTTTTTTGTTTATCTAAGAAAAATATAGGACTTCTTAATTCATTGACTGACTAGTACTTGTAAATTATTATACCTCATAGGTTATTTCCATGGTATGATTTGTCACATTGCTGAAATTCTGGGTAAGTTAAAATTTGAGTTAATTTCAACTTCAGTTAGAACAGAGTTACCCAACCTGTTATCTCTCACACCAATTCTGTCTATCATATGCTTCCCTATCTTCAAGGCAAATTAAAAATAATATTCTGCAGTTATCATTGTTCACAGTCTCTTATGTCACTTACTCATAGCCTTTTACAAAGTTTTCAATTTTTTTCTATTTGGAGTTTAATTATCCATGGCCTTATTTCTCTCCTCATCAGCACCTCCTCCCTTGATATTTGGGATTAGTAGTCGGTTCTTAAGGAGCTCTGGACCTTCTCAAGGGTGAATTCATCAACACTGATTTCTGCTTGATGTTTCTTTTTTTTTTAATCACGTAAACTTTTGTTCATTTTATCTTTTATATTTTCCCACCCCTTTTTCTGAACTTTATATATCAAGTTTTCATTTTATTGACTTTTAAAGCCTTGTAGTGAGATTTGTGGATGAGTGGAAAGTGGTCTCGATCAGTGATTGCCTGATTTTCTTTTCATTAACTGACCTGTATGAAGGAGAAACTTATAATGGTTTTGGTTTACAATAATTGCGAATTTATCTTAACATGATATACATTTAAAATATTAGTATATTTTAGCCATATTCCAGCTACCTAAAACTAATTGTTTTCAGTTAATATTCAAATTTACATACATTCTTAATATTTAAAATATGTTATTCCACAATGTCCACTTTGTAGATCAAATATTGATGCATATTATGTATTGGCCATAGCTATGAACTCTTAATGAATCAGAATACTGAAAACTGATTTATATTTTTGTCAAATGATGTATTGTTTAATATTCTTTTCAATATCGTAATTTATAAATTCCTTTTATGTCCAATAAAGAACACAGAATTAATTTCCATGTAGACATTGCATTAGTTAAGATGGCTAATATGGACATTGAAGAATAAAATGTCTAACTTATTATATGGACATGTAATTACAAAAATTATTCCTTTGACATATATTATTTCATAGAAACGATGTCAATCATTTATACATAATGGTAATATAATATTCATGATAAAGGTATACACAGATGTTACTATTGTTGGTATTTAAATGTTGTAGGAGGAGCAGGCTGTGTCCCACCGCCTGGCTAGCTTCAGCACCGAAATAACCACACAGAAATTGTTTTAATTAAATTACTGCCTGGCCCATTATATCTAACCTCTTCTTGGGAAACTCTCATATCATGATCTAACCCATTTCTACCAATCTGTGTAACACCACGAGGTCGTGGCTTACTGGGAAAGATTCTAATCAGCATCAGTCTCAGGCAGGAGAATCATGGCATCTGCCACACTGCCTTCCTCCTCCCAGCATCCTGTTCGGTATACTCCACCTGTCTAAATTCTGCCCTATCAAAAGGCCAAGGCAGTTTCTTTATTCAACCAATGAAAGCAATACAAACACAGAAGGACTTCCTACACCATTTTATAATCCTGGAACTGTATTATAAAATTATAAGAGATTAATGTGAATTGTGGATCACAATTCCTTGATCTTATGAGGCCAGTTCCAGAATCTACATGTAGAAGACTGATGTCACTAACCTTGCATAAATAGAGCCCCAGATGAGCTGAACCAAAGGTTTTAAAAAGTATAGTTTTAATAAATTTCCCCTTTTATCTACTACATAAGTTTCATATGTATGATTTTGCTTAACATTTCAAATGAAAAATTCTAGTTTATTTTGTCCCTGTGTAACCTATCACATCACAATATCCTACAGCAAAAAGAAAAAAAATGTAAAAAGAAGTGATTACATTTACTGAACAACATAATGGTTTATGCTATATTTACAAAATATCATCTAACACGTCATTTTTAGAAATACGCAAAGATCAGTTATATGTATTCTTTTGAAACAAGCATGTGCACATATATGTCATCTGAACAACGACCATCAACACTTTCTAAGTGGTCATTTTCTTTTGCATATTCAGCAATTAATTAAGTACACAATTACACTCAAATCACTGTGTTATCATTTTCCAAATAATTTGTTATCGAATTTTGTTAATGGATTTACAGAATTTTGTTGCTTAACATATTAAAATATGTAACAAAAGGCAAAGAAAATCTTCAAGAAGTCTTTGCTAGTATTTTGATAGTGGGTCTCTAACAGTCAAAATTTGTGTTCAGCATGAATTATCCTCTCTGCCTTGAGAAGTGAAGTATATTTTTAATATCAATGCTAGAAATGTTAAGCCTGACAAAATTACTTATTTCAAAATAAAATATGAAATATTTATTTCTATAAAAAATAAGAATCCATTCAACTATTCTTGCCAAGATTATTTTAAAACATTTATATTATAGAGAAATATAATTTTGGAAAGCTAACATACCTCTTTCATGTATAAGAAAGAGCAGCAAGCTCAAGTTTTCTAAGAAATATCTTCTAAGAAGAAGGAAGATTTCCATAAATTAGATTTTTCTAGTATGTAAAATCTGGGGCATGTCTCAATAGCTAATTTATATAAAAACAAAATTTTTAGATATACTTGGTTATTTGTGATCATTAATGCTGTTATGTAGCTTCCTTTCTTTAACGCGTATTAAAAATGACCAGGCTATATTAACCTATTATTCCATATCTATGTTCAGTATCTATCTGCTCTATACATAAAATATTATGGTAACAAAAGTCATTACCATTTACTGGATTATACAACGCTTCTTTGTGCTTATTTTATTTTCAATGTGTGTCATCATTGAAGCATGAATCTATATTTGATTTTTTGTAGTTTTGTGGTTAATTACCACTTGTCATTTCATGATTAAGAATACATATGAACTTTTGAAAACCCATGCATTGAAATACATTATGGTTATTTGGCACTTAATAATTGTATCATTATTTCATTCAGTAAACAGATAAAGCTTATCAAGTTGCGGTGAGACTAACACCTCCCCTTGTATATTAAGGGTGGACAAGGCAATCCTATATGAGAAATAGGCTTTCAAGAGCCGGCCAAAGCCGGGCGGTGGTGGCGCATGCCTGTAATCCCAGCACTTGGGAGGCAGAGGCAGGCGGATCTCTGTGAGTTCGAGACCAGCCTGGTCCACAAGAGCTAGTTCCAGGACAGGCTCCAAAGCTACAGAGAAACCCTGTCTCGAAAAAACAAACAAAAAAACAAAAACAAAAACAAAAACAAAAAAACCCAAAACCAAAAAAAAAAAAAAAAAGAGCCGGCCAAAGTGATAGCCCCTGCTCTCATTATTAAGACTCTCACAAGCAAACCAAGTTAAATAGTTGTCAAATATATGTAGAGGTCTTAAGTGGGTCCGTGAAAGCTCCCTGGTTGTCGATTCAGACTCTGAATTTCTACGAGCCAGATGAGCTGTTTCTGTAGATTTTTTGTGATGTCCTTGAAGCCTCGGACTCCAGCAATCCTTCCTCCCTCTCTTCCCCAGGGCTTGCTGAGATCCGGCTGTTTGTCGGTGGGGCTTTGCAACTGTTTCAATCAGTTACTGGAAGAAGACTCTCTGAGATCAATTGGGATCGACACCAATCTGAGATGGCAAGTTCGGGCTACGTATCCTCTAATGCTAGGAGTCTTTGCTGAGGTCATTCTTGTAGATTTGGGGGAGGTTCCTTTCTTTCAGGTTTCTGGCTGACTCTGAAATGCCCTCACATTGGGTACACTTTTTCTCCATCCATACCCCAACCTAATCGCTCAATTTCCCATCAGAACCCACTGCCACTACTCCCAGGAGATCTTTTCTATTATCCCTTCCTAGGGAAATCCATGCTTCTCCCTTTGGGCCCTCCTTGTTACAGAACTTCTCTGGGTCTTTGGTTTGCCACATGGTTTTCCTTTACTTCACAGCTAATATCCACTTATGAGAGAGTCCACACCATGTTTGTCTTTCTGGATCTGGGTTGTCCCATGAGGTAGATTGATTCCCAATTTTCTGAGAAACTGTCGTATTGATTTCCAAAGAGGCTATAAAAGGTTGCACTCCCACCAGCAATTGAAGAGTGTTCCCCTTCCTCTATACTGTCTCCAGCAGAAGCCGTCATTAGTGTTTTCGATCTTGGTCTTTCTGATAGGAGTAAGATAGAATCTCAGAGGCATTTTGTGATGACTAAGGATGTTAAACATTTCCTTAACGTTTTCTCTGCCATTTGAGATTCTTCTGCTGAGAATTCTGCTTCAGTCTGTACCTTATTTTTAAATTGGTTATTTGCTTTCTTGATATCTAGTTTCTTGAGTTTTTTATATACTCTGAAGATCAACAGCTTGTCAGATGTGGGGTTAGTGACAATCTTTTCCCATTTTGTAGGCTGCCATTTTGTCATATTGGATGGTGTCCTTTGCCTTACAGAAACTTTGTAGTTTCATGAGGTCCCATTTATTAATTGTTGATCTCAGTGTCTGTGCTGGTGGTGTTATATTCAGGAAGTTGTTTTTGGTGTCAATGCATTCAAGGCTACTTTCCACTTTCTCTTCTCTCAGGTTTAGTGTTAGTGGATTTATGTTGAGGTCTTTGATGCACTTGAACTAGATGTTTTGCAGAGTTATTGATACAGATATCCTTGCATTCTTCTACATGCTGACATCCAGTTATGCCAGCACCATTTGTTGAAGATATTTTCTGTTTTTTCCATTGTATAATTTCAGCATCTTTGTCAAAAATCAGATGTTCACAGGTGTGTGGATTAATACCAACATCTTTGATTCAATTTCATCGGTCAACCTCTCTGTTTTTATACCAATACCAAGTTGTTTTCATTACTGTATCTCTGTAATAGAGATGTCAGGGATGGTGACGCCTCCAAAAGTTCCTTTATTATTGTACAGGATTGTTTTGGCTATCCTGTTTTTTTTTATTTTTCCTTGTTCTTTCAAGGTCTGTGAAAAGTTGTGCTGGGATTTTGACAGGGATTGCATCGAATCTGTAGATGGCAATTTTTACTATGTTATTCCTACTGATCCATGAGCATGGGACATCTTTTCATATTCTGATGTTTTCTCCATGTTCTTTCTTTAAAGACTTGAAGTTATTGTCATACAGATCTTTTACTTGCTTAGTTAGAGTAACTTTTACAAGATATTTTACATTATTTGTGGCTATTGTGAAGAGTGTTTCCCTGATTTCTTTTTCAGTCCTCTTATCATTTGGACATAAGTGGAGTGTGTGTGTGTGTGTGTGTGTGTGTGTGTGTGTGTGTGTGTGTTAATCTTGTATCTAGCCACTAGACCAAAGGCATTTCTTTATCTGCTGTAGGACTCACTTCTGTATACTATCATGTCATATTTAAATAGAGATGCTTTGACGTCTTCTTTCCAAATTGTATCTCCTTTATCTCCCTTTGCTGTCTCATTGCACTAGCTAGAACTTCAAGTACTATATTGAATGGATATGGAAAGAATAGACAGCCTTGTCTTGTTCCTGCTTTGAGTGGAGTTTCTTTGAGTTTCTCTCCATTTAATTTGATGTTGCTTCTCAGGCGGCTATATATTGCTTTTGTTATATTAGATATGTTCCTTGTATCCCTGATCTCTTCAAGACTTTTATCATGAAGGGATATGGGATGTTGTAAAAGGTTTGTTCAGCATCTAATGAGAGGATCAATTGTCTTTTTTTCTTTAGTTTTTTTTTAATAATCATTGGCAGATTATCATATGTTGAACTATCCCTGCACCTTTGGGAGGAAGCCCATTTGATCATGATGGGTGATCTTTTTGGTGTACTTTGGAATTCAGTTTTCTAGGATTTCATTTGGGATTTTCAATCCTTGTTCATCAGGGAAATTGATCTGAAATTTTCTGTCTTTGTTAAATCTCTGTATGATTTGGGTTTTAGAATAATTTTCGCGTGATGAAAAAAGTGACAATGCTCCTTCTATTTCTATTTTGTGGAATAATTAGTGGAGCACTGGTATTAACTCCTACTTGAAGGTCTGGTGGAAGATGTGGGGGTTTTTGTTTTGGTTTGGTTTTTTGTTTGTTTTGTTTTTGTTGGGAGGCTTTTAAAATCTACTTCTATTTCCATGGCAGTTAGTAATCTATTTAAATTTTGCTGTTTCTGAAGTATAAATAAAGGCTGCTGGAGGTAATCAGGGCAGACCACTTGTATGAAGCCAATCCAGAGGTCAGACATTTCTTTGCACCAACGTCCCTTCTCATATCTGTACCTGAACCCTGCTATAGCAGGACGAAGGCAAAGCAGTAGAAAGGGATAAATCTGAAAAGCACCATCAGACCATGCCTAGAGAGCAAGAGACCACACCACACTCTGTCCTAAATAGGATGCCCTCATCAAATCCCTCTTGCAGTGATCAGAGAGCTCAGTGAAAGAGAAGGTGGAAAGATTGTAAGAGTCAGAGGGAAGGAAAGACTCCAAGGAAATAAAGACTTCAAGACGACAGACTGATACATATAGGAACTCATAGAGACTGTGGCAGCGTGTAGGGAGCCTGCAGAGTTCTAACCCAGGCGGGCTCCTAGAACTCAGAGGGCAAGTGGGCACACCTGCCCATCCCTAACCCAGAAGCTGTTCTCCAGCTGAAAACTGTTTGCAAGGGAGAAGTTAGTTTTATCTAATGGGGTCTCAGTGAGGTATGCATCAGTCTAAGGACAGAGAGAAAGAACATAGATTTGTGTGGGAGGAGAGGGGAGGATCTCAGAGGAGTTGGGGGAGTAAAAACCACAATCAGAATATATTGTAAGAAAAAAATCTATTTTCAAACATAAAAATATTAGATACTTATGAGTTATCAGGAAATGCTTGCTTTTAAAGGAAACCTATGTTTAAAAAATATTTGCTTATTTATGAATTTTTATTTACTTAATTCATGTGCTTCTGTGTGTACGTGTGTGTGTGTGATATGTGATATGTGTCTTTAACTGGAGTCTAGAAGAATACCTTGAGTGTCATGTTTCTGAAGTAGCCACCTACCATGACTTGAGAAAGGTTTCTACTATGCTGGGGCTCTGCTGATTTGAATAGCTGGCCATCTTGCCAGCTAGAAACCACCCCCACATAGATGAGATTAGAAGCATTTGTTCCTTTGCCTAGCAGAAGACTGCATTTGAAATATAAGTATGATATTTCTAAATGCAAGTTCAGAAAATACTTGCCCGGTTTTAGAATGATGTGGATCTTAAATACTTGCTTTTATAAAGCATAATAAAACACCTTACCTCTCATTTCTTATAAATGTGAGCAGTGAATACAATACACGGGCTGGAATACATACAAGGGTGAATCAATGGGATGCTTTGTTCCAGAGTGACTTGTATCCTTTTTGACTGACTGTGCAGACAGTTATGGGATGTGTTAATGGATATCAATGCTTACTCTCTACAACTTGATAATTATACTTCGCTCCTTGTCATTTCCTTATGCAATCTGTTGGATTCTATTTTTCATTCTGAAATTGCTAACAAAACAGACTGCAGTGCCAGAAAACAATTTTACTGCCGTCGATTGATTTTTTTTTGACTTCATTTATTTATATTTGAATACATAAGTGAGAGAAACTGAATATTATGGATCGGATAACTAGGAGGTTACTGTAACATCTTACTTCCTTGACATCACTGGGCTATTATTGCTTATTTGTTATTGCTTATCTGCCCATGGTTAGAGGAAGTCCAGAATTCTTGGCTATATTAGGAAAGACACTTTCTTTAATGAGAAGGGCAGGGGTGATAGAAGGGTCAGAGTAAAGGAAATTTTCTGTTATGCCTTTGTATTCATGAACATCACTCACAGGCTTGAGTATGCAATCAAAAGCTAGTGGACTAAAGTGTTAGTTACCGGTTGAAATGCTAATGAACTTTGAAAAGGGTCAGACGTATTCAGGACTATGCTTTGTGGTATTGTATGTTGGCCCTTTAAATCACGATAACATAATGGATAATTCTTGTGATGTCTATGTACTTTAAATATATTATGAGTTCAATATCCCTCTAACGTTTTACCAACTATAGGCGTGTGCTCATCATATATTCTGTTACATTCAGTTTATTCTTCATGGCTGCTCATTTAGAATACAGCTTAAAAGAAAAGTAAATCTATCTGTATAAATTGTCAAGGTTTTTCTTTAACTTAATAGAGAAAGAAACACTCAAATAGGAGAGAACAAGACAGTAAATTTAAAGAATAGTTGCATAGTCCACTGGTACTAAGCCAGGGTGGAGCAATGATGACTGATGTCATGAGTGGCAGAGATAAAACATATGACTGTATAGATTAGCTGTATCTGTGAAAATAGTTATAAATACCCATTGTCATTACTAGATTTTATGTGAAACTTTTAACTTTTAATAACTAGCAATTAGGGTTTTCTGTGATCACTTTTAATAAATAGAAATCGTTATATTTGTTTGTTAGCACTGACATAATGTTATATTAAAATGATCTGTAGGTGGCCTTTTTAAAAGCAATGGAATATAATTTTACAAAAGTTAATCTGAGATAAAATAAGTGAATAGCTAATGTTTTGGTCCAGCTGACTTGTCCATACATTTTTGAGCAAAGGAGTAAGGACTAAGGGAAAAATGAATGCTTGACTGAAGGTCGAGTCGGGAGCGCATTCCAGTAAATACTGAGTCATCTCAAGTTTATTTTCCACAGCCCATTTAAACCCCAAGTCAAAGGGGAGGGCAAACGACTTTCCTTATCATGACACAAAGAACGAACAACAGTGATGACTTCCTTAATATTCAAAACATCTAATATCTAGGCCCTAAGTCAAAATTCCTGCTATGTGGAGCTAAACATTCAGCCACTGCATTGTAGGCCAAAAATCCTGTTATCTAGGCAAGACATAGAGCAACTTTACCTTAGACCAAACAACTTGTTGTTTGACCTTGTTGGGGCAATAATAGGCTCAAACACTCTGACCTTATGTCAAGATGGAGTGGAGCCATTTCTATGGACCTGCTTAATTTACGTTTAAAGCATATGAATATATACACCTCTCTATAGGATACTTCAACATAGTTTTCAAATATATTAAACAAGTATTTTGTATATATACTTGATAATCAGATATAAACTATAGTAGACTAGCTTTTTAAAAATATCTCTGTATTTTTTTCAATTAAATAGGACTTTATGTTTTCAGTGAAATATTATTTAATCAACACTCAACATTTCTATGGGTTTTTATTACTGCTTCTGAAAAATATTTGATTTGCTTTGAATTTAGCTTGGTACGCTTTTATTGTTTTTCATATTTTAACACTAGATTCTTAATCTAAAAGGGGGACATTTACCCTTTCCTAGGATTATCTTTACCATGTAGAGTTTCTTTCCTTTCACACTTAAATTAAGCAAGTTCTTAGTGTGTGTTTCTTGTATACAACACACTGCTGAGAGTGAATTTTTCACCATTCAAAATTTTTCTTAAAAAATAAACTACAGGGACTAACATAAATGCTAGAATTCATTTAAAAAGTAGCCCAAGTTGCTGCCCACTACAAAGTTATTCCACTTTATTTTTAAAAAGAGACTGATCAATAAATTGATATGTTCATACAACTCTAAGCATGTCAGGGGGAGCTGTTGTTTCTTTTTTCAATTACTTCTTTTCTCTTTTGAGATTCTAATATAATGGTATCATTGCAGCCCTCCCTTTCCTCCCTTCAAGCCCTCCCAGCTGTCCTTCCTTGCTCTCTTTGAGATTCATGGCTGGAAGAAGGGTGTATGAACATATGAAGACTTTCCTGTCTTCTGTGAATGTTGCTGTGTTCACTGGAAGCAGTGTTTCTTCTCCTAATAAGGATACCCTGTGGGATATTCAGAACCTGTCACTTCATGTCCTCTATTTGGTTTAAAAAACACTGCCTGTTTACCTTCACTGCCTGCTTTGATGCCAGCCTGCTTCATCTGTAAGGCTGCTGTGGGGTCTTTCTGCTGATTTTCAAAAAGCTTTTGCACATTTTCAATATTATTTCCTGTTTGTTACCAAGATTATATGTTTTAATAGTAATATAATTTATCCATCCATCTTTCCTTATTAGACATTTTTGCCTAAAGATATTTTACGTTATTAAAATTTTAATTTCAGTAGCATATTTATATCATTTCCACCCCTTCCTCTCCTTCTTCCTGTGTCTTCCAAAAATCCTTTCAAATTCATGATCTCCTGTCATTAGTCATTTCACCACACATATACAAACTATGTCTATCTGTCTATCTATCTATCTATCTATCTATCTATCTATCTATCTATCTATCATCTATCTATCCATCATTATTCATGTATCATCTGTCTACGAACCTGTCTACAATTCATTTATCTATCTATATGTCATATAGTTAGATGATATATACATACATATGTATATAAAGCGAAGACAGAGCAATATAAGAAGGGGAAATTTAGATAGATATAAATACCATTTCTGAGTAAATTGAATTAAGCTCATACATCTTTAGAGCTGACAAATTCACAGTTTGATAGTCTATCAGGGGCTCAACCCTGGAGAACACAGATTCTCCCTGATCTCAACAGCTATTACTTGCTTGTAGTACTTCATTAGAAGCTAGAGTCTTGTAAGATTTCCCCTATCTTCATTGACACCTCAACTGGTGTCAGCATTGTGTCTTCTTTAGATGACTATACTTTTGAAATTTTGGGATTGTGGCTTTCTTGTTATATATAGAAGGAACCATGTCAAAAGAGATGTCTAGGCTTCTAGATTTTATATCTTCCCATGTCGTATTTCAGATGTATTCTAATTTATCTTGTAAACTTGGCGAACTCTTATCCAGCTTCAGTTTATCTATTTGCTGTCCTGACTTGGCCAATTAAGCATAGCAATGTGATGTACTGTGTCTGTGCATTTTAACAGCTATAAAGTGATAACTTATAGCTGACAAAATGTATTCTTTCTTTCTATATTATATGTATATATACATTATAAATATTATATATAATATATTAGGACAGAATGTATGTGTGTTAATTTTTCTATAGACAAATTTGCATAATCAAAATAGATTACATACATCTATAAATCAAATGCAAGCAAATGCACACATACCCTACATACATTCATTATTTTCTGTATTTTTGATTTTAAATATTTGAAACTAATTCACTTTGTGTATGTGAATGTGCTTGTAAAAAATGAGTATGGGAAGATAGTTTAGTTGCTGCACAAGTATGAGGAACTGACTCAGAATTCCTAGCTCCCATGGAAAGGCTGGGTATGGTGTCACATATCTGTAACCTAATGCTGCAGAGTAGAAATGAAAAAAAAAGAATACATTGCTTGTAACTCATCAGTTAAGCAAACCAGGGGGGGAAAAACCCAGAAAACTCCAGGTGCAATGACAGTCCTTATCTCAAAAATAAGTTTATGAGCGTTCAAAGAAGGTAGCAAAGATTGGTCTTTGGCCTCAACATGCATGTGCGCCTATGTACCCAGGCATATTGATATTATTACACAACATACACTCAAAGAAAATGAGTCTAATTCCTTTAAGCATACACTACTTTATCACTCCACCATGTAGCTGCTGTTACTCCCAGGACCATTGATTTCACTGTAGTGAACTAGCCCTTGTAGACCAGCCTGGCCTTAAACTCGTATTCACCTGCCTCTGCCTCCTGAGTGCTGGGATTAAAGGCATGCGCCACCACTGCCCAACGCTTTGTTCATTTTCTATCCCTTCCTTTTCCCCAACACAAGATCCCTCTTGCTTTTATTCCCAACTGTTGCCAGTTGGGTCACAAAGTCTATTCTATTTCCCCTTCCCATGGCGATTCAGGCATCCCCGTTCAACTCGCCTTGTTACCTAGTTTCTCTGAGTCTGTGGATTGTAGCATGGTTCTCTTTTACTTACAGCTGACATCTAATTTTAAGTGAGTACTTCCCATGCTTTTCACTCTTGGTGTAGTAATCAGAGCGGTGGGGCTGTGTTCCCAGCACCCCGGCCGCCTGCTAGCTTATGCCCCGAAATAATTACATGGACACTGTATTCTTTTAAACACTGCTTGGCTCATTAGCTCTAGCCCTTACAGGCTAATTCTCATATCCTGATCAACCCATCTCTAATAATCTGTGTAGCATCAGTCTTACCGGGAAAGATTCAGCATGTCTGTCCTGGTGGCTGGCTGCATTGCGTCTGGCCCAAAGAGGGGAAGCGTAGCATCTCTGAGCTCACTTCCTCTTCTTCCCAGCATTCTGTTCTGTTTACTCCTCCCACCTATGTTTTAACCTATCAGGGCCAAGCAGTTTCTTTATTGCTTAACCAATGAAATCAACAGATTGATATATGACACTCCCACATCACTCTTGGTCTGAGTTATCTCACTCAGGATGATTTTCTCTAGTTTCATCTGTTTGCCTGCAAATTTCATAATGCCGTGTTGTTTTTAACACCTGAGTAATACTCCATTTTGTAAATATACCATATTTTCTTTATCCATTCTTGTGTTGAGGGATATCAAGGTTGTTTTCAGTTTCTGGATATAATGAATAAAGCCACTAAGAACATGGTTGAGCAAGCATATTTGTGGTAGGATTCAATGTCCTTTAGATATATAGCCAACAGTAGTATAGCTGGGTCTTGAGGTGGATCTATCCCAGTTTTCTGAACAACAGCCATATTGACTTTCATATGGTTGTACGAGTTTGTACTTCCACCACAATAGAAGAGTGGTCCCTTCGCTCCACATCCTTGCTAGCATGAGCTGCCACTTGTGATATAGATCTTATTCATTCTGATATGGGTAAGTTGTAATCTCAAAGTAGTTTTGGTTTGCATTTCCCTTGTGGCTAAGGATGGTGAACATTTCTTTAAGTATTTCTCAGTGAGTGAGTGTGCTCTATTAATTCTCCCCTTAGATCAGTATCCTATTTTTCCTTGAATTATTTGTCTTTCTTGATGTCCATTATCTTGGTTTTTTATATATTTTGGATATTCACCCTCTATCTGATATGGAGTTGGTGAAACTCTTTTCCCATTCTGTAGGTTGCTGGTTTTGTGCTATTGACAGTGTCCTTTGCCTTACAGAAGCCTTTCATTGCCATGGTGTCCCATTGCTTAACTGTTATTATCAGTTCTTGTACTATCAGTACTCTCTTCGGGAAGTTTTCCCCTGTGCCAATGAGTTCAAGGCTTGTCCCTGATTTTAATGGGATTGCTTTTAATTTCTCTCCATTTAGTCTGATGTTGGCTATAGGCTTTCTTTAAATTGCTTTTTTTCCCCACACGCATGCTCTCTTTTTTCTTTAAAATCATGTAACATGTTGTCATCATTTTCATTTCACAGGTGAATTAACCTGCTTACATGGTAAATAAGTAACTCTTTTAAGTTCATGTAAATATCAAGTACTGCAGGGAAATTTCCTAGAAGTTTTCTATAGTCTGTAATATTGAAAATAGCACAAAAATACCACATGTGATAGGCAAACTGAGTAACAAGAAGGAATCCGTAAGTGTTCACACTTCCCAGTCTAAAAAATTGCTGAAACGGTAATTGGGATGGTTACAACACAGGAGATTCAGGTACAAACCTTTGAACAAGAAGAGTGACAAGCCAATCTATCATGTAAACCTGGATAATTTTGAGGACGAAAGTGTCAAGCAAATAATTGCTCAAAACAACAGCCTTAATTTAGGCAATTTTATATCTGATCATCCAGTCAATAAATACATTCTGCAATATTCCAGAACAAAGCAGAAAATTGCTACCCAAATCTATATTTAGAGTAGGTCATAAAATAACTGTTTTGAAGCAATATTTATGTAAACACTTTTGCCACAGGCAGGTTACATCTATTGTAGGTTTTCAGAAACTAATATTATACCTTGCAAAAAAGACTTGCACTATCTCATTTGACACTGCTCCCTCGATTTCTGTTTTATGTAATGACAGGAAATAACCATATGAATACCTCCCTGCACCTCTTGCAAGATGCATTTATGTTGTATTAGTTTTCTTTCAAAATGCCATGAAAAGTATTTCATTGCTGTAGGAAATCTAATAATAATAGTGTGTAATAGAGTGGATACTTATGAGCTATTATTTATAGGCAATTTACTTTGATGTAGGTTTCTGTATATTGAACAAACTTAAATTATATTAAATGCGTTCTTACTTTTCTCTACAATATTTGTATACCTAGGCAACGTTATTTTGCATTTTGTTCATATTGTATGCATGTATGTTTCTACCTCTGTTTAAAACATTTTGAATATTGATACAATTTTAGGATATATTTATCATATTGCAGTATACATTTCTACCTCTGATCAATATACTTATACATTGTTTACATTTTGAGGTCATTGTCTTCATTTGTTGCACAGTTGTTAGAGATTGTTTAATATTCTAGTATGAAGTATTAGTCTTTAAGTTATATAGGTATTAAGAATTATTGGCCAATAGTCATCCATGTTTGTCATACTTATAATTAGACTAATCAGGTTCTTTAGATACATAGAGACTGTATTCTGCATATACAGGAAATTTTCAACCACTTCAAAGAGCTATAGAATATGACATTTAAATAACTTAGGGTTCTGTTGACATGAGAAACGAGTGCTCCTGGAAGCACCAATCTATTCCTCAGAGAATTTTGAGCTCTGAAGACACTCCACTTGGAGCTTGTTTTTTTCTTGGTAAAACTGGCCTTTGGGCAAGGAACTGCCCATGCATGGACCTCTGACAAAATGCACGATGTCCGGACAGGACAAACGAGATACAAGACAAAAGACTGTCATAACTTGCCAATACAGGGCAAGATGGTTTTGAAAACTTTCCTGCCTCTGAAAACGGTTAGGCCTTGGCCAAAGTTGGTTGTTTCAAAATTGCAAATGAGACTTTGGGTGATTACCCAGGTAGCTAGTTGTCTCTGTTATTTGTTACACATTTTTGAAAGTTGCTTTATTTTACTTCCTGATTACTCAAGCAATATTATTTCCCTCCTCTGGTCTTTGATGGGATTGAAGAGTAGAGAGTTGTAGTTACTTTCCTCTCATGATGTGGCTAAGTTATTTATAATACAAGACATAAACTCCTTAAGATATAATAATTATTAAAATAATTATCACATGTTTTTTGTTTGATGTTGTTTATGCTGGTTGTAATTCTAATTTTAATTCCAGATATATTTTCTTATTGTATATAATTTTGTATTAAAACTCTCTTATTTAAACAAAAAAGGGAAGTACCCAGGAAATTCTACAGCCAGTAGCCTTTAAGTTACCCATCCACTTGGGAGTGTACTCTTATACTATAAATGTTGATATAAAGCTTGTGTTCCCTCTCTCTTCCAGTTGCTGGATTTGGTTCCTGTTTCTCATTTGTGCAGAGGACTGTGATCTGAGAGTCTACCTCTAAATAAATAACCCTTTATTATACTCAATTCTGAGCTAGTGTGGGATTTCTTTTTAGTGTCCATCTTCATTTCATTCAGAAATAATCTTGGATTAATGTTTGCCTTAAAATATATATTTTCTACTGTCTATTAGGAAAGCGAGTTAATTTTGTTTAAACTTGTTCTACAAGTTTTGTGTTTTGTCTAATCTTCATTGTTTAATATCCAACCTTTATTCTGTGCTATGTAAATTGGTTTTTCTTCCTCAGATTTTCTATGTTAATGTCGCATTTTAAATGCTACAAGAACATTTTTGTACAGAGCTTTAAATCCTTCATGAAATAGGGTTAAACTAAGCACCTCTTGTATCTAGAAGTTGTTGCAAAGCAATAGAAATGGTATACTCTTTTCTTAACTATAATTTTATAGATAACTATTGATACAATTGTGTAAATGTTACTTACAGTGTAAGAGACAAAAGAAATTCTTAAAGAAGATGTGATGAGTGAGAGATTCTATGTAGGTAATTTATGGACATTCTTTCCATTAAACTAATGTCAGAGCAGCTTTTTTGAGAAATGTTTTTCTTTACAGTTAGCTCCCCCAAGGTGAGAGGCAGTCAGAACACTGAGGATAAAATCAGGTGTCAAACATGTAACAAGAATAAGCAAGCTGCCTAGACAGAGGAGATTTCTAGGCATCAGCGTAGAGACAACGATAGACCTAAAACAAAAAAAAATGTTTTATAATATTTATTATAAAAATAGATTGGTCTTGCAAAATGGCTCAGTAGCTAAACTACTTCCTATAAAAAACATCAGTAGCTGAGTTTGGGATGACAACATCCATGACAAAAAATTTCCTTTGTGTCATGCACCTGTATTCCCAGTTCTAGAAGACAGGGGCAAGAGAATACAGAGCCCTGCTCACCAGTTAACCCAATCAACTTGTGAGACATGGCTTCATATGAGAGAATCTCAAACACAACATGGAAAGATATTGAAGATTATAACTGACATGTGTGAGTCATGTACAATCATATACACCATATGTACACATCCACAGAACAAATATACCAAACACATCATTAACATAAAAAAACCTCTTACTTCAAAAGGATGAAGATACCTTATTTGTAGCCAAAGATGATTGGTCATAAACCAGGAACAGAGACTAATATTATCCTAAATTCTGTGATTCAATGTGGTCACAGTTTTTTGGTGTTTTACAGTTGCAAAACAAAGAAAATCATAGATCAAGAAACCTTAATATATTGGTGAAAATATCAAGTTGGTCTGTTAGGGTAAAGCAGGAAAGACTCTGCTGTGGACTCAAATGCTGTCTGGGGCTTTTAGTGAAAGCAAATAGACTCTTACATTAATGCATCTATTAGGTTTCAAGTGATAGCAAATGAAGATATTGTTGGGTCACTGACAGAGAATAAGGGATATTTGGGGGCTATAACAGCTCAAGGGAATTTTTAACTAGTTCATAGATCTACAGCATTCCAAAATGTGGCTCTTGGAAATCATTAACATTGATACTAGCATATAAATATATGAAGTTCATAGTAAAAGCTACAACCAAAATGTATGTTACTATTTACTTCAATAATTTTCTAACTTACATATCTTACAAATATTACAAGTATTACCAATATATCTAACAAAGAAAATTAACTTCAAAGATCATAGGTGAGTTATTAATATGTTAGTCATTCCTGTTTATAATTTTTATATAATTTTATTTTGTAATTCTAGCTATTTTAAATAATGATTTATCTTTATTCCAGCTGAAGATATACTAAAAAATTGTCAGATCCTCCAAGTTTTATGCTAGAAATAATATTGTTGAAAATTTCAATGGACTAAAAAAAACAAATTGTGAACATCTAATAAATATATTGATTCTTTGAATTGTTTTCTGTGTTTCTATTTTATTGATTTCAGCTCTCAGTTTGATTCTTTACAGTCTTCTACTCCTCCTGGGTGAGTCTGCTTCTTTTTTTTTCTACAGTTTTCAGGTGTGCTAAAAGTCTCTAATGTGAGCTTTCCCCCTTTTCTTTACGTGGGCACTATGTGCTATGAACTTTCCTCTTAGCGCTGCATTCATAGTGTCCCATAGGTTTGGGTATGTTGTGTCTTCATTGTTGTTGAATTCAAGGAAAACTTTAATTTCTTTATTTCTTTTTTGACGCAGGGGTGGTTCAGTAGTGCACTGTTCAGTTTCCATGAGTTTGTAGGCTTTCTGGGGGGAGTATTGTTGTTAAATTCTAACTTTACTCCATGGTGATCTGATAAGACACAGGTGGTTACTCCAATTTTTTTTTTTTTTGTATCTGCGGATGTTTGCTTTGTTACCAAGTATGTGATCAGTTTTTGAGACGGTTCCATGAGGTGCTGAGAAGAAGGTATATTCTTTCCTGTTTGGGTAGAATGTTCTATAGATGTCTGTTAAGTCCATTTGATTCATTACCTCACTGGACTGAGTTCCCAAGGTCCAGTTGAAGAGCAGAAAGAGAGAGAATATGAGCAAGGATGTCTGGACCACAAGGTGTTGGTTCACTCAATGAAAAAGTGTATCTGAGCTAATGGGAGCTGACCAACTCCAGCTGGACCTGGACTGAACGAGCATGTGATCACACCGGACTCTCTGAATGTGGCTGACAATTGGGGCAGAATGAGGGGCCAATGGTAATGGCACTGGAATTTGTCTCTACTGCATGTACTGGCTTTTTGGGATCCTATTCTCTTTGGATGCTTACCTTCCTAAGCCTATATGTGGGGGGGGGCTTGGACTTCCCACAGGGCAGGGTATTTTGCCCTCTCTTAGGACTGGGTTATTATAAGTTATAAGAGTTAATAAGAAAGCTGAGCTAATGGGTCAATCAGTTTATCATAATATAGACCTCTGTGTGATTTCTTTGGGGCTAAAGAGCTGTGGGACCTGGTGGGAGGACAGAAACCTCGAGAACAAATAGGCAGGAAGGCTACTGTTTTATAGAAGAAAAAAATTCTCTTTACAAAGAGACATTTGTCAGTTGAATAAACAATCTAGGGAGCTGTAGGTGCAAAGCAGTGAAGAAGAAGTAATAACATCTATTTTATAGAAAATATTGATTATTCAACACATCTTACAGTCTCAAACTTAATTTATGTGTCCACAAAGCATTCGGTTTCACTTTTAACATCTGTATCAAGGGTTTCTTACTGACTATGATTTCCTTGTTATTTGATGTTTTGTAAAGACGTTTTTCCACTGATGGATTTCTGTGAAATGACAAAGTGTTATATTAGCCTAAAATCTGTTAAACATATTTGCATTATGATACATCAATATATTGTGTGATGGTTTTTATTCTGGCTGTAACATGATGCCATCTTGGGGTTCAGTAATAGTTGTGATAACAAGAGCAGTACAATGATAAGGATAAAATTATCTATGATGATGGTAATATTAAATTCATTGAAAAAGGAAGTAGGAGAGAGGCACAGGATCTTCACCTGTCTTTCTGTCCACTCTCTGCTGTTCAAGTGTTTTTAGCAGATGTTAGACTGTATGATTAATGGAAAATTAATGTCAAGTAGGATTCCATGATGTAGTTTCAGGAAGTTATCATCCATGATAAAGTGGGTTTCTGTGGTGGAAGGAGTATTTACGGGGGTGACATACTTTCCTGTAAACCCTTATCTGTGCTCAGTAAAGAGATCCAATAAAGTCACTACTCTCAGGCTGACTTTGTGAGATCCTTCTTTGTTTTGTGCTAAACACTCTCTGGGGTAAATAGACTCTTGTTCCCATTTTCCCCCTACAAAGTTAACACGATACATCGCTGTGAAAATGTTTCAGCTGTGAAGAACTGTCTTGTTTTAATTATCTGAGACTAAGTGCTGAAAGGAGATGAATAGCTGTGAGGATGAATCCTTCATTTCTATATATGGACAAAATGTACACTTTCCCCTTCTGTACCTCCACAGGTTCCTTGAACATAATCATAAGGTATCCTATTTAATATTAATCATAAGGTATTCCTATTTAATGCCAGGCAGGACACTGGCTAGATTATGTTTGGTACTTTTGACTTACAAATGCTAGGATGAAAGTGTCACATATGATAAACATTTGTTGTGCGTACTCTGCCACATGACTTGATTTTCATTCTTTATGTAATTCTAAATCCTGTAATTTCTAGAGATGTATTTGATGACAACGTAGCAATAACAGTGAAATATTACAACTAGAATAATCATAGAAACTGTCGTCTAATGACAATTCTGCAGGTTAATTTGTCCTTTGTAGGTGTATGTGAGAATTGAGATTTGAAAATTTTGATTCTGTTCAGCTCATTGACTCACAACCAGAAATACTGAACAGGCTCACAAACACCAGCATCTTTGGGATTGTCTTTTATGCTTGTATGACCTTCTACCTAAAACAAGTGTTTGATACAAAACAATTAGTATTTTTTTCTAATATTAGGAATATTGCAATTAAAATGATTAATTTTGCATATAAAAAAATCAATCACAGTGCACTGACCATGGTCTCTCAGGATTGCATTGTTTTCCTCAATGACGTAATGTCATAAAAATTTATCCAAGTAGTATATATTATTAAGCTGCAATCTGCCTTCCTATGTAGTAGTATTTAAGTATAAATATACAAAATATCCCTGTCACACTAACTTGAATGGCATGACACATTCTCCCGGTTAAAATACTATGAATAAAATCGCTTATGAATATTTAGATGTGGGTTTTTGAGTGAACTTAGATTTTCATTTCTCAAAGGTACATTCCCAGGATCATCACTCTTGAGATTATCATACTGTCTGTTCATTCTCTGAGAACCTGCCAATTTCTCCATAGAAGCTAGACCATTTGAAATTCATACCAGTGGTGTGTGGATAACTAAACACTTCTGAAGGCTGACTCTCGTGGCCTATTGACACTTCTCCTTTTTAATATTTTCCTTGCTTGGCTAACTTTGTGTTTTATCAGAGGAGGTGCTGAAAACTGGACAGATAGGGCATAGGTCCCAGAGCCAAGACCATGAGAGAAAATGACCAGCCTGAGGCCAGGAAGTCAAGAACAAAGTTCTGGTTGCCTCTCCCTTGTTATGTCTTAACTTTGCCTAGAGACCATGCCTCACGAGGGGTATAAACTGCTAGGGTACACCCAGATATGAAAGTTAGGCCAACAGGACTGCCTTCCTCATCCTCTAGGTCTTTCTCCGTTTCTCCAATAGCTTCTTTAAAATGTTCCAACAGAAGCAGTGTCAAAGAGCCAAATTCTGAGGACCCATTTCCGCAATGTAGGAGTTTGCATTCATGATTTATAATTATAATGTTATTCATAACCATTTCCTAAAAATCACACTCCAATGTGCATGAATTTGTTCTCCAAATTTCTAAGACAGGAACATTTTATCTACCCACTGTCAGGACCATCTCTAGCAGTCATTGGCTTCTCAGACACCCTGAACTCATGCTAATGGCTCTTGAATGAAGAGAAAGGTCTCTAACTCCAATTTCCCCAAATTTCCACATATCATGGTGAAACAGTGAAGGTGTTCATTTGTTCTTCTTCAAAAATTTATGTCATTGAATATACCATAAGTTTTTTTTCTTTCTTCTCTTTATTTTTATTTTTTTCTTAAATTTCTTGCACTTCATACATGTGCACAATTAAATGTATTAAGTCATATCTTCTCCATATTTTCCCTCCAGCTTTTCCTATATCCCATACAATAGCACATTTCTCTACTCCATCTTTATTGTTTAATCTAAGTGTAGTTAGGATTTCATACACTGGAAACCTAGAAGTTGCAAAACCTTCAAATATGAAGATTCTCCTTCACTGAGCAGCTATTAATTGTCCCTAAACTCCTCGATGAGTGATGTTAGTCCTCAGATCCTGTGCAACTATTTTAGATTCATCTGTTAAGAGCTCTCTGTTTAGGCTTGTACTCCATTTTTTATGAGCTTATTCTTAATGCCATTTTTAAAAGGTTTCTTTACCAAAAAAGATATTTAGACTTTTTCATTTTTTTAATTTTGTAATTACTATATTATTTTTCCCTTCCTTTTCCCTCCATCAAATCCACCAATTTATCACAACTTCTCTCTTTCAAATTCACAGCCGTTTGGTTTATTAATTGTTGTTGCATACATGCGTATATATGTAACATATCTATGTTCTCTTGGTCTTCTTCTGGGACTCTGAACAGTGGGAACAAGGGCTATCTCTGACTCCTTTAGGGAATTTTGGCACCATACTTTAAGTACTTGATTGCCTTGTACAGCCTTAATACAAGGGGAGGTGCTTAGTCTTACTGAAATTTGATAGGCCACACTTTGTTGAACTCCTGGGAGACTTGCCCTTCCCTAAACAGAAAAGGAGGGTGAGTGGATTGGGGGTTGGAACAGAGAGGTGTGAGGGAGGGACTGGAAAGGGAGGAGGGAGGAGAAACTGCTTCTTGGATGTAAGATAAGTAAATAAATAAATTTCAACTAAGACAGGCACCTATTAAGATGAGTTTAGCTCTTGGTGCTTCATAAACCCATGTGCCGTTGTGTTACCAGGTCTCTTTATTTTTATCTAGAAAATATTAGGGCATACATAACGTAAGATTCCCTGTATCCTAACAGTTGTTTAAAAACAGGTCATTTCCAGGCCTATGATGTCCCGGAGTTCCGTGGTGCACTATTGCCCCTCCAGTTGAGAAGGTGTAAAATGAAATCACTGAAATGACTCCATTAAAATACTTTACAAGCCATTTTCATTTGTTCCATATTGAGCTATGAAATATTTTATTGCTTAAAATAAAAAGCAGTAGGCTTGTAAAATATTATCATTATAGAAAGGAATTTTTTTAGTGCTCATTCAAGTGATATTTTTAAGTTCTCTATTATGACTTAAATTAATTATAGGCATTGTTTTTAAAAAGGCAACAATTTGAAGATTGTTGTTCAATCAGTGTTGACCAGCAGTGAGATATCATGATTTTTGTATTGTGGATTTTCCTAAACATGTATAATTATAAAATCTTTGACAAATATTCTCTCTTATGAATGACATGAGGACTGTGACATACCTTTGAGCTACACTGATGCTATAAAACCAAGAACTGCAATAATATGATACTGGATCAAATAGCTGACAAGTATTTGATCACTAGCAAGTACCTAGTGGATAGATAAAATATACATTATAAATATTTTGGAAGATGATAATCTTGGATGAAAGACATCAGAGCATAATGGGATTTCAGCCTCTCACTAAATTATGCAATTCTAAACTTGTAAGTTGTTTATTTCTGAACTTTTCAAACTGTTATTTTCAAACTTTGATTGACCATGAGGAAAACCATAGACAGTCAACTTGTGGATAAGGTCAAGTTTCCATACTTCAGATCAAATATCACCTTCCTAATAAGAAAGGATAGCATGATGTTCTGCGTATAATTGCAAAACGAAGTCAATTTACACTTAAAATTAGATGTTTATTTCTTCAAAAACATAGGAAGGTAATTGTTGATAGTCAACATTGTAATAATGAAGGTGTGCCTGACATTTTGTGATTTTTTTTTTTAAAACTCCAGAGGTAAAATATTTGTTGCATTCACTAATATTGTGTCCTTCAATTATTCTTTGATTTGGTCATCATTCTTTTTTAATAAGGTCAAATGAACTGAAACAATTGACAGAGAAAATTTGAACATGCCATCTAAGCTGAGTTACAATTATCATTTTAAAATTATGCTTATTTCTAGCCTGAAGAATGTGCAGGGTGCTTACCGTAAAGCTACACTCTAGAAATAACACAAGAAATCTCAGAGCGGACCTGTGGCAGGTGGTTACCTGAGGAATGCAAGTATCATAATGCCTTACATAATCCCTTAAGATGGCAGACAGCCAGGACAAAACACTTCCTTTCCTGCATTGTAGTGAAAAAGTTAACAAAATGGCTCATTTTCTCCCTGACTCAGCTCGGCGCCTCTCAGATTGGGTGCACTGACAGAGTAGCTTGTAAAATGCTAGAGATCTATGTAGAACTCTCCAGAATAACGAGCTTATATAGTGTGAGCATCCATCCCAGGAAACAACACAAAGCTAACTCTCAGGCAGCTCTAAGGAGATTTGCATTAGGTGATTCCACCTTGAGAAGTTTTACAACTGGACAGAAAAGGTAAGAACATGCTTAAAAGAATGCAGCCAATTTAGGGAACCGCTGTGTCTCCATGAAAGAATGACTTTACACAAACTAAACAGAGAAAAGCATTAAAAATGAGTAACAAATGTACAATAAAAGAAAACATTACAAGTCGGGAAGCAAAAATTAATTGATTTGATTTTATATGGAAGTGCATATGTAAATAAGTGCCTGGTCTGATTTACATTGATGTGTCTGTGTTCACCTCTGGACTAAGTTGAGCTAAAATCATTTGGTGGCAAATAACTCCTTCTTCCCTCTTATTGGTTTGGCATCTATGTTACAGTTCAGGTGGCCATATTTGTATAAGTCTCTTTCATATTTTTCTTTCTTGTTCTATTGATAGTTGTGGATGCTTCACCCATGTCACACTAACATGTTTGCTGCTGCTACATGCAATAAATCTTGACATCATTAAACAATAATCCCAAAAACTTTTCCTTTATCAATGATGCTCCAGCAATATACCTAGATCTTTGTGGTGGTATTCTCTCCGTGGAAGTTAAATGAGACATGATTGAGATCTTCATCTATACAAAATGATGGAGAATGCTGGGCATGGTTACTAAATGGTAAATTATAAACAATAAAACACAATTATAGGATACATACTACTCGAAAAAACAATTGGTTGCTTAAAATTCATTGCAGGGTACAACTGAATTTAAAACTTAATTCTGACAATTTAATAATGATTTGAAAAGAAAAGGAAATATCACTGTTTAAGTTATGCCATGCCTGATACATTTTAATGGCACTGTTTGACTAAAAAATTGGGGTTAAAAATATCCACCATAGCTGTAAAAGAAACCTAAAGTTTATGAAAGCATAATTTATACCAAAAACTCAACAAAGAAAATGAATTGATATTCATATATAGTGATAGTATATAGCAAATATATATATATATATATATATATATATATATATATATACTCAATCCAAGAGAAACATGGAAATATGAAACAAGTATAAGAGACTATTATGAAGCTTCAATATAATAATAAAACAAAAGGATTAATGAGAGACTGACAACTATATGCTGACCAGAAGGAAAGCTCTATAAATACAGTATGGGATATTGGAAAGAAGTAGGATGTGAAAATATATACTATACTAAGATAGTTAAATCTTCAGAGTAGACTGTTTCGTTGCCTGCTTGGCAAATATCTGCAGCTACTAATTCAGTGTTAGATAAGACAATTTCACAATAATATAAGAAATAACCTGAGAACATAGAAGAACTGCAAATATTTATACTGTAAGTAAGAGGATTTCAAATAATCTACTGAAAAAGCTCAGGTAAATACAAGGAAAAATTTTCAAGACAATAAGGTAGACAAAGGTGTAAGCACACATCTCTGGAAAAATGAAAATCAGCAAAGGACATGAAATTATACCATTGTTATCTACTAATATTTCTAGGTTAGCCCTCATTAGTCATTCACACAAAAATAAAATATTAAGTTAGGGGCCAGAGTGAATGGACAACAGATAAGAACTTTCATTGTCTGACAACAAAAGTTCAGTTCCTGAAATTACCATACGGCAGCTCACATCACCTGTCACCCCACCTGGGGATCCAATGTCGTTTTCTAGCCTCCACTAGCTTTACATACATGTGGTGTAGACACACACAGACAGATACGATTGTCTTAAATAATCTTAAATAAAATTCAAAATATATTTAAATATACAAGCCTAGGGTACACATTTTGTGCCATAAAGTAAAACTTAAAAATATAAAACAATTCATTTATTAAGGTTAGTAAATATTTAAAATGTATGTGATCATCTTGAGAAAAATATTGGTCAGATGTTCACATCTATCGCACAGTGTTCCCAAATTGGAAATAGCAGATTTCCCTAACTTACTAAACACATATTCATCAAGAGAAGTGGTTGAATTTGAAAGCATTGATGTCTCCTCCCCGCGATTCATCTGTGAGTGAAGAACTTGTTTTCATGGGGATTGCAGAGGTAACCATGGTGCCCTTGAATGCTGCATCTGTGTTTTGTTGGTCTTTTCTTAGGGTGACTGCAATTTATAGTTTCTCTCCTTTATTCCACATTTGCATGTAGTGTAAAAAATATATGCGTTATAGAAATTGAACTATAAATCATTAGATGAACTAACTGACCTAGCAATGATGGGAGGAAGAGAAGAAGGAAGGAAGAAAGGGAGGGAGGAAAAGAGGGAGGGAGGGAGGAACGAAGGGAGGAAGGAAGGAATGAAGGAAGGAAGGAAGGAAAAAGGAAGGAAGGAAGGAAAAAGGAAGGAAGGAAGAAGGAAGGAAGGAAAAATGGAAGGAAAGAAGAAAAGAAGGAAACAATCTTTGTGATTAATTGACTAATCATGCAAGGACAGCTTCATTACTCATGAAAATCATAGGGTCTTTTCTTTGTAGGAAAACAATATGAAGTGTACGTCCAAAATTTTGTGTAAATGTCTTAGTGGTGGCAACATTATTTAAATGAAATGATTGCTTATGTTAGTTATAGTGAAATATAAATTATTATTATCGACATTCTTGCTGTAAATGATTAATATATATTGTGGTGAGCTATTGTATTTTATGACTATTGAATCCCTTGCACCCGAATCCTGAGTGTAATAGTAAGTTAAAGTGAAAATATTGGCCTTGCAGGAAGAAAGTCAGCAGGTGACTTTGCAGAGCAACGGTGCAGCTTAGTGGCTGCTGGGACTGCTGTGCGATTTCAAAGCAGGGAACAGAACCAGGTCTGCTTCTCTTCCCCCCAGCAGAGTTTCACATACGAACACGTCCATTTTCCCAAAATAGAGATGCAGCAAGGTCTTTGAATATTAATTTATTCAAACCCAGTAGAAAATAAACAAAGGGTCTCTGATGGTGAGAAGATTCACTGTGTGGCTCATTAGTCTTTACCTGGGAGGAAAGCAATTGTATTGTTCCAGACATTGCGAAAGGGGGTTGAAGTTTACATATTCAAAAATAAGGAAATATTCACTTTCCCACTGTTATACTCAAATGCAATTTTCATGTATTCATAACTTTTTATTATAAAATAGGTACCCTAATGCAGAAGTTGAGTAAACTATAGCCCCATTCTAGTCCCAGATCTATTCATGACATTTGGCTAAGGAGTTTCTATGTAGATTAATAAACCCTAAAGTAGATTTAGCAAACTTTCAAACAATGTTCCATCATCACCAGAGCATATATCATAGAAATAAATGAAAAGAGGCTGTTCATGTTGCCTCAGGTGATGTATCTATTTGATTCTAGTTAATTATCTAAAACACATACCCTAAAATGTCCAAAAGTCTCAGGAGCTATCAAAATCTGGACCTTTTATTTTATTGCTAGCCCCTAAAATGTGCTTTCATTGCATATAACTGGTACATACTGTAATTAAATGTGGATTGTTGAAATCACCTTTCTTGTGTTTGGAATTAAAGAATTCGGAGCTCCGAGATGCCATTGTTTTACCTCTGTTTTAGAACTTATTTGTTTAGTTGCTCAAACAAATTCAGCACCAACAGTTTTAGAGAAATTCTCACAAAGGCTTCAGGTAGACTTTAAAATTGTACTAATGCTTATTATCTATCAACATTCCTTCTCATGCCTTAGATTCAGAAAAAAAATAATTTTTAAAGCCCTTTCTTGTTGTACGTGGATTACTCTTGAATTCCAAAAAGTCTATCTTTACTAAAAGTAATGTGAAGAGAAACCAGTTATTTTGAATAATATTAGACTAAAACCTGGCGGAATGTCAAAAAGTCTAACGTGATGAGGACAGAAAAGGTGTGTTTAATGTGGTTTAAAATATTGGCACAGTCTAAGAGTTGTGCTTTTCTATCATGGATTCTACTGCCCAATCACTATAAAAAATACCCATAGAAAAGGAAAATCATCCTCGCTCACGGCATTATGCTTTCTACAAATGGTTTCTTGTTCAGCGAGTGGAAATAGAACTCCACATGTATCAGAGCCAGAGAAGACAAATGTGGAAATGTAGTCGTTCCCCGCGTTTAACTGCAGCGAGACTGACATCTGGCAGCCACACCGCTGGGCCTCTCCACTTGAGGGCAATTCACTGCTCATTTTTAGGTTAGTATAACATTTTCCCTGCGTAGCAGCTTGCTGTGTCTATGGTACAAATGGTAGGGAGGCAGAAAAGAAAAACCAAGGGGAGTGGCAAAGTGAGCGAGTCCACGAGGAAAGTCGCCATCTGAATGTCTTCCTTTCTCAGCAGCAGTGTCATGCCATTATGTGATATGTGAGCATGTGACTTCCAGACCACAGGGGCTTATGAAGACTATCAAAATTGAGTCGTTTACAACAGGTCGTTGTTTCCATTTCAAATTTAATGCTCTCATAGCATTTGCTTTTATATTTCATATACTAAGTACTTTCTAGTTTTGATTTTTAATAGTAGCCTATAGTAATCTCAAACATTTGTAAATAATTAAGTAACAGGTGACATTATAGTTGTCATAAGATCGAAGAACCTTGAGAGGGGATTTCTGTGAGAATTCACAACGATAGTTAACGCTTAGTGCCGCATCTGGGAAACTGTGAAGCTAAAAATGTCCCCCCGTATTCACCCACAATTCTTAAATTCAGAGATTCAGTTGCTATCCATAAGCACTACCTGGGAAAAGTTAAGTGTTTGAATGAAGCATGTTGTTAAATTTAAAAATGCATGTTGTTGTAGCAGTTTTAATATGATAGACTAAATGTTCAGGGAAATTTGATACAGGTCTAACAGGGATGCTAAATATCATCCGATGACATAAGGCCATCCGCAGTGCTTGACATCTCTATGGGAAATGAGGGAAGCTAGGCCGGTATTTCTCTTTCCTCAAATGTTCTCCACAGGCTTTGTCATTCCAATTGATATTAAACCAGATGGAGCCATAAAGATAAATAATAGACCTCTTAAAATATTTTATTACACAAGTCCTGTGAGAAAACAGATTCTTAAATGTAATCATCAAGATTGCAGTGTTTCCATGATATCATATTCTTAAAATCCAGAGGCAAAACCTTCACTCTTCCTTTGATTGGGGTGCAACGAGTCAGCTCCACGCAGTAGGTTCACCCCTCAGTGAATAATGCACGCCATCTGCCACAGTCTCCACATTTTACCACTAGTGATACGATCCAGGAAATTGTTCCGGGCAGGGCACATCATACTAAATAATAGTCTGTTTTACACAAGCAGGTTATTAACTCAGAAATATTCCCAATTTCAGACTAGAAATGGAAATGGGCCCTGAACTCAGATTAGTGAAACCGGTAGGTGCCATAGAGAGTTGTGCATGGGAAGTGGGAAATGTGGCCGAAGGAGACAATGAAGGTAAAGAGAACAGACCGTCGGGCTTGCTACAAAAATAAGACTCAGCTGTTAGGATTTTTATTTTCCTAATACACCCATGTTTTACTTTGTTGACTCGGGCAAACTTTGATTGCTAAGGAAATGCATAGCACAAAGGAAGTATAAGAAATAAGATGATTGATTCGTTGCCCTGATTTATTATTTTGTTACTGTTGTTGTTTAATGAGCTATTAACCAAATGGGCAGTCATTCAGAATAATAAGTATCTCATTAAATGTAGCATTTTTTGTAAGTAGCGATTCATTGTAGGTGGTGCAGTGTAGACATTACACATCTTTTCCCCCTTAGGCGTTACCTACCAGAGGTCATCCAGTACATCTTTGTTGTATAGAATCTCCAAATAGCATCCTTCATACCTGATGCCACAGTGGGGAGTCTGGAAGACTGTGCCTGGCAAGCCTCTTTTCCATCTCCTTTCCATCTCCTTGCTCTGTCATTGCCTCTCCACATTGCTCTCCCACCAGGAGGGTCTGATTTCCATGGTAGTTCAAATTCCAGAGTAAAAAAAAAAAAAAGATTTTTAATATACAAAAAACAATCAAGCAAACAAACCAATAAAGAAAATATTATTAAAAGCAGATTTTAAATAATTCCAATACAAGAAAAGGAAAAGTGGGTCTCTGTATTTGAAAAAGAAATCATGGACTAGTTACTAGTCAATTTTTGTCTGCCAAGGTCAGTATTTAACCACAAAATAACCCTATGTTAACACATGTGCAAAGTGATATTTATTGAGAAGAAAGCCAAAACTTTATTAGGACTTGATTGAAGAGTTCTACTCATTTCTTTTTTTTTTAATTCTTCATCCTGAAATGAGAATCTCCATCTTGTATTGTAGAAATACATACTTTTTCTGATTTTGCAAACTCATATCTGGAAATGAAGCAGATCCCAGAATGATTGAACGTTAAGCTTCGATCACATGCTTTTAATAATATTTAGATAACACTTGAGACTTTGGACTTCACAGCTGATAATAGAGCGTGTGGAGAAGTTTAAGGTTACTAAGATACAGTGAATGTTTTTGGCACGCCAGAGGACACGGATTATGGAAGGTCACAATGGAATACCATTCATTGGCTGACTGTCTCTACACAATTCCTATGTTGAATTCTTAGACCCATTGACTAATGAATTAAGAAAGGATATTGCATAAGAGGATGTGCATGGATTCCTGACCCAACAGATATGATGATTGTCTCATGGAAGAAAGGGACAGCAAACAGTCACGGTGTGACACCACCCGAGAATTCAGAGAAGGTGGCTGGGTACAACCATGAAGACAGAGAGAGAACTGGCTTCAGGATAAATACAGTCATGTGAGACCATGATTTTGGAGTCCTGGTCTTCAGAACCATGTAAATTCCCATTATTACATAAGCTGTCCAAAATATATTAGTCTATTGTGGTGTACATACTAATTCAAGTCAGTTTAAATTATAATATGTGTAGTTCGAAATTAATTGCTGCTGCAGTGAACAAATTCTGAGAAAAATAAATATTTTTGTTTTAACAGATGACTCAAAATAATAAAGGACTATTTTATTTATTTATATAGTTATTTATTTATTTAGTTAGTTAGTTTTGTTTTTTTGAGACAGATTTTCTCTTTAGCTTTGAAGCCTGTCCTGGAACTAGCTCTTGTAGACCAGGCTGGCCTCGAACTAACAGAGATCCGCCTGCCTCTTCTTCCTCTGTGCTAGGATTATAGGCGTGCGCCACCACCTCTCAGCTTGCAAAGGTACTTTTTAATATATTGGAAGAGTATCAAAAAATGAAAGACCTGCAAAATGAGATAGCATGACTAAATATATCTATTTTTATTAATACTACTTTTAAAATTGATAGTAGTTAGAGACAAAACAATATACTAATATTATTTGTATTATTTATACTGTAGTACAGATTTTCTTTCCACTTTAACTGCTAAGCTAATAATTTTTAAAAAATAAAAAAGTAATCTAATGTAAACTCCTTTTTCAGTGAATTATTAGAAAAGGGGTATTAATAAACTAATTGTTTAAAATTCAAATTTATTTAACCAAGACAACATCGGTTCATACAGGAGGAATGAATGATTAGATGGACAAAGTATTGCAGGTAACAATTGATCTATCTTTACAAATTACTTTTCTTTCCCTGTAATTTTGTAGGAAATAAATATGGAGGGTGGAAGACATACCTCAATTGTAGAATGTGACCTGCTAAGTTCTATTAACAGGGGTCATGGCAGGGAGGGGAGAGGAGATGAAGGTCAGTAAGGAAAGTGTATTAAACTGAACATTGTGTCGTATGATAGTAATCGTGGAAGTCAAAGGAGCAATGCAGATCCATGAGTTTAGAGTCGGTATGGGCTACCTCTAGCAAGTCCTTATCCCATACAAGAAAGCAAAAATAAAGAAACTATGAGAAATTGTATTGCTTCCATTACAAACATACCACAGTGATATGTTTTAGAACCTGTGTTAATAAAAATATTAGATAAAACTCAGTAATTCCATTTTTAGAAAAAATAGAAAATATATGTTGCTGTGATTTTATTTTTTATCATACTACATAAACGTATAGATTTATTTCTGTTGTAACAGAAGTTTGATATAAATGAAGACGGCGATGCATACTGTAAAGCAACTTCTGATTGACCTTCCTACAACTAAGTTGACACATTAATGCTTTCTATTTTCTTAGAGTATGTAGTGGCATGCCAAATTTGAATGTTTGTAGCTATCCCAGTGACTCTCAACTCAGCTCACCTACTTAGTTTCTAGGAGCATATTTTTGTCCAAAATGAGGGAAAGAATAAAATGTTTCTGTGAGAATACAATTAAGTATTTAAAAACAATAAATACAAACTATCAATATATTTTATGTTATAATTGGTGATCAATTTTACAGGCTATCAGTACTATCTTTGAAAAGAATTCTGGATAATTCTGTGAAAATATTTTATGAAAGCTTTAAGATTGTAGTATTCCAATCTGTAGCACAAATAGGCAAATGACAAAGAGAGAGAACACAAGTTAGCAAACAAGAAAGGGTGAACTTACAATTTGCATGCCAAAAAAGGCCATAACTGAATTAATCATTAAACTCATTCTTATTGTTTTTCCCTCAAAATAAAACTGTGAAGGGAAGATTGTCAAATACTCATTCAATTAACCTGCTTGTTACTGATCCAGATTATGTCAGAGACAAGCACTCCTCCTGCCAAACGTCTTCCAGAAAGTTTGAACAGATGTCCTTCCCTGCAGCAGTACACAGAGGGGCTGTTTCCCACACTGCTGACAGGTTCCAACATGGAATCTGTTCTGTATTTGTGTATTACATGAATGGAGGATATCTTTATGCTTTAATGTGCATTTTCTATTTCTAAGTAAGTTTCACATACAGTAAAATGTACTAGTAAAAAATATTTCTAAGTTGCTTAATCATTTTTTAGCAATCCTTTATAATCACTGATTACATTTATAATTTGTAAATTCATTTTGCTTAAATTTTTGGCAATTAAATTTAAAGAAATAACTGGATTTTTTTTCATTTGGAATTTATCTTTTAAATGTGTATCTTATTTCAAAGATAATTAAGTGTTTAAATCATCTCAAATGCACCAGTAATTTTTATTTTGTTACCTTCCATTGAAAGGCCTTTGAAAATATGCAGGAATTGATATTTATTTTATTACAGTTTTTGTATTTAGTATCTGGTATTTCTAAAATTTATTGCATTAGACATAGATTGTCATAGGCGTGCTTACCTTGAACTCACATCCAGTACTATAAAGAACTGATGTGAACTGAGACACACATATGCACATGTCAGGATCTGCACTGTGTGATTCCTGAAGGATTCCATTTTTTGTCAGGATGCACTTTGCCTTTAAAATTATGGGACGAGCCGGGCGGTGGTGGCGCACGACTTTAATCCCAGCACTCGGGAGGCAGAGGCAGGCGGATCTCTGTGAGTTCGAGGCCAGACTGGTCTACAAGAGCTAGTTCCAGGACAGGAACTAAAAGCTACGGAGAAACCCTGTCTCGAAAAAAAAAATATGAGACGAGTGACTTCCTGTTAATTTTAAATTACAAATCTTTTATTGGTGTTGGCTTTCAGTCCTTATTCTGATATTCTACCAATTTGTCAAGGCTCGTTTCCATGAAACTAACACCTCTGTACTCTGAATTAATCATTAAGGATGTTCTTTTCCCAAGCTATTCTTTTCTATTATTAGCAAGTCAGTTATGCCTTTTCTGTGTCACCATTTTTTTTAAAAGTCTTTTGAACTTCCTTTGGTCAGGAATAATTTTGGCTTTATTGCTCTTACTCAGTTTCTTTATCCAATGCATATTTATTCTGTATGTTTTCCCCCTAAGTTTCAATAGTCATTTTTTTAATTTGTTTTTTTTTAAACCTGGTTTTTTAAGTAATTGTATCATATAAAATCCTTTCAATCAAAATAAGTTTTCTTATTATTTAAGAATTATTGGTACCAATTGAATCTGTTAATATCATATACTTAAGATTTACAAATCCCAATGTAATGAAAATACAACCCAATATTAGTATTCAAAAAAAGTTGTTTTTTTTTTTAACTTTTTCTGTTGCTTATTTAATTTTTGGCTGCTAAATCTAGGTTGCAAAATCCTTTGGCATTAGAGTATTTTCACTTTACCTTTCTGGATTGGATTAATAAACTTCCATACTCACTTTCCTGTTTAAATTTGACTCACGTTGTTCCTAAGTTTCTTTATACACTACAACAGTCATTGATTCTCCCCCAACCTTTCACTTATGGGATTGTTTTAGACAGTCAACATTCATTTTTTTTTGAAGTTACTCTTTCATCTCCTTGTATTTCCTGCTACTTCTACATTATTGTATTTTTCTTCAGTATCATCCAATTTTCCTCAGTTGTTTCTAGTAAAAAGTCAATTGTTACTGTAAATGGTTTTCTTCTTCTTTTTAAGTGTTTACTCTTTGTGTTGTTGGTTTTTTTAAATTTTTGTTTGTTTGTTTGTTTTGAGGACAGGATTTTAAGCAGCCCAGGATAGCCTCAAATGCACTAGATGAGGGTGAGGAAAGCTTGAACTTTGAACCTTTCTTCCACCTCCTCACTGCTGGAATGACAGGTGTCATTATGTCTGAGTATATGCCTTGGTAGAATGGACCCTGCAGCTTTGTGTGTTCTAGATAGTCACTCCTCCTACAGAACTGTATCGACAATTCTTGTGAGGTTTTCTATATCCTGTGTATCTACTTTCTGGGCTTGATTTCAACATTTTCATGCTGCTTTTGGCTTAATCACATTCTGTTGTATAACTAGGTTCAATGACTCCCCCGCCCCGCTTATCTTGCCAGATTCAGTGCTATTTCATATGAAGTTAAAATTAGTTAAATTTTTTCCTCTGTCTATCCATATGGGTGTGAGTTCATTGTTACATATTTACCTCCTGTTTCTGCCTCCTACTGGGACTTTTACCACTCATATTGTATAATGGACCATATTTCCTGGCAGCGGATCTTAAAACAATCATTATTTATTGTAAGACTTTGGTAGTTTTGACACACACAGTAATTTTTTCCATTATATATTTGAGGCTCCTGTGTATATATGATTTTAATAACAATATGCTTAAAGGGGAAAATTCTAGTTTGTAAACTTTTTTTAAAGCCAAAACCTTCATTTCATTTGTTTTTGATGCTGAACTATCCTTGCTTCTGTTTTATTGGACAATTTGACTCCCAGAACTAACAAAAAGAAATAGTCAACAAAATCATCATTTGCACATACATGCAAACACATTCGCACACAAACACATATACACACACATGTGTTTGTTTTTTCTACCTCTGTCATGTTATTTTTTGAAGTTAATATTTATTTTCACAAAGCTATGGTTTTATGTATCTGAAACATAAGCCACATATTACACAAATTTTTCTCTATGTGTTTCTGAGTTATTGTAGAGATGGACAATTTTGATATTATTCGGTGTATGACAGAACTGATAAGGTCAGTGTAACTTGGAACAACTTTTTATTACATATTCGAAACTATATATATATTTAATAGATTAGCTAATTTATAGGAAATTAACTTTCAATTTTTTAATCTTACTTTTTGAAAAGTGAAAGTATAAAAGTAAAACTGAATTATAAATGTGAAGCACACAAGAAAGTCGCAAAGAAACTTGATACAGAACAGTAAATGAATAGAAGGGTGCTAATAACTTCCCTTTAATGGAGAAGAAATAAAGGATGGAGATGAAATCATCACATAAATGAGAATGACATGTTGTAGTAGGAGCGGCTGGGCTGTCTCCCCAGCACCCGGCTGCCCGCATGGCTAGCTTATGCCCCGAAATAATTACACGGAAACTGTATTCTTTTAAACACTGCTTGCCCCCTTAGTTTCAGCCTCTTAACCCATTTCTAATAATCTATGTAGCACCACGAGGTGCGCTTACCAGGGAGATTCTAGCCTACGTCTGTCTGGAGTGGGAGAATCATGGCGACTCCTTGACTCAGTTTCTTTCTCCCAGCATTTTGTTCTGTTTACTCCACCCACCTATGTTTTAACCTATGAGGGCCAAGCAGTTTTTTTGTTGCTTAACCAATGAAATCAACAGATAGAAAGATGACCCTCCTCTATCAATGACACTCCTGGGATAAAGTTTTCTATAGGGATCTTATTATATGATGAGTAAGTAAGAGGCATGAATGAAACTTAACATTCATGGGTTAATGAACCAAGATTAGTTCCATAAAGAACACGGAAATAGCCAGGGGAAATGTTTGCCACCTGCAATTTCTGCAATTGGAAGCTAGCAGAGAAGGTTTGCAAAATGTTTAAAGCCCCCATGGGCTATATTTTGAAACCATGAAGAAACATTAAAAGCACAGAAATAAGAAGAACAAGGAAGGATCACAGAGTATAATAGAGAATTGTTTTAGATAAACAGGAAGAATCTTAAAGGTCAACGTGGACTCTGGAAAACCTGAGCGTTATCAAAGACAGCTTCTGTTATTTCAATAAATATCATATAGGTTTCTAAGGAATATTAATATTAGGAGTATAACAAAGTCAAGAGGAAATAAATAATATATGCAACTATCTGGTGAATTATTTATAGTTCAAGTGTCAAACTACATGAGGGAGATTCATAGAAATCACAAAGGTTTGGTTCTCTTTGTCCCCACTACTGACTGAGTATCTATGACTAACCATAACTATATTTTCATGATTAGGAGATGTGTCATACTCTGATGGAAAGTGCACAACTTTGGTTTTTATTACGTCTTTGATACTAAAGGTGCGTGTTTATTGGTTGAAACTAAACATACCCCTAATCATCTACTAAGCTTAATTAAGCAAGCACACCTTTCTTGGATGTTGTTTCTTTGTATATAGCAAGAACTATGTCCTTCTTTCTAGTCATGGGAACTGGGTACTGATACTCAATTCATTTCATCCAGCATTTTCATGCCTTGAAAAAAGAACAATTGACCAAACACCTGACAGGGACCCTTGATTGCATTGTGTTTTTTTTTCCACAATAAAGAGAGTTTCATGGAGGTAAGGACCAATCACAGTTTTCTGTTCCTCTGATATATTCACATATCTATAATCTTTACTTTCTTAGGTGATTTTTATTGCACTACACACAAATATTACTAATAACTTGCATGTTCCAAAGTCAATTAAGACTTCCCCAATGCTCCACAGAGGAAAATCCCTTGAAATAAAATAACAACCTAGGAAAATTTTCACTAAGTAGAATGTCATAAAGGAGAAAAATGGAGAATGTAGTGTATTGAAATAAATCAAAGTTATAGTCCTGTAAATTTTCCGGGTATATAAAATAGACACACACAAAGCTATTTAGTGTTCTCTGAAAAGAATATTCAAGAAAAAGCAGCTATAAAAATTGAGTGAACCTTTTTCACCCTGCTCCAAATGGCAGAGATGATTATGACTTTGATTTTCAAATACAGGACATTTGGAAAGATTAGAATTATGAAGTCATAAATTCCTGGGATAAAACTGTCACTGAATGATTGAAAAATATGCTTCAAGTGGATTGAGTCTTATCCTAAGAACTCCCTATGCAAATCCAAAAAAGAAAGTCTCTCCATGGTATTTTCTTTCAATTATATCATGCAAAACCATATGAATCTCCCATACCTTTCCATTTCTCTGTTGTCTTTTCTACTAAGGTCCTGCCCTTCAAAGAGGCATGTTTCTGTTTTCTAAGAATATATGCAATGAAATATACTTCTCTTCGTCTGAGTCATTTTTCTTCTTAGTATGATGACCTCAAGTTTCATTAATTTTCTTGCAATTTCATTTTGTATGGATGAATAATACTAAAATACAACATTTTCTTGGCAATTATCTATGGCATACATCTGAGCTGGCCCTATAGATTAGTGATTACTAACACTGTTATAGATTCTATGTGAAGAATATACTCATAAGGGAAGTTCAATTTTTTCCTTCTTAAACCACAAACACATATGAAAAGACTGACTTTCCCTCATTTAGAACACATGAATTCTTGTGAGAAAAATTGTCCTGTATATCGAATCTGTTACCTTTTCTCAGTCATGATCAGACAGACTCCAGTCTCCTGAAAGGACTTAGGACACTATTGTTGATTTATTATTTTATGTGAAAGAAAACAAAAATCTAATTTTCATAGATACTTTCCTTAGAAAAGTTTGTCCATCCCATTTCCTAATTCAAACACTTCTTGCTTTAATTGTTGAGAATTTGTTCTTTTAGATTTTTACAGATGTATACAAACTGTTTCAATCAAACCTACACTCCAGCCACTCCCCTGCAACTCCTCCCAGAGCCCCGCTCCTTCTCATTTCTGACAATATGGTTTTCGTTTTTGTTTTATGTCACTGTGTTCAATTGGCAGCGCAAATATACACTGCACACACAGTGGCAGCTCCTGGCATAATGGAAACCCGCTGGTACTGCAATCCCAGTGAGCACAGATCCTCTCCAGCTGTCTTAACAACCTACAGCTATTCAGCTAGAAGAGAGGCTTTGTGAGTTGCTCCCCATCCAGGGCAGACTATTCATATCTTGATCACGTGCGTGCCTTGTGAATGAAGCCAGAAACACTCTGAGTTTGTCATACCCAGCTATCATTCCTTTGCAGCTATCCTCTTCTCTTTATGACGTGTACACTCTTTTCCTTCCCTCTCCATCTGTGATCCATAAGACTTGTGGCATAAAGGAGCAACATTTGAAGCTGAGCGCTCTACAGTCTCTTATTCTTTGACGTTTGACTAGCTGGAATATCCACATTAAATGCCTACTGCAAAAAAAAGTTTGATTGATGAAAATAAGAACTGTGTTAATCTATTTGTATAAATATAAACAATTATAAAGCAGATTGGCACTATGCCTATTTTTAATTGCCCTGACAATGCTGAAGCATTAATAGGAAGCTCATACATGGTGATTCTATTGGCCTCGTCCATATTGGGTCTCAAGGTCTAAGTTGATACAGACTCTTCCTCAGGAGTGTGCCATATCTCATTATAGATGGTTGTGAGCCACCGTGTGGTTGCTGAGAATTGAACTCAGGACCTCTGGAAGAGCAGCCAGTGCTCTTACCCTCTGAGCCATCCATTTCTTAACATAGTAGTAGTAGGTTTTCCCCTGCAGCCTGTGATCTACCTAGATATCAGTTCTTGATGCAGTTGATAGCACCAGTCATGAATCCTGTCTTATGGATAGGACCTTAAATCCCATCCAAAAGAGATTAATGGTCATCAGAACATCCCAGCTGCACCACTGGCTCTACCTTTCTCTAGACTGTTGTTATTGTAGCTCACAGGACTGAGAGCTGGCTCAGATTATAACTGCTATTTTTTGAGAGCATCTCAGCCTTACCTTAGGATGCCATGAAATCAATCTATCTAGTGGGGAGAGAGCTTTCAGGTGAGTAACAACTTGATTTTTTTCATGTCCTGAGATTAAAATAGGTGTTGTCTTCTGATGTAGGATTTCCCCTTGTGTGCTGTGATTACAATTAATGAATAAAGAAACTGTTTTGGACCTATAGCAGGGCAGAATTTAGCTAGGTGGGGAAAACTAAATTGAATTCTGGAAGGGAGAAGGGAGGAGTCAGAAGGGAGAAGTCATGTAGCCCTGCTGAAGACAGATGCTGGAACTTTGCCAGTAACTCAGTGCCACGTGGTGATAGACAGATTAATAGAAATGGGTTAAATTAATATGTAAGAGTTAGACAATAAGAAGATGGAGCTAATGGGTCAAACCGTGTTTTAATTAATATAGTTTCTGTGTGGTTATTTTGGTTCTGGGCAGATGAGATGAATAAGTGGCCACCTCCTCCAACATTCTTCATCAAATACATTTTGTCATCAAGTTCTGGTGATGGATACAGAGCAAAGGCAATTGTCTGTGTCGTTTTGGAAATATCTGGGACCACTTTGACAAGTGAGTCATTGCTGTGTACCCTGCTCCCCGTGTCTGGGTTCGGTGTGCTAGAACCCAATTTGCAAGCTTCGTGCAAGTGGCTGGAGGTTAAAATACACAGACACACACACAGAGAGACAGCGACATGGGTCATCCTTGAATTCCCCAAGAATGCCCCCTTTATTGTGTTCAGGGGCAGATTATATAGAGATAGCCACGCCCCAGCCAAACCCACCAGAAACCACTCTCCTGCCATCAGGAACTCCTGAAGGTCTCGTGCTCATAGCAGCTGTAGGTACTCACATCAAGGGATTACAAGAAATTCAGGATCTGGGGTCTCACTGCTCCCAACAACTCCTAGGTAGGTATCTCACATCTCACTGAGCTTGGTTGTTTGAAGATTTATGGCTTCTGGGTAACGTCCCTCATGTAGCATAATTCCAATCGAACTGTTAAGTATATGTAGAGGGACTTATAAATTACTAGGCTTCCACCTAGCCTTTACTTTAAAAGCATATTTTTGTTTCATGTGCATGTGTGTTTTACCTGCATGTGGATATGTGTACCACATGCATGCAGTGTCCATGGAGGCCAGAAGCAGCTTTCAGATCCCTTGGAATTAAAGACGATCAGGAGCCAACATGTGGGGCCCTTTTCCTCGTATCTCTCGTGTTCTACTTACTTCTCTTACATCCTCTCCTCATTTTTCATGGCCATGCATTTTTAATTCTATGAATATGCTGAATTGAACACCGCAATATGTAAGTTGGAAGCTAAGAGGCCCATGTGCGAAAACATGCATTGATGTTCTTTCTAGGTCTGGTTCCTTCACTCAGTCTTTCTCGGTTTCCTCCATTTACCTGATATACCCTACATTCATTCCTCTTTCTGTTGAATAAAATCCTACCATGTATATGTAATACATTTATTTTATCCATTTATCATAACTCTAATCTGTTTACCTGTCTGATCTACCATGAATATAGCAGCAATGAACATGTATGAGCAAGTATCTCTGGAGAAAGATGTAGCGTCCAGGGACATTTGACAGAAGTAGTATAGCTGAACCACAGGACAAATAGATACATAGCTATTTGAGGAAACTCTGTACTGATTTCCACAGTGTATGCATCAACGTTTACTCCATTCCACAATGAATGAAGGTTCCCTTTCACCAGCATGTTCCCCAGTATATGTTATCTGTTCCTTTGTCAGGGTAAAAATCCTTTTCAAATAAAACAAAAACTTAGATTTAATTTGAATTTCTCTGATTGCTAAAGATTTTCAACAATTTCTAAAATATTGCTTAGTATTTTACATCTTTCCTTTGATAATTCTATAGAGCCAAGGTTCACTTTTTCATTACTATGTTTTCTTCCTTGATACTTATTTTTAGGAGTTTTGTATACTATGACTATCATTCCTTTGTTAGCTCTGTCAAAGATTTTTCTCCCATTCTGGGTGTTTCTCTTCACTCATCCCATCGTTCCAGGTTTTTAAAGAATTTCACTTAATTTTTTGAGGTCCCTTATGCTGGTCTTGGCATTGTTAAGCAAATAGGATGATACTCAAAAATTCCCTTTCTTTGCTTATGATTATGTGCTTACTATCAACTTTGCTTCTGACAACTGAAAGTTTTCAGATTATATAATAAAATCATCAAACCATTTTGAACTGAGCTTCTTTTCTTATGATAACAATTTCCCTTATAACATTGGCTGAAGATGTTGTTTTGCTTCCAATGTACATCCTTTGGCATCTTTATCAAAATAAGGGGAATGTAATTATATTGATTTGTATTTTTAAGCAATTTTCTATTAATACAAAGAATTTAATAAATTTGTATTGTGACTGCATTGGGTTAGCAATCTGCTTTTTGTAGAATCATCAGTTTCAGAAGATCCACCAATGAAAACCAGAGTTCTATCCATCTTTAAATGTCTTGTTTAATTTCTTTCATCAATGATTTAAAGTTTTTATTGTGGATGCCTTTCTTCTTTTGATTAAAATTTTATAGTTTGTGTTGTCTTTCTCAGTCTGGCTATTTCATTGATAATCCTCTTAGTTTATCCTTGTTTTCAAAAATCTTGATTTAAATCATTTATTTGTAATCTTTAACAATTTCCTCATATTTCAGTGCCTGTGTTTCATTTTCTTCTAATTCCATGACTATATTTTAAATTTCTTTCTTTGATTTTTCAACAAACAAATCATTATATATTTTCATGTGTTAATTAAGCTCATAGATTATTTTTAATTTTAATTTTTTACCACTGTCGTTGTATATAATACATGGAATTATTTTGATTTTTCTAAAGTTTGTTTTAAAGTTTTTGACTTTCTAACTTTCAAGTTACATTTTTCATTTATGGGTTTTGATGTTTTTTAAAAAATAATTGATTTGAATTAGTTTCCTTTTACTTTTCAAGAAGGGAATTTAAGAGACTGCAATCTACATTTAGATATCATTAATATAAATATTTTAATGTACAAGCTAATATCTCATGTTAATCACAGTGCTAGCATTTCTAAATTCTGCTTTCATTCAGACCATTTTCTCTAAAGATTCGTTTTGTGTGATTATGAACATTACCATATTTTGATGGAACTTAACAGATTTGTGTTTTTCACTGCGTAATTTAATTTAGAATATTTATGAACCAACAGTTCTAGATGCTGGCACCTCTTCCATGTAGTAATTTTGTAATGTGCATAGCTACAATTTTATACAAAATAGAAGCTGTAGCAGTATATTTCTAAAATATTATCCTACGGATAAGTATGGATCTGTTTTAATATTACCACATAGTATATTGATCACATAAAATTGTTTATTAACTTTTATTCAGTATTCAATTAACTGATGTTCAAACTTACATTGACACAATTCACAATTGGAAACAGATAAATACTCTTGAGTTCATCAGCTTTTGGAAAGAAGCTTTCTTTTGAGATCACGGGAGGAAAGGAGCTCATGTGTGTACAAAGACCAGTCATGTGATAGAGACATTAGCTACCTGTGTCTCCTTTCCAACATCCTCACAAAAGGAACCTTTCACCTAGTCTTCTTAGTGAAAATGAATTTGAAAAGTGAAAGTATTATTGCAGAAGAAAGGTGTTGGAGGATGACCAGACCTTACCACTAAAAAGAGAGAAATACAGGTAAGTTCTATGAAGTAATGTTGTATAATGAAACAAACATCTAAGCCATTAATGAATCTTAATCATATTCATTAGCATAAAAAGGTCACGAAGTTTAGAACCCAAACCAAATCTATCCCAATCTCACTTGTTTAATGATTTGAGTAGAGTTCTGTAAACCAAGAAGAGCCAAAATAAGAAATCTACAGAGAAAGAGAGAGAGGAGAGAGAGAGAGAGAGAGAGAGAGAGAGAGAGAGAGAGAGAGCGAGAGCTAATATTTTTGGTCTTTGTTACTCTTCCCTTTTTGCTTGCCAGATTTCTTTCTTTCTTTTTCTTTCGTGTTATTCTGAAACAGAATCTCTCAATATAGCTTGAAATAACATAGAATTTTTGATGTGGTTCAGGCTTGCTTCCAACATAGACCTTTCATTCTTCTGAGTGAGCGTTAGAAATATGGAAATGTGCCCATAATGGATGTTTAATAAGAAAAATGGATTTTTAAAAGTATAATAAAGAAAAGTTTATTTTAATACCTAGATTGTAAAATGAAATATTTTGAGTTGCATATCATTAAAAAATATTGGCAGAGAAATTTTAATCTTTTTATTGTTTTTAACTGCACTATACATTTTTCTCTGCTCCCCTCCTTTTCTCCCTTCCTGCCCTCTCCCCTTCTACTCTCTTTATGAACCCCATACTCCCAACTTACAAAGGAGATCTTGTGTTTTCCTCCTTCCTATTTAGATCCATGTATGTCTATTTTAGGGTTCTCTTTGTTCCCCTCAACTTAAAAATGCATAAAGAAAATGTGGTACATTTATACAATGGAGTACTACTCAGCAATAAGAAAATGATATCATCTTGAAATTGGTAGACAAATATATGAATCTAGGAAAAATACATATTGAGTTGTATCCATAAAGACAAATATAATATGTACTCACTCTTAAGTGGCTTTTAGACATAAAGCAAAGGGGAATATAAATATTCAATAAGACAAAATAATGCCTGTCATCAATCAGTATGGAAGAACATAGTTAGTCACCTTATTTAAATACTAACTAAAATCATAGGTTTTTATTATTACACACCTACCAGTGTAGAATATTAACACAATGGTGGGAGAAAGTGCTGGAGTAAATTATAAATTGTATGATGTGGTTGTGGAGAAAAAAAAAACAAGCAGCATGGTTTGGAAGAAGTGTCTCTGAGCTCAGGAGAGCGAGACAGTGGTGAGATGTCTCCTCAACTAAGTGTGCTGAGGACAGAAAAGCAGGAAAGAGCTACAGAGAGAGCTACACTGACAGAACATTCCCTGCTAGAAGGAAATTGCTAGTGGTCCCTGTATGTTTATCATCTGCCCATTCGGGGCTAAAAGAGTACCAGCTGAAATGATGAGAGTTGTCCAAACCACAACCACAAAATAAAACCACTATATCTTCCATCACCTCAAAAGAGTTCTCAAAGCTTGCACAGGGCCAAGAATACATCATAAAATATTCTTAAATTCATCACTTACATGATAAAGTGAGCTTACATTTTATTAGTTCCACATGACCCCATAATAGAGTCTGTTAAAATTAACTTTCAAACAGCTGTGATCTTTAAGCTCTTTGTGTTTTCAGGGGTAGAAGATAGATCAGGATGAAGATACACAAACACATGGCAAATAACAAAAAACAAAATATGATAAAATGAATCAAAAGAAAATGTTTTGTGGGGACCAATTTACAGAGATTGAGATGAAAAATAAAATTATGGGACAATTCCAAGAGCTATAGTATAAATGTGTTTGGCCCTTGAACAAGATGAACACTGCAAGAAGTCATTTCAAATTCTGAGAAAATGATAGATACCTGCCTTACCTTTTATTATATCCTAAATACAGTATAGACCTGTGACTGAAACTATTAGAAGAAAATAGACAAATTCAGGATCTGGAAATAAGGAAGAAACTGTAATTAATTGTAGAAGAAAATAGGAAGGATTTGGAAATAAGGAAGGAACTGTAGTTAATTGTAGAAGAAAATAGGCAGGATTTGGAAATAAGGAAGGAACTGCAGTTAATTAACTTATTTATTTGTTTTAATTAAGAACCAAAGACACATGACGCAAAAAGAAAATAAGAGTTGTGATAGTCCATTAAACTGAATGTTTTTTCTAAAGCAGTGAAATGACCAGCATCTGGCGATGAGTTAACATGCTGGAAAGATAAAGAAATCATTAAAAAGTCTACATAATTTTATATTAATACATTCAACAAAATAGACATTTGTCAAACAAAGATATACAAATACCCAAAAGGTAAACAAAAAGCAAAGTTCAAAGCCCTTTATCATCAGAGAAATATACAGCAAAGAAACAATGTGCAATTAGCCTCCCACTAGTAAGAGTAATGACTACCTAAAAAATAAAATAGTGTGGTTAGTGGTGGCAAGAGGGCTATTACACCCTGTTGTTGGGGTTGGAAATAATTAAAGTCTGTCTTTAACACAGTTTAGAAGCTTTTCATATAGGAATAAGAGGACTCCAGAAAAAAAGCAATGTAAGTATTCATTATCTAATAAATCAATCATGCCAGATATGCATTGAAATACTCTGCAAACAGAAAAAGAAAAAATAAAAAGCCTTGGCATTTGCATAATGTTTAGTGAAAATATCAAAGTGTGTTAAGGTTTGCAGTAGATGCAGTTTCTCATACATGGACATGAAAAATAACTGTTTTCTTTCAAAATTAACATTAAAATATTTGTTTTAGGACTAAGAATAGAAGGGGAAAATAATATTCTGTTGCAGAATAGGTTTGCCCATTTTTCAAAATTGGACTATATATTTTGAAATTTGAGATCAACAACTCTCAGGCTCTGAGTTGCTAACCCTTTGGGGAACCCTTTGGGAAAAACTGTAGCAAATATCAGCTGTATAATATATTTTATGTACCTCAATTATTTAAAAACCATTAAAATGTTTGTGCCTTTTGGAATCTTGTTGTATACTTGGTGATTTATTAAAATAGATAGCAATAAAACATATGTGGAAATGAACACTGGCTCCTTTTACAATTCACAGACCCCCCGTTCCCCAAATTTATGCAATATTAGAGTCAGAATAATGCATCATTGTCGTTTGCACAATTAATTCAGTTCTTAAGTTCTCAGTGCAATATATATCTTTATTATTGGCCCTCTGCAGGACAGATTTACTAGCTTTCTTTTGATTACTAATCTTTCATCTCATCCCTAGTTTGCACAATGACAGTTTCCCATTATTAATAGCTATAAGTCACTAAAGAGTAATCCGGGTTAAAAAAAAATGAGTTTCAGTATCTTAAAATAATAGCATCCTAGAAACAGATTATTTCAAAGTCATTCTCTAATGACTCTTTAAGAGTAAGACTGAGGCAAATGAGATGGCCTAGTGACACCTCAGAAACTAAGCATTGGGCCTTGCTAGTCCTTGGATCAGAGACTGCTGGTGAAGGCTTAGAAACTCAGCGGGTGAGTTCGAGACCAGCCTGGTCTACAAGAGCTAGTTCCAGGACAGACTCTAAAACCACAGAGAAACCCTGTCTCAAAAAACCAAAAAAGAAAAAAAAAAAAGAAACTCAGCGGGACTTAAACTGGTTAGTACATGGGTCAGCAATGGCTGGTCAAGACACTTGCTACCAAATCAGATGACCTGACATTAGATTTGAATTCAGTCCTAAAGACCCACGTAATGAAGGAAACAAATGGACTCTACTAGGCTTTGTTCTAAGATTAACATCTAAGTCAGGTTACAACCCCTCTAAACAAAATAAATAGATGGTTTTTTAAAACGTACTTTTTAAAAGAAAAATTGCCTGGGAGGGAAAGAAAGAAACAATGAGAAAATCAGATTTCTTAAGGATTCGTCTTTATTATAATTTAATTTCCATTCTCCCAGTTGAACAGTTTGCTACATGGATGGAAGGCTACTGACACTTTCATTGGTTAATCTGATTTCTTTTTCCAAATGCATACTTCTTTAAACTCAAACAGAGCCTTTGTGCTAGATAGTCTGACTTGCTAGCTGCAGAGAGCTGCAGGGAGAAATGTTTAAGCTGAAATCAATATTGAGTCCCCCGTTGTTGATAAATAATACCTTGCTGACCTCCACCTTCTAAACGGCTCTTTTTTCTTGCTTGGCGAATACAAGCAAGCAGCTAAGGATACTCACTGTCAACCATTCCTAGGCTTCTGGAGGTCAAGAGAAAAATGGAAGAAGACATAGATGCCCCCAACTCATGTGTCAGGCCAGCAAGAGTCCAGATTTAGGTTATGTTTATGTGACGTTTATGTAATAAGCAAGGCCAAACTGAATGATGAATGATTTTCACTGTGTCTGTGCACAAATGGGTTTATAAAATAGCACCTGCCATAAATCACAAAAACAGTTTGTCAAATGTAACGAGAGGCTAGATGCATCTTTATAATTACTTCAGGCATCTAGCATTCTGCTTTCATATCTCTGACTCCACTTTTAGACCAAATGTTTGATCCTACTTTAATACACTTATTCCCGTTCTTTTTTAAGTGTGGGTTGCTGGCCAAAACTTCTAGGAAAATTCCTTCATTCTCTCATGAGTGTCTGTCAAAATGTCTGATTTAATGGCAAGGTCCCAATAACAAAATATGACAGATAAATTTACCAGCTACGTTCTAAATCTCCAGTTCTTTATATTTTACCAAATGCCAGTATTGTCTTTAACACAATCTTTTGATCTTCTCGCATTATCTGAATGGTACCAATGACTTTTGCATTTGAAAAGAAATGGTTCCAGGAAAAGAAATGGTTACTGGAAGACAGTAGTGGTGTGAATTTGCCCTAAGTTGCTGTGGGAAACATCATGACTATTAGGAACTTAGAGGTGACAGACAGCTGAGTTGCCTGATGTGCCTATGTCTCATTCTATCACAGAGGGAAACCAAGGCAGGAACTCAAGCAGAGGAAGAAGCTAGAAACAAGAACAGGGACCATGGAGGAGTGCTGCCTACTTGCTTGTTCTTCATGTTTTCTTATCCAACCAAGAGGCACATGTATAGAGGAGGCACCATGCCGAGTGGACATGGCTTCTCATATCAATTATTAATCAAAAAATGTATAAATAATATGATAATGAAGCTATAATCTGAAGACCCGGAGAATGATAAGTACAGAGTATCACACTTGGGAGAAAACACACATCTCCCTTGATGGAAGAAATAGAATATATTTTATGGCAACCTGGGACCACCATCTATTAAACATGGGTATATAATTTGGTTTAATCTGGTCTGATTGGAATTCTTTGTCCTGGCAAAGAGGCTTTGTTAGAAAACATTTCTACCATCTTGGAGGTCCCACAGAGATGGGTCTGTTTCAGGGCTTTAAACCCAACTCTCTTTCCATCAGCTGATGACAGTAGGGGCCTAAAGGCACGAGGATTTTTACACAGGTTTCTATCTACCCCTCTCCCTTTCCTTCTTGCTGTCTGCTGTGCTTCCCAGACAGGCTTACCTGCGCCAAAATTTTTAAGTTGCTCTCTAATACAGATTTCCAAAAGTGCTTTATTTGTCTGTCTGTTAAAATTCACTATGTCTATGTGAATGTGTAAATGTATTTTCATGATGTGCTTCAAATATTCATTTTAATCTTCTTGTACCTACTAGCATTGATAAACTGTAATTAATTGGATAAAATACACGTCTAGATTTAGCTTATATGCCCAGTTTAAATAACAGGTAATGGTACCTAGTGTGGAATTTTAACAAAAAGCTTCTAACACAGAGACATGCAGCTCCCGCAGCACCCTTCAGCTCCTCCAAGAAGACAGAAGACCTTTGCCTCCAGGCCTTGCCTTTGGGTTTGGTATAGCCACCCACACAGCAAAAGTGGCCTTTTACATCTCCAGCTTTTTTGGATGCTTCACCTAGGAATCAATTTTCTCATCCTGCCAAGCCAGGTAGACTAAATCTTCCCCACACAGGAAAAATCTTTGGGCCTCTTGTACTCAGCAGCCAAGGGCAAACACTACTTCTAAGACTGGTGTTCTCCAAGGACTAAGAAGAGGATTTGGGATTGCATGTATAGCTAAAAAGCTGTCTCAGTTTTGCTCATTTATCCCTCCCAGATCTGTCTAATGGCAGTTAACAACCTAGGTACTGTTAATTTATTACTTCATCCATGACATTTAATAAAGTTTCCTGCTAAAATACAGACAGGTGTGCTTAAGAAGTTTCAGGTGTATCTTACAGAATCCAAGGTTCCCAATTACTTTAATTGTCTTATCCAAAGCAATAGCTTTTTGCTATGACACCAAGATCTAAATCTGTTCCAGAACTCTTACAGATACTACACAGGTTCCTGGAAAAGTTCTACTGCTGTATCAAAATCAAGTCTGGTAAAAAAAAAAAAAAAAAAAAAAAAAAAAAAAAAAAAACAGTCTCCAGAGCATTTTGCTAACCCCAGCCAGTATTCAAGCATATTTTACAGGTCACTTCTGCTGCCTGGGCCAAGACCAACCTACAAAGTATTCCCATAGAAGGCAAAAAGACCTGCACTAGCTCCTGGGACTTCACCATTGATACCAACTCTCCTGGATTAAGAACACCTGCCAACTAAAATCTGGTTTTAAGAATCCAGGGTTATCTGCTATTGTGTCCCATCCCATGGCTAATCCCATTTCACAAGGCCAAATAATAAAAATACTTTTTTTTTCTCCTTGCCACCTGCCTTCTCCTTCAAAAAACAACTGTCTAAGGACTCTAAGATGACAGCAAACCAGATGCCGTCCCAGCCACATCTCTTGCTGAGTATAAACCCACCAACACCCAGCTTTCCCCTCTCCCACGTCACTCCATGGCCACAGGAAGTAGCCAGACTTGAGTCAATGCTCCTTTATCCAGAGAGAGTCTAAATGTTGGTCATAAACATCACCTCAGCTCCTTGTCACACCTTTCTATCCAAAGACTCTGGAATGTAAGTGTCACCCCAAGCCTGCCAAGTGCTTGGACTCCAACTCCCAGCCTGCCAAGCACTGACCCCTTCCTGGGGAGGGTCAGTACCACTCCCACTGAGTGATGGAGGAAGGTCATTGGTTAAATAAAAAGAAACTGCTTGGTCCTCATTGGTTAGAAGATAGGTGGGAGGAGTAAACAGAACAGAACGCTGGGAGGAAGAGGAAGTGAGCTCAGACTCGACAGCTCTCCTCTCGGGAGCAGATGCCTCAGAGAGACGCCATGCCCCAGCTCCAACCCAGGATGGACTTAGGCTAGAATCTTCCCGGTAAAACCGGTGCTCACAGATTATTAGAGATGGGTTGATCGGGATATCAGAATTAGCAAGTAAGGGCTAGAGCTAAAAGGGCCAAGCAGTGATTAAATGAATACAGTTTGTGTGTTGTTATTTCAGGGCAAAAGCTAGCCGAGCAGGCAGCTGGGGTGCTGGGGACGCAGCCCCGCTGCTCATATTACTACACACTGAGCACTTAGGTTCATGCCAAAAAAAGGAACATATGATTTTGGGTTTGTGTGTGCACTCCCCCTCTTTTCCCCTGCCATGTTCCCGGCCACCCATCTATTAAACATGGGCATTTAATTTGATTTAATCTGGCCTGATTTGAATTCTTTGCGCAGGTGGATAGGCTCTGGTAGAAAATAGTCCTAGCACTATCCACTGTTTCTTTATTTCCATTTTAAAAATGGCAGGCCTCCCATGGATGTCAACAAAACAACATATCAAATTGCACTAAGAATAAGCACCTCTCAAAGCATTAAGGCTGGACAAGGCAGCCCAGTATGAGCAGTAGGGTCCCAAGAGGCTCGAAAAAGTCAGAGACAAGCTTTGCTACCACTGTTAGGAGTCCCACCAGAAGACCAAGCTACACAACTGTCACATATATGCAGTGTTGCTAAGTCAGTGACATGCAGGCTGTCTGGTTGTTGATTTCGTCTCTATTAGACCCTATGAGCCCAGGCTAGTTGATGTGAATTTTCTTGTGGTGTCTTTAACCCCTGTGGCTTCTAAAATCCTTTCTCCCCCTGTTTTCCAGGACTCCCCAAGCTCTGGCTATTGTTTGGCTGTGAGTCTCTGCCTCCATTTCTATCAGTTGCTGGATAAGGGCACTCTTGAGGCTTCTGCTTCTATCTAGGTCTCTGGACTATCCAGGCTTTGCATACAGGTAGTCTATTTAGTTTCAGGGGTGGGCTTCTTATGGCATGGGTCTCAGATTAGACCAGTCATTAGTAGGTTGCTCCCAAAATTTATGTGACAATTTTACCCTAGCACATCTTGTTTGCAAGAGGAATTGCAGGTCAAAGGTTATGTAACTGGGTTGGTGACCTAATCTCTCCACTGACAGTCTTGTCTGGTTACAGGAGATGGCCAAATCAGGCTCTATAGACATAATTTCTAAGACTCTTAGCTGAGGTATTACCCTTGTAGATTCCTAGGAACTTCTAATGCACTAGTTTCTATTTCGCCCCCAAATACTCCATTTTTTTCAATTATTTCTTTCAGTTATTTCCCCTCAAAACAATCCACATGATCCTTCCAATTTTTATCTCCTTGAGTTCCTTAAGTTTTCTTATTGCTCTATCTAGAACTTCAAGTACTCTCTTGATAGGGAGATGTAGAGAAAGTGCCTGTCCTTTTCTAATGATTGACAGAAAGAGACTGAATATGGATAGGAGGGTAGAAAGGGAGTAAAGGGAAAGAGTAGAGAGAGGGTAAAATATAATCATCAGTCCATATTGTATGAAGAAAAATCTTTTTTAATAAAAGAGTCAAAATGGTTCATATAGTTGAATTAAGTGATATTTCTAAATGGAAGACCATAATAACAATAATTTATAATAATTATAACTGATAGGAATTAGGCTGCACGTGAGGAGAGATGAATTCCAGCTCTCTGCTATGGGGAACAATTATTACTATATAATAACAATTGTGTTAGTACATTTCCGGTAAGTGGACTCTTCACCAGGAGCAATTCATTTCTTTAGAGAGAAATTACAGCTTAAGCACTGATCATATTTTATGTTCTAAGATAAAAGAAACTGGAATTTAAGTATCTAATGATACCATTGTAAAAATCATATACTTAACAGCTATAATTAAATATCTTCAAATGTTGATTTGGGAAAGACATATCAAATGAGGAAAATTTTTATCTGAAATACAAAGCATGATAAAAGTGAGAATAGAGAAAACTGAGTATTATTAGAAATCAACAGTATTTTTTTATTAATTTTAACACTGGTTTAATAGGGTGCATAGAATAATACACTATAAAATGAGAGTGACATGCTTATTTGGTATTTAAGATGATACATGTGGTGAAATAATGTTTTTGTACACTGTGAAGGTGTTTTTTCTCTCTTTGATTTAATAAAGACCCAAATGGCCAATATCTAGGCAGTAATAAATAGTTTAGGTGGGCTTTGAAAACAGGAAGAGAGCTCTGGAATGAGGAAGGGTTGAGTCACCAGGAGACTCAGGGAGAAACAAGATGAACATGCTGTACCGAGGATATGTAACAAGTTATGAAGTAGAATGTAGATAAGAAACATGGGTTAATTTAGGTTGTAAGATATAGTTAGTAACAAGTCCAAGCTATTGGCCAACCATATATAATTAATGATATGTCTCTGTGGTTATTTGGGAGCAGGCTGGTGGAGCAGAAAATTTTGCCAACAGATAAAAATATCATAATTGTAACAGCTGCAAAATTGTCATTGCAGATTCTATTTAGTTAACTCATTATGCACCCACCTTCAATTTCCTTATAAATTATGAAAAACTGTTGAGTCTTTTTTGTTGTTGTTGCTTGTGCTGTATATGAGTCCAAGATTGAGCATTCTGCACTGGACAATGCTAGAGAATGCTTATTTTTCTCTAGCAATCATTAGCTGCATGGAGTTCTTTGTATGGAGGGTAACTATGCTCAAAACACAGTTATGAATTTCTCAAATTCTTATTCATAAATATATTTTAAAAGGGAATTATAGCAAACACATTAAATGCAGAGCAAACATAAGTGCAAGCAAAAATATCATTCATAAATGTTTGTGAGACATGAATCATCCCGAACTTAAACCACAATGAATTTTTATCAAGTAATTTTTTAAACCATAATTTTATTCCAGCAGATTTAGATTACATGTATTGTTAGCTTTTCATATAAATTATTGTTGTTGAAAATCATTTGTTCAAAATGTTGAAGAATGCAAAATCTTGAGACATATGCAATTAAGAAGTCATGCAAAATGTTCTGTCAAATTAGAGAGGTCATAGCTGCTTTCACAGTCCCGTGAGTGTAAAGAGGTTTTCAGAATTAAAGGATTATAAATTGCTACATTACAACTTGGAGGAAGACACATAAAAAGGGATTCCCAAATAAGTAAATTCTTGGGTATAATTTTTCAAATTTTACATAGATTCATGACCCTATATATCTACTTGATGAAACTATATGGGAATAAAGTCAATAAGAAATTTTAATTATGGTTGTTAACACATTGCTTTGATTAATGAGATTTACATTAACATTTTCATACATGCATATGTGTTCTCGTTCTGTAATTTCACCCCTTGGCTCTCCTCTCTTTCCATATACCTACTCAATTCCTAGAAATACTTCAAAATAATTTAAAATAATATATTGCAAATAATTATCATATCCTATTAATGTGGAAAAGATAATTTGTTGTTTAATTTTTTTAACTTTTGGTTGTTTTTTTTCATTTATTTAACTTTTATTCTCTCATGCACTACACACAGACTATAGTGTCTCCTCTCTCCACTCCTCTGTGTTCTGCCCCCATGTCCACACTTCCCCACAAGGACGTATTCTTTCTCATTCAACCTCAACAATAAAAATTATTTTTAATTGAGGTAGACAAATGAATAAATATAAACTGTTTTGATTTATACTAATTAAAAATAGAAGAATTTTAAAATCCATGTTATGCTGATAACTGTATCTACCTTTATTCCAACACAATGGTCCATTGAATTCTTTTTAGATAAATAAATTGAATTGGAACTGAGGATCTAGCTTTTTTAGAAGTAGCATTCTTGCCTGGCATTCTCAGAGCACTGAGTTGGATCCCCAATTCTGCATGAAGTCAGTGTGGTGATGTAAGCGTCACACTTGGAGTTGGAGGCAGAAGAATTGGAAGTTAAGGTCCCACTAGGCTATAGAGACTTTGAGTCCAGCTAGGGATGCGTAAGACATGTCAAAATTAATTAGTAAGTTAATTTAAAAAAGAAAATAGTAACTAAATAATTGACTGGGTTCTAGCCACAACAACGAAACGCTCTTACTGTATTTCTAACCTGATCTGAATTTCTCAATGATTTAACAGGTATATTTGTTTAAAGACACCCAAGCTGTTTTAGAAATACTACAGACTTTGTTCCTTAAAATACTTACTTTTGTTGTATTACTGCTGCTCTTCTTTCTAACCAGAGTCTTTCTGTTTATTCAGGCTGTCCCTGAACTTGGGATCCTTGTGTCTCAACCTGTCAAGTTCTGGGATAACAGTAATTATCTACTACACACTTAACAATTCACCTTAACAATTCATGTAACCAATGGTGTTACATCCCTTGAAAAAAGGAATTGAGTAAATAGTATAATATATATATGTAAATATATATATATTTAATAAGATATTTACAAAGTACTTTTTGTAGTCAGTGTAAACTAACTTTACTAGAATTTGAAAACAAATATAAGCATTAATTGTAATATTTTCTCTCTTGTTGATGATAGCTTACTTCTGATATAGAACAAAGAAATGCTTTGTCTGTAAGTAACAATGTTACATGATGATTTATAAAGTGCAACATGTCTACGTGGTTGGTAGCTAAACAATGACTAAAAACTACAACCAAAAGGAGGATTTTTTTGTATCATCCCTCAAGTAAAAAATTTTGCTTGACATTTCCACAGCACTCCTCCCAATTAAGGAGACAGCTGTCATACTGAAGGAATTGGTAATCTAGTCACATGTCACCTGAAAATGTTTACGTTTAGCAAATGTTAATTCACTAGAGAATGCTCAAGTTTAGAAATTAATGTCTCCTTGGAGTTTTGTCACTGACAACAAGGAAAAGATAACTCATCTTGATTGTCTGACTGGGTTTGCAATGTCAGTCTTGTTTGTGTGTGTGTGTGAAATCACAGGAGAAAGGCTTTTAAAAGCAGTGTTGTATGAAGGTATTGATAATTTATGGTTTACCTTCTGATCTCTACGAAGAAACTGAAGTCTGATGCGTGTGACAAATAACTTATTAAGGAACTTTTTATTAATCCTTCTGATATTTCCACAGAGTCAATGAAGCACAATTCTAATTAGTCTTAATAATAAAAACCAGGAGTCAGATATCTAGGACAAACCTGAAGGATCAGAGAAGAAACAGACCAAGCCACAGTTACCTGAAGGATCAGGGAAGAAAAAGACCAAGCCACAGTTACCTCTTGCTTCTCCAACTGCTCAGAAAGTAAAAAGGCCAAGATCCTATCTATGCCCGCCTTATCACTTCCTCTTTATGTCTCACTTTATCATGGGCTGTCTGTCTGTACAGACTTCCAATCTCTATGGTCAACTAGTGGCTAGATCCTCCCTCTGATCTCCAGGCAATGTTCATTTGTCAGAACACAAACAAAATATCACAATTCACCCCCCCCTTTTTGTCCAAAATAAAAAAGAGTTACAACTTACAGAGAAAAACTATATACAATAAGTACAATACTATATATAATACATACAGTCAAGAATTTCCAATCCATTAGCATTTGACAACTTCAGAGAAAATACTGCATTATCTTTCCTATCTTGGTGAGTACAAAGTGCTGTGCCTAATTCGCTTTTTATCCTATCTTGTGTTAGCAAACCAAACTTATCCTTTGATGTTTCTCAATTTTATATATTTTACATTTTTTGTCAGTTTCTTTTCTGAATTCGTTGACAAGGAAAACTGTTACTATAACTATTTAGTCCTTAACTCCCTCAGAGACCCAAGAAGAAAATAATATTGCTTGAGTGAGCAGGAAATACAAGCAGGCAACTTCCAAAAATTGTGCGAAATGGACAGAAGCAGATGGCCAGTTGGACAGTCACCCAAGATTCTTCTACAGCCCTGGACCATCGTCTTTGGCATACAGGTCTAGAGTATCTGACAGACTGTTCTGTAGAGCAGGGTATTTTGAAGGGCTGTCTTACATTGTCTTGGCAAAGTTTTGTCATCACTTTCCTTGTGTCCTGCTTGCCTAATTAGGTCAGCATACTGTCAGCAGTCAAGGCAAGGGTACTCCGTTTCACAGTAGATAACTTTTGCCACAAAGAAAGTAAGCTCCATGTTGAATGTCTTCAATGCCTTTTTATTTTCTATGAAGTATATTAATGCTGCCAGGAGCAGATATATCTAATTGCCATATTTAAAAAAAAAAACGTTTATGTTATTAACATATCTTAAATGTCATATCCTGTAGATCTATAAGGTGTTTGAAAGCCACCTGTCTATCTAAAATATATCTATTTGAAGTTTAAAATATACCTGACATGATGTTTGATTCTAATAGGTGACTAACTACTAACCTGCCTTTCTTTAGTATCCTAAATAGTTTACAACAATAACTTTCAAAGGCTACAGTCTTGCTGCATTGCTAAATGAGCTGTATAGGTACAGTACTTTGAACAAGATTAGAAATGTATTTACAGTGTGTTCTTACAAAAATAACCTTAAATTTTTATCAATATAAAAAAATCCAAGCCAATGCAAAATATTTAAAACTAGTAGTCCTTTTTAGTTTAAATGTTGATTCAATCATTTACCTTTTAATGCTTTTTCTATATCCACCTTTTTATTTTTAAAACAAAAATCCTGAATCTAATCTCTTTTCTTTAGCTTTTTTTCTGACCATTACCAATAACAACTTGTAACCAACCATCTTAAACAATGACAAATATCCATAACGCATTGAACAACCAAAAACTACCTTCCCAATTTCTTGGGAATGAGGAAATCATGTTGTTAAAATTATTTACTGATACATGGAGGCAATTGTGTCTTTAGGTGACCCTGCAACAAAATTTGTTAAGTTCTAGGAAATGTAGCTATGCCATTTTTTTGTCCAGTCTCTGCATGATGGAAAAAATGCAGGCCATATCTCAAGTCCTGGCCTAACCACTATCAATTCTTTAAGCATTCTCACCATTCTTAAACACTCACACCTCCTTTTATCATTAATATTTTCACCCTAATTGATTATCTCTCTAGATTAAAATCTCTCACACTTTCCTTTTCCTTGTATACATTAAACAAACAACCCCTCCAAAATGACCAAACTTTCTGCCCTAAAATACAACCATGTTTGTAATCAAATACACTCTTATAGGTATCTACATAACATCTTTATTCCATATTAATATATCTGACATTATCATTCATTTGATAGATATTGATTAGAAATCATTTAAAAAGTAGAATTTACCCTTGGTTAATTTTATTTAAACAACACCTTCATTTCCTAAATCATTATCACAATTGTAAGTTGTATTTTAATCATATTTATCTGTATGATATTTATTCAGCTGTAATATCCCCATCATCTGAATTTTGATATTCATTGAGGTTTTTGTCTCTTCCATTTTCCTCCACACTGGGAGACAGCAATCAGCACAAGCAGCTAACTCATGCATGAAGGCAATGACTTTTCCAGTGAGCAATAATTCAAGTCGTTGTACTCCATATTTATTTAATATCAAGCTACCTTCGCCTCCTGAGTAGCCTGTATTATAAGCCTCATATAGGCTAGGAGGCTGAACTTAATTCTTTTTCTTTTTTATTAAGATTTTGTTGTTGTTATTCAGTTGTGGTTTAGATATGTTTAATAATACAGTATACTGGCGCCATCAGGATTTAGTCTTTTCTCCCCTCAACCGATCACAATGACAATAAAGCCACAGTGGTGAAGCGAATTCTGCTTTAAATGGTCCATCCTCCCCATGGTAGGTCTTTCCTCATATAGAAAAGTTCTCTGTTATTTCTCACATCTTGGATTGTGGGAATCTACCTACTGGACTGTAGACTGCTTTGTTTTAGGCTCCTTCTATAACACATCATCTATAACACATCACACTGCTTCATAGAAGTGACTGTGTCCATGCTTTCCTCCCCCTGTAGTTTTCTCATTGTATTCTCATCAATTATGTACACTTGGTAAATTCCTTCCCCACTTGCTATTCTCAGTCTCCCTGGCCACTGAAATTTTTCTTCATAAGAAATTTGATTGTGTGAGAGACAATATTGTTTGCTTTGAAATCATTTTTTGTGAAAATTTTCCATTTTTATAAGAGTTGATATAAAATCCATACGAAGTCCATTTTTCACCCGACCATAGTAACATTTAGACAAGAATCAAAATTAGAAACTCCTGCACTTAGCCCAGAGATTATCTTCTGTTATGGGTGTTCTTATTACTGTTAGGAAATTAGTATATATTTAGGACTAATTTTCTTCATGATAAAGCTTCATATAAATATGTTTTGCTACATGGTCATCTAGTTGCTAAGTCAACTAGGAAACAGGTCAACTCTATTCCCCAAGTACTACATTATTAAAGATTCATATGATTTTGCTCTCATGTGTGAAGTGTGTATGCCTCCATATGTTCTGTGGCTTCTATGAAGAAGCAAATCACTCTTGGTTGAAAAGGCACTTTATTTGGCAGAGTAGTATATACTGAATTAAACTATCACACTTAAAACATATTTCAGCAGCATTTAATTTGATTGAGAGATTGTCCTTAGATCACTTTTATGTTCATAATTCATTTAGGCAGGAATTAGATAATCTAGTTTTCCATTGTTTCCTAATGCATTCTATTTAATTACATTGTGCACACACTTAAACCTGTTCTTATTAGGTAAGTGAAAAGTGAGTAAATATAATGCATGCATAAAATACACAGACTTTTTTTACATGTTGGATTATTTCTCATGAAGCACCATAAATTAAATTTAAAATTTAATATGTTTTATATCTTACTATTTTGTGGTATCATTAAAATAACATTTATTTTGTTTGAAGATGAAGCATACACAAGGAAGAATAAACTGAACCAAATCTTTGAACTTTCTGATTTATATTATAAATTACGAGGGAAATGATACAAGAAGTATTTTAATGAAAGTTCTCTCTCTCTCTCTCTCTCTCTCTCTCTCTCTCTCTCTCTCTCTCTCTCTCGTTGTCTATATCTCTGTGTATCCAGTTCACATTGTTCAAACTGATTTACCAATATATACTCCAAAAACAAGACATATAATATTTTATTAATAATCCTAACATTATTGTATTTTTCATTCTCCATCTTTGTTGGTACTAAAATCTAATGAATTCTATTATGTGCCACTGTAAAATGCAGTGCATATATATACATTCCTGGCTTTACTTATTTTCTACAGTGCTATGCTCTATTCTTCATGGAGTATATGAGAGTTTATGGTTGTATATATGTAGTCATGACTTCACCATGCTATTGCTGTCTCAGTTTCCACAGAAATCCTGCATGAATTAAATTTTACTATACTCCACTATGCTCATGTTCTCTCTCATCATAAAATTTTATAAGAGTTGAAAAATCTTAATCTCCTATAATGCTAGAGTTAACACTTGTGAGAAAACTAACTACACTGCAAATAATCCAAAATAAATTCTTGCAAAGAGGGAAATGGTTATGATTCAGGCACGCATGGCCCTGACAGGTCCCACTGCGGGTGGGAGACTGCAGCAGATTTGAGACAGACAGATACACCGTGTGGAGAGAGCTTGGGTATTGTGTTTATTTAGTGGATATTGTGCAGGTGTAAGGATGGGGAGTTATGGAGAGGAGAGAGAAAGGGGGGGACAGAGAAAGAGAGGAAAGAGGGCAGGAGGAGAAGGCAGAGGCTATCTCTTCAGAAAAAGAATGGACAAGGAGAGAAAGAAAAGAGACAGGAGAACAGCTTGCCCCTTTGGGAAGTGGAAGATTGGGAGTGGGCACAGTTTGTCTCTAGAAGGGACAGGATATCCAGTGGACAGGACAACTGAATTATAATATAACATACCTGTTTTGTTTGGCATTATCACTGGTAATGTGCCTACAGATCAGTGGATACACGTTATTGTAGTTTCTGTTTGCATGTTTCTTTGCTGAGTGACACTGGAGTGTTTTTTCATCAAACTGTTGAAGAATGGGATATTTTCTTTAAAGTTATACGTGTTCTATAATCTTTGTTTATGTTACTGTATATGAATTATTAAACATTCATGTGTTTTTCAAATCCAAAATTTCATATCATAGAAGGAAATATGAAGTGATGATTCTAGAAACTCATAGGAGTTGTGTGGCTCACAATTGATTGTATTCCTTTTTAAACTAGAATTTACTATTTTGTATCTGTAATATAAATATTACTATGAAAAAGTATTGAATATGTAGAACTTACTGTGATTTTTTAAAGAAACAAACTGAACAAATTTTTAAAATACTCTGTATAGTAGTTTAAATTTAATTAACTGATTCTTTTGAACATAACCAGCATTTCTTTAAATTTAATTGGCATTTATAAAAGCTAGTAAATATAAATAACAAATCACTATTCTCCATTTCTCAGTAACTTAATGACACATAATCATTTACTGTTTGGTGGAGTAATTCTACTGTTGAAATATCAGTATTATTTGAAGAAAAGAAAAGTGAAATTTCTGTAACCTTAAGTAGCTTCTCCTTTAGTTCCTAACTCGGGATAAGGTATATTAACTGTTTTTCTCTTTTTACTATGCAGATCTGAAAAGTTTTCAGCTTTGCAATAAAAACAGTCATTTGCTGTGACACTTGGCCTGCTTCTTTAGTCTCCCAGTATAATGTGTCTTTTACCTAAATGACAGCAGTTTATTTAACGAAAGGCATAATTGGTCAAATTAAACTCAGGGCATTAGGCATTAGCGGACTTGTTAGCGGGCATCCCTAATTATATTGGTGGATTAGCTGAAACAACTAAACAGATGAGCTTCTTCCGAGTGAAAATACGGAAGGCAAACACTAAACAATTTAATGAAGCCGTCTTGCAAGGTAATTTGGCCTTCACCCCCTACAACCTTTCTTAACGCCATTCTACTGAAAGTACATGGCTGAGAGAGTATCCATAGTGAGATCTTACTTACAAAATTCTAAATGTAAGCAAATCAGACCAAACGTCCTATCAAACCCTAAGCACAAATATATCATTTTGTTATTATCTAGTGATCGATTCCTTACCTATATACATATGCCCTGGATCTATTTAGCTTATATCTGAAATAATCAATTTCATGATATCTCTTCTGTAAAGAACATACTTTACATATTCTTAAAAAGTGAAAGTTAATAAATTTTGTGGCAAACTATTTTTTTAAAAGAAAGGGAGATGTCTCACTTTTGTTTTATTGGTGTTTCATAATAAAATTTTAATTTATTTAGTCACAGTAATTGCAGAAGTTAAATTTAAAAAGGAAAAACAAAGATCCTGAATAGATAAAAATCCTGCAAAATAAAAATATAGCTGAAATTATCACCATCCTAGTTTTCAAATTGCATTGCAAAGATATAGTAATAAAATAACATTATACTTACCTGAAATTCAATATTCAATCAATGAAATAGAACTGAAGACCCACATATAAGCCCCCACACCTACAGCCACCATATCTTTGACAAAAATATAAAAAAAAAAATATGTATTGCAGAGAGCATCTTCAACAAATGGTGCTGCTGAAACCTAATTACTGCATGTAGAATAACAATTATAATAGATTCTTATTTTTCACCTAAACAAAGCCAACTCCAAATAAATAAAGGACCACTATATGAGACTTGATGCCCTGGAAGTGATAAAGGAGAACATAGAAAGTATGTTTGTAGTTGTCGGCAGAGAAAAGAACTATCCAAGAAGAACTCCAATCATGCAGGCTTTAAGTAACAATTCATAAATGAGACTTTATGAATGTTAAATATAGCAAAAGACCTCATCATTTGAGAGAAGAGGCAGGATAGAGAATAGGAAAAATTCTTTACAAGCTATACATATGAAAGACATTAGACATTAGAATATGTAAAGAACTAAAAGAAAGCCATAATCATGAATAAAAATCTAAAAATCAACACATAAAACTAACAGCTTAGGAGATAAAATATGAGTGGCTTATATATATACATATATATGTATGTATGTGTGTGTGTGTATATATATATATAATGTTCAGCATCCTTAGACTCCAACTAAATACAACTAAAAAGTATTTTAAAAATTTATCTTTCCCCAGATAGAATTACTACACCTTAAAAAAAATTAAGATTATGACAAATGCTTGCATGTTTATGTGAAAGGAAAAATTATTCACTGCTGTTAGGAGTATAAACTGGTATAGCCAGTTTAGAATTTAGTGTGGAGGGTCTGCAAAAAATCAAAAATAGATCCACCATGTTTTATGACATATACTTTGCCTAATATGTACTCTGGTATGGAGGGTTATTTGTACAGAATTTATTTTAATTCACATTTTAATGAAGTTATTAGGAAATATTTTGAGTTCTACGAATGATTCCCCTCTACAATATTTGCGCTTCATTTTTCTTTTTGGATAGCAATTTTTGTATCACACAATGCCCAGTGTTGACAAATAGATTCAATATCCAAGCATCTACAGACAAGGCACAAATATCAGAAATTAGATTATATGTGATCAAAAGGAAAAAAAATGCCATTAAGGTGGTTAAGTCCATGATCATCTGCTATGGATCAAGATAAAGTAAAATAGTTAGTTATGTATTTTCAATATTACATTATATACAAAAAACAGAACAGATTATATTGTTCAAAAGTGGGACATGAATTTGAAGAATATGTAAGGGGGTATGCTACAGGGCTTGAAAAGACAGAAGGAAAGGGGGAAATATTTTAATAATATTACAATATCTAAAAATTATTACATACAAAAATAACTATGGTCTAAGAATTTATGTAATGTTATATGAATATTAAGTTAAAATATTTTATGTGCCTAAACAAGTAATGAGAATATTGCACAGGACAATGTAATAGTAAATACATAAATGAAAATATATTTAAGAAATAACCTTATACTTATGTGTATAATATTTCAAAGTCATTAACTAAATAATTTTAGAGAAAACACTTTTTATTGTAGTTATTTTCAAGGGCCTAAAGTTTTTCAATTAATGGGAAAAGAAATAAAATAAGAACATTCAGTAAATATCATATTTAACCAAATTATTTCCTATTTATTATAAATTTGTATGTTGTATACTTTGTGTACAATTGTGTAAAGAAGAAGAAAAGTCATTCAGGCAAGCGTCAAAGTTCTTACAGATTCCAAATTACAACGCCGAGACTTCAAATCATGTCTAGTTGATTACAGAATTGTCATTTAACCACTATGCAAAGTAAATTAACACAAAACAATTAAACTTCAAAAATACTTTGGCAGTCGTAAATAGCTCGAGTAAAATCAGTATAAAAACTTCATTAACATTATCCTATTACATGCAAAGATGGATGAAATTAAATATAAACAATTTGCTTTTCCAATGTTGTTTATTTTAAAGTTATTGCTTCTTACATACTTTGTAATCTCAAGACAAATGCTGAACAATTAAGTACATTTTCTATTACATAAAATATATTTGGTTTCTCTACTACTTCTTGTAGGTACATATTTTATTTATTTAATATAAGTAAAACAGAAAGATTAGAAATTATTCAAGAAAATAAAAAGAGAATGTTTTTCTTCATGAATAAAAACCCGAAGTATATGCGAGTTAATTTTCCAAGTTGGAAATTTACTAGATATCAATCCGCCAGGTGATTTCCTATCTGTGGCAAACTACCAATTGTACTCTTCCCTCATAACTTGTTTTATAGGTATAATTATAGATGATTCAATAATATGATATTAAATTTTCTCATTAACTCTTTACATGCACACTAAAATATAGAAAGCTTATTCTATTATTTCCTAATAATAGAATTTTATTCTCTAATTTCATTCATTTATATATAGATGTATAAATCTGTAGTGTGAGATGACTATATTTGATTTTAAGTTTATGTATTCTACTTCTTTCTATTATGTAATATGCTTTCCAAAGCCCCAACTAATGGTGGATTGGAAATTAAAAATAATCAGTGTCTTGTTTATAAGTCAGTAAGTGCTGGCAAGTTTATCCCTGAACTAGTAGGTGCTACATTCATAGCCCATTGATGTATTAACGACTAAATTTTGTGAAAACATTGTGTATTTATACTTGGTACACACTGGTCATATGGTACACAAGAAATATATTTATGTCTGTATTATTGCATATTGGTTAATAATTAAGGTATCTTACTTTTCTCAAATGTATAGCTATAATTTTCATTTGCAATCTAATAAAAATAAATTCATTAAAAAGCAAGATTTTAAAATAAGCAATTACATGTATTTTTCTTTCGATATGAATATAAAATCTTGTGAGTTTTTCCAAAATTTCCAAACTTCCTCTAATGGATTGAATCTGCACACATAAATATTAACCCTGTTCACATAACACCCACTGTTCAGTGCAGTCTTAAACTTACATTATAACTGCCTGTGAGTTAGGTCATTCCCTTATAAAATAATAGAAAACTTGCAAGCTATATGACTTTGAAATGAAAATTTTCCTCTCCTGTATAGAACCTAGAGAGAAGATGAAAAATATCAGTACACACCTCTAGGTATAACAGACAGATAAGCAACTCTGCTGCCTCTGGAAATAAAACATGCTATGCAGGCTTCTTGGGACTATGGTTATGAATAATTCACTTTGTTCTTTAAAATTAGCTGATTGGGAAGTAAAACCTCAGTTCATCCAAACAGCAGTTCTACCTGAGTTGATCTGTGCAGAACGTTGTTTGTAGCTACAGCTGTGGAATGGCTCAGTCAGCCTTGAACACAGCAAGGTTCCCTAATCCTGTACATTTACTGCCAATTCACAGTGAGAAGGCTCACTAGAATCTTCTACTAAGTATTCTGTCATTCTTCAAACATTCAAGCGAACTTGCATCAATTGCAATTTAAATCTCAATCAAGAAGATGAGCAAGGAAGTCAGGACCTCAAGGGGTTCGTTCACCCACTGAAAAGGTGTGACTGATCTAATGGGAGCTCACCAAGGCAAGCTGGACTGGGACTGAATGGGCATGTGATCAAACCACACTCTCTGAATGAGGCTGACAACGGGGGCTGACTGAGAAGCCAATGATAATGGCACTGGGATTTGATTCTACTGCATGTACTGGCTTTTTGGGATCTTAGTTTGCTTGGATACACACCTTCCTAGGTCTGAATGGAGGGGGGAGGGCTTTGGAAGACAAGGTACCCTGCCTTCTCCTAGGACTGGAGGGAGAGGAGGGAAGGAGGAGTTGGAGGAGTTGGAGGAAAATGGGAGGAAGGAAGGAGGTGGAAATTTTGAACGGTATTATTTATAAAGCAATAAAAAAGATATACCAATGAGTATTAACGGAATGTGAATATATAACAATATATTTTACTATATAAACAATCTATTTTAATCTTACTGTGATACCCATAACAACATCAGCATTATTCAACCTCCTAATCCTCTCTTAAATTCATATATTTGATGTGTGAATCCCCTCTGTATGTTGTGAATATCATTGGTTAATAAAGAAACTGTCTTGAGCCTAAAGTCGAGCAGGACAGAGAGAGCTAGGCAGGGAAAACTAAACTGAATGCTGGGAGAAGGAAGGCAGAGTCAGGGAGAAGCCATGTAGTCCTGTCAAAGACAGACGCCAGATCTTTGCTGGCAAGCCACTGCCATGTGGCAATACATAGATTAATAGAAATGGCTTAAATTAATATGTAAGAGTTAGCCAATAAGATGCTAGAGCTAATGGCCAAGCAGTGATTTAATTAATACAGTTTCTGTGTAATTATTTCGGGGCTAAGCAACCAGGAACAAACAAGTGGCCTCCTCCAACATATATTCAGTGTATAGCATATAGAATATATAATTCATAATATAATAATAGAATTGGCATTTTCTGTACTTAGAATGTATTTGTGCTTGATATAGTGTTTTATGTGCATATGTAATCTCAGAACTTTGAAGACTGATGAAAGAGGATCATGAGTTCCATGCTAATCTGTCCTACATAACATGGTTTTGTTACAAAAACAAGAACAAATATATTTATGGTCATATTTTCATCCTATGCTTCCCTTGTTTCTGTGTGACTAGACTGTATTTGTACATTCTTAAGAGATGGGTGTTTTCTACAATAATCATACCTAAGTGTACCATATCACTCCTTTCTCTCCCCGAGAATGAGATCTGTACACTGACCTAATAAGCCAATAGACAAGTCTATTCAATACCTTGCATGCTTTTAAGGCCATTTATATATATTTTATGACGCACTCTGAATGATATAAATCTAAAGAATAAATACTTCATGTACTCATTGTTAAAGAATTCTGAACAGTCGTTCTCATCCCAGTGTGTGTCTCCCACACTGTTGAGACCTGCCTGTATTATAGTTTCAACAAAAGGAAAGAACAGGAAATACAGCAATCCCTAAAGCTCCAGCCTGAAAGCCTTCGGGGTTTATTCAACCACTGTCACGAAATCCAACCTCTCAGCAGGTGAAGCTAGTGTAGAGCATCTTACAAAGAAACATGGGATACAGTTACCTCTAATTCACCGCTGAACATCAGTAATGGGATATTCTTCACTTTCACACAATTGTGGTCTGCCCCATGCTATCAACTTCAGTTGATACAAATTCTATATATTAGTTTCCTGTTACGCTTTGACCTTGGCTTCTTCTTCTGTTTATTGTCTAATGGGATGAATGGTTACAGCTTCAGAGAGATGGAAAGAACTTGGATTTCTAAAGAGAAAGAAGAAAATAGAGATTTAATACTGTGTGTTTTCAAAAGGATGGTTTGGTCAGATATAGAATTATTAAAATACTAAGATAAGTATTAAATTAATATGTTATTAATTAATTTATCTTATTGCATGATATTTATATGGTTTTACTTAGGTACATTTTTGGTGACATTAAGTACAAAATAACAGAAATTCCTCATCAATATAAAATTGTTTATCAGAACATACAAAGTTCTAGTTGTTAGATTAGGCATTTACTTATTGGAGGATAACATAAGTTACGCACTGTATGTTACAGAAAAATGTTTATGTTTACCAGATTATTCTTTTTTGGAGGCAGGGAATACTTGATCTCAGGTCCCCATATTGGCCTTTAACTTTTGTAATTGCTATGGAACAGAGGATTTCCTCTGTTCTCTGACTGCCTCCTCAGTGTGGAAAGGACAGGTGTGCATAACCACATCCAGCTAACCTATTCCTCTTTAGTTTAACACTCTCGCTTGCTTGCAATTAAGAAGTAACTAGGCTCAAATTAGATTATTAAAATGGGGCACACATGCTGCAGTAAATTCACTGCCCTTAAAATGAGATAGCTGAGAAATTTGGCTTGTAGGTCAATTGATAGAGGACTTGATTAACACAGGCAAATCTTAGGTTCTAACCTTCTAAACCCTGAATGTGGAAAGGGCACAGTGAAATACAGTCTTCTGGATATGGGAAGATCACTGGACATATGAACTCAGCAGGTATGGCTACCTGGCAAATATCTGTGTAAGACTTGGCTTTTCAACATTCCATAATATACGGCATTATCTCATCACTGCCTACCACTTCCTGAGGAACTATTAGTAGTCAGCGTTTGCAGGGAGTAAGCGGATTCCTTTTTTTTTAGTGGAATAGCTACTGGCAAGTCCCTAGTGATTTTATTCTTTCATAATATATCCTGATTATGACTTCTTCTCCCGCTACTGCTCCCAATGGCAATGGGACCAGGACTTATCCCAGGTGCATGATCTGTTTTTTAAGCCCATTCTTTATGGTGACATACCTTCATACCTTGCTCAGCCTTGATCAAGGTATTAGTGGCTTGGTCCTGCCTCAACTTGGTATGACAGAATATGTTGACTCCCCCTCTGAGGAGTGAATGGAAGGTGGGAAGAGAGATGTTGGGGTAGGCAGGAGAAGGGGAGGCTGGGGGAACTCAGGTTGGTGTGTAAAATAAAAATATTAAATAAAAAAGAAGAAAAGGAAACAAGAGAATATATTTTTATAAAAGAAAAGGAATTAGAGAGGAACAAGGTTCAAATACATTCCATGAAATTCTTGAATAATTAATCAAAATTTTTGATTAAAATGCATCATCAAAGAAGTGAAACTAAATGGAATTTATACATATTAGAGTACTACTCAGCAATAAAAAAAAAGGACTTCTTGAATTTTGCATGCAAATGGATGGAAATAGAAAACACTATCCTGAGTGAGGTAAGCCAGACCCAAAAAGAGGAACATGGGATGTACTCACTCATATTTGGTTTCTAGCCATAAACCAAGGACATTGAGCTTATAATTAGTGATCACAGAGAAGCTAAATAAGGAGAACCCAAAGAAAAACATATAGGCATCCTCCTGAATATTAACCTTCAGCAAGCGATGAAAGGAGACAGAGACCCAAATTGGAGCACAGGACTGAAATCTCAAGGTCCAAATCAGGAACAGAAGGAGAGAGAGCACGAGCAAGGAACTCAGGACCGTGAGGGGTGCACCCACACATTGAGACAATGGGGATGTTCTATCGGGAACTCACCAAGGCCAGCTGGCCTGGGTCTGAAAAAGCATGGGATAAATCCGGACTAGCTGAACATAGCGGACAATGAGGACTACTGAGAAGTCAAGAACAATGGCAATGGGTTTCTGATCCTACTGCACGCACTGGCTTTGTGGGAACCTAAGCAGTTTGGATGCTCAACTTACTAGACCTGGATGGTGGTGGGGGTTCCTTGGACTTCCCATAGGACAGGGAACCCTGATGGCTTTTCGGGCTGGGGGGAGGACTTAATTGGGGGAGGGAAATGGGAGGCGGTGGCGGGGAAGAGACAGAAATCTTTAACAAATAAATTAATTAAAAAAAGAAAAAAAAAGAAAGAAAAAATTGAAAAGCGTCTCAGATTTCTCACGGCATTCATACAGAGTCAAAATTCATACAGAGTCCTTTACCTTTATATTTAGGTCCATGATGGCAATCATTCAACTTACATTTCCCTTACAATAATATAATAAACAATATAACAGTGTAGTTTAAACAAAATAAAAGGTTTTATAACTTTATTACAGAATTTTATAAATAAATTCCATATGACATCACAATTTTGTTTCATATCAGAACCAATTGCCCGTCCAGTCTCATAAGTTAATAAATAACTGACAAAATAACCAGATTTTCTTTCTCAGTTGAAAAAAATTACTTGTTATGTAATTACAAAGAAATATGTGGGAGACAAAATGTTATTATAATATATTATACAATCAGATAATGAAAAGTATAATTATTTAATACAAATTACTTTAATGTCAATAGCTTATATTATCCTAAAACATATTACATTTGTGTTAGTTTCTTATAACTACAGGAAATTTTAAAATGTGCCAACATCTTGTTTTAAATGTAGTTACTTTACCATAAGGTTTATTGTGAATATGTCACCCTCTTATACTCAGTAGAAATTCTTTAGGCTTCACGGCATATATCTGCCCTTCCTGATTTCTCACCACAAGCTCTCAGGTTAATATTTGCAAAGGGTTGCCTTTCCATATGTCTTTACAAAATTTGGCTACCTGAATATGTACTGCAAAGGTTTATTCTACAGTTACAGAATATGGCCCACTTACCACGCAAAGGCATGAAATTCATATTTGTTGAGTATTTTGTAGAGGATGGGTTTACCCAATTTTACATAAGCCAATCACAAACTCATTCTCTGAGAAAATTCTATTGAACTAAATAAATGAAAAAGGGAACCTATAGCAACATTAAGCCTCTAGTTATTTTAAAAATGGATTACTGAAATTACATTGCCTCATCTAAAATTATAACTGGTAAGTATCCATTTCCACCCTTGACCACATGGCATTCCCCAATTTTTGATGCTTATAGTAGTGAAATAATAATCATATAATCATAATAATTCCATAAAGCTAAACACAATACGCAATTTGCTTCATTAGACATCTAAGAAATAGAGAGATAACTTCCAGGGCATATGCTTTTATTTACCATAATTAGGCAATGAAGAAGCTATAACTTCACTATATTGCATTTATTTTAAATTAGTTACTTAATCAAAATCTAACCCATAATCTAGAAAAAAAAGACAACACAATCACATGAATAATAGGACATAGTGATCATGGAATATTAGGTTCAAGTCCAATATACAAACAAGAGCTTTTAAAAATAATACAATTATGTAGGCCAACATTTTTTGCAGGAGCTCTTTTTGTTTTAAACATACAAGGAAGAAAAGATGAAAGGGATATGGATAATGTATGCAGATTCTTAAATGTTTGGAGGTTTAGACATCCCCTTATTTGTGTGTGCTTGCTAGCTGGCATCCTTTTAAAACCTTGTACATTTGAAGAGCTTGGCACACTGCAATCAGAGCACTTTATCATGACTTTCCGAAAGAAATTACCTCTAAATTATGCAAATTGCCTTAATCAACTGGATAATGCGAGTGTGAACAACTCAAAAATGTTCTTGAAAATCCCTTGCTATGCAAGCCATCTTGTTCATCACGCTTATTGTTGGTTAGAGGGCTGTGAGAGGCCTGGAACTTGCCACTCACTCTCTTCTGTCTATTCAGTATTTGGGGACTGCTTTTGTCAGTTTGTCAACAATGAGAACAAACCCTTGAAAATGGAAGTAGATGGAATGTTGGTTTGTTGACTAGGCTTATTCACTTTCTATAATTTTATAATTTTAATGATAAAAGCTGCCTGTTTTTTTTAAACCTGAACCACACTAAAAAAAATAAATAGTATAAACTGTTAATAAAAAGCAATCTAGATATTTGTAAATTAATTTGGTAGAGCAATATAAGATGTATCAACGTAAGACCAAAATACTAAGACACATTTGAATTACGGACATTGCAGAATTAATCATTGGCACTGGAACAGACCCTATGCTTAGATTCATTCATAGATAAATGACTTCTCCTTCTTTGATTCTCAGTTACATAAATATTTTCAGGTAACATCATCTCTCCAATCTTATGATCAAAATATTACCTAAAGTTATTCCCTGAAATTATGAGTACTTTTAACAGCTAATTGGAATTTCTTCTATTACATATAACTAATTATGGTATTTCAGGAGCAAATAATCTCTATTTGCATTGTATTTGTACTCCAGGAACTGCTGTTCTTTTTATTAAAATTTTTGAAGGATTATTTTTATTAACTTTTAAGTATTTTACTGTTATCTACAAAATTGACGCCTTAAAAATCAATCTACGTTTTAGTAGATTTTAAAAGATTTTTAAGGCTTTCAAATGTATATTTTTCTGAGATAATTTTGTTTATAGTTTTAAGCAAAATAATTTATTTGAAATTCTTTGCACGAAACACATCCAAAATTCTCACAAAAGATATGTCACAAAATTTCTCAAGTATTTGTATTTATTCACTTTGAAACATTCACAATGACTTTTTTCTTCCAGTAGCTCTTACCACGTAATGTATTTTTAATATCCATTTGGAACCCAAATATTCAATAAGAACTTCTTCTTTATTACTATCATGGTTTAAAAGGTTTGACTACATCTCTGCTCTTCACCTCCTACAACGTTGTCTGAGGTGGAAAGATGGTAATAAACAGAGATTCAGAGTTTGCTGTGAGCTTATGTCTCCCAGTAATGACAAATGCTATTCCCATTAAGTTTCAGCAACACGACTGCCCAATCATAAGCTAACCAAGCATGGCACATATGGGCATATCAAAGTGGATGGGAGAATGCCTATGAGGTCCCAACCCTACGATAAGAACTACGAACAACTAAAGAATCTTCAGAGTGAGAAATTTTTTATTCAAGGATGAACATGCCAATTGGTTGGTTAATACCAAAATTGGCCTGAAAACAAATTCATGAAACCATCATACAGACTGAGAAGGTTATATTTAGAAGCATAAATATACAGATATGAATATAATAAAAAATAAAGAAAAAACACCAATCTGAAAGGGATAAATGGAAAAATTTGGTGAGACGTCACCAAAGGGAAAATTGTGCAATTATATTAAAAATCACATTAACAAAAGAGAGAAAATAGTGTTTCTTCTACTGTGTAATGCACTTACATTAAATCATTGATGCATTTGGCAGAGCTTTCATACAATGCATTCAGTAGTCAACACATGACACTATTGTACCTTGTTTGTTACATCACCAAAGGATATATTTATGGTTATAAACATTGTGCAACAAATTTTGCTCCCAATCCTCAGAACTATTGAAATTGCTTGTACACAGAAAAAGAATGTTAGCATTCAATTTAGGGAGCCTATTGTTACAGAGATTTTGATAAAGTATTTGGAAAGTGCTCTTTCTTGTTGAAGATATTGTGACATACATAAAAGTAAGAAATAAAATCGGTATTGATTGTACAAACAGCTGATGCTATTAGCTATAACCATATAAAATATCTTCTATCTCTGTGATAAGGAGCATGACAGTCATGTTGGAAAGACGTGATATATGATGAACAGAACAGCAAGCTTCTAAAGACAATTTTGGCTTTGCTTTCTGTTTTTTTTTTCCCTCATCACCCCTTTCTCCACCCCGAACTCCTCCCAAAGCTTCTGTACAATCCTACCCAACAAACCTCTTTCTCTCTGTTTAACAATAAATAAAAACAATATACAAATCTACAAAAAATTACTAAAACCCAAAACATACATGCAAAAGACTAACAAGACTAACCATGTCTAAACAATGCAAAATAAGATGAAATGTCTATGAAAACCCCACTTAGGTAATTTGGTATTGCCATCTAGTGCTGAACATGGGATCTAGCACGAAGTGTGGTTGGCATACCCAGTGAGATGCATTTATGGAAAACTAATTTTTTTCATTTCTCGCAGGTATTAATTGCCAATAGCTTCTTGGTTGGGGATTTGAGCTCACATCCACTTCCACCTCTCAATACTGGGACCCTATCCAGCTTAAAGCTGTTCAGGTTTTGTACAAGCTATCGTAGTTTCTAGGAGGTCATATATGCATCAGTCCTGTTGAGTCTAGAAGACACTGTTTCCTTGGAGTCATCCACCACCTCAGGATATTAAAAGCTTTCTATTTTCTCTTCCGCTTAGACTCCTAAAATTTAAGGGGAGGGGTTTGGTGGGGACATACCATTAAAGATGGTTTTTAAGAGCTAGAGACCCCGTGTCTCTTAGAAGAGAATCTACTATTGCCACTGTACTGGCTAGCTCTGTGTGTCAACTTAGCACAAGCTAGAGTTGTCAGACAGGAAGGATCCTCATTTAAGGAAATGTCTCCATGAAATTCAGCTGTAAGGCATTTTTTTCAATTAGTGATCAGTGGCAGAGGGCTCAGTCCACGGTGGGTGGTGCCATCCCTATGCTGCTGGTACTGGGTTCTCTGGCAAAGCAGTCTGAGCAAGCCAAGGGAAGTAAGTCAGTATGCAGTCCCCTCAGTGGCCTCCGCATCAGCTGCTGCCTCTGAGATCCAGTACTGTTTGAGTTCCTACACTAACTTCCTTTAGTGATAAACAGCAAGCAATGCTGAAATTTAAGCCAAATAAGCCCTTTCTTCCAAAAGGGCTTTTTGGTCATGATGTTTTGTCACAGAAATAGAGACCCTAATTATGACTTTGCTTGACTGTTCTAATTCTTTACTGTATTCTAAGGCATATGGTTCATACACACAGACAACGTAGCTACCACAACTCACTAAGGAAGCATCTTGGTACAACAAATGGAGACCATCACTGACAATCACAAGTGGATACAATTCAGAGCTCAACAGAGCACAAGGAACCTAGGTTTAGTGTTGACATCACCATCACGTCTCCAGGACCTGTGGTTCAGGGACCATCACAGGATAGATGACAGAAAGATGTTAAGAGCCGCAATATCAGGAATTTTGCTGTTAAACCGTTTTTCTAAAAATAACTACATAACCAAGACCATTACAAAGGCAATGTCAAGAGCTATACTAATTTGGAAGGGTAAAAATATCGGGTGGTCTAAGAAATATAGGCAACTATCTACTGCTGAAAGACGGAGCAATAGTCTCTTTCAGAGGTGAGACTCCCAAATAGTTACATGCTTGAAATATATACATATATATGTATACACATACACATATATATATACAAAGAACAACAAAGAACTCAATAAATTATATTTATGTATTTGTGCATATGTACGATTATGTCTGTGTGTCTTTATGTTAATGTGTAGCAAAAATTTCCAAAGAAAAAGAGGCTGTCAATTTGAGAGAGAAGAATGTGGAAAGTGCTCAAGAGAGCAGTTTAGGAGGAACCGCAGAGAGGGGAAAGAAGGGAGGAAGCAACATACTTATATTTTAACTAGATGATTAAAAAATAAAAACAATAAAAATGATACTTTTTTGAATGTTAAATGATTCCAGTGATACCAATGTACCAGTGATATTAAAGACCAATTTTTGCCTTGATAATTTTAAATATCCTCTAGACAGATATGACAGAAACAACGCTGTCAACTAAATTGTTCAGGAATTGGCAATTTTCCCAAAGCATTTATAAAACTCTTCCTAATTTTCCTGACTATGGTATGACTAGAGCAAAGAAAATGTTTCTAGATTTCTGAAGCGAAGAGTTAGCCAAGACTCTTTCTGAAGGGAATGTTCCAATATACAGAAAAATTGCATGGTAACTTTAGCAATTATAGACTGTCTTTCCTAAAACATTGATCACTTTATTTTTGTTGTTGATTTTATAAACATTTTTGAGATTATAAAATAATTATATAATTTCCCCCTTCAGTTTTTTACCCTTCAAAGCTTTCCCATGTAATTCCCACTTGTTCTTTTCACAATTCATGGCACCTTTTTTATTAATTGCTGTTACATATATGTGTGTATATGTCAATATACATGTATGTATACATACATATATATTACTTAAAATAAAACTGTCTATGCTACTATTATGTTACTCACGGGAATGTTTCCAGGTCTGACCATTTGGTATTGGATAGTCAACTGGTGTATGCTTCCTGGAAAAGAATAATCTCCATCTCTTAGCATTCCTTAGTTGCCTGAAGTTCTGTGTGCAGGGTTGAGGCCTCCTAAGCTTTCTCTCATCCATGTTAGCATATCTATAGGTGATATCTTTATTTGGACAACCATGCAGGAAAAAAATCATTAGTGAATCTTCCAACATATCTAAGAGGCCCAATTTCACGTGCCTTATATGCCAGAATAGGCTTGTTTCTAAGCAGTGAGGTGCAGCGAGGAGTTGCATGCTCTTCCTAGATGCTTTCCAGACTCTTGCTTTGGTTTGCATTTGTTTTCTTTCTATTCCCTTAGATGTGGTCTCAACCTACGTATTTGTATGGAATTCCCTATGTACCTCAGCTCATGGCAGTCTTCCAGAGTGTTCTGAGTACAGGCATGACCACCACACCTAACTGTGGCCTTAGTTTCTTATGTACTTAAGACAAATGAGTCACAAAAATGGTCACATCCATCTGTAGTACCATATGTTTTTAATTACCATTGTTATCTTTAAGACTTTGTGTAGAAAGTGCACATTTAATAACCAGGACTTTCATTCTCTTACAGCAGTGGTGTATTAAATGGATCCTAGCATATCAAAGGAAAGTGTGTAGCAAGGAATGAAAAACGGTTGCTCTCAGATCTGTGCTCTTTCCTGCCTTCCCCTTTCCTGGCTCGTAGCTAGCTAGGGTAGTGATAGTGGTAGATGTTCTCACCAGCAGATTGGACTGATCTTGGGTCTGCAGCTTGCCTGAGCAGAGATTCAGAAGGTTAAGTAGCGTCTGAGCATCATTTGAGAATGAAGATGGATTGTGGCATCCTTAACATAGAATTATTTTAGCTTAGCACTGATGACAGGGAGGAATTGCTGTACCAGAACCAGGGGCTTGCTTCTGACTCATAAACATAATTCACTTTAAGCAGTGAATTTTACTTTCCTAACTGTAAAATGCACTCAAAAATAAAAGTTCGGTTTTCTCATGATTACACATTTTTGGGTTTTTCTTTGAAGTAAGCCTGGTCTGAATTCTACTCAATGAGTCTACCAAAGTACATTGTTTAGCCTGGTTTATTTCCATCTGCAATGATTTCTTATATGGATTCTGAACCAAAGTACACAATTGGTACATAATAAGCATTATATAATATTTCATTACATGGTCCAGTGATGTCTGTGAAAACCAAAATATTTCATTTAAAAGCATCTCTCTGGGTCAATATGAATGTTAATTTTACTACATGCATTAAAAGCTTATATGTAATATAACCTAAACATTTTACCCTTTAACTTAGGAGACCACTGACCAGGTTTCTGGACAGGACAGTGGAAATTCTGAGAGTTTATCATGTAGAGTTTGGTGCCCAGTTGTCTCTGCCCTTTACTAGCAAAGGCTCAGGCAACATATTTTTCACTTCCTCAATCCCAGCAAGCCCTGAGGCCTGTCAGAGTGGTTTTTAATAAAAATCAAAGCGTCACACTAGTGTACATGTAGCCTAATAGAGCACTTTATCTTGTGGCACTCAGGGTGAGTAACAATAAATCCTTCCCCATCGAGAGCAACCTGTGTAGCTCTCTGTAGGTCCGCAAACAGGAGCTAAGTAATGGGTTTCTTGTGGAAAACGGCAAGTCCTATCTGATAGGATTTGCACCTGTGTAAGAAGCTTGTCTTTAATATACGTAGCCTACCGCCAAAGGCCTGGAGGTTAGGGCTGCACAGAGTTGGACCCATTCTTCCCCAACTGCAGTGCTAGGGAGAACTGACCCTGCCTCACACCAGCTCAAACACTCCAGCGAGAAGCCCTGTGCCTAGCCTGGGCAGCACAGTAGAGCTCAGCCTGTTGGGGGTGGGGGGCACCAGGTAAGCTGACCACAAAGAGGAGAACATGGGAGACTTGTCCCCACCTCGAATTTTCCATCGGTGATGTGGATAAGAGAATGATGCTCTCTCAGCTCCACCGGAACCCATCACTGCCTGCGTCATGTGGGATAGTCATTCCTGAGGATGTGGGAGAAGTAGAGCTGTCCCTGCACTCGGGGGAGTTGCCTCTGCCCCTCTCGCAGGCAGCAGAGTAGAGCTGACCCTGGTGGTGTATGTAACGGTGAGACTGCCCTGAATGCAGGAAAGTGGAAGAGCTGTTCCCAACTCGCTTGTCTGGGGCAGGCAGGAGAGCTGGCTTCAGGGACTTGAGAGTTGGAGAACCGGTCTTGCCAGCATGAGACTTACATAGCCACTCTGCATATATGCAGCAGTTGGTTAGCTAGGTCCTGTGGGATCCCTAAGAGTGGGAACAGGGGCTGTCTCTGACTCTTTTACTGGCTTCTGGGACACTCCTCATACTGGGTCGCCTTAACCAGCTTTCATACGTGGGAAGGGGTTTAATCTTACGGCAACTTGGTTCTCCACGTTTTGTGTGTACTGTTGGGAGACCTGCCCTTTCCTAAACAACAGCAGAGCAGGAGTAGATTTGGGGGAGGAAGGGAACAAAGAGGGATTATGAGGGCATTGGGAGGAGAGGAGAGAGGGGACACTATAGACGGGATATAAAATCAATCAATCAATCAATTAATCAATAAATAAATAAATTTATTTTTTAATAAAAGAAAATTGAAAAACTATTTCAAAAAAGTTCTTACCATTCAACATTCCTACCAACAATTTATCACTATCCCAATTTCTTCACACCTTATTCTATACCTAGTATTCTGAGAGTTTTAAATGTACTGTAATTAGGTGTTGAACTTAAATATATTATTTTCACTTCATTACTTCTCCTGGACTTTGATGGTTAAAGCATCCATTAGAGTGCTGAGGAGCAGTGGCAAGCAAGAGCACACCTCCCTACCTTGCTCCTTCCCTTAGTGGGGAAGCAGTCTGGTTTTCAGTATTACTTAAAGCACTCATTGTGGATATCTCACAGATCTTTTTTCTCAAGTGGAGAAAATTTCCTTCTGCTCATTTTAGGTGTTTTAATCAAAACCCAGTGCTAGACATTATCAAATTATTTTCTTATATCAACCAATAATATCATATCCATTTTCCTCTTTAAATAAATTCTTGTGGATTATATAAACTGATTTATAAATATCAAAGAAGACTAAAATAAATCCCACTTTATATATTCAATAATCCTTTTGCACATTCTTGATTTTTATTTTCTTATATTTTGTTCAGTATCTATCTATGTCCATGATAGCTGTTTGTATTTTTTCTAAGAACCTTAATCTGCTTTTAGAGTTAACCTCTTGGTTATGTAGTTATTTCATCCAAACTGAATCATTACCCCTGAAGGAAGAGGGAGGTTCATAAGGTTAGGACACTAAAATCATTCTCAGAATGCAGGATTCTTAAAGTTCTTCTCTAAGACTTTCTGAGCATCCAGGTGTTGCCCTGGAAGCAAAACTTAGATGTAGTTGTCTAGAATCTATGCAGGGAGTTCTAGAGACATATTTTGGGAGTCCTCACCCAGACTGGGATAAGATATTTGGTGAAGCAGTTGCCTTTGAGTGATCCATGGCTCTGTATATAATCTCTAACTCATAAACTCGTGAGCAACTCCAATTTATTTATTGGTTTGCAGGTTAGGCTTGGAATGAACTGCTCCATCCATCTGGGTGGATGTTTGTCCACATCTCCCCAAGAAAAGTCATTCAGTAATTTATATTTTATATTAACCGGATCTTTTTAAATGAATTGGGGTGTTTTCTTGTTTTATTCTTTAAGTGATAGTATTAATTTTATTAAATTTATTCCCTAAATTTTGAGTAGAATTCACCTTTGAAGACAGCACAATGGTAGAAATTTCTATTTAAATTATGTATTTTATATAAAAATTAAACATTTTCAGTATTTGAGGCCCATTAGAAGTATGCAGAATTTGACAGAAATTGTAGCTGTATCTTAATATGTGAAAAATTTCGCTGAAAGTGAATGAGGTACTTGGTGAGAAAACCTTTGGACATGAACTTGAGAGTCTTTGGTCTATCTAAAGGAACTGCACATTAAGTATGGGATACTTCCCCTCAAGGTCTTTGTGTAAATAATCCTGATGCATATATGTATATACATTTACTTGGGTTAAATAGTTTAAATGCATAATATAAGAGCCCATTTATTATTGTTAGAATAATAATACAAAAATTAGCCATATGTGGGGGCTACATAGATTGATGTGGGATTAGGACTGGAGACCTTAGTTCATGAATACCTTTATATACAATACAAATAATTTTGTTCACTACATAATGGAATATAAACACTAAGTATTCTAAGTATTTTCTTTATCTATCATCTGGAAGGACTTTGAAAAAGTGTCATAACAGCAACACAATGCATAGAGAAAAAAGAACATTTCTTCCAACATGAACCCCCAACTGACAGGTCGTTACCTACATACTGAGTAGTACTAGGAATGTGTCAGCACACAGTATCCGAGTGCAGGATACTTCATAATACCACAAAGTGGGGAAATGCAACAACAAAATAATAACAATACTTCAATCAGTAACAACGTGTGCTAGAACAAAGAGGACAGTGGGTAGCTGAATAAAAATGCCTAATTTTAAACCTGCAATAATGTGAGCCAGAGACTAATTACACAGTAGTGTTAAGTTGCAGCCAAAAGTCTACAAAACAGATTTGTGATTGCATATTCATGTAGAAAGATGATTGCTTAAATTAATAAATGCCGCGGTTGATAAAAATGTCCCTTGCAGAAGAACTTTGAAAAGATTTTTTTCACAGTTCATGCTATACAGGTTAAGAATGACTCTGCACCCAAATGTAAGGTAGTCATCACCACTTCCTTCCAAAAAGCAACGTACACAAAGACAGAAATGGAAGAATCATTCTTTATCGAAAACTGCTCTCAAGAGCAATACCCACCAACTAAGGATGATATACACCCTTCTGTGACATGCTAAAAGTGACATTTCACTGTAGCTTTCCTCTCTAAAACTGATTTTACAAACATTTTCATAAAAAAATGCAAACAAGTAAGCTTACATTCCTAAAAGGATTATACAATAAACTTGATCAATTTCCATCACTATTGTCAAAGCCTCATTAATGAGGACAGTGTGAAAAAAATTCCAGCCTTGAAGTACCTGGAAAATTAGGACAATTAAGTACAATGTATTTTGGACCAGTGCCTGGAAGTGAAAAGAAATAGTTTCATGACAGCAAGACATTTGTTTGTTTGTTTGTTTTTTGTTTTCTGTTTTGTTTTTACAATTTTAGTGAATGACATACAACAGGAGTGAATCACTAAGTACCAAGCGTGCAATACTAATACAAGAGGCTGACAACAGACTGGGTGGATCACAGACACACATGTGGGAATTGTCTGTGCTATCATGGAAATTTTTGTATTTAATTTAAGGAGTAAAAATCGATTGTTACATGTGAGTCCATTTAAAGCCAAACGAGTCCATATAATATATAGCAGTGAATTTGGAAATGATTCATGTTAAAAGCTGCGAGACATTTTTCCTAACACTGACAGTTATACTGAGGTACATTAGTTTTGAATTAGTTACTAAATTCTGTTAGGGTGGTTAACTCTTAGGGCATCAACAGACACATGTTAATGCCGACAACATTACAGGATTAACGCAGCACACACAGGGTTGTTTCTGAAAGTTAATTAAAAAGAAATTAGCAAGAAGTTTTATTTGACATTTTGTTAATAGTAATCGCTTCCTGTAATAAAAACAGGATTTGCTCAAAGAATTACAAAATGAGGCTTTAAAAACAGAGTTAAAATTTTGGTCTTTCTACAAATATTTCCAATTCTTTAATAGATTTTATTACCATTGCATGATTTTTTATAAGCTTATATATAAGCTTCTTGGCTGTATATTCACTCTGGAAATGACCATATGAGCCCATTGTATCTTAGAACACATCACATTGCTTTCCAGGCAGAATGGCACTGTGCAATTTGATTAGTTTCCACTGAGACTGCTGAAGCATCTTGTAGTTCAGAGGATACAAGTCATGTCATTGACAGTGCATGTTCTCAACAGCAGCCATCACAGGAAAGCAGAGTGCAACAGAAATTGTCATGACTCTACGGCTCTGGAAGAACTGGCATCACAAAACAGCAAGAACTAAATCAACAACGGGGACTCATCGTTTCAGAGTTCTGCAGAAGTCTTAGTTGAAGATGTCAGAAATGTCTGCTCCTAAGGTCTCTCTCTTCTTGTCTTCTCAGCCAGCTGCTCTCTGTCACCTCACTTCCTGCCTTTCGTGAACACATCTCTCTCTTCTCTTGCTCATGCATTAAAATTCCCTACTCACAGTGGATACCCTCTGTATCTTTCAAGTATTTAATCACTGGAGAGCTCTCATACCTCTACATTTATAGATGAAGCAAAGTGGACATTATGCTAAAACCTTTTTACTTCTCTATTAGCTTTCAAGTCATTTTCCCTTTAGCTTTTCTTCTCAGTTTTCCATTGCCTAAGACTTTATGAAGAAGATGGTCTCCACCAGGAAAAACCATTCCATGGTGTTTATCCAATAACAAATGATCAACACTGAAAATATCCATACAAGTATCATTGTAGGGACATAGCATATTTAGGAGTATGCATGTATAAATGTAAATGTATGTAATAACAATTAATATAAACTGGACCACTGAATTTGAAGAAGGTGTATGGAAGGGTTTGCAGAAAAAAATAAAAAAGGTAGCTTGCCATTACTCACTTTTATAAAATTGCACCTTCTTTATTTTGCATTAATTTAACTTCCAAAGAAAATAACAACAAAACACAAAATACACAGTACCCAACCCTCCCATTCTGTGGGAAGGGATTTTCCTGTCTTAAGGCACAACGACATGACAGAAGAGATTTTTTTAGATATGAGTATACAGCCAGATGGGTCAAGGCCCATCCAGGCTTTGACTGAAAACATAGGGAAGCTACAAAAGACCTGGGCTTCTCAGGGGCATCTCTACCACAGTGTCCCATGCTCGGGGTCTCTCATCAGAAACAGCAGCTCTAGGCTCCTCTGATGTCACCTTCATCCCTTCACCAGTGACTGCAAGCAAAGACATGAGATTTGAGCCAGCTAGCAATGAGAGTGGTCAAGATTCCAGACAGTTCTATGACTTGCCACCTACATCCCAAGTCTCCTAACTCACCCCGGCCTAGTCTGATCATGGTATAGATGCAGTTGGAGTGGATCTGGGCCTTCTCAAGAGAGAAACCAGAGGAGACAGAGCAATATCAGAGAGCAGCACCACCAGGCTCGTGACTATTTTGTCATTTCTGACCACTTAAACCCTCTGTTGCCATCTCTACAATGGGATAGGGCAGGACTGATGTAGCCCATCAGAGCTGTGTGAAGTGTCTCAGTCTTCATGGAATATTGCTTTAACTATGCAAGTATGTGTTATATTTGTTTATGCTGCAGAATATTATTTTAAATATATGAAGATGAGATACATTTCTTTTTGTTGTTTTGTTTAATTATGAAAAGCTTTCTTACTGTTTCATCTTGCCTGCCTAAGGCACCTAATTGGTCTAATAAAAAGCCGAACAGCCAATAGCTAAGCAAAAGAGGACTAGGCAGGGCTGTTGGGTGGAGAGAAGAAATAGGAGGAGAAATCTGGGCTCAAAAACAATGAAAGGAGAAAAGAAGAAAGAAAGAATGAGGGAGGAAAAGAGGAAAATACCCAGGGACAGCCAGACAGCCACCAGTCAGCTAGACAGAGTAGACATACAGAAAGAAAATAAAAAAGCAGCAAGGAAAAACATAAATAAAGTAAAAGCAGGTAAAATTAAAGAAAAAAAAGCTAGCTAGAAATAAGCTTAAGCTCGGATTCAGCATTCAAAATTAGTAATAGGTCTCTGTGTCATGATTTGGGAGCTAGCTGGTTGGTGGTCTAAATGAAAAAGCCTGGTACAAGAGATTTTAAAGGTTTTCAGGCTTTATCTTGCTCTTTTTCATTTTCTTCTTTTCTTCCTATCGTTTGGTAGGTCCAGGCCCTCTTTAGTCACAGAAACCAGGTCTTTCCATTAAACATCTTGAGCTGCTGCCCACAGTGCTCATCAATTATTATTATTATTATTATTATTATTATTATTATCTGACTGGGTTAGTCAGATACACCGCAGCAAAGTCCAGCTTCCACACATGTTCCACATAGGCAGAGTAGGCCAGCTGCTCTCTGCTCTGACCAGTGACAAAGCAGATGAACTTCTGTGTCTCCTTCATGCAAGACACACCCTCTGACAGGAAGTCATGAGCTCAGAAGAGATCCCATAGGAATCTTCACAGATTTCAAATTTTAAAATCTTAGAGAACGCCATCGAATTCCTTGTACTTTCTTTATCTTCTGCCAACTCAGAGAAGAGCTCACACCTCTTCTTGACCATGATTTTGATGATGAATCTTAAGATCTTGCTCTGCTGGAGGACTTCCTGGGAGATGATCAGGGACCTGTCTGATGTATTCCGATACTGGCTCATCACAGCTGTTCTTGATGAACACTCAAGGGCCATGCAGTTTGATGTTGCTCTTTTTCTTAAAATGGTCAAAAGGAGTTTGCCAAGGAATGAAAAGCAGTGTCTAGAATTCGATGTGACCTTCTACAGAAAATGCCGAAAAAAATAATGTGGCCAACAAAAACATAAAACAGAAAAAACCAGTTATATATTTCAAGGCAAGATTATCTTAAGTCTCAGTATCAAAGATCTAACACTGGAGCCATGCCATACTCCTGAAATTCCAGGAACAGAGTAGACATCATACGCAGCTCCACAGAAAGCAGACCTAATACCAAGTCAACTTAGAATGCTGGTTCTCACGAGTAGACTCCCAACGGGAATGCTCGCTGTCATGGCCACCAGCTGGAGTCTGACTTGAAGGCAAAGTGAAATCATTACCAGGCACAGGTCTATTTGAGCAGTTAGTTCCTAGAGAAGAAATTCAGTTCTCAAGTTACTGACCAATGGAGAACACTATTCCCCACCATCTCCAGCACAGTTTGTAAACTAGTCCAGTTTATACAACAAGCACCTTGACTGCCAGCTAGACTTGTCCATCTTTGCTCAGGCTACTGGAGATTTGACTATATTCCTCCTTAGTGAAATCAGCAGGGTTTCCGAACCACATTGACCTAGTCTTATTCAAATCTCTCTGAATAATGTCTTTCTCCTTAATCTTCTTGACTTTTTTTTAAATCTTTGACCCTGTCATCCTCATCTGTCCCCACATTTTCATTCTTAAGAGTCTCCTCACTATCTTTATCTTCTTTCTCTTCCTCTGTCTTATCCTCACTGATCTCTCACTCCTTCTCCAACCCTGTCAAAGTAGGAGGGGTCTCTAAAGCTCTCAGAACAAATCTTGTCCAAAAAATTCTAGATTTATTAAAAACAAAAAACAAGAAAGTAAAAGAAAAGTTGATTGCTTTGGGTTCAAATCTAAAAGACATGAACTAGTTTATGTCAATTTATGATAGAGATGTTGCAATATAACATCACCAATGCCCACATATAAACTTTTCTATAACAGTGTTTTCAAAGTAGAGAATAGAAAATATTCTTCTTCCAAGTATTTCTCCTTTTATGGGTGAAAATGGACTTTTAAATCATTATTACCATACATTATTTAGAGGACTTTCTTTTTCTTTTTTTGTGACTGGATTTCTCTGTGTAGCTCTGACTGTCCCGAAACTAGCACTGTAGACAAACAAGGCTAGCTTCAAACTCAAAGAGGCACCTGCTTCTGTCTCCCAAATGCAGAGAATTAAGGCATGTGGCACAACTCCTCAGCCTTAAAACATATTTTAAACTCTAAAACTTTTCAATTATAGTTCATTAGAATTATAAAATTTGTTGGAAAAAACTTCATTTTCTTTTTGTAATATAAATTATACTTTGCTTAATTTTTTGGGCAGTAATTTTTATATAACTTAGAAATGAAACTTAGAAATGAAAGTTTCATTTAGCAGTTGTGTGTGATGTCTCCTCTATAGGATGGATGATATATTTTACACATAGGGTTAGTACTCTATGTCAATCCAATCAAAAATAAATATTTGTCAATATTTAAAAATGATCCAGTTTCCAATTTGCTGAATGTAAATGTGACTCTTGCCTTTAGTAACATTACTTTTAATGTGATATGAAAATGGTTTGTTTCAATATTCTCAAGATAGTTAAAATAATCCCTATCTATTAATGTTCATTTTATGCATGTTTTCACTATATTGTATTTTAATTTTCTCACATATTATTAATAATTAATAATATATTTAATTAGTATGCTAACTCTAATATATAAATAAATCAATATTATTTCATTTTTTTAACTTAATTCACTGAAATAGACCAAATGTCTTGCCAAACTGCACATCAACTTTTTTAGCTAACCAGAATCGAGAATAAATGTTTTGCTCTCATTTGAATTCTAGTTTCTCTTCCAAGCCTTTAAAAATATAGGTTAGAGTCTTTAAAATTTTGCCTTATGCATATTGTGAGTTTTGGAGAGCTTTATAATGTGAAAGCTGTATCATTACATTTACCCATTAAAAAATCAACTTCAAGAGTGTTTAAAATACACCATCCATCACCGAACTGAAAATAACACATAATTATTTCAAATACCAACGTCGTCAACAACTCCAGGCACCGTGCGCTTTCTTCAAGAAGATTGAAGCAGTGAGTTGCCGAGTACCTATTACGCGTAATTAAGCTTTAGAACGCACATCAGTCGTCTCATCGCTGTTTTAAAAACAGCTTTGTTGTCATGTGACAGACGATAAATGTCATTCTGAAGCAGGGTGCCTTTATCCCAAACTGGCCTCATTCCACTGAATCGAGTCCCAGAGTTTATAACTACAGATTTAATTAAAATTATAACTAAAGATTTTAGTTAGGATAATGATGGGTCGCGATTGTTACTAACACCTCAATATTGTGTCTTGAATGGATTCGTTTGATAAAGATCAGTATGCCTGGAAACTACGAGATTCCAAAGTGAGATCTCTTCAATGCTAAAGATATTGCAATCACCAACATTAACATATAAAAATTTCATTCAATGATATGAAAGCTAAATATGCTTACATCTCCCTGACAATGTGTAGAGTTGCCACAAGCCCCTGCCATTGTACTTGCAAGCTATGACGAAAGGTGCTTTAGAACTCTGAGCCAAAAACAAACATTTCTTGAATTTGTTCTTTCACAGTATTTAGCACAGTAAATGGAAAAGTAATCAATATAGCCAACTATCTTTATCTGCTAAAAAACAGGAAAAAAAAAAGCAAAAACCAGAATGGAAGAAGGAACACAGCAAAACTATGTCCTGATTTTTTAAAAATTTATAAAACAAAATGTACAAAGAGTTTCAGGACCTTTTACTGGGTAACTCTTTAAAATAAGTAGAATGAATGTATATATATATATCCCATATATATTTCATTCTTGTTATGGTAAATTTATCTTAAAAATAAAGATAATTACAAAGTTGTGGTGGTGCATGACTTTAATTCCAGCTCTCAGAAGGCAGAGTCAGGAATATTTCTGTGAGTTCGAAGCCAACCTGGTCTACACAGTCAATTCCAGGACAGCCAGAACTTCACAGAAAAAAAAAAAGTCTCCAGAAGGTTAAAAAAAATAAAAATAAATAAGTAAAAGAAAATAAAATAGTGGAAAAATTGTACAGGGGTATAATAAAAAGAAATACTACATTGTCAAATATTTCAAAAATGATATGTATTTCTGTGTAGATGTTCCCTGTTGTGGGTTCTTAGACTGATAAAAAATGTAAAGTCAGACTCAAAGGGAAACTCAGAGATTATTTTATACGAGCTGGAGAGAAACAAAAAGGGAAGGCATAAATTGGGAATTTGACAGCTCCCCAAAGAAAGGTAATGGAAAAAAGAGAGAGAAAGCAATGGCCTTAGAGTAAAGGTCAGCAATGGGCATTCTCAAAAAGCTGTGAAAAGTCAGGATAAAGACTTCTTCATAGACTATGAGAGAGTCTATAGGGTTTAGAGAAATTTGCTAAGGATTTCAGATGATATATGAAAACTAGATACAATGAAAGAAAAAGAAAAGAAGATAGGCTTAGGAATAAAACCCAGCAAGCAACTGAAACAAGAGAGGACTTCAACAGCAATGACAATACAAACTCATAAATGGAATTATTGTTCATCCCAATTCGTTAGGTGTATTTATTTCCCTGAGACTTAATCTTCTGCTCAAGTGATTGACAGGCTCATTTTGATCAACTCTTGAGGGAAGAGACAATAGTATGTAATGATTTTGGTAGTCTACAAAATAATGTGTGCGCTCAGGCCAAATTTAGAGCACAGATCCGCTTCTGTTAGTTATAGGAATAATTCTTTTGAGGGTTTCAACAATGCCCTGTTTTAACACCCTTTCATACCATGTTTACAAATGTTATAGAGAAACCATCGTGCTAATTACCATTGATAAAATGCAGCATGTCTTCCTGATACAAGTCCTAGAGAAAAGAGGATTATAAAGAATATACTTCAACATAACAAACTCAGAGCCAATATCATCCCAAAAGAAGAAAAAAACAAAGTTACCCTCTTAAAATAACTAATAAGACAGTAATTGATGCCCTAGTTAGGGCAATAATAAAAGAGATGGAAACAAAGGACCACAAATAGGAAAAGAAGCAAATTATCTTTATTTGAAGAAGATACAATTTTATATATAACAAATATCCAAAATTCCCCAGAAATTTTAGAAATAATCAAAATTTTAAGCAAAGTGGGGGAAAATAGAATATATGTTAAAAACAGTAGATTTCCATAGACCAATAAAAAACATTGAAAGCAAAATTACAAAAATTTCAGTATAAACCTTACCAAGAAAATAGAACACTTCTACAATGAAAGTGTTAAATCTCCAAAGAAAATGATTGTAGAAGGCACTAGAAGTTGGAAAGACCTTCCATGCTAATTAATTGATAGTTAATATTATTAAAAATATAAATAAAAAACAATTTACAGATTAAATGCCATGCCAATCAAAACTTTCATTATTTTCATCACTGAAATGGAGAATAGATTATAATTTATATGCAGCATTAAAATTTCTTGAGTAGCCAAGTTAATACTGTGGAAAACAAACAAGCAGGGGATGGCCCGGAACACACTAGCAGCCTTTTACTACATGGATTAAGGCCTTCTCTCAATAGGAGAGAATTCACACTTGATATGCTAAGCCTAGCCAAGTTTCTGTGTCTGGTGTGGTTAAGGACCCTGCAAGAGATCCAGTTACTGCTACTCTCCTAAATAAATATAATTTGAACTCTATTCTGAGTATTTACCCTTCATTCCAAAGGTAAGCATAGCTCACCTCTCATCAAGGCTTATTTTTGCAGAAGATATAGGCTATTATAGAAATTCAAAACTGGTTAAAATGCAGAATTCAATGGACTGTAGAATGCCCAATCCCTATTGAGAAATCTACAATATTTTTCTATACCTGAGAGTCCGTGAATATCATCAAATAGGGATCACACAGATTGTAAGAGATGAAAAACATAACTTCTTCAGTAGAAGCTTTTTAAATGCATATGCAAATGGAATAAATGTAAATATAAACATAAAGAAAAGAAAAGAAATAGATGGAGTCATGGCATAATAGAAAAACGTTGCTACATCTACAATATACATCTTCCCTCCCTGAGAGTAATCTTTACTGCCAGGAATAAATTGCATCTAGGTGCATTGTGGGCCAAAGGTACCCACTGATAACCCTGAACAATCTTGTCTATTGCCAAGGATATTAGTTGCTCTCCACAACCTGCTGGTGAGGCCCCATTGCTAAACATAATATCTACATATTACATGGAGAATGTGTACTCGTGTCTAACTAGAACCCTCACCACTACTAAATAATGATACTGGTAGGTACTCTCTAAGGTCCCAGAGGAGAAAAATAGCCACCAACCCAGCTACAAATCCTGTGCTCTACAGCGGGCCTGCTGTATGGATTACATGTTGGTGGAAGAGTGGCACATATATTGTGGATGCAAGCAACAACCGCTATCTGATTGAACTTAAGGCCAATCACAAGACGGAATATTTTGCTTTAATTATCAGCAAATATTTTAAACTTGGAAGATCAATATTTGAGGTTTTAGCAAAGAGAACAGAAACAACAAAGAATAATAAAGATGTAAACAACAAAGAACAGTAAGATTGAACAAAAACCAACAATCACAGTCATAGGAATTTTCATGAGGATTTATAAGAATTTATAAGAAGCAATTTATAAGAAGAAAATATAGAAACTTTGCAGAAGAATAAATGGAAAATACTATTATTGTATGACAAAATATTTTTCACGTATGAAATTAAAGAAATAGATGCCCATATATTTACCTGGATATATTTACACAAAGATATAAATAGATACAGCAATTGGTTTTCATTCAGAATACAGTGATCCCCTTTTCCTTCAATAAGAAGAGACACAATAAGATTCCACCCATTTCCAAGTTACACAGTAATGATTTCATAGAGAAGAATGTTGGGGGAAAAACAGAAGACACGACTAGCCAAGTGTAATATGAAACTACTCTAGAATCATAGGGTGGTTACTCCTGAAATCTGACAGCATCAGATGCTAAAGGAAAGTTTGCAACTTTGGAACAGCCATACATCAGAAGAGTTTATGTCGCAGTTCCTTTGGGAAGTTTATCTCTAGGTATTTCCTGCAAAAATAAATAAATAAATAAATAAATAAATAAATAAAATAAGCAAGTGAACCCTAAGAATATGGAAGAAGAATATACAATATCTATGATATGATTACAATAGTACTAAATTATGAAAGAGATGAATTGATATGTACATAGTATTCAAAAATATTATGTTATGTGCAGCAAGAAAGAGCAATCTTAGAAACATTAGACTTACTACACACAAACTAACATAGTATAACATTTAGGATTCCACTCAGCCGAAGTTTAGGAACAAAGAAAATTGCATATGTCAACAAAGAAATGAGACAATTGACCTGCAGCATGTGGAACTGACCTTGACTGAAAAGAGGGGCGTTCTCTGAAGTTGAGCAAATCCATCTCTATCTTGACGGAAGAGTGGACTGAATGAGTGTGCTTCCAGGTTGACACTCAAGGGAACTGAAAATCTAGGCATTTACTGGAATTGCTGAAAACCTTTAAAAGCTACACTCTTTGGCAAGTGGAGTTGGCTGTACTGGAAGAAAAGCGCTGTTTTATTTTATTTTTTTTTAAAGAGCCTTCTTTTTTAAGTACCTAGTATTTTAATTAAAAGGGAAGATTAAGAAATAAGTACAAAGCACAACAGTAAAATAAATGAAACAGGAAGAATAGTTTTTTGTATGGCAGATATGGAGAGCTTTGAATTAAGCTTCTCTGAAGGAGTAATTGATTTTACAATTACAGCATTTTTATCTCTTGCTTTTCTAAGTCTTGGCCTTTGCCCCGTTCCACTGCGGGCATCCATCTGCCGAGGGGGAGATTAAAATGTGTTACAGATGGGGTGAAAGAAGAAATACCTAGGCAGTATTTTTGACATTCAAATTGGATTATACACAAACAATATGTCTGAAAGGCCGGCTCTTCCCCTGAGGAGGGATTTTTCTATATTGCTTATTTTCCTTTTACATATCAACAGCTATACTCCAGAGAACTCCAGTAATTCAGTTTCCCCAGGAAAGAAGAGGGAGTGGATATACCTACAATGATGAAGTGAGAAGCGTAGAGGAGTAGCAGAAGCCCGGCTGCCTTCCAGCTTGAGTCTATTGGAGAGAATGTGTGTATTCAAATGTGAGTTATGATTTTACATTCTTGGAAAAGAGCTGAGCATTGCTAACAAAAAGCTTAGTGGTCAGGATCCTCTGCTCTCTGGTAAGTTATCCCATCCTCCACGAACAACTGCTGGCTGTAGGGGAATCTCAGCAATTGGCTAGCACAACACGATTAGATGAAGGTTCTCTGTGCAGCCAAGGGTTCTATCAGAGTGTAGAGGAACTCAGGACCAGAATGAAATCTGCATTTACAAAGAAGGTGATATAGTGGGACCAAGAGGGCAAAGTAAAACTCATTAATATGCTGAAGGATTTTGATTCTGGCTACCTTGTTAAAAAGAAAAAAAATAGTGAAATACTACGTTAACCGTCAATATCACCCACGTGGTCCCAACAAAATCAATGCCTGAAAAAGGATGATTGTAGGAGATATGCTTACAAGAATGGTATCTAGTGGGGCCTCACCCTTATACAAAGAACTACAGGCAACTAATGGGTGCTAAAAGTCAAATAGTTTTCCTCAGGGGAGGTGCTCTGGCTGTTATCTGGTAACAAGTGGTAGATTATACAGACTGAGTGGTAATATTTATGCATTTAGTAATATATATTACTGTCGAGTCCTGGCCTCCAGCTGCTCTTCCCTGCTAGAGATCTTTACTTTCCTTCTGATTTGAGTTACTAAAGGCTGGGTGAAAGTTGTTTACCAGCTCTGCTTCACGAGCACGTGTTGCCTTGGCCTTGATCAGTGGATAAGGTTTTCACCTGTTGGCCCACTTGACTGTTGAGTATATAAGCCTCCATGGTGCAATTGAAAGAAATGGCTTTTTACCAGTGACTAGAGGTCCGTGTCTCTGTCTCTCTGTGTGTCTCCGTATGTTTCAACCTCCAGCCCCTTGCCTGAAGTTTGCGAACTGTATGGTAGCACATAGAGCGCAGACAGGCGTTGTGTGCTGCATATTACCAATAAAGAAAACGTGGCCATGATTTTGAGAGAAAGCAATGAGAGACATGTGGGAGCGATTGAAGAAATGATAGGGAAGGGGTTAAATTATTTAGTTATATTTTAATTTTATTTTTTAAATGGACCTTGTAGATGGGTTTTTTTCCCTCCATCTATTTCAGACAATGGAAGCAGAGGATGATGAAGATGCAGAGGTAAAATCATATGAATAAATAAATAATTATTTTTAAGTGACACTCTTCGGAACATGAGTGTTTCTGTGGAAGTACATTTTGGAAAAACTATGCTCCATATTGCATTGCACAATTTCCACCCCGACCCCCCAACCCCATATGAGTAATAATCAACCCCTAAATGGTGTTCCTCACCCTGAGGCCAAACTTTGTTGGGAGAGGGGACATTATCTTTTAGAGTTGCTTCCAGCTCTCATTGGGGCATTTTTTTTCCTGTGGGATACTGTAAATATAAAATGATGGTTAAGTTTCAAGATTGCTGTTTTGTAAAATTGCAAATGGTCTCTGAGTAGTAGATAGGATTCTTCTGACGTTCTTATTTGGAGTTCTGGCCAGAACATTGTAAGAAGAGGCACCATTTCCACAGCTGGTACCCAAAATCCAATCTCATAGTAGCACGATCTCATAGTAGCATAGATGACACCATATTGACCAGGTGGAGTCATTGTTCTGGGGCCCCATCATCTTCATGGAAGTTTCAAAGATTACTGCAGGAAAATCTACTGTATATTGTGGAAAACTTAAATTCATATAGACATATTCAATGAAAGATGTGATATAGAGAAAATGGGCATGGAGGAATATAAAATATTTCCTTACAGTCTATCTTTTTTCTGTCCCATACCAGATGCCTTCTGACATGAGATAGAAATTCTGAATTTTTCTTTTAACAACATGCTTGGATTTAGAGAGTAGCCATCATCCAACTCCAAAGCCAGCTCTGATTTTTAAGTAGAAATATGTACATGTCCACATAATCAAATTTTCCCGAGCAGGCAATACCGCCTTGTAAGTCTGATTTCCCTTTGCTTGCTGATTCTTTCTGGAGGGCTATATTTTCATCTTTAGACACCTACATGTTCAAGGACTTTTATCTCTTTGAAGATGAGTATTTTCCCGCAAAGACAAGGACAAAACCCTGCCCAAACCCTTATAAGGTTTTCTTTCTTTCTTTTTTTTTTTTTTTGGATTTTCATTACAAATGTGTTTATAGTGAATATTTCAATCAACAGTTGGCATAAAAGACATGTGCAGAATCCACAGCTGTGGAGGGTTGACAGGAAAACATTAATAGGATTATTATATTCTAATGGCATCACTCAGCGAAGTAACCCTGAGCTTCCAGGAGGCAGTACAGAAAAAGGCCTGGGGAGGTAAAACGCCATGCCATACTTGGTTAAATCACATATTGTTTTTAGCACAATAAGCCAGGCATTCTTATCACCTGTATGATTGTCACCTTTGTGGATGAGCTGTCATTTCTTTTTCTCAAGAAGTTTTCTTTTTGAAACCGAATCTTTACTAATTTTGATGGTATCCATAGATTTTCTCCTCTGGAAACAAGAGCAAAACCCCTTCACCAACATAGCACATCTCCTGGTTTCCATTGTGAGGTCAACACATCCTTGAAATATACTGGCTGATTTAACTCAGTTGTTTTTTTCTATTATCCAATGTCTATTTGATGCTGTCATTCCTTTCTCAGTAGTGATAAGAAAATTTAAGGTTAATAAAGCATTATGAAAACTATTTCAGGGGGCATTTTCCATCCCTTTCTGCTTGTTTAGCAAATACTTTATAGTTTGATTTGATCTTTCTAAAACTGCCTGACCTGTAGGATTGTCTGGTATAGCTGTAATATGCTTTATATTATCATAAGCAACAAAACTGATTCATTTTCTTAGAGCCATATGTTGGACCACTGTCTTTTTTTTGTGGAGGTATACCCATGATGACCATAACTTCTAATAAAAGTGTGATTACTGAATCAACCTTTTCTGAGCTCAAAGCACTTGCCAACTGAAAACATGAACTAAGTGTCAGTAGTGTGGTATACATATTTTAATTTTCCACATTCTCTGAAATGGAACAATCCATCTGCCAGATTTCATCCCTTTGGGTACCTTTTGGGTTACTCACTTCATTTAACAGTGTTTGCTTATAGAAAGAGCAAGCAGGGCACCTCTTTATAATCTCCTAAGCTTGTTACCATGTAATAGAAAACTCCTTCTTTAAACTTTTGCTATTAACATGATTTTTCTTATGAAATTCATCATACTTCCAATCAATAATTGGCCAATTTCTGCATTACCTTGACCTTGAGGACCTCGCAGACCCATGAAGGATCAGATTGTATTACATATAGGACAAAGCCTATTCCTGATTATGTATTGAACCTGAATGAATAATGAAGTCAATTCTATGTCATCTGGTATAAATTCAGCAGTTTCAATATGCAAGACAACTCTTTCTGCATATTGTGAATCTGTAACTATATTGAGATGTTTGCAAAATCACTTAGTACCTTAAGAATAGCATATAATTCTGTTTTCTGAACAGAATTATGAGAGCTTTGTTCCACCTCACTTAATTCTTCTGAATTATATCCTGCCTTCCCTGATTTGTTTGTATACACTACCACACCTGAAATTTTTATTAACAAGAAGATATATTTATATTTTCCTATACATTACAAATATAAAATGCTATAGATACATGAATAATCGTTTTATTTTATATTTTTTTACAAAATTTATGTATAATTACATACTAGATACATGACTCGTCAAAACATATTTTGATTTGAAACTTTTCCTTATATGAGACTATCTAGCAAAAGAAAACAAAGAAGCATAGAATATGATCAAAATATGTTCTATGAAAAGTTTGAAAAATACAACAACTTAATTTAAAAAGCTAACAAAAAATAAAACTTCAGCATATGATTTTCCTTACCTTCAACATCCAACAATTCATTTTGGATAAAGTTACTTTATCTGTATTTCCTATCTTTACATATGTCACATTGGCATGTATTATATAAGTTATTAATTATTATGTTATATTTATTATGTATTGTGCATATTGTATATGTATATATTATGCAGATTATGTATGTGTGTGTATAGAGTAAAACCATCTTTTTACCTGGCACTTATATCATCCTGGTACCTTTATATATTTATTGCTGTCAAGGTCTTGGCATGCTATTAAGTCGCAGTCCAGCCAGTAGAAACTGTAACCTTCTTCAAGAATAAATCATGAACTAACTTTCAACCAATGTTTATGAGGGGAAGAGCCAGGTAACAATGTGGAACCTCAAATGTCATTGTTTTAGTGAAGATACCTTTTGAAAGGGCAATGATTGACAGGTGATTTTCCTAAAGATTTCAGTATGATAGTGAAAGGATAGATCAGTCAATATATGAAAGCTCTCCCATTTTTATTTTCTATGACTCTTTTACTGTTTCTATTCAGAGGACTCAATGTACAGGATAGAGAGAAAGAAAGATGTAACTAGAGTTGGGATAAAAACACAGAGAGACAGACTAAAATTTTAAAGCATTTGCTGTGATTAGGCAGGCATGCTGACAAATCCCAATTGCACAGAGGAATGTGTTCCCAAATCTATATTCTGGAAAGATTCTGTTATGATTTTAATGTGAAATGGCCCCCAGAGCTTCTTGTATTAAATATCTGTCCCCCGGTTATTGCTATTTCAGGGAATTTGTGGAGTTTAAATGTAACTGTAATGGATGAAGAAGTTACTGGGGAAAGGATTCTGGAAATTACAACTGTCTCCAATCCATTCCTCTCTCTGCTTCTGGTTAGCTGTGAGGTGAGAAATCCCCTCAATCACTGGTTCTACTTCAACGATTCTCTCCCTCATCATGGCTTTAAAATCAACAGAGCTGGAGACAATAGACTGAACTCTCTAAAGCCAGAAATTATAATCAATGATTGTTTTAAGTCACTCTCAAGGATTTTGGTTAAAACTGTAGAACAAAAAGAAAAATCAAATATGGGGCCTAACACATATAATAATCTCATCTGTAAAATACGACTAACCTGTTGAAAACTCAGTCATTTATTTTGTATCTTTTAGATGTTTTGTGATAGACTTTTCCTATGGAGACTCCACATCTAATCACCCACATAAAGATGCCATGACAGACCAAATTATCTATACTGCCAAAATCTAACTTGCTGAACCAATGAGTTTTACTGGGGTTGATTATGGGATAGAGATGAGGGGAATACCTAAAATAGAAGAAATTAATCAAAACAGCTGCATCGCCAGTGCACAGCACAGCACGGGTGGCCGCTAAGGAAAGCTGGAAGCGGTGCACAATGCACAGCCTGAAAGCATCTCAACAGCATAGAGAATGTCCTTTCCTGGTGGCTCACTTGGTCTGAGCCTCTTCCTGTTATCTCAGATGGTCTCTGCCTTTTTCAAGGCGCTTGGCTGTAGAGGCTCAACAATATGAACCTCTTTCTACCTTGTCTGATGGTCAGAGAGTTTTGAGATTGCTCAAAATGGTTGACAACATCCTGAATCAAAATATTGATATTAATATGGCTCACAAAAGTAGACCCATTCCATCCTGAGAGATGGTCAGGATATGGAAGCATATTTCTGCCCCTTCTTTGCTAATATGAGGTTACCTGGGGAATGGCTGCCTTCAGGTTACTTGGTCTAGGGTGACTTCACTGCCTAAGCAACAGAATGCTAATGACTTGATATTTCAAAATGCTAAAGCATTTAACTGTTTGAGTTGTCCTTTGAATCATGTTAAAGAAGCTTTTTGTTGCCTTCTTCCCCCTTTTTTATTGGGGTATAAAACTGTATAGAAAACTAAATGCAGGCAATCTCTCTGGAACACTCACCCAGTACTATTCTATGGTTTCTGTTTCTTTATTTTTCATGTGTTTTTGTATTCATTACTCCAGAATTGACAGAGACATCTCATTGCCTGGACAGTCACCTAAAGTTTGTCTGTAACATCGGGGCATCCGTCTCCAGCTGACAGGATGATAGTGTCGGGCAGAATTTTCCATAAAGCAGGAAATTTGAAAGACTGTTTTGCCTCTATTGGCAGTTTGCCAGTAACTTTCTATACTCTTTTTTTCTTCTCTCAAGCCTACATACATTTTTTAAATACACTGCGACCCATTCAGAGGTTTAATTCTGTGTGAATCTGTCTTTAGTGCATATCTGTAATCATTTCTGACCAGGAGAGCCTAAAACTGGTAAGCAGTGTGGTCGAGGCACCTTGGATGCTAGCTCCATCTCTCTGGGCCTGCTAACATGGTGAAGGTAGTTCACTGCCAGCTCTGGGAGCACAGGGAGGGTGTCGGGCTTACCACCTCAACATTGGCAAGCAGCTGACCCATGCTGTCACCATGTAATTTTCAACATGCTGAACCAAAACCATTCAAGTGTTCAGCTTGATGCTGCTGCTGAGTCAAGAAACCTTCTCTTAAAGGAATCATGCCTCTGCTTGCTTTTTGTGAACAGAGCACATCTGAAAAAAATAAGGAATACCAAGAAGTTGTGATTAACTCTGTTCTTTTGTGTCTAGAATTCTTTCCCAAGCTTTCTCAGGTTATGTGTGGATGTGGTTGCCTTACATTGGCACACCATTTTGTAGATGGAGGGTGTGCGTTCATTTCCTGGCCAGCTGGACCCAAATAATAACAAAGAAACTATATTAATTACAACACTGTCTCGCCAATAGCTTAGGCATATTTGTAGCTAACTCTTACATCTTAAATTAACACATTCTTATTAATCTGTGTATAGCCACAAGGTTATGGCCTACTGGTAAGGTTCTGGCTGGTAGCTTGTATCTTTCTCCTTCAGCAGCTACATGGCATCTTGCTGATTCCGCCTACTTTCTCCCTATATCTCTGTTCAGATTTCCTGCCTGACTTTACTCTAAAGCCAGAGGCCAAAATAACTTCTTTAATAACCAATGGTAATAAAACATAGTCATAACATACAGACTTTCTCAGGGGAAGAAGTAGAAACCTTGATACAAGAGTTGCTGGAGATTGACTTCCTTGTTGTCCCCAAAGAATAGGGACCTTATTTTTTTCTGTATGAAAATGTTGGAGATATGCATTGCATTCCTCACTTTTCACACAAGCATAACAAAAGTTTTTAGTGTATTTTTACAGGAATTGATGAATTACAAATCATCTGGCCTCAACTCCATCTCCCGTGGCATTCTTATCCTCAAGTTTATTTATTAAGCAAATCTGAATGGTTTTATAGTTCATTCCATTAATAGATGTCATTCTACTTCCTGGAAAGCTTTTTTTCTCTCCATAAAAACATTCTCCTTAACTGTTAAACCTCAACATGTATAAAATTAAAAATTTTTTAGTTATAGTTAAAAATTTATAGTTATAGTTAAAAATTTTATAGTTATAGTTAAAAATTCCATACTCTGAGACGCAGATAATGCATAGTGGTGGGAAATGTCATCCTTTACAGTGTCAGTCAAAATATTTTAGTAACTTTCTTTCTCATTATTCAGAAGTACCCAAGGGATATTTAATCTTCTGTCCTTGTAACTCTCCCTTTGGTGCCTGTGTCAGGGGTGTTTAACATCGTGAGGAAAATCTTTTCATACAAATCCCTCTGTCCACAGAGTCTTTCTCCATACTTATTTATCAGTCTTTCTGATACTTATTTAGCACAATAGTTCTCACTGAAGTCTGGGATGAAGACCACCTGGAAAATACTAGAAAAGGATTAGTGACTGTGATTAACAATGGTTATCTATCTTAAATGAAAGCATAAAATTAAGTCTCAGCAAAGCAGTTCTCATTGTAAGCAAGGTTCCAGTTGCAAACTTTGTGCATCATGTTGGTTTCTCAGACATCCAATTTTGTTTCAGCAAGGAGTCACACTTGCTTCTATTTGTGACATGAAATAGACACAGAAATAAATGTTCTCTGAATATTCTTCAATGACTCTTTTATTTCTATATTTTCTAATTGGAAGTAAGAGTATAGACTTTTTCTAATCACTAAACCAATCTAAAGCAACATCTTTTGATTCTCACATTTAAATTGAGAGCTCTAAAATCTTTAAAGTAAAATGATATTGAAATGTCAGTGATTAAATATTGTTTCTAAGTTGGTATTACAATATCCCATTAATTTAGGAACATAACACTGGAATGATATGCTAATATTTCTCCGCCAATTTAATATTATCTTTTTCTCTCAGTTTTATGATTCATATAGAAAATATGTAAAGAATGACATTATATTACAACAGAGTGTACATTATAGTAAGCCTTTTTTTTCCTCACCTAAAACCTTAAGTTTATGTTTGCCTCCATTAATGTCATCTTTACCATTTTCAAAGACCAGCGAGAGATTTCGATTAGGGCAGAGAGAGCGTCTCACCTTCACAGCAAGAGAAATGCTTTTAGATAATCCTTGGAACAAACTAATGTGGAAAAAACCTGATGGCGTGAGGGAAGAGGCCCATGTTGGAAGGGGAGCAAAGGTTGTTTACTAAGGGAAGAAATGCCAGTATCAGGTGTGACACTCATCTAACAGTAGGAATACTTGTTACATTAACAAGATTTACTGACAGACTCCATCTGTGTCTTCTCACCAAACAAGGTCACTCAGTCAGATACTATGGTACCTAATGAGGAAAATGCCAAATCTCTGGAGCGATAATGGAGGTTCACTCTGACTTACGCCTCAGGCACTGGCAATATTTTTAGGTCTAGAAAATAAAATAAGGTACAGAAAAAGGTCATAATTTTTATAGAGCCAATCCACCTTGAAAAATAGCTGTACATGTAAGTGAGTATCTTTAATATTTTTCACCTTTCCCGAGAGGCAAGGTTACTTTCTATTCTTTTTCAAAGTGGTCCTTCAGGGTTTTAATACCATCAACATTAAACTCATGGATATTATTAAGTTAAAGGGTCTGTGCCACAGTTTTTTATTGTTTTATATCAATGAAGGAAATATCTGGAAAATAAAGTAGCTTTTTGTTTTTACACAAATAAATTTTAGGTGTTTCTTTACATCAAAAAGATCTCACAAAAATGTTCTGTGGCACTGGATACCTCAATGATGCTTGAATTCATGCATAGTGACTTTTAATAAATAGCTTTTGACAGGAGCAAATAGTTTAGCATTTTAACCCTCAGTGTCTTTAATGGAAAAAATATAATAGATTTAGAATAAAAAATAGTGGAGATCGCTTCTAATAAAAATATCCTCGAGGCCCATTTTCTACTCTAGGACCTTTGACGCCCTCAAGAGAATTTATCCGTGCACCTCTCCAAAACCAATTGCACATAGTTATAGCCTGATTCATGACAGCTACATGGCATTGAAACACAATCAAATATTTGATATATCTTTTTCCATCTCTGATATTTCCCCAAATAGGATTCACTAGTTTATACTATTCTTTATGTTTCCCAAACTTTGAAGTACTTCTTTTAGCTTCCTCTATTATTTTGAAAGTATGTTACATATTTTTTCCTTACTCACCAAATACTTCAGATTCCTTTATAGTTCTCAAATATGATTACCTCAATTAAAATATCGTTAAAACTGACTGTGGTGGTGCACACCTCCGTTCTCACCCCTCATATAGTACAGGCAAGTGGATCAGATCAGGGGATCAAGACTATCCTAAACTGTCTAACATACTTGAGGCAAAATTGGGCCGCATGAGATGCTACTTTGGGGAAAAAAATGAAATCACTGAGAATCAGGTCATAAAGCTTTTCATTGTTATGATATTAGGTATGGTTCTAAGAACTCTGTTGTTTCTTAACCTCATAGTTATCCTGTGGATGCATCAATAATAGCAGCACCATTACACATATAAAACATAACTGGGACATAAATAATTTAATGGGTTGATGAGAGGTCTAAGTGAGTAAATGTGCTTCTTGTTTCATTCCAATGCCTGGAACACACATGGTAAAGGAAAGAATCATTACCCCAAGCTGCCCTCTAATCTCCCTATAACCACATTAAAAAATGAGTAAACACGAAGAGTAAATATCTTTTCAACAAGAAGTTACAAACCAAAGATAGAAATCGAACCATGAAATTTCATTCCAATGAGTTTGTTACTTAAAAAGCCAACCCCAAAACACTAGGAGAATTAAGATTTTGGACACGGTAAATTGAATGTGTTTCAGAGACTTTATATTACTTTAATTTATATGATTATTGATGACTAAACGTTTCTAAGGAAAAGAGACATACAGTAAGTACAACAGGTGAAAGAGAAATTGAATAAACTGTAAGCAGTATTTCATAACATGGTCCACATAGAAAGTCATCGGAGGATGCTGAAAGAGAATTGTGAGAACAGTCCATGAATATAAGAGTCATCGAACAGTGTCTATCATGTATGGAAATGTTTTTGGATTTTGTTTTCATTGTTTTCCCAGGCACAACAGACAGGAGTGAGTTTATTTCATTTTACTCATGACTATTGGCAGCTGTTATTCAGTTAAACATTTAATCTGCCCTTTAGTATACCTCTATGGAGACGGAGATTGTTTTACCACATGGGGCTTATTCTTGTGATTTTATACAGTGTGAACTCAGGTGAACTTACTCATGTGACCTTTCTTGGCCCTTAGAGTAGAAATTGTCTGATGCTCTAAATAAAGCTACCTATTGCAAGAGACTTTAGTCTGCATCACTTATAGGACCTATTTTCCCAGGTACCTCTGCCTCTAGATCATTGACAAGAGTGGAACGAGACAATACTATGACTACCTGTAACAGCAAAAACTGAGAAGTGTAAGTAATTAAGTTGGAATGAGAAGTGTTTAGCTCTGCCTTCTAAGACTTTCAGCGCAGTACAAGCAGTTGTTAATAGATTGCATAACGAATGAAAAATTATTAAGAAAACATTGGTAATAGCCAAGTGTAATCACCTGAGTGAACAATGGTTTCTTTTATTTTATTTTTCTTTTAATTGGAGACAGGAAAGACTTGGCAAACACAGAGCAACAGTCTTGATTTTGGCCATGTAATCAAATAATAAAATAGCACAGGAATGAGTTTGGAGTCCAGAGGGAGTTATATAACTATGATATTTTCCATTCATTTATAAAAGAACTGAGGTCACCAGAAAGCTGAGCAGTTGAGGAAAAGACAACCTAGAGTTGACATGTGTTCTGTCACCCTTCCCCTCAAAGAACATGTCTTCCCTTCCAGGACTGTTTCTATCTTAATATTTCAATTGCAATACAGCCTACTACTTAAAGCCTCTCTTCCCATTCCCTTGAGTCTCTTTCTACTTCCATGACCACTATATATTCATGCTTATTACCACAAAATTAGATCAGTATAGATATTGAAAGCTCACATAGATCTGTAAAACTTAAAAATTAAAAAAAAAACAGAGTGGACCTAGTTTAATTTTTTTTCAGTTTTATCTATTCTCCTGCTGTGATGGTTGAATCTGGAATAAGTAATCATCAACTTGTTATGCATATTCTTAATCACTTTAACTCAGCTGAGAAGATCCACTGTCAGAACAGGTGGGAATATCTGGTGGTACTCAAGATAAAAGGAATTCTCACAGATAGAAATTTTTGCTTATTTTCCTGCCTGCCTCTGCAGTGTGCTGGCAACTTCCTATACCCTGGTGGCATCTTGTTATTGCTGTCATCCCTTTTGCAACATTTCTTATCTAATATTAGAATTCAGCTTCTTGAACATTCAAGATTGAATTGAAGTGAAAACCAGTGATCATGCAAGACTCCTCCAGGCCTTGCACCAAATTGGGACTGATGAAGTAATATAGCCATGTGTTTGAAAACTTCTGTGTTCCAAGTCTCTCAAATAAGGACACCAGTGATACACTACTTGGACCATGCCATGTAAGCCAATCCAAAAAAAAAAACCACCTTTACAATATATATTTATTCTATTGGTTTTGCTTCTTTGGAGAACAATGACTAATACACCCATGGATTTAATAATTTTATATTTTGTACTGAATATAGTTCCATTGTGTATAATTATCACATTTTCACTATCTAGTCATATACTAATGAATATCTAGACTGGTATTATTTTCTTGTCACTGTGAGTAGGGCGGTGGCAAACAACGGTCTGAAAAGCTCTCTGTGGTAGAACAGAGAGGCCTTTATATTCTGTCTAGGAGAGGTGAAGCTGTTTTGAAAAATTGTCCTGCTTGTTTTCTTGAGAAACCTCTGCACTGAGTTTCACAGTGTTTGTACATTTAAAATCCCAATTATAGTGAATTAGAAATACTATCTATATCAACCTGTAGATCATGATCCCTTTCCAGACTAGCAATCTATTCATTGGGCAATATATCAGATATGCTGTATATGAGATATCTATATGAAGATTCATAACAGTAATAAAATTACAGTTGTGAAGTAATACTGAACTACTTCTGTGGATGGGGGTCTCCACAACACGATGAATTCTATTAGTGGGTCACAACATTAGGAAGGCTGAAAAGAACTGTTTTATGTCCTTACTAACCCTTGGTAACATTTGTATTGTTGAAGTTAGTCATTCTGATTGGGATGAGAGAAAATTGTAAAATGATTATTTCATTTTTTCCAATGGATAAATATGTTGAACCTTTTACCAATATTCATTGACAATGTGTGTTTCAGTTTTTGAGAGCTACCTGTTAATTTTATTGTCCATGTATTAGTTGTCAATTTTGCTTTTTGTATTTAATTACTCACCTCTGTATATTCTATATATTAACCCCATGCTTGTACTGTGGCTGACAAACATGTTTTCCCATTCTGGAGGTTGCTAATTTCCTTTGTTATATGGAAGAATTTTTATTTCATGTAATCTTGTGGGTCACTTCTTGGGGGTTATTTTCTGTTCTACTGTATTTCTATATATTTTGTGAACATTAAAATTATTCTTTCAAAAACATGTCTCAAAAGTCAGTACTTCAGGGGAAAAAAACAAAAACAAAACTTGAGAGATCCTTTTTTATGCCACTGCTCCCTGAACAAAAAGTAACATTTCATTTTCAGCAACCTTTTTATATCATGATTCTGTAGTGTGATAGCTTATTAATTTTCTCCCAGCTTTCCTTCTCTCTACCACTGTCTATACAAATTCACATATTCTGAGCTATACCACCCACAAGAATGACCATGTCTGGAAACGCTGTGAATATCAAGTTCCATCACTGCCTGGCTTCCTCATAGTGCATTCTTTAGTTTACTCCTGATTTTAAATTGAATGACATCCATTGCACGAGACCACCTACAAGATGAAGAAACAGAGCGTGGGTTGGAGACTACACAGTGGATCAAATGAATATACACAAAAATTCTGGAAGTAGAAAAGAGATGGAAGAAGAATTAAGGATTTGGTAAGACTGCAAAAGAAATAAGAGAAAGTAATATATAGAAATTGATCAAATAGTATACATGTGTTTGAAATTTTAAGGAAGTAATTATTAATTTAAGAACAGTTCCTTCTTATCAATAAATTGACCACAAATATTCTTTACAGCCAATTTTGTCATGATTATAATTTAAGAGTATCTACCAATCTATCAAGTTATCAAAATCAAAAAGGTAAGTGTGATAAGCCATTTAATTCACCCGTCCTTACCCCCATGTTTTATTGTAAATTGTATTTTTATTCTAGAACTTCACTCACACACACATAACCAAGAGCAAGTTAGAGTTTGGAACATAAATACATAAATATTTTAGCTTTGTTTTCATTTCATACTGTAGACATTTCAGAGCAAATCCATAAGAAAATCTACTGTTTACAGAAATAAAACTATGAAAACTTTCATTTTAACCAGTATGTCTGAAATAGTAGAATTTTATTGAATTATTTCTGATCAAATTCTTTAGGATTTTAGGTGATGGCATAACTTAATAAAGTTCAAAATATTTTGTACTTAGTTTTGGCAAAGGGTTGATTGGTAATAAATGAACTGGAAGAATTAAGATGCAGTAAAGTTTGGGATGACAGGCTAGAGGAGGCACTATAGGGAAAAATAACTAACACTAAAGGTTTTTTAGAAATAAATATAAAAATCTATCTCTATAAAAGCTTTCTAAAACAAACATATATTTAAATTTAGTTACACTGTAAGAAGTGGGAATGAAAACTCCCAACTTGACATTTTATGTTACCAAATACAAACCCCAGTACTAGAGACTGGTTCCTTCTTTTTTAAGTTGAGGGCCTTTCTCCTGTTGATCTCCCAAAATTGCAAGCTACTGACAATATTATCAGTATTTGATTTGAGCATAAGCCCTTACTGACAAAAATACAACACACCAGAGTCTCAGAACCTGTCGAAATCCAGTTTGTATTTACCTGGAAATAACATCTGAACTGAAAGTTACCATAATGTTGGGAGGTTCTGTGAATGTTACCAGAAGGGAAAAGAAACCAACCCATTATGACTTTATAAAAGCCACATAATAACCAGCATGACAATGTATGGCCTTTGGTAAATAGAGACAGGAATGCCATAGAAGTAAACAATCATTTTTAGACTGGATCTAAATTCTGTTCTATGAGCTGGCACTGTTATTGAGGTCAAGAATATGTGGAAAGGCGCTAGGTTTCCATGAGCCCCCCTTTTCCCCAGGGAAAGTGAGTGCACTCTCTGCCCATTCCACAGCCCCACTACACAGAATAATCAGACAAGATGGGGAGTCAAGTCAAAGCAGAAATTCAGTTTATTATTGTGAGCATCTCACTGTTACTCAGGTGCCACATGGCAGGTGATTAGTCAGGATGGTTTGCAGAATGCAACTCTGTTCTTCCGTTTCCCCTAGTATATGGATCCAGGGGTGTGGCTCTAATTGGAAGCTGCCAAGACACCATCTGGTGGTCTGGAGCATTGTTTCCAAGTGACACAAAAATACTTTTGTTTCAAAGAATAATTCTCCTAAAGAGAAAGCAATTGAGACGACATCAAATTTTTAAATGCAAGTATACTTAGACTTTAAATTTATTGTGTAGATTAATTTTCATATTAGGTCCGAAAGCAATAAAATACCAATATATAGCTCTAATACTTATGTAGATTTTGTCATCTATCTTTTCCATTTCCTCTGTATAAATCGTGTCTGAGGATGAGTAATTAGTTTGGGTAGATTCAAGCTATCTTTCACACAATAGACATTACATTGAAACATCTCCTTTTCTCTCAAACTACAGGAAAATATTTGTTTGACAAAAAACACAAAAGAAATAGAAACTAGTGACATCTGGTAGGTTGTATAAGGTTTGTAGATTTTCTATCTTCTAAACACCAAATAATTTAAAACAAATTAATATAAATGTTGTTTTGATTCTTGTCTCCTTGATATTGTTCTGGTTAGTTTTATGTAAATTGGACACAAGCTTAACTCACCTGAATTGAGGGAAACTCATTGATAAAATGCCTCCATTAAGATGTGTTTGTAGGAAAGCCTAGAGGGTATATGTTCTCAATCAGTGATTGATGCAGGAGAGAACAGCCCTTTGTGAGTACAATCATCTTGGAATAGTGGTCCTGGGCTCTTTAAATGCAGAATGAGCAAGCCATGGGGAGCAAACCAATTAGCAGAATTCCTCTACAGCATCTAGATCAGCCCATGCCTCCAGGTTTATGACTGGTTGTTCCTGTCTAGATTTTTCTAAGTTATGGATGAAATCCCAAAGCAAATTTGACGTGTTTCAACATAAGCATATTCGACACACATCATGAGGAATCTGGTTTTTACATTTCCTATCAGGATTATTATTTCTAAAGCTGAGCAATTCTGGAAATTAAGTTTAAAAATCTCAGCAACCTAAGAAAAGTGATAATTACACTTATTGTATCAGGAAATCATGTTTTCTTCTCCTGACATTCACTGTCTAAGATACTTATAAGCCAAACAGCAGTTGATAACTCTCACACTTTGCAGAATGATTTTGAAAATGAAACTGTTTTCAACTGTGCTAGGGGAACTTCTTCAGCCAATAGCCTTTAAGATAGCATCCCACTTTGGGCGTGGTCTCATGTACTATAAATGTGCTGGCCTCTTGGCTGCTGGATTCAGTTCCAATTCCAAGCACATGCAGAGGACTGAGGATCACTACTCTTTCTGTGGGTTTATCTGCAGATGAATAAACCTTTGTTATGTTCCATTCAGAGCTATTGTGGAACTCTTTTGTTCTCCAACGCAACTGTGACACACACTCATGATCCGGGCAGTCCAATATTGTAAAAGCATAAATACGCCCAGGTGTGCAAAAATCTAATTAGATGACAGGTAATAATCCCTTCTCAGATAGCATGCTTATTCTTAGGAGCTCAAAGACACTCTAGGAAAGGGGTTGCAAGACTTGTGCGGCACCTCTGAGCTAAGTCTCCATCAGAGATGCTAATGTGAACGATTACTGGAACTATCATTCCAAGATTTGTCTTAAACCATACTGTAGCTTTCTTGAGCCAGCAGGTGTGTGTGTTGAGAATCAGGTACTCAATGCATTGACTGTTTCTTTAATTCTTTCTGAAATCTAACACTAGTAATCTGTTAATAACGGCTCCCATGCTGAGCCTTAGTCCCCGATCTGGCCATATCAAGTTTGTCAGATTTTTTGTTCTGCAGGTCAGGAGATTGAGGAAGCAAAACCTCAAAACAAAACCCATCCTCATACATCTGTTCTCTCATTGGTACAGCATCTCATGCTTAATATTCAAGACACTCAGTATTATACCTTGTAATTACATCACGGAGTACAACAAAGTTCCAGACGTGAACTAAGTGTCACAAAACCAGACTATGAGGGCGCCCAGTGCGACCACAGCTGCAGAGCTTGTACAATAGGAAACTTCATCTTTCTAAAGTTCAGCTGAGCCCATTATTTATCAACAGTCAGGTATTTTGTGTTATTTTCACCCAGATCTATTTATTATTGTCCTAATCACCTTGGTACTGATCTGAATCATCTGTATTCATGACCCCAGCACTCGCTGGGGTTTCCCCAGGGCCATTACAATTATTTATAGAGCAGTTCTAGTATCCGAGCCATTTTCAAGACAGTCTATAATTCAATAAGCACACATACAGAGAAATATTATACAAATCTTATCACAAAGATTTTCAAAGAGAATAGGGAAGGATTTTGGTGGCTTTTTCTGATTACAACTGAATATGTATTTTAACCATAAATCAGAGCTGAATGAACCTTGTGGAGTTCAACATGGTTGGATGCAAGAATTGTCAATTTGTAAAATTTACTTAAATACTCCACACATGGCCTGGAGAGACCATGGACAAGCCCGTGCAAAAATTTGATAAAGTATTCCAGAACTTCTTTATTTGACTGATTCAAAACAATGAACCACATTATAACTAATGACTGCAATATGAACACCTGATGTCTAATGGCTAGATCTTCGTATTTGTACAAGATAGCCTTCCACGAGACACTTTTTAATGCCTTTTATTGTCCATGGATCATCAACTGTCAGCTAGTATCTTTGTGTAGAATCTTAGAATCAGCTTTTCTTGAGTGGAAAAATCAGTTGACAGGATGGTCCCAAACTGATATGAAGTCAGACTGCTCTGACATCAGTGAAAGCTGCAATTCATCCATGAAACAAAAGAAAGGGTCTGAAGTTAATTTATTATATTTCATGCTAAACATGTCTTACATGGTACTTCCAAAATTAAATAGCTATGTAAAATTTTCTCCCATTTCTTTACATCAGCAGGGACAATCTGATGTAACAGAGATTAGCTAATTTCAAAATTGCTGTCATGTTGAAAACCCCTAAATCTTTCTTAAAATTTATGTCATGGATTTTGCAACTCATTCCTTTTACAAGGACATCGAAATCTGTCTGCATTTATCTCCACAACATTTGACTTCAGACAATGTCAGCAATGCAGTGACTTGGGGTAATGTTTGCAAATGTTTGCAGAATGTCAAGTCAATCAAGGTCCCTATGGACTGCAAGGTAATAGAACAAAATTAGCATAGTCCTAGAGTAAGCTGTGAGGATGTACCCTCTCTTTCCCATATGCATGGAAACAGTTCTGTTCATCCTTCTTAATGAAGATTGACACAATATATTCCACACATCTTCAGGCACATACCAAGTTTCAGCCATTGCAATGCCTTGATCCAATACACAAATTACATAGGCATATACAATTGCAAATATCACTTTATTAAATTTTCATTCTTAATGTAGGTTTTTTCTATATTCATACAAATGAACTGTGTAAGGGTGTGTTACATTTTTTTTGTTTTTTTGTTGCTTTTGTAAATGATGCAAAGACTTGTTACATTTGTTTGATTAAATAAATTTAACATGAATTCAGGAGGCTGAACTAGCTGACGGGGGGTGGGGGGTGGGCAGGGAGGGGCCATTTGTAGCTATAATTCTTAAGTGGGAGCTGAACAGAAAGATGCCCTAATCTTGGGGAAACATAAGCAAGGAGAGGTTAGCTACTTGCTTTTCACCTCTCTGAGTGAGCAGAATTTTACCTTAACCTTTGAATCCTGAATTTTATACAGAAATAGAGATGTAAATAAAGTTTCCTTTAGTGATTGTTATAAAGCTCAGTGCCTGAGACAACAGAGTTCACACCGGGTTGTGGCCAATGTGGTTCAACTGCAGGTGAGTACCTGCAGTGTTGTAATAGGTGATTAGGAACACAGTTGCTTAAGGGGCAGCCAACACTTTGACAACACTGACATCATTCGGCAGTTTAGACAGTTTAAGGTGGTCTGAAAGTTTCAACAAAATAATACTGTCTTTCTTCCCCTACTTTTCTATCAGACTCAATCTTTATATTTTATACAATAAAATATATGGTGAAGGCACGTAAATACAACTTTATTTTGCTTTTCTGTTCATAGAACATGCAATTAAAAATTTAAAGGAAAATACTACAGACTCTGTATATACATCTTCCAGTATCCTGCTATGTCTATGTTCAGTCCCATTTCTTTTTTGCTGTGCTGGAGGCTGAAGCTGTTACCTCAGCCCTATAGCTTTATTATCGTAAGTTCCTCTTTAACAATATTCTCCCAGTGATCTCTAAGGGAATACGCAAAGCATGGTATTAAAAATATCTAAACTCAAGTACACATAAATAGTGTATATCATAAAAAATTATTGATATTACAAGTATTGGGTTCAAATAGAATAGTACCCCACACAGTCTCTTTAATCCTTTATCAACATAAAAGAAAATTAAGTACTGATTCCAATTCATTCTTTGAGATGAGTAGATTAAATTACTGCTAAATTATTGCAACCATCATTAGTTAATTAAAACAGGTTACTCACTGAATCCTTATCTCTACAGAGTGTTTTATTTATATATGGATGAATATATTTATAAACCATTAAATGCTTAATTCAGCTTAAGGATTTGGGATGTGATTGTTTCATTCTCAAAAACACACTAAAAAGAGGGCACATTATAAGACATGCTATATATACTCAATTCTCAGAAAGCTTCTGTCCGCAAAATGGATAAAATGAATGTCTCCATATCAATTAATATTCATCAATAGAAAACAAAATTATACACAAGGCATTTTTGATTGGTACTAATTATTCATGAAAATATGAGAGTTTTGAATTTGATGTTAAACTAGCAACACTATTAAGTTAAAATACCTTTCAATATCCTTTAAAACATATCAGAAGTGGAGACAATTAGAGTAAATTGTTAGCTTCTAAATAAAACATTGTTTAAAAATATTTTAATTCTTACTCCTGTAGTTGCTACATCTTCCTTTTTTGTGGACAGCCTTTTATTCTTAAGTGTGCTGCTCTGAGATGAATTCCATCATTATCTTAAAATCGCATTTCTTTCAACATATGACGTTCAACTAATTACATTTTATTAGTACAGAGTTGTGTGAGGGTATTTCTGAGTGCTTGTGAGAAAGCCTCAAGAAACCACAAGAACCTTGTGACCTCAATTTCTTCAAAAACATGTTGAATTGTGTTTTCATGTCTTTCCCAGGTATAGTGGGTTGGAAAATGTTTACTTAATATTTTTCATTACAACTGGCTAGTGTGTGTGTGTGTGTGTGTGTGTGTGTGTGTGTGTGTTTACACATATGGGGATGCAGGAGTAAAAGACAGAGCACAACTTTTGTGCAATCAGTTCTTTCTACTTTACATGCATTCTGAGAATTTGACTTAAGTCATCATCAGGCTTGCCCAGAAAGCACTCTTACTCAGTGAGTCATCTTATCAGCTGACCTTGGTTCAGTTTTTATTACATGAAAAAACATGAATAGATAAGCCCTTCCAGAGAATGTGTTATGTGCTGGACATTCCTCTAAGTACTACACAGGACTTAGCTGATTTGATTTTTAGAATCTGATATTGAGACAATATCAGTTGTCTTTTGAATACAGATGAGGCAAAAGCCAGCAGAAAGCTTAGGCAATACTATTAAATGGAAAATCTTAGATAATGAATAAAGAATGTTTTTCTCCAGACTCTGGCTCTAAAAGCCTCACTATAAATTCCTGAAACTGCACATTTATTTTCTTTTTTTGTATTCTTCCGAAAGTTAATAATTACCCATAAGAAGTTAAGAAAGAGCCATTTCGATTGTTAAAGTGGTAGATGTTCTAAAGAGTACATTAATGTTAACCACCATTACTTGTTAAATACATCAGTACTGAAAATTTTAAATTGATTTCTAGCTTTCTTATTTACTTATGTAGCTAAATGCTAACTTTAATGGCAGACAGTTCTATGACTTCATACGGTAGCATTATGTGGTTTAAGCGGTATCACAGCTACAGCACATTATCAGACTGGCTGGGTGATCCTCGAACATGAGCAATTTTACGCAGGTACTTCAGTGATAGAGAGCAGATTTGTGGAGTCTCAGCCCAAGGAACTCACACTTAATTAACTTAATTATAATCAGGTCCTTGTTCCTATCATGTAATCTTTTGCTGGGATTTTTATATTATGTCTAGAAACATACCTTTTTTCTGTCAATATGTCTATGCCACACCTAATTATTTGTAAACGTATTGATTTAAATATCAATAGAAAATCTACTGATGATATGGTGTGGGAAGACTTTATATGGTCTTTATAGATTCAAGAGATAATGTGCTGGATTTCTTTAATTGAAGATCACTAATGGCTGCCTATATCTCATCTATACCCTGTTATATACCTCTTAGTCCCAAAACCTCATAGTCCATTTATCATTTCTTGGTTTCTGTAGTTAGTGTGGGTTAATACCAACGTCTGAAAATTTGGACCTAGAAAATGGAGATGATCGAAAAGTTGTAGTGCCTGTCATTCTGGATCTTGGATACCATACACACCATATAATCTTTCCTAGGTCTGTACATTTTCCTACGCATTCCAAGATTTCACTTTTCTTTACAAGAAGAATTGTATCCCATTGCATACACACACCACATTTGACAGACAGGTAGATGGTAGATAAATAGATAGATATTTTTTTGCAAGTGTACATCCAGGTTAGAAAACATGATTTTGATTATATTAACTGGATCTAACATGAAAGCTGTCATCTTGCCACCTTGTTGGAACAGAATTAGGAAACGTTATGTAGGTTGCTGGTGTAGGAGGTCCTTCTGTCCATGTGTTGCTTTCATTGGTTAATGAATAGAGAAAACTGCTTTGGCTTAGTTCATAGGGCAGAACTTAGGTAGGCGGGGAAGACAGAACTGAATGCTGGGAGAAAGAAAAGCAGAGAGAGTCAGAGAGACACCATGGAGCCACCAGAGACAGACATGCTGAATCTTTCCTGGTAAGCCACTGCCGTGTGGCAATACACAGATTAATAGAAATGAGTTAAATTAATATGTAAGAGTTAGCCAATTTGAGGCTAGAGATAATGGGCCAAGCAGTGATTTAATTAATACAATTTCTGTGTGGTTATTTTAGGGCTAAGCTAGCCAGGCAGCTGGGAAGAACAAGTGGGTCCTTTCCCTGCAACAGGTTGCCAAAGTAGAGAAGCAGTTAATAGTTCTACCTTTTACACATATGAGCCAGAACCATTATCAGCATGGCAATAAATCAGTAAATGTGCAGTATGTGGTACCCATATATAGGTGGTAACCAACAATTTATAATGTTGTGTAAGATCCTAAACAAGACAGAAATAAAGTGTGGCACTAGAAACCTAGTCATCTTCCTAGGGATAGTGAGGTCTTGTGTCTTACAAAAGCAGATCTACAACCATCACGTTGCTAGACCATCATAGGTCCTAACATTCTAGTTCTTGCTGTTATACCACGGCTTTGTTAACTTTTGAATTGCTGTAGTAAAACATCATGGCCAAGGCAAGTTCTAATCAAAAGCATTTAATTCGTGGCACAGCATTCTAGATTTCATAACTACCACGTTTTAGGCAAGCATGGTAGCAGGCAGGGAGGCACGACACTGAAACTGGATCAATAGAAGAGAGGTCATATTTTGATTCACAGTCAAGATACAGAGAGATTTTACTCTGAATAGGATGGACTTTTGTACATACCTGCTTTAACAAGGTTACGCCTCCTAACCCTTCCCAAATAGTTCCAACATTTGAGGACCAAGTACTAAAATGTAAGTGCCCATAGGGTCCATTTTCATTCAAACAACCACATGCCCTCAAATTCTTGTAGCTTTACACTCAAATTCTTGTAGCTTTAGGCAAAGCAGCATCTCTTTATTGTGAATCGAGACCATCACAGAACATCACAATGAGACACAATATTGACACTGTGAGAGTCCAGCCCTAGTAAACATATCTACATCATAGCTTCTGTATCTATGGCACAGGAAATAGCTTGGTCAACAACTTGGTAACTTGGGATAGCTACTTTTTGCTTCCTTTCTGTCACCTGTTTTATGAAACATGAAATTTTCATACACAACTCATCATTAAATTAATTACAAGGTTGGATTTAAATGTTTGTATTTTATTTAATTTGTTAAATCACAAATATAAAGAAGAGCTTTGATAAAAAAATTGAAACAACACCTATATTAGTTGCAAAAGTAGCATGTTCAATGTAATTCATTATAAATGTAAATAAACTTGCATATATAACTGAACTGAATCATATATAACTGAATCAGCAGTGAGAATCTGAGTGTCTCCTAGCGTATATGATGAAATGAAACCATTTAATTTTAGACATGAAAGAAGATATTGAAATATTTGGTGGAGAGGAAAGTGTCATGAGAATTACTCTATACTGTCTTCACACATTTTCAGAAGGTAGTCATAATGAGGCCATTTCTATGGAAATGAGACCATAACCTAGTCATTCTGTACAACTGAGTCATTCATAACAGTTTCTGAGAGCAGGGATAGATCTTAATGCAGCTTCCCCAGAACTTCCTTTGCCATGAGCACCAAGGGCATAGAAGAATCCTTTATTGAATATGTTCACCAACAGCAGATGTGTTTCTCTCACATATTAGTACATTTAAAGGTGAAACTCTTCATAAGTTAACAGTATATAAATTGACAGTACAAGATCTAGGGTCTCAACATGCTTCTACCATAGATAACTCTTTGTCAGGGATTTAGAGTTAGGGCAATCTGAACATAAGGATGGTGTTTATCAACCTGTACTTCAGGTAACAGAGTCAAGAAGAAATGGAGAATAACATTGTTATATCAATGTTTGCTTCAGTGTCTTAACAACAAATGTTTGAGAAAATAAATTTTAGTCAGGGAAAGTCGATTTTTAATTTGGTTTCATCATCTCTTCACAAGAAAATATTGTTTTTTTTTCTTTTTTATTTCTTATTTAAGTGTAAAATAACATTTCACAATAGATATATTTTGGTAATATGTACCATGAATTGAATAATATAATGAATCCAAAATGTGAAGAATATAATAAACCCTCAGTAAATAACTGTTGCTATTATATTTAACTGATATATGCAATGATATATGCATATTTCAGTTAACAACCTAGAAAAAGATAATGAAAAGCAAGAAACTATTTATCAAAACACCACCTGTTGATGTATAATAATTTTACACTCAAACAATTATTAAACTAATCCAATCCTCTTGCCTATATAAAACTGATTATATCAGGTTGTATTTTGGGCAATATTAAACTTCTTTATGTATGACTTCAGGTTTGACCATTTGATATTAGATAACAAATCAGTGTCTGGGGAAGACATTTTCTTCCACTGTCTGCATTCATAGTAGATGATAGTTCTTTCACTGAGTTTGAGAGCCTTTGAAATTTCCTCCCTCTGTGTTAGTACACTAGTTGATGTCCTTGTTCAGGTCTTTAAGTAACTATGTTGAGAACTCATGGCTGTAGCTTATCTGAAACTTTTATGAGTCTAAATCTTATAGCAAACTTCATGTTCAGCAAACTATTACAATCTTTATTTGCACCTACTTCTATATTCTGTAAGCCTTACGTGCAGGAGGTGTGTTATACAGAGCTTGCTGGGTGTACTAAGAAAGATTGGTAGTTATTGTCTACTAGCAATTGGAATACCTTGCTTTTAGGCTCTTCTGACTTTCACAGTTTCTGCTGAAGAAAGTGAGCAGCTGTTATTCTTATATAATTTCCTTTACAGTTGACTTTTCTATTTGCTCTTGCTGCTTTTAATGTTCTTTTCTTTCCTCTGTACCTAGTGTTTTAACTGTGATATGCTATGGGGTTTGTCTTTGTGGTTTCATCTAAATGGTGTCCTGTGTGCTTTTTGTATATGTGCTTGTCTTCCTAGTTTGGGGAAGGTTTCTGCTATTATTGTCTTGAAGAGCTGGTTTATGCTGCTTACCTGGGGTTCTTCTTCATTTATTCCTCTATGTGTTATTGTTGTAGCATCCCACATTTCCTATATAAGTCTTTGCTGTGTTTTAAATTTTGCTATTTTTTATTTATACTAAATACTCTGACTTTAACTCTTGATATTCTATCTTCCACTTTATTCATCTCCTTGTAAGAATTTCCTTTGAGTTTTACTTTGGTTACTTGGTTGTTCAACTTCATTTTCATTTCAGCTTGAGTATACTTCAACACTTCATTTAATTCCATTTTCAATACTTGGATTGCCTTCATTACTAATGTCAGCATGATTTTGGTTTGTCTTTGCCATCACTAAGTCATTTGTTATTACTGTTATTATTATTACTAATTTTTGTTCAAATGTTTCTTTGAGTCTTCTTGAAAGTTTTAGAATTTTTTGAAGATTATAATTGTTCTTTTAATTCTTGTGCTCTGGGATTCATTGAAAATTCCCCATTTCTATGGGACTGGTGGATTGGAAGTGGAGTGTTATACCTCCATTTTTCATATTATTTTGTTTTTTCAATGCTATCTGGACATATGGGGCGTTGTTAGTTATGTGTCTGATATTGAATGACAGGTAAGAGCAGCAATCATGTTTGATATGATTTGTGCCGAGAGATTGGATATGGTAGAGCGGACACAGTGGACATGGATGGTATGCAGGAATGCACCCTGCTCTAAAACTGGGGCATTTCTACATTCCATCCTTGAGTTTATTTTAAACAATCACAATTACTCTTCTTATTGACATGCTTGTTTTTTTCTTTTGGATTGAGAGAAGTTTTCTAAGTGGGGGACTTTTATTCGCTTGACAGTATAGTAATTTTTATAACTTTCTTTTTAGTTTTTGATAATCTTATATAAGTTACCATATTTACATAATTTTTACCCTTTCCACTTCACTTCCAACTCTTTTCATGAGCCTCCTCTCTCCCTCTCAAACTCACAGTCTTTCCTTTATTCATTATTGTTACACACATGCACACACACACACACGCATACCAATAATTAACAAAATTCTTTTCAAAGCAATGTGTTTGGTTAAGAAAATCACACTTCTTGAGGAGTGTTGGAAAGTCCTGATAGTGCTGTCCAATGTATGCCATTCTGTATACAGTCAAGGGAAAGTCCATAATTAATGAATGCGAATTGAGAGGACAAAGAATGTTTATTGACTTTTAAAGTTTAAACTTAATCCCATGCAGGGAATTAATAAGCAGCTTTTTAAAATAAGAATGCTTCTGAGACTAGAAACTGGCCTTATTGGGTAAAGACACTTGCTGCCAAGTCTGGTTGAGGAACTATGTTTGATTTCTGGGAAACATATGATAGGAAAGAACCGACATATGCGTATTGTCTGCTGACTTTCATGTGTATGTTTTACTCTTTATTCACATGTTCATAACCATATACTTCTCCACATGCGGGTTCAATATGAATAGATTTAAGTAAAGAACTAGAAAAAAATGATATAGTATTGTTAAAGGCAATGCAACTGTATGTTTTACAGGCAGAACATGGGGTTTGTAACCGGGTGATATTGATTTCTGTTTTCCTCTCTTGCATTCAAAGTACCTCCCAATATCATGAAAGTAATTCAGTAGGGGTCAAGCTTCTTTTTGTATACCAGCTTGATTTTTCCATATTCCGCGATGTAAGTAATGATCCATGTTATGGGAATAGCCATTACCTTTGGATTGGGCGTAAGGCTCACTTCATAGGATAAAACCCACACCTTACACTGCAAAAGTGGCTAAGACTCGGAGACTAAGTAGGTCTTGGACTTCAGGGAAAACATAACATATTCTGCTAAAAGAATATGGCTGTAAAATGACCTAATGACATATTGCTATTTCCTATGAACAAGGCCTCACTCAGCCCTTATCAAAGAATTATCTTCTTACAATAGATATAAATTAACACAGAGACTCACAGCTGGGTGATGTATAGTTTGAGAAACACATTTTTTGAGCACGTATTCATAAGTGAGATGTCTTCCTGAAACCCTCCCCCAAGGCTCTGAGATCTGCTAAAGAGGAGGTAGGAGGATTGTAAGTGCCAGCAGTGGTATCTAACTGTAGGGAAGCAGTGTCTTTCACACAGCACAGGATTGTTATGCTATGGACTTACAGAGACTGGGACAGCAAACACGAAATCTGTACAGGTTCAAACCTGGCAAAAATCCCATTCCTGTGAATGGGAAATGGACAAAAGTTCCATCCTTAAAAAGGAAATTATTCGGAACTGACAGCTGCTGAGAAAAGAAAAATCAGTTTGTTTTTCCAATAGGGGCCCACAGAGTATATCCACCGCTATTCGTGCTGGCAAGCTTCATACACAGGAATATTAGACAACAAAAGCAGCTCCATGGGTTGGTGGGGGTGGTCAAGGTGGTTTGTTTTCTGTGGGCTTTTGCTTTGTTTTGATTTGACAGTTTTCTCTTATTAGTTTTTCACTTAGATTTTTATTTTCTTTGAGAGAGAAAGAGAGAGAACTTGAGGTCTCGAGGATCTGGGAGATGTCCGGAGGGAGGTTTGGGGGATCTGGGAGAAGTTAAGCAAGGAGAAAACATGATCAAAATATATTGTGTGAGAAAATGTATTCAAATAAAAGATTGTGAAAAAGAATATATCTATTTTTAGAATATTGTTTTTTTTCTCTCCAGAATCTTTAAGTAGTGCCTCTAAATATATTTTAGCACATATAGACTTGTTTATGGTAGTTTAGATGTGATTGTAAGTCTAATGTTTTATTATGGATATTTAGATGAATACTTAGCATGCAAAGTAACTCCAGGAATAAATTGTTCACCGTATTTTTAGCAGTTAGGAAAGTACATTTGAAAGTTAATGCCAGTGACTGTCAAAGGGGAAGTGCTCATAAATTAGCCTCTAGAAAGGACATGACATCCTGGCATGCCTTAGGTAAAGACTGTAATGTGCACTTTGTACTTAGGAACATCATTAAAACTCCCAACATTTAATTATTTGGCTAAATAAACCAGGAGCAATCTGCACAAACTCCTATTTAGTATTTTAGACTCTTGAACAGTTTTTTCTCTATTTATGTATTTTAGGTGTTTATTGACTATAATACTAACTAGAAATGTAGCAATCTAGTTAATACAGAGCAAATATTGATAGCTATTAAAATATTTTTATAATTCTTGGGCAATGTGAGGATCAAGCACATCACTGTTAACATAAAATGTAATGCACTATATTAATTAAAATTATGCCATATTTAAAATATTTTTAATTATGCCATAATTCATAATTTTTAATATGCCAGATTAAATTTGAGATCATAGTTTCCAGAATATAGTTTATAATTCAGAAGCATATGTTATCAAAAACAAAATTACTTATGATATTTTTTCTATGATAATATGGAATTGAATCATCTGGGTAGCCCACTTTGTCTGGCACCTAAATTCTTCTGACACACTTAGAAGAATTCCTTCTTAATGTATTCAGAAAAGTAATTGAATCTTTAAAAGCTGTTCCTATGTTTCTGACCTACTATAACTTTCATCAATTAGTATATACAAGGAAAAAAGAAATTTCTCCTTCCATTAATCAAGGTAGTTACTTTCTTTAAAAAGTCAAACTGAACATCATGCATTTAAATGTAGGGATTCTTTTAAGTGCCTTAAGGTCATATCAATCCATGGAATTCTTTCCCTTAATTACATATCTTTGCATAAAAATGAGCAAGCTAAATGAAGTTTGAATCAAATTTCAAATTTCGTAAGCATTTAAAGCTTGATAAAATAAAAATGGGAATAGATTTCAGTCTCGGCTATTAAAGTGTGATGCAGACCTGAGTGTAATTTTCAGTAAACACAGCAGGTATCTTACAACCACCTCTCTCTAACTCCAGCACTCTCTTCTGGGCTTGGTGGGCATCTGAACATATGTGCATATATCCCTACAGAAGTACAAAGATAAACACATGACAAAAAGGAATATAAATACATATATATACGTATATATATATATAAACAAGCAGATAAAAATAGTTTTATCGCAATCATAAACGATAAATCAATTTAACATAAAAGTATAAGCATTTTGCAACATTAATTCCATACTAATGATGCTGTAAATACTGCCTACAACTTGTTTTTAGAAGAATTTTCAAACTAATAATAGCCTCAGCTGCTAAGGTGTGATGCAGACCTGAGTAAAGAACACAGTGAGAAACAGCGAACAATGCCTTGGAGAACTGAGAGAGAGACTCCAGGGGAAAAAAGGCAGAGGGCCGTTACCTCAGGTGCGATTTGTTCTCTTGGTTGTTCTTGGACCTGATTTTGTGCCTCCTGTGTTAAACATTTGCATTCAACTTCAAAAGACATATTCATTTATCCTGGGTGTCTGGACGCAGCTATAGGACACAATCTGGTCAGTGTGCCCTGAGTCTGGATATAGCCTTCGGTCTGTTTTCATGCTTCTCAAATACACGCCAGGCAATTGTGTTTAAATTGGTCTGTCCTTAGAAAGTTCTGAAAAAAGGCTGCTCTGTTAATATTTATTATGTGTTCTCTGAAGTTTATTTACACGTTTTTCCGATTTTATATCTCTGATGATGTTTTTCTGAATTCTAACTAGCTTCCTTGGATCATTATTTCCTTTGGTACACTCGTGTTATAAAGGACACCGAAACGGAAGTAAGGCCGTCTGCAGTACTAGATTGTAGTTCAGCCAGTTTTCAAGGCCTCAGATCCCAGGTTCACAGAACACGCTCTTTGAGGTTGGCTCAAGAATCGGCATATAGCTTTGTTTGTTTTCTGTTACTTTGCTTTCTTTCTTTATTTTATTTTTTTTGAGTTTACAATATTATTATATCATTTCCCCCTAGATTTTGCTAGGCTTCCTTAGGCTCCTTATTCCCCAGGGGAAAGTGAGTGAGTTATCTGCCTGTTCCACAGCCCCACTATGCAGAATAATCCAGCCTCACATCACAGGATAATCAGACGCGAGATAGGGAGTCAAGAAAAGCAGGCACTCCGTTTATGACTGTGAGCATCAGCTTATATAGGTTAAGTGACATCATGTAATGTGGGGGAAACTCCAGCCAATGAGAAGCCAAGTCCTCCCCCTGGCTGGAGGGGCATCTACCCAGATTTTGCTGTCTCATCCTTACTCAGTTCCTTCAAACTTGAACCAGGCTTTTCTCTGTTCTACAGACCTCAAGGTACAGGCCCTAAAATGTTTTGGCCCAACAATTTTCCTTTTTTCAAACCTTTCTGTATTCTTCTCCTTGCCTTTTTTCAAATGTATGGCCTATTTTTTCATTATTTACTATACACATATATGAATATGTATATTCATATATGTATATATATATTTAGGAAAACATTGGTATAACTTACTTAGTCTGTTGTAATACAATATACTTTGGTCAACATAATTCCCAGCTCCCAACTTCTCTCAGTTCCTTGCATCTCGTCCACGGAATACTTCATAGGATTAAATGTCTAAGACAAAATCCAATATTTTATTGCATCAATATTTTGTTGTGATATTTTCTTGTCATTATAGAATAAATAAGGTAGGGGAACTATTTTACATTGTGAAAACATTTAAAAACAAAGTTCATATTTATAAATGTATTAATGACCTAAGCAATATTAGTTCTATTCTAATCAAACAAAATTATAAGATACATGCTGAACTCATGTTTCATCAGTGAGAAGGGGCATATGAAAACGTATGATGACCCCTGGTAGTCAAATATCCTGTACAATATGAAGGAATGCAGTCCTCTTGTTTAGGTAGCTATTGCACACACTTTTCAAACGCTTCAATTTCAGATTGTTCAAATTCCTTGCCTTTCCTCATTTATCTATGGAAATGCAGAAAAATCTCTAGCTCTTCCAGAAAGGGTACAGTGTTATTTAGTCCAAAATCCAGGTGCTAGAGATGCCTCTGGGTGTTACAGAGAAGCAAGCTGAAATTCTGTGCTCTAGTTTTACAAATACAGATTCTGAAACATACCGGTGGTCCTCAGTGGCACACGGCACTAAGATGCTTATGCTTCAATGGTACCAATCTTCTAGTGCTACTACATATTGAGAAACATGAATCATAATTAACGTTCATGCGTAGGCAACACAAGTGTACTTACTTAGTATTAACAAATCTTTTTAAAAACTACAGCATTGGGATTATAAAAGGGTTTAATTTAATCCTGTTATAGCCATTTTCACAGTTCTAATATCTTCATTTTCTTAATAGTGTAATAGTATGTACTCTTTCTCCTTGATTTCTAAAGCTAATCACTGTACTATTTCTTTTGATTTCTAAGACTAATAATCGACAGAATGCTAGAAACGGAATTAAGTCTTATGATTGCCAGTTCCTAGTTGGAAGTACTATACAATCAACCAGAAAGACTGGAGTGGGGATAAAGCGAAGGTTAAACAGTAGCCTGCCTCCACTAATTTAATATTCTTTCTAAAATCCTATAAATAAAGCATATGGCTCAAAAGCAAAGCCATAAATGTAAACATATGATGTCATTTTCTCAGTCTGTGCACTCATCGCGGGTAGTTTTTTTTCTAAGTCTGGAGTGATTCTAAAACACACAAAAGACATACGCATTTTAGGCAGTAGTGATCTACAGAGGTAAAGTTAACTGTAGTATTAAGACACAAGTAAAATAAAAACTCTTAGGAGTTCACCCAGGTAAAGAGCCAGATGTTACTCAGTATGGCAGTCGGGTAAGGAATCCATTCTATTGTAACTACAGGGCAGATGAATAGATAAGTTCTCAAATTTCCTACTTTTCAGTTATAGGTTGATTTCAGGAAATTCCTTCATATTTTTCCCATTTTGCATTCAAGAATATCAGATTTTATGAATGTTTAATGTGAGTAAAGAAAAATTTTAGAATATAGTGGTAGTCATAGAAGCCTACCTTTGAGCATTCTTGAATTCATACTTAAAACTAGCAAACCCCTTTGATAGTATTCTTGATAGTCCTTACTGATAAATCTTCTTTTTCACACAGAGAAAGGTTGATGTGGGAGGTGATATATGCTGTGAATATGTTCTATTGTCATTGGTTAATAAAGAAGCTGCTTTTGGCCAATGGCTTAACAGAGTACAGGCAGGCTGGAAGAGACATAGAGAGAGAGTAGGAGGAGTCAGGGAGAAGCAATATAGCTGCCCACAGCAGACAAATGCACTGGAACCTTCAACCTTCACGGTAAGCAGTGGCCATGTGGTGATAGATTAATGGGGATGGGTTAGTTTAGGATGTAAGATAAGAGCTAGCTAAAAATATTCTTGAGCTATTAGACAAACAGTATTGCAAATAATATAATTTCTGTGTGATTATTTTGAGTCGGGGTGGTGAGGACACAAACAAGCGGTCTCCCCAATAAAAGACGAATAAAGAAAAGTTTTTTGAGAGTGACAAGCATGGGTCAATGTTAAATGAGGGTAAGAAGAAGTGAAAAAGAACAGGTCAATTAACAAACTACAGAACAGACCCTCAGAACCAGAGGTCTAAGGTTGGCCAGTTCTATTGTGCTCATTTGGAAATACTGAGAGCAGCGTTCTATAGATAAAGGCAGATCAAAATAGATCACACAGAAACACACTAGTTTGAGTATAATTTTAACCATTCTTTATAATGATATGCATATATGAATGCTTCAGAGAAGTCCACTTTTACAGCAAAATTAAATTTATATCCAGGAAATAGACATGCAAGCCGAAGCTTTTCATCTCATATTCTTTTATTCTTCTAGAAAGGATTGTTCATAGGGTGAAGCAGTTGGGAGTCTGGTACATGGACCAGAGAAGATGAGCTGTGGTGTTCAAGTGACTGTGATCACCCTTCCTCTGCATAATGAGACATTTTTGTTTGATTTATTTGTACCCTTTCGTAGCTTAGGGCACCTCCATTCAGGGCACAGGTTTTTTTCCTCTTTTCAAGATATTAGCTTTAATTGTGAACCATCTTCTGAGTATTGCATTTTTTATGTACATCTAATGTGCCTTTTGCTAACACAATTGCACTGTTTCCTGTCCATCTTCCTACTGACAGATTTGTTTTTCATGATCCAACCTTATCTAAATTTCAGATTGCAAAGGGAATATGCAAAACTGCTGTTTTCTAGAGTTAGAGTTTTCTATGCGACTCATTGGGAACTTATTTATTATATTATACAGCACTGCTTATTACCAACTTTTCTTCAAGAAACACTCTTCTGGCTAAATCTCTGTATACAGTTCACACTTTCTTCATTGCAATTTTCTAGATTAACATCATTAAAAACCATAGCTCACTTTTAGGAAATTCTCAACTTATGCACAGTGATGTTTTAAAATAGAGTGTCTTCTATACGTGTTTTAGTAATATTAAATAAACATTTGCTGACTTACTATTTGGACATATTATAAACTAGATATATGATATATAAAATTAACTTAAGTCCTAGTGCCTTAGTGAAGTACTTCAATTTTTAAAATTATATATACTACCATCCTTGAAAATAAACTGACAAAAATGTGTGGGATTCCCCTCTGTATGCTGTGACCATCATTGGTTAATAAAGAAGTTTCTTGGACCTGCACAGGGAATAGAGGTAGGTGGGGAAAAATAGGCTGAATGCTAGAAGAAAGAAGGAGGAGTTAGAGAGAAGATGTGGAGCCGCCACCAGAGACAGTGACTGAGAAATTTAGCAGGTAAGCCACAGCCACGTGGCAATAAACAGATTAATAGAAATGGGTTCAATTAATATTTAAGAGTTAGCCAATAAAAAGCTAGAGCTAATAGGTCAAGCAATGATTTAATTAATAGTTTCTGTGTGATTATTTTGGGGGTCTGGATGGCTGGGAAATGAACAAGCAGCCAAGCAGGCTCCTTCAATATAAATGTCTATTTTCTTTCTCAATATTTAAAAAAACGAATGAGTACATTATTAATTTTACAATGTAATATTTGTTAATGCAATATTTGCTTTGGGGCTCTGATATAATCAATACAATAATTATTTAGCAAACTTGTGTCTGAGGTAGATTTCTTTAAATTAAAATTGGCTTTGCGTTCCTTTTCTTAATAGCAAGTGAATCTTTCAACGAATTATCACCTGGGATTGTGCAAATACTAATAATAAGAGATTTTTGAGATGAGAATTTTAAGGTATTAAGTTCCTAAAAGTACACTTAAACTCTCAGAAGTTCTTTTAATGTAAAATCTCATAAATAGCTTTCAACTAAATCAAAATCAGTTAAAAACATTTATAAAATATATAGTTTTTATGGTTATTAGCTACCTCAATGTATATCTTCATTTTAAAATAGTTTATAGGTATTATAATAACAGTGTTCTACTTTTTATTTCTTTTCTTACACAAACTGCTCTCTTATACTATCTTATAAAATTCATAGTGTCAAGCATTTTTATTCTCAATCAGTATTTAAAATAAAATTTATTACCATAATTTATAAAATGGAATTATTCTATTTCCAATTTAAATAATGGATTATATTTGACATGATGTATGCCAAACTAATTTATATATTTCACTGACTTGTAATAGAGGCTCCTTGACAGTCTTCAAATGTTAGTTCTTGGTGCTTCATGTGAAAAATTGTTCAATCAATTGCTCTGTTCCTTACATAGCCAATGAGCTGCAGTGAGGTATTTGCCTCCAATAATTCAATTTCAGATATGATGGGATGAGTTTTTCAAAATGAAGTATGTCCTCAAAGCCGAGCCCTACTGTCAAACTATGTCATTTAAGTTAGAATTTTATTAAATGGAAAATTCTATCTTTGCCATGTTTGTGACAATGGTATAAAAATGTTCTATGATAGTGCTGAGATTTTGGATTAGCACAGGTGGTAGATCAGTTGTTGGCTCTCAGTTTTGTGACTCACAGATCTAAAAGGGCATACAGATAACACATGCAGAGGCTGGTACTCTTCGTTGAAGAAGAGAGTAGAACCATACAGATAACACGAGTAGAGGCAGGAGCTCTTTGGGGAGGAAGGAAGTATAACCATACAGATAACACATATGGAGGCTGGTACTCTTTGGTGAGGAAGGAAATATAACAAGAATCCAGTGCATCTCTCTGATCCTTTACCGAAGTGGAGAAATTGCACTACTCTTTGCAAAGGTGAAGATTTGAGAGAAAATAGCACATTTTGACGTTAGGTGCAAAGAAACAGCTGACATTGTATAGGAAGAGGTCCTGAGGTCTTTAGATTCCCAGAAATTAATACAATTTAGTGCAAATTAAGAGTATAATAAAGACTTAAGCATAAAAGTTTTTAAATTATTATGGAGTCTTCAACTCATATCTATATATATAGATATAGATATATACATAGATATATGTGTATATATATATGCATATATATGTGGGTGTATATATGTATATATCCTAGTCATTATAATGAATTGGCTGACTTTATGAATATTAACTGCAAACATATAGTGTTGACTACAGAAATCCACAGCTGGGCAAAATACAAAGAAAACTGACTGGGGTGCCCATTCCTGTTTAATGTATTTACAGAACAACTCCTACACTTAGAGCTCAGAGGACATTTTGCAAGAGGGGACAGAATGGCCGTAGGAGCCAGAGGACCAGAATATCTGCTGAGATTTACTACCTTCTGTATATATCACGAAGTTGCATTTATTAACTTGAGGATGAGGAGGAAAAAAGACCAAATCCATGAATGTCCAATTAAAGCAAGCTGTATCAGGGTGTTTGCTCATGACTGGCCTACTGGCTATTTCACCCTAAATTAGGATTTGAGAGAGCAGCCTCTGCATGCCTCTTGAGATACTTCTTATAGGAAAGACAAGGTGTTCCCAGGGACAAGAGAGTCAGCAGCTACACATTGTTAGAAGATACAATGAAAGGGAAGGAACAAGGATAAAAATAAGCATCATGTAATGGGGTCACAAGTTTGGTGTGGGTTGGAAAACAGGTTTTGACGTTTACATCAGATCTAAGAACCAGGAACTTCTTAATTACAAGTGGAAACCTTAACTTACTATAGGACAAACAGGAATTTCTTTAATTACAAACAAAGCCCTTAATCTGCAAGGTTTATTTTGCTGTTTTGGTCTCTGACTAACTTGCGAGGTCTATTGTTCCCGTTTTGTTTCCTCATATTCATCATATCTCAAACACAAGATGTCCTTAAACCAAGTCAACATTGTAAGGGCATCAGTTGGTATTCCAAGGTGGTTGGGGGAAATCTCAAAGGTGCACTCTCTGATGAACTGCCATAAACAGTGCCTGCTAGGAAAGGAGAAACACTCTTCTTCAGAGACAAGCTCCCATGTCAGGTGATTCCATCTAAACATTCCTAAGCACATCTACATATAAAAAATATGAAGTGCAATCACCAATTGTATTTACATGCATATGTATAGAGATATGTAGCACTAATAATTGAAGAAGAGTTTAAAAGTTTGAGAGGTAGGGGAACACAGGAAGAATTAACAAGGAGAATAAGTATTGTGGGAATGATATAAATATGATAGCCATCTAAAAAATTATCAAGAAAGAAATCAAATGTAACTCTAATACAAGAGAAGAAGCAACATATAAATTAATTTATGTCCGTATAGTGTCTATCACTCTAAGGTCCAGCTCCTTCCACTTTCCCTTCAATGCCTCATCTGGTCTCAGATCCTTTCTAGAAAACTTTCTCTAGGGTCTTTGTTGTTTGCTACTCTACAAATGGGATCTTTACTTTTTTATATTATGTTTCTAAAGCGCATTGAATTTATCATCTGATTTTTGAAGCGACAGCATTCTCTAACCCTTCCTGTTTCTATATCCATTTCATTGTAGCTTTTCTATGTAAGCTGTGGTTTGTTTTTAATATGTTTTTTTTAATCCTCCTTTGTGGTCCATAACTGGACTTAATCCTCTCCCAGCCTCATTCTCTTAACTCAATATCAGATGTGGATTTTATTTTGGCAAGTGCTGGGCATTTATCTTTCAGTGGGGAGTTATTGAACTTTGCTGTAGAATGCATGTCAATTATTGGGGGAAAGCAATGGCATTGTTTTTAAGATACTTAGGCTGAACTGAAGTGGAATTTTTCTAAGGTTTATTAATTTTAACTACAAGCCAAGTCACTTGTGGGAAGTTTGCTTAATATCCTGCGAATGATGAGGCTTTCTAGTTAAAACATTCAAGAGAGAGTTTAGTCCCTGTTCTATGGGATTCCCACACACTATATTCCTGGATCCTTAACAGCTTTCTTGGTCCCATGTTTTCATCATCACCTCGAGGAGGCAGGCTATCTGCAGATGCCCAGAGTCCTACTTCATGCAATTCTGCCTATGACATCCTACCTGAGAGTTTGACAGTGGTGTTTCTTTTCTACACCATTTCTTGGAAATTCTCACTACAAGAAGAAGCGATTGGAGGGTTCATCTCATAAACTTCCAGCCTTTATTGACTGGTAACATGTTTTGAACAGATTGTTCATTTATACTTAGCTACCTTTCAAGTGTTTTCAACTGGAGGCAAATCCTCTTTGTTTTTATCAGCAGCTCTGAATATAAACTTTTGACAAACATTCAAAGTAATTGAAGGCTAGTGAAATCTAAAAGTCTTTGATATACTTTAAGGCGTGTGTTGGCTCTATAAAAGTAAATGTTAAGTGTTATACAGTTTGGAATGTAGAGAGACAATATTAAACATGCAATAAAAGTAGAATGCATTTCACGACAGATCATTATCAAGAGTAGAACAGTCGAGAAGTGTTGGGACCATTTGGAGTCCTGGCCTCCAAATGCTCTTCCCTGCTAGAGATCTTTACTTTCCTTCTGATTTGAGTTACTGAAAGCTGTGTCAAAGTTGTTTACCAGCTCTGCTTCATGAGCACGTGTTGCCTTGGCCTTGAGGATCAGAGGATGAGGTTTTCACCTGTTGGCCAACTTGACTGTTGGGTATATAAGCGTCCGTGGTGCTATTGAACAAAGGGCTTTTTACCAGTGACTAGAGGTCCGTGTCTCTGTCTCTCTGTCTGTGTGTCTTTGTGTGTGTTTCAACCTCCAGCCCCTTGCCCAAAGCTCACGAACTGTATGGTAGCGCATAGAGTACAGACGGCCGTTGTGCACTGCAGAGAAGCCCCTTACTTTTCTGTAGACATGTAAACATGTCATTAATATTAGGTATGCCTAAGTCACAGTACATGTTCTAAACTGTACTAGAGTAATATTGAAGCAATCATAAAACTGCATGTTATATCCAAGATAACAAGAAACTAAAGCAAGCTATATTAAGGGGGAAAAAAAGCTCACAATTTAAAAATAAGCCTAAAATCTGAGACAAATGAGAGTATAGACAGAACAATGAACGCACTAGTGTGTGAATTTTACACTATTATTGACAGTGGATGTGTCAGTATTAAGTCTTCCGATATCATTAGCACTGTAATACTGTATTCAAAACGTTACTAAAGAATATATTATTAGTTGTCCAAAAACTATCAAATGGATGAAATATTTTGAAAAGTAGATACAACTTGAAAATATGAACGAAACGGAATGATAGAGTCCTAGTGAATTTTAAAACTGTATTTTATCTTTCATGTTGCGTGTGTGCGGTGTGCTGGAGCGTAACTACGCCTGTGGAAGTAAGGGGACAACTTGGCAGAGTCTGTACTCTCCTCCCATCTGCATATGTTTTTTATGCTTGAGCTGATGTCATCAGGCTTCTGTGGCAGACACCTTGGCCCACTGAGAGAGCTCATCCGTCCTGGTATAGTCATACCAGGGGCCACTTCTAACCCTAGTGGGACTACAGCCATGTGCCACACATAGAAGCTCCTGGAGCTTCTTATACTTTTCTTACTATATTTTTTTAAATTTAATATTCTGCTTATAGTCACATCTTTTATTGAAAATGGACAAAATTGGACATTTTAATCTGTTAATAATTTATAATAAAATCACTAGATTTATAATTCTCATGAAGAAAATGAAGATTATTATATAGATTTCTAGTTTTCCATTTTAATTTCTAGGTGAATTTATTTATCAAGTGAAGACTGGGTGTCAATAATTCATGTTTTCATTTATATGGTGTGTTTTTAAAATGTGGTTATGCTAATGAAATGACATTTGTAACACTGAATTCAGTTACTAGTACCTATCACACAATTTGTTTTATACCCACATTATTACAGTGTACATTATAGATTTGATAGATAACTTATTCAAATTTTACTATAGTCTAGTGGTCAGTCTGTAAATCATTCTTTATAAAAGTGCATTGACTTTGCTTAGCCACTTATGATCTATACTTTTTTATGTTAGCTGGGCACATTTATTTTAGGAAAAAAGTTATTTTTATCTTTTTAAAAGTTTTAATTATTTTTATCCAGTATATTTTTCTTGTCTTTCAGTTCCTTCCAGATCCTCCTCACCTCCCTCCTCTGCCAACTTAATTCCCTTTCTCTCTCTTTAATCTTTAAAAAACAAACAAATTAAATAAAAAACAACAATGAGAAGCAAATATATATAAACTAGCAGAAAAACACAAAAGGGAGCCCAAAATACACAAGCAAAAGACCAAAGAGACAAAATATACCTCCAGAAAACAAAATGGGGCCGTCTATAATATCATTACTGTGATTTGGGGTCAAGCAACTACCCTTAAGCATGGGATCTACCCTAAGTTGTGGTTAGTATACTCAGTGAGGCTCTATTGAAGAAAACTAATTTATCTTTGCTTGTGAGCATCAATTTCACATAGCTTCTTGGTCAGGGGTGAGATCCTGGGGCTACTTACTCCCTTTGGTAATAGGACACCATCTGGGTTGAACCTGTTCTGGTCTTGTGCTTACTTGGCAGTCTGAATTCATATGTAATACAGTCCTGATGTGTCCGGAGGGTGCTATTTCCTTGGCACCTTAGAGTCGTCCACCTGCTTTTTCTTTTACATCCTTTCAGTCTTTAGCATTCCTGAGCCCTGGGGATGAGTTGATGAAGAAATCCCATTTAGAATTGAGTATTGAACCATCTTTAAATCTCTGCATTGTTCAGTATTCAGAGTCTGTGTTCTTGTCTTAATTATAGATCTATTACTGTGAAGAGGCACTATGACCAAAGAATCACATATTTTTTTAAAAAAAATTATGGACTGGCTTACAGTTTCTGAAAGTTAGTGCATGACCATTACTATGGGGAGCAGATAGGCTTGGTACTGGAGAAGTAGCTGAGAGTTTTACACCTTGATCCACAAGATCCTCCTGGGTCTGGCATGAGCTCAAATAAACCCTGAAAACCCAATCCCAGGGACACAACTTCTCCAGCAAGATCATCCCATCTAATCCTTCCCCAAACACTCACCAATTGCAGATTAACCATGCAAATATATGACCCTACAGGGGTCATTATCATTCCAACCACCACATTCTACTCCCATGTTTCCATGGACCTGTTGCTTTATCATAAGGCAAAACATTTAGTCCAATTTCAAGCCTGATTAAAAAAAAATCAAAGTCCAATATCTCTTCTGTAACTCAAGGCAATTTCTCAATTTTAACCCCTTATAAAATCAAAATTATAATGCAAATCACACACTTACTTTGAACTTACAATGTCACAGATTATGCATCACCATTCCAAATGGTAGGAAAGGGAGCATAGTAGGAAATGCTGAACTGAAGCAAGACCGAAAAGCAGCATAACAAACTCCACATTCTGCATCTCTGTGTATGATGTCAAACACTCTTCAGAGCTCCAACTCATTTCAGTTTTGTTGACTGCCACAAGCTTCTCTCCTGTGCTGATTCCACACCTGGTGTGCAACTCTGTTTGGCAGATCCTACAGCTGTCATTTCCAACATCTGGAGATCACCAAAGCAATCCAAGTTTCAGCTAAACAGCTTCATCACAATGGCCTCTTTGGGCCTGCATGCAGGGACAGCTCTGCCAAACATCTGGCCTCAGCAGGCTTCCTTCAATGAGGAAGGTTCCACAACACATTTTCTGTATCCTTCTTGTCTGTAAAGCCAGAAAATCATGGCTGATGCTACCGAGATCTTCTCTTTGCTAGTGCTGGATTCTGGACCCCTCTGCGTCTTGCGTTTGCATGATCTTTATGTTCTTGTTGGTCTTCTTGGCTGCTCCAAGTTTTCTCTTTACCTCCATTTCACAAGATGAGAGCCGAGCTCCATGGGGTCTTGCCTTGAAGGTACCACCTCCTTTATTCCACTTAACTTCAGGTGTTTCTTTAAATATTTTACCTCCTTGAGATCCAGCATTACATTTCCTTTTCTCCTCAACCTCTGCCTTATGTGCTTTTCATTGTTATTTGTTTATTTGTTTGGCCCTATTCAAATCAAATACAAATTTACTCTTCTATGATATTGTGCTTATTCCAAATGGGAGAGACAGCGTCTCTTTGGAGACATCTGTCTTGTTCTCACTGGTCCTATTCTTGAACACAGGAGTGAATCAACAACCCAAGGAGTCCACCACCCCAAACTGCAGATTATTTAAGTATTTCTGAGTGCTTTGGAACACCGTTGTAGAATTTTTCACTTTGTAAGAAGAAAATAAAAGTATATATATATTTTTTTTGCTCACTACAGAACAATAGGAACTAACAATGAAAACAATGAGGATGAAATTGAGCTAAAAATTTCTAAATGTTTCGGCTACCTAATGTGTAATTATCTTTTCTGTTCCTGATTTTTTATTGTGAGCTCCAAATCACGTTAATATTTATAAGATCAACAACTTCTCAATCACTAATTGAGACAATTCATACAAAATTTCAAACTTCTCTTCTCCAATCATTTTCCCTTCAGAAACTATGCAATGTTTCTGAAATTCTTTTTTCCTTGCCATTGATTGAAACTGGCTTCCTTGACATCCCTTAGAGATGCTTCGGGATTCATAGATACATGTGTCTTGACTATTCACAAAGTGAAAGTGTGATGATTATTTGTCTTTATATTTTCTTCAAAAGTTCTAGATTGGTGACTACTCTTTCCCTGTACTGAAATATATTTTCACATGGTTACAGGTAACTTTCATAAAAGAATTTTACGGAGCTATGGGACTAAGCTATATGGCAAAACATAAACGACAAAAGAAATGAAAATAAATAATGATTGAAACATTTTTCTTATTTGAATTTGCTTATAATTAAATAAAATATATAAACAACTCTACATAATTAATATAAATAAATAATCAGAAGATATACATATATCATATGCTAAATATCTTTTTACCAATAAAATTATTCATTTATATTTTTAAAATTTAAAATGATAGATAGATAAAATTTTACAGTACTATAAATTTTTAAACTATCAATGTAAAATTTTGTACAGTTTAAGGAAAGTTACAACTAGTAGAGGGAAGCCTATTCAAGGATCCAGTATTTTGTAGAAAATGTCCCTAGTAGAAGGTTAATGATAAAAAGTAATGATGCTGCATTGTTGTAAAAAAAACAAACAACAAAAAAAAAACATAGCTGGTGCAGAGAGCTGAAATTTGCTCACAGTAACATTCCAGAGACAACGTGGCCATACAAGGGAACATAAAACGACTGCTTTATATTTAGTTTTATAATTAGTTTTGCTTTATTTTCTTCATGTCATTAGTGAAAGACATCAATGACTTAGTGTTTATTTGAAAGTAGATTTCTGCTACAGCTTTAAAAGCATCCTCTAGCCAATAAACAAATGGTGCTTCTTAGCATAGTGGCCATCAAGGAATGCTGAGCCCTGTGCTGATGTGTTTACTGTGTACCAGAAGGTATTATTATCTAAAGTTCCTATTCAACATTGTCATGTTGATGTAATGTCAACGTGCAGATTGGACAGCCAATGGAAAGAGGTAGGACAACTTTGAACTGAGTTTCTGCCGTGCATCCGTGCATTCATACTTGATTCTTTTAACAAATGATTCCAGAGCTTACAATTTCTTTCAAAACTACTTGGGATAGCATTTAATTTCTCAACAAATTTTTACTCTAGCAAGTATCAATTTCTTTTGAAATTCAGAAGCCTCCCACAGTTTGCCTAGATTATGCTTTCAAGAAAATATTTATTTCTTTTTCTTCTCCTTAGACGTTCTTTCAGTTTAAGCGCATGAAAAGTAACTTGAATTTTGAAGTTGCATTAGTTTCTATATCAAACAGCAATAGCTGGGGCTCTGAGCAATTACTGCAATATATTCTAACAGGAACAATGAGGAATCACAACACAAGACCACATATATGAATCTTGTCCCCTGCCTATTAACGTGAGCAATATCAATTCCCTTACTTCTGTCCCTCCATTTTATATTTCAAGTAACACAGGAGATTCAGGAAGTTCTTTTAGTTCTTAATGGCACTGTTTGTACGTAACTGCTTCTTACAGCAAGCATCAAAACATCTCTATTCTTACCACTCCAATAAACACAAAATAGTTACTAAAAGGAATATTTGGCTTCGTATAAAAATGACAGTCAAGTGTTATGGAGAGAAAGGATAGGAAAAATGTCTTACAAGTGTTAGAGTTACCTATCTTCCTAAACGAACAGGACTACAATTAGCAAAGCAGCTAATTTCTGCCATTTTGCTAAATAGCTCAGCAATTACTGGGGAACATAAAAGATTTAGACTAAAAGTGCTGGGCACACATGCCTTTCAGACAGCAACAACCCCATCGCTATTGTTTCTCCCTAATGGTTTTAAAATTGCTAGGTCAATGCTAACTTCTAATACCACATTTATGTATCGCTACTGGATTTCCAGAAGAGAAAAGCTGTTTTGAGGCTGGCTAATGTGCAGGAAATGAATATCACTTTTGAGTGTCAGGCTTCTCTATTACGGGAAGTATTACTAATAATGTTATTAATTCATAATTATTTAAACGTAAGCATTGGCGATTCAAAGTAACAAAAATAAGATAGGATAACTAGGCACATTTACAGGAGATAAAATAAGTCAATATCTATATGTCTGTAGCATGAGAATGTAGTGTTCAGCAGCACAAACTTCCAGCAAATTTTCAGCCATGGGTAGAGTACAAGGAACTCAAACTAGCGTAGTACGAACAGTATGAAGCCACTCCAGGCTAGACTGCTTTCTTTCTGGTTTGAACGTATAACGATACAACTCTATCCGCAAGGTGTATTTCTATTTTGTCAGATTTTCCTCACACACAGCACTTCCAGGGCATATTGTTCTAATAATTGCTTCCATTAAACCAATTTAGATACCATATATTTTGGGCACATATAAGAAAAGAAGCAAATTAGATTCAGGCACATACTGCGCTTGGCTCTTGGGCTACCTATGGAAATTACGGCGTATTGAGAAAAGCTATATTCTTTGGAATGCCATTCTCAGCTGTGTGGCTGTGCTAACAAAACCACAGTAGGGAAGATTTGACTCAGCCCCCCTGAACAGCAGCAACCGAGTGCTCCTTTATCGAACAGAATTTCAGGAACAACACTACAGTATAAATAATTTCTGAGACCACAACACATTTTCTTCCCCTGAAGCGTACCTGTAGCTTTTCTTAAAAGGCAAGTTATAATGTTAGAAAGGAAATCAAGTTCAAGTTTTACAATATTATGGATGAGTGACAGAAATATGTACCTGTTTTTTACACGCTGTAAACTGCTTAACTCTTTGAAACCTTGATCAGATTGTGTCCGGGAATTTTTGCAGTTACTTATTCTTTATTATTCCTTGATATAATGTTCTGATTTCATCATCATTTAAAATAAAATGTGTCTCAAAAAGCTATGTATTTTATTTCTAAAAGGAATTTTGTATAAAACATCATAACCTTGATTTTTTTTTTACAAAGTGTTATTCCATTTAAGTAACAGGTCTTGTTTCTAAAGTATATTTTTGTTCATTTAGATAGTATGCAACAGATGAAAAAAAAACAATGAAGATGGTATCTGAGGAAACTCAGAGAAGCTCAAAAACAGTTAAACATAATATCCATGATGTGTAAATACCTATATAATTACTCCAAATGCCCAGTTATCATCTATTTCTCTGTGATTTGGATATTCAATCATTCTTGAGATTTTGTGAGCCAATAATTATATTTTTCTCCAGCTAATTTCAGATGTTTTTGTTCCTTTTGATCAAAATGTTAAACAGTAGATCAACAGAAACATTTTATGCAAAAACCAAATTAAATATTTGCTAGTGAAACATTTGGTTTGAAGGAGACTATGACAGTTTTAGGTTTGTGATACTATCATTTATGAGAGACACCCTTAATAGATTTTTAAGCAAACAGAACAGTATTGTTACCCCGTTGCATTACATTATAAATCAGATTTTGAGGATCAAGTTAAGAATAATCATGCAAAATTGTGATTTTGCCTGTTGACTGCAGGATTTCCCTTCCCAAAACACTTGCTACCCAATCTTTTATCCTTGGCCTTTATGTGACTGACAATTTTAGATGCTTTGTGCATCTGAAATCAAAGTGTATGACCCTATGTGCCTGGTATCGTTATGGTTGTCCGTTTTTATTATCCTGATTCCATCATGGTGAATTTCTGTCTTGAAAAGAATATTAGCATGCATGATGGGAGCTCTGAAGATGAACTGATTTACAGCAAGGACAGCAGTTGAAATAGAGCAAAGTAGAGCAAAGACAGTAGCAACGGGAATAGGGAGAAAGGAGCAAACTTGGAGATATTTAGGTTATATGTTCCCGTGGAAATTGATGATAAATTAGCTGTATTGAGCAGGCAGTGAGAGGGAAAGACAAGAACGAGCTACTTCTTCCTTTCCAGTCAGTGTTGTGATGGAAATGACAGTACAAAATACTGTCTTACACTTGGATGAAAAAGACTGTTCTTGGAGAATGGAGGTTCCCTTTCATTTTCTGGGATGTTGAAGAGATTTTAAAGTAGAAATATATACTAGAATGTCCTTTAGTTCTGGATGATATCACCCTGAAATATAATTAAAAGAATACCTTTTTTATATATGTTAACAGAAGGATATGAAGAACATGGAACCAAATTAAAATATAACTTAGTATGGGGAATGTAGGAGAATCAAAACAGAGCCCTGGAAAAAAAGCAACTGTAATGGGCAAGCGCGGTGTCCTCCTGATCTATAAATTACACCAAGCACAGCAAACCAGACATTAACAAAAAGACAGCTGAGTCAGTTACAGCTTGGATTTAAAAATGCCAATCTGATGAAAGGAAAAATTTGAGTGGTGTTGGCTAAGGGTTGGCCGGGGTTGTAAATGAAAGATAATGGCAGAAGCGTGCTGTCCCGGTATTGATAAATATAAAGCCTAACATGCAATGTCATGTCTAACACTCTATTGTATGTATAAAATTAGCAAAGTGTTAGGTCTTTTTGTTAGGCTATTATTACAGTAAATAATAAAAATGCTGTTAATTATTAAAATCACTATTTGAGGAAATAATGAAATATGTCTATGGGCTCCAGGATGCTGTTCATTTCATGGATGTCAGCTTATCAATATCATAGTGCTTTGAGTGGTGTGTGTTAAAATAATACAGCCCTTTGCACCTCAGGAACACCTCAATAAACTGATTAGGAATGTGGACATAGCTTGGAAGTAGGACATTTGTTAGGATGCACAATCTTAGGACAACAAAATAAATAACAACTAAATTGTCTTTAAGAGGAACAATGAGCCAGGCAATGGTGACAAAATGCAGTCAACAATAGTACGATGAATAGAAACCTGTTAATATATCTCTTTACTAAATTATTTGACCTTTTTTGGATACTTAGCATCCATGAAGTTTGCTATATAGTCATTTATAGACATCTCTGAAAGGGCAAGAAGAAAAAAATCAGTTTGTTCTATTGGATGTTCAGCTTTAAATTCCTTACACCCCGACTCCATTCCCAAATTGCTATTTTATGAATTATTGTTATTTCTCCAGCTAAGCATTCAAACGCTTTTGGAAGTTCTAGTACAATGAATATAGAGGAATATACAATATTTGTTCAGGCTAATGGCTAGCAGGTCAGATCAAATCCAGAAAGGAAACTGTGGTAATGTAACATTGTGAAAATAAATATCTCTTATTTCTAAGAGACTTGGACTTTTTTGAACTGATGGTCGGAGGTAGTGACACACCTTGATGTCTCCAAAAAACCTGACTGCTATCCTACTGTGTACTCAAATCTGTTTGCTTATCCTACTTTTAAGAGAACATTGTAAAAATCAATTTTAATATTTTAATTGCCTCTGATTTCCCATGTAATCAACGTTTACAACCTAACCTAATGCGTAGCAATAATCTTAAATTGTGTATTCTTCCATGTCCCGACCCAGAACAATGCATGAGTTGCATTTGCCAGAAAACAAATTCAGAGGTTGAGAGCAATCTCATAAAATAAATATCTACCAGAGTTGTTGGATGCAACACTTGGATATTGGTTGATAAACAATGATGATATTGCCTTGGTTAGTTGAGATCAGCTGGAGCTAATGATTTAACCCCTTGTAAAACTTAGCTAATGATTAATAAAAAAAAATCCCATTTCTTCTCTGTGCAATGATTTCTGTCCTATTCAACAAAGACAAAACTCTTTCTTATGGACAGACTCAAAAGAGACAGAAACAGTCATACAGCAGAGAGGAACACACAGACACACAGGGACACACAAATAAAACCAGATTCACACAGAAACAGATACAGGGACAGATTCACAAGACAACCTTCAGCCAGGGACAGATTCAGACTCAAACAACAGAGGAAGGATGGAAGACACAGGGAGCAGGATGCAAAGAACTCAGAGCTGTATTCTGTCTTGGTTAAATGACCCCATCGGGGAAGTACTTTTATATCGTTCCTTAATGTGACAGCGACGCATTATTGGTAATTCAAAGTTAATCACTGATGTGTTTCATACAAGTAATTCAACCCTGCACGTGAGGAATATGTGAGGAGCTCATGGGAAAGGTGAAACAGAAGAAAAAAGACAGGAAACCTGACAACAGACAGGCTTTCAAAGCACAGGGTTCAGGTCCACTAAGAAGCATCTTCACAGCCCACAGGCTGTTCCAGGCATCACCCTATCCGTGTGATTGCCAAGATTAACATGCTTCTCTAGCACAAGGCTGGGATCTGTGCACTGCAGGTTGCAAGCAAAAGGATATATTTTGTTAAGATAAAAAAAAACTTCCTTAGATTCATGTGCGGGATGGAAGCCAAACAGTTTTACTTACTTGTTTGTTGTTATCGTATCTAGCAGGTACCTAAAATCTTTGAGTCAAAAGAGTCTAAAATGTATCTGTTTCCCAAGGCAAAGTTAAAAGTTTGGCTTTCATCATTCTGTTATTTATTGCTTATGTAGGTATACAATATCAAACATTTACTGATATAAATCTTAAAATGTATTCACTTTTAATAATCATTTGATAGCCTCCTTTACTATTTATTAAAAACAAAAGTAAATGTGCTTATCAATGAGATTGTTACGGATATAAGTTAAAGTTTTGCCAATTGTTTGTTTATACAAGCTGTAGAATATCTTTAATGATTTCAGAAGGGATCAATATTTTAATTTTAGGATCAGTCTTACCTAGCCCCTGTACATTAAATACATAGCACACTATGACAGAAATACATGTAGATTCATCATAGACATGGTTAGAGACTGTGTCCTAATCACAAGCCAAAATTCAGCAACTATTTTGTAAAAGAAATGGAAGTCATAAATTCACATGACAACTTTTAAAATCCAACATTTAATACAATAGAATCTAAAGACATACTTACATGTTGAGGACTAAGAGGAGAATTTTCAATTATTGGTTGATAATTTAATCATCAATCATCTTCATACATGATTAAAATATATTGTTGTCATGGATACTCCTTTTACCTTTCCCACTATACACACACTCCTTCCTGGTGACAGCAACCTCTTCCCAATTTCTTCGCCTCCTATTCCCTCCTTCTGTTCTTGTTGTGTGTGTGTGTGTGTGTGTGTGTGTGTGTGTGCGCGCGCGCGTGTGCGTGTGTATGCATGCTCGAGCATGCACATATGGGTATGCATATGCACAGTGTGTGTTCATATAGGTCTTGAGCAGGTAGTCACAGGTACAATGTCTATGTTGTATATAAAAGACAACATTGTATGCCCTTCTCTTCTTCCACTCCTTCTTCTGGATCGTCTTAGGGATTGGAGGTCATGTACTCAATAGTTATCTATTCTCCGAACTTTGAACATTCAAAAGACTTTGTCTTAACCATTGCTAACTGTAGAAAAGAGGCTTCTCACAATTGTTGGAAGGAAGGAAGGAAGGAAGGAAGGAAGGAAGGAAGGAAGGAAGGAAGGAAGGAAGGAAGGAAGGAAGAAGATTCTAGGCCAGAGAAATGGCTAAAGTTTAGAAGAAAAACCTAGGCGAGATGGACAAATACCTGGACATTTCGATAGTGTTTTGAAACTTACCTGTTAAGCACTGAGAATAAAATATTTACCCTAGAGCTTACTCAGAGTACAAAGTCTATTATGAACCAAACCTTTTGCAACCAGAGAATGAAAATTGATCTGAGATGTATACTGATAATCCTAACAGTAAAATAATAACTTTAGAAAAAAAGTAATGTATTGTATTATTTACATTGTAGATATTGAGGATATTAATGTTTTAGATTGTATATTTAATACAGAAAGTCAATAATAGGCACCTTTCTGAAATGTTCCTAAGCAATTTCTTTGGCAAGTAGCACACTGAAAACTGTCATTCATCCTCGCCTAAGGGGCAAAAGATTGCTTAACAAGTGAGGTTATTTCCTTGAAGCAGGATGGGAGGGTACTAACCCAGCTAGCTCCTCTGGCTTGTACTGTGTTTTACTCACTGGGCTGAGATTGCCCTTAGCAATTATTTTAGAATATGGGCTATGGACCAAGTAAATGAGAATCACCAGGGATGAGTTTTAAAATTGCATGCTCCTGTGCCCACTCCAGGCCTGAGGATGTAAATTGTTAATAATATTTCTACATGAAAGTTTAAGAAATGGGACCATGCTGTGGAGCAACTTCTCACCGCTCGTTGAAGCAGCCAATAATTGTTATTTTTATCCCAAACTGTAGATTTTGTATGTTCTGCAGTGCCAAGAGTTGAGAAGCAGATTTAAACTATGGCTAGGAAGGTTCCTTAATTCTCATGGAAGGATGCGATTATTTAAAAGCTGCCTTCAGGCAGAGTATTATAAAAGCAAGTGGAGCTTGTTCCTCTCAAATCTAAACCCTGGACTTAACAAGGAAGTGTGAAGGGGAGACAGACTCTAGAGCGCTGTGGAATAATACTTTAACTATATAAACGTGTGTTATTTAGTTTATACTGCATTTGTTTAATTAAGTAAAGGTGTTTTGCATTTGTTCATGATGCATTTGTTTAATTTTGTAAAGACATATTTACCTTGCCCAACTAAGGCACCTGATTGGTCTAATAAAAAGCTGAATCCCAATAGCTAGGCATTAAAGGGATAGGTGGGGCTGGCAGTTAGATTAAGGAAGAGGAGCAATCTAGGCTCAAAGAACAAGAAAGAAGATAGAGTGAGGGAGAAAGGGAGGGAGATGCCTGAGGACAAGAAGCCAGGATGCTGCCAGCCAGATAGCAAGGAAACAGGAACGTAAGATATACAGAATGAAAGAAAGGTAAAAATCCCGGAATCAAAATCTAGATAAAGAGAAACATTAAAATAAAAGCTAAGACCAAGCATTTATAAGCAATAGCAAGTTTCTGTGTCATGATTTGGGAGCTGGTTGGTGCCTATGCCAGAACCATGTAATACTTATGGAAACACAAGAAGAAACAAGAACAAAATTGCAAAATCATCAGAAAAAAACCAGAGACAGCTATGGCACCACGGGCTTCCCTGTCCGTGAGTTGAAAGCCCTGTCACCACAAGTGTGAGAGAAGCAGCCTGGGGACTTTGCATCTGTGCTCCGTGGCTCATTCACAGTGACTAGGAGCATCAGTTCTGGCACTTAATCCCCCATGCTTTCTACCCATGTATAGAAAGTTCTTATGAACCTCATGTAATTTAACATAGTTCTGACTCATGATAAAAATGTCTTAACTGGATTTTACTGCCAGAAGACAGTTACTCATTTTGTTGGTTTTTCCAAAGGGATACTCTTCCTTGCCACTGAGAGTGTCAATCGAAACTTCTTTTCCCAAACTGTTATAAGCATTTCCAAAAATGTATTGACACTTTTTTTCTCTGAATATTTCAAGTAGTTCCAAAAATAATCAGATGATAGATTAGGTAATTATTCTCTAGCCTGCTAAAATCCATGTGTGTGATTATTACCTCCAAACACTGCTTTCAGAAGCAAGCAGTGAAATAGAAAGCTACATTAATAAGTATTCATTTTCTTTTCCATTATAGACAGAGTAACTTAAATTAGTAGATGAAATCTGCGATCAGAGGAATTGTATATTTAATACAATGTAGTTACCCTGTCATTTTAACAAGTAAAAGCAATGTAATGTTATTTTTCCTTTGTAAAATGGAATATTTAATGTTACACTGCTTGAGTCTTTTTTCCTCTTAGAATGATGTACTCATTCCCTTAAAACCTGGTACAAAACGAAATATTACAGCAGACATAAGTTAATCTTATGCACAACTCTTAGCCAATAATAGCTATCACATCTTCCAATACATGCTGTGATATGTTGTGATGTTTATTTTATTTATTCTTTGAAACTTTCATAAATGTACACAGCATATACTATATTCATAACTCACTTCCAAATACCAGGTCTTCCTAAGATCCCCATCACATCTCTCATCCAACTAAATGTCTTCCTCTTACAATTTTCATTTTCATGTTTGGTTATTTTAATCTCACTGAATCCAATTAGTATGTAAAGTGAAAATGGCTTTTCATCTTTCCCAGAAGGTGGGAATTACAATGAACTCATCTTCCTGGGGGCCACAGAAGCCTTACCTTTTTAAGTGTGCTAAAAGTTACCAAAGGCTCCATTCACTTGGGAAAACCAGATACTATGTTATTTAAATGTTATTTCTTATTGACAAATTCATTCCCACTTCCTCATTAATTACTGTTGTTAGATGTATATATACAAACTTTATTTTGCATTGACCCATTTAGGAATAATCATGGATAAATGATTTTAAAAAAAGCCATTCAACTCTATCTAGACATGTCATTTATGTGGAATAATATAAAACAAAGCTGGCATAAAAGTTATTTTGGTAAAACTCATATTCTATCATCTCCAAAGAGCATTACAGAAAGCCAATACTAACATCTCCATCTCCACCTCTTCCATTAAAATAAACACTTGGTTAGAATCTTCTCATGAATTTTAGAGGAACTGTGAAAGACCTAAGAAAAATCCTAGGCTGCTTGCTTCAGGCCCTGCCTCACTGATACCTGCTCACCAGGGCAAACTCGCAATGCTTAGGAGTTTGCTCAGGAGACTCCACCCTGGCTTCTGGAGCACATTGAGCTTACAATTATTCTTTGTAGGGATGCTTGGAGCTTCTTACTTTGGGTAATCTCACTGAGATTTACTGCCTGGATTGTCAGTTTTTGCATGAGCACGCTTATCAATTCTTCACCCGCGGGGTAGTTTGAATGAAAATGGCCACAATAAACTAATAGGGAGAGAAACAGAAGGTAACAGTCTGATGTTCTTAAACTGAAAGATGAGACAATTCCTGTTTTAGAAGAATGGCTTGTGTTTTACAGTTTTCCTATGACTGTGTATTAAATATCCCTTTATGCACCACTTCAATAAAATAGGTAAGATATTTTAGGAAGATAAGAAAATATATGGGCTCCTGTTTCTGTCATCATAGTTAAAAAAAATCACTGTGGTATCTAAAATAGCTAGGCTAATAATAAACAAAATGATGAACAGTTATTGGACTTCCATATGTGATTTTTTTTGAAGTTCAAAAACAGCAATGACAATAATAAAACTATATATAGCATTAGCTGCCATTCTTATACCTAAATCAGTTTCTAATTCGGTCTCTAATTGAAGTTAATTGTTTTCAATTTTCCTCTCAGTGCAAGCATATTTGTCAAGCATTATTCATTCATAACTATGCATAAATAACCAAAGCCATGAAGAACTATTTATCATCAAACAATCATAACATTAATTTGTACCTTATAAATTGCTAACAATAAAATCTACTGTCTTATAAGGAATATTTTTCTTGATTATATTCTCGATTATCCAGACTCATACTACTACTGTTTAGAAAATAATCAAAACAAATATTAAAACCAATAAGTCATTTCATTGTGAAAATATCAAGTTATAATATTTCAGTTAATATTTCTTAAAATTTTTAAGAGTATCACTACATAGTACAGAATAATTTGAAGTTCATGATAAAATTACAAACTGTTAGTCTCAAGACTCTTTCATGCATTTAAATGTCAGAAAATTGGATTTCAAGTGCAGGTTTAATTTCTTTTAGAGATTCTATACCAATATACATTGAAGATTGTCATCTCTTGTTCTATAACAAAATCAATTCACTTACTTAAAAATTGTAACACATTTTAAAATAGGTTATGTGATGTTTTGAAAATATCAAAATTCTTTTGTAAATTCAGACAACAAAACTGTGTAGTAAGAAGGCCACTTATTGGTGCCCAGCTGTCCAGACTTCTGAAATAATCACACAGAAACTATATTATTTAAATCACTGCTTGGCCCATTAACTCTAGCTTCTTATTGTCTAACTCTTACACCTTAATTTAACCCATCTCCATTAATCTGTGTATTGCCATGTGGCTATGGCTTACCAGCTAATGTTCATGCTTCTGTCTCAGGTAAACCTACATGGCTTCTGTCTGACTCTGCCTCCTTTCTCCCAGCATTCAGTTTAGTTTTCCCAGCTTAGCTATCTCTGCTATAGGCTCAAGACCGTGTCTTTATTGACTAATGGTATTCACAAAACAGAAGGGAATCCCACATCACAAAACAATAATATGCATTAAAGGTTCTATACCGATAGCATAGTTTACATCATAATACAAAAGTTCAATGAGTCCATCTGGCTATAGAAATCAGATGAGACATTTTCAAGATAGAAAATAAAACAGACTAACGGCTAACACAGAAAACTGTCTTCTTCCATGGAACCTAATGCAGAAAGTTATCTTTTTATGTGGAACACAGGGGAATGCAGAGATATCAGAGGGTGAAAGTGCTTACCATACAACAATACTGGCCAGAAGTCAGATCTCAGAATCAATATAACATGCTTGATGTTTTCCAGACACGTTGCTCTTAGGTGGCTTCCATCTGTGTATGGATAAGTCTGCCTATACATGTGCTCTTAGATTCTCTCTCTCTCTCTCTTTCTCTCTCTGTCTTTTTCATACACACACACATTGGCCCAACACCCATGAAAATTAGGGCAACAAAATCACAAAGTATATATATATATATATATAAATGTAGAGCTAAACCTATCACATAATCTTTGCTGAGAAGTAGACAAATATGATTGGAAGATAGCAGGAAATGCTGTACCCCTTTTCCCCAGCCAGTGAGACACTACTTGCACCCAGGGCTGTACAATCTGCTTGCTCTAATCCTGCAGCATGCACCATCATTGGGTCACTGTCATGGGCATCTGATTTATCAAGGTCATAAAATAAATTAAAAAAAAACAGAAAAAAGTAATATTATTATATTTTATCCTCTTCCTTAAGATACTTATAGGTGAATATCTTACCACCTATGAAAAGCATTTAAACCCTTTAGCATCACATATGGTAATTATTGGTTCTACCTATTAAAAACTTTGTTCCAAGTTTAAACATATTGTTCCAAGATGTTCTTATTTGAAGACTACTTCTTAGAACTAAACCCAAATGAGCAGTCCAAATTTCAAAAGACCATCCCTAGAAAATATTTCAGTTGCAGTTAGAGCTTCTCTACAGTATTCAAAATGTCTCCTTAGAGACAGGTATATCGGAATGAATGGAGCTATTATAGGGGGAAACCCACTAGGAGAGCTTACATTGTGATGTGACATCTTTCTGTCAGTACTGGGAAAAGTCCAGTAATTTTTAGGAAGGTGTGTTGGCAGAGGCCACTAGTTCACTTCCCAACTGCCTTGATTCTAAATAATTACCCAGAAACTATATTATTTGCAAAACTATTTGGCCAATAACTTAAACGTATTTCTAGCTAGCTCTTATATCCTAAACTAACCCATCTCCATTAACATTAGCGTTAACATGAGGATGTGACTGGCCTAGTGGCAAAGTTTCAACAGGCTCTGGTGGAGGCATTTGTCTCCTGTGGGTTACATGGCTTCTCACTCACTCTGCCTACTCTCTCCTCCTCTATCTGCTTGGGACTTCTGCTTTGCCTTATTCTGCTAAGCCACTGGCTGAAACAGCTTTATTCATTAACCAATAAAAGCAAAACAGAAAGAAGGACTTCCCACCACAAAGCTGCACCTAATAAATAAAACATTCAAAAGATATGGTAGTATAAGTATGAGGCTAGTAGGAGAAAGGCAATCAGTCATTTCATGCCTGACCAGACAAAATTCTTGAGAAAAGTCAGCTATTTTCTCCTGTTCCCTCTCTTCTGATCTCCATAGATTCATTACTTGACTAGGTAACTTTGGTGTATCACTCCTGGCTGTGGAACTAGACACAGCCTCCCGAAGAGATAGAACCTGGAAGGAAAATTTTCTTCCAGCATTCTCTAATTTTCTTTTATTATAAGCTTTGGCTTCTCACATTTCTATCCTTACTTCCCCTCTATTAGGGTGTTTCTCCATTTCACACTTTTTTTTAATTTATTTATTTATTAAAGATTTCTGTCTCTTCCCCGCCACCGCCTCCCATTTCCCTCCCCCTCCCCCAATTAAGTCCCCCCCCCCCTTCCTCAGCCCGAAGAGCAATCAGGGTTCTCTGCCCTGTGGGAAGTCCAAGGAACCCACACCTCCATCCAGGTCTAGTAAGTTGAGCATCCAAACTGCCTAGGCTCCCACAAAGCCAGTACTTTTCAAAATAAAACATCTTTTCAAAATAAAACATCTTTTCAAAATAAAACATCTCCATACTAGAGATTCTCCTTTTTGTGCTCGCCCTCCTCAAGCAATATCTCAGTTTCACTCTACAAACAAATCATCCATTTTCTTACTTCCCATGATTTATTTTTCTGAGATTTCTTTATGAACAAATTATAGCATTGTACGATCCATTTTATCTTATCAACTTAAAACTCTTCCCCTCCATCATGACAACATAGTATATGCCCCTGAGGATCCTGTTGACAGAGCTATCGCCCCCCCCCCCCCACTTCAACAAGAAACAGTCAAAGAGAGACTACATTGTCCTCCTATTTTTAATGTCCCCTGAGAACTCTGACAAAGTGACAATGCCCTAAAACCCTCCTGTGGGCTAAGAAACTCCAGGCAGAAAAGTGGCCTTGACTGAAAAGTGCTATGGAAAATACACTTATTGATTGATTGATTATTTGGGAATTTCACAGAATTCACCCTGACCACCCTTGCTTTCCACTCCTCCCATGTTCATCCCCCACCCTGTGACCTCCCATACCAAAGGATAAAAAACAATAAAAAAAAAACACACGTTCAATCTGTGTTGTTTATATGGTCACTGAAACATTGTTATCCTTCCAGTGGTCAGTGCCTTAAAGAAAATCGAGTCCCGCCCTACACCTTCCCCACTAGGAGCAATCTACTGTAGAGAGCTATTCTTACCACATCCTTACCACAATTTTTTTTTGATTTTTCGAGACAGGTTTCTCCGTAGCTTTTGGTTCCTGTCCTGGAACTAGCTCTTGTAGACCAGGCTGGCCTCGAACTCACAGAGATCCGCCTGCCTCTGCCTCCCGAGTGCTGGGATTAAAGGCGTGGGCCGCCACCACCCGGCTCTTACCACAATTTTTAAAAGTTCTTTTAGGTGGCTTTCTGTATGATTTTTATTTTATTTATTTATTTATTTGGCCTTATGAGGAGGAATTATGATTGCATAATTGTTGCCATCACAAAATATCCACCATATACTCCAGCATCTCCAGCTGTGCCAGTCAAGTGCTCCTGATTACAAGGACAGGTACTTCTCAGAGAGTAGATGATTCTTCACCCACTTTAAGGACCTCATGTCACTCAGAAACAGTGATCTCCCTGAAGGATGTCAAAACATTTTGGGATCATATAGACAGCTCCAATCAAGTGCTTCTTCACATCATTGACTTTCCCCCATTTTCCTTTTAAAATATCTGTCAGGTATATATTCTGAAGAAATCCCAACACTTAAAAATAAGAAAAAAACGTGTTAAACTTAAGTTTTTCAATGTGGCATTTAATTGTCCTTCAGTAAATGTGAAATGAAGCAGCTTTATGTTGTGTCGTGGATTCTAAAATTCTCTTTTCTAAAACTTTTCCTTAAAAATGAAGCACTGTTAATTTTTATCCAATGCAGGCAACTTTATTAACAGTAAAATAAGGAGCTAATAACCATTAGACAGAATAAAAAGAACTCCCAAATTCCTTTTTATACTGAAAAAAAGTATTATGTTAGTTGTTTCAAGCAATAGATAGAATTTTTCATTCTGTAATTGAGCCTCTTAGGTCCAGTGTTCCTTTAGTAGCTAGCTAATCTAGCTAAACCATTATGTTATGAATTGCTTTTCAGAATTAAATAATTTTATTCATTCATTTATTTATTTATTTTCTATCTTATGTTTTGTGATCCAATGAGATAAATGAAAAAGATCACCAGAAATTATTGCTGTAACTATTACGCATTTTACATATTTATACATTTATCTTTTGATAAATGGCAATTATAGCCTCTCATTATATCATGGGTTTGTTTCCATGTGTGTGTGTGTGTTCATGTACAAATGCATGCATGTGCCTGTGCACACATATGCATGAATTTGTGTATGTGGCACAGGTGGAGAAAGCACATAAAGTCTAGTGTCTTCTCGGCCTCTGATCTTATTTTTGACACATCCTGTCACTTACTGAAACCTTAGCTCACTGAAAAAGTTAGACTGGCTGGAAAGTCAGCCCCAGGGAGTCCTTCAAGCCCTCCTACACCCATGTTGAGACTACAGAGTCAATTGTACATGACTGCTGATGTACAAGCTCCGGACTGAACTCAGGTTACATGTTTGATGGATAAGCACTCACTGACTAGCCACCTCTGCACTCCTAACTTTTCCTTTTTTTTGTCATACTGTGAACAGAGACATTTAAAAAATAATCTATAATGTTTTTAAGAGGTTCAGATAGGATCATCTCATTATAATTCATGAAAGCTAATATAAATTGTTATTTAAAATAGGAATGCATAATCTAGTCTAAAGATCTTATTACCACTACCAGGCGTAAAACTACAAGTCATATTCCAGCATGACTACTGGATAATAGGCACCAATCAAGGAAGGTGAAGCCTCCAGAAGTTTCTTTATTGTGTAGGACTGTTTAGACTATCCTGTTTTTTATTTTTTTCCATATGAAGTTGAGTACCGGTCTTTCGAGGTCTGTCAAGAATTTTGCTGGGTATTACATTGAATCTGTAGATTGCTTTTGATAAGATTGCCACTTTTACTATGTTAATTCTACCTACCCAATATCATGGGATTTCTGATGTGTTCTTCAATTTCTTTCACCTAAGACTATCTTAAAACATAAATACTTACACCACTATTCATAACTGTAGCAAAATTATAGTTATGGAGTAGCAACAAAATAATTTTGGGATTGGGGTCACCACAATATGAGGAATTGTATTAAAGGGTCACAGCATTAGGAAGGTTGAGAACCACTACTCTAGACATGCATATCCATAAACGTATAAATCCATACATGCCTGCATTGTGGTCAATAAGGTTACATTGTCACAAAAATAGCAGGCACATTTCTTTTATATAAGCTCGTTATTTTGATGAAAGATAGAAAAATGAAGAATGCTCCCCATTTTCCACATACATATTTATCTCAAAATATACTAGTACCTTTGTGACCCTAAATGTAGCTAAGCTTCATAGAACCAATAGGTTAGTTCGGCCCTCTACAGCGCCGTCTGTCAGAAAGTGGAGGCCCTCAGTTCCAGAGACCAGCTGATTCCTGGCTTGTTCTCTGACTTTCACTAGAAGCTATAAATAGTGACTTTTATGCCTGTGGTGTTGCCGTATGTTCATGCTCTGACAGAGGCTGAAATCATTGCAGCCAACCATTGTTTATCTATACCCAACCGGCCAAGATGACATTGAGCCAACAGTAACCTGCAGCCATACAATAGATTGTCAGGACAATTCATTTGTCCATGTAGCTTTTCTTCCTCTTACAAATGCCATTTATTTTTAGGAAACTAGTGTCAGAGTTTGAACAGGACAATCACACACGATGCTGGGTGACTCATTAACCACCTGCTTTCCATTTCTATTAGTGAAATGCAAAAGTTTAGAGGTAACCAGCCATGAGTGACTGTGCTTCCAGCTCAGAGATAAATTCTCATTAGAGAAGTCTACCCTCGCAGTTGATCCTTCTCACCAATGATTGCTTCAGCCATTGCTAAGTGACAAGACCCCAATCAATGAGATGAAAGAGGTGTCCTGCCGGGTGCTTCCAGAAAGGTTTTCAGACAAAGAAAAGGAAGCTCACACACTGGAAGATAGAGTTTATTTTCCTACAATGAGTGCTATATGTTTATAGCACCAACAAATCATGCCAGAAGCTGCGACAAGGATTTTAGTACTTTAGAGAGAAGCTGACTTGGTGTTCGCTGAGAATGGCATGCAGATCTTATGTTTGAGGTAAAAATAGTTCAGGCAGCAAATCAGTCACCTAGGACTGGCACGCAAGCCAGGTAGAACACTGGCCTAGGATATGTGAAGACACAGATCTGATGAGCCTCGGGACAATAGTGAGATAAACGGGAATAGCAAGAAGGAAGAAGAGGGGCAGGAGGAAGAAATAGAAAAAAAGGAGGGTGAGAGGAGGAGGAAAAGAAGAAGCTCATAATTTACCTCAAGATTTCATTGAAGGAAGATAGTAAATTATCCTTGTTACATAAAGGGAATTAGTTCCAGGCACTTTGTTAATTGGTTTCTATTTTCTCTTCTTTTCTTCATCAGGATTCCTTATGAGTGAATTAAACATCACTACTATGAAAGATATTTTGGTGGAAGTATTATTTCGTGAGAATTATATGGGAGAGTAAATGCCTTTGAGGGGGTTTTTTGTTTGTTTGAGACAGGGTTTTTCTATACAACATATATAACAGTCCTGGATGTCCCGGAACTAGCTTTGTAGACGAGGTTGTCCTTGAACTCACTGAGATCCGCTTGCCTTTCCCTCTCAGATGTTGGGATTAAAGGCGTGCATCACCATCACCCAGTTAGAAGAGTAAATTAGTATATACAATATTTAATAGTCCAATGACACCCTATTTACTATGTTAAGCAATGGAGTTTTTATGCATTCCCCTGGAAATATGAATGTTAAAAGGAAAGAAGTAGTATGAAAAATGCCTTGGGAATCTACTCTGTACAATGTTACTTGTATGTCTGTTTTCAGGGCTGACCATTGGGTATTGCATAACCAATTTTATATTCTGTCCTGAACAAGACTATTTCTCCCACACTACACTCCTTAGTTGCTTATAGCTATTTTTCCAGGGCAGAGGTCTTGTCTCCCTTTCTTCTCCGTGTTATTATGTATATTGGTGTTATCTTTGGTCAGGTCACACTTAGGCAGCCATGTTGGTGAGACTTTATGGGTCTCATCATACATATATTCCTTATGTATGTGTGTGTTATATATTAAGATATACACATGTATGTATACATATGTATGTATGTGACAATTTTTTAAAGTCCATGAATATGAAGAGAGATATGTATAAATGAGAAAGTTTGACTGGAGGAAACAGAAGGGGAGAAATGATCTAATCATGTTATAATTTCAGTTTTTTTTTAAAAAAAAAGCTAATAAAAGCTTTGGAAAGTCACTTTTTAAATGATTAGGGATCTTTGCTATATTTTATATTAAATAGGGTCATATAATCTTTGAAATTTATTTTTCACTTACAGGAAGTTCAGCTTTCATTACCATTTAGATTTTCCTCGTCTTTTCTTTCTGAGTCCTAAGTTAGTGTGCCCCACTTCACTTGCTGAGTTTTGTGTACTAATCAGCCTCCTGTTTACAGCTTCAATCAAGGACTTGCATTTACCAATCATGTTTTTCATTTACATGTAATTATTCTTTATTTTCAACTGATTTTTCTCTATAACTGCCTTTTCTATTTTTATGGATGCAACATCTTCTTATATCTTTGGTAGAAAGATAAAATAGGAGTTTTCCAAAAGAGTATTCTGATTTCCTATATGTACGTTTGTGTGGAAAAGAGAGAATGAGAGAGAGCACACAGCAGGAAAGGAGATGGAGTTCTGTGAGCTTTTGATCTGTAATGCATTGTTGTATGAAAGCTGCTTGTTCATCCCTATTGCCCAGAACTGAAATAATCACACAGGAACTGTATTAATTAAATCACTGCTTGGCCCATGAGTTCTAACTTCTTACTGGCTAACTCTTACATCTTAATTTAACCCATCTCTTTTAATCTGTGAATCACCCTGAGGCCATAGCCTACCAGCAAAGTTTCAACATGTCTATCTCCAGTGGTGGATCTATAGCATCTCTCTGACTCTGCCTTTCTTTCTCCCAGCATACAGCCTACCTTTCCCCGCCTAGTTCTGTCTTTCCCTGCCACAGGCTCAAAGCAGTTCCTAGAGAAGCTAAATAAGAAGGTGAACCGAACTCAAAGAAAAACATTTAGTTATCCTCCTGGATATTGGAAGTAGATAAGATTGCAGGGCAAAAATTGGGATCTTAGGGGTGGGGATGAGATGGGGGTAAGGGGAGAGGGGAAGACAAAAAATCCAGCAGACTTTTGCATGAAACAGAAAATTTCAAAGACTGTTCCACCTATATTGGCAGTTTCTCAGTCACTTTCTTCTGTGTCCTGTAGAATGTCTTACAGACTCTTTTATGTAGCAGAAACCCCAAAGAACTATCTCATCTTTAGGCATGTTCAGCGGTTATCTCTATGTGGGTCCTGAATGTCTAGTTCATCTAACAAACTCCATAAGGAGCCTCTTCGATGCTCATCTTCCTCTTGAAGTAGCTTGGTGCTGCCACGAACAGATTTATCTCAGTGTCATGAAAAGTCCAAAGTTCTTAAAACATGTATATGCCATATTCTGAAGTTCTTTGAAAGATCTAAAACATACTTAACTGAAATATATCTCTATATATCTAGAAAACCTAACAAGCATAACTATAAGCTTGACTATTAGAGATGATTATCTATTAACCTTTATTTCTTAATAATACATTACATTTTAAAATGAATTACTCAATCACAATACCTTAATCAAGAGCATATATATATATCACTAAATTTTTATCAATAAACCAAGATCCATACCAAAGCAAATTATTCATATCTATAGTAATACACAATATCCTCTGAATCTGTGATAAATCTTCTGTTTTTTGCACATTTGCTCAGTTTAAAAGTAGATCAAATTCTTGCTATGTGTGGAGTTTTACCTAATAACCTAATGTGCAAATAGAGTTGCTAATACTTCCCATCTGCCAGGAGATAGTCTGTGCTCTAGATGAAAACTGCAAAGGTCTTAGCCCTTGCAGAGAACTCTTTGGAAAGGCAGAAACTGTTTTTGCTGTTTAATAAGCTATCCCTTGTGAAATTTTTAATTCACATTCATAAATTTATTTAATATAAGTTATGAAACCAAGCCATTATATTTGCTTAGAGAAAGTTTGAATCACAGTGATATTTTATAATATATAGTTATAAATGCTATATGCTATAGATTTAATCTATAATATTTAGTATAATTAATATAATAAATAATATGGGTAAATATATCATTAAAAATTGACATCAGACTCTTGTGCCCACTCTTGGGAATCTTCATCTTATTGAGTTGCCATGTCTAACTTAGGATAGAGTTTTGCTTCATCTTATATTTTATTTTATAATGTTCTGTTGCTATCTCTTAGAAGTTTGTTCTCCCTAATGAGAGATGGAAAGGGAATAGATCCAGAGGACAGAGGAGTCAGAAACACCCCTACTCCCATCTTTAGAAACGGCACAAAAACACCAAGCAATGCAACCATAAGAAATATGCAGAGGACCTGGATCAGACACAATAAGATCCCTGTTTGTCGCCTCAGTCTCTATGAGCCCCTACTAGGCCTATTTAATTATTTTGGGGGGTTGTATTATTCTCCTGTTGTCCTTAATCTTTTCAAATGCTAGAATCCTTCATTCCCCCTCTTCTGCAGGTTTCCCCTGCTCCTACTGGGTGTCTGAATCTACTCCTATCAGCTGCAAGGTGACATCCCTCTGATGGCATTTGAGACAGGCACCAATCAATGAAAATAGCAGAATATCTTTAGAAAAAAATGTCATTGATTTTATCCTATTTCCTTTTCTTCCCCCAGGTGTGTTTGTTTCTATCTTACATCTCCTCCCTGCCCTGCCTTTGGTTCCTGGCCATTCAGGTAGTTGCAGGTGTGGGCTCCCTTTAGACTCTACCAAGCTGACAACAAACACTAATCATCAAAAGCCTACATCTTGCCAACTTCTAGCCCAAGCACATCACTTTAAATCTTGAAACTTCTTCTGCCTTGTCCCCATAGGTTCATGTTGTCATCTTATAATATAAAAATAAACTCAATTAAATGTCAAAAGTTGCCATAGTTTTTAATAATCCCAACATTGCTATAAACGTGGAGTCCATGTCTCATCTGAAACTCATTGTGATCAAATAATTGTGAATGGAGATACAGTCAAAACAGAGCCAGCATGTAATCACGAAGTAAATGTTTCTTTTGAAAACAGGATGAATAGCAGTGTAGCATGGCATGACTGGACCAAAGCAAGAGTAATCCTGCAGGGAAAACACCAAATTCCACAGCCCTGTGTCTGCCATTTGGAATTCATAGTGGACATGTCTGGACTCTTTGGAGTCCAATGTCGTCCCTCTTTTTAACTTTTAATGTTCGTAGCACATGAAGTTTCCATGTGAATGCAGTCTACTTCCTGCCTCAGATTTGCTTGGCAGGTGTGCAATGGTCCTATCATCTCCAACACCTTCTGAGTTCCATTGTGTCCTGACGTTTGCTTCTGTAGCTATATTCAGTGGCCTCTTAGTACCTCCCTGCATGGACTTTGACCTTTCCACTCATTTGTTGACTGCAGTAGCTTTATGGAACCTCATCATAAGATTCCACAACTCCCTCAATGCCGTTTCTTTTAGGATTATACATCCAGTCCTATTTATTCTCTCAACCCTGGGTATATATTAGCTTCCTTGTACTACAGGTTTTCTTCTATTGTGTTTAGAGAAGCATTTCTCTGACAAATCCTTTGGAGCACAGGAGAAACTCTTCAGTGGCAATCTCTGGTTTACATAGGCTCCTGACTTTCAAATAGGTTATACTATTTTCTTTGTCAAATTTATGGCATACTTTTATTTTTCATATACTACAGACTTTTTATTAGTTAACTCTTTTATTTGACATTTAAAATTAAATATGCCTACTGCATATAACAATGATGCTCCTCATAGCTTCTTTAGGAGTTATCTCTATTTTTCAGCAACTTATGGCATGTCATGGTATGTTTTTTCTACTGTTTGAGTTTTAATGCCTGTCTTAGTTTCAATACACCATAATTTTGAACATATTTGAAAAATATATGGTTATTATTTCTTTCAATCACTTGCTTCTTTACTTGCCATTATAGGGTCGGCGAGAGACTTTACTCTAGAGGTGTTCCCAGTGTCCATGGAGATGTCCCCAGCTAGATCCTTGGGCAGCTGAGGAGAGGGAACCTGAAATGGCCCTATCTTATAGCCATACTGATGAATATCTTGCATATCACCATAGAAACTTCATCTGGCGATGGATGAAGCTAGAGACAGAGACCCACATTGGAACACTGGACTGAGCTCCTAAGGTCCAAATGAGGAGCAGAAGGAAGGAGAACATGAACAAGGAAGTTAGGACTGCGAAGGGTGCGCCCACCCACTGAGACGATGGGGCTGATCTAATGGGAGCTCACCAAGGCCAGCTGGATGATGGAGCATGTGATCAAACCAAACTCCCTGAATGTGGCTGACAAGGAGGGCTGACTGAGAAGCCAAGGACAATGGCACTGGGTTTTGATCCTACTGCATGTAATGACTTTGTGGGAGCCTAGTCTGTTTGGATGCTCACCTTCCTAGACCTGGATGGACGGGGGAGGACCTTCGACTTTCCACAGGGCAGGGAACCCCGACTGCTCTTTGGACTGGAGAGGGAGGGGAAGGCGGATAGAGGGAGTGGGAGGGAAATGGAAGAAGGGAAGGAGTTGGAAATTTTTAATTAAATAAATAAAAAAGAGCTCTTCTAACTCCACATGCCTGCATATATTTGTGTATCAAAACACTAATAAAAATTGAAATTAAAATTATCAGGCAATATGGAGATTTTGAATGACTTAATGTGATGTTTCATAAATTAATCAGTATGAAAATTTTAGCTTCCTTGCTAATGGGGAAAAAATTTACTAATTCTACACAAGACCTTTTACTATTTTGGGGAAAACACATTGCGATGGAGTCATTTTGTTTTGTTTTGTAAACTTGCTCTGCATGGTACAACTATTTCATCAGAGAGAAAAAAAGAACAAAGTGAGCTCAGTAATTTGAGAATACTTTTACTGTTTTTATGATCCCTCATAGAGAAAGAATCAGGACTGACCTGCCCCTTAGTTCCTGATGGAAGGGCGCTGTGTCAGACTGCCCCAAACATTAAAGACAACATGTGCAAAGGGAAAAAATACACTTTCTGCCAGCATGCTGTTCTCTAGGACAGAATACATCTGAAGGGAGGGTGACAGCTCGGCCCTGAAATCTTCCCATATTGTTATGTCTATGCTTGTCTCTCCCTGTTCCAATGCTCCACAATTCTGGAGGTGAGCAATACAGAGCACATTACAGAGCCTCGGATTCCAGATAATTTTCTTACTCGCAATTTAAGTAAAGCAACACAAAACACACACACACGTACATGCGCACACAGGCACGCACACACATACGCACATGCACACGCATGTACACGCACACACACACACATGCACACGCACGTGCACACACACACACACAGACACACGCACACACCTCAGATGACCTAAGTCATATTTCATTATAGTTCAGACCGGCAAAAGTGCTAACTTTGTAGGTTCACAACATCATGCTTCATAGCAAGAAAATCCCTTATTATTTTAAAAGTGCTTTGAAAAATTTTGAGATCACAGCTCAGTGGAATAAAGCAGAAGTTGGTGAAAAATAACGGAAACGAAGCAGATGTGAAAACATTGTAGTTACAACCTTTCTTCGATCAGTATTGCGCCCTCTCTTCAGTGAACAAATTAGGCAAACAGACCTCGCCGCTCACCATGCTAACCCCACAAACAGAGCAGAAGCTGGGTACGCCAAGTGCAGCTTTAACTGGTATCAGAAATAAGATTCACTGATGACTTTTTCAAAGATATATAGATGTATTTCTGGAGGAAAGTATTATTAATGTTGTGCAGAGTATTAAGGAATGGTAATGTTATATCTTCGTGACTGAGACCATGTGGTGTTTAGGATCGCTCTATCCACTAGTTCTCAAAGAGACACAGGCTTGGTGGGACACGTAAGGAGAAACCATCCTGGGAAAATTACAGTTGAGTTTTGTATAACTTTTTTGAAGTAAACCCATAAACTTTGTGAGTTGAAATATAAGTCCTGAACTCCCTAGTCCTGTTTTTCCCTAAGATAAGAAATCTTAAGTTGTCAAGAGTCAGTGTGAGTTGAGATGACTTTGGAACCTCGCTGCAGAAACGAGCACAATTTTAGTGTGACTTTTAGTTCCCTGTGATATATACCACGGACTCTGTGGCTATCGTTTCTAAATAGGGAACACGGTGCCATGGCATCATTAAATGTACTTGCTTTTAGGCTCGCACTCATTACAAGATACATCATCCAGAGGAAAAAAAAAGCGAACTTGCAAACTCGGTTGATGATAATGAATTACTGGATTTCACAGATGTTTTCACTTTAAAATGGAATATTATGATGGCGCTAAAATTTTTCTTCACCATTGCTGCTATTTGCATACCATTCCCGGCGATGTTTACACTTTCAAAGTTGGAATGTTTTCGAGCTCATCATAGCCCAGTCCTAATGTTTCTCAGTACATCTGTGGAAAACCAATATCTAGGCAGTTTCCGTCAGCTCAATCATCTCTGATGAGTTTGTACTGTCTTTCAAAATGTTCAGCGAGGATTTTTCTTTTTTTCTTTTTTAACCATGCGGGACTAAAGATTCTCCTTTATGGATATTCAACTTGGATCTCAAAAGGAAGAAACAAATCAAAATGATGTGTCAACATACAAATGGACTTCCATTCTCCCACGTATTTCAATACCATCATTCTGGTGGACCTGTAGCGTATCACAAGGATACCCAAATCATTTTAATTACCGATTCAAAGAGAACCGATGCTTTGTTTGGCAACAATGAAGTCAATTAGACTTCATTCAGCCTCTGAAGTGTGGAGAACACCCACGCGCTGCAGGTGCCTATAAAGGAAGGCTTGGAGGAATATAATTCAAAATGTAAAATATTTCAGGAAATAAATCTCCATTAAAATTGATGTGGAATTAGAGAGTGAAATGGGGGTAACAAACAATTAGCAGATGGACGTTCTTTTTTTTTCTTTCTATAAAAGAGTTTTAAAGAAAAAAACCTGAGCTTTCGGCACAGCAGCGCCCTCTTTTGGCTACCCATTGTCTTGAAAAGGGTGATGATGTTCTAATCACTATGAACTGCTCTGATTCATTAGCTTTCCTTGGAAAAGATGTTCAGAGAAGGCCAATATAGGCATTTCATGTCACCTTCTCACCAACACGAGGGATACAAGATCAGAGAAACTTGTTCAATCTACATACTATTCTTATTTTTGCTTCTTTTTATTGTTACTAGCATTTATTTTATAATTTTGTTATGGCCATAACACTTAACACTAGTTACACCCTCTTAATACATATAATGGAACAATATAATATTCTTTTAAATGTTTTTAGCCAAAATAGAATTGCATAATTTCTATCGTGCCTTTCCTCCATATAACCCCTTCTAGCTACCATCCCTCTAATCTCTCCTATGTCCATTCTCCCCCTCAAGTTCACAGCCTCTTTTTCTTTGATGTTATTGCTCCATAGAAATATGTATTCATATTTAGTTTATGTAGACATGTACATATATGCATGCGAATGCATATGCAAAAATACAGACACACACAGACCCCTGCTGAGTCCATTTCTCTTAGTTAAGTATGGTTCTAGGACTGACCACTCTGAATTCTAAATCTTTGCATTCAATTATAGACATGAACAAGTGTATCTACCACACCTTCAATAAAGTCTCTTTATAGCAAATGGAGACCATCACCAAAAGCACAACTGGAAACAATGCAGAGATCAATAGATGACAGAGATGACAAGCTCATCCCCAACAGATACATTGGAGAAAGAGTTTCTCCATCTATGGTTGAGAGAGCATCATGAAAGAGAAAGCATAAATATTGGAAAGCCAGAAGAATACCAGGATTCTGATGTTCAAGTCTTTCCTAGAAATAGCTGTATGAACAATACAGGAATGACAATAACTTCACTGGACATGGCTCAATTGCTCTGGACTCTAGGGTCAAAACTGGTAAGTTTTGTAGAATCCTTTTTCCTCTTTCTGATAATTGGAAGGACAAACAGCATCTTGTGTTTGAGTTCATGTTACCTACCAGAGGATTACAGATGTCTTTTATTTTGTTGATAAATTCATTTTGTAACTAATGCACTAAATACCCGTAGGTCATATAATCATTTTATGTTTGGTTGCCATTTCCCTGTATTGACTGAGAATTGTGTCATTTGTTCATTTTGCATGTGTTACCATGGTGCATTGCATTAATTGACTTACCTGTTTAGCTATTATGGTTCCTTACAAATAAGTCTACCTCTGTTACCCAGGAAATGGCAGTGCACACCTTTAATGCCAGCACCTGGAGGTAGAAGCAGAAGAATCTCTGAGTTTGAGGTCAACATTATCTACAAAGTAAGTTCCAGGATGGCCATGGCTACACAAAGAAATGCTGTCTTGAGAAAAAAAAATACCCGTCTTGGTTATCTAGTATAATGCTTGCATTGGGTTGGATTAAATTTGGACATTTTTGGTTGGTGGTTTTTTAATCTGTATTCAAAAAGGATAACGTTCTGCAAATGTTTTTGTTTCCCTGTTTTCTTTCTGTGGTTTTCTTGTGCTGTCTAATGTGGCTTTGATGCCAACCTGATATTATTTTTTTACATGAACTTAATTTATTTCCATTAGTTTTTGTTATTTAAAACTTTTTATTAGCTTAAGAAGATTGGTGGTCATTCTTAAATCTTCTTGAAACTCAAAACTAAGGTGCTCTTCACTCTTCAGAAGTTATTAATTATTGACTAACTTTTATTTATATTTATGACACTGTTAATACTTTCTATTTTTCTCATTATGATAGAGTAAGTTGTATATTTCTAGTATTTTTTTCTTTCCTTCTAAATCAGTTTGAAGATAATATACAATGATCCACAATAAGGGGTTTTATTTTTTGTGGCATCATATAAGCCTTGCCTTGTTTTGGATTTTGCTTTGAGGTTCTCTATTTCTCTTGGTAATTTTATGTTTTCAAAAAAAATCTTCACAAAAGCACTTCTTTATGTTGTTAAATTTTTCTATTATTTTCATTCTCTATGTTGCTTGTTTCTGGCTTAGTTTTTACTTCTCTCATATTGATACTTTGGATTTTATTTGCTTTGTTTCTGATTCCTTCAGATAGAAAGTTAGATGTCTCTTATTTGATTGACTTTGATGTGGGACTTTATGGCTTTTAAGCTTTGTTTTATTGCATATTGTTTTTCCTAGTATGCCCTAAGTTTCAGTGTATTGTATTTTCATTTTCTTAACCATTACAGATTTCCCTTAGATATTTATAGGTCCAAAGGTTATTGAAGGAATTTTATCATTTGTTAAAGTCAAATTATACTTGAATACTCATCAATACTACATTAAGCATACCTGTGTGGCAAAACTGTGGGACATAGAGAAACACATAGTTGTTGTAGGAGGTTTCTGTCCTGCCCAGACCACTGAAATAAACACACAGAAACCATATTATTTGCAATACTGTTTGGCCAATAACTTAAGCATATTTCTGGCTAACTCTTGTATCTGAAACTAGTCCATCTCCCTTAATCTGTGTATTGCAACTTGGCTGTGGCTTACTGGGAAAGTTCTGTCCTGAGTATCTGTCCTGCATGGCTACACGGCTTCTCCCTGACTGCCTCGTTTCTCTTAGCATTCAGTTTAGCTTTCCCCACCTAGATCTATTCTACCCTATCACAGGCTCAGTGCAGTTTTTTTATTAACCAATGGTATTCACAGCATAAAGAGGGGGAGTCCCACATCACATAGTATATTCTCTTTGTTGAGATTCATCAAGGTCCAAGCATGCATGTTTCTTTACACTTAAGGTAACATGTGGCCACATCATAATATCCAGCTGTATAAACTTACTGAATTAATGATAAGAGCAAAAATTGGTGTTCTAATACTAAAACTCAGGGGAAAGTGAATATAGAGTGTGCAAATAAGTAGCTGTGCTATAGATCATAAATTAGTTTTTAGTTGGTGTGTGGTTAGTTGTGTTTTGAAATCTATTTTCATAGATAGATGATAGATAGATACTTTTATAATCATTTTGTAGGTAAGGATGACTTTAAACTTCTGATCTTCCTCCCTTGATCTCTAATGCTGGTATTATAGGTGGGCAGCATTGATTTTACAGTGCTGGGGATAGAGCTCAGAGCATGATGTACACTAGGCAAACCCTCTGCTACATGAGATACATTATCATCTGCTCATTATTTAAGACAAGCCCAAATTTTGAGTCTGGAAAATTGGTGATGTTATAGTATGTCCAGTAGAACCAAAAAATCACAATTCTAATTTCTTATGGTATCATACATATATTAGTTTTAGATTTAAATGTCAAACATATTTTGTTGTTTGATACTCTTTCTCTCAGACATGAAAAATAAAAATGATAGTCACAAATAGCTCAGTCCTTTTCATTTGACATTCCCCTTCACTTAGTATAAATGTGACTACCCATTAATAATACACCTATTTACTACAAAATGGCTCTGTGGGCTTTCTCAGATGGCCATACTAGGATTATTGAATCAATCATAACACTCTCCTCTGGTTGGCAACACTAGCTTCTCCCTTCATCAAAGTCTTCTTTTTCCTTAAGCCCCTGATTCTCCTCTGGCTTATCATTCCTTACAGTTTTCATGTTCATTTCATGTGTATTTTGTACCGTGTAGAAATCCATTCAACAATTTTTAAGCAATCACTCTTGAACATTAAATTCTCATCCAGGTTTGCCTCTGCATCCATTTGTCTTTGCATCCATGATATTTTATTATGTTATGATGTCATAAATCATTTTTCTGACCTGTCACATGAAAATGTTAAGTCCTCAAATTTTGTAAAATTTCACAAAATTGAGTAAGAATAATGCATTTAAAATACTTGGGAATGTTACATTGTTATTGGGAATGTTACAATGTCTATTGCTATAGTTGTGCTACTTTGTAATTAGGTTTGTTACAATGTCTATTTTTACAGTTAGTTACATTGTTATTGGGAATGTTACAATGTCTATTGCTATAGTTGTGCTACTTTGTAATTAGGTTTGTTACAATGTCTATTGTTACAGTTATGTTACATTGTTACTGGGAGTGTTACAATGTCTACTGTTATGGTTTCCTTATAGTTTGGCATGGAGGGCTCTCTTGTGAAAAGTCTTAAATTCAACTCATATTTTCCAAAATCTTGTGGAATTTCTGTAAGGTGAGGGGGGCAAGGAAAAACACCCTGACCTTGACTTGACCTCAGGATTAGGGCTTGAAATCCCACCAATCCCTGAGTTTGTCCCAGAGTCAAACTGCAGATTCTCAAGAATCTCTTAGTGTAGAATCCCACAAACCCCTGAAGTGCCTGAGAATAAAACTCTACTAATTTCTGAGTTCAAAATCCTGCTGATCCTTGAGCTTGTACCAGAATCAGACCACTGAAATCCACCCATCCGAGCCATCCTGGAAAGCTTGGGGAAATTAGATTTATTAGTATTTCTACGACCACTGGCATTTTGATGCCCCAGAAAGATACACAGAGTAGGAACATTAAAATGTCATTGTGGAGTGGCTACTCCAGCCTTAATTTTGACTTGGTCTCCACACTGTTTAACTTATAGTTGTGTGTCTATTATTATTTGAGAAGCAATACTAGGGAATAGGGTCTGTATCATGTATAGGAATATGTATTGGCCAAGGAGTAGGGCATTCTATCAAAATTTCAGGGCTGAGCAGGCCTAACGTGGGATTAAGCAGTACTGGGATGGAAGTTCTGTGGTTGCAGCTAGTAACACAGGTCTCTACTGCCTAAATTGGATCATAAGAACGGCCTGCAAAGTTCCTTGTTCGTTCCTCTTACATTTTAATTCAAATCAGACAAATATTTCCAACACAACTGTTTACTAGGTTTTGGATATTTTATGAAGTCACTCACTCAAGAGAAAAGCTAATCGGGTGAAAGGCTTTGCTTCCAGGGGACCATTAGGATTTCCCTTCTTCAGGGACAGAGCTTTGCTTCATCCTTTTGATAGTTCATCACACTTTGATACTGTCTGACACACTCGATATAAAGATTGGGTGGATTTTGTTTATAGCCCAGGTCTGCTAGCAAGCTGTCTTCAGATAATTTTGAAGGGATGCCTAACAATTTCCCATCATCGTTGACTGCAACTGTGGAAACTGAAGGCATTGAAAAAATTTTCAAGGCCAGAGTTTGTAGCCTTTTGAGGACATGAAGTAGCTTTCTATTCAACCATCAAATAAATATGGTAGTAAAACTGCCACAGTAAGCATTTCCATTGGAATAATGTCTGTGTCTTGACCCACAGTGACAGCACTGATGTAATCATGGAAATGTTAGGTTCAATGTCAAGGCCAGGGAAGGTATTGAACCTCTTTCCAGCATGTGCTCTATTTTTATAGTTCCCATCCAGGGACAAATGTCTTGATTTTCATGATTGTGTATCAGAGGTTCTTCTTTAGATATGAATGGCATCCATCAGATACAACTTAATTTAGCTCCAATCATGGTTTGCACTGTGTTTTACGTTTGGCACTATACTCCTCAATCCATGCTAGAAGTCAGAGGCACTAGGGGTTATAGATAATATATACATCTAGTGAATGCTGGTAGGACATACAGCCAAAGACTTTCCAGTTCCCCAGAGCAATAATGCTTAGCAAGCCGATGGTTTTGACATTTGATGACTGTAGTCAGAGAATCATAATTACCAGTGAGTAGGTGTCTGCTGGATGGTGAGTCCTGGATAAAGGTAGATAGGAATTGAATCTGAGACTTCTACACAATCCTCACCATCAAGAACATTTTCTTTTATCTCTTGGGGAATATTCTACTTAACAGAAGTTAAAACTGGATTTACGCATCATGGTGCAGGTAGATTGGACGAAGACTGGTAACTGTCAGCCTTATGCTGCCAAAGAGAAAAAAAATGACATCACAGAAACTGTGCTTTCGTGTCTGAGTCGGGGGAAAATGTTATTATAGGAAGCTTGACTGTAATGAGGGCTTTATCAACCCTCAGCTCACCGTATATCCCCCAGGCACCTGAAGAAGGTGATAGATAGGCTCTTGCACTTTACAGAAAGCTAATGTTCGGGGTTGATCTTGCAGATGGTGAACGAACACGGTACTTCTACAATAATCTATTAAGTGGCATCTCATGCCCACAGTTCCCAGCCTGGTCTCATCTGAAATGTGGTTGTTGTTGAAGTTATTGTTGGCAAAATGATGGATCTAGCCTGTTTAGGGGTTGTGCAACAAGTTAAGTGTCTATATACTGCATCCCTGTGCAGATGGAGGCAGATGTGCTTTGGGGATATGTTGAATGTGCGACAGAGTAAAGAAAGCCCTGCAGGCCAGGGTTAGGACTGCAGAATGAGAACCAGGTGGTTTTAGACATTTTTATGACTGATTCATCAGTTTGGGAACTGGGAACTTTAATGTGTGGCACCTGGACCTTTCAACCACGGTGATTATAGTCAGATGCCTTTCAATCGTAACAGCGTGGAGTCCAGTCCCAGTGGTCTTCTAATAGCGAACAGGGTGAGGAAAACACCATCCTCTGTCCCTTCTCCTCCTGCTCTGGGTTCTAACCATTATTGGTTGTATTCTCATGGAATTTCTTTTGATCAATGACACATGCCAAAAAATATTTGCACGTTGCTATTTCAGCTTCTCACGAAGAAAAATAATATTATCAACATGCAGTTTCCACATTATTAGAAAAACAAAACGAAATGAAAAAGTCAGCAAGGACGTGTGCAGTTTGCTGGCCTCAGACCTGGCACCTGGGGACCTATTTGCCTCTGTTGAGCAGCATCCTTCCAAAGTAGACCCCATTGTTTGTTCTTAAATACGAGGGGATAGCTAATGCTGTATATATCTCGCTGCACGTTTATGTCATGAATTCGCTAGGAGTCACTGAAAATATTACAGCATTGGAATTTGATTTCAAAAATAAATAAATGTCTAACTGCAACACACTTTCCACCAACGTGTATTTACTTGAACTGCCAAGACATGTGGGTACCATACCTTTGAATCTGATTAAGAAGAAAGTTGAAGAACGTAAAAACTGATAACATGAGGTAATGCTAACTGATTTCATGTGACCTAAACGTTCCACGGTGGAAGTGAACGTCACTCGTTACCTCGCATCTCGTGTTAAACAACGACAATATCGTTAAAACCTAAACTATTAGAATTCGTTAACAGCTAAAAACGTTAGCTTATTTGAAAGCTGAACGGAAAACATTCCCCTTTTAGGGTATCAATAAAAGACTTATTTTCTTTCATCCTTCTTAGTGTGTTCTTTTCTGTGGACTTAGGGAATCCACGTATTGAACTGGAAAGCTGATGGGAGATAGAAGGCCTTGTGACCAGGTGTATTCAATAAATGTGTGACTGCATTTCCAGGAGAAGGAGGCTCTTTGCTCACTGCCTCTATTTTTGCTCTGGGGCTTCTGGCTTCTCTGCTTTCCTGAGTTACTGTCTTTTCACTCTGTCCCTTCACAGTGGAAGATAAAATCAGCATCCCATGGCTGGGAGTCCCTCTAGAGCATGCGACGCCCATCTATTCTCTCTAATGTTACCTACAACTCTGTAAGCAGATACTTCAGTTAAGTTCTTCTCAGTTCAATCCTCTTGCTGCTCTCAGTATTGCCTTAATACCAGCCTGAATATGCGTATGTGCATGTATAGATGACTCATGCATGATTTACTGTTCTTCATTGTCACAATAACATAAATTTTTCAGTGTTTTATGAAATAATTGTGTATTTACTTTGAAAAGATAGACACATACGAAAGAAAGAATAAACAATTTCTCTAGGAAGTGAAGAAAAATGCTGCCTTTTTGCAAAGACTGTTATCTGATCAATCACTTAGTAAGCTATGTTTATCAAAGAAACATTTTTTTTTCATGAAACAATCAGGAATTCCTGTAGAAGGTGGAATAGAACTGGGAATTTGGTCGTGTATGAAGTGTACTTCAGGAGATTATGTAAATGTGATATTTGGAATGTTCCCGAGTGGGAAGAATTTGAAAGACATATTACCAATAATTTAATAAACTATGTTAGAAATTCTAGTTCCATCTCACTTGGTCTGATTATGAAAACAGCAATGAAGCTTTAATATAGTACATTATTGGTGAATTGGATAATTTAATCTACTGAAATTCTTTTCATTCTAACATGATATATGCATCTGGATTTCAAACTAAGTTAGACTAGAATAAAACAGAATAGTGTCTTTATTATCTCCAGAACAGCTATTAACCAGTATTCTGCTTTTGAGGGTCCACAAATTTCACCTATATCTTTACAATATTCTGAAAGCTATCTTTAATAGCTTAATACATACTTAACTTTAAAAATTTATGTTGTAAAGTAGAACATTCTAATTTTGGGAGCTGAAGACACGGTTCAACAATGGGTTGCTTTTCTAGAGGACCTGAGTTCAATTCCCAGCACCTATATCAGGTGGCTCACAACTGTCTCTATTTCAAGTTCTAGAGATCCAGCATTATTTTCTGGCCTGTGAGTGTGCGCAAACTCAGAAACACTCACACCTTTGTTCGTGAATTGGTGCATATACACATGCACAATTAAAAATTAAAATAATTTTTTTTAAAAAAGAGAATGCTAATTTGATCATGTGAGCTTCATATCTAATATCTTGAGACTTATTAATTGTATTTTCATCAGTTCCGTGAAGTTTAAATGCCATGCAGTGATGTATAACTCCTTTTTCCCACAAAAATTTTGCACAATTTTTCCCTTTTAAAACATTTTATATATTTTGGGTTTATTTTATCATGGTTTTGTTTTTCCATCTGGCAGTTCTGGACACATGGATTACGTTGGTGGCAAATGTGTTCTCAGTCGTATGACGGGCACCAAGGAGGAATTTCAAGTACACTCACGTGAACTCTTTGCTCGCATATAGAGTATTGTTATTGATGCTTAAATAATTATCCTATATTAAATATTAAAGTTGTATATTTATCATGTTTAAGCAATGTTCACGAGGGGGCTAGAGAGATGGCTCAGTGGTTGGGAGCGCTGCCTACTCTTCCAAAGGTCCTGAGTTCAATTCCCAGCAACCACATGGTGGCTCACAACCATCTGTAATGGAGTCTGGTTCCCTCTTCTGGCCTGCAGGCAGACACACAGACAGAATATTGTATACATAATAAATAAATAAATAAATAAATAAATATATTTTTAAAAAAGAAATATTCATGAGTTCTATGATTAATGGAAGCATATTTTATAGAGTAAATAAAACCATGTCCACAGGAAGTAATATCTTGTGAGTCTTCAGAAGCAGAAATGGACAACTTTTTACTTCTTACACTAGGAATGCTGCTGTCCAAAAATTCGAGTTTCCTAGCTTCATGTGCTTTGCTTTGGTGAATTCATCAAAATGGGGGTAGAATAGAGAGTACTTCTGGCTGGAAAGTCTCAGAAATCAACAGCTGGATCTCAGAATTATTGCTGTTAAATGATATATATTTCCAGAAGTTAGTATGCTTGGTTTTAGACTCTACCTCACTCTCTCTAAGGGTCTTCATGTAACTATCCACAGCAATATTGGTATATGCTTTAGTTATTCTGTGGTGGTTTTTAACTATACTTTATGTCTGTATGTCAATGGCAGGTGAATGTGTATTTGAATGTAAAAAATACGTATGCATAACAGAACTTTTTTTGTTTCCAAACCAATCTATCAAAAATAAAGCAAACACACAGAGACCTTGATTGTGAATTCAAAGTTATACTGTGCTTTAACTAATGATGACAACATAGAATTGAATTACAAAATTTGCTTTTCTAAGGTATCTGATGGGCGAAAATATTTGAGTCCTAGAAATAAGATAGAGTAGATTTTTTTTTCTATAGAGTTTTGTTCTAAAGGTAAATTTTGAATAAGTGATAAAGAAAGAGGAAGATGAGAAATAAATGTTGTATTTATCTTTCACAATAACAACCCCAAATATAACTAAGTCATTACGAAAGGGAATTAATTTGAAATATCTAATTTTCCAACATGCTAGTTTTGCTAAAATTCTATCAGTTCAGAGGGAATTGTTGACTCTAATCTAGCAACCTATTTAGTATTTAGTATGCATGTGACATATTTGTGAAAACTTAGCTACCTGAATAATGTATTTAATCAAGAAACTTAAAGGCGATGTGAGTTTCAATGTGAACTGATTAGCAAAAACATGATCAACTCCCTAAAATTTAAACCTTGGAGTTAACAGTTTTCATCATGTTCCCTTAGTGTTTAGCCTTAAATCCTGGAATGAAAGATGAATATAAAAATCTCCAAGATGATATTGGTCTTGCTTTATAATGCTTTCTTCCAACTCTGTAAACAACAGTGAATAATGAGGAAAGATAACAATTATCTTCACATTCAATAAAATAATGTGAATTGTTATCATAATTCCTGAATGAATAAAATCGTCCCCTAAGTAGTTGTTTCTTAAGAAATGAAAGAAGCCCCAATAAATATATAACTTCATATGTGAAAATGCTGGCGTGTTTCAAAATAATAGCATATTTCTTGAGGGGGGTAGAACTGTGGATTTCTTGTTCCCTAATCTACTGCTTTTCTCATTCTTAGGAGATTCTCTTTCTTTAATCAGCACTAAAAAGCATTCTTGAAAACTGCCCAGCAGGGCTAGCACGCATCGTAGGGTGCACCCTGGCTCCTGCGCCCTGATCTATTTCCCAATGCTCACTATCAAGAGACCTAATGCAGCTCTCCCTGTGGTCAGGCAGTTCCTTCTCAGTACTTTCTCTTTCAGCGGGATAGCAATCACTTTTGTGTGCTCTGTAGGAAATCCCAGGAAAGTTACTGCCTCATAAATAACCTGGTGGTGAGCCAGGTCTTCCCTAATTTTTCCTGAGGTGCTGCACCTCTTTGTGGGGCTGAGATGCTGCTGCGTCCATTTTCTAGTCAGAAGCACAAACACACTCCAGCAGGTTCCAGGTGCTGCTGCCTTTCCCGAAGAGGATTTGTAATTAACTTGTTGTTTCAAACAATTTTTTTGTGGTATGCCTAATCGTGTTTTTCCAGTACTGGGATTTAGACGGCCAATAAAAAGAGGAACCAAATCAATGATTCAAGCGACAGTTCTCGTTGCCAAGCAGGTCCACAAATGCTCCCTGTTCAGATAAACAACATAAACAGCACATTTATAAAGATCTGACAAACACCCTTGTCACTGGATGACATATTCCCCGGGGAATGACTGGTAAGAGTCCAAAACACAATCTCCGTCTCCCACTCTAATTGTTCAAACTACAGTGGATTCAACATATTTCAAAATATAGCTGAGTCCCTGCAAATGTTAATCTCTTATAAAATGGATATGGATTGGCTACAGATTCTGGCGTGCAAGCCTGCTAGAGCTGTTAACAGAATTTCAGTTCCTTCCGTTCTTTCCAGATTCAGGGACTTGTTACTCAAACCTATCAACAGAGCCTTCTGTATACATAGGCATAGTGAAACGTATTTTTTCCCCTTCAGAATAGTTAAGTCCCAGTTTTAGAATATTTTAGGAATAGTTAGAATAATCTTCTCGTGCATATGACACAAAGATTCTACTTTCAAAAAAATCAAAGACAAAATTTATTAGTCATTCCATATTAAATAGGTAAAATATCCTACGAATTCTACGTTATTTGAAATAAAAAGAGAAAGATTTTAGTCTCCTTTTCAGAAATATTATCTACTGTGAAAAATCAAGACACCACCATTTTCTTATTAAAATATTTTGTACATATAATCTGTGTGATACTTTTAAGACAATATAATTTTTCTGTTTTGCAAATGCCCACTATGTAGGATTTATAAAAAGAAATATTATAAAATGTATTCTATATCATATTAGAATAAATCAAAATGTAATTTTTATGAAAGCACACAACACTAAAATCTTTGAAATACCTAAATGCAGCATCCATTTAGCAAGGCGAAAAACTTAAAAAAAAATTCTGATTGTTCTATTGCCATAGAATCTAGGAACTAGTTTTCCTAAATTTGAGCTCTCTTATACTTTTTTTGCATTTGCTTGCCTAGAACTTCTTAGGTTAAACCCTTTAAAAAGTCAGTTCCATTGTGCCAATGTATAACTCTGAGGGACATTATAAAGTGTGACTGGAGTTGGGATTTACTCCGTCCTTTTTCCCCAAGAGTCATTTGACATTGATTTCCCAGCTTCCTGTCCCAGTGCAGTGGTAGACATTAGTATAAATGAATGGAGCCATGAGAAGGCAAATACAAAGTTACCAATAAAGAGATATGTATAAAAATTGCCTTTTGTCATCAACATCATAAAAACTTCAGTGAGTAGGACAGAATTTGATCCCTTTCTGGATGATTAGAGATGCAGCCTAGAGATGACACGTCAAAGGGAGTGTGTTTCTAAGGGGACATCCCTTAGAGACGATGAAATGCGTGGTTTGGGGAAGAGTGAACAATTCAGATTCACACAGGCAGCACGCTGAGGAAAAGACAAACCCTGAACGGGCAATGCAAGTTAAGTTGAATGTGACTTCAATAAAGAAATAATACACCACATAAGAGACGTGAAGACTTTTAGATAATAGAGAGATATAGACATTGTATTATTGGATTATCAGATGTAGAGAAAAGCTTATGAAGGGCAGCCTTTTGGATTTGGTATCACGGCCACAAGATTTGTGGAAGACATTATTAAGAGGAAATAGCATCAAGAAGGGTTGAAAGTGAGACTATTTCTTCCCCATTCCTGATGCTTCCTCCCCTGTGGCGGTGGCCCATTTCTATCTCTTTACATTGTCTCACCAGGTATTTTAGAGTTTATCCAATTGATACATTAAAAAGAGCATTTCACTTGAGTCTGTTTCTCTACATTTCTCTCCCAGTAGGTGTTCTCCCTTGATCTTCCCTCAGGGGTCCTCTTGGATAGAGCTCCTTCATCACAGTCTTGGCCCAGTACTTCCTTGTGTAGTTCGTAGCTGTGTCAGATTCTTAGATTCACATACCAGTCTCATTTGACTGAAATGTGAACTTCACTATTCAATGTTGTTTTTACTGGTAAGTAGATTTTTTTCCCCTGCACATTTTGTTTGTGTTCCTGTCTAACATTCAACTCTCGAGAAGATGAAGAAAAGAGTATTTCCTGAGCCAGGTGGCAGACTGAGACATCAGAGTGATAAGAGAATAATCTCTCCAAGTTGGAAAATTGAGACACATATATTACGGAATGTAGAAATGTTGGACAGAACTTAATTACTAAGGGGTTTCACTGACCAGTCACATGTGAAATTGGACATGGCTGTGGCTTTGAGAATACACTCCAGAAGGATACTTGATTAGGCAAGAAAAGAAAGTTCAGTCAAAAAAAAAAAAAAACCAGAAAATGCCATATAATTGCAGCTATTGGTCTATGATTTGAAAAAGTGATTAAATAGATTTTTCACTTGTTAACAAATATGTCTTCACTTCATTTGAGAAAAGCGTCTTGGTTAGGACTTGTGATTTTTAATCAGGCAATAAAAAATTACCTTGTCCACCTAAATGAAATGTTTCCAAAACAAGTTAATCACATTTGCATTCCAACATTAGCTTGCTTCTTAATTGTGCATCTAATCAACTGCAAATGCACTTTACCAAAGAAAATTTCCACTCCTACCATAGACGGTATACTCGAAAAATCTAGATGAGCCTGCTAATTAGGTTATCAAAATTTTGTTTGAGTTAATTTTTTTCTGTTTCAGAAGAAAACAGAAAGAGAAAAAAATGAAGAAGGAGCATACAGATTCAAATAAAAGTATCACATATTTCTTATTTACTTTTGTTTTGGAAAATATCCTAGACAAAATTATAACATTGAGTTTCTCTTCACTAGAACTACAGCAGGCAATAATATTCCTTAGAGCGACTAAGATTACAACTAAAAGAAAGCTTTGGGGTTTTCATATCAGGAGGAAAGGGTGTAGTGCTTCTTATTGGTTTAAAAGGACCATCATGCCATAGAAAAAATGGTTATGAATTTGGTATTGAAGAGATAAGATGTTAACAATACACACAATTTTCCTGGAGTGTCATATAATTGTGGTTTAAATAAATCAAATAAGCATTGCCATGTGTAAGAGTTTTTCTCTGTACCACCAGTCAGCTCCCAAATAACCACACAGAGATATACTATTAATCACGAAAGCCTGACTAATACCTCAGTGTTGTTTCTAACTCAACAGACATAGAAAATTGAAATAACTCCCTGCATCCTATCAGAGTGCCACAGATTAACATTGGATATCAACAACAACAGAAAGCTTACAAATTTATGGAAACTTAACAACTCTCTACTGAATAAAAAATGGACCAAGACAGACAGAAAGAAAGGAAGGAAGAAATAAAGGAAAGAAGGAAGGAAGGAAGGAAGGAAGGAAGGAAGGAAGGAAGGAAGGAAGGAAGGAAGGAAGGAAGGAAGGAAAAGAAAGAAACAAAGAAAGAAAGGAAAACATCTCAGTTGGCCATCTTTTAGAGACAGGCAAATCTTCCAATGGTAGGACTGGATTGCATTCAGTTGAGTTGGTGGCTGATGGGGTCCCATGGAGATCTCCAAACAACCCAAATTGATGCTAAGACAAGGGGTTGCTCTCTTCAAATTGACACTGAGGCCCAATTACTGAGGACTGTACCTACACAGTATATGTCACTGAACTTACAGAGGTTGAACTTGTTTCTGTATGGAACCCTCACCCCTACATTCCAGTCTCTAGTGCAGGAAGGTACTTTACTGGCTACTCAAAAAGAAACTTAGACCCCAACCTGGCCACAAAAATCTTCAGCCATCCAGCTGTCCTGCCTGTAAAATGTATTGTGACAATGGAGGCAAAGAACTGTGGACATGGCCAACCAGTGTCTGACTAACTTGAGGGCCACTCCACAGAAGGAGTCCAGGCCCAACACTTCCTTGGTGACCAGCGACTGGAGACGGGGTAGACCAGAGATGTAAGGAAAAATCTAACACAACCGGTCTTAAAAAGACAAAAAAAAAAAAGTAAATCAACGAAATGATTCCTAATAATATTCTGTTCCACTCATAGATTGGTAGCTTGTGCAGTCATCATCAGAGAGGCTTCTCTGACAGCAGATAGAAGCAGATACAGAGGCCTGGAGACAGACATTATATAGAGAGTGGGCCTAAACTGTACATCTCCACTGGGTCCTTTACCTTGGTGCTCAGGTAATCTCATGAGAAGGGGCTGAAAGATTGAAGGTATCAGAGAGGATGAGGGACACATGAAAATCAAGGTCCCCATAATCAACTAAGCAAACTATATATGAGCTCACAGAAATGGAAACTTCAAGCCTGGGGCTGGTAGGGGTCTACATCAGGTTTTCTACGTATATGTTATGGCTTTAAAACCTTCTCCCCCATCCATGCCTTCGCTTTTTTTCTCTGTCTGTGAGATCCTCTGATTTAACCAGGATCATCTGAATAACAACGCATTAGAGATATGCTGAGTAGCCTGTGGTTTATTCAGATTATACACAGCAGAAGACAATAACTGTTCCTCACCAAGAATCCATCAGTAGTCAATAATTATCAGGGAGTTGTAGAACTCTGTGAGTCCTTTCATAGTCTATATTGCTGACAGGCCTAGTCTTGCTGAGGGAAGGGGACTTGCGGTTGATATGTAAAATGAAAAAAAAACATTTTAAATAAAAAAATTTAAAAAAGAATATGAAGGTGCACCACTTTTGTGTTTTGGAGGGATGTCAGAGTTGACATGGCTATGATATAAATGTATAACCTTTCCACTGAAGGCTGCTATAGAAAACTTTCATAAAACAAAATCTGGGTACAGCTGTAAATTGATTAAAAAAATAAATGAAAATTCCAATGCTATTGAAGATCACGCAAAAAAATGATGCTTTTCTTTTTCCTATTATTCGATGTTCATTTCCAAAAGACTTTATTAGAATTTTTAGCTTATAAAAATTTCCCATTTGGTTTTATACCACTTGTAGGCAATGGTGAATGAAAAAAATAAAAAAGTCGAAATGAAAGCAGTCAATAAGACTAATTGGAAGGAACACAAACACTACATGTTTTCTCTCCTGAGCAGATCTAAAATGCAGTGTGTGTGTGTGTGTGTGTGTGTGTGTGTGTGTGTGTGTGTGTGTTTGCCAGAGAGACCAAGATATCAGGAGATCAGAGACTGAGACAGAGATCAGAGACATAGTGTAAGTAGAGTTTTCAAAAGGTCCTCGATCAGCACTGTTCTGCCAGCCACTTCCAGAATTACCACTCAGAGACATTATTTATTATTTATACAGTCTCAGCCAATAGCTCAGGCTTATTACTAGCTAACTCTTACTTTTTCAATGAACCCATATTTTTATTTATTCTTTGCTTGGTACCTTTTCTCAGTAAAGCAAGTCCATCTAGCTTCTCTGTCTACTTGCTACTCCCCTCCACCTATCTTCTTCCTAGTATTCTCTATCTGGCTCTTGCCTTAACCTCTCTCTGTCCAGCTACTGGATCACCAGCTTCTTTATTAAACCAATCATAGTGACATAGCTTCACAAATGTAAAGGAATAGTCCACAACATAGAAAAAGACAGGGAGTGTGGAAAGAGACATGAAACAAAAAGAACAGTATGATATGTGGGAGGAGTCTTAAAGAAGGGCGGGGTACATCAAAAAAAGAGTGAAACAGAATACATAGGAAGTTAAAAAAGTCAGGGGGCTAATGTACAGAAGGCTGGATAGCAGGAGAGCAGAGGGCCTAGGAAGAGAACTTTAATAAAAAATAAATAAAAACTGGAATAAAAGAACAAGAATGCTGTAATGAAGGCCATTACTTTTAATGCTAATTACAATACAACTAAATAAAACTGTTCACTTGTTTTTAGAAAGCAAGGCAATTATGACTATTGCAAAGAAAGTAAATTATAAGGAGATCATTTAAGTGGACTAAGTAATGAATAAAAGGGTGGGTAGCAAGTCTTCTTGTTCCTTCATTGTAGGAACTGGCACCATTTACAACAGTTATTAGTGTTCTCTACATGCCAATTCTGCATCTCAAAAGAGTTAACAGAAGGTGAGATCAGCTTAAAAGCCCTGACTGAGGTCTTTGTTTTTTCTATGATTCGAAGACCAAATAACGTTCACGTTTAACATACATGAAGTATTAAGAAATGATTTTGTGTTCTACTCACATTGTAAGAGTATATTGATTAAATTTGACTGTTGTTCATTGGCCCAATTTTTAAAGTCAAAATTGGTGTTTTCTTTAATATCATGAATAAGAGAAATCAGCCTAACACACACAACACACACACACACACACACACACACTGATTTTTTTTCAGGCAAAATGCATCATCAAAAGCAAAGTAAAAAAGTTTGTCTTCTTATCTTTTCTGTTGAAACACAGCTGCTATCCCATGCACAACGATAACAGCTATATGCTTAGGTTAGCATACACTTCTCTAAATGTTATCCTAAAGTGTATAAAAGTACTGTGTCTTTTCTGGTTCACCCAGGGGAGGTTCAAGTAGAGCGCAGACTGATACTATAAACTTCTGCTTATGATTCTGTGAGCTCCATCATAACAGACAAATAAACAGAAAAGACATTTTGATTATTCAGAGATCCTCTTCCATCTTTTGTCAGAGAGTAAATACATATAATTTTTGCTGGGATTTAAGCAATAACCAAGAGGAAAAAATGCCTGCTCTTTTCTATTATTCTTTTACTGTGTCTTTGGTAGGAGTTTGTACTATAATTTGGGCAATTTGCATATGCTTTATTTTTTTTCCCTCCATCTCCTGTTTTTCCGAGCACTATTTCCTTTGATTGAAGACTTGCTATGACAGAAGATAATGGAGCTTTCGGCACTCAGTGGGGCGTCTGTCACTGCTGACTTCAGCTGCTGCCTTTGTTTTTCCTTCCCTTGTACTCCTCTGATTTTCTCTGGCACTGTGAGAAACAATTAGAAAACCCATGAGCCATTATAAAGTACTGTGTGACCCAATGGTTATTTTTAAATATCTTTCAATCTTCGAGATTTCTTTGTTTATTCTTAGCAATGGTAAATTACTTTGTTATTTTCCATTTACTCTTGCAGCAGAAGGTGGCTAGATTGCTTTCTGCCTTGGGGGAAGCAATCTCAGATTGTGCACAATTTGTATTACTTCTCATATTGGCCCTCATCACATCAATCAAAATCTTCCCACATCTTGTCTCTACTTCATGAAGTTTTCTTTCACTGACCTTGCTCAAGTCTCTTGTTAATTTTCTTCCTTGGGCTTTACAACCCTTGGAAAGGATATTCTGGCAGACATAACTGGTCTTCTCTAATACAAAGTTGTTTTTAGTTTTTAACTTCCCTTCATAAAGAGGACAATAGTTTTAGACCCACTTACATATAAATCGAGCATCAAAAACTAATCACATGGATAAACATAGAACATAGCATTTGTCACACTGGATTATGAGAACATTACTGACAATTCCCCATAATGTTTGTCTTCCTACTGTGGCAACTAGGGAACATGAATACAGAAAGTGTGTACTTCATCAGCCTGTGTGAACCTGAGACTCCTGAAACACCACACAAACATACCTATCCTTCTATAGTACAGTGGGAGTTATGTAAGCAAGTCTTTGTCTTACATTTGTTAAGCTGCTTAACTTGCAGTAGAATCATATCATATATAGTTATGACAAAATTAAGTGCTTGCAGTAATTGTTTCTATGCATGTATCTCCAAATGAAATTTTTAGATTAAGGTGGCTAGAATGAGTCAAAGAGGTATAGTCATCAGTGTGATTTAGTACAATCTGGAAGGTTATGTTGAATAAGTTGTTTAATATGTGTCATTCATTGTTTTCAGGTTTAAAATGAAGAATATTATCATCAACATTCAATATAGAAGTGAGGAGTAAGCAGTGAAGCAGAAGTTAAGGAAGTACAATGCCTTCTTGAATGTGAAATTCATTGTTCTTAAAATCTTGACTCCTGAAGCTCTACCAATTGAGTTCAATTTTTTATTGCATGTCCAGTTTTGGCCATATTTTAATTATCTTTTGCTTTATTTAAATGTTGACTAAAACACACAACCTATGCATATATAGGTGTGTGCTAGTTATATAGGTATTTGTATTGACATGCATACAAGGACAAAGGTATTTGACCAGCAGTATATCAGTCCTGTTTTGAAATAAATGACTTTTTTGTTTTTTGGCCGGACTTGATTAGTCACTATTTTGTCATCTGCGAAGTAGAGGGCTTGGCAGAATCAGATCAAAAAGCATAAAGGGAAGAAAGTAAAAGAAACAAAAATGTTTCACTTCATTTTAACACTTCAATGACATAATGAATACACTGCCAAGAGCTAAGTGTTGATAAGATATTAGAAAGTCTAAATGTTAGGCATGCTTGGTATTCAAATAGCTCTAGGAGTTTGTTAAAATACATGGTAAAATTGTAGAAAATAATAACACATCACAACTGCCACATTTTCCCTGTGGGTAAAGCATATTCTTTCCCGCTGAATTCATATTTATTTATTTATTATTTATTTGGTTACCTGCAGGTTTCTCATTTACATTAATGCACCACTTAATATCAGTGTGGAAGCTCGAGAGATTGTTCTACAGGCAAAAGCGCTTGGCCTGAAATGCTAAGAATTTTAGTTCGGATCCCATGGGCCATGTGAAAATAAGGTGTTCTTGGAATGCCTATCATCTTAGTTCCAAGGGAGACAAAGATAGCAGGATCACAGGGGCCTGTTTTTTTCCAAACTAACCAGTAAAACAATAGCAACATATTCAAACCACGAATCTGCCTCAATGAAAGAGCTATCACGTGATACCTGTTTCTCTTTTTTTTCTGCACACACACATGAATACACAAAAAACAAACACACACATTAACACGCATACATACACTGCATAAAATAAAATATGAATAAAAAAGTAAAAAATAATACAGCCAGAATATTGTTTTTAGACAAGTATGAGTCCATTTTGAGCTAAAGAAGTCCCCCAAGCTCCAGCTCTTTAGAGTTGAAAGTGCTTAGCTTGCCACTACTTAGGATCACCCTCCAATTTGTGCTGAGTGTTGAATAAAGTGAGCAGAGAAGAAAACTGCCACGGTAGCAACTGCACATTCAGAAGACATAAAATCCCATTAGATATTCCTTGAGGATGAAGACCATGCATTATTAATCTTTGTCCCTTAGCATATAACATTGCTTACGCAGTATGATAAATAATAAAAATATCATAAACAACTGCAAGTTCAGTACATCATTGATGTCACCCGGATTAGAAATTCCTTTTCAGTATGTTTCAGTTTTCCTCCTTCATTTTTTAATTGTCCAAAACTAAATTAAAATTTATGAAGTCTATAAATTTATTTTGAGTTTCTTTCGAAAAATCACACACACCTACAACACACACGCACAAACATATGACGGGTAAACATGATACCTAAATAATGTATAACATTTATGATATATGTATTATGATTTCTATGTGTTTTCATCATTGTCTTTAAAATCATGTTTCATTGATCCTTTTCTAAGTCAAAACCCTTGTAAAAATATTATAATTACTTTCCACATGAAAAAATTCTCAACAAAAGCAAAAGATGTGAAATACATTATCATACAAGTTTTAAAAGAAGGAATATTTTAGGCAAAATTCTTAGCAAGAAACAATTATTTTAGACAATATAAAGCAAAAATTGGGGAAGCTTAAGTGCTTTGTATTTTTTATTTAACTTAAAAGCAAGTACCATTTTTGACTCAGTCACATCACAGAATGCATCCACATAATCAAAATTGCGCCTCCCCCCTCCCCACAGTATCTGCTAGTGTTCCCTTGGAAATGTCAGCGAAAATAATTTTACATCAAAATGTCAAATTCCCAACAACCTCGCATGAAAGTCACATCCATTGCCCTTATTTTGACAGTTTTGCAAGAATGGATTGACAGTACCGAAGTGCACCCTTTTCTTCACAGCACATCTCTGTTTGTAGCTGAGACACTATAGTGAAACAAACCTTCGAATTAACAGCTGCCTTTCAGAGCGAAGACTTTGTCCTCAATCCTCCTAAGGGGATTAACTCTCCTCTCTTATAGTTTCAAGTGGTGTAAAGATTTTATACCTCTAGTCACATAGTTATAGCTAAGACGATACAACTGAGATTTCTGAAGGGCCAATAGAGCTCTCCATTTTTCTCTATGATTAGTTTCAAAATTTTACCTATAATCTTGTATCGATAGCAAGACTTATTTGACTTCAAAGTTGTAGTCTATCCAGGAAGCATTCAAAGTTACTTTTAGAACAAATGGATGGGAAGAGGGGTTGGTGACACAAGGGAAGCAAGCCAAGGGGGAGAGGCAATGAAGGATGAGGATTCTATGAGTTGCTTGTAGATCCTTTGAATTTTCTCAAGCCTTCGGATCACTAAGTCATTATAGTCTATATATAAATGCTGATGAATATTATTCTCTAGTTTTACACAGTATTATTTAGTGATCTTTAGAAATAGATTTTGTGCTTTATATAGCCGCATTACAGTTTTGCTCTTAAAAATCATACTGCATGTGTTTCTTTTCTTATAAATGGCACTTCTATTTTGTGAAGCTGTTGATTAAGATATATTATTACATAAAGAGTGAGGGATTGTGGGAAAGGGAAGGGCTTCCAGAGGAGGGGAAATGCTGTGAGACAATGGTCTTTTATCTTGTCACTTGTATTATTTTTAATAAAATACTGATTGGCCAGTAGCCAAGCAGGAAATATAGGTGGAGCCATGAGAATTCTGGGAAGAGAGAAGTTTCGTTCTGTAGTCATGATCCAGACCCAGAGGAAGCAAGTTGTGACTGCCTCTCTGAATAATATACCAAGCCATGTGGCTAACAGACAAGAATAATAGGCTAATATAAGTATAAGAGTTAATAAGAATCCTTAGATAATGGGCCAATCAGTTTTATAATTAATGTAGACCCTTGTGTGTTTCTTTCAGACTGAATGACTGTAGGACCAGGTGGGACAGAAACCTCGGTCAAAGGAGAAACAGAATATAAGGAAATGGATTAACAGAGGAATTGGAACAGGAGAGAGGAGTAAATGAGGGCAGATGAGGAGGTCACTTGAGAATTATATGGAAACCGGTGATAAGAGAAGCTTTTGAAAATATATAAATATATTTTAAAAATATAAATAGAATCAGCAAATAACAAAAGAGAAATGTCCCCAACTAGATTTCTCTTGCTACCAAATAAAACCTCCTCTTCCAGAAATGGGTTATATAGAATTGTTTCATTGGCCAAAGCTGAACTTGGAAACCTCCAAACAACTCAGGATATTGTCATGGCTATATTTGGCTTATCGCAAATACTGGTAAGAACCTACTGCTGAAGACACCACCAAATAACTCATTCGACATGAAAAAGTAGAGTCAGCTCCTACCTATTGGCTTCACTACTACTGAGTAGTGTTAATGGTACTGAAAGATAGTTTGCATGCTGCCCAGAGAGAAAGTTAAAGACCAACCCAAACACAAACCCTTGGAACTACAATGGTGACCCCTTGAGAGATACGCTAGTACATTAGTGGCACAAAGGTTTGGGAGCAACCAACTAATATATGATGTATTTAAAGTCCACTTTATGAGCTAAAAGCCATACACAACATTGTCTGGGTAGCCAAGAACCTAAGGGTTCTAGAGTAAAACCAAATACTACTGTTTTGCCAAAGAAGCATAGCAATAAAGCAACTCCTAAGGATATTCTGCTGTATTCATATATCAGTGACTTGCTCAACCATCATAAGAGTTGAGAATAAATACAGAGACCCACAGCCTGACAGTGTATAGAAATTTAGAGACCTTGGAAAACTCAGCTCCAAATGAGATATCTTAGTCAATTTCTTCCCTTTGAGGGATCAGGGAACTCGGCCAAAGAAGAGGCAGAAAGAGTATAAGAGCTAATTGGTTGGAAGACACCAATAAAACAAGGCTGTTTAGACACAACAAGAATAAGACATGTATCAACTCACAGAGATTGTGGCAGCGTGCACAGGGTCTACATAGAACTAAGACATAGCTGGGAATGGAAGCGGGCACAAGTACCAATCCTTAACCCAAAAGCTGTCTCCAAATAACCGCTTATGAAGAAAAATTAGTTTTCTCCAAAGAAGCCCCACTAGGTACTAAGCTTCTTTAAAGTTAAGTACCATACCCAGTTATAAATGAGCATTACAAAATGAACTCAAGGACATTTTTGGAGGAGGTTTTGTGTCATAATCCTTTGTCTGAACTTTTTTTTTAACCTTATAGGTATGTTGATTATATATTAAGGCTTCTGATTTTATATTTTTGTGTGTGGAAATGTGTGTCTTTCTATCTGTATAAGTTTCTTGTGCCTTTTCTCTGTTCTTTTATCTGTTTATTTGTTTGGTCCTTTAGTGCTCTGGAAGTACCCATCCAAAACTACTACCCAGGGTAACTTAGAAAAAACTTGTTAGGAGTGAGGATTGAGAGCCATTTATAATAACTTCAGACATCTGTGGCTTTGATACTGTGCATAACTGCAAAGTTTAAAAATTATGACCTATTTACAGTAATATTTAGTCTAGTTTGAACTCACTTTGAGGTGAAAATCAACTAACTGTATGTAGTATAAGTAAATAAAGAAAAGCAGGCTTTTAAGTGTCTTACAGTCTTTGTGGGAAAATAGATCTAGTTATGAATCATATATGAGTATATTTTCTATATATTAAAATTATGCAGATTAAAGAAAAGTAATCTTCCTGACAATCCATAAACATATGTGCCCATAAAATTGAGATGCAAATCATGAGTTTATGCTGTAGGAGGCTGTTCATTTCTCAGCCACCCAAACTCCTGAAATAGTCGCACAGAAACTATATTATTTGAAACACTGTTTGGCCAATGAATCTAGCATGTTCCTAGCAAGCTCTTTCATATTAAATTAACCCATTTATATTATTTTATATTTTACCACAAGGTGGTTGGCCTACCTGCAAGGTTCTGACAAGCAGCTCAGGTCTTTCTCCTCTGGTGGCTACATAGCTTCTCCTTGCTCTGCCTTCTTTATCCCAGCAATCACTTTAGTTTTCATGCCTAGCTCTGCTCTGCTGAAACAGATTCTTTATTAGCCAATAGTATTCACAGCATATAGAGGAGAATCCCACATCAATATTACATATACACATCACATGAGATTATATGCCACAGTGTAGGTATTAGGGAAATACCATAGTTGCTTTTGCACATCTGAAATTACAGACAGGAGCAAAAGTTTCCAGAGTCAGTGGTCTCATTGGCCTTGCCTGGAAGGGATTCTCCTCTATCAGAGAATCATTTCACTGGTAGGTTAATATTTGAGCACTAGTTGCCACCTCCTGAAACTCTCACAGTCTCCCATAGTTCCTATTCTGGCTTTCATTTAAATTTTTAATTTTTACATACTTTTATAATGAAAGAGAAAAAGAAAGCATTTTACTTGGGTAAATGAGGAAATGGAGAGGAATTGGGGAAGGGAATCTGTTGGGAGTTGTGAGTCAGTCCCCAGATCCTGAATTTCTTGTAAATAACTTATTTTCCCCAAATTTGAGTGCCTACAGCTGCTCTGCGCAGGAGACCTTCAGGAGTTCCTGATGGCAGGGGAATAGTTTCTGGTGTGTTTGGCTGGGGCGTGGCTATCCCTACATAAGCTTTCCCTGGACACAATAAAGAGGGCATTCTTGAAGCATTTTGGCTTCAAGGATGACCTGTGTCTCTGCCTTTGAGTCTTTGTGTGTTTCAATCTCAGCCCCTTGCCTGGTTCACAAAGTGTATGGTGGTGCATAGAGCGCAGATGGGCGTGGTGTGCCAAAGGAATCTGTGACCCAAATAAATTGCATGAAAAAAAGCTATTTTAAATAAAAATTTTTAAAAAATTTCATCCCCTAAAATGCAAACTTAAATTTTAATACAAAAAAATAATTTAAAAATGTCACTTTTGTATAATTTTGTATCAGTTTCTTAAATTCTAAATGGCTCATTAAGAATAGAATTTGTGATAATGATTGGTTAAAGACTTTTTATTCAAACTGTGTCTTATTATAAATAAAAATACTTGTGCAGTTCTTAGCACTGAGAGTGAATGAATCGAATCTGAACATTCTTTAAATGAATATTGTTAGATAATGTATGCACAGATCTAAATTATATGTATTAACTAAAACTCTCTCTCTCCACTCTCCATATATGTAACCAGTAACTGCCTTTTTATTTCTTGTTCTTACATTAGGAGTTGGAGGCGCTTTCATTATATAATTTAATAAGTCTACCAATCTGCTTTTTATAACTAATACATCGATAATGAGTACTTTATAAATTATAGTAAAATGTATTTACTAATAAACCCAAGAAACATGTTAATACAAGACGCTCAGCATTGGAACTTGTTTGTCAGATACTTATTCACCTATATATCAAAATTCCCAGGGAGAAATAGGAATTCCCCTATCTTTATTATCATCAACCCCACAAAGAATAACATTTCCATTACTAAATGCTCCACCAATTCTGCTTACGCATTGGAACGCTGCGCAAAATTTCAGAGCAGAGCAGCGGCTGACGTGCTTTTGTGATCTGTCCATTTAGAAACTTGTGCTAAAGAAATTACAGAACTTTTCTGTGATACTCCAGGTGTTAAATGGTGAAGCTAATGTCGAAGCTGAGATCCTGGTAATCACGATGTGCAAGCTGTGTACTTCCACACAGCAACAGACTTTGAAATAGAATATCTTCTTTTAATGATGCTCTCTAAACATTTTCTTGTGGCCTGTTGACAAAGAAATGCATTGACGAAAGTTAAGTCATTATCTGGAAATTTGAGACCCCAGGTTCTTAAACTTTGGGGATGATTGCATATCTATAACATTAGGGGTAAATTCATAAACCAATATGGGTATCTCTCTTGATCTAAAATAGACATCCTTGTATAACTTTTATAAAATTCAAATATAAAATTTAGTTTAAATACATATCCAGGCTACTGTGAGCCATCCAGAAAGAAATTTCCTATGTAAATATGAATGATTGAATGAATGAGCAAATAAATGAAAGAGAGAATGATCAACAAGGGAATACTCAATGTAGTAATGAAAGGATGAGGCAGAAATGGACACGAGGCGTGGCAGGTCAGACGAATTATTTTCTACATATTTCCTTAAGATGTTAGCTTCAAATGCTAGTGAATAAATGTGCAGAAGTTGGTACCTTAATGTATTACAGATCATTCCTCTTAAAAAACAACATTTTCATAATTTTGAAAGATTAAGAAAGATTGTTCTGTCAAACTCCATTTATGAATATAGTGAAGGTTTTATCCCCTTCCTTCCTTCCTTCCTTCCTTCCTTCCTTCCTTCCTTCCTTCTTTCTTTCTTCCTTTTTTTCTTTCTTTCTTGACAGAGGGTTTCTCTGTAGCTTTGGGACTTGTCCTGAAACTAGCTCTTGTAGACCAGGCTGGGTTTGAACTCACAGAGGTCCACCTGGCTCTGCCCTCCGAGTGCTGGGCTTAAAGGCGTGAGCCACCATCACCCGGTTTATTTCAGTTTCTAATTCAACTTAAATAATCATACTGAATTAGTGACTTTTTTAAAATATATGTTTTCAAAGTGTCGACTCATGTTTGAAATGACCGTTGGGTTGGGCTCCTTTGGGATACAACAAGGCACTAAGATGTTACCAGGCTCTTTCTAGTCTCACCTCCTACTTAACCACATAAGTGCATGTTGCTCTTAATGACAGCCATCATGTTAATGTAGATGTGGAATTCATTTTGAAAGTGAGCTACAGTTCTGTCTGCTCTCTGCACTGGAGCCCAGCACATGAATTCATTGCTCTGTGTAGAGGGATAATTAGAATGGGTATCCTTTTATGTTAAATCAGAAAAATAAGCTTGGTGACTGAAGCAAACAATTGGGGCTGCTGTTTTGCATGAACACAGGATTGAAACTTGCCTGTGTCTCTCCTTGACTGCTGGCTTTTATATTGACTATTGATATTTTTTTCAATTCTTCTCCTTCACATAAAATAATATCCCCAGTTAGATTTCCTAAAACAAAGCCTAGTGGAATTATATCAGGAAGTCATATTAATTTTTTTTAAAAATTGTTCCTAAAATGTTGTCTGGACTTTCAACAGATTATGAGCTGTTTTACTATAATATTGATGATTAGAGGGATAATACTGTAAGAGCTGTAAAATTTCGCACCTTTCATAACTGAAACTTTAGCCTAGTGGATCAGCAATGAACTTTTCAGATGATTTTGAAAGATATGTCCCCATCAGTTTCCAGAAGCCCTTCAGAAAAAAAATACAATAAACCTTGCACAATCAATGCTTAAGCGACTTTTTCTCATATGATTCTATATTGATGCAAAACAAATTTTAAAAACTATTTCTAATAACTTCATTTTGAACATTAGAAATAGTCAAAATCTTAAGGGAAAACTCTTAAGACAAATACAAGCACAACGCAAAATTCTATCAGAAGGAGTCTTATCACCTTGGTGATTCTCTTACGGTTTGATTTGATTTATTTCTATTCTATATTTTCATCCAATTGCTGTGGCTGTTGGACAAGGTTTATAGCTTCTGGCAGAAGAAAATCAGTGACAATGACTTAGAGGAACCTTAATCCCACGAAAGAAATAAATGCTTGTCAATCAGGAAGTTTTAACCTTTCCCATGTTTTGACCTTTACAATTTCAAGGTGAGCCTATTATTTGAAAGAGCGCAACACAGAACTCCACAGGAGGTGCTGTAATCAATACAATCAACAGACCTTCACACTGTATGTTTAAAGGTATTAAGAAGATAAACAAACACATCAGAATTTTACCAGTTGGACTAATCCTGTATTGGATGCTTGCCTCATTTGGGAATTTAAAATTGATCTGTATCCTGAACTCAGCAGTAATGCACTCGCGGTTCTAAAAAAGCAACGGGGAGATGTCAGTTAAATGCTGGCAAATATTTACAAGTATAGATTCAGTGGCAACCTCCCACATTTATCACTTATAACAAGCGAGGCGTGAGCAATGCAAAATTATTTCTGTTTCTAAATTAAATTTTCCTCATCGATTAAAGCATTTGACTACCTGCTATGCATGAAGGACCACTGTAATATCCGACAGTGATCAATGGAACACATATGTTCTTTCTCTTTATACGTGATATTTGATTCCAGGGATAATGTAAGGTATTTTAGTGCATTGAAATATTTACTCACACTGTGACAATAATTTGAAAAGGAAAGCTTTATCAAAAATATAATAAGATGTTCAGACCCTACCTGAAGAACAAAAGTGGGATTGGAGATTTCTTGACTGATGGGAGGAACCATGTTGGAAAAACTGAAGAGTAAGATGAATCTGGGAAGGAAGAAGGGGTGGGCTCAGGATGGTAAGATGGAAGTTAAATATGGACCATGTGACACTAGAAATGATTTCAATTTTTTTCATCTTTTCGGTCTATTTGCCATAGGCTTAGAATTATACGGTCTTATACATTGTATACTGTGTTATTTTTATTTTAAATCAGTTTTGAAACATTCAAGTCAACTATATATGTAGCTACCCAATTCACTCGCTAGCTCGCCTCTCCGTGGCTTTTGGATACGGTGCTATCAATTGTTCATGTTAAGAGCATCTTTCAGCAGTGCCTTCTGAGAATGTCAACTGGCAATGGATGTCTTTCTCATCCTTTATTCTGAATCTCTTAAACTTGTATCCACCCTATTTTGTCAAGCTCATTTCACACCTGGTGTTTTCGTTGCGCGGTGACGGGGCATGTTACTTGCAGAATATTTAAACTGTTTTCACATGTTTTAAATTAGTTTTGGCAGAGAACTTTAAGTGCTAGTGAAGTTCGATGGGCGTTGGTGCTGTGCAGTAGGATGGTCCTGCTGCTGCACAACACCAGTTTATGGTTAAGTTTATGAAATGACTTCTCTGCAAAGAGCTATCGATCACTCCGTAGTTATCCAGGTATCTATAATATGCCTGAGTAGATTTTGAATTTCTGTTAATTCTGTGTTTCGGAAATACGTTGTGTTTGGGGGTTTCTTAACAATTGTTTGTTATTAAGAGAATCTATCATTTGTATTATCTGTAATTGTTAATTTCTAATGGACATTAGGCAAAATATACATTCACAATAATATTTAGAAAATTCTCAAGGAATATGCGTATCAACCTGGGAATGCTTTGCTGTTTTTTTTCCATAAAGGACTTACCTCCAGTGCTCGTCTACCTATATTTCTATTGCCCTTCCTTTCGTCTCCATAACTTGGGGCTTCTTTTTCTGCTGCTGTTCAAACATCTTTCCGTTATCCCTGATTTTCTTTTTCTGATGAAAACTTGCAATAAATACTAGAGTTGCCCATGTTGTTTCTTTTCTCTCAAGCTGCAGAGGTCTACATTGCTTATTGTTGTGATTGCTTCTTGTTCTACTGTTCTATTGAGTTTGTCTATATTGTTCAGTGTTTGTGCTGTGAAGGCAGTCTATCAAATTCTATACCGTCTACCCTTTGATACAGATTTAACAGTTTAACATTGTTAATTGCAATGTTAGTACAAGAAAATAGACTAGAATCTTTTGTTTTAGATAGTTTCCCATCACTAATAAATGACACATGAGTATAAATAAAAATACTTAAAAACATAATTATTATCCAAGTCACCAAAACTGCAAGAGAGCTTCAATCTATTAATATAGACACTGCATAAAATAATCTTCAGTAGCTACTGATTAGTAATTATTTACAAAAAATAATTTAATTTTTAATTTATTAATTCTACTCCACCACATTTAAGTAATTCTTTATAGTATGAAAAATTTCGAGAAGAAAATATTTAGGCTACTCCAATAGACAGTTTAATAAATAGGGACTAAACAATCTGTATGTTTCAAATTTATTTTATACTTGATACATGACATGCAGCCTATGAAATATAAATACATATTTCAAATATAAGTAGTTTATGAGTTTAAGAAGTGTGCTACTTATAAGCACTTCTTTCCCTACTTGACCAATAGTACTTGAGTTTTTCCATATAAAATAGATGAAAAGATGTGTCTGCTAACAGAGAAAGACGGGATACAGTAATTGTGAAAAAGTAAGCTTTCAACAGAAGTCCTCTGCTTTACATTCAAGGAGTTTACATGTGCAAAGTTCATCCAGACTAGATTCCATAGCTTCATTCAAGAGGAACATTAACGGGAAGACACATAGACTGATGTTACTGAGATGGGAAACATGGGAATAGGTGTTGTTTTAAAACTTAAAATTTTGATCCTGAGTCAATATGTCTGTGACTGAAAATGTGCTTGCTGATAATTGCTCTACAAATCTATTATAAAAATTAGCCCCACAATTGACAAATTAAATTATATTTAAATCATCTGAATATAATTTTAGCATGAGTTGAATTAATGAGTGCCAAAGCAAAGCTGTAGGATGAAATGACAGGGTTACTTACACTGCTGTATGTAATATACTTCCAAGCCTTAACGTTAAATACTGCAACATGCAAAAGCAGTAAAACAGAGGAATATATTTAAAGGTCCTTAAAGCTTTCTTACCTCCTCGTCCCATCTTTTCCTCTTTTCAATTATTTTCCAACAGTTCACAGCTGTGTAGGTGTGTAGTTCCCACACTATGTAGATATCAACACCTATAGTGGGCCACAACTGTGTTCTCTGCTGGAAACACAGCAGGACGCAATGCCGAGGTGTGTCCAGTCTGTGAAACGACATTGCTGTGGTGTGTTTTCTTGTCACCTGGCTGCTTTGTGGCTCCAGGAGGGCTTTCCCTGCCAAGTTCACACTGGGTGCTTCACAGTGTGCCTCCGTCCCTCATTCCAATTCCCCTTCTCCAACAATCAGCTTCTGCATAGCAGGAATGGGCAATAATTGGGAGTGTATTAAATTTAATTTAGGATTGTAACACAATAACGTAGGATACTCGTGTTGTAGACTTAAAGCGTGAGCACCTTGAAAGAGATTGGCACCATTTTGATACAAAGAAATGTATCATTAGAAAAATAGGCAAAATTCAAAATGATCGAGAGAATTATGGGCAGACAATAGTATTCTAAGAGATTTCCAGTGGAGGAAGAAAGCATTAAGAACAGGTAAAGCCTTAACTTATTTCCAAAAATGCCCTGCTGAATTTTATATCTGTCATTGCAAGAAATAACACCAAAGCTGACTTTAAAGAAATAATCTAAACTGTAATCTAAGCTGTTTGGGCTGTATAATATCTGAGGCTTACAGTTAGACAAGCTTGGCACCTTGGAAAATCTATTTAACTGGGAATGTAAGTACTTTCAAATTTCACAAAGAAGATTTTAAAAAAAAAAGGCAAGGTTTAGGTAAAATTAAACCCAATCACCAAGCATTTAGCAGCAAAGGGCATGAGCAGAATGAAGCAATTACACTAGGAACCTGGAGAGCTGTTCCTTCTGCAGTGAATTACAGTACACACATCACACACTCCGTGTGTAAGAAAACAACATCCAGCAGAGACACAAGAGCAGCATATTCACCGATCACCTCCACTGTTTTCTTCTTTCCTCACTGTTACTGTATGCAGACTTTTATGATGATAACCATGACAGGTGATCATCTGGATTTCAACAAATTTTACCTTTCTTCCTATTCCAAAGTTCCCCATGTAGATCCAATTTGCTCATGATACAACCAATCAAACAGCAAATGAATTTAAAAAATATTTTGAATATCTTTTAAATCATATTCTTTTAAAAATGAGTATGTAATGTGTAATGTCTTTGTTTTGGTTTTTATAAAAATAGAAATTATTTAAAATGACTTTTATTTCTATGATTTTAATCATAGAGTTTCACCTAATTCCTGATTTTCTGCATTACAGCCTACAGGTTTCTTTTAGGATTTGCCGTCATTTCACTAGTCCATGCGTTTATACATTGATTTCAAAAGAGGGACCTCAAGGGTTTCAGAAGTTTCTGAAGACATGTATACATCCCTCATACCTCATGCTTGCCAAAGCAAATGCCAAGGTTGCTGCCATACAGCACACAATCCTTCTACATACCTTTCAATATAGTATGAATATTCAGTTACCTTCCACCATCTATTATTTTTGATGCATTGCATAAGAAATCTAATCTTATTTCATGTCTGACGAACATTTATTGACCTTAATTTTCCATTGTCCTGAAAGAAATTTCTTTTAATATGAATAAACATCTTGGCCTATCTTCTGTCTGTCTGGGTACACTGTCATCAACAAGACTTAGAGACCTGAAACACAGTCTTACGTTGCTCACGAAAAAGATTGCAGGTACATATTGCTGGGAATGGAGACCTTCTTTTCTTGGCATGTGGAATTTCCCATACTCTTACTGCAGTGTTGGTTCTATACTTAAATGCTAGTGATTCAAGAGGGAACTATATGGTGGGAAGACCATTTTTATGAACTAAAATTTCCTTGCTGTAATAAGTGCTCACTATTCTTAGTAAAGGAGGAAGCCAGTCATTGACTGGATTTGATTACCAGACAGTGGTCACCTTTCACAGATCTCCCCAACACTGTCACCTCAACAATGTCCTTATTGAGGCCATCAGAGATCAGCAATCTTTAACCTTGGATTAGGCATTTTGTGGCTAAGCATCAGAGAAAAGGAATTGCCAATTAAATTGTCTCTGGTTTACATTTTCCGACTTTAAAATTTACTTCTTATACTTTATATAAAGACTACAAATTCTAATTACTATTTTTAAAAATTTTGTTCCTGTATGTATTCAATTTGAAAGAAACGGAGTCACTAATATTTGTCATACATTCTTACTTGTTTTTTTAATATGAGTTAATTTATTCTTCTATTGTTGTAGATCCTCTGATCAATAGCTGAGTTTTTTTTTAACTGTTACTCTCTTTTATTTAATTTGGATATTGAAATTTATTTACACACATGCCTATAATAGATACTGATGAACTCTTTACCACATTTTTCCCATTTCTTTCGCAAACCTATCACAACCCCTCAAGTAAGTCCATTGTAATTCACTTGCAGCATACAATTAGAAATGTTAATTGATATAAAAATATTTATAATATTTGACTGAGAAAACTACTAACAAATCTTACACAGTAAAATTATCGTCCATTTTACATCTAAGAAAGCAAATTAAATATTTGATTGCAAGTTATTTTTTATGAGATTTCTAGTCAAGGAAAAGGACTGCACATGCATGTCCACGTGCAGATTTTAAAGTTATAATGTTTGATATCAGAGTTTTTTGCTTTCCATGGGCTGATGAAATATTTATTTCCTAGCTCTGAAGTATGGATTTTCTTTTCTAGTACATTCTAAAACCTTTAAAGTCATGTCATTGATGTGATGGCTCATCTGCAATGATTGACACACAAAAAATAAGAACTTGCTGGATAAAAATTAGGAAATAAAAATTATTTTTATTTATCTATATGGATTTTTTTCTTTATATACAACCTTGCTTGAATCCATGTTGTCTTTTAGAAATGTCTTTATTTCTAAACAGTAATTTTCTTTATATCTTAGATATTACTACTTCTAATCTTTTATCCATTAAAGAAATGATAGTTATTTTATATGTAAAATTTATTAATATATATGACACAAAGATATTATTTAAGTAATGAATAATTAAATTATGCTGATACCTCTGCTACAATTGTTATTGGAAATGAGTATTTTTAGATGATGTATGTGATCTAAAAACACAATTATGGAGTATATTTCTATTTTAATTTATTAACTCTTCAAAAATCTAACTGAAATGTAATTATACTACTTTCTCCTCTGCATCTATATTCCTCCCCTGTTTACACCTCCTCAGATTCGTCGCCTCCTTTTCTTTAACCCTTCTTGTTGCATACACATATAAAAAGTAAACATAAACAATATCTGCCGAGTCTCATCAATGTTGCCTGTATATATGTTTCTAAGACTGACCACTTGGCACTGGATAACCATTCTGGCCCCAGGAGAGAACATTTCTGTCTATTTAGGCAGTTGTTAATTAATATAGCTGTCCGTCTAGGGATGAGAACTGTGATATTTCACTCATCTACACTGGGATGTCAGTGTACATTGGAATTGTTCAGTATTAATTAGGAAGCCATGTTGTTGAGATTTTATTGGAGCAGCTTCCCTCTAATAACAACCATAACAATCGAAAGATACCCTCAAACCAACAAACAAAAAGCAGAACCCAAGGTTACAGCCCACTTTCTGGTCCCTTGGCTCACACAGTTTTCCTGCCATTTCTTGCAGGCTGTTCCCTAATCCTTAAAAGTAGTGGTGGTGGTGTATATGTTTCCCTTGTGGCTGGGCACACCATGGTCAGTTATTCTCTGTATTTTGATTCATTGTAGCTGTCTGTAAAACTCTTCTTCTGCTACACCATGAAGCATCTTCTATGAGAGGGGGATCTACACTTCTCAGTTAGCATAAGAATAAGTATTTAGAATGTAGTTAGAAATTATGCAGGTTTAGGCAAGTGGTAGCAGAAGGCTCGCCGAAAAGACCTACAGCATCACTAGTGGACTGCCGTTGTTTAAGTTTATGGTACTGGGCGTGATTTCCGTTCTGATGAGCAGACCTTGCTTTTCAATTAGACAGCTATTAGTAATAACAAGATATAAATGCCACTAATTGCTCTGCTAGGGATGCCTTGTCACAATGGCTATTATTATTCATAGGTGTTATAACTGCATAGGGCCAAGGATTGTTTTCTCCTCTTAGCAAATTGTTTATCACATTCTGGGGCTATCTTCAGAGCAGAGGTGTCTATGTCACTTCCACATCAAATTCTCTAGAGCCTTTCCAGCAAAGAAACTTTCCTTCTTCTTTTGGGAGGCAGCCAAAGGCAATGGCAATAACATTTTTTTAATATTCCTTGGATTCTCTGAACCACTAAAAATAAATAAATAAATAAATAAATAAATAAATAAATAAATAAATAAATAAATCCCGCCTTACAACATTCATTTCCAAAGAAACTCAGATGCTTAGGAACTAAGAAGGTACTGGTAGTTAAGCAAAAATGTAGAAATGTTATCCAGCTTGCTTGAAAGTGAACTTTAAATGATGACTTTGTGTAGGTAGCACTTCACATAAAGCAGACAGAGAAATCATGTAAGTTATAGATCACATTTCAGGCAATCCAGCGGGAATTTTCTTCACAAGTATATCATTTGTTATAGAAAGAAATAGCAGATCATCTTCTGGGTCAAATGGATATTGCAAAAAGGGTCCAAATTTAGGTTGGTCTCGAAATATGCCTATCCCTGGACTGACTACAAAGACAGGAAGCCCTGGAGAGAACAGCTCCCATGTGACCCTTACTCTGATTTTCAAACATTAACAGGATATATTATGTCTCAACTCGATTGACATTTGAAGTAATCAGACAAGACACTATTTTTATGAAGATTACCTTAATTTATGAACATCTTTCTGAGTATTCACCAGAAGTGAATTAATTAAACCCAAGTATCAGGATAACTATGAGGGAAGAGTAACATTAAAGAAATAATCGATTTTATGTTGCATATCCTGTTTATATTACTCTTCACAGAAGCTTAAATTTTGTCAGAGAATTCATATTCTGTAAAGTGGTGTGAATTATGCAAGTAAAACACCCCATCTTAAGGCTACAGACTTTGATTTTTCTAAAGAAATAGTATTTCATAGTTATTCTTTGAAAATTATACACATTTATACAAAGAATTTTGGTAAAATACATCTACCACTGACTCCTCCAACTTCCTCGGTACCTCCATCCTACATTTGTGTCCCTTTCAACCCCCCCTTTTATTAATTGTTGTCATTAGCTCCTTGAGTTCAATTAGTGCTGCTAATATGTGCCTAAGTGTGGGTCCTTCCCCAAGGACATGAGTAACAACCCAGATGTCATATCCCTATGGGAGAGTGATTTTTTTTTCAACAGCCATCTATTGCCAACAGCTCCTCTTCTGAGAGATAGATGTCTCCAAACTCAATGTTTGTAGGGCTCCCTTTAGTACCACTGTATCTCCCCAAGAAACTCTCCCACTGTTGGGCCCCACACACTCTGGGATAAGCTTCCCATTTGTCAACAGTAAAGAAAGCACACTGAACGTGTTTGTGATTTACACGTCTTAGCCTCTTCAAAGACACACAGTAACCTTAACCTAGTGACATGTGCCAGGGTAGAAGGAAAGTTAGCCATTGATTTCATTCTGTTAGGAAGCACTTCTTTGATAATTGTTTACACTTTGATCTAAGGATATTTTTTTCTTTTGAAGAAAGATTTCAAAGCTAAACTACATTAGGAAATGAGTGCAATTAGGTTACAAATAAGAATAAGACATTTATCCAAATGAAATGAAGGCACTATTTCCTGGTTTAGTTAAACCTTACTAAATCTGTGTTTTTACAGGGCCTAAGGTGCTCCTGGGAACTTGAGAATATGGAGCCCAGTAGGTCTTCAAGATTTTTGGATAAGAGAACACTCTAAAGAGAGAGCAAAACCTAGGCATCTTCTTCCTCTCTTGCTTTCTGGACATGAATCATTTTTATTTTATTTTTTCCAAGATACAGAGAAAGATTTAGTTTGCTGGGAAGTGGAATCAAAGCAGTCACCCTACTTGCTAGATCCTTTGCGTAAACTGTCACATGCTTCTTCATCTCAGGACCCGGATGGAACAATGAGTTTACGCCACGGAACATACAAAATTATGAAGCAAATAACCTTTTTATCTTCATGATTTGATTATCCTGGCATTTGATTAATAACAGAATTCTCATTAACACATAATATTAAACATGTAAGTGACCAGATTTTATAAGTAAAACCTTTGTGAAATGAATCTAAAAGATAAGCATGCACTAGTGATTACTGTGTTAGCTGCTCTACCAAAACTAATTATTTCATTAAAACCATGATCCTTTATTCAAAGAGTAAACATTTAAATTTAGCGAGGTGCAAATATGGATCATTTATAATTCATGAAAAAAATGATACAATATCATGCTACTTGGACTCAATTTCTGTCCATTATCAACTACATGTTATTTTAATTACCTTCCGATTCATTTCCAGACATCATTTTTCCGTCATTGTTGCAGTGCTTTTGTGTTCCAAGACTTTTTCCTTTGCATTTTCTAAGTGAAACCCAACTAGAATTTGTGTGCATGACAGAGAGATAGCGACGCCAAGTGTGATTGCATTATCACTTCCTAATGTGTAATTAAAAAAAATCATCTTTTATCGTATTGCTAAAATCTTTTGAATATTCAATAGGATGTTGTTTTATTCTTCTCCTCTTTCTCTTTCTGACCCTTGTAACTAATATAATTGTGCATCTTTGTTAGAGCCAGAGCAAAAATGAAACCACTATGAATCTTACACCTACTCTTATCGATAACCAGTCAACCGCATTTTGACTCAAAGGACATTGTCTCCAGCAGTGCCAAAGAAGTTGCGCTTTGTTTCCCCAAAGAGTGACTTTGGGAGGCAGCAAGGACTTCTTATCTTTCACGCATTGGTTGTCACGTGCCTGCTCACATTTCTCCTCTTCTCATCATGCACTCCCTTCTTTTCCTCAACGCATGTGCAGGAAGCTGCCCTTCAGACAGTCAACCTGGCCAGCAACCAAATTATTAAGGATATGTACACACTTTTTATTAATTCGGCAATTATTGGAGGTTCTAATTATATAATTCTGGAATAAAAACTACCATTTAATTTTTGGATTCTTGTAACTATTATCATGTGATGAGAAAATATCTGTAGATTTTATTGACAAAGATGTCACGAATACATTAGTAACACTGATCTCTTGCTTGTGTTCACTATGAGCGGTGGGTCTCAACTTCCTAACACTGTGACCCTTTAATACAATGCCTCGTGTTTTGGTGATCCCCCCAAACACAAAATTATTTTCTTTCTTCTACAGGTTGACATCCAGTTTTGCCAGCACAATTTGTTGAAGATGCTCTCTTTTTTCCATTGTATACTTTTAGCTCCTTTATCAAAAATCAGGGTCTGAACACATTGAACCGGATAGAAGAGAAAGTGGGAAGTACTCTACAGCACATGGGCACAGGAGACCACTTCCTACGTATAACCCCAGCAGCACAGACACTAAGGGCATCATTGAATAAATGGGACCTCCTGAGACTGAGAAGTTTCTGTAAAGCAAAGGACACTGTCGCTAAGACACAAAGGCAACCCACTAACTGGGAGAAGATCTTCACCAACCCCGTAACAGACAAAGGTCTGATCTCCAGAATATATAAAGAACTCAAGAAACTAGACCGTAAAAGACTAATCAACCCAATTATAAAATGGGGCATTGAGCTGAACAGAGAATTCTCAACAGAAGAACTTCAAATGGCCAAAAGACACTTAAGGCCATGCTCAACTTCCTTAGCAATCAGGGAAATGCAAATCAAGACAACTTTAAGATACCATCTTACACCTGTCAGAATGGCTAAAATAAAAAACACCAATGATAGCCTTTGTTGGAGAGGTTGTGGAGAAAGGGGTACACTCATCCATTGCTGGTGGGAATGCAAACTTGTGCAACCACTTTGGAAAGCAATATGGCGGTTTCTCAGGAAATTCGGGATCAACTTATTCCTGGACCCAGCAATACCACTCTTGGGAATATACCCAAGAGAGGCCTTATCATACAACAAAAGTATATGCTCTACGATGTTCATAGCAGCATTGTTTGTGATAGCCAGAACCTGGAAACAACCTAGATGCCCTTCAATGGAAGAATGGATGAAGAAAGTATGGAATTTATACATATTAGAGTACTACTCAGCAATAAAAAACAAGGACTTCTTGAGTTTTGCATGCAAATGGATGGAAATAGAAAACACTATCCTGAGTGAGGTAAGCCAGACCCAAAAAGAGGAACATGGGATGTACTCACTCATATTTGGTTTCTAGCCATAAACCAAGGACATTGAGCCTATAATTAGTGATCCCAGAGAAGCTAAATAAGGAGAACCCAAAGAAAAACATATAGGCATCCTCCTGAATATTAACCTTCAGCAAGCGATGAAAGGAGACAGAGACAGAGAACCACATTGGAGCACAGGACTGAAATCTCAAGGTCCAAATCAGGAGCAGAAGGAGAGAGAACACGAGCAAGGAACTCAGGACCGCGAGGGGTGCACCCACACACTGAGACAATGAGGATGTTCTACTGGGAACTCACCAAGACCAGCTGGCCTGGGTCTGGAAAAGCCTGGGATAAAACCGGACTCTCTGAACATAGCGGACAATGAGGGCTACTGAGAACTCAAGAACAATGGCAATGGGTTTCTGATCCTACTGCACGCACTGGCTTTGTGGGAGCCTAGGCAGTTTGGATGCTCAACTTACTAGACCTGGATGGAGGTGGGGGTTCCTTGGACTTCCCACAGGACAGAGAACCCTGATTGCTTTTCGGACTGGGGGGGTACTTAATTGGGGGAGGGGGAGGGAAATGGGAGGCGGTGGCGGGGAAGAGACAGAAATCTTTAATAAATAAATAAATTTAAAAAAAATTATTTTCTTTGCTACTTCATAAGTGTAATTTTGCTAGTGTTGTGAAATGTAATATCTGATATTCAGGATATTTGCTATGTGACCTCTGGGAAAGGGTCATTCAATCCCCAAGCAGTCATGACCTCAGGTTAAGAACTGCTGCTTTAGGAAGACATATTAGATTTTACTTAGAAGTCGCAGACATGAAGCTGTTGGTGTATCTCCGCAGAAGATTGCTTGGTTACCATACAATAGAGTCTTGATTTCATCCCTGACAAAATCAAATTGCAGAATGGCAGAGGGTGATATTTTTCTCAATTGAGTTAAAGCCTGCTGTATGATTTAAACAAAGAAGAAAAATAAGGAAAGAAAGAAAGACAACCAGATGTTTGGGACTGATCTTAGCCTTCAAAGTCTCTCGAGTCATAAACCAAGATGTGTCTGCTTACTTTACTAAGTACTCAGCTTCAAGTTGTACTCTACCAAAAGAGAAGAGACTAATAGTAAGCATTCAATTACAGGAGCCATGCAATTTATTTTCTACACCTTTTTCATGAAACATTTTCTGTGACAGAAAGTTTTTTGGTTATTGGGCTTAGTCTTTCAATATTATTAAAGATTTAAATAAAATGTGACATCCATTTATGATGTCAGTGAATCAAAAACAAGTATCATTAAAGTTTTCATGTAGAGGGTTATAATAGAGCATAAAATCAAATAACATGCCTGTATTGTGTAGATTCCATATCTGTGATGAACAGAAACCTGAAAGAAAGCAGAAGTGGGTTTAGGTTATATCCAAACTATCTGGAATATTAATCTGCAGTGACTATCACCTTCAATAAGCCATGTGTATTGGCTATTTACCTTCTAAGGACAGATATTAAAGAGACAGATTCGATTCTTTTGTCTGTTTTCAAGACTAGGGATTATTCAGAAAAGATTAGGTGTTGGATTTTCTATGATTATGGAAAACCTCCATTAATGGAAGAAAATAAAACGTGGACAAATTATAAATTAAATCAGGAAGAACTGTTATCCTTCACAGCAGGGATGTAGTTAGGTATGACTCAGAGTAGCTAGAGTCCCAGTTAATGCTAACATGGTGATACTGAAGTTAGACTTACATTAGGGCAGAGTATTTAAACATTGAGAAGGATTCTGGGCCAAGTTTTGTATGAAACTGAGTAAATCTAGCCAGTTACTACTTTATATCACTAGAAGTCTATAAGTATAAAAGCCATGAAGGTTAACTTATGCACATTCAAAGTTTTCCATTTCTGTTAAAAAGTTATGGATTATGATAATTTTGATATTATACTTTCCTAAGACAAGGTTAAATATGAATGTCAAATATTAGATTTATAGGAGATATAGTTAAATCCTGATATTAAGAACTTATGGGACAGTGTTAGGGGAATATTTGAAGTATATTATTCCAGATAGTATAGGTTGGAGGTGACATTGTGAAGATAGGAGGTTATTAAGATCAACAATCTTATTTCATTTGCAATTTTGTTTTTATTTTAATATGCTTAGTCAAAATTTGAAGCTTCCCATAAGCTATATATTTCCTTAAAATATATGTATATCATAACTGTGCAGATATCAGATCATATTTGTTTTTTCATATGAATAGATTTATGTATGCCAAATATTCTTTTATTAAAATGCCTTTAATGCATGCAAACTCTAGCAAAATACTGAAGGACTAAGGAATTGAACCTGCTAGCTATGAAAAGCACAGAAAAAGGCTGAAATATTAATAATAGATTACTTTGATTTAGTTTTGAAACATTTGAAACGTTTTGAAATGTTCTAAGTTTATTTTTATACAAGAAGAAAAGCTTCCGGGAAAGAACTTATAATATCGGAGTTTTCTTTTAAGCAGTAGAGATGTAGCCAATTCTTTCTTGAGCCTGCAGAGTTTTATCATACTATTTAAGCTATATGAACTTTTGTGGGATTTTGTTTGTGTGGGAAGCAACTGCATTTACTGTGCTGTTTGGCAACCCACAGGTTGAGAACTGTTGCCTGACCTCCCAACAGATTGGTTATTTAATGAAAACAAAGTGAAGACAGTCCTTTAATTTAAAATCTGGTCGGCTGAATAAAAATAAGAAAAAAATGTTTAAAGGGAATGTAGATATGATTTTATGCTAATTTCAATTGAGCCATGCAGGGCAGTGGCAGCACACACCTTTATTCCCAGCACTAGGAAAGCAGAGGCATGCAGATCCCTAAATTCAAGGGCATCTTTGTCTACACAAAGAGTTTCAGGACAGCCAGGGATACACAGAGATGACCTGTCTTGAAAGTCAGAAAAAAATAATTTCAGTTTAATAAATGTTATATATATGTATATATTATATAATTTATATAAATTTAATAGAAATTAAAGCAATTTATACTATTTAAGTAAATATTACATGTGTATAATGATTATTCATCATTACATAAATGGCTTTATTAAATTGCATCTTTATTCCACAGACTTAGAAGAAAAACAGCTTCCGTGCTCAGGAAGTAACAGAGCAGTGATGTCAAAGCCCATCTTCATATGTGAATAAAGAGGAAATCATGATGGCAAGTGTAGCAATGACTTGTTTTATAAAACCATCACTATAAACACGGTGGCCTGCTCATCCCCAGGCAATGAGGAGTCTGTGACACAGCGCTGCTTCTGTCCACAATTGCGAGCGCTGTAATTGTCTGTGTGATTGGCTTATCATAGGTTCAGTGATCCTGCTTGTTCTAAAATGATGGACAGGTGGCTAATAGTTGTCAAAATTATTTCCATGTGCAATAAAAAGTATGGCTTTAAAATTGAGGCCATAAAGAGGAATGTCATTAATGATAAAATCTGCCTTTAGACACTGACACAGGTTGATGAAGTCATTTTGATAGTATCATAATCATTAAATCATGGAGAATTGCCTCCACTCAAAGAAAATTTCAACAACATAATATGTTTGTGTGTATGTATATATACACACATTTATATGCATATATGTATATATGTTGCAAAGAAGAGAAGGCGGTGAGAAAAAATCTCACTGGGTAAGGAAGTTTTGAGATTCTTGGCAATGAGACATTTGTCCGTGACTGCACCGTTCAGACAAAAGCACCAAACCACCAGCAAGCAAAGCTCTGAAAGGTTTTATTAAAATACAAACAAAGAGATGAAGGGATTTAATATCTCTCATGAGAAAAAGATTCATGGCTCTAAAAATAATTTAATGAAATAAATCTGACAACAGTTGCTTTAGATTAAAAGTCAACAATTGTATGCTGAAGAGAGTAGGGAATTGTAAAGGAGACTCTAAAATGAAACAATACCATTTGCTTTGTTTGGACACCTTTTCATCTTCCCAGTATTATGCTTGTGCTTATGGTTTCTAATTTTGTGTTCTTATGAGTCTGTGTGTTTGTGTGTACGTGTGTGTGTGTGTCTTTTTCTTATGTTTTCTCAGTGTTTTGTTGTTTTGTTTTGGTTTATGGTTTGTTATTTTGTTATCCTGTTTGTTTTCTAGAGAGAAGGAGAAAGACAGAGTTGAGTTGATGGGAAGGCGGGGAAGATCTGAGAGTAGTTGAGAGAGGCAAAAGAGTGATCAGTATATATCACATTTTTTTTTACAATTAAGATATGTGTTTTTAAGAGTCAAGTGAAATATGATGTGGGAGCCCCTTCTATATATGAATATGTTTTATTACCATTAGTTAATAAAGAAACTGCTTTGGCCCATGGCAAGACAGAATATAGGTAGTAAGGAAATCCAAGCTGAGATAGAGGAGGAAAGAAGGTGGAGTCAGGAAGTAGCCATGTAGCTTCCAAAAAAGAAAAATGCCAGAACATTACTGGTAAGCCACAGCCTCGTGACAATATGTAGATTAATAGAAATTGGTTATTTTAAGATGTTAAGAGCTAGCTAGAAATATGCCTGAGTCATTGGCCAAAAAGTTTTGTAATTAATATAGTTCCTATGTGATTATTTGGGTCTGGATAGGTGCAGTCTACGTCTACAGAAACAAACATTTTTAGATAGAGATTCCTTTATGAAATGCAATGGGTTCCTACCATCACCAAATAAGGGTTACCAAAGCTTAGTTCAGTACTGTTTCCTAAAATATTTGCCTTGTCTGAGAGATGTAGGGAGTCTTCATGAGTCTTGATCAACTTATATCAAAACTGATAATATAGCATTGCAAATTGTCATCTTATGTATAACAAATTGAAACTAATCCTATTCTGCAGAAACAAGTTCTGCTGCTATGTTTAAGAATGATGGTGAAGCCGGGCGGGCGGTGGTGGCGCATGCCTTTAATCCCAGCACTCGGGAGGCAGAGGCAGGCAGATGGGAGTTCAAGGCCAGCCTGGTCTACAAGAGCTAGTTCCAGGACAGGCTCCAAAGCTACAGAGAAACCCTGTCTCAAAAAACCAAATTAAAAAAAAAAGGATGATGGTGAACACTAGTGCCCAGCATGGGTCTTTATTTTCTATTATTTCTGATCCATTTCACAAATATTTATCAGTCATTAACTTACAGTTTTGATTACTGTCAGGAAATATTAGTAAAAAAAATTAATGATATTTTGCCCAGTTTGAAATATAAAGTCTTAAGCACTGCAATTTCGTATTCTTTCCTAGCAGATTAAGGAATCGTATTGTTTCCAGCCATGTAAGTTGACAGAAATCACTGTATCAACCAAGATGCCAAATTATTTTGTCAAAATAACAAATATAACGCCAAATCAGCCCATATCCTCTGGCAATGTCATCTGCCTCTATGAGAAAAACATTTGCTGGAGTCACTGTGATAATATGAAGGCAGCGCAATGTTTATAAAATCAAAGCCCACAATCTTGGTTGTGTCGTTGCAAAGTGTGGGCATTTGTCAACATGTACAGCCTCCGGCAATCCTTTTCACAGCAAGGACGCACTTGACACTGATCTAATGAGTTTAGCCATGGGGGTAAAGCACCAAGTTGTATTTGAGTTCTGTTTTTCAATGGAATAAAACAGAGCCTGCTTTTAAACCTGCTCTTTTCTATCCTAAGAATGCCTTTGTGTTAACTGTGTGGCTGCAGATATCAATAATGCTTAACACTGATATCAGATGTTATGGACAATTTTGTTGAAGTATATTTAGATTAAGATGAATAACAATCATGAAACTCTTTTCATGATTAGGAAGTTATGGCAGGGACCTAAGAAGTTCTATGGCATCAAGAATATCAAGGATGTACTATCACCAAGACAGATAATAATGAATCCAAAAATAAAAATTAGGTTTACATTACATCTAAGAAGTTATAATGATGATTCAGAGTTGGTGATGAATGAATTTTTTAATGAATAATATATATATATATCAGCACATTATTTCAATTTTATAAGAAAATTCTGCCAAATGTGACAATATTCATAGAAAAAGGACATTATTTGAAATAAAATAATCTGATTGTAGAACAAAGGACAAGCCACGTGATTTAAATTATGAAATGTGTCTAAAGAATGTCAAATTCATTGAATCCGAGGGCGGAATATTAGTTACGGAGATCTGAAGGGAATGAGAAAAATGAGAAGATATTAATTTTTATGCATAAAGTATTTATATTCTGTAAGTAAGATCCAGCACTCTCTCATTCTGCACCATAGGATCGATCTCAGGCTTTCTTTCACTCAGTAGGGAGTCTCAGATATATAAATTCTCCTCATTACTTTCTCAGTAAAAGGAACATAATCTCCGATTAAAGGGATAACTCAGCACACTTTACTTAATAAAAATAAAATTTAAGATTCATGTCCTTTCTTGCCTAAATAACCTATTTTAAAACATACAGTAAAGGGCATTAGAGAAAGATACTCATGTTGACTTCTGACTTTCTTACATATAAACACAAACACATATACACATGTACACCCATTTTTACACACAAGAGCTTGCTAAATTGCAGATATCTCTCTCTCTCTCTCTCTCTCTCTCTCTCTCTCTCTCTCTCTCTCTCTCTCTCTCCCCCCCCTGTCTCCCTCACTCACACACAAACACACTCAAGTGAAAATCTCATTTGAAATATTCTTATCACAATATAATACTAAAATTTCTCCAAAAGCTGTACAACATAAAAATCACAAGGATTAAACAGAATTTCTTGGAGACTATCATCTTGTGTAAAACTGCATGAAAATTGGATAATTTCTCAGAAGAAAATAAAAATAATGGCAATCATAATGAAAATAATGTAAATATTGAACGTAATAAACATTTAACGTCACACTGTTGAAAACTGCTTACAATTACATGCCCGCACTGCGCCCCAGTGTCTGCGCTCTGTGCGCTGGCACCCAGTTAGCGAGCTTCGGGCAAGGGGGCTGGAGGTTAAAAAACACAGACACACACAGACAGAGAGACAGCGACACGGGTCATCCTTGAATTCCCCAAGAATGCCCCCTTTATTGTGTTCAGAGGCAGATTATATAGAGATAGCCACGCCCCGGCCAAACCCACCAGAAACCACTCTCCTGCCATCAGGAACTCCTGAAGGTCTCGTGCTCAGAGCAGCTGTAGGCACTCAGATCAGGGGATTACAAGAAATTCAGGATCTGGGGTCTCACTGCTCCTAGCAATTACTTATTAAGTTGTCGAAAATATTTGTATATGCTATAAAGATGTGTTTCTGCATAAGGCACCTTCTGAATGGGTCACAGCTAGGCAGGCAAAAATAGGCAGATTTCCAGGAAGAGAAAGGAAAAGAAGGGATCTCACATGGAGATACCAGAAAGACTTTGAAGAAGTCGGGCATACGGTACAGAGTAGAGGTGACTAAGCCGCATGGAAGAGTGCAGATGAATAAAAGCAGGTAATTTTAAGTTATAAGAGCTAGTGGGAAAAGCCTTAGCTAATGGTCAAGCTTTCATAACTAATAAATCTGTGTCAATATTTTGGGCTGGCAATTCAAAGACAATCTGATAAGAAAGTTTGCCGTATTTGGTGCCCGACATCTGCCGTCTAAGATAGCTTTCTGGCACACAGAGGAGAAGCTCATTTAAGAAGTCCTGCTACTAAGCATTTGAATGGTCCTTATAAGCCACAGTGGGTGGCATGCTATTTAGTGGCATAAAACTAGGTAGAAACATGTACTGCATGCAATGTGGACCCTGAAACTTCCCAGAGCTGGGGCTGATAGACCAGATCCACGCTGGGGCCCGCAGGCATGAGGCTCTGCTCTCACCCACCTGAAGGGGCAAAGCCAACTGCCAGGCCACAAGCAAAGGAGTGGAAGGAGAGCCTAGCAGGTTAAGGTATGGCTCACGTGGCCAAATAATGCTGCAGGTACTTATTCAAACCAGTTCCAGACACAGAACATCTAAAAAGGTACACTGTGTTTAAAAATATACTTAGGTGCTGAAAAAAGAAAAAGAAATGGATACAGATTGTCATAGAAAAAATAGTTTAGAAATAATAGTCTTTAAAAGAAGAGTAATGTAAAACTTAAAAGAAAAACAATGTAAAGATGGAAAAAAAACACAAGGTGTCTGGATCCTGTATGGTGCTTTGTTGACTTTGAATTTTTAAAATGCTAATGAGCAAAAAATAGCTGCTGAGAGAGATTATGAAAACTGCTATATTATAACAATGTCTTAACTTCAGAATGGAAGTCAAAGACTATGTTGTGTTCAGTGAGAGGTTTTGCTTTTGCTCCCACAGGAAAGTAAAAACTATGAATTTCTTCAAAATTAATAAAGAACAAATTTGATTTGGGGATACCTGACAATATTGGCCAGAGACATGAAGAAAAATATCAAAAAAATTACGAGACAGGTGATATATATATGTTGGTTTCTCTACATTGGAACAATTCTGAAAATGGATAAGAAATTATAAATCTTGTTGGCTACAGAGTCCTCATGACTTATTATTAGATGTCATCCTTTCATGTAGTATTTATAGAGGTTTGGTTATACAATCCAAATAGATTTATAGAGTTAGCAGATGTCTTTTACCTGTTCAAACATAAAACAAAATGTCATCTTTAGCTGACCTGTGCACACTGCACATTGCATACTTGTGTTAATGTATATATATATTTTACTATTAAAAGTTTGTGTGTTTGCAGAAAAAACACAAGAAACTAATAACGACAAGTAGCCCAGGTGATCCTGCCTTTCACAATGCCTCTGCTGCAGTTTGCTCAAAAGCTAGGCTTAGAACAATTTCAAAGCTGCCAGCTGAGATGGTAGAGTCTCATAGACTTTCCCATCACACAGAGACTAAACAAAAAATAATATAACTAGCTCTTCCATGACTTGATTATTATCCCAATTTTCTCAGGTTTCTTTTTTTGTTTGTTTGTTTGTTTGTTTGGTTTTCGAGACAGGGTTTCTCTATGGTTTTGGAGCCTGTCCTGGAACTAGCTCTTGTAGACCAGGCTGGTCTCGAACTCACAGAGATCCGCCTGCCTCTGCCTTAAATATAGTATCAGCCACAAACAACAGGAAGCAGTCTAGAGAACATGGCAGCCGCATTCCCAAAAGGTGGTTTCTGGTTATTCAGGGACAGATGAGTTATTCTCATCACTTATAGGGTTTGTTTGCAAATTGTAACTGGTCATAGTCAGAGAAAAAAAACTAAACAAATTAGATTATTAACCCCTTTCTGAGAAGAAAGAAAAGGGAGGTCCATAGGAACAATAGGATAAATGGGTAGATTACTGAATCTACTTTTAAACCAAAAAAGTAACTAACAGTCTCAAATATTTTGCATGGATATAAATTTTTTATATTGAAACAAATTCATTGTTATTTCTGTTATATTGTATATATGTTTCTACTCTTGTTTAAGATATTTTTGTATATTGGTACAAATTTAAGGTTATTTTGCTAGACTATATATGTTTCTACTCTAGTTTAAGGTATTGTACCTATGCAACTCATTTAAAAATGTAATGCAAAAAATAAAAATAAAAAAAATAAAAATTTAATGCATAGTTCTAGACCTTGAAAGGTATTATTAAAAATTATTCATGATAATTAAAAATGCGGGTTAGTAGTTAGTCATCTATAACAATCAAACTTATAATTATATTATCTGTTTTTTTCAAGATCATTTTTAGATACGTAGATAAATGATATTCAAACACTTTAGAGACCTATGGAATATGACATTTAAGATGTTTTAATTACATAAGGCATCTCACGACAATGAAATTTTCCAGCTCCTGGTAGTATTGATTTACTTAAAAAAAGGTTTGTGGGCATCGAAGATGCCTTTCATATGGAGTTTGATTTCACAGTGTCAAAGTCAGTCATTGGGCAAGAGATTTTCCTTGCCTTGACTGTTGAGAGTATGCTGTCTAAATTTATAAGCAGGATACAGAAGAATGTAACTGCTGGATTTTTCCAAGACAAGGTAGGCTAGTCATTCAAAATTCCTGCTTATATAAAGACTGTCAGATATTCTACTCCTGTAGGCTGAACATGGACGCCCCAACATTGCAGAGGAATTTTAGGCAACCAAATCTCTGTTATTTCTATAGTTTTTGAAGTTGTTTTCTCTGTATTTCCTGTTTACTCAGGTAGTATTTTGTCTTTCTTGGGCTTCTACTGTATATTGAAAAGTAGAGAGCCTTATTATTGTCTTTGTTATCTAACAAAGAAAAGAAACTTATAAAACATATGTAAAGTAATATAAAGTTTGAGAGGCATAAAAGCTTAAGCTGTTCATCTAAGAAAATGTTATAAGGTTGAGAAACATATGTTTAGGTTAGTAATAAGAATTGTGATTAAAAAGTGGTTAAGGCCTAAAACCCTATCTTATCAAGATAGAATAAATAATAGAGCATTTTCTCTGAGTATATCAAGTACAAATGAATTGAACATTGTGGGTGCACTTCTTACCTAATAATTATTATTGTTTTTTATAATTTTATTGATAGTTAAATACTTTCCTTTTTATTAAGACAAAAAGAGGTAAATGTAGAATATTTGTGTGCACCACAAAGACATATCTTTTCCTAAGATACCTTGTGATTGCTTTAATTAGAGACAAGTGGCAAATAGCTGGGCTGTGGAGGCTAGTCAGAATTTCTAGGAAGAGAGAAAAAGAGAAGGAATCTAGTTGCAAGGAGATGCCAGCGAAACTCTGAAGGTGTTAAAAATATGGTTCAGAGTAGTGGTAACTGAGCCACATGGCAGAACATGGAGTAATTAAATCTGGTTAATTGAAGCTATAGGAGCAAGTGTAACAAGCCTAAGGTAGTCTGCAAGCTTTCATGATTAACAAGAAGTTTCTGTCTCGATAATTGAGGACTGACTGGAACCACACATACTATTTATTGGTACTGTTTCCATTATGAGCATCATTTTTTCCTAAAACAAAGAGAACGTTCATAAAACAGTGATATCATGCTTAAGTATTTTAAAAAACTAAACGACAGAAGTCAACACAAGGTTCCTAAGCACTTGAGAGAAATTTTCAGAATTCTGTTTGTTCACGTGGTATCAGACTTCGGATGTTTTATAAAAAAGCCAACAGAAAATTTATTCTGTTGCTGAGTCAGAACCTTAGCAACATCCAAGTAGAAAATAACCTCAAAGAGGGTGGGAAGTAAACGCACAAAAAGGATTTATCTTTATAATTGTACGCTAAATGAAAGGTAAACATTGCTCTCATAAGCAGACATAAAGTCTGACATACATTTTATTAAGCAACACTGTTGAGAACTAAAGCTGATTAGTTGCGAAAGTTGGAAAAATGACTGCACCTCAAAGAGTGGTCATCTGTCAACTGCACAGCACAAATTGGAGGGTGACAGTTGTCAACCTAGCAGCAAAGAAGGTAGAACCTCCAGCAAAACCCATTATAGGATGTCCTGTCGCAGTATTTCCGATCCACATCAGTTCAGACCTATTTGGATGTGGCGGAATAACACCATTTCCTCACAGCTGATCTACTAATTAGTTGATCTACTGATGACATCAATGTTGAATTATTGTAAAATCACTTATGTTTTAGAAACTATTTCTCCTCATAACATTCATAAAATATAACTGTTCTATTTTGACAGAGAATTTTAATTTTAACTCATTTCATATAAAGATGTTGTAATAAGTTAATGGGCAAAGTTTCCCAAAATGGGTATCTGATCTGATACTTTGATATATTGTGTTATTCTTGAATATTAAACAATGAAACATTTTGGAAAAATTCTTCTCTTGTTTTGCAAATAACTCCAAACTCTAAACGAGTTTACATAACTTTATTTTGCTGGCTCTCACAGTGCTAACCTGTTTCAACTGCTCCCTAATTTTCTATTTATAAAGTTGGCTCCTTTTACTCTTAGCATGTTGAGTCAGGGTAAGCAAAATTAGTTTGCAACACCTGGCCTAGAAAATTTAGCTCCTGAGCAATCCTGTCCCCAAATTAAAATAATTTAGAGTTTTATCTCATGGCTGCAGTATAAAAATAAAGCCATCTGGGAGTATTTTCTTGAAAGTTGGTGTACCAACTAAGAAAAAGTTTATTGATTGCATAAATATATGTAACTCTCCAGTGAACAGTAGCATTTCTGCCAGTGGATCCAAGTCAGCAAAAAGATTTGAAATGTAAATTGTTGCCAAAAGCCTTTGAGTTCCAGATCTACTTTGGAAAGACTAACTTTTAAAACAGTGCTTAAGATAGCACTACCTTTGCTTGATCATCAGTTGGATCAACTATCTAAGTACATATGGGGCATTATCTTATTTCATATCCTTATTGTTTCTACTTTCAAATGTGAAGTTTAAAATTTTTATCTCTTATAAATCAAAGTAGGTTACTTTTAAATTCTATCATTTTGCTAATAGTGGTGTATGAAGTTATTTGTTGAAAGAGATGCTTGATTTTTTTTCTAAAATATTTATCATCACTGAGGAAATCCACTTTATAAATATTCCCTAGTATACTAAATATAACATAAATAGAGGTTGAGTGTTAAAGATTCTAATAATAATAGTCAGGAGAAATGATGATTATCTAGAACCCAAAGGGTACAAATTAGTAGTCTGCCACCCCAGCAGAAGAGTTCACAGGTCCTCGGACTGTCTATCAAAATGAAACATTAATTAATCTCAAACCCACTGAGTTCCTGAAATCTAGCCCAATTTCTCATGGGAAATTATCCACTCTACTCTGTCTAAAATATGGATCAGCCCATCTCTGATCAAGTATCTACTTATCTGGCCATAACCAATAAGGCAAGATCATCAAGAAAGCAAGATGAGACGTTTCAAGCAGTTTTACCAAGAAGGATACACGAGGAATAAACCTGGGATTTTCAATAACCTAGATGCCCCTGTTTATTTTCTCAAACACACTTCTGAAATATCATTTATGCAATAATATGCTTCAACAGTAGATGCTAAAGAAGCCAACTTTTTAAATAGGCTCAGGAGGGTACAAAGGTCTTATATTTTCTACCAATACAGAAATCTGAATCACTCGTGTTTAATATCATTATTAATGAGGTTGTATTTAAGTGCCTAATTTTACATTATATGTTTTATATTTCTCATACTTTGAAATGAATTCCTTATTACTTACTACCGTTTTTTTTCTCATGGAACAACTAATCTTTGTCTGTCCATTCTTGTAATTCTGTTTTAGTGTTTATGGTTTTGCACCTTTCTATCATTTTATTATTTTGAGCTGTTTACTAAAGAGCAGAAATGTGCCGACCTTGGTATTATTGAGTTGTGGGTAGCCGTGGTTGGTTGCCCGAGTTTCTGGAATGTAGCTTAACCATTATTTCCCTGAGGTGTAGCCTGTAAACCAGTCAGTACCCATGGCCCTTGCAATGATAACATCTGGTTCTCGGCGTTATCAGTGTTTCCTGTAGCTGATACTACTACTCAAGTGATTTTACTATAAAGTCCTTTCAAAGTCACACAGAGTTTGCGTATAACTAATACACCTGGGAAATTAAGATGTCTGTGTGGACATAAGAGCTTGTTCTACAGAGCTAGAGTCTTGAGTTCCATACGCAAGACCCAGGGAAGGGGAATCCGAGAACTTGCTCTCGTGAATTGTTCTGTGACCTAAATACTGGCCTAGGCATGCTGCTCCCACACAAATATGTGTACCAAACACAGACTAGTAATTACGTACAGTTAAAAATTAAGGGAGCCGGGCGGGGGTGGCGCACGCCTTTAATCCCAGCACTAGGGAGGCAGAGGCAGGCGGATTTCTGTGAGTTTGAGACCAGCCTGGTTCCAGGACAGGCACCAAAGCTACAGAGAAACCCTGTCTCGAAAAACAAACAAACAACAACAACAAAAAATTAATGAACTGCATGATACTTCACATTCTTATGTTTGCCATGCTAAAAAGTTGCAACCATATTCTATGTTGATATGTTTGGTTTGTGTATTTTCAAAGAACAATAACATTTCTAAAAAGCTTAAGAGGCCAAATGTTTCAAACTTGATGGCCCTTGGCTATGATAAAGAAGAACTCGGTGAAAATAATATTTCTTAGTTCATAGTTATCTGTAAATGTCTTCAGTTTGACTGTATCTCAAGTGATGTTTCTGCTGCTATAGAATTTTATGATACCTGTTGTTTCTCAAGCATGTCTGTCGTCATTCTTATCTTATGCTTCAATGAAATGTACATTTTCTCTTAGAAAAAAAGTTAGCATAGATAAAAAGAAACAGGTTAATGAGGTTAATGTAAGCTATGAAGCTAGTTAGGACAAGCACAAGATAAGGTTTTGTTGTGGGATGTCCTCCTGCTCCTCCAGCCAATAGCTGCTGAGATACCAGCCCATTGGGGAGTGGTCTCTCTCCCTTTAAATGTAAAAGAACGTTTATAAACCATATTTGGGAACATGGGCGCAGTTTTTTCTCTCCAAACTGCTTGCTGCTGAATGGGGGCATTGTTAATGATTTTAGGGTGTAACCTGTGTGCCAGGTTTATCTCAATTGGCAGTTGAGTGAAGTAATTTTTTGAGGGTATTCACAGGAACTTTTCGGGAGGTCGTGGTCTATCATACCAAATCAGGATAAATGCAATCCACAAGGTCTGATACTCTGTGAAAACAAAAGCAGAATCTCTTTTCCAAAGTATCATATCCTTAGATCCAAATTTTGAAATCATACCCTCATGATATCCGTTCTGGTTCCACTTGGCAGCCCATATAATGAAATGTCTCTCTGTACTTAGCTCCTTCACAGTAAAAAATTTTAAAGAAAACACAATGTACATAATCCAGACTCTCTGTGAATTTTCCATTTTTACGTGGCTTATTTTTATTCTATCACTTTACTTTATTCTGTCTCTTTAAAGACTTTACCTTTCTTTTTTAAACATTAACTTTATTTTCTATATTCTTTTTCTTCTCTCTCCCAAGCCTACGTACATTCATCCAACAGTGTTACTCATTTAGTGGTCTGAATCTGTCCTATTGTGAATCTGCAATTTTTTACTATCCAGGAGCACTTTTGATTTGCGCCTTTAAATCACTAGGCGCTTAAGAATCTAAGCTGTGACATTCCTAGGTTAACTTTTTGCTTTTTGAGCATATATCTTTGACCTGGAATAACTCTGTAGATCGGGCTGTCTTTGAACTCTCAGAGATCCGCATACATAGCCTTTAAGTCTCTGTGTCATGATTTGAAACTGGTTGGTGCCCCTTCCCCCCCAAAAGAGCCTGCTAAAGTCAGAGGCATTTCATTTTAAATATTTTAAAAATATTTAATTTCTAAATACTTTTAGTATTTTTTTATCACAAAATTCAGTTTACTTATTTATAATGTCCTCAAATGATTGGGCTGATGAGATGACTCATTAGGGAAAACGATTGCCATGCAAGTCTGACCACCTAGCTTAATCCCCAGAACCCACAATGGAAGGAGAAAAGAAAACTGTCCTCTGACCTCCACAGAGTTGAAAAGGCATATGTGTGCTCCCTCTGCATACATACACATATCTACACACATTCACACACACAAGGAAAACAAATAAAATATAATTAAAAATAATGTATAAAAATTCTGTCAAAAATGAATCATGTTAAAACTTTGCGTAGTATCATTGGGTTAATACAACTTAGAATTATTTCCTTTAAAATAATCTGCATTTATTGGTATTTTAGTTTGTATTCTATCAAAGAATGCTTGTAATTAATTCTTTCATATAAGTTTGACCAAGTACAGTTTTAATAAATCATAGCATGAAAAACAAGATAATACCATATTTAGGAAAAATAAAGTACGTGATAGAAATAATTCCTCACAATAAAAATTTGATCTATGACAACATCTATCTTATTTACAATTTTCACTGATTGCTTAAAATCAGCAAACTATTTAATTTTATTTACTCATCTAGTACTTTGTTTTATTGACTAGATAGAACTATATTATATAATTTAATGTTGTGCTGTAGCATAATTTTAATCACTTAATCTATAGAGCTTATTATTTTATAGGAAGCACAATTATATGTACATATCAGTAAATATGTATCCTATTTCATTATTATATCTAATAATAGATTTGATAAATAAAAATTCAAAAAATATTACATGAGAAATAATATTTATGCAGATAAATTTAAATGATGTATAAACATGAATTCATAAACATAAATTTCACGACCAACTAGAAGATGCTTCAATGTTTTCCTAAGAGTAATTACTCAACCACCATTTTTTGGTTGTGCTCAGAGTAGAGTGATTTAAATGTCAGGTATTCACTTAGAATCTCTTATTCTTGTCATGATTGCTTTAAGTTTATCTTATTTTAAAAACGGCATGAAGACAGCTTTCTTGAAAAACTGTCATAAAATAAAATAAACTCTACCATTCTAATGATTGCTTCAGTTTTATTCTGTGATTAATTGATGTGACTTATTGATTTAATCTTTATTTTGTGCGATAGGAACTGAGAACAGGGCATTATGCCTGCTACTCATGCGATATACTACTGAGCCCTAACTGAATTCTTCAGGAATATCCCCACTTAAAAATTTATGGAAGATTTTGCTGTGTAGTTCATTACCTAATCTGTTTTAAAGATTGTTTTCTTTTTTTTTTTTTTTTGAATTTTCGAGACAGGGTTTCTCCATAGTTTTTTTGGTTCCTGTCCTGGAACTAGCTCTTGTAGACCAGGCTGGCTTCAAACTCACAGAGATCCGCCTGCCTCTGCCTCCCGAGTGCTGGGATTAAAGGTGTGTGCCACCACCGCCCGACTTGAAGATTGTTTTCAATATAAAAAAAATGATGTTACTGAGCTTTCCTACTATTTCACTAATTTCTTCTTCTATTTAGGTGGGAAAATACACATAGTTATAATATTATATTCAGTAAGTAAAATGCATAAAACATTTTACCTTATATTTTTACTTTGTAATCTTTCACTTTACTCCTTATAAGGACTTTGCTGTAATTTTATGGCTATTCATTTCTTAGAAAATATCTCAGGTTTGTTTCTGTACATATATTTTGCACATAAAATGCTTCATGAATCATATGTCAGAGCTTGGATGGCTTGGTATCACATTAGAATATGTGTGCTGAAGAAAACAATATTTTAGTCCTACATAATTTAGTCTGCATTACAAGTGGTGAGTAAGCCTGAGATATTTGTACACATCCTCAAAGTTCACCATCCCAAAGTGCTTCGTTAGCTAAGCAGGTTTGCACATAGAGGAGCCGGCACATCAAATTCCAGTAAGGCTAATTTAAGCCTTACTTTCTCATTTTCAAGTACCATGATGTAAAATGTTGTTATTCTTTATAATCATCAATCATAGAAAGATTAATAGTATGATAGATGAATAAGTGATACCAACAGATTGATATGTGATTGGTAATTAGATGGACTGAGCCATAATGGACAGACAAGCTATACATAACATTCTACTCAAGTAACAGACATCTGGAGGTGATTTTAGTAGTTGGTTGGTGCTGAAAATGTTTTGATATGGGTATGATTACTTGGTATCAATCTATCTTTTCATTGTCCAAATGGCCAGTCTTTATTTGAGTATATAGCAACTGATTTTAATGATCTATTGACATATGGCTTTTATTAAACCTTATGCTGTATAATTCCTCAAAGTGTTCGTGGTTTCCATTTTGAAATGACAATCATTAAAAACATTTTTAAAAAGTAAGAGAAAGAAATTCAGTTGTCACAAATGTCTTATAAACTAATCTCATTCTTTAAGACCTGAACAAGGATGAGAATGGACATGCCAACCTAAAAGGGGAAAATCTTATGGGGCCTCAAACCTAGACAAGGAACTACAAACAACAAAGAAATGTTGCCAGCAGGAGAAACAGTCTTCCAGAGGGTACAACCCCAAATGGTCACACCTGAAATCATATATACACAGATAATTTTAAATAGAGTAAGTATATTCTTAATATAATATAACAAATATTGATATATTTATAAATATATATGTATGTATATATATATATCAACACTAAAAAAGATAAATACATATCAACAATTAACGAAATAGAGCCCAGCCATTAATTTGAAAGAGAGAATAGTGATGGATATATGAGAGGATTTGTAGAGTAGAAGTCTTCTAATTAAAATATAATCTACAAAAATAAAAAATGCATCAAAACAAACATAATACACCAAAAGAAGCAAAATATATCTATGTTTCATGGATATAATTCTTGGTGATGATCTTCATTCAGTAATTGACTTAGTTGTTTTCCCCTTTGTCTTCAAAATTTTATTTGCCATGGAAAGAGGAGTCCTTTAAAAAAAGATGAAGATCATTCTGTATAGTCTATTAATGGAATTACATAAAAATTATTAAAGATTTATATTTACTCATTTACATGTTATATATAATATACATATTATCCATAAGATTGTTTTCATACACCAGTAATTTATGTTTTATCATGAGGCTAAAATTCATTTTCCCTCTTTAGAAAATTATCTTCCAAAACCTCTCAATAACATTTTTTAGGAGAAATATTCTTCACTATTATTAGATTACATCTACCACAAACTTCTAACTTACTCTGAAACTCCTGTTTACAATTCAAAATGACAAAAATCACAATGGGATTAATTTTCTCCACATCAGATGGGTTTACATTTAAACACATGATGAAGTAGGAGTACCACTTTATCAAACAAGAATTATATTAAATGCAGTCCTGGATGGGTTAGCAAATAAGTTAGTCTCCCACTGGTTCAGGCATGCAGAGGAAGTTTAATTTTCTCTCTGAGTTCTGGTTGCCTCCTTCCCCCACTTCCTTGCACACCTGGAGTATTATAACCTTGTAAACGCAAAATTACATTGCACTCAGTCTCCTGTAACTTTTCCCCAATCAAAGCAAACACAATAGAGAGAGAGTCATCGTCTCCCACAGCAACAACGCACCAACAGCTTATCGGCTCACGGTGGTGTCATACCATCCAATATTTCCAGAGCGAAATAACTTTACAAATGAGTCCTGTCGATTCTTTACACCATGAAAATCATTAGCAAGGATAATTAACCGAGACTCTAGTGATGAATACAGCTGCATTACCGATCAGTGCAATAAAGAACAGAAGCCTCTAATTACAGATATAGAGTTTTGAAGCTACGGAGAAATGTAATTTAATGTTGCTGCCCAGATTCCACAAAGCTTAACACAAGTGTACAGTGAATACAGTTAGGTCTTCCCACGGATAATGCTTTTGGGTCCAGTCCAGGTGGAAGAAAGCATGCCCATCTGTTAGAAGCAACTTGAGAAAGAAAAAAATGCCTAAGAAAAAAAATTTCAAAAAGCAAACCTGCTTATGTAGTAGTAGGGGCAGCGGCGGGGCTGCGTCCCCAACACCCCAGCCACCTGCTAGCTTATGCCCGAAATAACAATACACAAACTGTATTTATTTAAACACTGTTTGGCCCATTTATATCTAGCCTCTTCTAGGCTAACTCTCACACCTGGACTAGCCCATTTCTAATATTCTATGTAGCACAGCTAGGTGCGCTTACCGGGAAGATTCTAGCCTAACTCCATCCTGGGTCGAAGCTTCATCGAGTGTGTCTGCTCAGGAGCCGGAAGCATGGCGTCTCTCTGAGGCGTCTGCTCCTGAGAGGAGAGCTGTGGAGTCTGAGCTCACTTCCTCTTTCTCCCAGCATTCTGTTCTGTTTACTCCTCCCACCTATGTTTTAACCTAGGAGGGCCAGCCAAACAGTTTCTTTATTTCTTAACCAATGAAATCAACAGATTGATATATGACACTCCCACATCATGCTTAAGTAATTGTATAGGTGCTCTCAGAAATACCCTGGCCTTTTATCACATTTTTTGGCAATTTCTTTGAATTATCAAAAGGCTAAAAGTGCTTTGGGGGGACATACAGCATATAAATGGCATAAATGATAAAACGCCACTCAGTATCAGAATCCACAGTCTCTTATCATTTTCTGTTTCTTATACACAAAGTATACCTTTCTTCAACTACAGTGAAAATACTGAGCTATAAATGCATTTCCAAAGAAAACTTGATGATATGAATTGTGTGAGTCTATTCTTAAAATGCAGTGTAATGCAGTGTGCAACAATTAAATAATCTAGGATCTAGAGTTAGTGCAACAGTTAATAATACCAAGAATACCTGTTACAGAAGACCAGGGTTCTATTCCCAGCTCCTATGTCAGGTGGTACATACTTGCCTCAGATTCTGGCTTCAGGGATTTGATGCCACTGAACTACAGAAAAACCTTCAATATTGTGTGCACTACCTTCCCCCAATATAAGTCATTAAAAATAAAATAAAATTTGCAGATTGGAAGATAGCTGGGAAGAAACAGGTCACAGGAGTGACAGATCAACCGAAAGTAGGGAGTTGGGGGTGGGGGTTGGGGCTGGTCCTGACAACTGATTGCAGTGACAACGCCAGGTGATTTTTGTCAACCAATAACTCCAAGGAAAATGAACGGCGACTGGATGTCTAATACTGGTTTGTCGAGCCCTGGGTCTGTCATTTACTGCTCTATGTCCTGCTGTGACCCTTCATTGTGAATCAGTCTCAGTGCATGTCTTAGAAGTGTAGCATCTTCGTCAGTAACACATACTTGAAATGCATATAAATTGAAATTGTTTACATAGAATAACACACAACTTTCTCTTCTGGATATCCCCTATTATCAGATCTTCCCCATATGTAATCCACATTTAGTTCTTAATACAATGGAATATATTCATTTTAAATGAGTTGTTGTGTAAAGTACAGGATAAGGATCTAATGTTATTGTTCTATATATTGATATCCACTTTTGAAATCATCATTTCTTTTTTTGATTTCTTTTATTTTATTTTATTTTTATTATATTTTATTTTTTTATTGACAAAAGGAAAAAAGTTTCCCCCTCTTCCCAGCCTCCCATTTCCCTCCCCCTCCTCCCACCCTTCTCCCCTTCTCCCACTCCTCCCCCCTCCCTCTCCAGTCCAAAGAGCAGTCAGGGTTCCCTGCCCTGTGGAAAGTCCAAGGTCCTCCCCACTCCGTCCATGTCTATGAAGGTGAACATCCAAACTGGCTAGGCTCCCACAAAGCCAGAAGATGAAGTAGGATCAAAACCCCGTGCCATTGTCCTTGGCTTCTCATCAGCCCTCATTGTTCGCCATGTTCACAGAGTCCAGTTTTATCCCATGCTTTTTCAGTCATAGTCCAGCTGGCCTTGGTGAGCTCCCAATAGATCAGCCCCCTTGTCACAGTGGGTGGGTGCACCCCTCGTGGTCCCGACTTCTTTGCTCTTGTTCTCCCTCCTTCCGCTCCTCATTGGGACCTTGGGAGCTCAGTCCAGTGCTCCAGTGTGGGTCTCTGTCTCTATCTCCATCTATCACCAGATGAAGGTTCTAGGATGATATGCAAGATATTTGTCAGTATTGCTATAGGATAGGGTCGTTTCACGTTCCCTATCCTCATGTGCCCAAGGAACTAACTGGGGACATCGCCTTGGGCTCCTGGGAAGCAGTCTAGGTTCAAGTCTCTTGCCAGCCCTAAGGTGGCTCCCTTAACTAAGAATTGTGCTTCCGTGCTCCCCTATCCAGCCTTCCTTTATCCCAATCATCCTGTTTCCCCAGGTTCCCCCCATCCTCCCCTTCTCACTTTTTTCTCCCCATCTCCCCTTACCCTCAACCAACCCCACCCCCAAGATCCCACTTTTCTCCCCGGCAATTTTGTCTACTTCCCATAGGTAAGAGGATAACTATATGTTTTTCCTTGGGTTCACCTTCTTATTTAGCTTCTTTAGGTTCACCAATTGTAGACTCAGTGACTCTTATTTATGGCTAGAAACCAATTATGAGTGAGTACATCCCATGTTCATCTTTTTGGGTCTGGGTTACCTCACTCAGGATAGTGTTTTCTATTTTCATCCATTTGCATGCAAAATTCAAGAAGTCATTGTTTTTTACCGCAGCGTAGTACTCTAATGTGTATATATTCCACACTTTCTTCATCCATTCTGCCACTGAAAGACATCTAGGTCATGGGCACAAGAGATCGCTTCCTAGGTATAACCCCAGCAGCACAGACATTAAGGGCAACATTGAATAAATGGGACCTACTAAAACTGAGAAGCTTCTGTAAAGCAAAGGAAACTGTCACTAAGACAAAAAGGCAACCTACTGACTGGGAGAAGATCTTCACCAACCCTGCAACAGACAAAGGTCTGATCTCCAAACTATATAGAGAACTCAAGAAACTAGACTTTAAAATGCTAATTAACCCAATTAAAATATGGGGTGCTGAACTGAACAGAGAATTCTCAATATAAGAAGTTCAAATGACTAAAAGACACTTAAGGTCATGCTCAACCTCCTTAGCAATCAGGGAAATGCAAATCAAAACAACTTTGAGATATCATCTTAAACCTGTCAGAATGGCTAAAATCAAAAACACCAATGATAGCCTTTGCTGGAGAGGCTGTGGAGGAAGGGGTACCCTCATCCATTGCTGGTGGGAATGCAATCTTGTGCAACCACTTTGGAAATCAGTGTTTCGGTTTCTCAGGAAATTCGGGATCAACCTACCCTTGGACCCAGCAATACCACTCTTGGGAATATACCCAAGAGATGCCCGATCATATGACAAAACCATTTGTTCAACTATGTTCATAGAGGTATTATTTGTAATAGCCAGAATCTGGAAATCATCATTTCTTAACTAGGCTATTTTTCTAGTATCTATTTATTGATAGTTTTGGCAAAATTAAGTCTCCAAAGCCACAATTCTAGAGCTTATTTCTAGGTATTTTATTCTATTCCATTGTTCTGTCTATCTGATTGTGCTAGTGGTACACTCTTGTGTTGGGTTACCTCCCTAATGATTTACATGTTGTATTTTAGTTTCTGTTTCATTAATTTCTGCCACACTTCTTTTAATGTCTAGCAGTACATTGTGTTTGAGGTTTTTTCTTTTGTTTTCTTTGTCTTGAAAAACATCATTAGGTCTTTTGCAATCTCTATGATTTTCATATGTAAAGATGCATATCTGTACACTTTCTTTGTTGGGCTTTATTGGATAATTACTGATATTCTATCTCATCATTTTTGTTTGATTTGAGGAATATCTAAATTTCTTCCCTGATTACTATAAGACTCACTCTTCAAAAGTGTACTATTCAAATCTCCAATTGTGTTGTTTCATAGGTTCTTATTTCAAACGTCATTCTATCATAGTCTTTAAGATACATGTGTATATATATATACATATATAATATATAAATTATTTTGTATTGAGGTATTTCTTTGCGACTTATAATTTGTTTAATTTTAGGGACTATATTTTGCCATAAACAATAATGTGAAATTGTATTATATTGAGTAGAATTCTGTATATAGATATTAAGTACAGTTTTTTAATTTTTATATTTATATATGAAATTTAAATAAAAATTTGCAGCAATTCCAAATTACTATCTAATAAAAAATAAGCATAATGTATAGTTCTTCCTTACAAAAGAAATGGAAAGGTATGCCTACTTACATTAAATAAAGGACTAAAAACGTTGTCTTAATGAGTAGATAGATGATACATTAGATACACGCATGCACACACACACACGAACAGAGGTAGGGGAAGTCTGTCAAAGGTGACAGAAGGATGAAAGGGTCTCATTTGGCATCAGGGGTGTGAGGCAGATGCTCGCATGGCATCCACAGTCAGGAAGCAGAGACAAAGGCTGGCACTCTGCTCCCTTTCTTCTGCTTATTCAGTCTGGGATCACAGCCCATAGGATGGCGTTGCCCACAGCTAGGGTGGGTCTTCCTGCCTCAATATCCCAGTCTAGAAAACTCCCTCACAGGCCTGCCCAGATGATTGTCTCCTGGGTGACTCCACATCTGTCAGAAGGATGCAACTGTCCAGCAGGAATTCACGGGTCATTGATGGGGTTCCTTACCCTCTGCCGCTCTGCAGTCAGGCTCTGTTTGCACCAGGGCTTCACTCCAGTCTTGAATGGCCCTGGGTTCCTGTGTCTGGCTTCCAAGTAGCACCCCAGACCTGACAGTGGGTGGTGTAGCACTTTTTTTTAAACCTCCATTAGTCAGGAACTCATTCCAATGCTTTATATATATAAAGGAAATAGATGTGATAAGAAAATAATCAACAGGTGCTATTACTAGTGAATGAATATTTAATAAAAATCAAAATATTTGCAATGTTTTAAGGTAACTCTTTGCTTTCTTTTAAAATCACAACACAAAAGGTAAAGAAAATTATGATTCAAACATTTAGTAAGCATTTCCTTAAAAACATGATCTAATATAATAACACGGGTACTGAGATAAAGCAAAATCACATTCTTTCTTTTCACTTATTGAGGACAAAGAAACAAAAATATTCCCATAGAATCCTTCTCTAAGTGTATAAATTAAATTTATTCATAAAATCTAGCAGGTAAATCCAGATTGATCGGCAGTTAGGAAATGGCTGACCTTTAACTTTAAAACAAATTACAATCATGAGAGTCAGAGAAAGATTGAGGATGGAGAATCTCTGAAGAGACACAGCAAATAAATCTCATTCCTCACCATGTGAGTTTGATAGATAAGATACACAGACGAATTTACTATAGGAAAAAAGATAACAGGAATATTTTTAGGACCTGGAAGCAGTGTTAATTTGGAAAAAGCCTGGATGAATTTTTATGTCTTTGGAGAGAAAATATGGGAAATCATCTAATAATGGAAGTTTAAGAATGCTCTTCTATGCTCAAAGTATCTGTGAGTGGGAGGCAGGTAAGAATTTTACTCTAATAGAAAAATTGGAGACAATTGAAAAGGAAAAAGTACCAAAAATTATTTGAAAGCAATTAAAATCATTTAGGCTTAGTGTAGATACCCAGAAAACCATGAGTTATTTGATTATTGGATAAAATGTTATTTATTTCTTAACTTTAAATTTTTTCTGCTATTTTTAACTATTTTTTGGTTTCATTATGAATGTAGGTATTGGATATATTTAGAGGGGGATTTAAAATAAAATAGTATATTGCATGAGAAAGAGAAATTTGAATAGTTCAATGCAGTTTGGGGAGCTTATTTTTTTTATCAGGGATAGCTTAATATAGCTTTATTTATCTAAGAGTTTCAGGGATGAGGCTGGAGAGATGTCTCAGAGGTTAAGAGCACTGGCTGTTCTTCCAGAGGTCCTGAGTTCAATTTCCAGTGACCATACGATGGCTCACAACCATCTATGAGATCTGGTGCCCTCTTCTGGCAGGCAGGCATACGTGCAGACAGAACATTATATACATAATAAATAAATTTTAAAAAGGGTTTCAGGGAGAATGATGGAATGACAGAGAAATGTCATGCTACAAAGAAAATTTTTGATAAGTATCATTGGTTAGGATGATAAGTATCATTGGGGTTTACAGTTGGGTTGGTCGTTGCCTTTCTCCTCCGGTAGGTTGCAGAGTATTGATCACTAGGTAGCAGGGAAGAAGACTCTATTTAGAGGCCAGTTTAATTTCTTCATGTTTAATGAGAATTAAAACTGCTATCTTCAGCGATAGGGCCTTATCCTCAGTTATTGGAGAGCCACCAATAGCTCTGGCAATAGCCTGAGATGGTTGAGGGTTTTTAGAAGACCCCTTTGGCCAGTAACTCAACTAGATGTAACCTATTCCTGACACTAGAGGTTTTGCTTAGTGGAAAAAGATATCTAGCACCAACATACGATTTTAAAGATATTCAGAAGGTTCAAATATTAAAAGGCAAGACAGTTGGATCACCTAATCCTAATAGACTTATATATATTCATTGGCAGCAGATAACCTCTAAAAATCTTTAAGCATGTGGCTAATTTTTTTCTGATTCATCTTTGTCCATAAATATGCAAACAGGTACAAACTTCCAATGTACTGAGGATTGCCATTGGCCCCCTTTGGCCAACCCCCTTATCCTGTTGCAAGTTCAGTGAGCTGGCACTCGTTTTGCACCCCGGGATGTTTACTTTGGCGTATTTTGTTACTGATCTTCTAATGTCTGCTGTTTGGTAATAAAGTCCCACCTGGGGTTTCCAACCAACAGCAATTTACATTTAGTTTTACAGTCTGTGCTTTGCAATCTTAGTGCCTTCTCTTCTGTCTAGCTGAGGATAGTTGCTCCTAGGCACACCTGAACCTGAAATGAACCGACAATAGTTTACAGTTTTTCATCATGCCAAGCAGGAGACGAACACAATATAAGCCAATCTCAGCTCTCTGAACAGCTGTTGCTTTAAGGTGATATTGCTAAAGAACTCTACAACAGAACCAGGCAAATGCCATCCCTGTAAGGATTCTACTAGATGTTGGAGATTTCCAGCTGGAAACTTAATTGTAATTTAGACAGAGCATTCAGAGACAGCTTTTGTGCTGCTCGTCTCCATACTTTTATTGAATTGGATAATTTAATCAATAAGTTACAATACTCTCTGGCGTGAAACTATAAAATTCTAGGAGTAGATCAATTTGACATCTGTTTGCTGGCTTCTCTTCCTTCCTGTATTGCCATTCTTCCAGGACTTTATGGCATACTTTCTCTCTGTCAGTCACACATTGATGTGCTGGCTGGCAATCTACTTTTTAGACTTTGTCCATATCGATCAGGAATGTATTCAACCTTATTACTATTCACACACACACACACACACACATATAATACACACATACACATACACATACGCACACATACACAGTCACTCACAGCCTCACAGCCTCTATATACAGTAGAGAACGTAGAGTGATTTAGAAAGTATTTTAACAACGTTTGTTACACGATTTGAGTTTGGATTAATGAAAGTTTTAAGAAAAAATGTCACTAAAGGAAAGCAATTCAAAGACTCAGTACTTCGCAAACTTATTTCACCTTAGCATGCTGAGTAGCAGTTTTCTTTAGGACACTTTCATACACTCCTGGCTTTGGTTGAGTTTATCCAGTGCTTCCTCTCTCCGTTCTCCCTGATCCCACCCCAGCTCACACCAGTACTATTCATTCCAGTGGCATCATTTCTGTTTGCTATCTCCTGTATTGGAAGATCTTATAGATGTAGGTATTAGATAATCTTCTGACTATCACTTCATCCACTAGTGACTACCACACATCAGCTGGGAAGAAGCATGCTTAATTCTGCTATGTTAAATTGGGTGATGATCTTCCGTCTGTGCTCACACATGACCAGGGATTGCTCCAGTTTTGTCTCTATCATTCTGATCAGAGACATGTCTTATCTGATTTAGAAAATAATATTGACAGGGGACTTGAAGACCTGTCTGAAAATAAATGACCGGTCCCTGGATGTGGAAGCTGTTCTCTTTCTCTCTCTTGTAGATCTTTAAGAATTCTAAAGAATTCATTCATTATGTATACAATGTTCTACCTGTGTGTATGCTTGCAGGCCAAAAAGAGGGCCAACATGTGGTTGCTGGGAATTGAACTCGGGACCTCTGGAAGAGTAGCCAGTATTCTTAACCACTGAGTCATCTCTTAACATAAGATTATTTTAAAAATAAAAGAAGAATATAAAAAATATTAAGGGATAAGCATAAGAAAATGTTCACACATTTTGAAGATTTCTCATAGTGAGGCTTGTCCTTTGGTTTATTTATTACCAGAAAAATTTGCAAAGCATGGAACATTTTCCTATTTCTTTTTTATTGTTTTATAATTTCATATGCAAATGTGTTTTGAATAAAATCATCCCCCTCTTATCCAATTCTTCTGTCATCTCCCCTACTTTCTTTCTACACTGGCATGTACTTTTGAATCCATATATTGTTGCCTGCCAATTCAGGGGTCAGACCATCTATTTGGGCATTGGTAACCTTTCAGAGTTATAAAGTTTTCATTTCTGTAGGTCTTTCGTGTTCTTGAGTACAAGGTAATTTCTTTCTAAAGCTGTTGTGAATCACTATTTTCTCCTGATTATTTCTTGGTATGTCTTTTGTTTGTATATAGGAAGGCGGATGATGTTTTGTTAATTTTGAAACTTACTGTTTTGCGGGATATGTATCAGCTACAAAGGTTTTCTGATGGCTTTTTTGATGACTTTTACGCATATGACCACACAGTCTGCAAATAAGGATTCTCTGAGTTTTCCCTTTCATATTTGTATCTGCTTTGTGTCATGTTTGATCTTACATCTTTAGTTAAGATTTCAAGCATTATGTTGAATAGAAGGGGGAGAGTGGGCCCATCCTTGTCTTGTTCCTAATTGTAGTGAAAATTCTTAGAGTTTTTTCTTTTAAGAATAGTGTTGGATGTGAGCTTTTGTAACTTTTCTTTATTATATTGAGATGTGTTGCTGCATCTGCAGATTTTCTTTGGAAATTTTACTATGAAGAAATGATGGATTTCATTAAAGATCTTTTCTGAATCTATATGGTTTCTGTCCCTGAGTTGACTTATCTGCTGGATTCTGTTTATTAATTAATATGTTCAGAAAATTTTCTACATCCATAGCATGGAGATTATTTGATCATAGTATGCTTTTTATATATGTTTTTTTCAATTTGACTTGTTAATATTTTAATTATTTTCATCGACATTCATGAGTGAGATTGTTTAGTGGTTCTCTTTTGCGGGAGGGTCTTCTTTCTTTGACTATGATCTCAAGGGAATCCTAGCTTTGGAAAAAGAATTTGGAAGTGTTTTTTCCTTTCCTAATTTACAGAATAACTTGAGCATTATTGTGTTAGTTATCTGAAGGTCTTGTGGTAGAATCCTCTATGGATACATCTAGCACTGTGCTCCGGGCCCCCTTCTTAAGATTTTTTTAAGTAGTACTTCTATTTCTTTGTTTGTTATGGGTCTGTTAAAATTGTTTACTTCATCCATATTTAATTTTGGTAGGTCATGTGCATCTAGAAAATCACCCATTCCTTTTCAATGTTTTGTTTGATTGAATGTAGAATTTTAAAGTATGTCTTTGAGATTCTAAGAATTTTTTAAGTGTCTTTAGTGATATCATCCCTTTTTTTTCTTGGCAATACAGAAACCTCAGTCAATGAATGATGCCCAGTGTATGGACAACTGCATCCCCAGAAAACCTGAGAGCTTGGGTAGTAATTCTAGACACAAAATAACAGGGTTAAGCATGGCTTTTGGTGCAGCAATTTCTTGGGTTTGCTCCTTTTGCTAGAGGCAGGTGCATCTCATTCAAGAGAGGCTTCCTGACTCAGCTTCAGCTGCAAAAACTTTATAGGCCTTTTAAGAGGCTCTGCCACAAAACACTTAAATGGTGCTATGTGTAGCTGATAGCATGCTTCTTGGTGATGGCAGGGACCTTAAAACTCCATAGAGTTGTGGCATTAAACATGGCTCTGGCCAGTACCTCCTCCATGAAGCTGGCCTCTCAGAAAGCTAAGGAATGGGCTGGATCAAGCCATCAAAACCATGGCTTTAATCCTAGTCACACTGCTTAACAAATTAAAGACTCATGTGGTCAGAAAAAAAAGAGATACAGTAAAGATAATTTCAGATGAAAAAGCCTCTAAACAGTTTTCATTGTGTTTAAAAATCTATGTAGGCTTGGGAGAGAAGAGAGAAAGGATAAAGTCCTTAAAATAAAAAATAAACAAGGAGAGTAGGTAGGTGTGGTGGCACACACCTTTAATCCTAACACTTGGGAAGCAGAGGCAGGCAGATAACTGTGAGTTCAAGGACAGCCTGGTATACAGAGTGAATTCCAGGACAGCCAAAGATACAGAGAGAAACTTTATCTCAAAAAGCCAAAAATTAAAAATAAAAATAAAAGAAATAGAATTTAAAATAAAGCCATCTAAGGATGAAAAATACTCAGAGAGTCTGGATACTGTATGTTATTGTGTTGTCTTTAAATTGTTTGATGGCTGGAAAAGGAGCAAAAGTTGCTAAAAGACATTTCATTATAAATGTTGCTGGATTAATCACACACACACACACACACACATATATTAAAAATACTTTGACTTTAAAATTTAAGTCAAAAGACATGTTACTTTGGAGAAAAGGTTTTGCTTTTGCTTCCACAGGAAATGAGAAGATGTGGATTCAATCTGAGTTAAGAAAAATCAGGTTTGACCAAGGAAGACCCCCTGAGAACTCTCCGATAGAAGCAATGGCCCAGATGTCTGAGTTCCACATTCAGAACAGTTCAAAGATTGTTGCCTGAGATGATCAAGCCTCACAGGATACTCTATCTCAGGACTTTATCCTACTTCTAAATTATCTTTAGGTTCCCATAAGATTATCAGCACCCCCAACAGCAGGAAGTAGCCTGGAAAACTATGCTCACATTCTCAAAAAGTGGATTAATGATGTTTGCCTTTCTTTAGAATGTTGGTTGCAAGTTTTATGGATAATGGTCAGTAGAAAAGCTAAATAAAGGAGATTTGATTCAGAGTTCTTGTTTAATAAAAAAAGGGGGGGGGGGAATGCTATGGGATAATGGTCTGTACCCTGTCACTTGTATTTTTAATAAACACTGATTGGCCAATAGCCAGGCAGGAAGTATATGTGGAGCATCCAGGCATGAAGTAGTACTGGAGCAATGTGAATTCTGGGAAGAGGGAAGTTTCAGTCTGCAGTCACCACCCAGACAGAGAGAAAGCTAGACACAGAGCAAGCAAGATGTGACTGTCTCTTCGAAAAAGGTACCAAGCCACATTGCTAACACAAACAAGAATTATGAGCTATAAGTTATAAGTGTTAATAGAAAGCCTTGGATACTAGGCCAATCACTTTGTAATTAATGTAGAGCTCTGTGTGATTTCTTTGTGACTTAACGAATGTGGGAATTGGGCAGGACAGAAACCTCACTCAACAGTCTTCTCCCTATTTCCCTTGCTTAACTTGGCTAAAAGGCATTTTTTCTAAGAATTAATTTATTTTCATTTATTTCTTTTTAATCTCTTTAAAATTTCTGTTTCACTCATTTCAGACTTGATTTTTTGGTTTCTTTTCCTTTTTTGAAAATATTTTTTTTCTCATATCTCTCATTTGATGTAGAAAGGGCTTTTGAATATGCCAATATCCTTTGTGATAAAAGTCCTGGAAAGAACAGGAATACAATGGTCATGCATCAATATAATAGAGTCGTTTTACAGTAAGATCACAGCCAACATCAACAAATTGAGAGTACCTTAAAGCATTTCCAATAAAATCAGAAACAAGGCAAAATTGCCACTCTCTCCGTAGCTACTCAATTCTGGAAATTTTAGCAGGAGCAATAAGACAACTGAAGAAGGTCAATAGAATACAATTGGAAAGGGAGAGGTTGACGTACTTTTATTTGTAGATAATACATTATTATACATAATCGACCTCAAAATTTCATCAAAAACTACTACAGCTGATAAACACTTTCAGGAATGTAGCAGAGATACAAAATTAACTCACAGAACTCAGTAGACTTCCTATGTACAAATGACACACAGACCTACAAAGAAACCAGGGAAACGATGCCTTTCAAAATAGGAAAAAAATAGAAAATATATTGTAGTAGCTCTAACCAAGAGAGTGAAAGACTTTTAAGGCTTTGAAGAAGTGAATTAAAGAAGATAGCAAAATATGGAAAGATCAATTATGCTCATGGTTCAGAACATTAATCAGTAAAAAATAGCCATACTACAAAAAGCAATCCACAGATTTGGGGATCATTTGAAGGTCTCTTCCTGACTGGTGATAGCTTTTGTTTTTCCAAGGCCTTCAGGTAATTGTTGCATTATAAACTCCCATTTTTTTTATGAAGTACTTGCTACTCTCATCTTATGAGTATGGCTGCCTTCATTTTAACCAGTAGAGTTGGGTAAATTACATTTTTATTTTCATTAAGTTCAATTATTTTGTTTAATTTTCTTTTTGTTTCTTCTTGTATTTAATTGCCATACACTTGCATGTTACTTATTCTCCATCTATTTTTGTATTTTCTTTAATTTCTTTTGATATCTAGTTTACAACATTGTGGTAGGACACAATGCAGGATGTTATTTTATTTTTAATACATATTTGAGACTTGCTTTATTTCTTACTATATGGTCAATTTTGAAGAACATATCATTGTTCTTTCTTTAGTGTTTGAATAAAATGTTATGTAGATGTCTGTTAGGTCAATTGGATGTATGATGTAATTTAGCCATAATGTTTCTTTGTTTGGGTTTTTGTGCAGATGACATGGTCAGAAATTCCTTTAATCTGTTTTGTCATGTTTTACTATGCTTTAATCTTAATAAGTAATGTTCCTGGTTATAATATCTTGGGTGATAATTGTGAACTCTGTTCAGAGCTTTTTTTTTGTGTGTGTGGTTTTTCAAGACAGGGTTTCTCTGTGGTTTTGGAGCCTGTCCTGGAACTAGCTCTTGTAGACCAGGCTGGTCTTGAACTCACAGAGATCCGCCTGCCTCTGCCTCCCGAGTGCTGGGATTAAAGGCGTGCGCCACCACCGCCCGGCTCTGTTCAGAGCTTTGAATACATTTTTTTCAGGCCTTTCTGTCTTTAAAATTTCTACAGAATCAGGTGTTATTTTGATAGGCTAACTTTATATGTGAATTGGCTATTTTTCATTTTTTCAGCCTTCAGTACTCTATGTTCCTATGCTCTTAATGTTTTAACTACACGTTGTGGTAAGATTTTTTTTCTGACTCTGCTTGTATTTTTAATTCTCTTATACCTGGATATGATTCTTTTTCCCTATTCTTAGGTAATTTTATACAATTATTTTACTGAATAGTATTTTAGCCTTCACATGAATATTCTCCTTCTTTCTTATATAATACGAAGGATAGATTTTTCAAGTTATACCGGACACCCTTTATACACATGTATACATATATGTATGTATGTGTATATGTATATGTGTATACACACACACACACACACACACCTTTTCTTCTTTACTTAGTGATACAATTCCTAGATCTTTTTCTTTAGCTCAGATTAAATTTTCTACATGAACCATTCTGGTAACAAAACTGCCCACTGAATCTTTGTTTGTTTAACTATTGGTTTACTTATTAATTTTCTTTTCCTGTATCATTCAGTTTGTTTTTTTTTTCAGAAGTTGAATCTCCTTGTTGTACTTTATTTTCACATCTTGGCTTGACTTTCTTATTTCATTCACCTGATATTTTTTCTTTCATGTATCATATTCATGTCTTCTTTGAGTTGGTCAAGCACACATCCATTTTTCTGAATACATTTTTTGGGAGTTCTTTAAGGTCCTTTCCCTTTGTTAGTTTTAGTATTGGATTAGTTATCTGTATAAGAAACATGTTGGTTTGGATTTGGGCATTTCTATTTGTATTTTTTATTTTTGTTGTTTCCTTTCTTCTTACAGTGTAGGCTTTAAAACACAAGCATATATATAATATAGAAGATCAAGGCTTTGACCACAACAAAATCCAAAATCTTATAAAAATTTATTCATTGATAATTCTCTAGATGAACACAAGAGCAGAAAATTTCAAAGAATTATCCAAAACTTCATCAGGTAATTCAGGGGTTTAAAATGAATGCAGTGAAGTGGCCCAATGGGCCTAAAATATTGTCTTAGTGATACCTAAGAAGATCCACTCATAAGGATGATGGAAATGATGAAGATAATCTAATATCTGAAAATGTTCTCTCATCTATGTTTCTTAAGATTACATCTCCAGATGTGAATCTATAACCTGGCAAAATGTCAGAAAAAAAGAGGCTACAATGGAAGGAGCAAGAGGAAAGAGAATATCATGGTGCAATTGATGTGAAAGGGAAATGGGATAAATTTTTGGTGACATTAATTATGAAGGGATAAGATGTCAGCCAAGGGAGGAAAAAAGGTCAAATAACAGTTAAGTTGCCTGTAAAAGGATAAGGAATCTTTTATTAGCTAACCTAAAAGTGCATATAATTAATCTAAGCCTACATGTACAGGTTACTATATAATTTAAATAAAATTTTACATCCTGTCCTGACTATGCTCCCTCAAGACCCACAGACTGTGTAACAAAAGCAAAACACCCCACCTGGAAAATTCCCTCTTGGCCAGGGCAGTCTATAAGAGTGCAAGAATATTAGAGGCTATTGTTATCATTCTGGTTTTCTTCTAGAGGTTAAAGAGACATTTTCCTTACTGAAAATGTCATAAGACCCATCAGGCACAGGACGTGGAGGTGTCTGAGCTTTATCTGACCTAAAAACCTCCTCTCTGAGTACCAGTTTTCATGATAGCGAAACTGGTCCGATGAGATGGCACAAACAACCCGAAACCGCTATAACACTTAAGAACTACAACAGTGACCAGCAGGTTACAATAACCCTAAGGGTTCAATAGTGCACATACACTTTCGCAGTAGCAACAGATGCACTTTGGGCCTGCTTAGGAAGAGGAAACCATGGATGGTTCTGGAAACACAGCCAACCACCAGGGATAATGAAGTCATTGATTGGAAGAGAATCTCTTACTACCAGTTCCCTAAACCTAAGTCCTTTCTCTCTGCCTCCTCATACTTATACACACAGAAATGTGCAACTCTCACCCCTCATTAAATGAAATTCTCTTTGCAACAGATGGCGATGATTACAGAAAACCACAACCGACTAAAATGCATGGAGAACCTGGGACCTTTGTCTTCCTGGGTCTGGTTTGCCTATCTCAGCGTAAGCTTTTCTATATCCACTTATTTGCTTGTAAATTTTGCAATTTCCATTTTATTTGTAATTGAATAGTATTCCATGGTATATGTTCTTTGTGCCATTTGAGAACTGACACATCCAAATTCAGCAGTGATACATCTAAAAGTCAGCCTGGGAACATTCTAAAAGAAGGGGTGGGAAGATGATAAGAGCCAGAGGAACAGGAAGTCTGCTAGGAGGCTGATTCTCCTAGAAAGGTCAGGAAGATAAGCTATGAAGTTTCACCAACATGGCTGCCAAAACAAGACATGAGCAATTGTCAACCAATAGACATGTGAACATGGAAGTGGAGAAAATCTACAATTATCTAACCCCAGAGGAAGAATCACAGGCAACTAAGGAATATCCAGAGCAGGAGAGACAGTCATGCTCAGAGAAAAGTCACCTTACTGGTCATCTAATTCTAAGCTGTCCGTTCTGGACTCCTATACATACATGTATTATAAGGACTGAGCGTGTTGTATTCATGAACATACACAATTAAAGAAAAGAAGCCAGGAATTTGAGAGACAGCAAGTATAAAATAGTACATAGGGAGATATGACAGAATAAAGGGAAGTGTGAAAATCATACAGTTATATTTTTCTTTCAGAAAAAAAAACAAAAAAAATCAGTGCATATATACAAGTTAAAGATAATACTTTTCATTGACTTTATGCAACAAATACATGCATAATACTAGTAATTTCCCCGAACACTCATGATATTTTGCCAATGACATTTCTTGTTAGCTATGCTGCCAGTCACAACTGACATGCTTTGGTCTGATGGCATTTGGCAGAAACTGCACAGATTAGAGAGCGGAGAGACGGATTCGGTCCTGCTAGTTAATCTGCGAGGCTTTCACGTCCAGCCAATCAGTGGCACCGGCACCTGCATGTGGCAATCATTCTCCTTGGTTACAAGGGCTGGCAGAAACCAACTTAGAGCAAAAGGAGCCAAACATAAAGGTGAAAACATTTTCATAAAGAAATTTTAGATTCCTTTTAAGGAAAAGCAAAGGAAGAAAGCAAAAAAAATGCTTTGTTCTGTACACCTTTTTAATTATTCTATGTATAGAATTTTAAAGTAAACACAGTCTGGAATGAAAAGTGAGGTGGGTGTGTAATCTTCCATGGTCCATGATAAGAATCCCAAAGCAGCCCCATATTCAGCACGGGGCTTTAAACTGCTATGCTGTGCCTGTTCCTCCACTCTTCCTTTGAGTTCCTTGTTAGAGCTGCGCAAACCTTTCATCTCATGAAACCTGCCAACTTCAGGAATATTTTATGAGTTACGAGCTTTGCAAGTTTTGCAGAATATACCCAAGCATCACTTTTGCAGGCAGCAGGGCTACAAATGTTTTCTCGGGATTTAAAAAAAAAAAATCTATGAAAAAAAGAAACCACGGAAAGAAGATGAGTAGCTTTTTCCACATTGTTTTCTGAAATCTCCTTTTCTACAAGCTGACATGCAGCTGGGCTCTGGGGCAGGTTGGACAGGCCATCCCGCAGGGGTTGCCGTCCCAGTCAAACCTCTCCCTAGAAGAACAGGCAGGCTATGAATAATGAGATTCCTCCATTGTTCCAGGCATTGTCAGGTAAAATAAGATATTACTGAATAAGTCAGTTATTAAAATAAAGTATTAATGAATAGGGAGGTTAACTTATTTGGTTATTATCTGGTAATTGCTTATTATTAGTTAACAAGCTCTTTTATCCCACTTCCAATTAAATGCACTAACGTATTCTCTTTGTACATGTAATTTATTATTTTAATATCTAATTAATTTGGTATTAGGTGAATCTGCCAAACATTTTTCTAAAACGCTGAGATCATAAGACACTCAGTGCCTAAATTATAATTATCACTAACTGAAAACAATATCTGAAGAATACTCCTTCGTGGCACCAGGACAGTAAGACTGTAGGATGTTGGGTGGGAAGAGTCAGCTATTTTTTTTTAACTGAATAACTCTAAAAAAAAAAAGAAATTAAGGAAGATCCGAAGTGGTGAGCACACCTTCATGAGTGGCCTGTCTTCTTTTGAACAAAGCGATTATTACAGAGAATGTAAACCATCTCAGCCTCAGTGTGGTTGATATTTTTTTATATGCAATCTTACAGTCATGCTCTGACAGACTGGTGAGGTGTCTCTAAAACCCATGTCTTTCTGGATTATAGGTTACTGACTCTGAACTGGTAGCTGGGGAACCTGCATAGGACTGAAAAAGGCCCTCTGAATGTGAGTGAGAGAGCTGTGGTTTGGGCAGTCTGTGGGACCCCTGGCAGTGGGACCATGATTTATCCCCAGTGCATGAACTAGCTTTTTTGGAGCCCATTCTGTATGGAGGGACACCTTGTTTGGCCTAGATACAGAGGTGAGGGACTTGGTCCTGCCTCAACTTGATATGCCAGACTTTGTTGACTCCCCATGAGAGGCCTTTTTCTTTCTTAGAAGTGGATAGGGGCTTGGGTGGAGGGAAGTTGGAGGGAAAGAGAGAGGAGGGGAGTTAGGTTGAACTGTGGTTGATATGTAAAATAAAAAAGCCTTTAAAATAAATAATTAAAAATAATTGTCTGTAGAAGACATTGACTATTAAGTGGTGAATATCATGGCTCATCTATCTAGATAATTCACAGAGATTGTGGGGATAATAGAGATGATTTTTTTTAATTGATAAAAGAAGAATAAAGAAAAAAAACAAATTTCCACCTCCTCCCAGCCTCCCCTTTCCCTCCCCCTCCTCCCACTCTTCTCCCCCTCCTCCCACCCCTCTCCCCTTCCCCCCACTCGTCTCCCCCTCCCTCTCCAGTCCAAAGAGCAGTCAGGGTTCCCTGCCCTGTGGTAAGTCCTAGGTCCTCCCCCCTCCGTCCATATCTAGGAAGGTGAACATCCAAACTGGCTAGGCTCCCACCAAGCCAGCAGATTGCGTAGGATCAAAACTGCGTGCCATTGTCCTTGGCGTCTCATCAGCCCTCATTGTTCGTCATGATCAGAGAGTTCAGTTTTATCCCATGCTTTTTTTGGTAATAGTCCAGCTGGCCTTGGTGAGCTCCCAGTAGATCAGCTCCACTGTCTCAGTGGGTGGGTGCACCCCTCGTGGTCCCGACTTCTTTGCTCTTGTTCTCCCTCCTTCTGCTCCTCATTGGGACCTTGGGAGCTCAGTCCATTGCTCCAGTGTGGGTCCCTGTCTCTATCTCCATCCCTTGCCAGATGAAAGTTCTAGGATGATATGCAAGATATTCGTCAGTATTGCGCTAGGATGGGGTCATTTCAGGTTCCCTATCCTCAGCTGCCCAAGGAACTAACTGGGGACCTCAGCTTGGGCACCTGGGAGCCCCTCTAGGGTCAATTCTCCTGCCCACCCTAAAGTGGGTCCCTTAACTAAGAATTGTGGTTCCGTGCTCCCCTATCCAACCTTCCTTTATCCCGATCCTCCTGTTTCCCCAAGTCCCCCCTCCTTCCCTTCTACCTTTTCTCTCCCCATCTCCCCTTACCCCCATCCCACCCCACCCCCAAGATCCCACTTTTCTCCCCGGCAATTTTGTCTACTTCCCTTATCCAAGAGGATAACGATATGTTTTTCCTTGTGTTCACCTTCTTACTTAGCTTCTTTAGGTTCGCCAATTGTAGATTCTGTGACCCCTATTTATGGCTAGAAACCAATTATGAGTGAGTACATCCCATGTTCTTCTTTTTGGGTCTGGGATACCTCACTCAGGATAGTGTTTTCTATTTCCATCCATTTGCATGCAAAATTCGAGAAGTCATTGTTTTTTACCGCAGCGTAGTACTCTAGTGTGTATATATTCCATACTTTCTTCATCCATTCTTCCATTGAAGGGCATCTAGGTTGTTTCCAGGTTCTGGCTATTACACATAATACTGCTATGAACATAGTTGAACAAATGCTTTTGACATGTGATAGAGCATCTCTTGGGTAAATTCCCAAGAGTGGTATTGCTGGGTCCAGGGGTAGGTTGATCCCGAATTTCCTGAGAAACCGAAACACTGACTTCCACAGTGGTTGCACAAGATTGCATTCCCACCAGCAATGGATGAGGGTACCCCTTCCTCCACAGCCTCTCCAGCAAAGGCTATCCTTGGTGTTTTTGACTTTAGCCATTCTGACAGGTGTAAGATGGTATCTCAAAGTTGTTTTGATTTGCATTTCCCTGATTGCTAAGGAAATTGAGCACGACCTTAAGTATCTTTTGGCCATTTGAACTTCTTCTGTTGAGAATTCTCTGTTCAGTTCAGTGCCCTATTTTTTAATTGGGTTAATTAGCATTTTAAAGTCTAGTTTCTTGAGTTCTCTATATATTTTGGAGATCAGACCTTTGTCTGTTGCGGGGTTGGTGAAGATCTTCTCCCAGTCAGTAGGTTGCCTTTGTGTCTTAGTGACAGTGTCCTTTGCTTTACAGAAGCTTCTCAGTTTTAGTAGGTCCCATTTATTCAATGTTGCCCTTAATGCCTGTGCTTCTGGGGTTATACCTAAGAAGCGATCACCTGTGCCCATCTGTTGTAGGGTATTTCCCACTTTCTCTTCTATCAGGTTCAGTGTTTTCGGGCTGATAATGAGGTCTTTAATCCATTTGGACTTGAGTTTTGTGCACGGTGATAGATATGGGTCTATTTTCATTCTTGTACAGGTTGACATCCAGTTGTGCCAGCACCATTTGTTGAAGTTGCTTTCTTTCTTCCATTGTATACTTTTAGCTCCTTTATCGAAAATGAGTTGTTCATAGGTTTGTGGGATAAAATCCGGGACTTCTAAACGATTCCATTGGTCGACTTCTCTGTTTTTATGCCAGTACCACCCTGTTTTCATTACTGTAGCTCTGTAATAGAGTTTGAAGTCAGGGATGGTAATGCCTCCAGAAGATCCTTTATTGTATAGGATTGTTTTGGCTATCCTGGGTTTTTTGTTTTTTCATATAAAGTTGATTATTGTCCTCTCCAGATCTGTGAAGAATTTTGATGGGATCTTGATGGGGATTGCATTGAATCTATAAATTGCCTTTGGTAGAATTGCCATTTTTACTATGTTGATCCTCCCAATCCAAGAGCAAGGGATGTCCCTCCATTTTTTGGTATCCTCATCAATTTCTTTCTTCAATGCCTTAAAGTTCTTGTCAAATAGATCTTTCACTTCCTTGGTTAGATTTACCCCAAGATATTTTATGCTGTTTGTGGCTATCGTGAATGGAGAAGCTTCTCTGATTTCCCTCTCTGCTTCCATATCCTTTGTGTATAAGAGGGCGACTGATTTTTTGGAGTTGATCTTGTATCCTGCCACATTACTAAAGCTGTTTATCAGCTGTAAAAGTTCTTTGGTGGAGTTTTGGGGGTCGCTTATGTACACTATCATATCATCTGCGAATAACGAAAGTTTAACTTCTTCCTTTCCAATTTGAATCCCCTTGATCCCATTATGTTGTCTTATTGCTATTGCTAGAACTTCCAGCACTATATTGAAGAGGTATGGTGAAAGTGGACAGCCTTGTCGTGTTCCTGAATTAAGCGGGATGGCTTTGAGTTTCTCTCCGTTTAATTTGATGTTAGCTGTCGGCTTGCTGTATATAGCTTTTATTATATTTAGGTATGACCCTTGTATCCCTAATCTCTCCAAGACTTTTAACATAAATGGATGTTGAATTTTGTCGAATGCTTTTTCAGCATCTAATGAAATGATCATATGGTTTTTTTTCTTTCAGTTTATTTATATGCTGGATTACATTGATAGATTTTCGTATGTTGAACCAGCCCTGCATCTCAGGAATGAAGCCTACTTGATCATAATGGATAATTTTTCGGATCTTGCCTATGGCACTAGGAATTTACAAACTATAATCATCGTGCTACCAGAAATAATTTGTGGGCAAAGTATCAGTTTACTGCAAACTAAATTAAGTTCCGGTCAGAGAAAACAATACCTAGCATGCTAAGCTACTCTAGCGTGTCTGAAGACAATTTGCTCGTAGCCATAGATTTTCATTAATCAGTCATCATCTAGGAGAGGCCATGGCAGATCTGTCCGCACAGCACAGGTTATCCTGGCACCTCAGGCTGCAGCAACTGAATCCAACTCTTCTGTGTCTTCATGTTCCTCCTCAGTAAAAGTGATGACTGTCAAAGGCTTCCATGAGGGCACATTTCCTCCCCAGAACACACTGTTCTTCAGGTGAAGGTGTTGATTGTTGTGTCAGGAGAGGAGAAAAGAAATACATATTGATGCTCATCTTTGAGAAGTAACAACTAGTTGAAGTGAGATCACTGTGCCTTAGGTGAGACATGACTAAAATTGAAATACTAATTAAAGCTTCATCCATCCAATGTTTTTTAAAGTAAACCTTTGTGATACTGTGCATTTAAACATAGACACACAGAGACACAGAGACCCGTTATTTATAGATTTAATAATATACACATATAAAACACTATTTTATATAACATATATGTTGGGACCATTTGGAGTCCTGGCCTTCAGCTGCTCTTCCCTGATAGAGCCTTTTAATTTGAGTTACTAAAGGCTGTGCCTTGCCTTGAGGATCAGAGGATAAGGTTTTCACCTGTTGGCCCACTTGAATGTTGGGTACATAAGCCTCCATGGTGCTATTGAATAAGGGGCATCTTATCAGTGATTAAGAGGTCTGTGGCTCTGTCTGTTTGTCTCTGTGTGTGTTTGTGTATTTCAACCTCCAGCCCGAAGATTGCAAAAAGTATTGTAGTGCATAGAGCACAGACAGGGGTGCTGTGTGCAATATATATACATTTTACATGTTTGCTTCAGACAAAAGCCATCTTCTGTCAAATTCCCCTCTAACCATAAGCCTGGGAAAGTAAAACCATGTTTGTTTGCTTTTAGAATACAGTAAGATCATGAGACAAGCTTAATATATGCAATCTCTTCTCAAAAGAGTGCAGTGGGGATTCAAAAGAATACAGAGATTCCAAAACAGAAAAGCAACCTAACATTTCAACTTTCAGAAGTGTCTTCAGAGACCCCATTTCCTACCTTCTGGGCACATTAGGACAGTAGTTAGGCTTCCAGGAAGTTGGTGGCATAATCCTAATGGCTTGAAAACTGAAAAGCTGAGATTCACATATACATATGGTCAGGCTTGAGATGATTCCTAGTGGATTTATAGCTCTGGAGTATTATGGACCTGAATCAGAAACAGCAACTCTGTTCTGACTTCACTCTCAAGACTGATAGATGAAGCCTGCCTGGGTCTGAAAAAGCATGGGATAAAACCGGACTCGCTGAACATAGAGGTCAATGAGGACTACTGAGAACTCAAGAACAATGGCAATGGGTTTTTGATCCTACTACACGTACTGGCTTTGTGGGAGCCTAGGCAGTTTGGATGCTCACCTTACTAGACCTGGATGGAGGTGGGTGGTCCTTGGACTTCCCACAGGTCAGGGAACCCTGATTGCTCTTCAGACTGACGAGGGAGGGTGACTTGACTGGGGAAGGGGGAGGGAAATGTGAGGCAGAAATCTTTAATTAATTAATTAATTAAAAAGACTGATAGATGAGCTTCCTGGGGTCTTTCTGGGGGACCCATCCTGGGAAAATTCTCCTTAAGTGCCCAGACTCTCTTCAATAGGCTGTCAGTTTTAAGTAGAAGAATCCAATGTCTCCACAGCTTTTGCATTCTAGTAACTGGATAATTAAGACACAGGATGATAATACAATTATTGTTTGATAAATTCCAGCATGTCAATATGAGTCAAACCAGAACTGATTATAGTTACAATCATGGATATAAAGGAATTCTATATTGTTCATGACATGATTTGGGATATAGCACTCTATATATCTGAATACCATTCATATCCTTATGGAAATAAACTAAATATATTGAAATACATTTTAATGTTTTTACAAGAAAGCATAGTTTTCTTTTATATAAGTGAAACTCAGGGAGAAAGGTCTAGTATTTGACTGGATTTTACAATCCAGTATTTTATTAAACTAGGAATTATTATAAATTGTCCCTCTTCCACACAACACCAATTATTAATAAAATGGAATTATCCCATTAGATAATAGAAAAAACCTTGAGCAAAGATAAATGGGTGTGCACATACATTCTCTCTGTTAATAAAGGGCAAAGCAGAAAGAGATTCCATAATTGAAAAGTTAATTGCAGGATTTATTATTTTTTGTTCATACAATGAAGTTAGTCGACCCTTTATGTCTGTGCTGCATTGAGGATGCTTCAGCCTTCATAACTTAATAATTAAGTAAGTCAAAAGAAATCTCTTCATACCTAACATATTTGGAGAGGTTGCTTACTGTCTTCATTCACTGTTATTTTTTGTTAAGAGCTTTCGATAATCTTCTTGGTTTTCAACATGTACTTCATTTGTATTTTAATCATTTCTCTCCCAGTTATTCTCAGCAGGATGGATAGGGTTTGTTTGTTCGTTTTTCTGCTTAGGTCGACCCTTAACATAGTCAACTGCCCTCCTCTGGAGAATGTCCTGATGAACGCACGAAAACGTCATACGCTAGATTTTAGGTAGACTAAGTGTTTCGTGACATTGCCCTGATGCAGAAGATTAAGAAGACAATAAGGAAGTGCAAATTGCAACAACCAAGAGCATGCTATTGGCCATCTAGGTGGAATTGGGGGTCAATTTTTAGGTCTCAGTTTAAGCCGTTGTTTGAATTTGGCCTAATATGTTCATATTAAGATTTATTTTTGTCATGGCAACAGTCTTCATATTCAAAGTTTTCTCTTTCAAAAATTATCCCTTCAGGTTTCAGGACATGGTGTTTATTGAAGGGCCACCATTTGCCAGCACATTTAGTTTGAAGGGAGATTTGATTTGCTGAATCATCTGAGTATCTGGGGAATCTTTCTGGAGAGCTTTCACACATTCCCCTCCAGATGAAATCTTGTCAGAATGCCGCAGACAACTTTCTGATTAGTATGCAGAAAAGATCCCTTTACAGAGCGTGTTCTATTTACAGAAAAACTGTGAGAAAAAAATTCCCAGTACATATTAGTTTAAAACACATTTCTTCACTTAGTATTTGTGTATTGTTTAGAATATTTTATGGGGCAATAAAACATCTGTGATTAAAACCTCCACTTTTATGGTGATGTCTCTGTTATTATTATTAAATATGTCAAGAATTTTTGATACTATTTTCTAGAAGAAATATTAATTAGTGTGGTAATTTTATCTATATGTTTTGTACTGAAGTCTAAGTACTATTTTTTTATTTCAAAATACTTTATTATGGAAATTTTCTTGGAAAATTTGATTGACAATTAACTTTTAGATATTTTTTAAATATTTGTTTCTTATGGCCTGATGTGTGTGTTGGGACTTCTTACGTCAAGGTCAAGAACGCTTCTCATTGTGGTTGATAGAGACAAGAACTATGACTAGCTTTGCCTAGAGCTTGAATTTTGTTGCCTCTGCTCTGTTGGGGTCTTTTCATTGTTGGGTTTTGAGGGTCTTCATCTAAGTTTGTTTGTCAAGTCTCCAGAGTGACTCTTGAGAGGCCACCAAGATTTCTAGGGACATCCTCTGCTAAGGCATCTGCTTGGCTCGCAAGAGCTCAGATCAACCTCCTCCCTTCCTAGTTCTCCAGATCATGCCTAGGTAGTTTCTCTCTTCTGGAACTGTGCTTTGTGTTTCTCTCCAGAAAGCATAATGTCAAAAAGTGCAAACATGTGCTTTTGTTTTGAATATGAAAAGTTATTAACGATCATTTTTATTAATAATGCTAACTTTTATTTTACTTGAATTTGGTCCCTGGCATCCATATGATTTCATTTTCTACCAACCCCAAGACAGCTTATGGTCTTCTCTAACTCTAGGACTGTAGAGTCCAAAATAATTTCTTTGGTCTTTGAGGGCATTAGTCATTCACATGTTGCATATAGAAACGTGAAGACAAAATACTCATACATATAAATTAAAAAAAATGAAATGAACCTTAATGATATGACAAGGTTACAATCCTGAGGTTGATTACATGTTGATTTAATTTGGAAAGAATGGCTGTCCCATGCATGTTTTTTGAATATATGTGAATTGAGGTTATAAACCTTTATGCAATTATTTTCTAAAATGTCTCCTATTTGTTTATTAATCTACTAGTCACTCTTGATTGCCTTGAACTCTTTTGTACTATAAAACTTATTCACTATGGTGGTGATGTCTTCTCAAGCACATATCTTAGTGAAACAACTGATAAGACTTTGGATTTGAATATTACACGAGGTCAGAATTACTAGAGATCACTAGAAACCACTCAATGGAAATTTCATATGGCAAGCTCAGAACCTCCTAACAACTTAGTATGTCGGGCATCTTTTAACCAGTGCATGAGTATGTTTAAATGTTTATATTGTTTATGGCAGCTTAGACAGGATGAGTAAAGTCTTTTCAAGGTGTTTCTATTGGCAGAAAATAGAAAATTGTGTTATATCTTTATCAAGATAATAGTAATTCAGTTTGAAAAAAAAATAGCAAAAAGAAATTAATATGAAATAGTTCCAAAACTCAAATGTAAATAGAAAGCTTTTAAAATAGATTTTTCATTTTTGAGATTACAATAGAACTTTTCACTTTGCTTTCCTCCCTCAAACACTCCAAAAATTGCTCAGACCCCTAGTCTCTTTTAAATTCATGACAGCTCTTTTGTTTAATTGTTTTACACACACACACACACACAAATATTCTTAATCCATATAATCATATGGTCTTATTTCTGTGTATATGTTTTCAGGCCTGACCATTTGGCAATGGATAACCAATCGCTGTGCTCTTCTCTGGGTTGGACTATTTTTCTGCTCCCTGCATTTATTAATTCCCTATAGCTCTTTGCATAGGTTGAGGCCTCCTGAGCTTTTCTCCAACAATGTTAGCAAGTTGACTGTTGTTGTTCTTGTTTAACTCATCATTTTTTTTGTGCTAGATTTCATAACTCTAGTTTCTGACATTTCTAAAAGACATAATGTCTCATCAAACTCCCTGTTCCTCTTGCTCTTAAAGCATTCTGCCCTTCTTGGGCAATAATCCTTGAGTCTTAGGTACAGGTGTTCTGCTGTAGAAATATCAGTTGGGAAGGGTCTCCATACTCTGCAATTTGATTGGTTGTGGTTTCCTGTATTTTCTCTCTGTCCCCTGTATAGAAGCATCTCATTGATGAGCAGTGAGAAATACTTTGATCTCTGGGTCTAAACACAAACATTTAGAATGTGCTGAGAGATTATACTGCTTTAGTAACATGGATGTTCTAAGTTATCCTCCAAGACACATTGACTGTCGCCATGGACGTACAAGTGACTGTCTTATCCTAAGACGATATGATATGAAGGTCAAAAGTTATTGGATATCAAGTTATAACAAAATGTCTAAAACTCTTCATATATGCTCTTAAATTATTTATTTTTTATTTCCACAAGATACTTCAATAATAAATTTTAGTACTGATCCAAACATTTATATTACAAAGTTAGCAGCATTTACACTTTAAAAGTTTTCAGTGGTATTAAAAATGAGCTCCTAAAAATATTCATGAGATGCATCTTACAATTTCAAAATATGAAAAGAAAGAAAAAACAGACTCCAACAATGAACATTTTAAAAGCAGAAAAGAAGGTGAAAGGTATGTATTTCCTTTTTTATGAAAATGGACCTTATTTTGCACAGTTCTCTGTATTTTATTTAGTTTGTTATTTTCTTTTGTATATCTCTACTTCCTGCCAATTCTAACTTCAAGAACAATTCATTGAAAAACATCCATAATGTATTATATTTTATCCCATTTTAGGAGCTGGCACACAAAGTTGCCATTCACCACTAAATGCACATACTCTAGGCAAAAATCCATTAAGGAAATTTGGAACTAGTATTTCTATTGAAATTCGCAGTATGATACAAAGCAATGATGTACCAAAGGAAAAAAAAATGTTCGCACCGTTACAGGATTGAATTTAATGGGCAGCTAGGGTATTGCCCTGCCTAGATCAACTACTGAAATTTGTTCACTTCCTGTTCATGCCCAGAAAATAATCATCATAGTAATAAAAAAACACATTTAACTTTTAAAAGAGTTTAGAGAATTTTATTTTCAAAGTGACATAAAATCATAGACCTAGAATATACTTAGGCAGAATATATATTCATATATATATATGTATATATATATATATATTCAGAAGTACAATAGAATATATATGTGTATTGTATCCTGAGTGTAGAATATATATTAAGTATATACTGAATGTGAATGCGTACAGAGAGAATATATATATATATATATATATATATATATATATATATTCAGAAGTACAAAAGCATATATATATATTTGTGTGTGTGTGTGTGTACTACATCCTGACTATATATGTAGACATTTATACATGAAGATAAACTTACAAAAATTTTCTAAATGACATGGAAAACAAACAAATCATGTAAATCCCATGGAAATACAGCTGCAGTAAAATTCATTATGTTCATCCTGAAGTCCCGGATACGTTGCTTATTCTAAACAAATAATTGCACATGAAGAGGGACCCTGAGACCAACTGAGAAATTTAGGATATCTAAACTAATTTATTCCCCTTATTCACGTGAATTCAGGTGTTATGAGTGTTTGAGTTATTCTTTCGACTTTTGGGGGGGCACCATTCAACTCTCAAATAAATCACATACAGAGATTTATTCTTAGTTATGAATGCTGCTGGCCTTAGCTTAGCTTGCTTCTTGCCAGCTTTTCTTAACTGAAATTATCCCAACTACCTTTTGCCTCTGGGCTTTTATCTTTCTCTACTTTTGTATACCTTTTTTTCTTTCTTTCTTTCTTTCTGTCTGTCTGTCTGTCTGTCTGTCTTCCTTCCTTCCTTCCTTTCTTTCTTTCTTTCTTTCTTTCTTTCTTTCTTTCTTTCTTTCTTTCTTTCTTTCTTTCTTTCTCCATGACAGGTTGGATGTCTGGCGGCTGACCGTGGATGTCCTCCTCTCCTTGTCCTCCTGTTGCTCTTCCCTCCTATTTATACTTGCTGCCTGCTAGCCCCGCCTATCATTGGTCCTGCTTCACGATTGGCCATTCATCTCTTTATTAGAACCATCAGATGTTTTACACAGGCTGGGCATCACAGCTTCATAGAGTCAAACAAATGCAGTGTAAAGGAACGTCACACACCTGAAAATAATATTTCCCAATGTTCAGGTCAAGTGAGTACTTAATGAATTATTAACAATAGTGGCAGTTCTACCATGACATATACGCTTTTACAATGGCTTTTAGGTACTGGTAGTGGTGGTAAAATACCTTCTTCGTTGACTCCCAGCTTGCGAAACTTCCATCAATGCTTACTCTAGAGCTAGCAACCTAATTTCTGAGGAGTCAGACAATTATCTACATTTGAGTTTTGAAAGCCAATGTGAACTAGTTTCAACAAAAATCCATATTATGTGAGTGCCACAACACTTTGAGATTACAAAGACCATTCATTCCTATATATCTGGAAGCTGCAGTATTGTTAAAATGTTAAATTTATGCAGCTGGAATGAGAGAATGAAGATTCAAACTAAGGAAATGTTCAACAGCCTTAGCCATCAGAGAAATGCAAATCAGAACAACTCTGAGATTCTATCTCACATCTGTCAGAATGGTGGAGATTAAAAAAAAACACTAATGACAGCTTATGCTGGAGAGGATGTAGAGCAAATGGAACCCTCCTCTATTGCCAGTGGGAGTGCAAAGTTGTACATCTACTTAGCAAATCAATATGGCAGTTTCCCAGAAAATTGGGAATCAATCTACCGCAAGACCCAACAATACCACTCTTGGGCATATACCCAAAGGATGTTCAACCTTATCACAAGGACGCTTGCTCAACTATGTTCATAGTTGCTTTATTCATAATTGTCAGAACCTGGAAACAACCTAGATACCTCTCAATCAAAGAATGGGTATAGAAATTGTGGCACATTTTCACAATGAAGTGTTGTTCAGCTGTTAAAAATGAGAGCAGAAAATTTGAAGGTACATGATGGAACTGGAAAAAAAATCATTCTGAGTTAGGTAAAACAGACCCAGAAAGACAGTCACGGTATGTACTCACTCGTAAGTACATATTATCTGTAAGGTAAAGGTTAACCATGCTGCAATTGACAGACCTAGAGAGGTAGATAGCAAGGAAGGCCCAAGCAGGGTGGTGCATATAACTCCCAGGGAAGAGAGGTAGAAGACATCTCCTTGGTGGACTGGAGGCAGGTGGGGTGAGGAACTTGAGGGATCAGGTTAGGGAGTGAGTGGAGAGGGAGAGGGTACTGAAAGAGGTGACTGGAAAGGAAGGGTTTGTTGGGGTCAGGTAGAAACTTGATGAAAGATAAACCCCCACTAATGTACAAGGATGACCCCAGCTAAAACTTCTAACAATAGTGCAAATGTATCTTGAACTGGCCTTCTGCTATGATCAGATTGGTGACTACCACAAATGTCATTAGACAGCCTTTATAGAGTAACTGATGGCAATAGATGCAGAGACTTACAGCCAAGCAATAGCCAAGATTGGGTAATCCTGGTGAAGAGAGAGAGAAAGGATTGTAAGAGCAAGAGGGGTCAAGGACATCACAAGAAAACCCACAGAAACAACTAGTTTGGTTCATAGGAACTTACAAACTCGGAACCAAAAACCAGGGAACTTGCATGGGATTTATCTTGGTCCTCTACATATATCTGGCAGTTGTGTAGCTTGATCTGTTTGTGGGAATTCTAACAATGGGGGCAGAGACTGTTCCTAATATTCATTATGCCTTGCCCAGTCTTGACACAAGGTGAGGTACTTATTCTTACAGCAACATTAGATGCCATACTATGCTGATGACCATGGGGGTGGGGAGAGGATGGGAGGTCAGGGAGAGAATGGGAGGAGATAAGGAAGGGGAAAATGCAGTCAGGATGTAAAATAAATAAAAAAATAATTAAATAAATAAATATTTTTTTAAAAAAATCAACAACAAAAACAGAAATAAAAATCCAACTTTAAAGATTCATTAACTATTGGTTACATCACATTTTGAAATGCCACTATCTAAGGTATGAAACTGAAGATCTTTTTTTGTTATTGTTGTTTTTCAAGACCCAGGGTTTCTCTGTGTAGCCTTGGCTGCTCTGGAACTTGTTTTGTTGAGCAGGCTGGTCTGGAACACAGAGATCAGCCTGCCTCTGCCTTCCTAGTACTGGGATTAAAAGCACTTGCTACCACCACCTGGCTGTTTTTGTTTGTTTTTAATTTTTACTAAAATGTTTATCCCATATATGTTAAGCCCTTTTAGCGTGCTATTTCTAATCACATAGGGTCCTAAAAATATTGTTTACCTTAATGTTGATTAAATAGTTGAATTGCTTAAAGCTTAACGTTAAAAACAAAATGTTAGTCCGGATTTATCCCATGCTTTTTCAGACCCAGGCCAGCTGGCCTTGGTGAGTTCCCGATAGAACATCGCCATTGTCTCAGTGTGTGGGTGCATCCCTCGTGGTCCTGAGTTCCTTGCTCGTGCTCCGTCTCCTTCTGCTCCTGATTTGGACCTTGAGATTTCTGTCCCGTGCTCCTCTGTCTCTGTCTCCTTTCATCGCCTGATGAAGGTTAATATTCATGAGGATGCCTATGTGTTTGTCTTTGGGTTCGTACATTTTGAAATCTATAATATTGCAACCTAAGCAGGACCAGCACAAAGACAGCACAAGCTTGACACGCTGACATTAACTGGAGAAACCTCATAAATCTCCCACCCGTGAACATGGAGTAACATATAACCAAGGCAACTGAGAGGGAAAGAATCAGTTTTCTCTGGGTACTATCACCCAGATAGACTATAAGATTCCAAATGGTAAACACACATGCAAATAAGCAACATTAAATGGACACAGTAGGTTATGTGTGTGTGTGTGTGTGTGTGTGTGTGTGTGTGTGTGTATGCAAACAAGTGTCTGTGTTTATGTGTAAATGGTAATTTAAGAGCAATGAGTCACAATTTGAAAACTGATTGAGCAGACACTGAGGAGTTGTAGAGGAGAGGGGAGAATAGAAATGAAGTAAATACAATACTCATACATAAAGTTCCCAAAATAATTAAGTTAAAAGTGTTTTTATTAAGTGAACCAACAGTGTATAGCTCACCGTGGATCTGTCTTTCTCAAATATTTACTGTATTTCATTTGGAAATATATTTCTCTATATGAGATTATTCTAATAAAATGATAAAGTAACAAGTTTCATTATTTTTATGCTTCTAATTCTGTCTAAATCTGTATAAAGATGTGCTTTACCACTACTCCTTTGGTAAATAAACCAGGTGACAGTAACATATTCGTAATGTGCATAAAGTAATAGGCAATTTTGAAAAGTGCTGATTATCTATAATAATTCATAGCATTTACAATAAATTTTGCATATTAAAATTACTAAAATCTTTTAGAGTAGAAGTTAAACTTTCAAAATATCTAAAGTAGTAGAGAAGGAACGGAGATTGACACATCTTAACACCCATCTTCTTTTGATAATCTACTTGATATTCTTTTCAGAATTATGGTCTGTTTTATCTCAAAGAACAATTTTAAAAGTTCTTAATACCACCTTTCATTTTGGTTTTAAAGTTCTCATGAAAGTAAAGCAGGCAAATAATATATCCCAAACTATTTCTTTTCTTTGTAATCAAGCTCTTTAATGCTGTTGCTTTGGTAACTGATTCACTGGTAAGATTAGGCACATATAATATTCTTGATAAATTCCATCATTGGAAATACTTTGCACAACATGTAACTCTAAAATTCTGCTTTCTATATATGAACAATGTAAATTCCTATAAAATTGGGGTTGATAATTTCTTTATTGAAAAGCATTTTATCTGGCATATGCTAGGCAGCCCTGTAAAAATGATAAGATTCTTCTAATCAAATAGGTGCAAATAATATTCTCTGCTTCAACATGTCCCTGTCCATTTCTCCTTCCATGAGGACCAAATCCAAATAAATCGTCTGCTTCTTATTAACTTTCCCAGGTGTGCTTTCTGAAAGTGTTTGATCATTTCATATAGCAGAATTATAGCCAAATTATATGAAGTACAATTGAATTAAACTTTAAACAATATTTTTATACAAATTTTCTTATTATATTGTCTAGAAAATACATGTAGATTGATTATTATATATTATCTACACCTATTCTATCATCTGTGATTTATCTATCGTCAACATTCCTATCATCTATCTGTCTTTTACCTATATACCTACCTATCATTTAGCTATCAACATCTATGTATACCTAGCTCTCCCTTGCCATTTCTAGCTCTGACTTCCTTTATGTTCATGTATAAATCTATCTGCATAGGCATTAAAGATAAACACACAATATGGAAATATATGACCACATTTACATACATTTAATTTTGCTTCAGGATTTTTCAAAAAATAAAAAATAAATGAAACAGAATAATATGTCAATGGTTTATCAGCACCAAAGATAAAATTTCAACTAAATATGCATATTTAAGTGTTTGGATTCATATAAAAAGCAATCAGATAAGAAGACAAAAAAACAGAAACCCAGCTGTTTAAAAACAAAATAGTCCATATAACTTAAAGTACCAAACTCTAATATAAAGCTACCCTGAGAAAAATCACAAGTGAGCACCACTGTACTAACAAAAGTATATGAATTTGCCAGTATAATCAAGTAAAAACAAAACCATGAAATCTACTCCCACTTATATCTACTTTCATATTCTTTCAAGATTAGTATGTAAGGCAATATGATTCTGAAGGATTAAAATACAAAGGTTGTGAAATACATATGATCACAGAAAACGGTATGGAAGGAGGCCATGGCATTCTCATGTAAACGAAGGCAGAGTTCAACTTAAAATATCAAATTTGAAAACGCACATGTTTAATTTGTAGAAGTCATATTTATAGAAAATGTGTAAAGTTTATAACTGTCAAAAATACCATTAAGATAAATAATAGAAAACAACTTCTTATCCAAAATTTGACTTGAGCAAGATATAGAAGGAACCAAACTTACAGAGAAGATTCAGAGGGCTGAGATCTTGCTCAGTGTTACAGCATCTGCCTCATACGTCTAACTACTGAATCAGGCGAAGAAAGGAGACAGAGACAGAGGAGCACCGGACAGAAATCTCAACGTCCGAATCAGGAGCAGAAGGAGACAGAGCACGAGCAAGGAACTCAGGACCGCGAGGGATGCACCCACACACTGAGACAATGGGGTTGTTCTATGGGGAACTCACCAAGGCCAGCTGGCCTGGGTCTGAAAAAGCATGGGATAAATCCGGACTAGCTGAACATAGCGGACAATGAGGAATACTGAGAACTCAAGAACAATCGCAGTGGGTTTTTGATCCTACTGCACGTACTGGCTTTGGGGGAGCCTAGGCAGTTTGGATGCTCACCTTACTAGACCTGGATGGAGGTGGGCGGTCCTTGGACTTCCCACAGGGCAGGGAACCCTGATTGCTCTTCCAGCTGATGAGGGAGGGGGACTTGATCGGAGGAGGGGGAGAGAAATGGGAGGCGGTTGCGGGGAGGAGGCAGAAATCCTTAATAAATAAATAAATTTTAAAAAAAAGAAAGACAAAAAAAAAGGAATAAGAAATAAGAAGAAAGAAGACCTTTAACACTCAAGACAAACCCAGAGCGTAAAAACCAAAATGAAAATAAAATTGATGTTTAGTAGATAGAAACAAAGTTATTAATATATATCAAATTAAGGTAAAAATAACAGACATTAAAAACGATGTTATATTAGTCACAAAGACAATACCACGAGTTGTGAAGTAGAAAAATCTACAATATTTTAGCAGCAATAGAACGGGATTTTAAAAATAAAACCAAAGACTTCATCAATTTTAATAAAATCAGAAAATGTCATGAATATGTTTTATGTCATAATTCACAACAGAAGAAGCAGAAGACAACTGTGATATAATGAAAAAAGTCAAATTCATTATGAAGCAACTGAAGGAGTTAAATTCAGCTTGCCTAAAATGAAAAAAAAATATGCCAAGATACTCAATATCTCACAATGCAAACCAGCAGAGGTCTTCTCATCAATTTTGATACGAGGCTCATAAAATTCCTGTAAACACAGTATCAAAACAAGTCAAACAGGAACTGAGACCAACATTCATCATGAACAAATGATGTGATGTAAACAGAAATCAGGGTTCAAAGTGGTGAGCCATAAATGGTCTGCAGCTACATATGAGATGGACAAGCCGGATAAAGAAGGCAAGAGGAAGGACAGAGCTCCAGCAATGTAAGGTGTCGGGAGAATCCGGTGGTTGACTACACTGAAGGCTCTTTGTGGGAACTATGTTATATATGAATATATACGGCTCTATTCCCCTTATATATGAATATATACGGCTCTATTCCCCTTATATATGAATATATACGGCTCTATTCCCCTTATATATGAATATATACGGCTCTACCCCCCTTCCCATGGACTATGTTATATATGAATATATACGGCTCTATTCCCCTTATATATGAATATATACGGCTCTATTCCCCTTATATATGAATATATACGGCTCTATTCCCCTTATATATGAATATATACGGCTCTATCCCCCTTCCCATGGACTGGCATTGAACACAGCTGATTACAATCAACTAAATTGTGAGCAAGGACACCTTTTAGCCAGAAGCTTCTACCTGTTCTAGGAAGACTCCCCTAGACTGCCTCATGGGCAGAGAAGTCAAAATGAGATCTGCAAAGAAAACCAAAGCTGTGGGTTGTTCAATTTTAGGACTTAACTTCTATTCGTGATTAAACCCCAAGAACAAAGAGAGCATAGTGTAAGTCATAGAGAGGAGAGATGATGAAGCTCTCAAACCAAAAACACCTTCTAGGTTCCCAGTGGTTGGAACCCACAGACACATAACATGACCACGTCCCTAATTGAATGGGTAGTCCACATGATCGTCTCCCTGGTTGAGACAAGAGGAAAGGCTCAGACCATGTGTGCACACAAACAGGCTCAACTTTCAGTAAACTAAGAGTATTTACCAACCTCAGCAGAAATTACTCAATCTGTCTAATAAAAAAAAAAAAAACACTAAAAAGTTCCTAGAAAAATAACTTAATGTTTTTTTTCTTTTTTCCTTGGGATCCCATTCATAGCTTTTACATAATGAGGGCATTATACCACAATTAGGCACCACGTGCTAACAAATTCATCTATGCCAGGAATGGGTTAACTCTTCATGACTATTGACCACTTGGTCCTAAAGACTCCTAAACATTCATGTTATTGTGAATGTTCTTGGTTTCTCTTTAGAACTGACAGTGAAACCCTATTGCTGAAGAACCAGAAATGAAGATATTGAGCTGGAACTCATCGGAAGCTTCAACCCTAAGAGCTAGCTGTCATAGTTCTGAACGTTGGTGTCCATGCTATCAGATTAAAAAGAAATCAAAAATCTCATTCAGCTAGGATATCTGTGATCTACAATTACCCATTCTCTAGATCAGCTAGCTCATTAGTGCAATAGTGGCATATCACAATAAAACACATATCAACTTTTAAGTGCCTTATACTCCTTAAAAATTCAAATGCTAAATGTTCAGTCTCTTTAAAATATCTAAAGTCTATGAATTGTGATCTCTGGTACAATCAGAATGAGTTACATGTTTTCTATTCTAAGAGGGAAGAATTGGAGCATGGCACATTCACATCAAAGCAAAACCGAAAACCAATAAGTAAACTTAGTGTCAGACTTTTGGAACTCATTTTTCTTGGGTCCATAGGACTTGAATAACTCTTCTTCTGAGGCTCTGCCATCTCTAGTGCACACAGTTCATCTCCTAGTCTCAGTATAGCTATGTAACATAGCTGCTGCTGTACTTAGTAGACATCTCCAAAATACTGTGATCTTCTCTACTGCTGGACTGTGCCTTTACAAATAATGCCACACGGTGCCAAATCTTAACTTTTCTCCATAACTCCTTCAATCCAGAGCTACTAAGGCAATGAAGCTGCTCCTTAATCAATGTTCTATCTTGGTCTCAGCTGTTCTTCATGACCCCTCCATTATTTTAGAACTAGCTCCAGCTAGCAGAGCCTTACCCATTTCCAAGTTGATCTGATGACACATAAAACGGGGTTGATTTCCTCTGGATCAGTCTTTCTGTGAGATGACTTTGAGGATATACTCCCAAAGATTTTACCCCAATGATGTTCTTTACTTAATCAGTACTAATATCTTAGCTCTATCTAAGCAGTCTGGACTGTCCCAGTAAAGCAAAGTTTTTATCTTAATTTTGTTATGTAAACTCTTTAATTTTGTTTATGTTCTTCAATGTTTGATTTTATAATCATTCCAGCTCAAATAGTATCTTGATGATGTGTCTCATGTTTCAGGAAACTCTTTAAGGTTTCAGGTCATTAGTATTCATTTGGAAGAGTAAGTACTCTTCCAATCAGGAAACTTTGGAGACAAAATAGAATTATAGCAATTGACCAAGAAACTGCGATTGTTGGTAAGAGATCTTTGGAATAATAGATATTTATGCTGAAGATATGCTATTTAAAGACATTCTCCAAATAATACCACTTTTCTAGTTAGTATGATAATCATTGACAAGCATCAAAGAAACTCATATTTTACACTAACTTTCCAAAAAGAAAATCATGTTCAGAAACAGGATTAAAGGGAAACACATGTGTTACCCTAGTACTGAGAAAAATGAGGGAGGGGAATCAGTAACTCAATGGTGGCTAGGATACAGAGTAACTTTGAGAAAAGTTCTGGATATACAGTAAGATCTTTAAAAAAAGCACAAAATGAATAAAACAGTAGATTACTGAATTATGCTGAAGCTTTTACATATGTAAATATAGAAATTTAATAATTTTAAATGTGATAAAAAACAATATTGTGTAGAATTATTTTATAAATGTACATCACTTGTCTCTACTTTTGAGATTATGCTGTGTATGTACACCAATAAAACCAGAAATATGCAAATTCATAGTCTCATTTTATGTTGCAAGGGGCTGCTTGTTCATCCCAGCCATCAGAACCAAAATAATCACACAGAAACTGCATTAATTAAATCACCGCTTGGCCCCTTAGCTCTAACTACTTATCAGCTAACTCTTACATCTTAATTTAACCCATTTCTAATTTGTGTATTGCCACATGGCTGTGGCTTACTCAGTAAAGTTATATCCAGCTCTGGTGGGTCTACATGGCTTCCGTCTTAAACTCCGCCTTCCTTCTCCCAGCATTCAGTTTAGTTTTCCCTGCTTATATATTTTATCAGGTTAAGCCAGTTTCTTTATTAACCAATGGTATTCACAGCATACAGAGGGGAATCCCACATTAATTTTTAAACTATTTTCTGTTGTATATCAAGATATTGGTCCAAGACTTTGAGGAATATGCATGGTTGACACTGACATGACTTGTTTCCAAGAGGAATATAAGTTATTAAAGGAGCTATAATGCACATGAGAATAAATCATTGTAAAATAGAAAACCATGCAAGATGAGTCAGAAGGAAGCAAATCCGACAGACACAGGAGCACAACTCTAAAGTCTGAGAAATAGGCTCTCGTTAACTTCTCAGAATGCTTACTGATGACAAGAGAGTTCTAACTGTACTCCCCTGTTGCAATGAGGAAGTGCTTGATGTGCAATTTCTATTTGTATATGCACAGGAAATATTTTACTATTTATTAGTCCAATATTTGGGTTATAATTCAGTTTACAATTCCTCTGATATGTCTGGGAATAACCAGGGAAAATAATTGGGGAAATATATATCCCTTCTCATAATGGTGGCATAAAATACATCCTTTAATCATCAGTAGATATAAGGAACTGCTGCAGGAAAAGAATTTGAAACACAAATCTCTCATGCAGCTGCTGCTACACTCTTATCTCCCTAATGCAGTTCCATCAGAGGTAAATGAAGAAAGCGGGCTTCTTTATATTACATTAACCACGAGAGGAAACTCACAGAAACCTATTAATGTGAGTGAAGGATATTAACAATGATGAAAAATGGTCGTCTACGGAGTTCACACAAAGTTCATTCTCTCGTATTATGTTTTATTCCAGTGCTGCCTGAGAGACAGTTTTTGAGCATATCAATTGCTTTTTGACAATGCTGAATTATTTTCATGACTGTTAAAGGTTTATGTGGGTCCTACTATTAAACTTGCTCACCTGGCTAATTGTTCTTTGGAGGTAAGAATCAGAGATCTTATAACCGATGAAATTCAACATCACTCTGAGTTTCTGCTGCCTAGGTTGTGGGGATGTGGCTCAGTGGACAAAGGACCATGATCATCTCTCAGCCTCTATCCATAAAGCAAGTACATGACAGGAAGATGGACACAGGAAGACTCCAGATACCAACTCTCTACCCAGTCTCCATGAGATCAAGATTGAGTGAAGGACTCTTTCTCAAACACTAAGATACCGTGATAGAGGAAGACATGTGACATTGCCCTCTGATATAAACATGAGACACATATGAACATGTAGGAAAGATTCAAAACAAAACTCTACGAATCAAACAGATAAACAGAAACCACAAAGATGTCCTGCAGTCTTTAAGAATGTGTGGGAATTTCATGCTGGGGTTTCTGCTCCTAAGAAATGCAAATGTGTATATGATCACTGTTGGTAGTGAAGAACAGGAAGAGGGTTCAGTGAGGTATAGAAGAAAGTGTTAATCTGTCTACTCTTTGACCACTATAGTCTCTCCCCAAGCTAGGATCTTGTAGTGAAGCCTGCAACAATTGCAAGACCTTCAAACCTGCCCCTCTAGAGTTTTGTGGTAAAGTGTGTGTGTGTGTGTGTGTGTGTGTGTGTGTGTGTGTGTGTGTGTGGTGTATGTGTATTGGAAAAGAACAAATATTCCCACACTTTCAAAATCCACCTTCCACTTAGAAAAAATGCATTTTGTTTCAACGTCCAGTAATAAGGGATGTGGTTTTTGTCTTTTTTCTTCTGTTTTTCTGGCCTATACCCACTTCCTAATTATTTGGTTTGTGTTGCAAGGAGCCTCTGTTTCTTCCTGGCCACCCAGAACTGAAATAATCTCACAGAAACTGTATTAATGAAATCACTGTTTGGCCATTAGCTCTAGCTTCTTATTGGCTAACTTCATACATATTAATATAACCCATTTCTATTAATCTGTGCATCACCATGAGGTCGTGGCCTACCAGCAAAGTTTCAGCAAGTCTGACTCTGGTGGCTCCATGGCATCTCTCTGACTCCTCCTTTCTTCCTCCCTTTCCTAGCTTTCCCTGTCTACCTAAGGTCTGCCTTGCTATAGGTCCAAAGCAGTGGTTTTTATTCATTAGTGGTAATCACACACAGAGGGGACTCTCACATCAGGTTTGCATGAAAGGATGTATATGTATGTGTGTGTGTATGACTGCACATATGTATGTGTATATATATATATGTGCTCAATATATAATCTTTCATTCACATACATCTATGTATGAATATCTATTTATCTAACTATCTATCTATCTATCTATCTATCTATCTATCTATGAATCTATCCTCTATCTATCTATTTAGGGTTATGTAAATTACCATAAATGATATTATTTACTCCCAGCACCGTTTTCAATTTGCTTCAATTTCCCTTTTGTGTCATCTATCAGTTTGTGAAGAATCCCTGGCTTCTTCAAACCAATGCAAACTTACTTGACGTTGTTACCCATACTAATTGTGCTAATCTTGAAGGCACATTGAATGGTGGCACCGTAAACACTGCAAACTACAAGGGAATGAGGAATGTTTTATTTCCTGAAGACAAAATAGGCACCTTTTAGAGCACTCTCGTTCTCCTTTCTTTCTACTCAAGCCTTCTGTAAACTATCCTGCCATGCTGAGTATCGGCACCGGCTGCTTCTGTCCATCTGTCGTGATGGAAGCGTGCCGGTTTGAAAATGTGATAAGAAGACCACACTGGAACACCAGTGCCAGCAGAATATAGTCATGGTTTTTAACTCTGCATTTCTAACACTACCCTTTGGGCAAGATGCCATGATGTCTGTGGCATAGTTGATGTTTGGGAGAGGGTGCTACATTAAACGATGCTGTACTGAATTACCAGCTTTGCATATGACTAATTTTGTTTTGTTCAGTAGTGAGAAATATGGAGACCGCTATTAGCATTGTTAAAGGTGAATGCTTTAATAAAGGCACATGAATCGCAACAGGTTTCACCTGTGAAGGTAATGCAGTGAACGAGTTTGGGATATTATTATACTTCCATCTGCAATACTCTGAAATGTTTTCTCTGCGTTTTCAACTTCATTTTGTGTATCTTCGATCTATTTGGCAGAGAGGCATTCAATTTCATATTCAGAAGTTAATCTCAGGAGCTGGGGAGATGGGTAGATGGATTAAAGGGCTCTCTATACGAGTATGAGGAAGTAAATTCAAACCCCCCGAAGCTCACAGTGTAACCACCGCACAATAGGGGGAAAAAAAACCAGATCCCCAGGATTGGTTGGTAGTCAACCTAGCTCCAGATTTAATGCGAGAACTTACCCTGCAGGAATGAGGTGGGGAATGACAGAATAGGACTCAGGGTCACTCCCTGGCCTTGCACATGACGGTTCATGCACACAAATGCACATACACACACACACACACACACACACACACACACACACAGAGAGAGAGAGAGACAGAGAGAGAGAGAGAGAGAGAAATAATTAGTTTCTATAAAACAAACAAGAAAAACATTCCTTTCACGTTGTTGAACTTGTACTTCAGAGAAATCCCATAGCATTAAAGAATTCTCAGTAGCAAGAAGCACAAGAGATAGTGATTGCATGAGCCTAAGTCTGGCCTAGGATAAAGAGGAAATAGCAGGCTAAACAGAGGTGCTTAACAACACCTTGTCTCAAAATAAATACATATTATGATTAGTAGTGATTTCATCATGTTTGAGCTCAATAAAAAACTATATAATAATAATAAATAATAATAATAAATGATTAAAAGCCAAATGCTGGATTCAAGTGTTCCTGAAAGTCTTTGTTTTCAGAAATAGTTACAGAAGAAGTAAGAGCTTTATTTTAGTTTGTTTTAAATTTGTGTGAGTGAACTTTATATTTTATTTTCAAATTTTATCTCTTGCTAGACCTTTTTTAATAGAGAAAGGAAGAGTATGAAATTTAATGAGGAAAGAGTAAAGGAGGACTTGGAAAAGTTGGGAAAGTTGAAAGGGGGGATCAAAATATGTTGTTGGAAACATTTTTCCAAGAGAGAGAGAAGAGAGAGAAAGGAGAGAGAGAAAGAAAGAGAGAGAGAGAGAATGGGAGGCAGGATAGAAATTACAGGTGAAAATCTTAAACTGGTCCTAGAGAGAGTGGTTATTACTACTAATGAGATCTGTAGAGAGTAAGTCAAAGTTGGGATGTTTAAGGGGCAGTTATTGAGAGGAGCTGTTTCAGAAGGAAGAAGTAGATGATACAAGAAATAGAAGTGAGGAGAGAGGGGAAAGGAGCTTCTAGCTCAGAGAAACAGATACTAGATCATTTTCACAATTAATAACATTTGTGAAGACAGGAGAACCTTGCTGGGTGGGAGAATAGAAAAAGATGCAACAATATCAGTACAAAAATCAGAGAAAGTTAGTATGAATTAGCTGGGTTTTAGTGATTTGCTTAACTGATTTAAAATAAGGTTTAAAGTTAATGATTTTGCTTGAAAGTTTATTTGAGAAAACATTAAAGCCACAGAACATATTTCTCTTTGTCATATTTTCTTTTGTCATCTGTATTTCTTATGCTCTTCTTTAAACATTAAAGTTCAGCAACATTCTTAGGTTACTGTTATTATGAACTTAAGCAAAAATTTGATGATGTTTGGTAAAACACTAGAAAAATATTTATAAATATTCAGGTGACCCAAAAGGTGCTTTGGTTTCATAGTTGAGCTTGGACAGTGTCCTCTGCAGACATGCCAAGTGATTTATCTCTTCCTAGAGAAACTTTCAATTACATAGCTTGAGTGTAAATGGTGGGCTTGCACCATCCATGTTTTCGTCTCCTTTATCTTTAATATATGGTGTGTCTTTAGTAGATGTTAAATCTGCTTTAAAAGTAATCTTTGACCCAAACATCTTCGGTATAGCTTCAATCACAGTTCTCAATAAGTAGAGAAAGAATTCTGCCACAACTTCATTAATATTTAGATGAACCCTGTTTGAATTCAGAGTCATGATATTTTTTTAGTACATTGCTTTATCCATCATAACCACAAACAGGGAAAGTTTATAGACACTGCTTTGGATCTAGCACTATTTTTAATTTAATAAAATATAATTTGCAAGCATGAGTAATATAAAATTTAGAGTAAGTGAGTAAGTAAAATAAAAAAAATAATTTCTATCAACTATTTCAAGTATTATGGACTGTAGAAGCAAAGAGAAATTACTAAAGCCCAACTATGCAATGTCCAAGCTAAAATTAATATACTGAATTGTAATCACAGATCCTAGTGAGTTCAAATATTTAGACAAAAATTCAAGTCACAAAAGAGAATTATTTATAAATATGCTTCACAGTCTGGTAACATCTAATTTTGTTTATTTGTTTGGTGGCTTATTAAAAGAATATCCTATCTCCCCGCAGTGTTTAGATTTCATGGTTACATTTGGAAGACAGCATTTCCGAATTTGAATTACTTATTTGCAAAAGGATTTACTTTATATTTTACTTCTCAGCTAACACACCAAGAACACAATAGAGAAATATGTTTACCTCTATTTAGCTTTCTGCTTTTCATAACTTGACTGTAAAATGAAATGTTGTATGCCTGATTAAACATGATTGCATTTCCTCTTCCCCATGGCTTTGTTGTAGCTGGGATGCCAGAGTTGCTGGAAGAAGAATATATCCATTCACATATGGATGAAATCAGGCTGCTCCCAGTGATTATCTCTGAGGTCTAGATGCTCTCTCACGGGCTCCATTTCTTAAGAAAGATAGCAGACATGCTTGACACTAGCTAGACCTCTGGCAAGGATGCCATGCACGCAATTGTTGGCCTTGGAACTGTCACGAAATATAGTTTTTGCACTTCACTTTAAGTTTTTACATTGCAAGAAAACAATGGAAATTATCTAATTAAACATAAAACAACAATTTATTGAATAGTACTATCAAAACTCATTACTCCATACTACCCAATTTTTACGATATTTTTTATTATCATTTATTAATAGAGAATCTTATTTGGCCAATAGCCAGGCAGAATACAGCCAAGCAGGAAATCCAAGCAAAGATAAGTGGAAAAAGGAGGTAGAGTCTGAGAACCGTCAGTACCCAAAGAAGAAGTAAGATGTGAGATAACAAGCGATGAGATTTGTGGTAAAAGGAAGAATAATAGAAATGTGTTAACTTAAGTTTAAAAATCTAGTTTATACTGAGTCTGAGCTAATAGGCCAAACAGTTCATAATGAATATTAAGCCTCAGAGTGTAATTCAATATATGAATGTGGTCATAGTTTTCAAGAATATTTCCTGCTGAGTGAGCATTCTGGTAATCTTTGGGGGACCCTGAGAAAATGTAGGATTATGGTCAAATCTCAAAGGGAGTATTCTTTGAGGTCAGACTACCTCCACCAGTTCCCTTGAAGCTGTTCTGGATGTAAAACCCAGAGGAATCTACAACAGAGGCACTTTGAGGTGTTGGATCATCTGGGCCATCTGCTCCTATCAGAGATTTTCCAGGGGGGTCTTCCTCAATAAAACCTGATTTTTTTTAACCTAGAATGAATCCATAACCTCTCATTTCTTAAGCAGGTGGCAGTTGCTGCTATGAGTTTGTGAGTTTAACAGACATAGCATGCCCAAAACCCAGCAATTTTAATCACTTACTCTCATCTAGCATGTAGATTCTTTCTGTCTATTCTGGTTCATTTTGTGTTCATAACAGAGACTGGAGTGATCTGCAAAGAGGTATCCAGTATTGGGAAGATGTTCCCATAATGTTATCCTTTATGAAAGCCTGTGAAGCATTTTCTTTGTTAATGATTGATGTGGAAAGACTTAGGCCACTGTGTGCAGTGCTGTCCTTGGGCACAGATATGTAAGAAACCAAATGTAGCAAGTATGAAAAGAAAGGGAGTAAGCATCATTTCTTGATGGCGTCTGTTTTAATTTCTTCTTGTCGATTCGTTCATTGAGTTCCTTTCCTGATTTCCCTTTAGGATGGACTATAAGCTGTGAGACGCAATACATTCTTTTATTCACAAGTTTATTTATTTGTGTTTTATCAAACAATAGACATCAAAGTAGGACCCTGACCAATTCTCTGCAATGCTGCCAGAGCCTAAGAAAGAAGTATAGATGTTCTATTTAGAACAAAACATGGAACAGTTCATGAATTACATAATTTTAAGTATTTATCTTTACAGTGACAAACTAAAAAGAAAAGATTTTCTGGCCAAGGCTGGGAGAAGCGCTAATATATGGAGATACATGTACTTATTCAGGAAGCAGTTTGACGACATGTACAATTAGAAAATAGCAGTGGGTTCCTCTCTAAGACCTAGAACACTTTTAGTCATATATTTTGACCTCGTTTAAAGTAAAAAGCAGATTTCCTTCTTATAAAGCAGGCCTTAAATCCAACCGGCAATCTGTTGATTAATTCCATAACACTCAGGACAATATTGTGCATTTGGGTATACCCTGACTAGCAGAATTATCTCATGGGGATTTTTTAAAACTTTATTCTAAATTGTATATTGTGCATTTAAGTTTATGACATGGTTAAGTAAATATTTCCTGTATTAACTTCAACATATAAAATAATAGAATATTCTACTCATGCAAATATATTTTTGATTTTTAACATTTGACTCATTATTTACTATGTTTTGCACATCCTTGCATTGCAAAAATCTCTGTACCTTGCATACATTTGTTTAAATGAGCATATCCAGCTACTCAATGAGTAGAAATAGCCTAAATCTTATTAACTCTGGTGATTGCCCTCATAACCATTTCAACGTAAAATGGACGTGGCTGCCAAATAGTTCCTGATGCATTAAGTCTCTTTCGTTGCATAAAAGATGAAGTAACTCTAGAATGGAGTCTATTCCAAAATTCTGGTGGTTCATGAAGTGAAAAATTATGGCCTTGATTTTTTTTTTGGATATAAAATTTGAAAGGTCAAGAGGGTAAGCAGATGGCTAGCTGTAGAATTTATTGCACATTAAGCAATTGTTTTGATGTGCCAGGCGAGGTCCTGGAAGCTTATGAGACTGTAAAATGCAATGACCCCGCATTAGACCACGGGTTCAGTTCATGATACACACGGAATTTTAGAGATCACATCCATCACCCCTTTATTCCCTGCCAGAAGCTCACCCTATTCAACACAATTAATATCCTGCACCGTAGGTATTTTTTTTAACCGTTGCTCTTTTCTTAACCTCTTTTTTAATCTTGGTATTTTATTCATTTTTCATAATATTACGAAGTTCGGGAGAATGAAGTGACAACTCAGCAGTGCTGAATGATTTTCCAGTAACTCTCAGTACTCACAGTAATAAAATTTTATAAAGACTATAAAGAATTTAGATACTCAATCCCACGTACCCTCCAATATACATGAGTAATTTCATTGTCATCAAAGCTTTTGAATGCAGAGAACAGCAATATTTTTTCATAACCATATAATATGCTTAAGACAAATGCTCTCCCTTAAAAAAAGTTAATCTGGAGAATATACTCCAGGATATTACTGCTGCAGAATGCTTCTCTCAAATCAAATCAAAACGAGCCAAATTGTCATAGACAAATAAACACTGTACAGGCCTAAAGAAATACTTTCGGCAGGCTGTTTGCCATGTCAAGAAAATACAACTCACAGGTATCTCATGAAATATCTTGCTATAGTACACTATGTTGGATTATATGAGATGATTCCTAGATTCTTAATATTTTTCACGGCCTGGACTGAACTAGAAATTTGTATAGTGGAATAATCTGAAGTGTACAATGTCACCATTCAATCATTCTAGGATTTAAACCTTTTGTCACTTACTAAACTTAAGACTTTTATTCAAATGAGCATATTTCTTTCTTTTTTTTTTTTTTTGGTTTTTCGAGACAGGATTTCTCTGTAGCTTTGGTGCCTGTCCTGGAACTAGCTCTTGTAGACCAGGCTGGTCTTGAACTCACAGAGATCCGCCTGCATCTGCCTCCCGAGTGCTGGGATTAAAGGCGTGCGCCACCACCGCCCGGCTTCAAATGAGCATATTTCTATTGATGCAGTCTCATAATCCAAATGCCTTATGATTCAACGTTAGCAAACAGCCCAACCCATCGTCAATCTGTTTGTTCATTATACTGTCACTTATATTTGCTACATTTAATTGTGCTTAATTGGGAAGCATCAACTTTTGGGCACATTTAACCGGGAAACCTTCCACAAAACATATATGACACTTCAAAAAACGAGTTGAAATGATAACATGTTTTAGAGAAAACAACTCAAATGTCAAAACATCACACATGAAAGATAATTTATTCCCAAGATACAGCATCATTCAGTGTCCTCCCTGCCAGGGTTGCACTGCACCAAGAGAGGCCTTATAAAGAACTGACAGCTTTGGCAAGGTTATGGATAAAATATTTGTCAAGTTTTTTTCTCACTATTGGAACTTTAATATTAAGATATAATATGAAAAGTATGATTCTAGTGGCTCAAAGGGGTATTGTCATTGAGAGCAGAGTGAGGTGTAGCAACACAATCCCAGCATTTCAAGTCTCTTGGAGTTCTTAGAATTGAATATGTGGAAAATGCTTTGCTCTCTAGAACTGCATTTCATCCTTCTGCTAAATAAGAAGGTTGGGACTACACATCTACATTGAGCTAATATTCGGTTGAGTTGACTATAGTATGAAGTACTTTGCTTAAAGAAAGCTATGATTATAATTCCAATTCAGTTTCTCTATCCATACCATTCATAACATAATTTTCTCCCAGAAACAATGCTTGAGAATTAAATAAAATGAATCTATAAATTATGTATTTCATTCATGGTACATGGACAATGTTATTTTTAAAATGTGTGTATTTTCAACCTTTTCCTTTTCTTTTCTGAAATTTTCTTCATGGCTTTACTTTTGCAACTTATCACAACATTTTTTTTCTTAGCTTAATTACAAATATATCGGAGTTACTAAAGACTGTGTGTGTGTGTGTGCGTGTGTGCACACACGCGGGTGTGTGTGTCTTATTTCCAAAACTAAGGCAAATGATTGGCAATTGAGACCTCATAAAACTTAAAGCTTCCATACTTCTAAGGAGACAATTAACCAAGCATAGATGCGCATAGGATGGGAGAGAGTGGTGGCCAACTGTACATTTGAGAGAGGATTAATATCCAAATATACTAAGAACTCTAAAACAAACAGTTAAGGAAATAAATGACCTAATCCAAATGGGTCAGAGATCAAAACATAGAGTTCTAAATAAAAGAAATAAAAATTACTAAGAATAATACTTAGAAGTCAGTATGATGCAAATTTTAAAACTTGGCAAGTTCATTTTTAACCCAACAAGAATAATTAAGATAAATAAAATGACTAAAAATAAGTGGCGGCAAAGTTGTGTGGAAGAGAGAACCCACACTCACTGTTAGCAGGACTATATTGGAAGAGTTACTTTGGAAACCAGTTTGAAGATTCCTCCAAAAACTAAAACTAAATCTAGCATATGTCCCTAGTATCCACAGACCTATGCCCCAAGTAGTCTCCTGTACTCCACAGATACTTCCCCAACATTTTTCATAACTCTTTCTTTTCATAATAGCTAGGAAATGGAAACAATGTTATTCTATAGACGAATGGGTGATAATATGCAGAGCATACACAAAATATAATATTAAGTCTTAAAGAGAAATGTAATCCAGCACTTTTCTGGCAAATACATCGAGCTAGAAGAGACTACAATGACTTAGTTAGCCCAGATATAAAAAGACAAACAGCACATATTCTCTTTCATCTCTGCTTCTTATCTCCAAATCTGCAGACAAGAGTGTAAAACCTGTAGTAACCGAAGAAATCTTAGACATATAAATGGACCTTGATGGATGTGGGGAGAGGTTTTTGAGAAAAAGATAACAGGGTACAGGTGATATGAAGCAGCAAACTGTAAAATGGGGTGGTTCACCAGCTGGAGAGGTTGGAGAGGTTAGCAGAGAAGGATGGACAGGGGACAAATGACATCATTGTCCTATGATGGGAGCCTAAATGTATATACTAATAAGTGGCACTCGAATATTGGTCCCAACCAAGAGTTCTCTCAGTGGACTTAAGACTGCACGCAACATGGCAGTACTTTACATGATATAGGTGTAAGGGAAAGATATCCTGATTATAATTCCTTATGCACAAATTTGAGAATAACAATTAACAAGTAGGAAATCATAAAATAAAAAATGCTCCCGCTCAACTAAAGAAAACAGTCAGCTGGGAGAACAGGAAACCCACAGCATGGGAGTGCATCTTTGCCAGATATACATATTTAAAACTGAAATGTTCTAACAAAAACAAATAAGACCTTCAAAATGTGGGCTTGGCATATGAACAGAGATTTCTCAAAATAAGTTAATAATAAGAATAAGAAATTTCTCAAATGATATACATTATTCCTAGAAATTAAGAAAATGCAGGCTAAATAATAGGCTTAAAAATATAAATTTAGTAGTCTCGATGCCTAAACATTTCGCATCTAGAAATTTTCACTACTAAATACCTAATTGGTTCATAGAAATGTATGACATATTTTGTAAATGAGGTAATAAAACTTTTTCAAATAGAGCAATCATATCTATGCTAAGAAGATATTGTGCCAAATAATCTTTAAAATATAAACATCTGTGCCAATACATATCTGAATTATAATAATAAATTTTCTATGAATGGATGCTTGATTATCCCAAAACTTTCCTTCCTGTTCACTTAGCTCAATGGAATTCTTTTAGTAAATAATTTTACCACTGACTTACATAAAACAAGGAAAACATAATGTCTTTACTAACAGTAGACAATAAATAAACCTTCTGCCATATAAGTGGAAAATGTACCATCTTCTGCATCCTCAGCATAAAATAGTGCACTAAATTCATGTAACCAAACTTCCTCAAGAGTGGAGAGACAATTAGAATGTCATAAATGTCAAACTGAGTGCCAGTGGTTAGAAATGTCAGTGTTAGATATGTGCACTTAATCTTAGAGCCTTTACTCCTGAGTGCCAGAGGTTAACACCTGGACAGAACACACGTTGTGAAGAATTATGTATGTGAATTGAACGATATGGAAAGTTAGACGTGAGTAAGATTCTAGGGAAGTGGCCATAGCAGGTGCCCTCTAGATTGCATAGTCCTGCCCGTCAATGACAGTTGCGTAGGTACCATCATGAATTTGCATCCTACTAAGTGGACTCTATACCTCGTCACATAGCTGTTGTCTATACCCAAGATATAAGTGACACTATTTCACCTTCCAGAGTAACTTGTTTGTGTCATTGTTGTGGTTGGTACACTTCAGAGTTGGATAGAACTACTGATTACATCTTTTTCTGGGCAACTTTCACAGCTTCTTCTGGTGTTCGAAGAGCTAGTTCTCATTTATCATTGATAAAATTGAGATAACATTGAACCATGCCTTCTGCTTTCTGTAATCAGGCGTGTACTGCATACATCAATTAAATGATTAATGGCTAAAAACAAGGGCATTGAGACGAGAGCACTGGGAAGTACTCCTGATAGTCCCGGTGCTGATAAGCCATGAATTTTATTCAGATAAGGCATTATTTGTGTAGTAGAGAAAAATTGCTCTACAACAGCCTTACAGGTACCTTCCTCTATTTCTTCTATCTACTCTCTGACATAAAAGAAATCAGCACAGGATTTATTACTTCACATCATCAATCAAGGTAGGTGTTTTTTGGCCTACTGTTACAAAATTTTAAATCAAATAAACTTATATCAAAATTCTATTCTCTGTATGTAAATGTTTGATATCAATTTTATCAGTTTAATGTTTATCTATTTTTCCAATATCCTTAGATATATGAAATAGTTTCAGAGTATATACACAATTAACGCTCATGAAACATAAGTTAAGAAAATAAATTTATAATTTAAATAAGCAAATTTGAACAATATGCATAATACCATAATGTATTTTGAATGTTGTTTAGTATATATTCTTATATAAAATACAGATTAACAGTAAAAGTAAAAGTACATTTTAGACTTAGATACCTAATAACAATTCTAAGGAATTGGCATAGGCAGAAATATTCAAGAAGAGAGCTTGCTTGTTTCCCTTTGTTTCATGTGGTCTTTATGCAGCTTGCTGGTGATATTTTAATTGAAGTCCAATTTTCCATAAGTAAAACTTAGCTCATTAATTTGAATGTGAGTAAGGAGAGGTATATGGGAGCAATTAAATGGAGGAAAGGGAAGGAACAAACATTGTAATTATATTGTAATTTAAAAAAAATAAAAAATAACCTATATGCATTAAAAAACTGGCATTCAAAATCATGTATTTCAACACTGGTTTAGACCTTACGGGTATAAGTTAGACATATTAAATGTTCCCTTTTAAAGTATGAAACAATAATGTTTGTTTTATCTCTATATTACTTCCAGGTATGTTTGCCAGTAAGCTTTTACCAACTAATGCTACCCGCTAACTCTCCAGGCATTGATGAATAAAGCATTATAATCCATGATCCCCTCAGAAAGTCTGAGTTAAACAGAGAGTCGGTGGGGATTATGACACTTATATTTAATTTCCTTCTAAATGTTAAATAGGTTTCAAAGGATATATTGAGAAATGGGCAGGGAAATAAATGACAAACTTATGAGATTGAATGATTAGGAAATAATGAGAAGAGAAACATGCAGAAAAAAAGTTGATTCAGAATCCTTCCCTCATATAGGACCTTTAGCAAACTGTCATTGGGCTCCTGGGTGGATCATATTTAATGAATCCTGATAATAATGACATCAGCGCAATGAGTGATGTTGCCCAGCAGTGTAGGGTACCCCTTATCATTACCTACTTGAGTGTATTCAGTATATGCCAATATACAGTGATATCAGTTATACAAAGGGAAGAAAGAAGCAATATGCAATACTGACATTTGACTTAGTCATGCCGAAATACCTTTCTTTCCCCTTGTTTTTGTTGTGTGTGTGTGGGTTTTTTGTTTTTTGTGATTTCAAGAAAGAATTTCTCTCTGAGTAGCTTTGGAGCCTGTCCAGGCACTAGCTGTGTAGACCAGGCTTGGCCTCAAACTCACAGAGATCCACTTGCCTCTGTCTCCCAAGTACTAGGATTCCCTCAAACACTTCTTAAAAGGTTGGATTTAATCACATGAAATTGAAGACGTTTTGATCTTCGTTTAGCAATTAAAATGATTAAAATGTATTTCTTTTAAAATAAATGTTTCCTGTTATCTATTTTTAAAATCACAAAGACAACAAGGTCTGATAGAGCAAAAATATGCTAAAATTTTATTGTCTGCAGAAATCAAATAGAAGTAGACATGGTGTCATTTCTAAGTGATCCCAACATTGGGGAGGCAGAGGCAAGAGGATCACCTATCTGAAGCTAGAATTGGCTATAAAATGAAAACCTGTGTAAAAGAAAACAAAGAGAAACAATTTAGAACAGTGGTTCTCAACGTGTGGGTCATGACCATGGCTGGGGGATGGGGAGAAACAGACAAACAACCCTTTCACAGGATTGCCAAAGGCCTTTGGAAAACACAGATATTTACACCATAATACATAGCCTTAAGTAGCAAAATTACAGTTATGAAGTAGCACCAAAAATCATCTTTTGGTTGGGAGTAACTGCAACATAAGGAATTGTTTTAAAAGGTCACAGCATGAGGAAGTTTGAGAACCACTCAGCTCTCCACTATATCAAATCACAGAAAGAAAAACAAAGTGAGTGGCTAACTCAGCATATCTCCCATCAAACCCACTAGTCCTGTAAGGGAGTTCTTTAATGCAAACTGCCTACATAAAACTCAAAGACACAGAAATTAAAGAACAATTATAAACTGTATCAATGAACTTGAGATAATTATAGAAGACACAAACAGTTCATTGAACTCATAGAATATGACAACAAACACCTGAATGATGTCCAAGAAAATTAAGTATAGTCAACTGAATAAAATGCAAATTGAATTTAGGTTTGGAAACTGAATTCAATAAAGAGATAAAATGTTAAAGAGGGTGCAAGCTGAAACAAAGAAGGAATTGAAAGTGAAAACTGGAACATTCCAATCTAAAAACTCTGGGGAAATTATAAGTAAAATGAATCAAGATAATATATACATATTATCTTGGAATATAGAAGATAAATTACTTGAACTAAATTAAGTAATTAGCACTATCAAATGGGGGATTTCCAAACTATGTCCTAAAATTTTCTCTGCTTTGGAGAGGAAGTTCCTTTCTGCTCTTATACTACAGTAGTTGGGTCAGTTGTCCCTCAGTACAACAACTCTATTTTCTTTACATGAGTTCAGAGAGGTAGACATCAGATAATGTGGGAAGGGTGTGACAGTTTAACTGAACTATGACATGATTCTCTACGTTAAATATTTTTCCACTGGTACTAAAAAATGCAAGTTATCAAGCACAGGAACAATAGTCCCCTAAAATAGTATTTGCCACAATTACTTTCTCCATGAATTGTGGAGTTGTTGTTACTGAGGTAGTGGACACTTCTTTGAAGTCACATTACATCCAGTATTAAAAATGATCCAATTTTAATTTTATCTTTTCTTATCCATATTACACCTGATTTAAGAGGTTTTATTGAGTGGTGTTATTATAGGCTTATTTCTAACTAGATGGTTTAACTAGATGGTATAATTATAATTAAACCTAAATGTTTTTTTTATAACTTGACCAGAGAGTTTTCTGTACACTTTCCTATCATTTTGACACAAGTGTTTTAATTCTATAATACGCAGATTATTTGTCAAAGTGTAAGTCATCTTCAAAGTCTATCAATAATTGCATGAGAAGGAATGTGAAAGAGAAAACCATATCGAAGCACATCTTTCCCTTGGAGGATAAATTTCTCCATCTCATTTTATGGAACTAGTCCACTATAATCTTCTTGCCAGTGCACGCTTTGTAGATTCTATCCAGTGGAAATTTGCCACTGCTCTGGGCTTGGGGTTGATATTTTCTATTGGTACCTAGAGAATTTTTAGAAAATAACAAAGTCAGGTTTAATGAAAATATTTTTTTCCTCATTCACTGCAGGGTAATCAATTCTTTCCAGATGATGCCATGACATGATGCAGGAGAATTGTCATAGCCCCAAGGAAGAATCCTTAACATGTTTATAAGCTGCTGACATTGCATGTCTGTGTAAAAGCTTATTCTTTTTGTATTATTTTTGATGACACAATAATGCAAACAGATGCTAGATGGTGTACCATTGTCTTCAAAAATAGTATCATATCTAGACTTCTGAATAAATTTTAATCCTACCTCAAGAAAGCCTTGCCCATTCATAGCTATGCTGGATCTAACTCTTGGCAAAGAAATAATTTGATATCTTAGGATAATAATCCTACATATTTACTGGCACTGAACTGAATTTTTCCATTCTTTGTGGAGCAGCATGTCTATTGGACTATCCTTCAGGGAGCAAAGCAAGTAATAAGCTCTAAACATTCCCTCTTGATCTTATGTACTAACCTAGTACTATCACACCTTACAGAGACAGGGGCCATGCTGAGACATCTGTAGTAATAGAAATATGTATGTCTATTGGAAACTTTTTAACTCACTGGAAATTGAAAACACAGCCCCACTGTAAATTCTTTGATGTGTTCCTTTCCAAAATTCCGAAAACAACGATTTCCAATTTCCAGATCCAAACTATGATTAAAAAATAGTTTTACATTAAGTGCCAAGAGTATGTAATATGCTTTGAAATGCCTAAATATTCCTTTATTTTAGTGCACTGCAAGTGGAATAAATCATCAGTGGTTTTGAAAAGCTTGGAAGAGAGAACCATCTGATTGGCATATGTTCTGTGCAGTTGTGTGCAGTCCTGAGTTCAGAATGGTCCTACAAGTGATACTCCTCTGTTGCTATTTTGATTGCTTTTTTTTTTCAAGACAGTGTTTCTCCGTAGCTTTGGAGCCTGGAACTAGCTCTTGTAAACCAGGCTGGCCTCGAACTCACAGAGATCCACCTGCCTCTGCCTCCAGAGTTCTGGGATTAAAGGAGTGCACCACCACCACCTGGCTTTGTTTGTTTGTTTGGTTGGCTTTTTTGGTTGCTTTGTTTTGTTTTGTTTTGTTTTGTTGTGCATCTTCTATTCTTGGCCAACACGATGACCGCTGGAGGGATTCTTCAAAAAATATTCAGAAAAACCTTATTCTGTCGCTCATATCTAACTTTTCATTTAGAGTAATTCAGATGACAAATGAGCAAAACGCATGAAAAGACCGAAATCATGAAGATATACTATTCTAGAAGGTATTCTACATTATAATGCCATGGAGCAAAACAAACATAAATAACAAATATATATGCAGTTCTGTGTGTTCCCTTGTACTATTGCCTTATTTTATATGAAAGTGGTTCATGAGAAAGAATAGCCAATGGTACAATATCATTCTTGATGGAGGCTAATTCATAAAAATATTATAAAAGTTATTTAGTTGATAATAATGTGCAGATGAAATTAGATTTTAGACCATTAGAGAATTGATTAATGTACAAGGACTAAAAAGGACATAGTGGCTATATGATAAAGAATGAATCATTCCCTACATACTTGGTAAGCTTTGTAATTGTTGTGCCTTAAAATACTTCTGTTACAAGGATGAGCAGATGGATCCAATACAGCAAAATAGTAGAAGCTAGTAAATCTTACTGATATTCTGTAAGAGATCATTTACTATGTTTTATATGCATACACAAAAGAACCATAACAAAAATGTTATACCTAACAAAATTTGCATTGCAGTTAATGTGTCAATTAATTACATTTTTACTTAAAACTGATATTTGATTAAGGTGAATTATCAGTATAAATTTTAGATCAAGCTTATCTCATTTTTTCCAAATATTATTGAATTTATGAAAATGAGTTTCCAAAGTCAAAGCCAGAAAGCTTACCAACTCTGCTAATTCATGGACCATTGTTTTCTAGAATAAAGCAAGTGTTCCTAAAATATGTTAATTGGTTTTGAAAAGAAGATTGGAATACACATAATGTTCTACCAATTTAGCACCACGCCAATGTAAAAGGTCTTTAAGAATTTTATTTATGATGCTAAGAAGAAGCTTGAGAAAGGGAGAACGGACTTCAATCCAGAAACTCTATGATCCCACCCATTAGCCAGGGCTTTCCTAAGAATATTTCTGAATATAGAAGGAGAAAAAAGGCAAAATGTTGCATCATAAAGAATACTGTGTAAAAAGAAGAAACAGGAAAGCACTGTAGAAGAGACTTGCAAACGGCTCAGCAATGTGGTGGTCTGAAAGAAAGTCAGTAAAGGAAACGCTACCTCTGACACATCTTGCTCCAGCCAGACATCATTTCATGTATACATGTTTTTAAAGCATTCCAAGCATGTTTCCTAGTAACAATGACTTAGTCCTGAATAATTAAACAAAAAGCAGTAGTTTTTTCATGTTGCAAGATTCTTTTTAATTCCAAGAAGATAACTTGAAAATTGTGTTTTAAGGCCGAAAATCCCTTTCTTTAAAGTAAGAGGTATAACATGTGACATAAAAATCACAACATTAAAGAAGACAATATTCTGGTTTCTTGGTGACAACTATTGTAAATATAGGCCTGTTGGAATGCAAAGGCTTTATTAGTTTCTGGTTCTAAAGCCTTTCTGATTATGCAAACTGGTCTCTCTGTGTGTGTTTCCTTAGTTAAAAAACATTTGCTGGAAAATAAAACATAAAATAAGTCAAAAGAAAAATATTGAAGTTACATATAGCAAAGGTATTACTCCAGGAAACTGAATGTTAATCAGAGATAGCAATCCAAGTATTTTAGTAGGTAAATATCAGAGTTCAAGCACACTGAGCTATTACACCTATAGATTTATTTGTACATTACAACCCTCTGAATATAAATAGTCTCAGTCCATGAACATGGGATACCTTTTACTATCAGTAGCGTTTTGTGATGTTCAATGTCTTCTATTTCCTGTTTAAATTTATTTCTATGTACTTAATTATTCATCATTTGTGTTTTATTAGTTCTTCAAGAATTTCATACAAAATATTTAACATGTTTAGATAACAACTGTTTAGAGAGAGAGAGAGAGAGAGAGAGAGAGAGAGAGAGAGAGAGAGAGAGAGAGAGAGAATATGCTAGAATGCTAACTTGGAAGGTATAGAAAGCTCACATGTCTTTCCTCCCCCAGTTACACAATTCCTCCAAAGAGACCACATCTCCTAACATTTTTCAAACCCTTCCACCAACTATAAATAAAGCTTTAACAGTCAGTCAATGGTGGCAGTCACCTTTAACCTCAGCACTTGGGAAGCAGAGACAGGCAGATCTCTGTGAGTTCGAGCCCAGCCTGGTTTACAGAAAGAGTTCCAGGACAGTCTCCAAACGTGCTCAGGGAAACCCTGTCTCTAAAAACAAAAGTCTCTCACTCTGAACATTACTTGACTGTTTCTATCTTTCCAAAAGTAATCTTCTCCAATGATGGCTGAGCAATACACTCATTTTTGAGTAAAATGGTATGTCATATAGGAGTCATTTTTATATCTTCATTCCTTTATCTTCTACATCCCTATCTATTTCCATTGTTATGGAGATTTATCTCTCCCACCTAGCCCCTTAATCTTCAACTACTCTCTGTGGTTATATGAATTCTAGCTTGGTTATCAATGAGCTAAAAGGTCTCTTTTTAGCATCCTTACTATAATAGTTCAGAAGCAACAATTAGTTAGCTAATGTAAATGTTCATACTACCACATTTCCAAAGGTCAACCACTACAGGAGAGAAAAAAATTAGAGTCTACTTCTATGTTATTAAAGGAACATTAAGGTTTGGTTTTTGCTTTGAAAGAAATAAAAACCCTCCTGAAAGAAAAAGGTACTGTTTAACCACTAAGAGAAATAAAAGATTTTTCTTTAATTAAAAGTCTTACACTCACTTTATTATTGTTCCCCAAATATAGTCATATAGAATCTTGTAACTTCTTAGCATTGAACATGCATGCATAGGCACAAACTCTATTCAGAGTTCAGTACATCCAATTGGAAGCAGTGTGGTGTTGATTATTTTATAGTCTGTGCAATTCATGGCTTATAATTTACAAAGTGGCTCATTATTTCAGGTGAATAGAATTCTTCATCATAAAGATATTTTCAATACAACAAAAGTCATTTTACGCAAATTATGCTCAAGAAAAGGCAGTTTAAAGTATACAATCATCAAAGGACACATTTAATTAATTTCCTCAAAGATTAAATAGCCTACTATGTAGTTATTCCTTAGGTAAGAAACAATCACATACTGTTATTGTCACAAACAACATTTCATTTCAATAACTAGACATTATTTAATATATTATTCAAGGCATAATCCCTAAGTAAATTGCCAGGCTGCCCTTAGCTCCCAATGTGCACTGTGGTACTGATACTTCAACTGTTAAGTGTTCTTCCTTACACTTTCCTTTGACCGGAGACTGCCCTCGTAGTCTCTACCTTGTCTGCTGGAACTGAAGGATTTTCTGTGAACAGCTACTATTAACACAAGACTTTGTCTCAGATGGTCTCCACCACAGTTACCCGGCCAGTCTTGATACCTCTTAACACTATTTGTCAGATACTAGATATGACATAGGTACCTTATTTGACTCTTCTTAATAACAAAAACATTGTCAACTGCATGTTTACTTTCTCAATGCCTAATCCAAAACTTATACCTTAGACAATATGTCTAAGTCCAAAAACAAAACATTGCTTCCCTATGGTTCTAATATAACACAAACTATTCTCTACCTATAAAAGGTATTTTAGTAAGATGGGGAACAACTGTGTCCCCTAAATGAAAGAACTGAAATTTATTGATGTCACCTAAATCCACCTCCTAAATCTTATATTTAACTTAAGTATCTGAGAGATACTCACTGATACCACTGTGATGGCTAATTAATGACCCAACTTCCTTCTCTCATGAAGTAAGGTGATATAGCTATGTTAGTGTCTACTAAAATAGACGTCAAACTAAACTACTTAAATGAGACAGGAAAAGACACAATACACATCCCATATAAAAAATCTACCAAAAAAATCTACCAAGACGACATTCCAATTCTTAACATCAATACCCCAAATAGAGTAGCACAGAAGTTTGTAAAATAGACTACTATAGCTTGAGTCACATACTGCCCCTTACACATTGATAATTGGGGACATCAATAACCTACTCTCACCAATGGACAGCTCATCCAGAAAAGAGAGCATAGAATTCCTGGAGGTAGCATATATTACAAACCAAATGAATATAAAAGATATTTACAGAATATTCCACCCTATAATAAAAAAATATACCTTCTTCTATGCATGTCATGGAAATTTCTGCAATATTATCCATAGTATGAGTCACAAAGCAAGTCTAAAAAGATACAAGAAAATCAAAATAACCCTCTTCATATGTCTTAATTAAAGAGTCTATGCTGTGAAAAGACGCCATGACCACAGAAGTTTTTGTAAAGGAAAATATTTAATTGAGGTGACTTGCTTATAGTTCAGAGGTTCAGTCTATTATCAAAATGAGGGGACATATTAGCATGCAGGTAGACATAGTACTGGAGAAAGAAATTGAAGAATCTTTGAAGAATTTATCAGAGAATTGAAAGATCTCCCATGACCATGGATCAGTAGGTTAAAATAGTAAAAATGGTCATCTTATTAAAATCAATCTACAGATTCAATGCAATATTCCAAAAAAATTCTTTACAGACCTTGAATGAATATGGTCTAAATTTCATATGGAAAAAGGCCAGGATAGCTAAAACAATCCTATACAACAAAGGAACTTCTAGAGGTATCACCATTTTTAACTTAAGCTATATTCAAGCTGTATTACAGAACTGTAACAATAATAGCTGCATAATATTGATCTCTTTGCACTCCTTGATCTCCTTGATGCAGTCAGATGGATCAATGGAACTTAATCAAACACCCAGATGTAAACCCATTCAAATATGACAATTGATTTTTTAATTTTAAAAAAGCCAGAAATATAAAATAGAAAAGCATACTAATGGTGTTGGAATAACTGGATTCAGTATGAAGAAGAATACAAATAGATCAGAATCTATCACTATGCAGAAGACTTAAGTATAAGTTGATCAAAGATCTCAACATAAAGACAGATACACTGAACCTGATAAACGAGAAAGTGGGAATAGCCTTGAATACATTGGCACAGGAGATAGCTGACTGAATATAACACCAGTAGCACAGACACTAAATCAACAGTTAATAAATAGGACCTTCTGAAACTTAAAATCTTCTGTAAGGTAAAGGACACCATCAATAAGACAAATTGCAGCCATTGGCATGGAAAAAGGGTTCCACCAACTCCACATCTGATAGAGTGCTAATATCCACGTATACGATGGAATCCAGAAGCCAGATATCAAAACTAAATAATCCAATTAAAAATGGGATCTAGTCTAAACAGAGAATTCTGAACAGAGGAAACTCAAATGACTGAACATTTAAAGAAATGTTCAACATCCTTAGTCTGCATGGAAATGCAATCAAAACAACTCAAGTTTCCACCTTACACCTGCTAAAATGTCTAAGATCAAAAACACAATTGGCAGCTTGTGCTAGCAAGTATATGGAACAATGGAAGATTTTTTGACGGCTGGTGGGAGTGTAAAATAGTTAAGCTAATTTGGAAATCAGTATGGTGGTTTTTCAGAAAATTGGGAATCAATCTACTTCAAGACCCAGATAAACCACTCCTGGCATACACCAAAAGCACATTTCATCCTACTACAAGGACACTTGCTCAACAAAAATCATAGCCACTTTATTTATTGTACAGAGAAGCCAAAGAAAACCTAGGTGTTTGTTCCTCCACCAAAGAATGTAAAAATAAAATGTGGTACATGTACATAATGGAGTATTTCTCAGCTATTAAAAATAATGACACCATAAAATTTCCAGGCAAATGAAGAGAACTTGAAAATATCTTCCAGAATGAGGCAACAGACACAAAGAGACAAACAAGGTATGTACTCATTTACAAGTGAATAATAGATTTAAAGAAAAGATATTCTAAAATTCACAGACCTAGAGAGTCTAAGTAACAAGCTGGGCTTAGTGGGGAATGCAAGAGTGAGGATGGGAAGGAGGAATCAAGTTGTGGGGAGCAAATACTGGAAGAAATGGCTGGAATTGGGGGACATTTCGGGAAGATGTGGAAACCTAGTGCATGGAATCAACAAAGGTAACCCTCGCTAATCCTCGTAATGGAGTCACAGAGCCTAAACTAGCCGTCTTCTATAACCAAACAAGGCCTCAAGGGGAGAGATTGGGACACCAACCCAGTCATGAAATCTTTGACCAACAGTTTCCCCTGCATGAAGAGTATTCTGAGATCAGAGCCTAGCAGAATTCCCATCGAAGAAATTAGAGAGACTTTATCCAGCAATTGATGGGAGAAAATGTAGAGTCCCATAGCCAAACATTAGACATAGCTCAGGGAGGAGGGGTCAGGTTCACCATGAGAACATGGACCATAGAATCAATTGACCAGAACACACAAGGTTTCACTGTATATTTACACATTAAAAACAATCCTAGTTTTGCTTTTGTCAATGAAATTTAATTCATATTTCGTTCTGTCAACCATAAAATTTTTTAGATCGTTGCCAGTGAAAGGTATTAATAATGCATTGCTGAAATAACATGAAATGTGCTTTTGAAAGATACTTTTTTCAACTCAGGCCATAAGAATATGTAATATTGGGGCTGGAGAGATGGCTCAGTGGTTAAGAGCATTGCCTGCTCTTCCAAAGGTCCTGAGTTCAATTCCCAGCAACCACATGGTGGCTCACAACCATCTGTAATGGAGTCTGGTGCCCTCTTCTGGCCCGCAGGCAGACACACAGACAGAATATTGTATACATAATAAATAAATAAATAAAATATTTAAAAAATATAATATTGAAATGTCAAGATGTCTCAGTAGGTAATTGTTTGTTATCAATTCCAATTACCTGAATTTGATTCTTGAAAAACATACAGCGAAAGGAGAGACCATACTCATCAAGTTATCTCTAATTTCCCACATTATGATATGAGAAGAAATAAAGAACAGTGTCTGACACTAAGCTGTGCACATACTTCCTAAGAAAAATGGCTTCGTGTCTCAAATATATAATATAGAGAGACAGTGATATTAACCTCTGTGAAAAGTGGTTAGCTTTGTAAAATGCCACATTGACATTATAAATATGTAACTATTACCAGTTTTTCAAATGGAATCTAAAATATTAGTATGTTCTATGTATTACAAATGTTTGTGGTTTTATTTTCCTCCTCTCTTATTTAATAATATGCTTTTTGGACTCTGAGAATTTCATACATTTCTTGATCATGTTCACCATCCATCCCTTCCCTAATGTTAGCCAGATTCGAGCTCTTTCCTCCCTAACCAGAAAACATAATCCTTGGTAGGCAGGGAATTGGGGAAGGCTTTGGAAAGAGTTGGGGGAAAAGAATGAATATGATAAAAATTTATTGTGTGAAAATTCTCATGAATAATAAAATCATTATTGAAATATAAAATTACCATTGCAGCTAGTTTGGCCTCAAACTCAATGGTTGTGATATTTAGTGATATGCTCATTTTTCAAGGCCATAGCATTCTAATCCCTGGAACATGGATAATATAACTGTTATGAAGAACATATATTATATATTTATAATGATCTATTATACATGATGTATAAAATATTTATCTATAAGTTATAAGCAAGTGCTTTTCTTAAAATGAAAGTAAATAGTATCTCAAGTTCAGAAGACAAAATACTGACATGTTGAATTATTTTAGAATGCATGGCCACATGGATTGGGAATGACTGACAAACAGGAGCTCACTAGTGAACACACGATTGCCACCTACTCATTCCTCCTGCGGTGTTCTGTTTACTAATTTCCACCTTTTCTCATTTCTCTTTCCTTTTTAGGTGTCAAGTATTTATCTCTTTACTCTCTTATGCATTCTTGTTTGTCCTATTAAATGTTACCTATGGCTGTGTCCTTTACTTAATAACTCTAAATCATACTTTTGTGTGAACTTTTGGGTTATTGAGGGGCCCACTACCCAGTTCCCAAATACATCACACACAGAAGCTTATTCTTAGTTATAAATTCTCTACCTTACCTTGGCTTGTTTCTTGTCAGCTTTTCTGAACTAATTATCCCAGCTACCTTTTGCCTATGAGCTTTTATCTTTCCTATTTCTGTATATCTTACTTTCCTTCTTACTCCGTTGTTGGTTGGGTGGCTGGAGGTTGGCTGTGGGTATCCTCCCCTTGCTCTGTTGCTGCTCTTCGTCCTCATGTTGCTTCCTATTTACACTCTCTGCCTGCCAGCCCTGCCAATCCTTGCTCTGCCCCACTACTGGCCGTTCATCTCTTTATTAGGACCAGCAGGTGTTTTAGACAGGCGCAGTAAACCAGCTTCACAGAGCTAAACAAGTGCAGTGTAAACAAAAGTCACACACCTGAGCATAATATTCCCCAGCATCCTTTCTTACTTTTCACCAAGCAGGTTTTCCGTGTCATTTCCTGGGACTTTTCTCTGTTAGCTGTTTCCTGTCTGCTTTTTGCCCAGGTACTTTTCCCTGTGTAGTGAAGATCATCTCTGCAACAAATGACCCTTAAGGACAGAGCTTCTTTCCAACTTTGTGTTGCTTGGGTTTTTTTCAGTGTTCTCAGATGACCGGTCCCAGAGAGAGGGGGAATAATGTGCTATTGGCATTAAAAGTGTAGTCTACTGATGCAATATCGAAACCCATCTGCTTTCCTCCTCCCGTCTGAATAAATGTCATTGGTACCTGCTGACCTGGTTGGCATAGATACCATGAAACAGTGTGCCTTACCATCATTATAGACTCCTGTTTTTCACCACTTACACAACTTTAGTTGATGTTGTTGTTTTGTTTTTGTTTTTGTTTTTCGAGACAGAGTTTCTCTGTGTACCAGTCCGAGCTGTTCTGGAACTAGTTCTTGTAGACCAACCAGGCTGGCCTTGAACTCACAGAGATCTGCCTACCTCTGCCTTCCGAGTACTCGGATTAAAGGCGTGCACCACCACCGCCCGGCAAGTGCCACACTTCTAGTGGTGGTTTTAGGACGTCTCCCCAAAATGCACATTTAAGAAAACTGTATTTATTTTAAGATGCTTAATATAGATATAAACTATTCCTGTCTTCTTAATCTCTGATTAAATATTATCCACAGAAAGTAGCTGTAGGGAGCATTAAATATTGTACCTTTATTCATACCTTAGGTATGAATTTCTAAAAGCAGAAAACTATTGAAAGAAAAAATAGATTTATAAACTTCTCTTACAGTAAAAGTGTCTTACATATCAATTGGTAGTAAATCACTATATATTTTATAGTAATTATTTAACAAATTTATATCTAAAACTCACCAGAATATGAAATCCAGTTCATATTTTTATAAAATTAGTATGTCTTCATGAGTCTATTAGTAGATTAACTTCAAATCTCTTAAAAATATTTTTTTCCAAAACAAGATATTTGGATTTCTAAATGATGTATTTACTTATCAACAGTCACCTTTGTAAAATGAGGTGTGAATGCTTTTTATTATAGATCACATGAAGAAACTATTCAGTTATGATATAATAAATTCACAAAGCTTCCTCTTGTATTTATCTATAAAAGTTTAGCATTCTACTCTGGGAACCAATTTGGGTAGAGCCATCTTTCTTATTTCTATTTTCCATTTTTCCCTTTTGAGACATAATTAGCAAAATAAATGTACATAATATTATGCTTTGACATATGAATAAGTTATAGAAATCATTATAATAAGATAATTAAGTTATCTATCACTTTAGTGATTTAGTTAAGAATATTTCAATCTCCTTTTAGCCAATTTTATACATATAATACAATAATAAAGCTACAACTACCATGTACGGATTAAATGTCTAGAAATTATATGTGCTGTATAACTGAAGTGTTCATATTGTTTAAAACTTTTACAATTTAGGAAACAGAGGCCTTGCATGTTAGAAATACCAAAGTTACCTGAAGAAACAGGAAGTACACTGATCATTCCACCTCAGAAATATTTCCCTTGTTGTTTGTTGTCTTCTTTGTCTGAGAGTCATAAAACATAATCATTACATAATGAATCCTGCTCCAGATGAGACATATGTTTGCTCTTTATTTTATTTTAAAAAAAGAAAACAAACTACCTTTTTTTATTTTACATACGAAGCCTAGTGGGTCTCCCCTCCTCCCATTCCTTTCTCCTATCCCCTCCCCCCCACCAATCCTGACCCCCACTCCACCTCCATCCACTCCTCAGACGATAAGTCACATTGCTCCAAGGAAGAACCAGGCCCTTGCTACCATATCTAGGCTGAGCAAGGTATCCATTCACAGAGAATAGGTTCCCAAAAAGCCAGTACATGCAGTCGGGACAAATCCTGGTGCCACTGCCAGAGGCCATGCAATCTGCCCCAGCCCTATAACTGTCACCAGCATAAAGACCATATACAGAGGGTTGAGTTTGGAACTATGCTGGTTCCTTTCCTGTCTTGTGGGAGATAGTGAGCTCTTATTAGCTAAGGCAAATTGTTTCAGTGGGTGTCCCCATCATGGTCTTGACCTCTTTGCTCATATTCTCACTCTTCCCACTCTTCAACTGGAGTTTGGGAGCTCAGCCCAGTGCTCGGCTGAGGGTCTCTGCTTCTATTTCCATCAGTTGCTGTATGAAGGTTCTATGGTGACATTTAAGATATTCATCAGTCTGACTACAAGGCAAGGCTAGTGTGGGCACCATCTCCTATATTGCTTAGGGTCTTAACTGGGGTGATCCTTATGGATTCATGGGAAGATGAGAAGGGAGAATGTGAAGAGGATAGAGAAGGAGAACACGGAGAACTTGAGGAAACAGGTTAGCTGAGATCGTGGAAGAACAGAGATGAGAGTGAGGAAAGGGATATTTTGATTCAGAAATATGTTCACTCTTACTGTTTCATTAAAGTTACAGACAAGTATCCCCCATTCCATGGTATGCTATGTTATTTAATTTTGAGGAGGGATAGGAAGACAACTTTTTGTGGTAATGGGTACTATAATTTCCGTTAAAATGACATTAAAGTTGAAATTAAATATCAAGAAAGCAATTCCATTTGAACAACAAGAAAGAAAGAAATACCCAAGTATCTGTTCACTAAGAAAACGCTATAGGAAATTTATGTTACATTTAAATTAAAAGAAAACAAAACCTTCTTGTAAATTGAAGTCAGATTTTTCCTTTGTTATATCCTCCATGTCGTCTTCATGTCTCTCCATCCAATTAGGTTTGTTTGGGTTGTCTATCATATGGAAATTCTGCCCATTTTCTTCTTTGTTTTTTGCAATTGTATCATTTAAAAACCAGTTTGCAGAGACTTTCCATAGTACCACAACATATCTCTTGATGGTAGGCGTAGACAAGTTTTCTTTTCTATGAATCATAGTGATTGCTACCTAATGTTTATTTATTTACTTATTTACTATATTTTTGAGATGAGTTTTTTTTTGTGTAGCTTTGGATCCTTGAACTCACTCTTTGGACCAGGCTGATTTGAAACTCACTGATATCCACCTGCGTCTGCCTCCACGGGGCTGGGATTAAGGGATTGTAGCACCACCGCCTGGAATGATCCTTCACTTTTAACTAAACAAAAATATTTAAGGAATTGTGAATATTTGTTGTTAGACCTTAATGTGACCCCCTTTTAAAACAACAACATGTTTATTTGTTCTTTGAGTAGTTTATAATCAAATTTCATTCACCTCAGCTCTTCTCTGCTCCTTTCTTGTAGACTGTGGAGTATAGTTTGCATTGGCTGAGTAGACTAGGGTCTTGCCTGAAGGATATAACAGATGTCATTAACATTTTCATTGTAGAAAAATGACTTTCCCTCGCCCAGCAGAAATCAAATGTGAATAGTTCTTCATGTGGAAAAAGGACTTCATGACCACCTGAATGCTGAGAGTTTATAGCCTGAGAATGTGAAAGTATTGTGCATGCTGTCACAATAAATGCAAATTTATATGTACACCAACTCCTTTGTGTGTGGAAAACACTCTTCCATTGAAGTCATCTGCAAGTCATGAGTCTGACAAACTTTGTTTTTTTTTCTACATAGATGTTTGATGGGGTATGATAGAGATGTCCCATTTATGATCAAACATCCCAGTGACATCAGTGACACCTCTCATCACTGCATTTTTCCCAGTTATGAATTGCAATCTACTCCAGAAGAAGCTTCGTTGCTTTGGGCTGAGTTCTGCATTGATCTATGGGTTGAGTAGGAAGTCATTAGGAGACACTTTATTGAATGTGAACTCTTATAGTCAGAATTTATCAAATTCAATTTTTCAAGAAAAACTTATTTATGGGATATTTTCCATAAGAGTTTATAAACTGAACAACAAGATTTATTTCAGATTTAATTTGTTGCCAAAATGGAAACAGAAGAAATATAAGAAGGAAACACTCATATGCAATAAAACCTAAAAGTCTTACTTGTATAACTGAGGCTCCCATAAAGTTTATTTCCTTTGAATTATTATTTTTTCAAACTACATTAAATCCTTCTAAATCAAACCCAACCATTAAAATTATGCCCGCCTTTCATATAAGCAGGTTATTGGTTAATGGCTGCAGGTTGAAATCAACATTTGTAAATCATGAAAAATAAAAGGAGGAAAAATAGCGCGAATGCCAACTTTATTAAAAACATAGATCTAAGTGATGAATTAGAACACAAACATCGCCATATTGAGCTTGTCAGCTCTCTCTTCTTCGTTTATCTTTAGTTGCTTCCCTTTCTGACGAACGGACCTAAAACAGCGTCTGCATATAATGTTACGCATTTTTATCATAGACAAGTTTCCCAATAATGACAATTTGCCTCATTCTTCTGTTTGAATTATGTGAACCACGAAGAAGGGAAATCACAGCGTCTGCCTATAAAAGGGGGGAGGCTGTTCCAATCTTCACTTTTCACTCTGACTACTGAACATCTTCAGAAGTAGTGAACTAAAACAAGAGAACAACCTGAAAGACTTTGGACATTTCCTCTCCTTAATAATGTTCTTAAAGTTTAAAGGGATGGAAAAGACAAATTATACCGAATAAAGAAACCCTCATTTTGTTTTCCATATCCAAATTTGATTATGTAATACCTCCTTACTGAATAAATTCGATATTCCTTTTATTTCCTGTTCCTCATCAAACAACCTGTTAGTTTATTATGTAATTATCAACACGTAAAATACTAAAGACAGATTCCTGGGATTAAGGATTTCAGGGCACACAGCATGCTGCCCAGACTTCTGACGGATGTTTTTACAGTCATTCTCAAATAAATAATAGTTTCAACTATTCAAAGACAAAACAACATTTGAAGTAGAGTTAAAATACCTAGCCAGTCTGTGGGGAAGCCATTACAAACTATATTATCAGACATTAAATATTGTTACTCCTTGATGCAGGCTTCTCTGTGTGTACAAGCTGCTTTGGTATTAGAGTTCCTTTTGCTTCTGCTACCTCAGTGCTGGAATTGCAGGCCATGCAACACGAAGATGTCTAGTAGAAAATTTGAAAAGACAAAATGCAATTGAGCAGGGAGAAGTTCAATATGATTTGAATTCATATAATCATGACATATTTATTGGAGTCGATAATTAGCCTGATTTTCTCAACGTTCCCCCAAAGATGCCAGTGCCCCCAGTCCACAGGAAGCAGTCTAGAAAAAATAGTGTGCATATTTCTAAGAGATGGGTAAATGGAAGCCTGTTATCATTTAAGAAGTAACCAACCAGATATAGAGGAACCAGAACTTGTGCAAAATGAGGTAACAATGAGGTAACAAGCCATGAGTCATTTAGTAGCAGGTAAATGAATAGAAGTGGATTAATTTAAAATGTAAGAGCTAGTTAGTAATAAGCCTAAACTATTGACTAAGCATTGTAATTATACTAAGTCTCTCTGTGCTTATTTGGGAGTGGGCTTCTGAGACAGAGCTGAATGCTGGTTGCAAAGAAAAACTCTGCCTACAGTCTCTAGAGCAGTGAGAAAGAAGTATATCAATTGTGGGTAATTATCTTTTCTTTTCTCTTTGAAAGTCAATTTGAGAAAAAATTCTAAACTCCATTGCCTTCATCTTCTGTATGAGCTATTCTATTTGTGATATATCCTACAAAATAATGATTTCATATATATATATATATATATATATGTGTGTGTGTGTGTGTGTGTGTGTGTGTGTGACACACACACACACACACACACACACATGGTCACCAGTGACTTACCTATTACAACGCAATATGAATAGCAACAATATTGAAGTAGAAAAAAAACAAGATCACTGCCCTCAGAATAAATGGTGAATGTTTCTTTGTTAGTCCACATGTGATCTTCGTAGCAACTCTGCAACTGAGGCGTTACTGTGGACCAACTGCAATGGAAAGCTGGCAGAGCTGTGCATGAATAAGTTCCAGTGATCTGTCCAGGCCACAAAATGTATTAATGTCAAAGCTGAGACTATTGCTTCAAATGTATGCTTAGCAATGACTCATGGTTCTTACAGTAATTTTATGGTATTTCAAATGTATGACCAGATTTCTAGAAAAGCCTATGTTTTGGAGGATTGTGGAGATATTATCTACAAATAAGGTGGTTTATGGGCAATATAATGTTACTTAGCCAGAAAACTGTTATAAAATAATTATTTGTTTTTTATTTGTTTTCCTAATTGTTTAGTTTTGATCCACCGAAAGTCCAAGAGAGTGCTAAATAAAAATATTATTCCCTTAGAACATCAGACAATATATAGCAGATACCCATAATTAATAAAAAATAGTATAAATATAAAAAATAATTTCTATAATATTTTTGGTTTGATATATTTGATTTTTAATATTAAATAAACTTTATACAGATAGCAAAGCGAACAAACTACTTTTTATGTATTTTTTAATTAAGAGTTAAGGGTCTGGATATTTTACCTGCATGTAAGTATGTGTTCCATGTGCATGCCTAGCACCTGGAGAAGAGAGTATCACATCTCCTGGATCTCAGTTTATGAATGACTGTGTGATACCACATAATACTAGGAAACAAATCAGACTCTTCTGCAAGTTCAACACATGTTCTTAATCACTAATCCATCTCTTCATCCTCATAAACACATACTTATTACAAAACTATAAAGACATTTGCTTATTATATTTAAAGCTGAATATAAAATGTTTTAAATTGTTCTGATTACCATAGTTAACCATCCTAACTCTGTCATCCACTTTCAACTTTTAAGACTCTAAATACCATTTCTAGATAAATGCATAACTAATGTGCCGTATACAATATTATTACCCTTTATAGAATGGCTTGAACCTTAGTTTCATTGCTTCAGTGAAAGGAGAAAGAGAGAAAGGGAAAAGACAGGGAGAGAATATTTCATCCTACTGAACTCAGCGTAAGTCTGCCACAATATGCCAGGTTGTGAAACTTTTTAAATAGAAAGATTTACAAACTCCATTCTTCATACGTTCCCTCTTAAAGAAAAAAATAAAATATCATTAATTATTTAAAAATGTAGACAGTCTGAGGATTAATTGTTCAACTGTTTAATACAATGTCAAATTTAATAAATCTGTACATTCCTCTGGCTAGGTGGCTTGGGTGTTTTGCTCTCTGACTGAAACCATTGGGATTTATTGTGAAAACCATAGTTAGGAAACAGATTAGTAACCGAGCCAAGAAATTGCTTCCAAATTTGATGCCAAAGTTTTATATGCTGAGATCCAATTAAAGTGATAATTTATTTAAGACAAATCAAAATAACATATGTAATAATTGGTTATGAATGTATTCAATAAAGGAGACAATGGTTTTTATATTTTCTCTTTGTCCATATTGAAACACATCATATTTTGCTGTTAGAAATAGTTTATCAAATGTGTATAATATAATGCTTAGTCTTGATTAGTAGTGATTTAGAATCTCTGATTTCTTAGTTCTTTGACTACAGGTCTTCTCATGTGTCACTAAAAATATTTTAAGATGGAACAGAATGTAGGACAGCCAAGGGATAGTTTTATCCTTTATCATGAAGCTTAGTTTATGGGGATTTAAGACAGATAATGTGAAAATATATGCATTAGATCTCTACAAAAATATGATTAAAATATGAGGGATAGTTAAAGCAGAATGTGGGGGAAATGGAAAGAGAAGCGTCGTATCTATTTTAGTAATTTCTCTTACCAGCAGGGTTTCTTTCAGAGGTGGACTCTGAGCTGCTGGTAGGCTCAACATGAGTATTCACTGAAATGAGACATGTCCGGTTGGGCGAGAGTTAGTAAGTGTATAGGGAGTGAGGTAGAAATACCATAAGCTCCAAAATATTGAAATTATCTATATGGAATTCTAACTCCAAATTCTCTTATTCAATAAAGTCTGAACTTAGTATTTTATTCTTAGTTCGTTGAAGTGGTGGAAAGCAATCCACTGCATGACATTATGGGAAGCTAGATTATTGTTGTCAAAGACAAATCAGGTGAAGAATATTTTTGAAGAAAAAAAAAACTTGAGTGTGGTTTGATAGCCAGAGAAAGCACAGCAAGATTGTGTCCGTGTGGAAAAGAACTGATTTGTCTGGGGTATTGTCACATAGAACCCTGAACAGAGACCTAGACTAAATTTTGACATTGTATAAAAGGCATTTTTTTTTTTTAGAAAACCTATAATTCTGAGGTGTTTGCAACTGTTAGTTTCTAAGTGTGTTGTCCCGGGTAAGCCAGCAATGCTGTACTGGAAGGCTATACATCCAACAATATTTGGACAGCTCAAACAGATGTTGCCGGGTTTAAATATTTTAAGGGACACAAGAGAAAAAGTTTCATGGGCAGGGAATAAAATGGAATTGGAAAAAAATTGATGTATGGTTAATGTGCTCAAAATATATTGCACAAAACTCTTATTATTTAAAATTTAAACCATATCTATCACTTTTTTCTCAGTTATTCATAAACATATATTATGCTTAGTCACATATCTATGTGCCTAAAAAACTGAAGTGCCCTTTTAAATATACGAGACTCGCATAGCTAATTATTTACAGTTAGCACCAAAGATTGGACATCTTCTGTTTGCTAATACAGTTGGTCAAAAAAATTTAAATGATAATGTGACTTGCTTCTAATGAAGCCCAGTTTTTCGAAAAAGTTTCTGAAAAACATTCCCAAACAACTAATTAAAATAGTACTAGTGGCAATGTTAAAAGAAATGAGAAAAATCACATAAAAACAGAATAAATTTAATGTACATCAAAGACGTCATCATGGGAATGGCTCTTGAACGAAAGCCTGAAGGAGAATAGTGTGGCCTCAGATCATTTCAGAGCCTAAGGCATGAAACTTCCATGAGAAATGCTGTTTGTCGAATTCTTAGAGTGAAAATATAGGCACACGCTAAGGTAAAAATCTTGAGGGAGAAAGGAAAACCTATTAAAAATTTTGTGCAAATTTCCTCTCTGTAGTAATGCAGTCCCGAGGAAAAGTATGAATTTAAGCTCTAGACATTTTTTAAACCTTTGCTTGTACTAGATATACACGGTTGAGAAAATTATTTCATGTCTCAAACTACTGTTTTCTCATATTTTAATAAAAAGTGCTTGAATTTAGCATTATACCAATATAACATTTTGAAGTGTGTTTACAGGCAGCATGTCAAATTGCTTACACATGCATTAGCCTCTTAGATGTCCAATAGCATTTTTTTCCTATTTGAATAAAAATTTAACATTTAATATACTTTGATGATGATTTCCCCAGCTTCTCCTAGATCATCCCCACCCATCCAACCTCAAAGGCTTTCAATTCTCTCTCTTTCTCTCTCTTAAAAAATAATCAGGTAAAAAACAAAACCATGAGTAAGAAACACCCACACTCACAAACAACAACAACAAAAGAAAAAAAACAAATAAAATCAGGAAATTGAAAGCCATAATGTACAAGGCAAAGATTATCAAGACAAAAAAAATTCCCAAACAAAACAATATGAGAAAAAAATTTACCAAATTGTCACTGAATTTATTTTTTGTTGTTCAGCTACTGCTGGGCAAGGGGTCTAACCTTAAGTGTAGTTAATATATAGAGGGAGTCCATTGGAGAAAACTAACTATACCTTTGCAAAGAGATGTGTATTGGAGATAGCTTCTTGTTTAAGGGTGGGGGGTTATATTGACTTCCCCCTCTAAGTTCTGGGACTCTGTTTATCTTGAACCTGAACTGGCCCTATGCATGATGGTAGCGTTTCTTTGAGCTCATAAGAGCATCTAATAGACACTCTTTGCTTGGTGTCATCCACGCCCTGTTGCTCTTATCTCTCTTCTGCCTTCTCTTCAATGTAGGTCTCTGAAACCTGAGGGGAGAGAGGATGAAGACATCCCATTTAGGACTAATTGTTCCAAGGTCTCTCACTAGACTAGGTGAGACACTGATGTGTGGGTATAACAGAATATCATTAGGAGTCAGTTTATTGTTCTGTTCCTTCTGCAAGACAATAGTATTTGGCTTTCTTTTGGGCCTATGACCTGTCCATGGTCAGGTTCTGGGTCACTTGAGCAATATCAGCCATGGGTTCTATCTCATAGACTGGGCTTTAAACACAAAGCCTGCTTGGTTATTCCCACAATGTCTATAATACTATTGTATCAGCCTGTTATTTGTGCTGGTCACCATTGTCAATTGAAGATTTTGTAGATAGGTTCAGAGTTACCTTTTTCCCTGGCAGTGTATAAAATACCTCTACAACCATGAACACTAGTCAGTAATGGAGAAGGTTCTAGTTAGGCACCAGATTATCCTCTTCATGTTTAAAGGGATATATAATTGCTCTATAACTGCTGTTTTTAGCATAGATTCTTGCCATCAGAAGTATAACAACTTTTACAATAGTCCAGTGTATCATTTCACAGAGAGATGTTTTTAAGATAGAACTCAGAACTAATGCTACTGAATGTTTTTCCCTTTACTTTTCTTCATTATTTTATATTTTCAAACTCACATATCTTGAACGTAGTTACAGTAAGAGCAATTTGGAGAAGCAGTCATTGTTTCTGACAGTGAATATTTGTAGTCTTCCCAAGGCTCCCAGGTGAACAACAATCTAATAAAAGCAACGACAAGGAAAGGTTAAATTAGAGAAGCAGAAATTCTGCTAGCTAGGGAAATGGTACAGATTTGATAAACCAATTAAAAATCTAAGGAAAAAGGCAGCCACAATGTGTCTTAATATCTTAAATAAGGTAGAAAGAAATAGAGTTGGGTAGAGATGATAGAAAAACCAGAATGGGTTTCAAAAAGAAATAACGTAAAGCACACAATATGAGCTGCTGCACAAAATAGAACACATTTGAAAGATGTTGGAATTGCTGAAAATTTTAAGATCCTTGGTACATTCTGTGCCCATTCCTTCCACAAATAAAAAGAGCAGATCTTAAAAGTAGCACCATATATTTCTGACTCCATTCAGTAAATGCCAAGCACATCTATCTATAGAGCAGTTGCGTAGCATGTAGAGACCCTGGGTTCACTTCCCAGCACAAAAGTTTTAACCAAACCAAATACATAAAAGAGAAACCCAGTTCCACTGTAGTTGTAATTCTACTGAAGAAATTCAGGGCAGCTGGAGTCACTACAGACTCATAGAATTTAGCAATGATGGCATTTAGCTCCCAGGTCACAGCCTAAACATAAGTCCGTATTAAATTATCACTCATTTGATTTTTATTCTCATCAAATAATACTTACTATCTTTTCGAATAAACACCAGGTTTGCTCTTGTTTTTGTTGCCATCTGTCATCACTTCTGCGTAGCAGAAGCTTTCCTCGTAGAGGAATGGCTCCTTCTCATCTCATTTGTTGACAGTACCTGTCCTTTGCTAATGCACGGAAAGGACAATGGGAACGTCATTCTTAATTTTTATATGTTTTGTGTGTTGTTTATATCGTATATAACTCTTTCAATTCTTCTCAGCTTTAATTTTCCTTAATCAGTTTCTAATCTACGAAGTTCTTACTTATCTTAACCAGCTAGTTAAAGTCTTGCCCATTCCTCCAGGCCATCCCTACACTAGGTGTCATGTCCCAGTTCTGCCTCCAGTGCTCCTAACATCCCGGCGGTCATGTTAGATTCATCACCTAGCTACTACCCTCCCAGAGGAATTGCTGATTTAAAGCACTTACGATGTCACATTCATCATTTTACGTCCGTATTCCCCATAGAACATTGTATGAGAGGATGTTCCATAAATGCTCATTAAATATATGCAAAAGAAATTCAGTTAAGCATCCTACATATACCAAGTATAAGTTAAAATTCTTGGAATAGTTGCTGAGGCATCACAAATATTAGGGAATATATTTAAAGCTATAATGTAATCTTAAAGAGATTACAAAAGTTTGAGAGCCACTACCATCTTTTGAGGAAAGAATATCTCTCTCTCTCTCTCTCTCTCTCTCTCTCTCTCTCTCTCTCTCTTTCTCTTTCTCTCTCTCTTTCTGTGTGTGTGTTTGTGGGGGTGGGAGTGTCTTAGAAACCAAAAGTATTTTTAATAAGAAAGGTGTTTTTCATAGAATCATTCCTTGTTAATGATGAATTCACCATGAAATCTGTTTTGCTTCCTTATTCCTGAGTAGATAAAAAATATTCATGACTCCCAAACTGTAAAAGGCTATTCTGAAACTATCTGCAGACCCAGTTACTATGGAAACCATCTTTTTTTTTTAGACTAGTGCAACAAATACTCATCTAAAAAATACAGAATCCAGTTCACCTTGCTGCAGTAATTATGGGCAGACTGGAATCGAAATATCTGTGACACATTTCGCTTTCAGGTGTGCCACCAAAGCATATTTATTGATGCAGTAGAATATTTCTGTAAAGAAGCAAGATACAAAATGTTTTCTTGCAGCAGCAACTCCAGGTGTTGAAGCAGGACAAAGAATTCCACATCCCATTCCTCTAAGGCCTCCCCTCCTTCACCTTACACACATATCTACATCATACGAGGGTAACACATGTGGCAAATTTGTAAGAGTTTCTAATGGTTTATCAAAGTAGAAGGCAATAGAATTCGAGAAAATTGTATATTGAAAACAAAGTTAGTTTTCAATTCTTTCCCCGGTACCCTTAAATCCTTTTAAGAAACTAAACACGAAGGCAGATAACTTTGGGGAGGGAAGTAGAATATGAAGAATTATACTAAGAAAAACTGAAAATAGCGTGCTTCCTCGGCTGCTTCTCTAAAATTTTGGAACGGAGAAGACTCCCATGAAGGTAGGCAAGCTTTTGAATCGTGACAGGTCTTGATTCTCTGCTGAAGTTTATTACCTGCCAAGCCCGCAGAATAAATCTGTGCACCAGCGGCTGAGGGAAGACAATTTTGAATAGCAGTACAGTTCAAAGCAGAAGTGCTCCACCCGTGAGATTTAGTTTAGCTAGGCAAGTTCTAGGGTTATTTATGGTTTATGCACTCACTCGGTGCAATAAACATGAAGTGGAATTTGCCAGGGTGAGATCTTGGAAGTAGGTCAGCAAATTTGGTCCTTTTTCCACACACCAGGAAGAGGCATGCTAGACACATGATCATACCACATCAAACAATCAACACTATTTACTGTTCCTGACATAAGGGTAAAGCCCATGGAGTGTAAACTAAATTGAAGGCCCTGAATTACAATACTCAAATGAAAAACAGTCTTGGTTTGTCTCAAACATACTTCATGTTTTACAATACTATGTATTCTTATTATGGAGTTGAATGGAAAAACTCAAAGAAAATAGAATATTTGAGAGCAAGATTTTTTCTTTTATATATTTTTGATTTGTTACATTTCATCTATATATACACCAATTTTCATGTTTTCATTATTGGTGGTTTAGTTCCCTCCAGAGTGCAAAAGAATAAGAAAATAAAAATACAATAAAAAGAAAAAATCAACTATATTATCTAATCCCAAGTGTTTTAAATTAGAACCAGTCCCTCCTGGTTCAGGCAAGGAGGATACAACATCAGCCCCATTGCTCACTGTCTTTGCCTTTTCATATCTGCTTCTTACTACTACACACAAATGTTTCCTCCTCTCTTTCCCATTTCTCCACTAAATATTTCTCATCATAACAGCACTCACAGCCCAGCAATATAGGCAACAGACAGACCTGTGGGTACCTTCTGCCTGCCTGGACCATGAGGACCCAGGCTGCCCCCATGGGTGTCTTTTTCCTGCCTGAGACACATGGCGTCAGGCGGACCTGTGGATTCTTCACACAGGCCAGACGGAGCTGCCCCATGGGTGTTTTTTGCCTGTTCGAGCTACATCAAAATATAAAAATCGTTATTGATGCTACTGATTACTAACTTTTGATTATAATCTATTGTCAACAAAATGATATTTGCTATTCTAGCTAATTTAGTATTCTAGCTAATACTAAAAGCATATCTAAAGTCAGTAGTTTTGAAAATTGGTATGGAATTCTTAATGCTTGGATAGGTTAAATAGGTACTGCCCAATAATTGTTGTTTTATACCAGTAGAGCAGGGAGGTGTTGACCGAGGCATCATTTCCCTGAAGTTTGGACTGGGCTGGTTCTGCCTTCAAATTGTCTTCATTTGTTAGACATGTATACAGATTAGTAATTCTAATAAAAGTAGGTTACTCATTACCCTTCACACAAAGACGCTCTCACTAGGAAGCCCTGCTTCATTGTTATTTTACCATTTTTCCTGCAACACCCAGAGTAGGGATCCCACAGCAATGTGTCACATTAAATTGACCTGACTGTTTAGGTTATTAGCACAACCATGCATTTGACTATCACTTTCCAGGGATGGGCCTGCATAGGACATGAGGGAGATGAACTCGGACAATTGAGAAGAGAAAGGGGAAACATCTGTGTGGAACTTTCTACCTGGAAGCATTCATTTCTTTTTATCTTGTGGGAAAAGCTATTTGAAGCGGTAATGACCTAACGAAAGAAATGGTGACATCTGTTTACCGCTTATTAAAGTTAATCACTAATGATAGCGAACCTTTGCTCATTTCAATAAAAACATGTGTACTGTGCACATTTTCTTTTGTTATTTTGTTTTCTATTGATTAATTTTGTTTGACAGTGCCATACAAGTATCTAAGATAACCTGATTAGTCTCTCTCCTAACTCTTTCTGATCTGCTGGTCCTCTCAAACCACCATGGACACCTCTCCTATCCTCATTCCTGTGTCCATGTCTTACTTGATTTTGTGACTCAGCTTAACCAAGGCCATCTGTATCCATTGTGGCCTGGCGGGATCATCTGTTGTTATGAACACAATGGATAGCAACAGTTTCCCTCGTCCCTGAACATATTAGTAGCACATATTTTCCCCATGTGGATGGCAGAAGTGAGGCTCTCTGAGTCCCTCCTCCATTCATGGCTCATAGTGGACGGGCCTATAATAACCTTACAGAGCTCATATTGTGACCCTACTGGTTTTGTGGGAAGAAAACAGGCTTGCAAAAATGCTTAGGTCATACAGACTTGTGAGATTATAAAATCAGGGCTTGTTGGAACTGGCTCTGAGTTTAATCTTGCTAATCACCGTGTTATGTTGGCAGTGTGAAGCAGTCATCAAAGAAAACAGCAATAAGCAAAGAACCCAGAGCTCCTTTGTGCAGGAAGAGGCACAGTGCACTCTGGCAGGAGCATCTTACTCCACCATCCTTGCAAACACACTGAAATTTGGCATTAAGTTGGAAATAAACACTTTGAAGGCATAATATTTAAGTATTACTTATTACATATCTTTTAAACTAATTGTAACAGTAGCAATGACCTTCCTTTTAATACCACTGCACAAAAGATAAAAATTAATAAGATTTGGTTAGAAAGTTATCACCAGTGTTCTAATGAACATTACCTTGTCAGAAATAATTAGAGTATTTCAGAAGGGTCATTCAAGTGACAGGAAACACTGAGAGAGTGAGGCTAGTTGACTCTTGTCATAAAAGTTATCAAGTGATGAATGAGAAAATGAATTCATTCCTTCACCGTTACAAAATAAATCAGTCTGGTTAAAAGTACATACAATATTTTTTTATGAAATTGAATGTCTACAATTAAAGAATAACATTTCATTCTTATTTGTATATTTACTTCTGTGGTTGTGAGTATGTGTGCAGAGAGTATACAGGTATTCTGTATGACCATATTAATAGGATAGGAGAAAATGATCCATTGTCCTATAATAGGAAGTCCCTGCACTAATGGAGGTCAGCCTGCTAACTGGCTGTCAGCAGCCTCCCCGTCTGGCATTTATCTTTATGAGTTTGTCTCATTGCAGTATCTGACACTCAATTTTGCAAGCTCAGAGGCTGAAATTTATCAGTTTCTCAAAGTTGGCAGGCACTGGAAAAATTAATTTGAAGTATAAGACATAGCCTCTTAAGGAATCTATCTATCTGTAAAATGGCAAAACTGCCTAATGAATAAGGCCTGCATGTTCCCTCTTCAGTGTGTATTTTTACGGAAGATAAAGTACATAGGAATGCACAGTCAATAAAGTGTAGGAAGAAATTTGAATGGGAAGATTCAGTAGAAGAAACAGCCTGGTGTCATATGATTAAGGATGATGAAGAATCAGACCTGTAATTTTCACAAATTTTCTTAACATTAAACGTGGTACTTTGTCCACTGGACAGGAGCTAAACTGGAAACATTGATCTTTGCCACACCTTCATCAGTTAAAAGAAAAGGAAACAAAATAAAAATGTCTGTTATGTTCCTTTACCTAAGCTTTGCCCCAACAGTTGGCCTCTGCCATTTAGAGCAACAGGAAGCACCTGACCCCAAGCAATTAATCCCCAGAATTGAGCTATTACCATTGTGCACATCATTAAAAAAGATTTGCTAATGTCTTGAAGTCTACTGGATATAAATATGAACAGTGGCCTAATACTGGCATGCAAAAACTGAAATTAAACATATCCGCATAGTATATGTGACAATAAGTGCAGAAGGATAGAAACTGCTCACTGGTGTTTAGAATGGAGTCAGGCTGCAAAGGTAAACACCAGAAGAGAGACTTTCCCTCAGAATTCATTTAAGCAAAATCATTTCTCTAAAGAAATACAAGCACATTTCTGTTTCTTAAAATTTACATCCAGGTCAAAACATTTCTATGTGCTTTCCTTCCCTCTTTTGTGTTGCTTATAAACACACATTGGTGATTATTACGTTGTCTGTGCTCATTAGTATCTACGTTTGTTTACTCAGCAAGCCCTTTCCCACACGGCAAGCCCACACGTAATTTGGACTCAGAATCACTGTATGAATTATTTCAAAAGCTATCCCATTTTTATCGATTCCAGATTCTTTGGTAAAATAGTGTGTCATATTGTCCCCCAAATTTCTCAATATTGGGTTTTGAATTTACAAATACTTTTATACATTTTCATTGATTGTGTGTGTGTGTGTGTGTGTGTGTGTGTGTGTGTGTGTGGTTGGGTGTGCAGAGGTGTCTTACCTGTATGCATACCTAAGACCTTGGATACCAGCAGAGTGAGCCAGACCCTGTGGTTCTAAGAGCTGCTATTGGCTTTGAGTGCCTTATGGGTACTAGGGATTGGATAGGGTCCTGAAAGAGAAGCCAGTACTATTAACCAAGAAGCCATCGCTCTAGTCCCAATCACAAATATCTTAAAAATCAGTATCTATGTTTTACAGCTGTCCAATCATTTTAAATGTTGATTTATCTATAGTAACAAACTTTACTCCAAGCAAGCATTTCCTTGGAGAGAAAAATGGCAGCAAATTACAGAATTCAGTGGAGTTTAAATCATTATGTTTAAAAATAATTTTATCAATTCCTTGTCTTACATAAATTATAAGCATGGTTTTTATTTAATGATTTCTAAGGATTTGATATTTATGTGAGCTTTTGAACTCTAAAATTTCCAACAATCAATATTTGATTTTTTTTAGAAAAGATCAAAGTAAATATCTGGTGGTTTATCAAACGTAATTATAAGTCCTTGGAAATGCAGTTCTGCTTGCTTTATGATAATTGGTTTGTTTTTACAGTAAACTAATTGTTTATTAAGCATAAAGGTCATGAAAGCCTAAAACCCAGATTTGACACTTAAAAGAGTATCACTAATTTTTCTACTAAATGGTTTGAATGCAGGAAAACTTTCAAGACTTTTCTTAGACATTTATTCTTTCCCTGTTGACTGAAATAGTAAATCACCTTGATCGGTCTTATTCATCTCTAATGCTATTTGAATGCTAATAGTATACTTGAGTTTCTTCATTGTTTGAACTTCATAGAAGGATATTAGTTGCACAAATATAAGCCCCTACGTTCCATTGCTAGGTCAACAGGTAACTTGTACGGACTGTTATCTTACTGACAACTATGTTCAATTTGGATTGTATACCAAATTAAAAACTATGAATAGTTTAGAATATGAAATTAATGACCCTAAGATTAACAAACAAGTCTGAGGTCTGACTTTTTAGCTGTTAAATTAACTGCCTAAAAAAGGGAGATCATACTGATTTTTTAGTAAGTTTTGATTATTTCCTAGTATATCCAGTAAGAGACTTTATAAAAAAGTGTATACAATTTTATACTAGGGACCATTTTTTTTTTTACATTTTATCTAAAGCTGTGAGGGTAGCAACAGCTAATTAACATACAGAGGTATTTCTATGATTATATTCAGAGATGGTTAATGTGTTTCCTTTCACTCTGCAATTCTTTCTGTCTACACACATATTATGTAATATTCAATCATAATTAAACTATGATTCAAAGTACTGATTGAGTCTCAGAAAATTTCAACACTCATTTAATCATAAGATATCATGCTGTTTTTAAAAATAAAGTAATATATCGCTCATATAGAAAATATATTTATTTCTGTATGTGATTGTATGTGTTACTAAGATCTACACTAAGAGCTCTCTCTTTGGGTAGTACAAATTCTGCTACTGAGCCATCTCATTTTTCATGGCTTCCTAAGACCATCTTATGTTCAGATAATTAACCAAATGACTGGCATCTTCTTCTCTAAAAACCAGTGTTCTTTTGCAGGTCAGTCACATACAGTTCTCAATATTGACCACTAATATTGCAAAAACTATATGTCCATTCTCATTAATTTTTACTTTCTTTTTCTGAGCCAAGGTATCTCTGTTTAGCAGTAATGACTGTCATAGAACAAACTTTGCAGACGACTGGCCTTGAATTCATAGAGATCTGCCTGCCTTTGCCTTCAGAGTGGTGAGATTAAAGGGAGTGGACCACCACCATCTAATTTTAATTTACACTTTCAATGATTATCTCTGGAAAATATAAAAACTACAAAATTCATTTAAAGAAATTTCTTTAAGTTAAATAAAGGTCAGTTTTGTAAACAGTACCCAAAAAGAAAATCTCCTTAGACACAGGAGATTATATTATCCTGATTGTAATTCTGTGCTTACTAGGTCCAATATCAAAAGAAAAGAGTTGCAACTACCTTCATTTTTTCAGCAAATAACATTTTTGTTAACACATAAAATATGCATGTAAATTAGATTTCACAAATGAGGTACAAAGTCATCTGATATTCATAAACACTAGTCAATGTTTTACAAAAATATGCTTTACTTCAAATTAAATGTAGCTACCTATGTTTGCATGTGTAAAATATGACTATGAATTACTCTGTGATTAATATTAAGTATATATAGTATATAATAGTACATAAGTTATATGTCCCATATCAAAATAGTTCATTATTTATCATTGTAGATGCATAAGATTACAATAGAACCAGAAATTGCCAATGATCTTGTGAGTATGTAACTATAATGCTATAGTGTATATAGTGTAAGCATTGCTAGCATTGTGAGTTTGGGGTGATGCTGATATAAATCTCTCATGCTAAAAGTCCTGTAAAAACAAGACATAAACACATTTTAATGCACAATGCATGATAAGAGCACTATAATAATAACAGAAAAGAGTATCACATTTCATACTCCCTTTACTAGTGTTTAGGAGTGAATGTCTACTTATGAAAAGTTCACTACACGCAATAGTCCATGTAATGACAGCAGCAGCACACTCAGGTCAGGTTCACAGTGTCTCCTGATTACATCAAGAAGCCACACTGAAGGACTGAAATTCACTGTCTAAGCTTCTGAACACATGCTCTCTAATACTTGTCTAGTGATGAAATAAACTAAGGATGTAGTTCTCAGAACACATAACCATCCTTAATACAAGTAATTTATCTAACTTTATGTCAAAACTGCTTACCTGAGAACATACTTACTTAATAAAAAAAATTTAGCATTTCATCTATTCTAAATATTTCCAGAATGATAAAGGTTTTGTAATGCAGCCCTGTGAACTTAGCAGTGGGAAGTTGAGACAACAGAATCACAAGTTTAAGGTCATTTTCCACTCTGCATATGAAAATTTATTTTTCAATATTCAAATATATGTTAGGACATAATACGCAAGTCTTACATGAAAGGCATTTTGTGAGCCTTTATAATAAATGCACAAGTGTCTGGTACAGAGGGAATACTTGGCTGTGATCTTGTGTAGCAGGCTGAGTGGATTCCGTGCTGTGACACAGTCATCCTTGAAAGCTTGTCCGAATTTGCTACTGCCAGGAACGTAAGTAAATACTGCAGGCAATAAAGCCTTCAGCTAGACTCTGCCAGAGGACAGCGCCTGTGCCTCTCAGCTCTTAGGAGTGAAATGTGCATTTTCAAAGCTGTAGATTTTTCAAGGACCAAACTGAGCATTTTCTTAAGTTAATGCATTTATCTCTGGTCCAATTTTCATGACCCTCTCGAACATTTCAGAAAGGCTATTCACATTCTGTGGTTTATTGTCCGTAAGAACACCATTTAAGTCATGGGAAATAAACAGTTTCCAATGAGCAGACTGACTCTTTAGAAAGTTCAATTTAACTTTGATATTTCAGAACTGCCATTTGCTTTAGAAGCCGCCTTGGAACTGTCTGGGTTATACAATACCAGAAACTTTATCTTCACTATAAAAATGGCTTCAGATTGTAAAAGGTAAGTAACCACAATGCAAAGATAGCTGTCTTATGTCTTATGATCAATCATTATGTGTTGAGGGAGGAGCAGCAGCAGGCTGTGTCCCGCCACCCGGCTAGCTTTACCTGAAATAATTACACAAAAACTGTATTCTTTTAAACACTGCCTGGCCCATTAGTTCCAGCCTCTTATTATCTAGCTCTTACATATTGATCTAACCCATTTCTAATAATCTGTGTAGCCCACGAGGTGGCTTACCAGGGAAGATCTTAACCTGCGGCTGTGTCGTGTGGGAGAATCACGGCAACTGCTTGAATCGGCTTCTTTCTCCCAGCATTCTGTTCTGTCCACTTCGCCTACCTAATTTTCTGTCCTATCAGAGGCCAAGCAGTTTCTTTATTAATTAACCAATGAAACAACCGATAGAAAGATGACCCTCCTCCATCATTTATGTATCAATCAAGGTTAAACATTTAAGTGGTTAGTATACTTGTTATAATATTTGTTCATCTTCACTTAATCTGAAATGAGCTGTTGTAAGGGTCAGATTATAACTATGGTCTGATGTAGGAAGGTCTTCTTTCTATGTGTTGCTTTCATTGGCTAAATAAAGACTGCCTTGGCCTTTTGATAGGACAGCAGCTTAGATAGTTGGAGTAGACCAAACAGAATGCTGGGAGAAAGAAGCAGAGTCAGGCAGACACCATGGCTTTCCTCTTCTAGATGGATGTAGGTTAGATTCATCCCCGGTAAGCCACAGTCACATGGTGATATACAGATTATTAAAAATGGGGTTAATGTGAAAGTTAGCCATGAAGAGGCTAGATATAATGGGCCAGGCAGTGTTTAAATGAATACAGTTTCCATGTAATTATTTTGGGGATTAGCCAGGTGGCTGGGAACTGGGTGGGATGCAGCCTTCTCGCCACTTATCTTTGCAACAATGGTCAGCAAATAAGACACAGAGGTGGGTGAACAGAGATTATGCCAGTAGGCTTTCACACAGTTTTATAGATATATCCGATAATTTATACATTCTGTTAGCTAGTGCTCCTAAATGTCCTGAGTACCTACAACCTGTGAAAGTACATTCAACTCTAGATCATTCTTTCATAAAAACGATTATTAAAATCCTTTAAATTGCATGCAATTGTGAATACTCCTAGATATTAAATACCTCTATTGTCAGTGTGTTTTCAGTAGTATTAGAGCCTATTATTTTTAAAGAAATAGGAATTGTACATTGTTTTAATATTGCTTAAAGTTCCTGCTTGAACCCAATTATGTGTGTGCTTATTATTACAATGATTTACATAAAATTACATAACAGCCACTTACTAATTCTTATAACTTAAAAGTCACCTAATATTTGACAAAGTAAGAGAAAATACTTTTGTAAATACCTAAGAAATCTAGTTGACTTTTCTGATTGTAAGCCATTACACATAAGCATCATGTTTGGATCTTCTTTGGAAATACATATGTATTATAATAGGTAGCAAATTCATTTTGTCTCTAGCATGTATCCCTCTTAAAGTTCATCCATACAATATTAGTGATTGTATTTAATTGTAGTCTGAAAACAATATAAAACAATAGAGTCTGGAGAACAAAACTTTCTTATGGCGTATAAGAGTCTTCACTGGAAAAGAACACTTTGAGTCATAATTAAGACATAAAATCAATTTCCTATTCGACTCTTATACCCAGTTGGAAGGCAAATGACCTTCAGGCATTGAAATATCACTGATCCTTGTCTTCTTTTAAATAAGAGCTCAAATACCTCAATTTGGGTACTAATTATGCTTATCAAACCCAGAACATAAAGTATCCTACTAAAATTATTTTATCTCATGTTTGTGGCAGGGTGCGGTTGGCCTGGTTACAGTTATTTATATGGAAAGACTTAAATCATTGTGAATAGCATCATTCCCAAGGCTAGAGCTATGTAAGTGTTGAGAAGGGACAGACGATGGGTAGGCAAATGTGTAGGCATCAATCTCTCTGTGCCCTGCTCTTGAGTTTGAGTGTAGCAAGTTCTTACCTAACTTAGTCACATTGATGGAGTTGTAATTCAAATAAATCCTCACTCCCAACCCATCCCCCCAAATACTGTAGTCATTGAGAAATATCCATTATTATACACTGAGATCTATTAGAAAACTGAGTAATGTCACCAATATCTCAGCCTAAATGTATGGTCCACACATTTTGTTGATGCATTCATACATGGAGGCTAAGCCATCTGAGCCATTTACTTGAAAACTTCAGTTAGAAAAACAATCTGTTAAGCCTGGTGTAATTTTATGTATATAGGAGAACAAACCCTAAAATATTTGATTTTCTAATTCTTTATGTCATTGAAGATGATGATCTCATAAATTAATCAGTTTCAAAACATTCATTTATGATCAGTTTACCAGGTTAGACATCAGACGCATATTTTCTATATCTGATTTAATTGTGAAATGTTTCAAAATAAAATTTAGTGAATTAAAAATAACCAAAAAATTATCATTCTGTTTCAAATTATTTTGAATTTATAACACATACATAGATGAATTTATTTATAGACCACCTGACACTACTAAATTGTTTTCATCTTTAGGTCTTTGCCTACTTACTTATAAGGTATATAAAAATAAATGCAACTTTACTGCATAAATATTCATAGATTCTATGTATTTGAATATTTATATAGCACCTGCCAACTACTTTGACAGGCATGCTAGCTTGGGATGAATTTTATAAGATTGGGATGTTTATTTGGCATTCAGGTCCCTTCTAAAATTACAGCAGGACTATTTTATACAGCAGACATGGGAACAGAAACTATTAGTTAGAAATAGATCACTCGTGGTATATTGGATGGTTTTAACACTTACCTGTATACACATAAGGCTGAAATAATTTCTGTGTGTTGAAATTGAGGTCTCTAATTTTAATGAAAAATAAATTATTTCCCTGAGGAAAATCTTGATCTATTCTTTAAACATCCTGTTATGTCGTCTGTGTGCGGGGGTGAGCTAAAGACTAAGAACAAAAGATAAATATAAGATACAATGCTTATTTCTTTCTCTTTGAATTTTCAACACAGTCACTTTGTATTTAAAGTCTAAAATTCATGATTACCTAAATGAGCATCCTTTCTTTCCTTCTGCTTACAATCTTATTTCTTTAACCTCAATCCTCATGAAAAAAAAAAAAACTAAAAATAAAAAAATCTAGAGAACACAGGCAGAGAATTCTATGATGTCAGTGCAATACTATTTAAACTTGATCTCCATTGTGGACTTACATGTGAGTGCCTAAGACATGTTTCTTGCCTTTGTAGTTTAAAGTGCTGTAATGTCAGCATGCAAACTCACTACATGCCTCTCCTTCCAATTATTAAGCAATAATGTTTTTTTTTCAGACTTCTGAACCCAGTCATTTCTAGAATACAGAATAGGAATACGCCCTCTGTTTTCAGATAAACTGTATTTGACTTCCATTTCTGATATTAACACACAATGTGAGATTTGGAAACCTGCCATTTTTTGTTTTGTTTTGTAAAACAGGCATAGTTAGAGTATGCTCTCAGTAGATTGTTGGAAATATAAAAGTCATTAAGTCTCAGTTATTTATATTTATGCTTTTCACATTAAACAAAATATTTCAGAACTACTCTGACCCTTACACTCCAAAACTCCTCCCTGAATAATAATACCTGGATTCTTGCCTGGAATTGCCACTTGCTAATGAGTAATAATTATTAACAATTTCTGTGCTGGTTAGAGACCCTCTAATCTTTATACCATTGCCTAATTGGCATTTTTAAAGAATCCTTTCTCTTACTTTTCTTGAGTGTATCGTAGAATTTGATCTGTTTCCCTCTAATGTAGACTCTGCGATCTTTTCAGTGATATTCTGTTTCCTTTAATATGTTGAGTACAGACATCTCTACCGTTGTAGCAACAATCAGACACCTTGCCTCTTCTGTTGAGCATCTGACAGCACAGCCCCAGGTGCATATCAATTTCCGCTTTGCAGGCCTTCTTGTGCCCTCCGGATCCATTTTCTCCTTCATAGTTCTCTACTTTTTCTTTTAAGATATAAACTGAGGAGGAAAAGTCTCACTTTCTCTAACTAATGAGTTCTGATATTTAATCCTCAAGCAATATTTCCCCAAGAAGCTTTAGTTCCTCTTTGATTTTTCTGAGTCAGTGTAATCTTCAAAGGCAGACGATCAGCAGCCTGGAGAATCTTAATGTCCTGTGACTTTGAATTTGCAGTAATGCCGGGATTCACATTGCCTTGTTTTAGTTTTAGTAAGATATACATCTATTTCCTTATTCTAAAAAAAATTAATTACCACTCTGTAAATGAATCTCTAATATAAAGCAAAGTCATGGCTTCCTAAATTCACAAATTCAGAGCCAAATCTTCACTGTATGGTTTAAAGTTACCCTGATCCTTTGGGTGAAGTTTAAAATATTAATAAGAATGGAATTGTACTACTAATCAAACATAGCCCACTTATATTCTGAACTAACACTTTAATGCCAGAATGTCCTTTTTTTGCATTGCTTGTGTAGAACTCAGCTGTTTCAGGAGGTTAAACACTAAGCTTAATAGGCTGACTGAACACCGCAGTTTAAACTGAGAATATTGTCACTGAAACTCAATCCATTCCAGTGTGATCTCACTGAGTCAGAAATTCCTCCTTCTCCTGTTTCTCATCTGAAAATGTAGGGGAAAAAACCTCACACGGTTTAATGTCTCCCAGTGCAACCCACATAGTGGGGGAGGCTGTGGCCATGTTTTCCTCCTTTTCTAGGGCATTCATTTACCTTCTAACCAGAGCCTGTCATTTACAAATCTCTAAGTAGTGATTATTGAATCTCCCATAACCTATAACGATATGCCAAAGTAAAATTCATTTAAAGCAAAGGTTGTCATGCTGTTATATGTTTAAAGACGACACCTGAAGTTTAAAAAAATCAACTTTATTGTTGTGCTGTCTACTTCCAGGAGCCTCTACTGTAATCCAAATTTAAGTTTCTAAAATGCAGAGAACGTTTGTCTCTGTAATTCATTCTCAAAACTCAACTTTGCCTTGACATCTGGATGTTTCTTCTAGCTCTCCTCCCAAGATTAGCTGCGTGTACTTGGTATGCTCATGGAATTGCAATGGTTTAGCATATTTTTAATAATATTTTTTCCTGTCTCTCATATGCTATTCAAATTATAAAGATGGGCATGTGTTACATCCCTCTAATTCCCCAGCACCTGAGAGGCTGAAGAAATTCAATGATTGTGAGTCTTCCTGGGTCGGGTTCAGTTACGCTTGGCTATAAGTGAGGTCTTGTCTCAGGAAAACAGAACAATCAAACAACACAAGATTCCACACGGATTTGCAAAAGAAACAAAGGGCTTTTTGTATGACTCTCAGAAAAGGCAGAAGATGGGAACTAGGCAGACAAAACTCTCCCCTAAATGAAAACACCCCCCTCACTCTTGAAATAGGGTAAAACAACCCTAGCTCTTCTGGAAATCAGTTTGAAGACCAGGCTGGGTGTGAATTCGTAGAGATCTGCCTGCTACTGCTGAGTGTTTGGATTAAAGGCATGGGTACCAATGCCTGCCTTTCTGTTCATGTCTATACCCTGTCACATAGCAAAATTCTTGAACTAATGTCAGAATCTACTTAATGATTATGAAAGAATCATTGAATATAGAGAACTACACTATAAGCCTCCTATTTCATTTTATTTTGAAATTAATAAGATTATATGTCATGCTTTCCCAGGGCATAGATCTCATGGAAATATCCACAACTCGCTTGAAAATATATTGAACTTCTAGGGGAAATATTACTACAATTATTTTACCTCTCTTAGTTTCGTGGACAGAAATTATTAGTTTGTTCCCAGTTCTTCAAATTTTGCTTTAGTTATATGTTGGTAGCTTACAAATGTGGTCATGTGTTATTACTTGACTATGTTTATATCTCTCAGAAATAGTGTTTTGCAGGTCTCCATTGAGAAGAATCTAGCTGTCCTTCCCCTAAACAGAAACTAGTAATAATGTAGAGTAATACAATTTGGTGGGAATGATGGACCAATTGTGAGCTTCTATCTATTTGTCTATCTGTCTGTCTATCTATCTATCTATCTATCTATCTATCTATCTATCTATCTATCTATCATCTATCTATCTCTATATTTATCTTCATATGTCTGTGTATGTATATATATATTTATATGTATAACCATTTGTACATGTAATGTTTGCATGTATATGTACATTCATTTAAAACACCCTTCCATAGATAGCACAAGCTGGTTTTGAATTTGAGATTGTCCTTCCTCCTTCTCTAGAATTTCAAACCAGTACCACCTACCCAATCTGTAAGCCTATGTTTTAGGGGGATTCATTTATAGTTGCTCATATTTTTAAAATTCTGATACTACCAAGTGATATCTTAATATATCCATTTAAGTGATGTTCTATTTCTCTATCATCTAACAATCTATCTATCTACCTACCTAATATCTTTCGATATGAATATATATACTTACATAATATATACACATACATATAAATATATGTGCATATATGCATATGGGTGAATGTATGTGTGTGTGACTAAAATTTTGAAGTGTAAAGTCAGCCCCAGTGAAATGTTTTCCTTTATAAGAGTTGCCATGATCATGATATCTCTTCATGGCAATAGAAATTAAATTAAGAAAGAAGTTGGTACTAGGGACTGAGAAATTTCTGTGATAGATATGACAATGTTTTTATTTGAAGGAATGCAGACTATGAAACTGTGGATTTAAAAAGCAGCACTTTGAGTGGGGCTTAATGGCCATCCAATAGGAACACAGAAGACAGAGGCACTGAAAGTGATTTAAACTGTAGAGACCTGGCTCAAGAAAATATGAAAAAGAAGAATTTTAGTATGTATCATAGACACCAGGCTTTCGATATATTGGTGAAGAATGTTGCTGCTTCTTGTCCTTGCTCAAAAAGTCTGCTTCATGCTAAGGTGAAGAGTTTTGAGTTAATTCTCTTGGCAGTGCAAATCTCAAAAAAAGACAAATATTTTCTCTTGGGTGATTACTAGTGTTCAATCTTATGAAACTCTATAATGAAAAGGAGCCTATGAGCAAGGAGAAATATAAAATGTACAATTCAAGGAGAAAAGGGAAACCAGGAAGTGGAATGGAGCTAAGTCTTATTTGAAGAAGAGAAAGAGATGAAAGGAAATTGTGATGTTAAATGTGATAAAGGGAGTGGTGTCTTCGGGGAAGACCCCACCCAGCTGAGGGCCCACCTTTTGAAAAGGAGGTACAGAACAACATGGGTCCTCTTTGCTGTCTACATTCTCTAAGAATGTGAACTGTAGGCTGGTTTTTCTTTGCTTTATGTCTAAAAGCCACTTATGAGTGAGTACATATTTGTCTACCTGGGTCTGGGTTATATCAATGTGACAACCCCGATCCCACTGTACCCCGTTAAAAATGTAGCAGCCTAGACAAAAAGCCACTGAAGAGAACTTTTAAAATTTTTGATATGAATGTTGAAGTTTAGCTTTCTACAGTTGATGGTTTTTGGTAGGAAATGGATGAAAAGAACTCAATTGTCTTTTAGGGCTTACCACCTGGAGTTTGAGCATACTCCAGTGAGGATAAAGGAAACACAAGCTGGACTTGATATTTATTGTTTTTATTATACTTTTGAGGAAAAGGCACAAGGGTCCAGGGTGGATCTAGGAAGACTAGGAAGTGAGTGTGCTAGGGTTCATGATGTAAAATTACAAAATAATTAATAAAATATTATGAAAAATAATATATATTCACAGTTGTCAATTTCATTATATATTCTAATTATATTAAAATTTTAAAATAATTGTATATACTAAAATATAAAGTTGTTATTCTGAAATTATAAAGTAATATCCTACCAGGCCAAATTACTATTACTTCACCATATATATATATATATATATATATATATATATATATACACACACACACATATATATATACACACACACGCACGCGCGGACACACACACACACACACACACACACACACACTAACAATCTGATACTTTGCAAATAGTGGCTTACTTGTTGGTCATAAATTTTTATGGAGTTATAATTTCACGATATCTAAAATTAAAAAAATAATGGCTTAATGGTTACTTGAACCATTTATCCCCCTCAAGCAAGCACATATGAAGATTCAGGACAGGAATGTTATGTGTAGTTTGTTGATAGATATAAACATAATTACTTGGTGCATCAGTCTTGAATTCAATCACTTGTGTGTTGCAGATTGTTCCCTTAAACATCACATCAAACATAATATTAAGATCTATCCACTAGAAATTTTATTTAAAATATATTGGCTTTGACACAACTTTACCTGTCATTTGATATTATATTGTATTAAAGATAATCTTAACATACAAATTTTTGAGAAAGAAATATATGAAAAATGCTACAGAAAAGTTGCATACCTTTTATTGATATTCAAAGCTTATAATTGTAATATTTAAGAGGAAATTTTCAAAAAATGCCCTTAAGGTTTGTTCCTAAAAGTTAAATCATGTTCATTCTACATAACAACCTTAGATGAGTTGTAAAGAATTGGGAACATCTCTGAGTTTCTGATAATAAAACAGCATAATTTTTCAAGACATAGTAATTACGCTGGCTCTCACCCCATTACTGATATAATGCGAAGCTAATAAGCCAAGTAATTAGTATCCTCTAGGTCAGTCTATTCCCCTCAGTAACTGAAGGGCACAGGAAGACAGAGCTGTGTAATATTAAACATACAAGCAAAGGAGTATTAGTACATTATGATGAAAATCTGAAAGGCCCCTTAAGAATTATGGATCATTGTTTTCTCATTGAAAAATGTATATGAGGCTAATTTTTAAGCTTAGAGAAAGTTAAGACACCTTCAGCAATACTTCTAATGGATATTAGTAACATTCAGAACATTAGTAAAAGTAATAGACATTATAAATATATGTCAATCATAACTTAGATTAGTGTTCTTCCCTAACAGCTATTGTAGCCTCTTAATGTAACTACATATTGTTTTTTTACTGTTTTGAAAAGGAGTGATAAATTTTCATCAAAAAACTGTTATCCTCTGAATGAGAAAAGGGTTTAATAAATTATGATAATATAATTCTTACAAAGTAAATTCAGTGTAGCTAGCTGTAGAGATCAGTTTCCTCACAGGCTCATGGTTGTCACAAGCCCTAAACTGAATGTAACGCAGATAAGCTCTCTCCAAAGCTCAGACAGATGGGGAAGAAAGACAACATTCTCTACTTAGTAAACTTCCTAATGATTCAGGCTAGGCTACCTTCCCCCTATCCCAGAGAAAGCTTTCGATTTTGAATTTAGGAGAGTGTTCTTTGAAAGGACATCCCTTCTTCTTCTTTTTTTTTTTATTGAGAAAAGGAAAAAAAAGTTTCCCCCTCCTCCCAGCCTCCCATTTCCCTCCCCCTCCTCCCACCCTTCTCCCCCTCCCCCCACTCCTCTCCCCCTCCCTCTCCAGTCCAAAGAGCAGTCAGGGTTCCCTGCCCTGTGGAAAGTCCAAGGTCCTCCCCCCTCCGCCCATGTAGGAAGGTGAACATCCAAACTGGCTAGGCTCCCACAAAGCCAGAACATTAAGTAGGATCAAAACCCCATGCCATTGTCCTTGGCTTCTCATCAGCCCTCATTGCTTGCCATGTTCAGAGAGTCCGGTTTTATCCCATGCTTTTTCAGTCCCAGTCCAGCTGGCCTTGGTGAGCTCCCAATAGATCAGCCCCACTGTCTCAGTGGGTGGGTGCACCCCTCGTGGTCCCGACTTCTTTGCTCATGTTCTCCCTCCTTCTGCTCCTCCTTGGGACCTTGGGAGCTCAGTCTAGTGCTCCAGTGTGGGTCTCTGTCTCTATCTCCATCCATCACCAGATGAAGGTTCTATGATGATATGCAAGATATTCGTCAGTATTGCTATAGGCTAGGGTCATTTCAGGTTCCCTATCCTCAGCTGCCCAAGGAACTAACTGGGGACCTCGGCTTGGGCTCCTGGGAGCCACTCTAGGTTCAAGTCTCTTGCCAACCCTAAGGTGGCTCCCTTAACTAAGAATTGTGTTTCCGTGCTCCCCTATCCAACCTTGCTTTATCCCAATATAGTCCGAGGCTGCTTGTTTGTTTATGGCCGCCACACCAGATATGCCCTTGCCATTATCCTTGGTTTGAATTCTGAGGAAAGAAGGTAGATTCCTAGGAGTGTTTCTGGGGCAATGAGGAGAAGAAGAGAGTTCGTGAGTCAAAAGGAGCAGGAGACAAGGTCTGTGAGATAGGTGAATTACTATGGAGACTCCTGCTTGGAGGACTCCTCTAGTTACCACGGATGGATGATGTTACAACCTGCAGCAGCTAAACGGCTACTGCCTTTATACTCCACCTGGGCAACTATACTTTTATTTACCCCTGAAACACCAGTACAGTAACAAAAAAGTGTTATTTCCTAGAAAAAAAATAATAACTTTCTGATCAGTTCTTCACTGATGAGACTGGTCTCTGTGGCATAAAGCTGTGCCAATTTTACTAACCCTGTTGGATCTTGACAAGAGATTAGTTTAATAAGCTTACAGGGAATGAAAAATAAATAACAATGTTTACCCTAGCAGTTTTGACATTTCATAAGCAACACAAACGATGGCTGTTAAAGTTCAAGAGCTGACTTGACAGAAGGTGGAATTGGGAAATTGATCATGCTAGCTTGGAGAACTGGGTTATATGCAGCTGTGCAAGCTCCCATGTGCATGCCAATGGGTGAAAGGTCATGGAATAGTTTAGTAAATACAATAAATGAATGACATATGACATATGTATAGAGTGAGATAGCCACTTTGTCCAAATCTTGTATGAAGTCATGGATAATAGTCAAGAAGATTACACCCTTGCTCAATTAAATGTGACAAAGGATTTTTTTTTTATAAATTTATTTATTTATTAAAGATTTCTGTCTCTTCCCCGCCACCGCCTCCCATTTCCCTCCCCCTCCCCCAATTAAGTCCCCCCCCCCAGCCCGAAAAGCAATCAGGGTTCCCTGTCCTGTGGGAGGTTCAAGGAACCCACACCTCCATCCCGGTCTAGTAAGGTGAGCATCCAAACTGCCTAGGCTCCCACAAAGCCAGTGCATGCAGTAGGATCAGAAACCCATTGCCATTGTTCTTGAGTTCTCATTAGTCCTCTTTGTCCGCTATGTTCAGAGAGTCTGGTTTTATCCCAGGCTTTTCCAGACCCAGGCCAGCTGGCCTTGGTGAGTTCCCAGTAGAACATCCCCATTGTCTCAGTGTGTGGGTGCACCCCTTGCGGTCCTGAGTTCCTTGCTCATGCTCTCTCTCCTTCTGCTCCTGATTTGGACCTTGAGATTTCAGTCTGGTGTATATGCTCTACGATGTTCATAGCAGCATTGTTTGTGATAGCCAGAACCTAGAAACAACCTAGATGCCCTTCAATGGAAGAATGGATGAAGAAAGTATGGAATATATACATATTAGAGTACTACTCAGCAATAAAAAACAAGGACTTCTTGAATTTTGCATGCAAATGGATGGAAATAGAAAACACTATCCTGAGTGAGGTAAGCCAGACCCAAAAAGAGCAACATGGGATGTACTCACTCATATTTGGTTTCTAGCCATAAACCAAGGACATTGAGCCTATAATTAGTGATACTAGAGAAGCTAAATAAGGAGAACCCAAAGAAAAACATATAGGCATCCTCCTGAATATTAACCTTCAGCAGGTGATGAAAGGAGACAGAGACAGAGACAAAGGATCTTTTAACATGCATTTTTCTTTGTGTCCTGTCTAGAAATGGCTAAGAATGAAGGCTGAGACTCAAGAGCAGTAGCCAATGACTAGAATACCAGCATAAAGGCATATGACACAGAGCAATTCGCAAAAGTTAGTGCCAATCTGGGCTACCTAGTAAATTCCAGGTGAGCACTGTCTTTGAAAATCTTGTCTTTCACATGAAATGGAAGAAAAAAATGGAAGAAATAAAAGGAGTAAGAAATGGAAGGAGAACAGGAAATGGAATGAAATAATGAATAGAATAAATGGTCAAGAAAATGTCATGGTTTTCATCAAATAAAATCATGGAGAGGATATCAAACTTCAAATCCCATGAAAGAGATTAGTTAGATACACACAATTCGAGTGTACTGGGGAGTTAATATTTAGGACCCTGAGAAAGTGTTTTACAACTAAAACCAATAAATTTATTCACCTTTTTCTGCCTAGACTTAAAAATTCTGAGGTAGGCTATGTTTCCCCCTTTTTTCATGCAATGAAGGAATATACAAGCTTTACCCTTATGGATTCAGCTTAATGTTAGCCACTTGTATTGTCTCCTCTTTCTGTCATTCACCTTTTTCCCTCACCCCTGTATCCTGTTATTATGTGATCATGTCTCTGTCTGAGACTGTTTTTTTTCTTTTTGGAGAAAATGCAAGCTACTGCAGAAAAATAGCACATTTTCTTCTATTTATTAAAAACCATTTTAATTCTACTGTTACATAAATCAAGCACTGCAGTCACAATATGATATAACAAATATTTGGCAGGGGATATTTTATCTCATAGATTCATTATTCTTACTAATTTTATTTACATTATTAGGATATTGCCTGTCACGTATTTCCATTGAAAATATTCTTGCTCTTTCAGAGTCTGATAAAAGACATCTGGTTGTCTCAATGTTTTCCTCTGTTATCACTGATGCTGTAAGCTTTATATGGTGGTCTTAGAATTTTTCAACTTAAACTTCCACCAGAAAATGATAAAAGTAATGTATTGCAACCTTGGGTTAGACTTGTATTTAAATAAATACAGAGTCTACTCTGTGCTCTCATTTTGAGAAACTACAGCTGTAGGACTATCAAAGTCACTCTGAAATATTCATGGTATAACTTATATAATCCGACTTTCCAATAACACACTTTCCCCTGCACTTTATGGTTTTTGCAGGCATTTTTTTCTCTGCATAGAACGAATACACCTTAGACATTTATATAAATCATCTGGAGAGAAATGTTTGTACCTGTCGAGCTGAACAAATGTTTTACACCCCATTCATCGCCATGAATCTACCAGCAGACATCGTATTCATTCATTGTGTTTGCATGTCTGATTTATTAAGGAGCTAAACTACATGATTGGATGCTGTAAGTGCTATACCAAGTTTTATTATGAACCAATCGAAAGCTTTGGCAGAATTGAGGAAATATTAGATTATACTTAGATAGTGAAAGGCTTAACTCTACATCTAATGTAAAAACAACCTAAAATAAATATCAAAATACAAAGCAAAATACTTGCAAATGCAAACCAAAACACCTGTCAGAGTAGCTAAATTCCACTTCTTCAGAAAATTGGGCATTAATGTACCTTAAGATGTATCTATATTCAGAGGGTTTAGTTTGGTCCTATGCTTGTTCCTTCCCAGTGTACCTGGAGTTGGTGAGTGTGGCTAACAGCTGTATTGCCAATCAGCATTTTATTAAAAATCAACTGACAGGGTACAAACCATTGCCCCACAGAATTTCTCTATCAAGAACTCTCTTTCCTTGCTCTCCCACTCAGTTCCTCTCCCCTCTCTACGACCATATTCTCTCATGTTCTCATCTCCCATCCCCTCTTTACCACTCTCCCTAGCCCCCAGTTTAACTAAAAGATCTCATTTAATTCCACTTCCCTGAGTGGTCCATGTGTCCCTTTAGAGTCTTCTTTGTTACCCAGCTTCTCTGACTCTGCGGATTGTGGTCTGGTTATCCTTTGCTTTACATCTAATCCCCACTTAAGAGTGAGTATATATTGTGTCTGTCTTTCTGAGTCTAAGTTACCTCATTTAGAATGATTTTTTCTAGTTCAATCCATTTGCCTACAAATTTCGTGATGTCATTGCTTTTACAGCTGAGTAATACTGATCTTAATAAACAGATTATGAACATCTGAATAAAATTGAGACTGGCTAGCGTATCTACTTCTTGGTGTTACTCTGTGCCATTTGTTTATTCCCACAAAATGAAATAATTTGAATATTTGTCTGCTATCTACATATTTAGATCATGTTTTGCAGACCTGACTATATTATCAAATACATACTACTGATGACACCTAATATTTTATTCAATAAAGCAGTATTGAGGAAAATAAACTACCTTTTTCTTTCCTTGGCTTTCTTCATATTTCTTTATTAAGAATTCAAGTGGGCCCTTTCAAAGGAGAGCGCTTGTCTTTCTGTTCTTTCCTATGTCACTGGTGCCATCCTAGAATGAAACTGAGAAAAGGTGTCCTGCAATCAATTCAGGAAAATAATCCTGAGCATTCTGATGCTTGTGAAACACATGAACAGCTCCAGTACTTGACTGCAGGAGAAACACTGTGAAATCAGGTCTGCGTGGCAAGAAGCAGCATAACACCAAAGGTGAGACCAGAATGTCAGGAAAAGGACGAGCACGTCCCTGACTGCCAAACACACCACACAGAAAGGAACAAAAGGATATCATCTTATCTGAACACTTGAGATTCATACTATGTTTAATAATGTGAATTATATATTAGTCAAACACCAGAATTCATGAGGCAGGATAGAGCTCAATAACCCATAAAGTAGCAGCAAAATAATATGTTATTATAATGTTTAATAATGTATAATTACAATAGTTATATTTTCTTTTCTTAATCTACATTTCAGTACATTTATATGTATGAGTTTTAAGTCATAAAATATAGACTCAATATACACACTTTCTAATGATTATCCTTAAGTCATTTAAATATAGTTATTTTCTTTGCCATTATAGCCGTCTTCTTTAGGTGAAGGGGAAACATAATGGGTCAAATGTTCCACTTTGTGATTTAACCACTCAGTTTATGCAATACTCCAGATCATATGTGTCCTAATTCTTTTATGTAGGTATGCCTATGTTATTAATTCCAGGATGATTACTTTCTTAAATTTGAGGAGTTTTTATGGCACCAAAAATGAAACGCAGATTTTGATTTATATTTCTCAAATGCTGTGAAGCTAAATATGAACCCTGGTTTTATAAGTGCACTTCATTTTTAAATCTCAAAATACATTTCAGCCTTAAAAAAGCTTCACAAAATAATTCTTCCACAAAAATGCACATGCAACGTATATAATAAGAAGGAGGGAGAGGGGAAGGGAAGGAAGGAGGAAGGAAGGGAGTGAGCGGGGACACAGGAGGAAAGGAAGTAATCATGGAATATACTTAATTGCAGACAACAGACCAGGATGAAAGCAAAGACTCCAATAATACACAGAAGACATTGAGAATTGAATCTGGTATTAATGATTTCTACCTCAGGATCATGAGGCCAAAGGGCCACAAGCTCTTGCACTCACTCATGTGAGCATGTCAAGTGACTGGGCTATATAAAGAATCTGACAGGAATAAGATTTTGAAAGTGGATATCTTCAAATAGCATTGTCTGCTGTAATAAATGGAGGTCATAAAACTTTGGTCCATACATACTCAGTGAAAATGAATGATACAGACCGGGCATCTGGGCTGAGCTTTGTGAATGAACTTACAGGCAAATTTAATAAATGGATAAGGCCTAAGGACTAATTCTTAGACCCAGGGAAGAAATATCCCTTCCAAGATTATTGTTTTTATTCAACTATAATTTGTTTTCAAGTGAATATACTTTTGTTTCAAATTTGGTCTGAGTCACGCTTTCTTAAGAGTACAAATTGCCCTCCCTTTGCAACTAATTACGTGAATGGTAAGAGTGCAAATACTAATTATTACAGGAAAATTATTCCATAAATCTCCAAGGTAAGTATATTTATAAAATGATAACATTTAATTGAGTAACTCATTCAAATGCATAGCGTATATCACTTGCCCTCATTTGTAGACATTCAACAGTATCTGAAAAGTAATCCTCCTCAATGAATATAAATCAATTTAAAATATGCTGTTCTTGTTTCATATAAGTTAATGATCAACTATAATCTGTGTAACCTAGTTAGCATATATAATGTAAATATCAGGAAGGTAATGAATATAGAAACGTTACATTTCCCTTTGAAGTCAGGTTATCCACAGAGAAATGGCATACATTATCAATAATCAACGGTGTGCTAAGCTTCTAACTCATCACAGCCTAACTACCAGCATTTTGTGTGTCTTATACATTTACTGCATGCAAATGTAATGTTGTCAAATACATTCCCTGGTAATGCTGTTCAATCGATTACACAGCAAAATCTAAACACTGTAGAAGGAGCATTCTAACACTGATTCAACTTTCAGCCTGGATTTAATTTGTACAAGAACCCAGTAGAAAATATAGATATACTTCTAATAATTTATATCCACATAGAAGCATTATACTTGCATCCATATATGCGTGTGCAGTCTGTTTGAAGTTGAGAAATTATAGAACCATTAGCATCACAATTAAAAGAATATTAAAATCCTAGCATCTACCATTTGAAGAAAGCACGCCATTGCAATTTCTTTTGCTTAAAAATTCTACAAGACACTAATACTTGACAATTTTAAGATTTGTATTATATTGTCACTTCAGTACAAAGCTGTGTAATTAAATATTTTCCTTGAATAGATCATTGTGTTGTATTCTTCTTTTATTATGCTTCAATCTTAATGAGTATGAAATTTGGGGCAATTACTAGGGATATATTTTGTATTAATGTACAAATTAAATTCTCCCTAAAGAGATAAAATGTAGTTTCACAATGATCCTGTTGAAATTTTCTTTCTATTTCTTAACTTTGACAACCACTTAAGAAAGCTATCGTATTGTGAATATTTTAAACTGCGTTTCTAAAGTTATTTTATGGGATAGACTTTATATATATATATATATATATATATATATATATATATATATATGACTCTAGTTTTCTTATTTTTTCTTATTTACAGAACTTTTTGAATCCTTTAATTGCTTTCTACTGACCTGTTTTGTTTTGATGCTCTCCACTATAATAATACAAGTTAAACACAAACATCTTGGTATGTATTGTAGGACAACTAAAACATATTTAAATCTCTCTCTTTTTTTATAGTCAGAATGTAAGTTACTTCTCCAAATGCTACAAAATATGCACCTCCTAAAAGAGTTTCCTTTTTGATTTTTATAGAGACTACGCTATACTCTATTAAAGAAACTAGAGCAATACTGGAAGGTGATTCTATGCATAGAGAATGAAATGAGTCCATATCTGCATCATTGTAGGCATTTTGCCTGAAAGCATCTCTAGTATTTTATTTTATGATAAAGTAAGATGGAACAGAAAATATTTACTAAATATAATTATATTCTATATATAATTATATATAATTACTGATATAGCTTTGTCTATATATAACAATGGTTTGCGTCTGCTTGAACTAATTAAAAAGTTCATGTCTCTCCAATTAGCCATATCCTTGGTGTGCATGGGTAATTATGGTTTTCTGTATCCTACAACTCTGAGGTAGTTCCCTTTCTACTTCTTTCTTTTCTGTTCCACAAACTTGTTCGTTTAAATTAATTAGCCTTTCTTCACTGTTTCTTCTATTACAAAAATTCTGTTGAGACCACTAACCAACTTTAGTGACTGAAAGCTTCAATGACAGAATTCCTATTTGGATATTTATAGTGATTTCTGTGTCTTTATGTGCTCTGCTTCTTTGGTGAAGAAAAGTCTACTACACTTTAATCTGAAGACACTGTCTATTATTTCTTCGAATACATTTATCACAATTTATTAAAAGTGTCTGTCTCTTAAGTTCAAGCATATATAGCCTCCCTTGTGGAGTTTTTGTTAGCTTTTGTCTTGTGTATGAGCCATACACCGTATTTTCTTTTATAAAACTGGAAATTCTATAACCTTATGTGACAACTAAAAAAATCACATGAATAGTCTAAAAATTCCATTCACTGATGATTCAAATCTTTCAATAAAGAGCCAGTTAGCTTCTTCTATAAGGTTACTACTCATAGTGGTAGATATAGTTCATATTCTTGAACATACAGTCATATACCTTGGCATTTTGTTTGTTTTGTGTTTGTCATTGATATTGCTGTATCTGTCACTAACACTTACCTTGGAGAAGACACAGAGCAGTTGAAATCTATTATAAACCCTATATGACCGTGTTAGGCACTAAGCACAATCTGCTGTCTTCAATCCTCTTCTTTCCCTCTTCCTCCTTCTCCTTCTTTTTCTCTTCTTCATACTCCTCTTTTTTAATTGTCCTCATGCCTTTTCTTTTTTCCCTCCTTCCCTTCCCCTTCTTTTTTCTATCCTCCTTCTTTTTCTTCTTCCTCTCCTCCTCCTTATTCTTTTTTGGCTGGATGCAATGATACGTGGCTTTGTACATGGTGCATTCTAGTTTTGTCTTGATTTTTTATTGTCTATTTGAAATAAAGGTGTATTTTAAAGTAGATGTAAGCTATTTTGGGGAAAAAGTGTTTTGTTAATGTAAGGGTTTCTAAGCATTGATATCTTAATAAAGTACTTGTTCACAAACTACTTTCCCAGGAACGTATGTGTGAGCAGACACCTTTGGGAAATGAAAGGACAGATACTGCTGAAGGAAATGTATTACTTTTATGTGGTGTAGATCATGACAATATTTTCATAGATATAACCCAGGATATTAAAATGTGAATATCTCTCAGCTTCCCTTCCATATCTGAGAATTTTTGCTGAGTTCTCAAGATACCTCCAGAATGATAAATTTTCTAGAAACTAGTTGCAATATTAAAATATCAGAATTTCTATATTGCTCCATTATAAATATTCTCTGTATCTGTGCAGAACACCTTTGACCAAACCTCTGATAACTAGGGCATAGGAAACTGGCATTAATAATTTTTTTCCTATTCATATGAAAGAGAGAATATCTAAATACATTTAGATTAATTTGATTACCTAATAAACCAATGACAGAATGGCATGTCAAATTAATAGCTTTGGCCTATGGCGGGACAAAATATAGCCTGGCTGGAAGAGATATATACATAGAGAGAATAGGCAGAGTCAGAGAGTCTTCATGTAGCTGCCAAGGAGAAAGATACCAAGACACTGGAAACTTACCAGTAGGCCACCTAAGCTATTGACCAAAGAGTGTTGAAATTAATATAATTTCTGTGTTGTTATTTGGGTTTAAGCAGCCAGGAACGAAAGGGCAGTTTCCATTTACACCATACTTATCCACGTCAGTATTTTTATGATTCAGATTATGCTTTTCTCTTTAACATGCAATGGAAGTAATATTTTCCATTATCAAGGAACACACATGTGCAGAAGTACCACACTGATGAAGTTATGATCGTGTGATAGAATGCATCTCATAGATGTCATGGTTTCAAGATTACCTTTTGTTATTTTCATTAATTTCTTCCCTTTTCATTAAGAATATCTGAATATATGCAAGTATCTTCTTCATGATTTAGTATCCGATGATAATTCTCGCCTGAATGGGCTATGGTTGTCATTGCACATAGATAATGATTTCTTACTGTACTCATTCATTTTTATAGCACAGATTAAGATTCTATCTTAAGGAAAGATTTCATTGATATGAATGTTAGTTAATAAGTTCTTATTTCATTATTTAATATTGTTTTAGGAATCCCTTGGACAACTTAAACAACAACTCAAAAGAAGGCTTTTGTGCATGGTGTTAGAGCTTTTGTGAAGGAGTTTTTGGCTATTTGAAGGAGTTAGCATTATTAGCACAAATTTCAAATATATATAGGAAATTAGAAATATATAATTTATATATAAGAAAATACATATGTATATATAATATATTGTACAATATATATTTTAGGTATTTGATATTATATGTATTTTATGTAAATAGCTAGTGTTATGATTTCTTGTTGCTATATCAGAGATCCTTACTGTAATTTTACCCTCCTCTCAATATTTTTGCACATTTTCTCTCCCTAATAATGAGAATACCCTTCTCCCCATCCGATCACTTCTATGTTGTTATTCCTGTCTCTTCTTCCTGCACTCCCAAACACACAGTGGTCCCTTTATATTTTCACTGCCTTTGCAGTTAATCTAGGTAATGTGCACAATATTTGGAGCTAGTAGCCTCAAATGGGAGAATATTTGATAAATGTCTTTCTGTGTCTGGATTACCTCACTAAAGTTGACCTTCTCTAGTGCCATTAATTTGTCTGAAATATACATGATCTCATTATTCTTTACAGATTAATGGTGTTCTATAACATGATCCACATTTTCATCATGCATTTATCAGTCGAAGGACACTTAGCTGTTTTTACCCAGTTCCTACCTATTGTGAATGGAGCAACAATGGACATGGATGAGCATTATCTGTAGAATAGTATATCACTTCTTTTCCTTTAAAATTGATTTTATTGAGCTATACATTTTTTTCTGCACTTCTCTCTTTCTCTCACCTTCTCTTTACCCTCTTTCTTGGTCCACATGCTCCCAATTTACTCAGGAGCCCTTGATTTTTTCTAATTTCCTTATAGATTAGATCCATGTATGTCTCTCTTAGGGTCCTCATTGTTGTCTAAGTTCTCTGGGATTGTGAATTGTAAGTTGGTTTTCTTTGCCTTATATTTAAAAGCCATTTATTAGTGAGTGCATATGAATATATCAATCCTTTGAGTATATGACTGAGTGATAATATCGATTTGCTGGTTTCTAGAGTTACTAGACCAGATTGTAGTCCTGCAAAAATATAATGAGGGCACCATTTGCTTACTTATACCATTTGTTAGATTTTTGTCTCTGCTATTCTGATTGGGATAAGATAAAATTTCAAAGATTTTTTTTTTATTTCTAAGTCCCTAGTTGCTGAGGAAGATGAGTGTGCTATATACTTCTAGCCATGCTTCTCCTCTTTAGAAAATTTTGTTCAAGTACCAGGGCCATTTTTTATTGGTTTTTCAAGTATTTTTTGACTTCTTGTTTTTCAGTATTTTTATATATTCTCTATATTAATCCTCTATCAGATATATAACTCATTTTATAATATGCAGGTCATATTTATGAACCACACAGCTGTTATCAGTCCATATATGCAATAGGCATATCATATCCAGAAAATGGGATTTCAGGGCCCTTCACCTCAATATTGAGTTCTCATATTAACTCTTGCCCATCTAACCTTCGTGGAGGAAGTATTGGCATGAATTCCCTGATTATATTTGAGCACACAGTCACTTCTTAGGAATTTGATCAACTCTAAGAATCTGTCTTAGCCTCTATGCACATCAGCAGGACACCTTTCTGACTAATACAGAAAACAACACCATAACTGTTTCAAAGACAATCTAAGAACTTGAACTTTTAGCAAAAACAACATCAGTCAATTTTTTTCCTATGGCTTGCTTGTATCTTCCCAAGCTGCAGATTTTTATAATATTTTCATTATCAGACATGAAATCCCTTCTATAGAGAAGGCCCCAAAACCAAATGCGGAACTAAATTGTTACCACCATGAACAGTTTTTCCACTTCCGTGCCAGAAAGCTCATTTTGCATTGAAAGTGTGTAATGTAACATGTAGGGCTCAATGTTGAACGACAAATAAATAAAAATAAAACTTTGTAACTTGGTTCAAGGAATTAACATGGAAATATAGTTAATGATGAATGCTGCTCGTTTGAAAGGTAATTCTTTCATTCTGGTGTTGATTTAATAAAATTTTATTATTTATGTTGTTTTGTGTATGTTGTTCTGTGTCCTTATTTTTTTATACATTTTTGTTTCCTGGCTATATGTTTATACGTTGACACATAACACCCTATTACTTCATGGCACCAGTTAAGGAAATTCAAACTTCCTTTGGAACATCTTGATATGAACTAATCCATCCAAGCATAGCTTATCCCTAAGCAGCTGGCTTAAGAAAATAGAACACATCATCTAAGCATCTCTGAACATCTGTAGCAAACATTGGAGTTCTTTCATTTGTTTGTTTCCTTTCTTCAGTTTGGAAAATGAACACATGCGTTTGAGGTACACAATAATGACAGCAAATATTCTAAAGGCTTTCAGATGCAAACTATTTTAATTGCCGAAGACTTGGAATAATCTTAGTTCACTTGCATTAACATTTTCTTCTTAGAGCTTTTGCTTCATTTTTTTTGTAAAGTTTGTATTATTAGTACTTAGCAAAATTTTGCATAACCATTCTCGTGTTTGAGCCCATGAACAATAAACAAAGAAAATAACCAGGTTTACTGAAATCGAGTTTCATATTTAGCGTTAGACTAACAGAATGCCATTAGTAACTTTGCATAGCAATTGATAACACAGAAGATCAAGTCTTCATTTTGAAGCACTTGGTTGTGGACATTCTGATGAAGCCGGGATGGTAAAGGAAACCTGAACAGATGCAAAATTTAGCAGAACTCACAGATCGTTCAGTGCAGATATCTTTGTTGTAGTTTTATGTGTTACAAATGCAAATACTTGTGCCACACATCATATACAGGGAGTATAAACATAGCACAACTCTTTTAAATTTATTTGCAACTATGTCAACTCAGAACTTCCATCTGGTCTGTTCATGGAAATATAAATATATATACATACATACTAAATGCAAGTATAAAGTAGATTCACTGGGGATTTTACTCTCCTTGAACAATAATGCTTATTACACATATAAATAGCTAAGGATATTTAAATATCGTCTTTTCTAAAACAATGGCAAATTTTTGTGTACTTACTTTTCCTGGATTATTTAGATTTTTTTCTTAGATGTTCAGTAATTTACCTTTTAATAATATATGTTTAGTTTCATTGAATGGAAATATTAATAAAATTCAATGTATCAATATTTTTCATAATCACTATTTTTTCCCAGATAAATATCTCAAATAAATATTTTTCATCTTGTAGTTATGAAGATGGTGTCCTGTTTTCTTATATTCTTTATTTCTTTGCTCATTCATGCATAATAAGTATATTTATCTTGTGTTAGTATTATACATATTAGAAAACCAGTAGTACTCATTTATTTAGTTGTATATGACTTAAGTATTCATATACCTGCCCTTAGGCATAAAATGATATTTCACATTATCTTTTAACAAATTATTAATTTTGAGGTGGCTACCCTAAGTATTTTTCTGCTATTGGTTTATTTATTTACACTTATACATTTCCTAGTTTTGTAAATATTCATTCTAGCACTCCTTGGATTTTATGGTAATATTGTTAATTCTTAAATTCTATCCATATGGCTATTTTAAATCTTATTATCCATTTCATATTATCAATAGATAATATGGTTATTATGTAAATTGTAATTTATAGTGAGTAGTATGTTGCTTTCCTCTGGGCATAATTAAGGTGTTAAAGCAGAAAGTACTTGGATCTGGTAGCATGGAAACTAAGTATGTCAGCAGAATCTTTTTTTTTTTATTATTGGTTTTTTGAGACAGGGTTTCTCTGTAGCTTCTGAGCCTGTCCTAGAACTAGCTCTTTTTTTTTAATTTTTTTTTTATTGAGAAAAGGGAAAAAATGTTTCCCCCTCCTTCCAGCCTCCCATTTCCCTCCCCCTCCTCCCACTCTCTCCCCCTCCCTCCACTCCTCTCCCCCTCCCTCTCCAGTCCAAAGAGCTGTCAGGGTTCCCTGCCCTGTGGAAAGTCCAAGGTCCGCCCCCCTCCGTCCATGTCTAGGAAGCTGAACAACCAGACTGGCTAGGCTCCCACAAAGCCAGAACATTAAGTAGGATCAAAACCCCGTGCCATTGTCCTTGGCTTCTCATCAGCCCTCATTGTCCGCCATGTTCAGAGAGTCCGGTTTTATCCCATGCTTTTTCAGTCACAGTCCAGCTGGCCTTGGTGAGCTCCCAATAAATCAGCTCCACTGTCTCAGTGGGTGGGCGCACCCCTCTTGGTCCTGACTTCCTAGCTCATCTTCTCCCTCCTTCCGCTCCTCATTGGGACCTTGGGAGCTCAGTCCAGTGCTCCAGTGTGGGTCTCTGTCTCTATCTCCATCCATCGCCAGATGAAGGTTCTATGGTGATATGCAAGATATTCGTCAGTATTGCTATAGGATATAATCGTTTCAGGTTTCCTATCCTCATCTGCCCAAGGAACTAACTGGGGACATCGCCTTGGGCTCCTGGGAGCCACTCTAGGTTCAAGTCTCTTGCCAACCCTAAGGTGGCTCCCTTAATGTCCTTCAATGGAAGAATGGATGAAGAAAGTGTGGAATATATACACAGTATATATTACTGTGGTATATATTACGCTGTGGTAAAAAAAACAATGACTTCTCGAATTTTGCATGCAAATGGATGGAAATAGAAAACACTATCCTGAGTGAGGTAAGCCAGACCCAAAAGGATGTACTCACTCATAATTGGTTTCTAGCCATAAATAAGGGTCACGGAGTCTACAATTGGTGATCCTAAAGAAGCTAAATAAGAAGATGAACCCAAGGAAAAACATATAGTTATGCTCTTGCCTATGGGAAATAGACAAAATTGCAGGGGAGAAAATTGGAATCTTGGGGGTGGGGTGGGTTGGGGGTAAGGGGAGAAGGGGAGAAAAAAGTGAGAAGGGGAGGATGGGGGGAACTTGGGGAAACAGGATGATTGGGATAAAGGAAGGCTGGATAGGGGAGCATGGAAGCACAATTCTTAGAACTAGCTCTTGTAGACCAGGCTGGCCTCGAACTCACAAAGATCTGCCTGTCTCTGCCTCCTGAGTGCTGGGATTAAAGGCATGCGCCACCACCGCCAGGCTCTCAGCAGAGTCTTGCAGAAGTGTCTAGGACTATGGTGGTAGTAATGGAGTTCTTGATATTCCTTACTATGATAAAGAAGAGGATAGTAACAGAACCCACACCTGAGATTTCAGTCTTTATTCCCTTAGATTTTCTCCTAATGACAAGTGATTTGTGGAGCTCATAGACGATATAGCCGCTTGAAGGTTGACTGAATAGGGGTCAAGAAGATACAGTTTCCATTAGGTCCCCATCTACAACCATAGAAGTTATTATTGTGCCCAGAGGCAGGGAGAGGTAGGAGATACAGTATATCACACCAAAGGATTAAAGGAAGACAAAGGCTTCCCTTTGAAAACTCAAAAGAGATGTATTAAGTGAGGTAACTTAAACTGGAAGAGTAGAAACAAAAAAGCCCTCATGTAAGATGATGGAGAGAGGGAAGGAAGATACTACAGGTAAATGTCCCTGCAAAGGGAATTTATAACTTTTATTGGTTTCAGAGGTTGTTAGGAAGTTCTACAACATGCAATTTTAACTCTATAACAAGGGGAGTGGAGGAATAAATACTAGGTAATATAAATTTGTCTAGCATCTGATAGTGGGAGAGGTGGGATTTGCTTTTACCACTGACACCTGTATATTCTAACCTTCACATAAGGTACCTACCAATGCAGTAAAAGTTGCCTGATTTCTGGAGAGACAGTAAGGCAGTTAAAGAGTCTGTGATCTAAAACTCAGACCTATTCAGAGACTGAGATTAAGACAGCCTTCACTTAGGGAAGAACTATTAAGGGGGGTGTTTAAATCCATTGAGAAATTCACTGTGAATAAGGCAGATTTTCTGACTTTCTCAGATTTTTCAGCAGGTGGAAAAAGTTCCAGACTACACAAGATATTTTAATTATAAGCATCATAATCGCCCCTCGTGTGTGTGTGTGTGTGTGTGTCTGTGTGTGTGTGTGTGTGTGTGTGTTGGTGCATGTGTCTGTATTGTATGCATGTGTGTGTTTGCATGTGTGTGTGGTGTATCTTCACATGAGTTGCAAGTATCCAATGAGATCAGAAGAGGGCAACGAATCTGATTACTTCTAGCTAGCATTTTTGCACAGCCTAGGACCACTTGTCCTTGGAATAGTTTTGGCCATGGTTATTTAGGCCCTTCTATATCTCTCGATAATCAAGAGAATTCCCCATCCATATGGCCACAGGTCAATATGAAAAAGGCAGCTCTTCAATTGAAATTCCCTTTTACCAGATGTTTCAAATTGACAGCCAAGATTAGCCACCAGGAGAGCACTGCTTGTCAATTTGACACACAAGTGTATCACACTTAAAGCATGACCTTTCCCTTCTTTGTCCCCAGATCTCTTGTTAATATCATAGAAAATGCAGTACAACTTTGAAAACTTCAGAGTTCTTAAAAATTATAACACTTAAAAAGTTCAATGTCCTTTAAACGTTCAAAGTCTCTTTCCCATGCTCTCCTGTAAAATTCAAGGTAAGTGATATGTTTTCTTTTTTTATTTTCTTTTTTATTGATTATTAATTGTGCTCTACATTTTTCTCTGCTCCCCTCCCCACCTCTGCCTCCCCGTCTTCAACCCTCCCTCTAGGTTCCCCTGTTTCCAATTTACTCAGGAGATCTTGTCTTTTTCTACTTCTCCTGTAATTAGAGCTATGTAAGTCTCTCTTAGTGTCCTCATTGTTGTCTAAGTTCTCTGGGGTTTTTATGTGTTTTCTTACACCAAAAGGTAAGAGCAGGGCACAGTTTTAATTGAATCAAATTAAAGCTAAAATTCAACATTGTAAATCTAAGTACTATAGGTCACTGCTAAACATTTAGGGATAAGTCATTATCTTCTGGGTTCCAACAGGTCCGTGTGGGTAGACCCTCTTTGCTGACTCTGCCTTTGGCAAAACAAATATAACTTGATTTTTATAAGCACAGGCAGCTACACTCCACGCAAGCTGCTTTCCTATGCACACATACCATAGCAGGGTGTGGCTCTTATATCTAGGGCCGTTTGATGGCTATTTTTGGTTGTCCAAACTGACTACATCTGCAATTAACTAAGATCCCCAAATGGAAGGCACACCTGGAAGAAGCTTCTACTTAACTTGAAGTGGAAATATTGACTTCTGATCAGAATCTTTGATGCATGATGACACACCTATAATCCAGATCTTTAATATGTATCGAATCTTGGCTACACTTTCTGCTGGAAGACTATATAAGGACATGAGTGTAGGAATATTTTGCTCTTTGTTTTCTTACTCTCACCTTGATAGCAAGGCCATTCTTTCCCTGGCATTAGAGCCTACTTCTTTGTGATTTATGTGTAAAGAAGGGGAGCTGCGTTATCCTGCCCTGTGGTCTGAGCAACTATCAGGTTCTTGGACTCTCTTTTATAGTCAGCCATTGTTGGATTTGCTGGACAACAGCCTGTAAATCATTCTAAATAAATTCCATATATATTATAAATCCTGTTACTCTAGAAGACCTAGACTAATACAGTTTTCTACGGCAACTGATCCTGTACATTTCACCAATGACTTTTCCCAAGCTTTTTCTTTTTCTGCAGGGATTCCTCCCAAGTCATACGACTTCAAACTTGAATAACTATTGAAGGCTCCCTCAGTCCTTCAAATGCAGCACTATGTAGGAAATTTGTATAAATTATTTGTTAAATTCTGCTTCCTGATTGATATGAAGTCTTGTATCTATTGGTGTACAATGTAGGTATGCTCACCCTGCGTCAATTTTTTATTCACTGTCCCAGTGAACCACTAAAGTTTTCACCTCAATAGCATGATCTATTGTGAATTACAGCTGATATTTAATCATCAGTTGGCCAGCATCCATTTTTCCAGTAAAGCAAATGGCTCAATTCAGTGTTGCTGGTCACAGATATTATTTAATCCTAGCTAACCAGTGACCACATACATATTCTTAATACAAAATATCATGCAAATGGAGTCTTTGTTGGTTTACCTCTCAAATATCAGAAGCCAGGCTTAATTATACATATTTATTTATGATTTTATATTTTGTTTAAATTTATTCTTATTTTATGTGTGTTACTATTTTGCTCACATGGCTGCTCACTAAATGGATATTACTGTTCATGGAGTCCAGAAAAGGATACAAGATTTCTTGAAGTAGACAATTGCGAGACATCATAACTGTACTTGAAATCATAAATCTTCTCTAAAAAAAAGTCTTACTTATCTTAAGACATAATTATTAATTAGTCTTAAATCTATTTAAGGGTGCTATGTTTTAATGGATTTGCTTATGCTTCTCAGGTAATAAAGGCTGGCTGCGGTTCTCCTGATGTCCCAACTCAGATGCATCCTATGTACTCAAATATGTGTTGTGTGGAAGTTCTAAATTGTAGGTGGGTTTTAAAGAGTATTCATTCTAATGAGGAAATATTATGTAAATCACTTTGAAGTTTCACTCCAATGGTTTAAGTCTGTTCGGTTAATAAATAAAAATTCCTTTGTTGGAAGCGGTTTTCAGTATGCTTATCTAAAGCTAACAGTCCTGCCAGTTTGTAAAATTCCTCTGCTTTTAGGGTGAGAAAGTGACTTCATGTTATTATACTCACACAGAGAAAGGTTCTGAAATGTTTGCAAAGCTAAATCCCAGGGAAAGACTATAGAGCAAAAAGCCCATTCTCTCTACTTCATTTCTGATGCTCTACTAGCAGCATTTCCAAAAATAAAACTGCCTTGTATTTTGTTTTCTACTAGACTCGTTCTCAAATATTTAGGATGATTTATTTGCCGCTTTGGACCAACGCACAAAACTAATCTTGCTTCCTTTTGATAAGCCACAAAGTTAATATTTTGTAACTGCATTATTATGAAACATTCCTAAACATCTCTCTAACTTTAAATTTGATGAACTAATCACGTGATTCATTTACAATTTGACTAACTATTCAATTTACTCATATTTTCTTTACCTTTGGGCATTTAATAATGCCTACATTTCTCCAGATTACATAGCACATTCTGTAGTATGTTAGAATCATTACCTGGTAAGGAAACAAAAGAGAAAAGGCACCAAGATTGAAATGGATGCATTTGCTAAATACGTAACAGAGCAATTTGTCAGAGGATGCAAAAACAAATTCCAGCATGGGACTTTTGGCTATACATTTTCTGATATGATGATATGTCATTAATATTTAAGTATTACTCCTCTTTAGCCTATATCTAATCCTATATCTCACAAATCTAACTCAACTATTCTCTTTATTCACCAAAGGGAGATTTATTACAAGACCTAATTCTGTGAGTAGTGGTGTGTGTATGTGTGTCTAATGTATGTAGTTTATGTGTACATGTGCATGTGTGTTCCTATTTGTATGCAGAGCTCAGAAGAATGTGTGGGTGTCCAGTACAGTCAAACATCTGTTTTGTTCATTTGAAACAGGGTGCTATTAACTAGGGTTTCAATTACTGTGAAAAGGCACAACGAATAATGCACTCTTACAAAGGGAAACATTTAATTGGGTCTCTTAATTCATTGTGGAAACACTGCCATAGACACGCATGTGTCTTTGCTTCCCCCAAAATTACCAACACTGTTAAGTTACCAATTATAAGATAGCCACCATATCCCAGCCGATAGTAGGTGTAATAGTTTTTCTGCATCATAGTATTTCCAGTTGTTTCTTCACGTGCCTGAGATGAAATAATTTTCTTTGTTGTAAGAGACCACTTGTTCGTTCCTGGCAGCCCAGACTCCAGAAACAACCATTCAGAAACTGTATTAATTAAATCACTGCCTGGCCTATTAGCTCTACTTTCTTATTGGCTAGCTCTTAATCTTAATTTAAGTGTTTTCTATTCATCTGTGTATCTCCATGTGGTCGTGGCTTACTGCCAAGGTTCTGGCTCATCTGTTCCCAGCAGTGACTCCATCTTCTTCCAGCATTCAGCTTAGTTTTCCCCACCTACCTCTATTCTGCCCTGCCAGGCCCAAGACAGATTCTTTATTCATTAATCAATAAAAGCACCACATATATAGGAGGACTTCCACACCACTCCCTGAAGCTTCTCGCACTGGAGAGTGAATGCTCTTCATGAAGAATCCATTATCGTTATCCATAGCCTTACATTGGCTTTCTTTATTGTAAAAAAATAAAATAAAATAAGAAAAAGAAAGCACTGGCATAATCTACCTATGAGGAAAGGTTTATTTTGACTCACAGATTTAGACACATCTCTCCATGGTTACTGTGCCACATGGCTTTTGAGCACATTCTATAAGCGTATAGTGGGATAAACTGACTCGCCTCATGGGAAGCAAGTGGAAACAAAGGCATGAGGAGAAGGGGGAAGAGAAAGAGGTCCCTATGTCAATATCTTCTACAGCAATGTATCGCCAGAGACCTGCATTCTTCACATTGCATCCCATCCCTTAAACTTTGAAAAGGAGTAGATGTGGTGGGAAAGATAGCTTTGGGACGTGGACTTGGGGAGAGTTTGGCAATCTAGTCCATTATAGCACATCTTTGAAACATCTTATTCTTTTTAAAGAGACACAAACCTTATGATTTCATCGTGTGTGTGTGTGTGTGTGTGTGTGTATTTTTCATATACATAGCTCTTTATCCCCCATCTTAAACAGAAGATAATATACAGGAAAACTTTAGCTGACATACAAAAACGTGTATAAGTGAGAATTTTGTATTTCATAAATGTCTGATAATTCCACCCATTTACTATTGCTTTAAAACCTGGCTGTTCCGAAATTTATTATTTTGTAAATACTAATTTACCTCAAAATTCCACATTTAGTAAACCATGAGTTGTATTTTTTTGCAAACTTTTTTCCCCCGTAAGTTCTAAGAAATCATGCTCTGGTAGTGTTATTTCTTTACAATACTGGAATAAATTAATAAATCAAGGAAGATCACTATTTTGGGAGATAATTAAAGACTATGCTACAGCCTAGTATCATGCTAGTCAAAAGACGTTCACAAGATGTCTACATTAAATTCATGACAGCATCTGGGCATTGATCATTTCATACAGACTATTCTTGTCTGTATTAGCTTAAAATCTAAATTTTACATTAATTCAGGAATTTTAAATAGTTTGAACATTCATGTTCTTCAAATAGTCTTTGCTTTTATGTGATTTTGATAAATCTATTTGCCGAAGGTTACACAAATTTTGAACATTTCTTTTAACTATCTCCCTATAATGCATGTTGCCATTAATTAGATAACTTCACTGTATGGTTATGTTTAATTCTTCTCACTACTGAGTATTGTCTAACATCTATTTTCTCTCATTTCTTTGTTCTTCCGATTCTCAAAAGGACACTGCCATCTGACAGCCTCCTGTGGAGCTACCTCTTAATCTCACCGAGTGTAGGTGAAACCCTCCTTTGATCATTGAGGGCTAGACATGCTTTATTATCTTCAGTGGGGTCACCTCACTAAACACTTCTAACTGTTATACAGGACCAGGTCTTAAATAGAATAATTTTAAAGAGTTTGGCATTCCTAATAGCTCACAATTTACATCATATTGAGCTATTCCATGTAATAATAATGCATGTTAATACAAGGATTTTATTCCAAATTGCTAATGTGTCCATTTACATATGACATGGCCAAATCAATATGACCAAAATTATGTAAAACAGAGACAAAGAAGAAAAGCCTACATTCCCAAGCTCCGGAATTAGGAACAGCTAATCATTAATTTATCTTCTTCCCTGTCAGAGCGCTGACCCTGCACACACCTGTGAGTGTCTTAGGTACTAATAGGCTGCTCAGTTTCTCTTCCTAATAGTCTTGGTTAAAGATGCAGCTGATCTCACAGCATCCTCAGATACAGTGACACTTGGTGGTGTCAGCATTAAAAAGATTGCACTATAGTTGAAAATTTCCTCAGAATTTTGAGATGTTTTAAAAATAATCGGGGAGACTTCAGGGGTCAACATATTAGGTCATAGAATGACAGAACCATAAATGAATAAGGTGATAAATTCTTTAACTTAATCACATTCAGCAACATTAAAATATCTTTTCCGAGATTTTTCCAGACATCAAAAATTCTGTTTCAGCAGATTAATGCTAATTAAAAACAAAATATTCATCACTAGCAAACCAGGAAATGTAAACTTTCTTGTCCCTTTTAGGAAAATACCTTAAGTGTTTAGCATATTTGTAAAGTCTAACACACACACACACACATATAAATTTGTAAAGTCTAATATATAATTAAATATATGTGCATATTTAATAAATATTGTATAAAATCACTAATCACAAAAAACTAATATAAGTATGAATACATATATGATAATAATAGTGAACAAATTTCAATTAGTACATGACATTCACATTTATGTTATTTCAAAGATGGGATTAAACATATAGATGAAAATTTAATTTTTTAAAACTTTGTTTTATTTATTTGTTGTGTCTTTCACATCATGTGTAAGCATCTCAATCCCAGTCCCTTCATATCTGCCCTCTGCCCTTGCAATCCCCCCCAAAAATATAAACTAAAACATAAGAGAAAAAGAAAAGAAAAAATAGAAAAATCTTATCATGAAGCAATAGTGTGATAGAGTGAGCCATGCAATAAACCCTTTCTTCACTTAGAAATGCTCACTGCAAAGCGTCATTGGTCTGGTTGGAGGTCTCATGTTACTACTACACTATCAATGCTGGGTTCTCACGGGACTCCTTTTGGGTATCCTGTTGTTGCCTTGTGTTACTGAGATCCTGCAGCTTTGGTTCTGCAGGAACAGTTCCTTCACATACTCCAGAAATGCCTGTTGGGATGGGCCAACACTTAACTCTGGTTCTGGGTCTGGGTATTTGCAGGGCTGGTCAGCCTGCCAGGTTTTCCTTGTTTTTACCTCCAGGACAGGTTCTCCAGCATTGTGCCAGCCAGTTCACCCCTTGCAAGAATGAGCAAGGGGCAGAGCCAGTTCTTCTGTTTCCATGCCCTTAGAGTTAACACTCCATCACATCTAACATCAGGATCAACTCTACTGTGTTGGCCAGGTGAGATGCAGGAATCACTCTCCCAAATGCTGGAGCTGCTGAGGGGCAGGGACAGATCTCTCTGTCTCTTAAGACTTCGGGATCATCTCCACCACCCGTCACGGGTATCGAGGGAAGAGGGGAGAACATCTCTCCCCTTCACACATCTCCGTAAAGCAGATGAGAGACAGGACCAGATATCCCACAGTCAAGTTCTCAGGGCTGTTCACTGTATCCCTTTCAATATGGTCAGCTCTGCTTTGCTGTCCAGGAAAGATGAAAGCCTACTTTCCTGAGCGCTGAAGCTAGTAAGGGGTGCTGGTGAGCTCCCTTGCCCACAACTGTTGGGATAAGTGGAGAGGGCATCTTTCTCCCTCCCTCTCCATCACATGGCAGATGAGGTGAGTTTTGCCAACTATCTTACCCTTACACCTTCAGGGCCGGCACACTCATGCCTCTGCCAATAGGCTCAGCTCTATTGTACTGCTCAGGAGAGGAGAAGGGCCTGCTTTCCTAAATACTACAGCTAGTAAGAGGGCAGGTCGGCTCCCTTGTCTGACGTAGGAGGTAGGGTGCAAGGGGTAAGGGAGATATCGATTCCCTGCCAGTGTTGCCACTTGATAGACAAGGAGGAAAGACAGCTCTCCCATGCTACCAATTTAGGGCCTGGATCACCCAAACCTCTACTGCAGAATCAAGTCCGCTATGCTGCCCAGACAAGGTCCAGTGCCTGCTCTTCCAAATGCTTCACCTAGTGAGGAGCAGGTGTAGCTCTCCCACTCTTGTGACCCCAGGGACAGCCCTTTCACATCATCAAACATAAATAGGTTGTGGGGGAGGGCATCTTTCCCGTCCCCATGGCGCCACATAGTAGATGAGGGACAGGAACTAATCTCTGATCTCTTATGTACAATTTTTTTTAATGCATCACTCGTGTCCCGATAAACATGATCAGCTCTCTCTCCTTTGTGTTTCCAGATGTGGTGCAGGGCCAGTTTTCCTGAGTATTGAAGGTTAAAGACTAGAGTCATCTGGAAAGAGGGGCAGAAAAATTTGCCTACTTTTATGTTTCTTTATTGTATTAAAATCTAAACATAATTTGTACTTTGTTTATGGTCTGCATACACTCTACTCTTCCAGATTTTTCTCAATCATATGTTCTTAAGTTCTTTCTTCCAAGTTTTGTCTATTTATTCAATGTTGTGGTTTTATGACATTGATATTTTCCATATGCTGTAGCTCATCTTTGCATTGTAAGATTATCATATCCATATGCTATATTTCATCCATACACTCTGTGCATATAAACAGTATTTCCAGTCTTTATGTATGTAAGCAATGCCATTATCAACTCTGTTCATGTTTGTGGGAAATATATATCATTTTATGTAACTTAGATCCAGACATAGAAATGTAAGGTTGTAGATAGTGTATAACTTCTTTACTGAATGTTACAAACCCTTTTCCTTTGCTGCTCTACTTATATATTTGAATTAAAATATTTTCTTTTTTTTTTGAATCTAAATATTTTTTTTTATTATTGATAAAAGGAGGATAAAGAAAAGAAAAAAAAACAAATTTCCACCTCCTCCCACCAGCCTCCCATTTCCCTCCCCCTACTCCCACTCTTCTCCCCCTCCTCCCACTCTTCTCCCCCTCCTCCCACCCCTCTCCCCTTCCCCCCACTCCTCTCCCCCTCGCTTTCCAGTCCAAAGAGCTGTCAGGGTTCCCTGCCCTGTGGTAAGTCCTAGGTCCTCCCCCCTCCATCCATATCTAGGAAGGTGAACATCTAGTCTGGCTAGGCTCCCACCAAGCCAGCACATTGCGTAGGATCAAAACCGCGTGCCATTGTCCTTGGCGTCTCATCGGCCCTCATTGTTCGTCATGTTCAGAGAGTCCAGTTTTATCCCATGCTTTTTCTGGTAACAGTCCAGCTGGCCTTGGTGAGCTCCCAGTAGATCATCTCCACTGTCTCAGTGGGTGGGTGCACTCCTCGTGGTCCCGACATCTTTGCTCATGTTCTCACTCTTTCTGCTCCTCATTGGGACCTTGGGAGCTCAGTCCAGTGCTCCAGTGTGGGTCTCTGTCTCTATCTCCATCCATCGCCAGATGCGAGTTCTAGGATGATATGCAATATATTCGTCAGTATTGCTCTAGGGTAGGGTCGTTTCAGGTTCCCTATCCTCAGCTGCCCAGGGAACTAACTGGGGACCTCAGCTTGGGCACCTGGGAGCCCCTCTAGAGTCAAGTCTCCTGCCCACCCTAAAGTGGGTCCCTTAACTAAGAATTGTGGTTCCGTGCTCCCCTATTGGTTTCTAGCCATAAATAGGGCTCACGGAGTCTACAATAGGCGAATCTAAAGAAGCTAAGTAAGAAGGTGAACCCAAGGAAAAACATATAGTTATCCTCTTGGATAAGGGAAGTAGACAAAATTGCCGGGGAGATAAGTGGGATCTTGGGGGTGGGGTGGGATGAGGGTTAGGGGAGATGGGGAGAGAAAAGGTAGAAGGGAAGGAGGGGGGACTTGGGGAAACAGGAGGATCGGGATAAAATATTTTCTTATTCCCCAAGCATGACTTTATGTTTTATCACCATTTCACGCAAGTTGTGTTATTTCTTTAAATGTATTGAGATGTGACAGTATCTCTTTCATTCATATGTACTTGGTCACTCACAAGCCGAGAACCCTTTTATTTTGCTAGCTTTTGGGTTTCCTTTCTTTGGAAAGGACTTTTCATATTGCTAAATACATTTCTGTTTGTGAAGTGCTATGTTTGACTGTTTGCAGTGTTAGGACTCAATCTGGGGTCTCACACATTTTGGAAAGAGCTCCACTACCTGCCTATATAACCAGATATTTGTGGGATTTTTTATTGATCAATTAGCATATTTAATATATTCTAAGTACAAAGTATGTTTATATTTGAGATTATAATATAATAGCTACATCTCTCCCATGTATTCCTTCAAAACCTCCATAGACCTATCCTTGCAAATGTATGGCCTCTGTCTCAATAACTGTATATATGTTCCTAAATATAACCTGCTCCATTTGTATGACATTACTTGTATGGTTTTATCATTGATCATTTTGCATTTGACAATCAATTTGTTCTTCCCTTGAAAATGGGTTTTTCCTATTCTTACCCACAATACAACAAAACATCTGAGACACATTAAAAGTAGTCCTATGTATGAGGGAAATATAAACTTTATTCATTAAAAACTAGGAAGAGTATATTAATGATACAGCCCAAAATTTTGAAAAAGCGAGAAGAAATCAAATCTGATCCAGCTGACAGCAGGAAATAATAAAAATCATTAAATGGAAATTGACAAAATAGAAACAAAAAGTAACAATTCAAAGAATCAAGAATCTAAGATATGGTTTACTGAGAAGATAAATAAGATCAAAAGAACCTTTACACAAGTAAACCAAATAAAAGATACTTGAGTTAACAGAATCAGAAATGTTCAATAGAACATTAAAACAGATGCCAAAAAATTAAAACTTCATACAGGGATATCTGAAAGACCTGTAATCATTTTAGTTGCAAAATATAAAACAAATTGATGAATTTGAGAGGTTCATAAATTCTAGATTCATCCAAACCACCATAACTAAAGCAAGAAGAGATCAACAACCCAAATAGACTAATAGACACCTACACACAAAAAATGGAGCAAATTAAATAGGAAAAAAAAGGCCCAGGACTGAAATAGTCACAGGCACCTGAAATCTACCACACTTTAAAAGAATCGTTATCGTTCTTATATTGTAAAAAAATAAAAAGGAAAATATGAAAAGATATAAAAATATAAAAAGAGAGAAATGAGAAATATAAGGAAACTTCAAAACTTGTACAAAGGCAGCATTACACTAAAAATAAAAACTGTTGCAGTCATAACCAAAAGAAATGAAAAAAGAAAGAAAGGAAGCAAGCAAGGAAAAAAGAAGGAAGAAACTACAATCAAATACCAATTATTCCTGAAATACAAATGCAAAACTTTTCAATAAAATAGTTGCTAACTCATACATTCTCTCTCTCTCTCTCTCTCTCTCTCTCTCTCTCTCTCTCTCTCTCTCTCTCTCTCGCTCTCTCTCTCTCTCTCTCTCTCTCTCACACACACACACACACACACACACACAAGGTAATTCACTACAATTAAATGGAAGTAGGCAAGGCATAGAAGTTATAGGAGAGAGAAAAAGAAACAGAAGAAATGGTTAAATTATACTTTACCTTAAAAACTGTTCTCTTTCCTCCCCCTCCCCCAATTAAGTCTCCCCCCAGCCCGAAAAGCAATCAGGGTTCCCTGTCCTGTGGGAAGTCCAAGGAACCCCCACCTCCATCCAGGTCTAGTAAGGTGAGCATCCAAACTGCCTAGGCTCCCACAAAGCCAGTGCGTGCAGTAGGATCAGAAACCCATTGCCATTGTTCTTGAGTTCTCAGTAGTCCTCATTGTCCGCTATGTTCAGAGAGTCCGGTTTTATCCCAGGCTTTTCCAGACCCAGGCCAGCTGGCCTTGGTGTGTTCCCAATAGAACATCCCCATTGTCTCAGTGTGTGGGTGCACCCCTCGCGGTCCTGCGGGGAAGAGACAGAAATCTTTAATAAATAAATAAAATAAAAAATAAAAAAAAATGAAGACAGAAAAAAAAAGAAATAACTATACAATCAAAAAAAAACTGTTCTCTTAAATTTTAGTCAAATTCAAAAGCTAGAAGGAAGAAATGAAGGAAGAGAAAAATCCATTCAAAGTTTAACCCTCCCTTGAACACAGGAACTAAATTTCAAAACCAAGCATCTTTCTTTTAAAAAGACTATTTATTGAGTTTGCAGTTCAAAAAATTGACAGACAAAATTATCAGTGTTCATATCTCCTCATCAGTGATAACATGTTGATATCATAGCACAAAGATACAAGGAAATGACCTTTAAAGGAAAACATGTCTATGTCTAGTCATGATAAGATTCCAGGAAATATCACATATAAAGAAATATCTGAACTGTAATTGTAAAAAACTCCACGGTCACAAAAAGGAATACCAGAGAAGGTGCCACAGATTAGAAAGTCAAAGTGCAATCTGAGAGAATATATGCTTAGGTTAGCACTGTTGCCCCAATATGCACTTCTCGTTGATAGCTACCCAGTGATGATTTCTGATTGCTGGTACTAAAAAGCATAAGTGAAGGAGGTTGGAGAACACTTTACTGTCTCAAAAATGTTCTATTTACATTTAATTATCCCAACATAAGGAAGTTTTCAAAAATATATTTACCGACAGGAGCATGATTTTTAGATGTAATTCAACATACAAGATTCTAAAAATTGTCACATATCAAAATCTGCATGTGGTTAGAAACTTTGTGTGAATATTTGGCAGAACATTTTAAAGTTTTCATTTATCTGTGGCTCCCAGGACAGCTTAATATCACTTGAACATATATTGTTCAAAATATTTCGTTTTTAAACAATATTATAGTTACGAGAGATCGTCCCTGCCAACAAAGTTGTTGAATAAAACAGCAAAAGGAAAAGGATAATAAAGCTAAATCTGCAATGAATTCAACTGCAATGCGGGAAGAGTATGAATATGTAGATTAAAGTATCAAAAAGTTGCAGAAGTTATGTCGACCCCTACAGAACTCTGATTATTATGCTTAATCAAACTAATCAACGTGAAAAAGTAATTCAAAAGGAACCATTCCTACTGAGAAGACTTTGAGGGTGTTTTGATTGTGGATTAACACAACTGTATTATGGATAGCTTCTAACATATGGATCATCCTGCTATAACCCTAACATAATATCCGATTAATTGGGTATCAAATATGTTTCAGTTGTTTTAATAATCTGCTCTACAGGTTTGTTTACAACATGACTGAAATGAAAATAATGCAGTCAGACACCACCACCTGGTATTCTAAGAAAAATTTTCAAGTCTTTCATGACACACTGGCAAGTTGACCAGTAGAACATCTGAGCCATGACATTAAATACTTCAAACACAAAACAATTTTTGTCCCTCAAAAACATGGGCATGCTCCAGAAGCAAAGTACTACACTGTTGGGCAGGACTACTCACAATATTTACTGCCTGTGTGGATATGTCTGTTTCTTTCAATATTTGCAACCAACAGCAGCAGCGCAGAGAACTATCTTTAGTGATTCAACATGATGATGATCGCAAGTCATCAGGAAACACCATAGTAGCGACCCCTGTGAGCCTTTTGAGCAAATCAGAACACATATTAAAAATGAGTGACGAGTGTACTCTTTGATTCCTTAGGAGATATTGGACTATCAAACCAAAACAAATGAATAAGGAGAGATATCGAGAATAGAGCCAGTCTCACCTACTCTAAATTTCTGTTGATGTGCTAACTCAGGAAATGGAGTAATGATGATTACTGTTCTGTGAAGTCTGGGTAAAAGGAGCAGGGGAGACTATCTCCATTGAGGACAGCATGCATCCCCTTTTGCGTATCAGATTGCTGAAGACTGTATTTAATTGTGAGACACTTTTAAGATAATTGGGATATGACTGAAAATGTCAGCTTGAGAACCATCTGCCTAGATCTTAATTATAAACAATATTTTCTCATACTCACAGACGATGACAGCTTTGAGACACATTGGAAACCAAAGCTGAATTTCTCCAGAAGCCATGTAGATGAACACTGAACACACTTGAAGGAACTTCTAACCGAGGATAAAATATCTGAGGTACATTATCAAGTCTATATAGTCTAGGCAATCAAACTTATGCCGGAATGACAATGATATGCCCACGTATATCCCAGAAAAGAATTCAGAAGATAGAAACTCAGCCAAGAAGATCCAAAGAGTCTGAGTAAATGAGTTCCTTTGCCTCAATCATGAATGTGACTAAAGATAAGGGACTTTTAATTTTCTTAGTAGAGAATAGTGACTTATGTTTAAACTCTATTTTAATTTTAAAAATAGAAATTAGGGCATAACAAATGGTCTTCCAGAATTACATGAAATACAATACGACTATTTTGCAGCTGTTAAATCTCTTATTTCTTCATCTTGGCTTTTAAATCTCTGAAGATTAATTCTTGTCATAAATTAATAAACATTTATTTCTGAAAAGGTCAAGCTGATCATTACTATAGGGTTTAATGTGAAGCTTCATTAAAATTGAAATATTTCAGATGAAGGCAAGAATGGCCATTTGGATTTCAGAGATTGGTTTTACTTATTGACAAGGAAAAATTTTCAAGATTCCTTGCAGTTAAATAACATTATTTTATAATTTGAGTACAAACTAGTGACATAATATTAGTATATCCTTTAAACCTGAGGAAAAGAGATATTCTATGGAATATCAACCAACAACTGCATCCTTGCAATGCTCCCCTGAGTCAAGATAAGTGTCTAACTTGTAAGATTTACTAAGCAGAAAAAATGCACTAAACTTATTATTTAAGCATTGTTTCATTGACCATTACAGATGGATATATCATATATAGATAGCTAGATAATGATATGATAGATAGATAGATAGATAGATAGATAGATAGATAGATAGATGAGAAATGATTCATCAACAGAGTTTTACAAGAGTGATCAATAAGTTCACAGTCTGATAAAATGAACAAATCAATAAGTAAAATACTTTAATATTGTAAATAATATAACCTGAGTTTTGTGGTTCAACTTATTCTACATGATGTGTGAGATCTCATTGAGCTGACAGTTAATATGTTTAGATATTTTATTTCAGATACAATGTGGTAACATTCTACTATCATCAACCTTATTATTCAGTATGACTCAAGAGGCTACTATTAAATGTTCATAATGCATATACATTGGGAAATCCTCCCAATAAAATGGCATTTAATATAGCATTTTTATCTTGCATTGGTTACTCACTGGTTAACCTTCTACCTATGGACTTTGGACCATTTCTTATATTAAAAGTACCAGATACTTTAGTGCACAGAAATAATTTCACTTTATCGAATATTACTATGTAAATGACTCAAATTAGTGCTCTTATATATTAGCCAATTGAGTTTTAGTAATACAAATACATAATTTTTTGTTTCCAAAAGTTTACTTCCTTAGAGTTCAAACATGAAATCCAAATAAAGTCCTATTAGTTGTAATCAGACAGGAAATGTATTCCATGACATTGTCCTGAATGAATTTCTTTATTTCTTGTGTATGCGTTTTCGATGCATCTCTACCAAAGTTTTCTCTCCCCCACTCCTCCTACCATCTCACTACCATCAATTTTTATAGAGCCCAGCCTTTTCACTCTTACACTGTAACAAATAGCATGTTAACATGTTAACACAAATTCAGTTCCTTATACTTGTTTTCTTGTTCAGGATTCAGTACTAAAGCACTCAGACCGTTCCTCACTCCCCTCCCCCCATATCTCTCTCTCTTTCTCTCTCTCTCTAACACACACACACACACACACACACACACACACACACCTTGAGTAAAGATAGGATTTGAAAATTTGTTATTTTGTCTCATAGTGATTAGATTCTTATAGACAGGCATGAACATAATATTTGCATGAAACTAGCATTTCTATTCACTCAATTTTACATTATTTTCATGGAAGATTATCTTATATGGACCTGGGCTCATCTATTAAATTTCTAGTAGTTTTAGTAATTAAAAGGAAATATTTTTGTATTTACCAAAGTTCTTTTACTTCTCTGAAATGTAACTCAATAATCTTCCAGCAAAAACTTCCCATCAAGATGCGTGAATCTATATTTTAACAGTTTCTTCCTGTAACATTCTGGACTTGACTCACAGATGACAGGATGCTATTTCTTCTCTTTGTCATCTGTTCAGTTCCCAAAAAGACTGTGTGGGCACAAGGCTACTGTGTGGGCTTGGTCAAACTCAGAGGTTATTCTATAGCAATGGCCTCCCTGGAGCTCAGTGAAACTGAGAGGCAGGGTTTATGAACAACAGGACCCATTTGCCATGTACTTCTTAGTGCGAACCAAGGTGCTCGGAGGCCAATCAAGCCCAAACACCAAAGAATAACTCCAAATTTTTTTTCTCACACCAGAGGAAATTAAAGATACAGACTTAGATGGAAATATGCAAAATAGAAGGGAGCTTTGTTAAGAATTAAAGAAAAGTAAGAAATTGGCGAATAGTGAGAAATTAAATGAAAGATACTCCTGAGAGTTTCGTGAGTTTTCAGACCTAAAAGAGGCCAACTTGGCTATTTGTCAATGGATTTTTGCAAACTGTGGCAGAAACTGGAGGAAGGCTGAGACGATCTTTATTAAGAATGGTTGGTTTGGGTTGCTATCATGGGCAGTCATGAGCTCATGAGGTCGATGCTTGTCCCCCTAGTCCAGCCAGGGAGATGATAGTGCACACTTCATATATTATTCACCCAGTAAGTGATCCTCAAAGCCCACCAATATCCATCAGTTTTGGTAATAATTAGCTTTGATGTTATGCCATCTGTCAGTCACTGGCAGATGAAGCTTCTTCTTATCACTCCCCCCCCCCCTTTTTACAACTAAGTTTATTGTCTTCATTCAACCTTGTTAGAAGCAAAGATATATGAGACAACAGTAATGTCTAGCATCCATGCCTCGGGAGAATCTGTGAAGACTGGCCAGCCAGACTGTTGACTATGCTTGCTTCTCAGATTCTATGTGTTTATTTTCTGTTTGGTGTGTCTATCCCATACCCTGATATTAAATCCATTCTTTCTCATTCCTTGAGCTCCTAGCTTCACTATTTTAAATTTACCTCTTAAGTCTAACATCAATTTCCACCGTGTCATGTGTGGGCAACTAACTGTTTCACCATTCACTCTGCTTTACTGCCTATTATAGCTGGCTTCTGTAAGGCTTGCATGTGTTCTCACTCACTTGCTCTCACGGATACTGGAAGCCCACGGCTGGAGGAGGACCAGATATCTTGAACCAGACCTCATTTCTGGAGAACTTTTTAAGGGAGTAAGTTCCATGGAACCACAGGGCATGACTTTTATAAAGATCCCCCAAGTCTTCCAGAGTACGCAGTAGGTCGCTTCCCAGTGGGTTCCTCATTATACCTCCCTGCTTTGCTTCAGGACCTCACGAATCATCCATAAAACACTAATATTACAAAACACTCATGGCAAGGTTCCTTGATCAGCGGCCTACGATGATGGAGCCATGTTTTCTTATTTGATTGTTTTAACTCAGACTACAGGAAGTAAGTTTCCTGCAGCCATTTAACCTTTTGAATTTGCTTTCCTATAATCAGTTAATTTATTGTAGCAGATAACTATTATTTTTTTTTAAATTTATGTTATCATGTGATTGATGCATTACATTTACTAATACTAGCAGCAACTTGTGGTAAAGGCAAGTAAAATAAAAAACAGACCTGTTGTGAAGCAATTCTAAATAAGGTTAATCTAAATCATGAAGGATAATCAAAGACCCATATATGGTAACTGTATATTCCTTGAATTCACATTTGAATGAGATTTCCAATTTCTTATTTTCAGTTTTGAAAGAAATTTTATGGACTATTCAGACTTAATTGATATATACATTTTATAGTATGATTATTAACAATTAAAAGCATCATTTTATACTTATTAATAATATCACAGCATCAATGAGCTATCACTTCCATTTTAAAATCTCACTATAACAATCAGTGCGTCTTTATTGAATATTCATGTTGGATTGGTTGTTCATGAATCTGCATATTTTATTCTAATTACATCCTGTCCTTAATTGTTATGAAATGTATTTAGAAGTAAATAGTATATTGTATTTCAATCATAAGTTAGGCTTTTTTCTTACCACCTAGACCACAGATTTCTGAATTTAAATGTTTGTTTCCTGTTGGGTTGCTTTTATGTTCTTATGAAAATAAAATTGATCAACACCAAAATATTGGTTATAAAGAGTAATCATGAGATATACATAAGATTTCTTTAAAAAATTGTATTTATAATTATTATATGTATTTGTTTGTAAGGTCTGTATGTGCGTATGTGTATTAGTGTGCCTGTGTGTGTACATGTGTGCAGAAGCATATATATGTGTGTGTGTGTGTGTGTATGTGTGAGTGTATACATGTGTGCATGTGTGTGTGCATGTATGTTTGTGTGCAAGTGTGTACTTGTGTTTTGTGAGTATATGTGTGTGTAGTATATCTATGTGGATATGTCCATGCCATGATTCATGTGTGGAGGTCAGAGGACCTCTGACATACATATTTTTTAATTGGACTAGGGTTACAAAAAGACCATTTGTGCAGTCGTTCATCCTTTTCCACCTTTCTGTAGGTTTCCGGGATGGAACTCATGTCATCATGCTGAGCACCATATTCTTAACATTTTGCATCCTGCCAGCCACTTAATCATCTGTTCATTGGCTGAATTGTTATCAAGTTTTAGCAAAGAAAATAGGAAAGACATGGATATTTACTGTTAAATGCTAATACGATAGTGCATATGTTATTTTCAAATGAGATACAATACTTATAAAAATAGGAATCTATTTGATTCAAAGTCTCTAAAAAAAATAGCAGTGCCATTCCTGAGACAGCCCTAGTTTTAGAAAAATGGTAAAGCCTATACTTCTTAAATTAGCAACAGTAGAAGCTAGAGAGATGGCTCAGCAGTTAGGAGCATGAAATATTCTTGAAGATGTCTTAGTTCCCTTCTGATGTCAATTTGACCACAACCACCTGTATCTCAAATTCCAAAGATCTTACACCACAGCTTTTATGAACATTTTTGCTCATAGACATATACAAACTCATAATTAAAAACAATAAAACTAAAAATAATTATTTATAACAATAATAGGAATAAAACTAGGCACTTATTTATATTGAGACTTTCATATACTGAAATTTTCATATACTGAATTATATTTTTTAAAAAGGAAAATAAAATCAGAGAGAACAATTTTATTATAGACATGGATTTGCGGTTCATACTACTTTCCTGGGACTCAGAATCTCATGTCCTTGGTCAAGGTTACCAAAGCACCTATTCAACAGGGAAAATGTATAGTTAACTTCCATAGAGTAAAGTGAAGACATCCATTATTAATGAAGGGATCTTATTGAACTCTACTTGAAAACTGTGGATGAGGTACAATACATCCATGGAAGTTATAATAAAGTATATGATCTTAAGAAATATTGTGAGATTTCCCTTCAGCATTCTTGTTTGCTTCATAAAAGGATTACAACATTAGCATCAATAATAGTCTTTATGTTTTTGTAGTTTGCTTTTGTTTCTGTGATTATGTCTATGACCAAAGGAAGTTCAGGAAGAAGAGATTTATTTACCTTACAGGTTACAATTTACGGTTGAAGAATGGCAGAGTAAAAATCTTAAGGCAGCAACTGAAACAGAGACCATTGGGGAATACTGCTGACTGGCTTGCTTACTGTTAAATACAAAGTTGAAGAGTGTTTCTTTAAAGACACATACAATAGGAGAAAAGGTTTGACCTCTGTAAGTCATGTCAGGTTGATATGAGAACATTTGCAAGCTACCATTTGCAATAATGATAGAAATGAAATAAAGTGATTAATGATATAAGCCAAAAAATTAAATAATAATGAATGTGAACTAAACAAACTATACTGAAGGCATGGCAATATATCATTTGTTTACCACAACAAATACCATGAGTCTAAAAGGAACATTTTGGCAGATGTTCAGCCACAAGATCAATTGAAACAAGATTAATTGGTTATGTTTGATCAACCTGTCACAGTGAAACACATTCGGCCAGAAGTATCCTCAAAGAGTGGTTCAAGATTTTCAAGATAATGAAATGGTACCACAAAAGAACAATAGGCCATAGATGTTTTATAGCTAGAAGTAACTGTGATGTCGTTTGACCATGCTAGGGAAAACATACTAGAATGTGCATGGCAGGGGGTTAATTTTTAAAAAATCAGTTGTCATATGAGGGAATTAAACTTGCTAAGAATTTTCTAGATTTCAAGATTACAGTAGTCTATACATATGTGAAAATATTAGGATTGTTAAAAGAAGCTAATTTAACATTATATCAATTTGGTATAACTTGCAAAACTTTCTTAAGCAACTTTTAAAAAACAAGTGCAAAGGTCAGGATTTATAATTTAATTGGGACTACGTTGTACAGCTGCACTGAGAGATTAATATTAACAGAACCTCGTAAAAGTGTATAAATACACTTAGACTTTATCGAAACAGTAATTTACAAAGTTGCTGTTTATTGACTTCTTGGCCTAATGACAAATAATACTTAACTTAGATCTTAAAGTATGAAGCGCTAATCATTTATTTACCCAACTTTAGTAAAAGTAAAAAATATTGGTAGCTACCTATTAGCTTTCAAAATATCACTATATTTATATAATTTCCCATATTTCATAGTAGTAAACAACAACTTAAATTAGAAAATGTTTGTATTTGTGTAGAGAATTTGATGATGTGACATTTGAATCCAGGATTTGAGTAAAACTATATTATCAATAATTTCTATCTTCTCCAGGGACCCAAAGGGAAGAAGCGCTATAGTCACGGCTATACTCAGGTGTGTCTATAGGAATTCTTGTGACGTCACTGCACTCACTGGCACATTCTTTGATATGATCCCCTGGGTACAAACTTTGTTTTCTGGTGTTCAAAGTCAGTGGCAATGCGAGACTTAGTTTCTATTACAATCTACTCCTATGACTGTACAAGGAAAATCCCAGAAAACCCCAAAGTGCATTGTTCTTCTCCTTCATTGTAAAAAACGTCTATATGACCTCCCAACTCAGAAAGAAGAATGCAAGCTGCAGTGTTTATAGAAATGTTAGTCAATTTAGAGAAGGATGGAGCGGAGCCCCGAATTTACTTTGGGGTTTGTATACACTCCCAGTTCCATAGCAATGAGGTCACTTCTCAGAATGCCTTCTTTCTTTTTCAAAAAAAAAAATGCAAAGTTGAGGAAGGCCACTGTGATATCAGTTAGTAAAGGATGGATTGTAAATGAACCCCACTTTTATAGAGGCAAACCATTAGTGCGGGCAGTGCAATCGTAATTAATGTGAAGTACCACCAATAGAATGATGCTTCAATCAAATTCTGCCTCTATTTCTGTTGCATGTCAGAACAACATTGAAGAGTGAATGTGTAGGAATGTTCATTAAGAAACATTTCAACGATATCAGAGAATCATTAGACAGTGTAGTGAAAGCTAATTTAAATATGTCTCCTATTCTTTGATGCTGTAAGTTATCTAAGAAAAACCAAGACATTTTTTTCACTTTTTACATTTTATTTTATTTTCTTACATTTAATTGAACTTTTATATTACTTTACTGCACTATTTTATTCCTTTATACATATATATGTGGGTGTATGTATATAAAAATTTTAAAATTATATATACATATATATATAGTATAATCTGATGAATCCATTTTTGTTATTCATATACATATGGTTTTGGGACTGACCACTCTCCACTGAGCAATCATCAAGGGGATGCAACCCACCAGCTTGGGAAGATATGTATAAAGGCCTTTCAATTAGCACCTATGTTTTGGTGGCAACTGAGAGCTGTCTTAAGACGTAATCAACAGGAGGGAAATCTTATCAACCTCACCAGCTTACCGGGGCTAGTAAAGTCATGGACATTAGAAAAGAGTCCACTGCGGCCACTCTGTTAGTCCAACATAATTCTTCACGACATTCTATATCTTATCCCTATACCCACAGCTACAACCCCTCATCAAAGAACCAAAGACTTTTACGGAAAACTGTAGCTGGATACAATGTAAAGATGAGCAATAGTAGAGGGTCTACACATAACTGATACATCTCCACCACAGATCCTGCTTCCATGGCTCATGCAAAAGAAGGAAGCTAAAGATTGTAAGAGCCAGAACACAAGGAATTCAGCTGTGACACAGTCCCTCCTTAGGATGGCTGCATGCGTGAACAACACAAGAACAATGGCAATATCAACTAACATGTTAAAGCGGATGCGAGAAAAGTTTTAAATTCTTAAAAATTATTTTGGAAAAATCAGAGATAATTCACTTATATTAATGTTTATCAAGTTTTCAAGTGATTTTATGTTCTATTGTTACCTTAAGATACGGTGCCACAAGTATATGTATGTAATTATTATTTGTCACACAAAAATTAAAAATAGATTTTAAGCATAAAATTTTTAGGAATATTATGATAATTCAAATGATTTCCTGATGTGAGATATGTTCATATTGTTCCTTGCTAATCATTTACCAATAAGCCACAGAATTACAGAATTATTAAATCAGCCATGTTATAAATAGAGCAATAAAGTGGGCACTTTTATTGTTATGAAATTAGCAAAACAGATTATATTAAGGTGTTTTAGTCATAAAAGTGAGAGATTTCCAAAAGACCTATATTGCCTTGTATAAATTTTTCTTTTAGCTTCATTATAGATAATGTGTCACTATGCATATAATATAAGGCTACGCCTATCGTGTACAAAGCATCAGTTTGTATTTACCCTAACTCTGCAAAGATTACAAATAGCTATTCTCAGTTGCACAGTGATTTTTGTAAGAGGGTCATTTTGTATTATTTTTGTTTGTGGGGTAGACAATAGTTCAAACTGTATTGATAATAGGAAAGAATTGTGTTATGGCTGCAGTCACAAAATACAAACAATACCATAAGTGAGGAATATGATTTTATATAGGGAACACTTAGCTCTATTTTAATAGGACAGCAGAATCCTATGAGACATATCAATATGTATCTATACGAGTATATGCCTTTTTGCTTCCACAGTCTTGTGACAAATTATCAGAAACAGTGAATTGGAACATTGCCCTTTATGGTGGCATAGTTCTGGGGATCAAGACTAGGTTTAACTGAACCCTCTAACCAGCATCTCACCAGCATGTACTCAGGATATCAGTGGTAAGTGGCTGTCAAATGTAGAACATTTTCAAGTCCATTCAGGTTGCGAGTGAAATTCTTTCTTATTTTTGACCACTCCTATCCATTTGGAGCTTATAGCATGGTCTCTCATATCAGCAGATCATCTTTCTAATTTTGGGGGCCCCATCCCATATCCTAGGGTATTCATAAGACACGAAGAAGTCAGTCTTCTTCGGTAGTGTTCTACTCAGTGAAGGAGATCATCGCGAGGGCCTCAATCATTGGTGTCACCTTTGAAGACACCTGCACAAAGCTCTGAAAATAAAGGGAAGAAAAACTGCCAAAAAGACAAGAGTGGAAATTCCGTGGAGATGAGTAGTAGACATGTAAAGATGAGAGGCAGCTGGCGGGAGCTGGTATGTGAGCAGAAGGTGATGCAGTTTTCTACAGATATTGAAAATCTGCAAAGTGCCCTACATGACTGCTATGGCATGATGGTAACTCTAGAAGGGTGAAGCGGAAACAGCAGGTCTAAAGGAAACAAACAGAGAGGAGCAACTGACTTTCGTCTCCAGCTTTCAGTGTTTGGATAGTCAGCTGACACCTCATGAATAATAACCACGTTAGATGACTGACTGGCCTGTGAAAGATGCTAGCTTTAGGAACTGGTAGGCTACTCTTTCGGCTACTCAGCCTCCTCATGTCTTCTCCTGAATAGTTTTGTACTTCTGTAAATCATCAAAAACTTTTTGTTCAGTTTGGCACAATGTAGCTAATCTTGATGCAAAAAAAAAATCATTCTCCTCAACTCCTTAAACAATAGTTTTCCAACACTTGTCTTACATGTTTTAGACTCTGGAAAATACTTATAGTGCATGTGACATTGGAAAACTAAAAAAAACAATTCATATTGATACACACATACAAATTTTCATGCATATGTAAATCCCAAGAAGCAAGAAACTGTATAGAATTATAGAACACCACATTACCACATTTCTGTGCCTAGAAGGGAGGTCATACTGGTATTCATAAATTACTTTTCCACGACCCAACTCCTTGTTTTCTTTGTATTAGTCCTGGACCTCAGGTGCTTTAGGTAATTTGAGGATTTGCTCTTAATTAAATAATTATTCTTCAGATAACCCATTCGACCCTTCTTTCCTCTCATCCATTATATTAAAAGTGGATTCTGTAAATGTTTCTTTTCATAAGCAGGCAGAGTTAAGCGTAAGCAGAACCAATAGTAGCTGCAGGAAACACTGCAGGAGAAAGAAAGATCTTCTCCTCTTGGAGGCAATGCACTTTCCTTTCTGCTCATGTGTGTGTGTGTGTGTGTGTGTGTGTGTGTGTGTGTGTGTGTGTGTAACAGCCAGTGGTATGTGCAACATTTGTGGACATTAGAACATTTGAACGTGAGAACGTTCAAACAGGTTTCCATGGCAACTCTGAAAATGAATTCTTAGTAACTCCTGCCGGTGTCCCTCGTGGATCCACTCTATTCTATAGGTGGTATGATATAGAATTCCCTCTGAGTTTGGGTAGGATTATGAACTGGCCTCCTATGGAATCAGAAAAGAATCCAGTAGTTGGCTCTCTAAATGTACTGTTAAAGGTGGTTTCATTCTTGGCAACTTTATCATGAGCCACCTCCCTGACATTATCACCCCTTTGATGCACCATAGTCACACTCCCCACATCCCTTAGGTGGACCATAGTCACACTCCCCACATCCATTTGGTGGACCATAGTCACTCTCCCCACATCCCTTAGGTGGACCATAGTCACACTCCCCACATCCCTTAGGTGGACCATAGTCACTCTCCCCACATCCCTTAGGTGGACCATAGTCACACTCCCCACATCCCTTTGCTGGACCATAGTCACGCTCCCCACATCCCTTAGGTGGACCATAGTCACGCTCCCCACATCCCTTAGGTGGACCATAGTCACGCTCCCCACATCCCTTAGGTGGACCATAGTCACGCTCCCCACATCCCTTAGGTGGACCATAGTCATGCTCCCCACATCCCTTTGCTGGACCATAGTCACGCTCCCCACATCCCTTTGCTGGACCATAGTCATGTTCCCCATATCCTTTTGGTTGACCATAGTCAGACCGTCCACAGGCAAGTTCTAGAAATAGTGTTCTTTCAAATGCCTTCCCTTCTCTGTTACCCCACTTCAGTTTTGTATGCACCACTTCCTCCCCATCTGTTAATTTTGCTCTCTCTTGAATTATCTCCGTTCCTCACTTGATATACATTTCTAGAGTTTTAAAGCTACCGCATTCTTTATAATCTCCTTTTTCAAATTAGTATGTGATGTCACACTGATTAGGACTTAATCAGCAAAGAATTATCATCAAGAAATGTCTTTGGCTTTGTCACTCAGAACACAATGCTAATTAGGCTTTCTCTAAATTAAAAGTAATGCGCTAATGCTTGTGGCATACACTGGTACCATTTGGCTATTATTAAGAAAACTTTGGTTTGATAAACATTCTCAGAAGCAACGTGAAGATTGGGTCTTGACTAAAACAACAATAAAGAGACCTGGTACCTGTGTGGACATCAGTGCAGTGAATACGCATAGATGAAATAAGTTCAGACAATTTATCTCTCAATTTTTCATCTGATAACCAAAGTGCTTCTGTAACAAACTGAAAATAATTTGTCTTTTCTTTTTCTTGTTTCTTCCCTTCAAGCCATGGTCTAATGAGAGGAGAAAATAAAATGCAAAATTAAATTGATTGGGTAAACTCAAGAGTGACACTGTGCCTCTTATGTGAATGTTAGGCTAATAAATGAAAAAGATTGTGATTCTAAAACTTGTGGAACATTGCATCCAACCAAATACAACTAAAGACCTTGAATTTCCCATATCCCTGTGTCTACCTGTCGACCTAAGTGGAAGGTTTAGAAGCCTGCACTACTATACTCCACTGAGCTTGCATAATTCAAAATGCTTTAACAATGAGCATAATCTGGACTGCTGTAATTTAAAATGACTAGAGGCTGCTGTACAGTGAGTTTGGAATGCTAAATCTAATGTAGATTAATGCTTACCTCATTGAGTGCATACCATTATTAGATTGTGTCTTTGTCCTTATTTATTGTTCCACGTTAGTTCAAAGGAAAAATTATTAACCGTGCCTGTATTAATCCATCATTGTCAATCACATAATTTTCAAGTATGAATAGTTAAGAAATAAGAAATACAAATTATCTTGATGTACTTTGGGTGTTTGATTACTAATGCCCAAATATTTATTCTAAACAATATATCATAAATTGCATGTCAAATAAACATTTAATTAGTGTTGAATCTACAAATGGAAGTTAAAGGGAAGACTACGTGAATACATTTTTTTACAACTCCTGGAAAATCTGTATAAAATCTCTAGGGACAGTGTGGCATACTGTGCCAAAGATATTAGGGCATTTTGAGTCAGCTCTTCTGTTCTCCTATTGCATGGGGAGCATCAGGTGCAACTTAAGAAAAATAAAGCCAGTGAAATTTTGCCTTCATAAAAGTATTAAGTATGTAATCCAAAGTATTAAATGTTAATAAAAATAAATATTCTCAGGTTCCAAGTCAAGCAGAAACACAGAGGACAATGACAAAATCAACCTAACATGAATAACAAGTGTATTGCTGTCTTCTCTTCTTAGTCACACATCTGAATTTAGCCTGGGCTTTGCGTTACCTGTTTAATTACAACTAGAAAAAAAAGGGGGGATATGGGGTTTTGTAGTTGTTTGATTTGACACCAAGGACTGATGTGGGATTCCCCTCTATATACTGTGAATATGTTTTATTATTATTGGTTAATAAAGAAACTGCTTTGGCTTATAGCCGAATATAGGCAGGCTGGAAGAGCTTTAATGAGATATTAGGTGGAGTCAGAAGAAACACCATGGTGCTGCCAAAGGAGAAAGGCGCCACTGCCTGGATCTTACTGGTAGGTCACAGCATCATGGTAATACACAGATTAATAGAATTGGGTTCATTTAAGATGTAAGAGTTAGCTAATAATTATCTTGAGTTAATAGGTCAAACCATGTTGTAGTTAGTATAGTTTCTGTGTGATTGTTCAGGTGTGGGAGGCTGGGAAATAAACAAGCAGTTGCCTTCTACACAAGGACAATGTTTCTAATGTTAAGACCATCCTTTAAAATTTAATTGATCTATCTGCAATAAAAGAATTGCTGCCGAGGTCAAAGTGATGATCGCTATGTAAAGCTTTCTGGAAGGTGATGCTAACTTTTTTTTAATGATACTGATAAGAAATCTAACTTAAAATGTTACTGCAAAATTAGGATGAAGCACAATGACTTTACCCTCATGAAATATATTTTATGAGACTAATAATTGAATCACATATTGAGGCCACTAATTATGTATTTTAGGGGAGGACAATCTGAACATGGATAACAGACTTGTCCTCTTAATGATAGGTTTCTAAGTCCATTGGTAGACAACTTGCATACCTATAACTTCCGTTTTCCAGTGACAAATGTTAAAATGAGAGTATAAAATGCACTAGAATGCAAATTAGTTATATAAAATTTAAATAAATATAGTTTCCATTTTGAAATTAGTAATTAACTTTTCAGGTTTTTTTAAAAAATTACCTGGATACAAAATATTTCATACAATGTATTTTATCCATTTTTATGCAATAGGTTTATTAAAATCAAGCTAGAAGTAATTTTCTAGTAGTTAAATTTCATTTCATCTTAGAAGAATATGATTACATGCTCTTAGAGGTAAAAGATAGTTACTGCTTCAAATTACTTCATCATTTTTATAGAATCTGACTTGAAGAGGTAACACTGCCTCACTATAGTTTTAGAAGTAGTTATTAAAAGATGAGATGATAAAAATAGGTAAAATTTTATTACAATGATTTTTGTCACATATTGTTACAGGTAATAAGGATATAAAATATTTAGCCTTCAAATGCCTCAGGTATTTCTTCATTAGAAATGGGAAAATACTGAGTACACACTACGCCATAAAATGAAATAATTAAAAGAAACAAAAGGCAGCTATTCCGACGAGAGCTCTAAGGCACAGTCTTAACAGAAGCAGTGAGAATCAGTCTGAAGCTGTGCAGCTCAGCTTCAGGTTTGCCAAAGCAAGGCTACCTTTTGAACTGGGAAGCAAATGGCAATGATTCATTACTGACAAATAATCTCAAAGAGACAAATATTTACTCAAATGTCCAAAGTTGATAGTGAGGATCTGACGTTTTGTGGCAGGACACGTTATGTGGAAGGAGTCTTCTTAAGTGTATCTTTCACCAATGAATCTGAAGCTTTTGAAACAGTCTCTCACAGGAACACACTAAATACCCCGCTCTTTTGCAGAGAGTATTAATACGTTCTGAAACTTTCCTGCTATCCTCTTTTGCGTCCTCTAAAGAGAGGATCGTGTCATTTAAAAGCAAAGGCAATTTCAATTCTGACTTTCCCTTTTATTCCTGTGCCCTATCTGAATTCTCTACTGAATCCTCATAGTACCATACTGAATAAGATTGGAGGGAGTAGGCACTTTTACACTGTCCTATAGTTTAGATGAATGCTCTCAGCTTTTCCCCATTTAGCATGATAAAGTCTGTTAATTTGTCATAAATAGACTTTGCTGTTTGACTTATGTTCTTTCTATCTAAGGATAATTTCTTCAATGCTTTTATTATAATCCCATTGGACTTTGTCAGATGTCTTTTTCATCTACTAAGATGACTGGATAAGTTCTGTCCTCAGGGGTACTTATCCTGGATATTACATTTTTTTGAGTTGCATGTGTTAAACTATCCTGAGAAGATCAGTTCGGTTGTGATGTGTAAATGTAACATGGTACTTTATGTTCTTGTATTTGGAGAGGAAATGACACCTCTCTGAACTTCTTCAATGTAGGGCGCTTTTTCCATCCATAAAGGCTTTTCTTTACCAGCAATTATTACCTAGGTCTTTCCCATCTAAAAGCATCATATTGATAACTATGTTTCATCATTTCACACTCTTTCTCTTATTTTTGATTATATAATCACACCACTTCTCCCTTCCCTTTCCTACATCCAAAAGATCACATATAACTCACTCTTTCAAATCCATAACCTCTTTTTACCTTGTTGTTAAATGCATCTAGGTGTATGCGTATACACGCAGCTCTAACTATAGTCCACTCAGTCTGAATAATGTTCCTCAACTGCATGTTTTTCAGAGCTGATCATTTGGTATTGGGTAATCAATTGGGTGTGCTCTTGCATCTATGTTAATCAAGGGACTTGGTCTATAAGGTTTTTTTTTTAACTTTTGTTGTAATGTTATCTGATTTGAAGAAGATAATTACTTCATAAAAATTTGGTAATGAGACTTTTATTTCCATTTTGTAGAACGGTCTGAAGTAAGTGATGACAGTCACTGCTTCATATGTAGGAGGGAAAAGTTATATGTCTACATAGAGGTGGTTGAAATTAGACCCCTATCTCTCATCTGGCACAAAAAAATATCAATTCACAATGAACTAAAGATCTGAATATAAAATCTGAGAGGAGGATTGCTAAATGAAAAACACTTCATGGTATTGTTACAAACATGAATCATGAAATTTTTGGATAGTCTTCTTAATAACACAAAAAAGAACCTCAAGAATAAACAAGCAAGATTACACCAAATTTAAAAAACAATCTTATGAAAAGAAAGAGAAACTATCAATAAAGTGAAGAGACTACAGAATAAGAAGGCATCTCTGTTATGATGCACAAGGAGCTAATACCTATAACATGCATATATTACATATATATGTAGGTGAACATATATAGTATGCATATATATACATAAATATATATATATATATAATGTGTACATGGGTACGCACATATATGCACAAATCCAAATTAAACCATCATTCTCAAAATAAGAATTTTAAATATCTAAGTCATTTTTGAGAAAATGTTATATATACTAGGGCACTTGGTATATACAAGATACAATTGTTACAGATTCTGCCTCAAACAAAATTGATATTCTCCAAAGGAAAGAAAAAACATAAAACTGGGACATCTTAAAACTAAAATGCTTCTGTACAGAAAATTAATACTTAATTAAATGAGAAAGGAACAGAATGGGAGATAATCTTTACCAATTATACATCTGACCTAGGATTAATATCCAAAATATTCAAAAAACTCAAAACACAGAAAGTCAAGGAAACACATGATCTATTTGATAAAAATGGAAAGAGATTAGAACAAAAATTTCTTAATAGAGAAAAATAAAATTAGCTCATAAAAATTTCAAAGTGTGTTTACCAGCCTTAGCAATTAGGAATTGCTAATTAACACCGATATTCCATCTCATCACAGTCAGAATAGCTAAGACCAACAAAACTACTGAAAACAAACACTGATAAGGGTGTGAAGGATGAGGACCTCCCCTTCATTTCCACTTTAGAGATGCCAATTTTTATAGTGACTGTGGAAATCTTCACAAAAACAAAAGGCAGTCTAGTATGTAGACCAACGTTTATTCAAATGACTCAACAGCCTACCCCACAGTTACTTTCTCAGCAATATTCATAGCTGCTGTCTTCATAATATCAAGGGAATGGAAACAACCTAAATGTCCATGAGCAAAAGAATTGGTAAAGGAAATGTGATATAAAATTCATCTGTAAAGTAAAATGAAATCATGAAAGTTGCTGATCAATAGATGGAACTAGAATAAATAATATTGAGTGAGGTAATTCAGACTGAGAAAGACAAACACTACATATTGTTTCTAATCTGTGGTTCTTAATTCCAAATCCTCAAATCTGAGCACGAAACATGGAATAACCTCATGAACAGGAAACGATAAAGGAAGTATAAGTGAGGGAGGTGGGATTGGGTGTTCCCTTTGGAGGGCAACTGAAGAACACAGGCGATATTAAGTGTGTGCAACAGAAAAAGGGAACAGACCCCAACAGGAAAGATTTAGGGAATTCAGTTAAAATAGAGGAGGCAATGAGGGACTTAAAACATCATGGATTGTAGTGAGCCGGACAGGATCGCCATTACAAGATGGCGCCGACATCCTGTCTTGTTTGTTACAAACAACTCCATATTTGGCTATTCCTCTGAGAGCTGCGCTTCCCAGCTTCCCGCATGCGCGGTGGATGTAGATTCTTGAGCCTATCCCGATGTGGTCTGGTGTCAGCTGTTGGTGGCAGCCAATCACAGGGCGACCCGTGTGCCAATTCCCTATTTAAGCGGCTGCCTAAGTGCACCCCCTTCCCTTCGCTTCCTGCTCTCTCTCCCCTTCGCTTCCTGCTCCCCTTCGCTTCCTGCTCTCTCTCCCCTTCGCTTCCTGCTCCCCTTCGCTTCCTGCTGCCTCTCCCCTGTGCTCCCTGCCCCTTTGCTCCCTGTCCCTCGTTTTCCTGCCCCCTCGTTCCTTGCCCCCCATCAATCAAGGGCACTCCAGTAAAGCGTGATCTGAGTGGAATCCTGGTGTGGTGGTCGTTCTTCCGTCACCGGTCAAGAAGTCCGCCGCAACTGGTGCCGAAAACCCGGGAACTTCGGTCGCCAGGCGAAGGGCCGAAGAGGATTCTGAACTCAACACGCGGAGTGGCGACGTCGGTAAGTTTCTCCCAGTATGCTGGTTTCAGTCTCCCCAAGTATGCTGTTTGCGGGAGTGGGTTCTTGGGTGTTTGGTCTCGTGTTCGTGGCGTTTGTGGTGTTGGTACTGGCCTGCTTTCTATGGTTTCACTGCCTTAAGTCCGGCCGCAACCTCAGAGCAGGGAACAACGTGGACGTTCCGAGAGAGGGGCGAAAGGCCCAAATTAAACACAAGAACGGTTTTTCAGATTCAAAGGGAGGAAACTTGGAAAGGCCTGAAAGAAAAAAGGTAAAAGAAAAGGATCCTGATACAATCCTCTCTAAAAGAGAGGCTAATGAGAAGAGGGGAGGTCCCCTCTATCCAGTGCTCAAGGAATTTGCGGGCCTGGATCGGTCTGAGGAGGAGTTAGATCCTCAGGAGGAGGAAGAACTGGAGAAAGCCGCCTCTGGCAATCTTAATGTGTCATCCTATGATAGGCTTGGTAGAGATCTGGCCGCTAAACAAGATATGCTAAGGAAGGGAATTATATTCTTCTGGTTCGAGTTACCGAGGCCTCCAGATTTTGTAGAATGTGAACAGCTGTGGCTCTAAGATGCAAAGCTGCAAACACAGGACCTGCCTTGAGGACCCACTAGGCTAGAACGCTAGGCCACTCCCAGCGTGGGCCTCAGGGCATAGAAGCGCAGCAGGACCGTAGTAAGGCTCACCAGCTTAAACGGTTGGGCCCAGCCGCTCTGCTCAGCCACATTTCCAAGCAAGGCTGAGCGGCTGAGCACATGTTCTTGTGGTTAAACAACTTTGTATTTAGGCCCAAAAGGGGTATTGCTAAGTTTTGAGGTAGATATTTGCCTAATTTTAAAAAATAGACTTAGTGGGAGACTCCCAGTGCTGGGGAAACTCTCACTCAGGTCTAGGGATGGCGCGGGCCCCGCATGGCTCGCGGGAGACCATCCTTGCTGAGGTCGCACACGTGGCCTTGGTTGGCGGGGCAGGAGTTCAAACCCAAGTACCAGGAAAAAGAATTTTTGAAAAAGAGGCCACTGCCCAGTGGTCCAAAAGGGTCATAAATTCCAAAAAATCCACAGGTGGTTGCCTTGGGACCACTCCCAAGGTCGTAATCTGTTAGTTCCTAAAACACAGCAAGCTGATAATCACGAGGAGGAAACTCACTGTTTCTTGGGATCGTTATCAAAATTGCAGTCTGGTTTTGTCTTCAGCTAGTTCCTGATGCAAGGTCGCTGTACACGCTAGTCCTGAATTTTTGGTTCTTCCTGCTGGGAGAATCTGGTTTGTTCAGGTTTTTCAATACTATGTGTGATCCAAAGGTGACTGTCAGTATACACCTCCAGCACCAGTTTACACTTCCAGCAAAAAAAGTTTTTTCTTTACCCACATTTTCTTAAACATAAGTTGTTAGCAATAATTTTTAATCTTGGTCATTTTTACAAGGATAAGGTAAAATCTCAGAGTTTTGGTTCACATTTCTCTGAGGGCTAAAGGTTGTTATGTTTGAGCATTTTTTAAGTGTCTCAGTCATTTTTAAGTTCATCTGAGAGTTTTCAGTTTAGGTCTATAACAAATATTTTTTGGATCAAATTTTTAATAACTAATTTCCTGAGTTTTTATATTTTTAAAATGGGTTTATAATAAGTAAAGATCTTTTCCCACTATATAGTCTTGTTATACAAAAGTTTCTCAGTTCAGGAGATTTATGGTTTCTCCAAATGTTTATGCCACTGAGGCTGTGTTTGAGATGTGGCAAAGTGTGCTTCAAAAATTTTTCTCTGTGAGGTTCAACATAATTTTTATATGCTGAAGCCTTTGGCTCATTTAAACTTAAGTTTTGTACATAAAGATGGATATAGATCTAATTTCATTTTTCTACATGTTGGGGCCTGGTCTTGGCACCAGATAAGATCCAACAGACTACTGCTATAAAATTTCTGGGGGCAATTATATCCCCTTTGACGGTGACCCCTCAAAAGATTTCCATTCGCACCCATCATTTGAGGACACTTAATGATTTTCAACAATTATTGGGGGATATTAATTGGATTAGGGGGTATTTAAACATCCCCCGGGCAAAGTTGTTGCCCTTGTTTTCTATTTTGGAAGGTGATCCAAATGTTAATTCGAACAGAACTTTGACCCCCTTGGCTGAAAAGGCTTTAAAACAGGTGGAGAAAGCAATGACTAAGGCACAATTGTGCCGAGTCGATCCTGATTTGCCCATATTCTTATGCATCTTAAAAACTGCACATTACCCTACTGGGGTGCTATGGCAAGATGGCCCCTTGTGGTGGATCCATGGTAATTCTTCAGGTACCAAAACCATTCAATATTATCCCGAGTTGGTTGCTTCTCAAGCGGTATTGGGGATAAAACATTGTTTAACATCTTTTGCTACCATGCCAGATAAATTGATTATTCCCTATACCAAGGGACAGGTGGAGACATTGGCAGCTACAGTAAATGAATGGGCTGTTTTGGTTTGCGCTTTTCCTAACCTTATTGATAATCATTATCCAAGACATCCTCTATTAAATTTTGTAGAAAGGAACTTAGTGTATTTTCCTAAGGTTACCTTTAAAAAGCCCATTAATATGGCCTTGACTGTTTTTACTGATGGCTCCAAAACTGGCAAAGGTGCCATAGTAATTCAAGGTAGGGATCCCATTTTGCTTGATTTTCGACCTGATTCCCCACAAGTCACGGAATGTATGACCGTGAAAAGATTTTATTTATTTTCAGATTCTATGCTGTTGCCTCATTGGAGGTGGCTGCCTTTGTTAGAAATTCAAGTACAGTTTCCAATATTTTGTGTCAAATTCAAGCATGCATTTTACAAAGAGATAATCCCTTTTTCATTGGACATATTCAGGCTCATACTTTGCTTCCAGGACCCATGTCTGAGGCCAATGATTTGGCTGACTGCCTTACCAGGTCCATAGCTTTGGTCGTCTCGGACCCTGTAGAATTAGCACGAGATTTTCATAAACTTTGAGATGTGCCTGCCAATACCCTTAGAAAAAAAATTTCATATTTCCAGACAGATAGCCAGAGAAATAGTTAAAGCCTGTTCTTCATGTGTGACCTTTTTATACCCCCCTAATGTTGGGGTCAACCCTAGAGGGCTGCAACCTAATGCGTTGTGGCAAATGGATGTTACCCATCTGCCTGATTTTGGCAAATTAAAATATTTACATGTATCAGTGGATACCTTTTCGGGCATTATTCATGCTACGCCCCTAGCGGGAGAAAAGGTAACTCATGTAAAAATACATTGCCTGGAGGCCTGGGCCGCCTGGGGAAAACCCCTACGCCTGAAGACAGACAATGGCCCGGCATATACCTCCCATGGATTTCGTGCCTTTTGTGCACAGCTCCAAGTGACCCACATTACGGGTCTTCCATACAATCCACAAGGACAAGGTATTGTGGAGAGAGCCAACAGAAATATTAAAGAAATTCTACAAAAACAAAAAGGGGGAATAGCTGAATCCGCTTCCCCCAGGGAAAGAATCTCCCTTGCTCTCTTCACACTTAACTTTTTAAACCTGAATGAGTCGGGTGCTGCAGCAGCTGAAAAGCATGCAGCAGGCCCTATGGAACAAAAGGAATATGTGATGTGGAAAGATGTATTGGATAACAAATGGTATGGACCGGATCTTGTGTTGGCAAGATCCAGGGGAGCTGTATGTGTTTTTCCACAGGGCCAAGAGGCTCCGCTTTGGGTTCCGAGCCGGCTGACACGCATGATCAAGGAAGTTCCTAAGGATGAGGCTGAGTCTCTGGAGAAAGTTCCTGCAGACATCCCTGATGACGTGGATCCAGTGGAAGGCGGAGCACTGAAGGGGAATCCTGTCAGCCTTCCCAAAGGCGATGCCTGTTCGGCATGATGCCACAGTTCTCCCCAGATTTTTACCTTTTAGGAGAAGCACGTAACTTTACAGAGAAAGGGTCCCTGTGCTTTCAGTTGCGTGGGCATATTTTTGGCAAGCTGCCTGGGTGGCTGTGTGTTGTGCCTGTGGTTGGTTTGCTGCCTTCGAGCCCAGACCAATAGGGATAAGGCTATATGGGAATAAAGTTATAATCTCTCAGGCATTAGCTACTCTGGAGTGTGGCTCCTTCCCCCAGATATGGTTGTTAGCACTAAGAGACGCTTAGAGCTTCCATCCTGCACAGCCTTTGCACCCCATGAGATCTGTTGATCCATTGCACTTGGGTAGGTGTGCGGATGTAGGCTCCTTCTGCACAGCCTTTGCACCCCATGGGATCTGTCGATCCATTGCACTTGGGAAGGTGTGTGGTTGTAGGTTCCTGCGACACAGCCTTTGCACCCCCGGGGTTCCTAGTATACCCATTGCACAGGGGAAGGTGTGTCCATGGAAAATATCTTCCATCCTCGATCGACCAACACATCATGAGGTGGGGGTCAGATTGGATGACGTTAGTCCTGCGCTCATTGCTTACAAACAATAAGGGGGAACTGTAGTGAGCCGGACAGGATCGCCATTACAAGATGGCGCCGACATCCTGTCTTGTTTGTTACAAACAACTCCATATTTGGCTATTCCTCTGAGAGCTGCGCTTCCCAGCTTCCCGCATGCGCGGTGGATGTAGATTCTTGAGCCTATCCCGATGTGGTCTGGTGTCAGCTGTTGGTGGCAGCCAATCACAGGGCGACCCGTGTGCCAATTCCCTATTTAAGCGGCTGCCTAAGTGCACCCCCTTCCCTTCGCTTCCTGCTCTCTCTCCCCTTCGCTTCCTGCTCCCCTTCGCTTCCTGCTCTCTCTCCCCTTCGCTTCCTGCTCCCCTTCGCTTCCTGCTGCCTCTCCCCTGTGCTCCCTGCCCCTTTGCTCCCTGTCCCTCGTTTTCCTGCCCCCTCGTTCCTTGCCCCCCATCAATCAAGGGCACTCCAGTAAAGCGTGATCTGAGTGGAATCCTGGTGTGGTGGTCGTTCTTCCGTCACCGGTCAAGAAGTCCGCCGCAATGGATGTTTGATAAAATCTTAAGGAATCTTACTATTTTATGTTTACTTAAAATTACATGTTTGAAGTTAAATTATTTAGGCTACCAATGCTCCCCACAGATAGAATAACAAAAACACAGGTTTTGAGCAGGAGAAACTAACTATCTTTAGAATGATTGGTCTGGATACACCAAGTAACTCCACAAACAATATAGGTTATTGATATATCCCTGGATTGCCATTCAGAGGTTGAAGTTAAAGTCCTATTGCAGAAGAAACCACACACTTATGATGCAAGATTTCGATCATATGAGCTGTATCTGACCTGAAAACTTCTCACCTGAAGGCTAGTTTCCATGGTTACAGAAAATACTGTGCAATCTGCCAACAGAGGAAAGCAATTAAACAGTACTACAAAGCTGTAACAGTGATCAAACATGGCGGCCACCATCATGTCTGGATATGCATAAAGCATAAAGGCACGAGGAGTTGCACTCACATGAGGTGGCAACCAAGAGCTGTCTAATTGGACTTAAGGCCCACACAACAAGAGAGAAATAGTACCCAGTACTGGAAACCTAGCTGATTTCTCAAGGCTAGTGTGGACTTGGCCCTTAGAAAAAAAATCCATTACCACCGATTTAGTAGACCATTAAAATTTCTTACTAAGTTTTAAACTTTATCCTTAGACCCAATGGTAAGTACAGCTACCATTCCTCATCAGAGAATGCTCTCTTTATAAAAATGGAGATTATGACAGAAAACCACAACCAGACACACCACAGATACCAAGGACATGGTGGAACTTAGCCCTAATAAATTTACATCACAACTTCATATTTATGGCTCACGTAATATCACAGAATAGGGAGCAGAATGAGGGGAAGAGTCAGACAACCAGAAAATCAACTATGCAACAATTTCTTCTTAGAAATAGCTGTATAAAGCAAGACCAGAACAATAGCAGTGTTGATGGACATAATAAAATCAAAGGGAGAAACTTCACAAGATCGTACCCCTAGACAAAAAAGTATAGGGAACAGAGTATTGATGGGAAGAAATTAGCCTCTCCCAAGGAAGGGGCCTCATCCCCTTTATTGCTGTCAAATGAAGAATAGTCAAACCTGAAACAATACACACACAACAACCAAGCTGACTAAGCAGGTCGTATTTATACATTATGTACGTATAGACTCATATGTATCTATGTGTGTGCATGTATATAGCATATTATGAATATATGTATTGTTACACACATATTCTTGTGTGTTTTTCTATGTGGGTACCAATAATAAATAAATATCAACTTTAGTGGAAAGAGGAAATAGCTGATAAGAGGCTGGGTGAAAGAAAAGGAAGGCGTAAAGGGATGTAATTTTATTTTAGTTCAACACACATGTATATATACATATATCTATATGTGTGTATATATACATATATTCATATATATAGCAAGTAACAAATCCTGGCAAGTATGTGAAGGTGAACAACACTTTATTACCTGTTGGTGAAGTGCAAACCTGTACAGTGACTAGGAAATCGCTATGAAGGTTCTTTAATTTAAAAGTGAAATTATCTTACGACATATCTATACAACTATGTGGCGCATATCCAATGGACTCTTAGTCTGCGACAAAGTTATTGACAAGCTATTTCCCTGCCCACTACTTAGCTATCCACAACAGCTAGAAAAGGAGCCAACACTGTCATTCAACAGATGAACAAAGAAAATACACATATACACAGCGCTAAATTCATCAGCCATAAAAAAAAAATGAAATTGTAAATGTGGAAGAAAAATTTAACTAAAAGTTATCATTTTAAGATATTTTTCTTCTTTTTATTAACTTTTATTTTATTTTACATACTGGCCACAGTTTCCCCTCCCTCCTCTCTTCCCAATTCCCCCCAACCTCTTTTCTACCCCTCAAAATGGGTGAAGCCTCCTTCTATGGGAGTCAGGAATGCTTGACATGCCAAGTTGAGACAGGACCAAGCTCCTCCCACTGCATCAAGACTGAAAAAAGCATCTCACCATAGAGAATAGGTTTCAAAAAGTCAGCTCATGCACCAGGGACAGATCTTGGTCCCATTGCTACAGCAATCATGCTCAGAAACAGTGTACAAGAAAACTTCAAACAGAAGACCTTCCCAGTATGGTAGAATTAATAGCAAATACTGACAATGGTATTTTAGCAAAGTAAGCAAGTGGCATTTTATAGTTTCTTGTAGTTATCGTCTAGCAGTAACCATAACCACCATCTATCAATGTCTGGATTGTGTAGCTGTAAGTTAGAATCACACAATCATGTACACACAGCACTCCATCACTCCATAAAAGAATTTCAGAGCACATAGTCTCACTGATTTACCTCTAATACATTCCATAGCTGCAGTATTTTGAATAAGTGATTCTCTGGGTTTATAACACAGAGAAAGATCTTAAGAATCATACATTTTTACTAGAAAAGAATCATTTGCAGAGGAAAATAAATCACACACTATTCCAAAGGAAAGATGCCAAGCTAAGTAAGATACAGGAGAAAATCCATCTCTATGACAAAGGTTTTATGCTTTATTTGACATCGAATGTTATTCTTGAGATGTTGCTACGCAAATGGTTTTTCTCTTGTTTTACCTTCTCTCTTTTCCAAGATCATCCTACAGTTTATCATACTAACTTGCAATTTTGCTGTCAGAGGGTTACACAGTCAGAATAATTACATTTCCTAAATGACTGGATATAAAATAGAAACCTTCCCCGATTAAATGAATGCATTAAAATGAATACTATACGAAAGAATACACACCAAATCCACGTGACAAAAATGTTTAAACTAGCCAAGAACTCCCAGATAGGAAGAGAACATCCAAGCACTGATTTCTCCAGGGGAGTGTTGGGAGAATGGTAGACCTCAGTGTTACACCGGGTGCTTTACGTTTTCCAAATTGTTTGGCTCGTATTGACAACTATTTGCATAAGAACGTTCAAGTTGTCAGAGATAGCATTATTTGCTATGAGGAATGGAATGTATCTGTTTAAAAATGCCATCGGGTTTCAAGAAAGGACAAAGTATCAACTGCAGGAATGAACTTAAATAAGCAAAATACTTTCTGCACGGGGTTTTTCAATGTTATTTATAGAATCTCTGCAATTACCCTTATGGAATTACGGAACAGTGGCTCTTCCTGAATCTGGGAGAAGCAAGAAGAATGTGAGCATGCGCAGCATGTACAATATGCTTAGTTTCTCTGAGCTGTTATAGCTGAATGAGAATTCAGGCATCTACCATATTTCTACCTCTGTCATATCTCTTTGTATTCCTAATCAGAAAAAATCTTTTAAGAATCACAGCTTCAGCCGGGCGATGGTGGCGCACGCCTTTAATCCCAGCACTCGGGAGGCAGAGGCAGGTGGATCTCTGTGAGTTCGAGGCCAGCCTGGTCTACAGAGCTAGTTCCAGGACAGGCTCCAAAGCCACAGAGAAACCCCGTCTCAAAAAACCAAAAAAAAAAAAAAAAAAAAAAAAAAGAAAAAGAAAATCACAGCTTCAATTTACAGAGAATATTTAACCATTTCCAGGACTTCATCTAAAGTTCAACAGTCATTTGCCGTGATCTAGAAGAATGCTACCTTTCTATACTCAATGAAAGTAAAGCCAAGCGCATATCATCTGTTCAAAAATTGCTCAATCTTTATTTCTGTCTTAATTCATCGTTGCTTTTTGATGATTAACAAGAATTGTATGTATTCAAGTCCATACCATCTACGGCTGCACACTGCCTCATTAAGGGTGGATATGAGGTAGTCCATTCCGATGCCACTCACATTCATTATCCCTTTATCCAAGTTCTCCGTGCTTGCTGCTGCAGTCCCATTGTTGCAAGCACATCTGGATAAAAACTAAGATAACACTGTGGGTGGAGATGCTCCGAGAATAAATGGACTGATTACAGAATAAAGCTGCAATTCCAATGGACTTTTTATGCAGAAATAAAATTTCTCAGCTTCTCAAGTCTCAATATGATCATCTGGGATGAATTCTCTACTTTATTAATTTTTAGGCAGCTTCTCAAATCTTAATATGATCATCTGTGATGAATTCTCTACTTTATTAAATTTTAGGCAGAATGTGTTACTGTTTTTCCTGCTTGCCTAACAAATTAATTTTTCTATTAAATAAGTGTATACTTATTTCCTTCTGAAATTTTAAGATGACTTTTAAAATCCTAATATTTTTATTAAGTAGGTTTTATTGAAGAAATATTAATAAAATTTTTAAATGTCTCTTCTAACAAAGAAAAAACTTATGGACTCAATCTGACCATTGCCTCTTTTCTGGGAGTCAGGTCTGTTTGCACTAAGTGAAATTTAAAAGATTTTTTTTCTTAAAGATTCTTACTTCAGTTCAAAGATTTAAGCATCTAACATCAGAAAAATCATCCACCATGAACAAGTTGACTTCATTCCAGATGTGCAGGGATGATTCAACATATGAAAATTTGCCAATGTGATCCACCATATAGCAAATTGAAAAATAAAAACTGCATGATCATCTCATTAGATGCTGTAAAAGCCTTCAACAAAATATAACATTTATTCATGATAAAGGTCTTGCAGAGAGCAGGAATGCAAGTAACATATCTAAAAATAATAAAAGAAATATACAGCAAGCCAACATCAAACTAAACAGAGAGAAACTCACAGCAATCCCACTGAAATTAGGAACAAAACAAGATGCCCACTCTCTCCAAAACAGAAAGAAGTCAAACTCTCACTATTTGCTGCTGATATGATAACTCACATAAGTGACTCCAAAAATTCTATCAAAGAACTTCAACAACACATAAACACTTTCAGTAATGTAGCAGGATACAAGATTAACTAAAACAATAAATCAGTAGCCCTCCCTTTCAAAGATGATAAATGGGCTGAGAAAGAAATCATAGAAACATCACTCTTCACAATAGCCACAATAAGCATAAAATATCTTGGAGTAACTCTAACCAAACAAGTGGAAGACCTGTATGACAAGAACTGTAAATCTTTGAAAACAGAAATTGAAGAAGACACCAGAAAATAGAAAGACCTCCCATGCTCTTGGGAAGGTAGAATTAAGATAGTAATAATGGCAATCTTACCAAAAGCAATCTACAGATTCAATGCAATGCCCATCTAACTTCCAGCAAAATTCTTCACAGTCCTCAAAACAATAGTACTCAACTTCGTATGTAAAAGCAAAAAAACCCAGGATATTCAAAACAATACTGTACAATAAACGAACTTCTGGAAACATGACAATCCCTGATTTCAAGCTTTACTGCAGAGCTACAGTACTGAAAATAGCCTGGTACTGGCATAAAACAATCTTCCCAAAACATTGGTTTGCCATCTCTGATGACTTGAATGTTCTTGAGTGTCAATTTGACTACATCTGAAATTAACTAAAACCCAAACGATTGGGCACACCTGTGAGGGAGTTGGTTTTTTTTTTTCCTAACTAGTTGGGAAGATTGATTTGTAATCTGGACCACACCTGCTAGCAACGTGTCTAAAGGTCAGGGAAGAAGGAAGCTCTCACTTTGCCTGCTTGCTCCTGCATCTGCTGACAAGCCCTTTGCTTTCCTGGTGTTATAGCCTACCTCTTCAAGATTCCAATATATCCTGAAGACCTACTGTGACATCTGACCTTGTGAACCGAACAGCTACTGGACTCTTGGAATTTCCATTCGCAGGCAGCCACTGTTGGGTTCATTCTGATGAATCCTCTTTCTACATCCATAGAGAGATTCATCTTGTAAATTATGTTACTCCAGATAATCATTCATATTGAGTTTTTAAACATGTTGTAACTAAATTATTTACTATTTAGAAATGAGATATAATCACCAAAGGATGATAACAATGATTGGTAGATAACAATGAATTAAGAAATAAATATGCATAAATTATTTATCTTTGTGTATATAAACTGTGTATTGATACTGATATAGTTTTAAATTAACCATCTCTATATCTGGTTGCTTTAATATATGTATGTGTGTTATATATATATATATATGACATATTTCCACATCTTCTTTAAATCTCTATTTCTGACATAACTTTAAATTTAACCATAAATGACTATGATTTATACAAGATGAGAAAACAATTTAAAGCCTAAATTTGAATTGTCTCTGTAGTATGAGATTTAGGTTTAATAACATTGTTGCATGATCATGGTAAAAAAATCTATCCTAACCTTAATTTTGAATGATTGGTATTGGTTTATGAATCTTACAGTATATTATTATACATGTTTTAGCTAAAATAGTAGTTCTTGTTCTATGACTAATAATTTGTCATAGTTCACTGAGTTGATTTAAAAAATAGGACCAATAATTTTTTTTTATTTCTCTGTTTTAGTGTTTTTTCTTATGAGTGTGACTTCTGCAACTATTATTAGACTCAAGTTTATGAAAAGTTATAGTTTGCAAGGATTATTCAGAAACATGATTCTTGTGATACTTTCATATTCTAAGTGTAGAGAAAGACAAGCTTTTGAATAAAAGTGTAAGTTTTCCATATCATCAATAGTTTATCTAAATACAGAAAAATAACATCTATAACTGATTTTAATTTGCCACTTGGAAGAATTTTAATTTTTTTAGGAACTCTGGTAGTTCAGATCATGAAATCTCAATGGAAATTTTGATTGCAAATTTTATGTGCATATTTTTCACTTCAGAAGATTCTTCCAAAAACAGTAGAACAATCTCCAGAAAGGAATTTGGGCAGGTTAAGACTCTACATATGCTTTTTCTCCCAAGGAAATTTAACCATGTTTGAAATGTGCAAAACACAATAGAATTCAGTTTATTACTCAATATAAATATTTTTTATGTTAAACATAAATGCATAAGGCAATATTTCACTTAGAAATATGATGTATTTTTTTCAGTTTTCTATTGTTGCTATAACAAATTGAAGCAAAATACAAATTAATGAACCTACAGAACTTGAAACAATATACATATACTTTTTTTATTCAGTCTAGTATCAAAACCTCAGAATTTAAATTCTTCTTGATATCTTTTAGTCACATCTCCTTTTTTGGTCAGGTCAGCTAGATTATTTCCTCTGCTATCTAAGGATCATGTGACTCACAAATAAAAATATATACATGTATGTATGCATATACACACATTTATATATATGTATATATTTATATGTATGGAAGTCAGCAGTCTTATAAAGATGACACATTCAAAATCAACATGTATGTGAGCTCCTGGAATACATCCGTCCTCTCCGCCTTCTGTTACTAGGCATTGCTATTCTTCTGTCTTGTCTCTAAAACCCACAGACTTGAATTTCTTTTTGACAGCTGTTAGTTTCATCTCTGTCCTTGTCTGTTCATCTCGAATGCTTCTTCTGTTGTCTAAGGATCATGGGACTAGAGTTAGTCATCTTAGAAAAATCTAGAAGAGCGTCAGCCTTAGGACCTATGTGTGAAGCTCTTTCAGACATACAGTTACTTCTGTCGTGTGAAATATTGGACAGGCTCTAGAGATTAATTTGTTATTATAATTGTGGAATGATATTTTGCCATGCACACATGTTCAAACTAACCCAGTACCTTATGAAATTTGAAAATGTTATATGTAATTGATAGACGTAACAAAATGCATCATAGTATCTCCAAAGTTAATACTTTTTTTGTTTGCTTTGGATAAACTTGAAATTTGACAAAGATTTATGCCTAATACTTGAATGAAACAAAACATGATCTACTATATTTAAAAAAACACATTTCTATTGTGACAAATTTGCAGTTGCAATTAGGGAACAAATTAATAATGTAATTTAATTTATTACCTCTTGAATAATTTTTAAAGTTTATTTAATGTGATTATTTTTCAAAATAGTAAGGACCATAAGCACAAGTGCTCTACTTGATCTTATAACTGGAACAAAACAAATACAAATAACCTATAGTGATTGAAAAGACTTTCCCTTCTTAATTGAAAACAAACAGAACCTAAGCTAAATTAAATGAGTGTTTAATCTTTCATCCCAACACAAAGGTTATTATTTCGTGTAAGTGTGCACACGGAGACGAAAGAAATGAGTAATTGATTACTTTAACTTTGGGCAAGTCTAAGCTTAACAAGTTGAAATATCAACAAAAATACACAGTTGCATTTTAAAGACTTTGGAATGTTTTGATTAAATTTCTTAATATTTGCCTTTGGCTTGAAACTCTGGTGAAGACTATGCAATCAGCCGCTGAAGGGATCATGGAGATCATTATTTGACATTTCCAAAGAACAGAACCAGACTTCCCTCTGAAACATGCAAAAGGATAAAGAAGTTTTACCAAATCCTCATGAGGGACTCCAAGTCCGTATTGCATTTGTTTTAAGAACCACTTCGTTTATGGCAACAAATTCCAAACACAGTAACCTCAGCTTCAAACAACTGTAACAACATTTTCCTACAATTGAATATTACTTATGAAGATACAGGAGCTCTTTTATTCCTGCTTGTAGGCAGAGTTTTTGTCTGGACTGCAAAGCTCCAAACTAAATGCACAGAGGCCTAATATTAAATATAAATACTCAGCCAATAGCTTAGACTTGCTACTGTTGTGTAGGTTCTTACAGCCTTGTGACGTCTGTTTGAAATCATTTTGTAGAGTAGCACCCTCTACTGGACATTTCATTTCCCTTTCTGTCACCGTGGATGCTGTGTTTCCATGTCTAATACAATCTGACAATACTTAATTACTAAAATTTATATATAGATAAATTATATCATTAATGAGGCATGGATACATTAACAAATAATGAATAAGTACAATGGAAATAAATTGTACCACGTATATATTTAAAGATGATTTAAAAGAAAATAATTGAGGCAAAGGAGGATAGTATGGGAATAAAAAACTAAGCATAATCACAAATTTCTCTAGAATTTTTAAGTGACTGTAGAGCATGTCAAACTCCTGATTGAAGGAACCATTTTTGTTCGATTGTCAAAGAATCAGGAAAATATGTTTAATGACCTATAGTCAAAGCCCAAATGTCTCAAAGTGATTTCAACACAACACAGGCAATTTTCAGAGTCATTTTGAAGACACTTTCCATTAAGGATGCATTCACTGTGTTAGTGTCCTTTGATGAGCAATTTCCCCAGGGCCAAGAGGAAAGTGAGATTTCTGCCACAGTCTAGAAATACTCCCTTATCATTGGGAATCTTTGAGTTATGGCATCAAGTGGCATTCCAGTTTCAAAATTATCACCAAAACCGTTATTGAAGTAACCTCAAATGAAACTCTTATTTTCGTCATTAAACGTCTTCAAATCAATATTACTTACTTTATTTTGTCATTATAGAGTTTGATTGCACAATCTCTACAACCAATTAATAATCAGTTGTTAACATACATGCATTTAGAGAACGTGAATTTAATGAAACAATTTCTAGTGATACTTTGCTATATTCACAGATTAGTGTCCGGCCTTGTATCAGAGAGGCTTCTGCTACCAGTTGATGGGAACAAATAGAGAAACCCCCTGTGAAACATTAGGCTGAGCTCAGAGAACACTGCGGAACAGTTATAGGAAGAATTGAAGGAGACTCAGGGGTTGAGAACACAGAGGAACTTGGCCCATAGCATCAACTAGGCAGAGGTCATAGGGCTTTAGAGAGACTGAAGCAGCAATCACAGAGCCTGCATGGGTCTGCAGTAGGTCCTCCGCATATATTCTGTAGTTGTTAACTTGATGTTTTTGTGGGACTCCTAACGGTGGGAATTGACTTTGACTCTTTTGACTTCTCTCAGGGTCCTTTTCCTACTACTGGGTCTCCTCGTCCAGCCTAATATGTCTTGTGTCTACTCTTATCTTACATCTTGTTATGCCATGTTCAGTTGATATCCCTGCGAGGGCTGCTCCTTTCTGACAGAAAATGAAGGAGGGATCTAGGGGAGAAGGTACGTACGCAGGTGGTTGGCTTAGTTAGGGTTAAGTATGGTGAATTGTTTCATCCCCAATATTATCCTCTCCTGTTTATTTTGTTCCTGTTGCTGCTTAGTTTACTTCAGTAACTTTGCATTTGTTTGCTTTTTTTATCATTAGCATAATTTTCCTCTAGATAGAGACAAAATCTATTAGCTCTGTATCTTGGTGTAGATTTGATTTTAAGACTGCATTTATTCATTGACCTATGGGCAAGAATGCCAAGCTCAGGTAAACCATTGCACTTACTTTCTGAGTCATCAACAGTGCTCGACTTAGAAAAAGTAAGATGTGGAGAGGTTCTGAGGTAATTAGAAGTTTGGAGCCAAAAGGAACCAAATCTAGTCTCCCTCCACCATTCCCAGGTGAAATTACTCATAATAATATTGAGTTTCCCGGTGCTTTCTTACACCACGTTGCTTCTTAGGTAGCTCACTGATGCTCATGTTATAAGTACAGCAATAGGAACAATTTCAAATTCATATGCATCTCAAGACACGGTGGCCTATGCCTTTTATTCCAGTACTCACGAGATGGAGGCAGGTGGATCTCTGAGTTGGAGACCAACATGATCTACAAAGTGAGTGTCAGGGCAACAAGAGTTACACCAAAAAAAAACCCCACAGTCACAAAAGAAGAACGAAAGAAAACAGCTAGGATTCTTGATGTCTAACCAGAAACGTTTTTATATTATATGCTTTTAATGTATATGAAAAATGAATTAATAATGTTTGATAAGCTTTGACATTTCATTACATAGTGTTAATATAAAGAATATCTTCAATTTCACTGTAGTTTATAAGTTCCTAAACCCATGATTGAGGGATTAAAATGTTTTATTTCTGAGAAACTAAAAGGGTTTCCAAAGATTTCATCTATGTGTTAAAATAGGGGTTTTCTTTGGGATTAAAATTAAAGGGAAAAAGACATCATACCCTTAATCTGACGTGGTATCAGAATCAGAACTACACACAAGCTGGTCCATATTCTTGGCCTCTTCCCATTCTCTTTTATTGTTATCGTTTTGCTTTTGCCATTTTGGTCTCCTGTTGGTGTTCTTATTGTCTTGAGACAGGTCCCACTATATATAGCCCAGGCTGGCCCAAAACTCTTGCCACACTCACCTGCCACAACTTCTGGACTACTGGGATTACAGGTGCATGCCACCGGGTCAACCTCCATCCTCATTTTGAAACAGAAAAATTGTATCCTATTTCCTTAGGAGACAGTGAAATTAGAAGTGTCCTGTTTCCCTCAGGATCCAGATTCATTCTTCCACACGAGCCTGTCACACGTCTAGTCTCGGAATGCTATCTCTGCACTGCCCGCCCCCCCAGATGTCCCCTACAACTGCCAGTCTGTATTTTCTAAGGTCTCTACCAGTGACTGGAAACCACTTACCCTTAAGGTTATTATTTTTATAAAGGAAAACGAGCTATATTTTCTTTCATTATACATACCAATCCAAGTTCCCACAACCTCTCCCCCTCCCATTTCCTTTACTACCCCCCACTCCACTCCTATCCACTCTTCAGAGAGAGTAAGGCACATTGTTTTTGGAAGGTCCAAGGCTCTCCCTACTATATCTAGGCTGAGCAAGGTATTCCTCCAAAGAGAACATGTTCCACAAAGCCAGTACAAGCAGTAAGGATAAATCCTGGTGCCATTGACAGGAGCCTCACAGTCTGCCCCAGCCGTTAAACTGTCAACCACACTCAAACAGACTAGTTTGGTCCTATGCATATTTATTCCCAGTCCAGCTGGTATTGGTGAGCTCCCATTAGCTCAGGCAAACTATTTCAGAGGGTGTACCCATCATGGTCTTGACCTCTTTGTTCATATTCTCCTTCCTGCCACTCTTCAACTGGACAATGGGAGCTCAGTTCAGGGCTCTGAAGAGGATCTCTGACTACGTCTCCATCAGTTGCTAGATGAAGGTTCAATGGTGATATTTAAGATATTTAGCAGTCTGGCTACAGGGCAAGACCAGTTCGGGCACCCTCTCTTCTCTTAGTATCTGAGCTGAGGTCATCCTTGTGGATTCCTGGGAAGTTCTCTAAAGCCAGGTTTCTTGCTATCTCCATAATGGCTCTCTCAATCAAGATATCTCTCTTCTTGCTTGTATCTTTGTCCTTCCTCCATCTCAACTATACTATTCCCTCAAGTCTTTTAGTCCCTCCCCTTCTTTTTTTCTCTTCCCCTTCAGTCCTCCCTTCTCTCCCCATCCCCATGCTCCCAATTTTGTCAGGTGATCCTCTCTATTTTGGCTTTCCAGGTGGTTCTATATAAGTTTTCCTTAGGGTTCAGCTTCTTACTTAGTTTCTCTAGGATCATGAACTATAGGCTCAATATCCTTTGTTTATTGCTAGTATCCACTTATGAGTCAGTACATACCATATTCATCTTTTTGGGTCTGTGTTACCTCACTCAGGATAGTGTTTTCTAGTTCCATCCATGTGCATGCTAAATTCAAGGTGTCATTGTTTTTACTGCTGAGTAGTACTCTAATTTATAAATGTGCCACATTATCTTTATCCATTCTTTGGCTGAGGGGTATATAGGTTTTTTGCAGGTTCTGGCTATTACAAATTATGCTATTATGAACATAGCTGAACCAATGCCTTTGTAGTATGATTGAGCATCTTTTGGGTATATGCCAAAGAGTGGTATTGCTGGGTTATTAGATAGGTTGATTCCCAATTTTCTGAGAAACTGCCATACTGATTTCCAGAGTGGTTGAACAAGTTTGCATTCACACCTGCAATAAATTGGGGTCCTCAAGCTGGGGCTACTCTTAGAAAGAATGTGTCTGTCCATCTTCTCATCTCACCTAATGTAATCCTTGATCTACCTGGTTAGTTTTTCAGCAAGCTGGAGTCACACCACTTTGTCCTCCTGTCATCCCATAATATGGCACTTAATCTTAGCTTCCATTTGACTGAAGACAAGTTGACCCTTGCTCACTGAGTCATTGGTAGGTCCCATTTGTATTCAGCTCTGTAGGGCTTTTTGCAGAAATGTAATTTAATGAAATCTGTCTCCCATTGTTTCAAATTCTGTTATAGCTATTCCCTTTAACCCAAATGACATTAAAATGTTACTGCCATCCTTAAAGGGGAGGGGATTATTACATTGATAGAAGGCTGGAGATTAAAATTTCAGACTGCAGTAGTTACTAAAGAAAGTACTTCTAAAAGAAAGGTGAGGGGGGTGAGGGACAAGTGTCAAAAATGCTATTACTCTACAATAAACCATAAGAAAATAAAAATAATTTAGAAAATTTGAAAAACAAAATCAGCTTCTAAGAATATACATACAGATTTCAGCATTGAACATATGAAATAATGTTTTTTCTAATATTGTTAATTAAAAGTAAGAGATGAGAAAATGAGTAGGAAAACACTATAAAATTATTCATTAATTCCAAATAACTCAGAATATACTATCATCAAAACTATCAAACATTTAACAATAAACAAAAATAGCATTGTATAACAAATCTATGATGAGAGAGTCAAAGTAATAGGGAATTAATGTCTCTTTAAAGTAGTACTACAGAAAAATGCAGAAAATTAAAAGACTGTCAATCGACTCGAGGAAAATGGAAAGCAGACAGTCAAAGAAACCCAAACAATATCTGATGTGGCCTAAGGCCCACTCTACAAGAAGCAACTGATTCCCAACATTGCTTGGGTGACCAAGAACCAGAAACTGAATAGCCCAAAGACCTGGGGTAAAACCAAAGAAAAAAAAGTATCAATGAAATAACTACTAATGATTTCCTACTGTACTGATAGCCTTATCCGGTCATCATCAAGAGGCTTCCTCCAGCACCAGATGGAAATAGAGACCCACAGCCAGATATTACTCGGAGAGAGACTAATAGGTCTCAATCTAGTTCGCTGCCCCAGAGCTCAGGAAAACCCACTGGAAAAAGGAAGAAAAGTGTAAGAGCCAGAGAGGAAAAGTACACCACGTAAGCAAGACATACGAAATGACACTGAAACAGCAAGTACAGAGCTTACATGGATCTGGACCAGGTCCTCTGTGTACATATTACAGCTAATAGCTTAGGATTTTTACAGAATCCCTAACTCTGAGAATAAGTGGGTCTCTAACTCTGATTCATCCTCTAGGGCCTTCTTCCTCCTATTGAGCTGCCTTCTGCAACTTCAGTAAGATCGTTTTTGCTTCATCTTATTATATTTTATTTTGTCATGTTTGATTGTGACCTCTTAAAAGCCTATTCTTTTCTGAGAAAAGATGGAAGGAGAGTGAATCTAAAGAAGAGAGAAGGCAAGAGGAAACTATGAGGAATAAAGGGAGAGAAACTACATATTGTATGAGAAAAGAACTATTTTTAATAACAGAAAAATAAAACAAACAAATGTTGATTAAGTACTAAAAGTAAAATAAAGTAATACAATATTACAGAAATAATCTGCAATGATGAAATTATATTATCACAAACTTTAACCAATATAACATGTTCCAGGAAAGCTTTTTAGAGAGGGCAGTCGATGTTAACAACTCAGTTGATTTGACTGCAATCCCAAGGTTATAAGATAACAAGGAATTTTGAATAGCACTGTATTTGAAGACAGACTACTAGTTGGACTGAAAGAGAATCACAACCCACAAAATTTGTTATAGATAAATTATAACCTACTAAATTAATTTAAAAGGTACATTAAGAATAATTAAAATGACTACAAAAATTCTCGAGAATCTGATATATTTGTTAGATATATCCAATATAAATACATAACCAAACATAGACCATTCTAAAGCATTTGAAAGGATTGCTAGATACTAATAGTTGTAACTCTAAGAAATTTTTTCATCAAAAGACTAGGATGAAAAATAATAATTATTGAAAATCTCACTCATACACGTAAATGCAAGTGTTATTTTGTCATTTGAATGAGCACAGTCACTACTACAATATAAATGCTCCAAGACTGCAATAAAAATCAGATTTTTACAGTCCATTTCTGAGGGGAAATTCACTCATCTGGGTGTTTATTAAATCAGCAACTGAAAGATTTCAATATTCCCAAACTCTAAAATGCAACTTACAAAAACTTTTCTACTATATCAAGAACAAAAACACCTTGAAACATATGATTTATTGTAAGAATCAATGATGGATTTTTGAGATTAGCAAAGCGGCATAAAATCTACTACCCTAACTTTTTAAAAAAACTAAAAAATAACTTAATTGCTCCCAACTAATGCAGTCCAGAACTGGATAAAGTCAAAGCATTTTTTGGTAAGCTAGAAACGGAAGGGGATTTTGTTAATTTTGAGGAAAAAAGCAACCAGGAAATTTCTCACTAGAGCAAAATGTCAAGACCATTTCTTTAATATCAAGAGCAAGGGCAGGATGATCACGTTCATCTTTCACAGCTGCTGAACAATGCTGGTTTCTGAATTAGGTCCACCAAATACTGCTGATTGCAGATACCGTTTCCCTGGAATTAAATGTATCTGTGTATCTATTTTTGGTAATTGAGTTTATTATATGTAATCACCCTTTGATTTCTTTGCCTGTCCCTTCGTTCTTTTATCACCTTCATCACGTTTCTCAAAATTGTGCATGGCCAATTAGACTGTTCGAGAAATATCTTTTTATTCTGTTTAGTCACCTTGAAATTTCTCTGCTTATTTCTTAATAATAATTCTCTGTAATTCCTTAATGTTTCTATGTTGGTTCATTCAAATGCATTTGTTTTAACTGTGTTTTTAGTTGGATCTCACGATTGTGACAAGCAGCTTCAGTTTGTTAAGTGGGGAAGATATCTTAGTGTTATTATTCCATGATATTCATATGCAGCCTTCATTCCACTAGCCATTTTCATTACCAGTCTATGTGAAGATGGTTCTCTTCTATTTTTGTCTATGCATCTCTTTGAATTCTAAGCAGATGATTAAGAAATGATAATTTTACTTATGGCGTTGTGACATATATTTGATGAAAAGTTTTGTTTTCCTTCTGATTCCAGCTTACAGTCATTCCTTCTCAGAAAGTCCAAGCAGGAACTCAAGCAGATACTTGCCCCACACAAGCTGTCAAAGGCAAAGAGAAAAATCACATATGCAAGCACACATCCAATATACATACACACAAAGAGATCGACACGCAAATGTGCACACGTATGTGCACACCACACATACACATGCACACACAAGGACACACATACCCTACGAGCTTGCTTGTTTGCTTTCATCTTTGTCTTCTTTTATGCTCTTTAGGAACTCCTGATAGAGGAATGATACCTTCAACAATAGGGCAGGTATACTGACATCCGCAAATAAAGGACAAGTTCCTACGGGACATGCACACAGTTCATCTTGATCTAAATAATTTATTCTTGACACTCTTCCTAAATGACTCTAGAATGTGTTAATTTAAGCAACAACACCCAAAACAACTAGATAGATTTTGCTAAAGCTATACACATAGCTTTAAAATTACCAGGATGGAAGTGTTGATGACTGATTTATGGACTATTTGTTATGCCTTATACTGCTGATTTGAAAGCAAGATGAGCTGTCTAATTCCCAACCACTCCCAGTTTTCCCGAGTACAATGCCGGATCAGGCTTATGGAATGAAAATGTTGAGCGATCCACTTAAACTGTGCTATAATCTCATGGCTGGCAAGTGGAAATTTTCCCATGTCTTACAAAAGTCGCTTATCTGTTGGATTCTATGCTCAAATGGTCATACTTTAAAAATGAAGAAAATGTTTTAACTTGGAATGCCAAAGAATTGCCAAAGTGGTACCCTGAGTTAATAAATTAGCATCTTCAGGGCCTGGAAAGCATTTGCTGCAACTCTAGAGGATCCAGATTTGGTTTCCAGCACAAACAGTGGGTATTGCTTATAGTTTGTAGTGGATTCAGATCCTGGTGATATAGTACTCTCTTCTGGCCTTCCTAGGGCCCTAAATAAATTCATACGTGTACACAGATAGAAAGATAAAAATACATCCTTTTATTTAACATTTTATTCAATTGCTTGAATAAATAACTTGAAATTGAACGTGTTTACAAAAATATGCCTGGAAATATATATGAAGCTATGAAAACTAGAGTCTAAATATTTATAGTCATGAGGGTAGTATGCTTCATGAATAACTAAATGACTTAAGAAGATAAAATAAATTAAAATTATAAAATACATTATAAAATAGTCCTAAGAGAGCAGGCACTGTTGATAATACTTAAATACACATACAGCTTAATCTAACATATAAGCAGAGACATCTGTTTGCTTCAGTTTATTTTTTTATTTTAAGTTGGGGAAGTCACACATCATTCAAAACAGAGCTATACTTACTGTGTCTGTATTTGCCTTTCCTCATAACATACATACATGCTAGTAACATACATACATGTTAATATTGCAACAGTTTTCACATCTTTTCAAAATACAGTTTTAAAAAAATGATTTTTACCTCTTCTTTATAAGCTATTACAAAACTCATTGAATTTTATGAACACCAATTTGATTGCTCAGTTCATTGGAATCTTTCCAAATTTGCTTGTTATTTTCCTAAAACTACTCACACACAAATATTTCTTGCTGTCCTTTCTTTCTTTCTTTTTTATTTTAAGGACTTTATCATTTCTCCTTTTGCTTCTAAGCCTACATATATTGCTACCCTTTTAATAAAAAAGAAATAATATAAGAACATCAGACTGAGTTATTTTTACAATACATTTTGATCATTATCTATTGTCATATTATTTCGTTGTTAGAAAAATTGTTATGCATACTTTATATTTTTCTGATATTTGTGAAATTTTAGGTTACATACATATATAGACATTTGTGAGTATACTGGCATTAAAATAAAGCACATGAGACACAACACACCTATTCAATCTTTATAACTGCAGAATGTCTACATCTATTCTTTATTATCAAATAAACATATAAAATAATTACTCTGGAATTGTCTATGACTACTGTGTTTTATATTTTATATCCTCCATATTTACAAGCATATAAAATAAAATAATAAAAACCTGCATGTTTGATGTAACATTTGCTTATTAAAACAAAGTGTGTCCAAGATGAAAAGTATAAAATATGGTACTGAGTAAATGTATCAAAAATGTTTTTATACTGTGATAATTACAGAAAAATATCTTTTATCATTAATTCTTGTAAATTTTGCCCTTGAATGACTCATGTTGCATGAGTAGAAATACACATAAAATACTTCATGTATTTTGAATCAATTATAAGTATTTAAACCACAGAAGTAGCATAATTTACCACTTATTAGTCTAAAAGCCTGAGAGATACAGGAGATACTTTATAAAATTATGTCATGATTGGTTCCCCACTTGAGAATACAATATTTCCACTGAGTGGTATCTAGAGCCTTTTATATACTAATTCTAGCATTTAATAGATAATTTAAAAATCTATCACTGAGAAATTTGAAATAAATTGGTCAGTTCAAGTGGATGCAACTTGAGTGTGTTTTTGATCATTAGTAGCAAAGGGTGGGGTAAGAGAGGAGTCAAATGAGCTGCTTGCAAACCATTCTGCATCCCATTTTCCCTAGAGCTTCAGAGCTTAGACTCGATCTTTTCCAGATTAAATGGTCTCATTGATGTGATTTAGGTAAGTTTCACATGTGTTGATTTCTACAGAATCTCAGACCTTCTTCTTCACTGTGACTGGGAAGAAAGGGGTAAGACTACTTACTGTTTTGATTTGTTTTATTTATCAGTGGAAGAGTATGTTCAAAGAGATCCTTTTTAGGACTTGCCTCATTAAAGGTTCTAACTTATCAACAGAATGGGATATGATTTCAAGTCCCAACAGGCCAAGGATATATGGCTATACTGCACTCCTATGATCAACTAGAACCTATCAAACAAGGCTGGACAATTACAAAAATCCATTATATCGTGCAGCATGATAATCTACGCTGAGTTGACCTATGAAATTCGTTTTGTCCATTTTTAATCCCTTACTACCCGCTTTGTTAAAGCAGAACCATTTGTTCCCAGTTTCTGAATTCAATTCAATAACCGACATTTATGGACGCCAAGCCAGTGGTTGTTGGCCTCAGCTTTTGTTTTCAGTTTTCTCTCCAAGCAAAATGTGGCAGCCAAGAGCAAGATTGGGGGAAAGTGTGGAACTGAACTACCTGGCTTTGCAAGAACTGGAAACCCTGGACGATGTGGCCAACTGTGTGTGTACACGCAGGGTTTTTCCTATTGTGAAATCTTTTAATAAAATATTGAATATAGACGGTGTATGGATCCATACATTCTATGGGAGTCAGTCTGTCAAGGGGAATGGATGAAAATCTTTTTCTGTGCTGTTCAATGCCTCTGGTGACCTAACGTTATAACAAAATGTCATAGAAAAATCGACCAAGTCAGATATAATTGGAGCACCTGGGTGGGAACATGTGTATAAATGGCATTTCTGCCTTGACTGCAGCCACAGGAGCAGCGGAACAGCGCTCTTGCTCAGTGCTAATACAAAGCCATATGTGGTGGAATAAAACGCAGGACAAATATACAAATACATCTGTTACTACAGATTGTTCAGCCTTTTAACACCCGTAGATGTCTGTTTGGGGTCTGAAACTGACTGCATCCTACTGTTTTATGTATTTCTCGGCAATTCTGTGAGATTAGCGGAGCCAAACTTGCAGATTTCCGCAAAATGCTAATTCTCTTATCAACTTTTAGAGTGTTGGAGCTATAGCACTCCTTCACGGTTTTCTTTTTTTTCCTGAATGAGTAACCCTCAAAACCAAACTGTGTGGGTGCTGGTGAGTTGGCTCCGTGAGCAAAGGCTCCTGCTGCCACTCTGGAGGACAAGAGTTCAATCTCCATAACCCATGTACTAGAAGGAGATAACTGACCCCACGTTGTCCTCTGACCTTCATAGACATATCATGGTCTACACGCACATGCAAACACACCCCTCACACACAAGCATACATACATACATATAAATAAATTAGTAAGTAAATAAACAATAAATTTGTTTTGGCATAATCTCAGGTACTTACTTTATCTCCTAATATGCCTATGACAGAATAGTGACATAATCTAGTGGTGGATATTAATTATGTTTCTACATTCCAAGGCCACTTGCAAGCTTTTAGTAACAACGTATCTGTATCACCCCACTCCTTGTTCCTCCCATGTTTATCTCTTTCCTCCATTTTCCCATCATATCTGTCTGACTTTCAGTCTGTCTGTTAATTAGAACATCTTTTATTTCTTTATTTGTACCTTTTGATGTATCAGTTTTGAATATCTATCCCCCTGCTTCAGGGCTAATTGTTTCTACTGTCTCATTGTGTCTATGTAGTGACTCTCTGTACTCCTTCAGTGAACTCTATACACATGTTCTAGGAAAGCTTCAAAGTTTCTCCTGCAAAAGACTCGTGTGAACAAACTCCCGATCCTCAAGGATGTATGCACAACCTTATCCAGGTTCTCCCTGATGATATCTTCCCTTGTTAATATGTCTAGATTGTCTTCTATTTTATCAAATGCATCTAGGAACCTTTACCAATAAACTTTGATTGTGCAATTCTTTTTGGAAAAGCCTTGGAGTGCCAGTGGTTCCATTGATTCGGTTTTTGTAGATACTCGGTGTGACAAGACTCCAAGGATGCCTCTGATTCTAGGAGAATTCTGACTTATTGATTACCCTAGTTCACTCTGATAAATGTCTTGTTAGAAGTTTCTCCTCTTATTAGAGACATGGATCTACTCAAGTATGCATGCCTTTGTTACTTGTCTTTTTAAATTAGAATTTAATCATAAAAATCTCACAAATTAAAAACATCTCACAACAAATGTAGCCAACTCAAAAGCTATGTTTGTTTCAGTGATGTATATAAGCTGCCATAACTGTAAAGAAGTAGAGCAAAATATTCTTTGTCTTCAGTAAAAACGTTAGGTGTAAACCCTCTTAAAATCTGCTTCAAATAAAGATAGTTTCTCTTAGGGTGAGCTACGGAATCCAGATCTTGTGTTGGCTTCTTCCCTATGTACATTTTCTCTTGCCACTGGAGAGAGACAGAGGATGGGCACAGGCATCTGCTGCATAGCTGTAACACTATTGTCCCAATAACTCTCAGCAAATGAGTTGCGAACTACAATCCCTGACATTGGATTTCTGCTCCAGAGCCTTTATATGAACAGGCTGGGAGGGGAGTGTGTGCACCAGTTTTAGTCTGTGTGCTGGAGGAAGACATTTTATTTGCCTATGCAAATGAGGCAGTTAAGAGGAAGGAATCCCTAACACTTCAAACTAGCTTTCTTGGTTATGTTTTTTTTTCTTCTGGATTTAATGTATATTTCTTATGTGAGTTTTCATAAGCGGGTAGTTTTTTTTTTTTCCCCCAAACAACATTCAACATTTCAATGGTGATTTAGAAGTTAGAGAGATAGCTGAGTGGTTAAGACCATAAACATTTCTGGGAGAGGTTCTGAGTTCCTTTCCCAGCACCAGTATCTAACTGTTTGCATCTGATTACAACTCTAGGCCCTTGAAATTCAACACTAGCTTCTGAACTGCTGAGGCAGCTGTGCTCATATGAGAACTAACGCACCCCTGCCACATACACACTTACACACACTTATACAAATATTAAAATATATATGCATGTGCACACACAGGTACACTTAATTAAAGGCAATAAATCTCTTAAAAATTGTGGTCCTCACAGCTATATCCCAAAATCTAGCAACAGAGAACATCAAAAGTTAGATCTTTCTTTTTGTGACCATGGTCCTGCTGTTGGAGCACAAAAGCAGATCAGCAAAACCAACTTGAAGGACAATGAGAAAGAGGACAATGGTGTAGAAAACCATTCATCCCAGTATGCTCAGGATCTGTTATTTCCCCAGCTAAGCTTCCAGGAGAATCTGGGTCTTTAACCTGAACTTACACTGAATTTCTAACCATGAGATATGCACTTTTCTGAGCAGAGTAGAGAATGCTTTGGACAATCATCCTATGTCTGTCCTCTATAGACACAGACAGGTTTCAAACTCTCCAGGTCCCACAAATATTCAAGGCATAGAAGAATTTCTGCTCAACAAATAAATCCAGAGTTCTGATGGATGTTGGAAAACAGAGAATAGTGTGAATTAAACCAAGATTCCTTGACTTTAAAACCTCACCAATGAGCCTGTTCTTTTGTTGTTGTTTTTTTTTTTTTTTGGTTTTTCGAGACAGGGTTTCTCTGTGGCTTTGGAGCCTGTCCTGGAACTAGCTCTTGTAGACCAAGCTGGCCTCGAACTCACAGAGATCCGCCTGCCTCTGCCTCCCGAGTGCTGGGATTAAAGGCGTGTGTCACCACTGCCCGGAGAGCCTGTTCTTTTGAAAAGGTAAGTCTTACCATTGCACATATGGATAACCATAAAAGTCATAAATAAGTTAAATAAAATATGAAGGCATGTATAGAGATAAAATGCTCAGGAAATATCTATTCTAGCATTCTAATGTGAATTTCTCTTTGAATCTTACAGAATAACATTCCTACTTATTTAATAGCGATTTATAATCTCCTACAGGTGGTGAATCTCATGCTTGTTTACCCAGTGGGCCTTCATTTTGAAAGCACAATTAGAAAAATGTGGAGGCAATTCAATTCCATGCTTAAAACAAGCCATATATGCAAGCACATATCTAACTACAAGTTTATGAGCAAGATCCATCAATTTGCTAGACAATCTGAAATCATTATATTCATACAGCATTCATTCCCTAATGTTGAAACCAATCATATGCTTCACTTTGTGTGATCAATGGAGCTGATGCATTCTTCAACGAGTAAACACATTAATTTGGTATTCAGATAATATCGAAGCGATAAAATTTTAACTGAGGAAACTCAGCTAAATTCTTTTTTCCCAACTATTGTGAGCACTTAATGTCAATTTTCAGCTTTCTGTAGTTCATCTTCCCATATTTTTTCACCTCTCCTCATGATGTATTTCTTTTGTATTTTATCTTCTGTTTAAAAATCTGTTTTCATACTTGATAATGAATATTAAAATTTTCTTGGGCTCAACTACAACTGTCTTGGCATTTTAGGAATTTTGTGTGTTATTCCAAGATCTGAATAAACATTCCAAACAGGTAAGCAGGTTCTATGGAAAAATAATCAATATATAAAGCAATTTCAGAGAATATCTAAATTGTTCCAAATAATTTCCCTAAATGACTAATCTAAAATTAGGAAAATGGCAATAACAAATATCCAATCATAAGATACTCTAGAATTCTGAAGTATATTGACATTATAATTATATCAGATATGCCACATTTATTAACTATGCATGTATAATGAACTGGTCATGTATACTTTGCACCATTTCAGCTATAATTCCTGAATTAATGAATCCATTGATGAAGTAATAATTCTCATTGATAGACTTCACAAAATTCTATGAGCTAAGTAGGAAGATATAGGGGACATTGGGAAGGACATTTAATTCTAATCATAAATATTGTACATATAGGTTAAATGGTATATATTGTTAGCTATTGTTACATTGGCAATATACTATCTTCATGTGAAATACAAAACAAGCATTTATCCCTCATGGGTCTGTTTCTCTGCATCAATAAATAGGTTCATATTGAGATATGCGTGTATTGTGGGCCACAGTGTAGGTATAGATGGGTTCCCCAAATGTCACTTGGAGACGAGAGGAGGCAACAGGTCTCTGGTGGTTGTTGATATCGCAACAAAGACAGTAACATATTGGATTAAGTCCTAACACAAATCACATTCCAGGATACAGTTATAATACTGACCAGCATCTCCTTGGACAAATCAAATGGTCTGGCTCCCGACAGACTGTAAGGACAGGAAAGTATGCTTTATTCGCCCTCAGGACATGCGCACTTATTATAACTGCCCATCCAATTTACAGGAGAGAAACAGAAAAAGATCTTACAAGTAAAAGTAAATCCATTTGTGCTAACATAGAAAGATAGTTGAGGTACATGCAGTCAAAATAGGGCTAAAAAAATATAATAAAATCATTTAATGTATAATGTGTACACTTCCCATTTTAAAATTGCTTTGTGCGTGGATATATACAAAATGGCTTGGTAATGCTATGAGTAGAAGTTTATTGTATACTTCCATATTTCATTTAGAGCACAGAAATTTATAGGTGGCTAATAGAGGGTAAGATAAATGTTTAAAACATATCCTTTAGGCAAAGTCTCCAGGCTTTGTTAGTTTAACTTAATCAAATTATCAATAAAGTAAGAAACTTGAATGTCATTCTAATGTCTCAGCTTCTGTTTCTAAAGCAATGATTATTAAATTAATAACTCAAAATTAGTCTCTGTAACTGAAGCATTTCTAGACTCTATAATAAATAAACTCACCTTTCTCATTGAAAAAAATTTAAAGATGAATATTTGCTTCACTTTTTTAAAGAGAATTTTCATTTGTGGTCGGGTATTTGAATCATCCACGTGGAAATGTCAAGGAGACCTTAGAAAATCCATGTTTTTAAGTCAAAGAGAGGTAGAATAAAGGCAAAGTTCTGCTCAGCAAGGGCATGTCAGTGATAAGTAAGCAGGTTAGCATTGATGAGTTTCACAGTGTGCTTAGATAAAGAGTCAACATAAAGAGAATTTTTACATTTAATCATATTTAAAGAAAGTTCAAAATGCCAAAAACATTCACTCAAATACTATACAAGCAGAAATCAAAGTGTCTAACTGTTTGGCCAATTTAGGCAAAATCACTACCTCAAAATATTTACCCGTAATTAGGGTGTGAATGTGGCGTTAGCTACTAATATCTCCCTCTGCATACTAGGAACTGGAACAAATACCATCTGGATATTTTTTTTCTGTCAGGGCTACTGTTTCCAGGGCAAGAAGAACATCTCTAGTCTGCTCCTGCGTCCTGAGCGAGTCTGTGTTTGCTCGCATAAAAACGGTGGCTTCCACTGATTGGAGGTGATACAGTAATAGACAGAAAATATGATTCTGCATGCCTTAAAATGATATAAGTTCAATCTTCCCAGTAAGATTTTCCTCTTTACCTCAGAATCTCTTAGAATGGGACTTTTATGGCTTTCGCTATTTCTTTTCCAATGAGCAATTTCACAAATTTATGAAACACTGTAAATTCTGGAGCTGTGATCTTTCAGCTATGTTCGCCACTCTAAAATGACTTCTCACTTTCTTATCACTCTTTGAACATGAACTAATGTCACTCTGGGAGGTGTGCACCTGTGGGTTGAAGTTGGTGGCACAAATTGCACAGGACTAAAATGTACTCTATTGTGCAGAAGTTCATCTCTTTTCTCTTGTAAACAAATACAAAAATTCAGACTCTGGAATTTAGTCTTTTATTCGCTCTTACACACACCAAAAGATGTTTTTCTTTGTGCATAGACCACAATAAATGGGCTACAGTAAAGGTAGAAAATACTTGAATCAGTGAATGAACACTTTGCAAGCAGTTTAGGTAAGCTATTACAATGTTACTAGTTAAAATGGGGTATAAAATACAGAAAATAAAATACACTGTGGAAGCCACCATTTTCTGATTTGCAGGTGTAGGTATATGTCCCCTGGTGGAGAGACAGCCCATTCTAACTTGTGTGTAGATCGTATCTTATGAATAAAATTGATTTTATTTTTCTGAGCCTTAACAGACTACTGGAAATTTTACAAGAGAGGAAACTGCCTATCACTGCTTCTAACCTGTATATGTCAATCTATAACTTGTAGGAGCCTACTTATTAATTTTTTTTCCTTTACTCACTAGTGGCTGACTCTTATAATTAAGATTAGTTAGGCTCTTTGGATCATGGAATTAAATAATTATGAACCTTGCTGTTAGGGGAAATAAGAATTAAGCTTTGCAAGTCTCTGTTCACAGTGTGTCACCAGCCAGTACAAAACCTTTTTTAAATGTTTTTTTTAACTCACTCAACTGGACTATAATGCATGCTTAAGCAAACTCCTCTATCATGAGTTGGCTGTATAGTAACTATAGCTTTTTGTACTCTTGAGCATCAGAGAGAATCTCAACACTCTACTGCTAAGGCATTCTAAGACATTCACCACTAAATAAAAAAGTAGCAAAACACCAAGTGTGTGAAAGTAAAAAGTGCATAGAAATACTACAGAAAGTGTGAGCTCTGTGTCAGCAAGCAGAAACTCACATTTTATGCCTCAAGTTGTTTTTCTGTCGCTTCCTTCGTTTATCTGCACTGACCTCAGTATTTCCAGACACGATGTGAGGACATTTCAGGATTTCAATAGGCAGACCAATTAAGACACTAAGTCTAAGGGATGATGACTCCTTGTCTTTCAATAGATTACAAAAGACAAGAAAATGCTTCCTTGAAAGTATCTATGTGTGGCCATGCTTTCCAGCTCTGATGGTGATGGACTTGTATCCTTTTGGAGCCATAATCCCAAATAAACCCATCCTTCTTTTAAAAGAAAGAAAACATTCCTTTGAAGCTATGTTGTTCAAAGACGGGTGACAATGCCTAACAGCACACTTCTTCTATGATATCCAAAAGAATTTATTTATTAAAATGGTAAAAAAATAGATTTTTAGACACAACTCAATTTTATGTTGACCTAACTTTCTTTAAAACAAAATGATCGCAAGTCAGCCATGACTTTAGAATTTCCTTAAAACAAGAGAAGAGTAGGCAAAGATAAGTAGTGATTCTCCATGATGAGAATAATTCTGATTCCTGCCCTTGCCCTGATTTCCATCAGCGATATATTATATGGAGTTATAAGATTTCACAGTGTTTACGAAACATATGCCTGTTAATTAGTCACTGGAAGGCAGGGTTTATTAATTTTTACATTAACTTTAAATATGCCCTTAAGGGGCAAACATGGGTATTGATCAGATAGGATGCTAATAGATCAGTCAACCTTACCTGCTACGTCACACAAGTGAAAATAGAGATCACAGAAGATCAAAAGATCAACAAAGGATTTTTAAATTTCATGACTACATTAAATACATGTTCAACTTTAAAAAGAAACATTTTATACTGAACTTGATTATAGAGTGTCATAAACTATCCTTGTTTGTGAACTGGTATCCAAATAACTAAATCAGAAATACCTCTTTCAACTTTCAAAGTATGCTGTGATTCAAATAAAATTCAAATAATTGAATTATCTATTATTTTCATGTTTACCTCCTGTAATTTCTACTAGGTCCTTTTTGGTATTTTTGCTTTCAATAATGTTTTCCAATATCGTGGAAAATTTTTAATACAGAGAATTTCTTTGGAAAAGTATGAAGTTTTGCAATGTATGTTAATAATGAAAGATTTGAGGTGAAGGCAAACGATTGTGGGTGGCTGTGGGTTTACTTTGAAAAACCATCCTAAGGAGGAGATCTGATCTCTGTGCATTATTAAATACAAGGTGGCTATGAAGGGAACACAAGTTTCTTGGAGTATTCTATGGTCTGGCTGTGTCGCAAGGAAAGCTTTGACCTCAGGAATAACTGTAAGAATCTAGCACACAGGAGTTAAGAAATTGTGTATTTTTTAATGATTGTTAAATGGTTGAATGCAGGGATTGATTTAAAAAAGACCTCAAAGTATTTTTATAGGCACATCTGATTTCTTTTTCTATCATATTTTTTTAATTTAAATTAATCACTCGAGCGATAATGTGTGTAAATTGCTAAAGCAGACGTTGGCAAGTAGAGCTGGAGTTTTACAGCTTTAACAACAACGATCCAGCTTGTTCCAATCACTGGACAGAGGTCCACTGGGAGGGCAGTAAGGATCTCAAAGAGGACCAGCATGACTTTTCCTTCTACCTTTCACTGGGACAAAGGTCATGAATAAAAATAGCACTGTACCTAGGGGTGGACATGCAGTATTTTGTCACATACTCTTGTGAAACAAGAGCACTCCTTCAAAGAATTTAGTCAAATAGTCAGTGGTGGGTGTAGCTCCCTTCCTCTGTTTGCTTGAGTAACTTTCCTGAGTCACATGTAAAGGAAATCAGCTCAGTGTACGTTTTCATCCTCAGCTATTGCTCCAAAATATGTAATCTATTGACAGTGTCTGACCAAGCTGGGGGAAGACATCGCCTGCAGTCAGAGGTAGACAAAAACTTGCATTGAATATCAGAATTAACATGAAGTCACAATCAGTTCAGACTCAACTTTATTTCATGAAGAATTGTCTCTGGGATTTTCTCGCACACATATAGCCAGCATATTTAAATTAGAAACATTCACTTCTGTCATAGAATTTGTGATCCTAATGAACTTTGAAAGGAAGTGAACTAGGTTCCATTTCAGTTTCCTGCAAAGAGATTATTTCCATTGAAATCAAAGAACAACAACAACAACAAAAAAAGATTATCCATCACAGGTTTTCAAAGGTATGGATTATGGATTCTGGTGATACCTTAGAAAACAGTTCTAACATGACAGAGAGCAACATTGCAAACACCAGGAGAACACAGCCTTCTTAATCAACTAAGCAAAGCTCTTATGAGCTCACAGAGACAGAAGCAGCAAACACTGGGGCTATAGAGGTCTGCACCAGTGTTCTGTGTATATAGTATAACTGTTAGCTTCGTATTTTTATGGGACTCTTGACTTTGAGAATGGGTCTCTTACACTTTTCCTTGCTCTTAGGACTCTTTCTCTCCTCTTCGGTTGCCATGACAAACTTGTATGTAATAATTTTGCTTCATCTTATTATATTCTATTTGGTCATGTTTGGCTGTTACCTCTTAGAAGCCTGTTCTTTTCTAATGAGAGGCAGAAAGAGAGTGAGTGGATCTGAATTGATGGGAGGTGAGGAGAAACTAGAGGGGACAGAACTATAATCAGGACATATCATATGGGAAGAAAATCTATGTTAAATTAAAAAAAATGAAAGGAAGTATTTGATAACTTGCTAAGTTTTGAGGCCAAAAACATCATAGAAGGACCTTAATTGATAGTTTGATGCCGTATGCCTGTCACATCACTTCTTGCATTTTTATTAATAAAGGAGACTGTGACATGAGTATTGAGTCATCATAAAACCGTGATTTTCTTTGATCACATCCCCATGCAATGCCGGCCTACAATGAATAGCTGACTTCTAAAACAGTGAGGACATAAATTTAACAGCAGCCAGTGAGTTACAAAGATTCCATGACCTTGGAATGAAGCCGTTATCAGGCCAACTCCTTGTTTATACATCTTTCAACCAGGAAACTCAGTCAAGAAATGCCTGGAAACTTCTCTCAAATCAGAAACACACACACACAGTGTTTAGCACAATCCAAAAGCAGTACAATGACTTAAATAGCCTATGAATGAAAAATAATATTTTTAAATCTTAATTTTTACTGGATCATGTAAACAATGCTCTTGGCATTCTTTTAATATTTTACTAAAATATGTTGAGGATGAAATTAATACTATAATAAGAGTGTATATATCACCTTATTGCTATAATTATGCAAAATACAGTCTGTGTAAAGTACTGCTGAAATTTTTGAAGTATTTACCAAGCAAATCTTTCAGAGTAGTAGTAATTTCTAAAACAAAGAGATAACTATTTTGATAATTTGTTGGCGCCTTGAAGCGATCGGCATGGCTATTTGTTGCCTTATTCAAAATGATTGATGTAAGAAGTGTCTTTTCTTCAGAAAATGATACTGTCAAAATTTTAACATTAATGCAGCTTATATAATTTTATTTATATATAACATATAACTTTTATATAAAATTATTATCACAGGAAAAGAAAAATGTTTAGATCATCATACTTGTATTTTTTTAGAATAAATCCATTTTTCTTTTATTTGAGCTGATTTTGTAGTATACCTAGTGAATAATTTTCGATACAATTGTAATCAGCATTGCCGTGTACTGTATAGCAAGGGAGCACAGCTGAACTTGCCAGAATTTAATTCTTGGAAACCCTGCTAATTCAAAAATAGCTACCTCCTCCTTTGAGAACAATATTTAACAGATCTAAAATTCCTCAGAGAAACATTGAAAGTTTATGTATATAAGAAGAAATAAGTAGCAAATATGAATATTTCCCCCAGTACTTGTTCTTACATGAAGACATTCTTTCTAGGTCATTAGTTGCTCATCAATTTTCTTGGCGTCTAACTGTTATGAAAGCAACTCTTTAGTGACTATGGTACTTATCTCTTTAGCCTAATTGCTTTCTCTCTGTTCATTATTGTACATTTGAAAAATTATTATACATTTTTCAACTGTAACCATTATAAACAAAATGTGGCAATTGTTACATTTAGCTTCAAAAGAGTCTATATTACTGTTAATTGTTTGCAAGTTATTAAAGAATCAGTGAATATAACCAACAAAACAAAAGTAGTTTTTGGAGACTTGAGCTTTTAAACTGTTACATTCCAGTCTAAATTAATATTATTATTATTATTATTATTATTATTATTATTATTGTTATTAGTCTATATTCCTCTTTAAAAAACATGAATTAGACATACCGATTCCCATATTCAAGTCCTTAGAAACATTTTCACAGATGTTCCTCCTAAATTCACTCATCATGCATTTTTAAAGAAATAAATTTTATTTCTATTCACAGATGAAATACCCTCCATGTAAATTTTATTTTATAAAATATAAATGTTAGACTTAAAATTATTCCTCTCTATTTTGGTACAATACAAAATTTGGTGAATATTTGGGATTGCAATGGTATGTAGGATGAAAAGATAGAGTACAGGACATATCTAGGCCAATAAAACTTCTCTTTATAATGTTATAATGATGAATGTAAGCCAACATGTATTTGTCAGTATCTCAGAGCCGTGTAAGTCAAGACTAGTTTCTAATAGAACCTGTGAACTCCAGTTAATAATGGCACATTGATAGCAGCTTACGAACTGTAACAATACCCCACATCAATTCATGACATTAATAGGAAAAGCAGTGTTCAAGTATCTTCACATGGAAAAAAAAAAGGAAATTCACTACACTTTAAGACAAATTGTTCTGCTTAAAGTTGCCTACCAAGAAATTTATCTGAATAGAAACAAAAATAATTCATGCCATATACCTTTTCAACTCTCACTAAAATATTAATAAGTGCAGAAAACTAATGTTAAGAAAGATAGGAGAGAAAACATTGAGTGTTCTCTACTGTGTGCACAGGCAGAATTCAAATGCTGAACACATGTAGAACTTCTAGCAACAGAAGAACATAGCTTGCAATATGTTGACGTCACTACTTTTCTTTAAATTCAATCTGGATGATGGTGCTGAAATTCATATGTGTGCTTCCATGAAGAAAACAAGCAGCTTGAAGATTGAATGGGAATTTACTTAAGAGCCTTTCGGAATTGTCTCAAGCAATTTATGTATAGAGACTACTACTTTCTCTTGTATTCAAGTTGTTTTAGAATAGAGTCTTGTAATTTCTTTGTGCCGAGGTTTGTTTGCTAGAACGTTGTATACTTTCTTCACATTGGAAAAAAGAGAGAAGTCTATGTGTCATAAATCAAAATAAACATCATGATATCGCGTATGTTTTCAGCTTACCTGAAAGGAGAGAGGTGTAACAAAGTGATAATGAGGAAAATAGATATGGTGATGAGGTGTGATTACATCTTAATTCTTCTTAATGTTAGGTAAATTGGCTAGCTGTTGATAGTCTGTGTATAAGCCACCCTCTAATTTATGGTTTTCAAAAGGATGTATGATTGCACATATCTTATAGGAATCTCCCACTCTACATTCAAATTAAGAGTATGTAATATTAGTGTTTCTTATAAGGTAATATCATTAAAATATATGTACTGCTACTTTCTTCAATTTTTAAATACTCGGAAAGATGTTTCTAAAAGTGTCACCAAATGACAGTGAATAATGGAAGAAAAAGAAGGAGAAAAGAAAAAAGTCTCACAACATCAAGCCAGGTCTACTTCTTCTGCTAGCTTAAAGTGCTATGGGCTTTGAAGAGCCTTATGCCATAAATTCATGAATAATGACTCTGAAACCTCCTAGGCATGAACCCTAAATTAGTCCCCACTAATACCTCCTACTATCTAGATGAGCTGATTCAACCCAAAAGTAGGGCATCACCTTTTTGCTTCAAAATACAACATTTTCTTTGATAAAGAACATGTCAGTCAATTAAATGATGAGAGATAATTCCGCCACACCATATTTTTGAATGGAAGAAACAAAACCAACATGTTTCATTTCCCTAGGTGTATGTCATGGACACGGGCAAGGCTAAATCCACTGCCTCTCATTCACGGAAAATGCAAACGATCCTCGTTGAGTAAAGAAAGTTCTACAGAATCCCTCGCACCAGTGTTGAATTGCGGAACTTGTGAAAGAACAGCTAGGAGAGCCGTTGCCAACATGTCAGCCACAGTCACACCACGCACATGCGGTACAGTCACCGCATCTTCTCTTCTGAGCTGTCAGGATTTCATCAAGCCGTCTTCTTCTCTGGACGGTCTCCACGCAGTTGTCTGGCTATTTCCGCTCTCTGGTTTGCAACTCCGCAAATACCAGTTGTCATTTCTGTAACCTTTCCAACAGCAACTGTGCAGTCTTGGGACTCAGATGCAGCATGCCTCATTCAACAATCCTCCCCCACAAACCATCTGCTCCTAGAGACATCAACAACTGTTGGCAGTGGGAGACTCTGTGCAAAACTGGGGGAACTTCTTCAAAATGGTAAAGAAAAATTTTGTCAAAGACCTTAACATTTCAAGCACAGTATGAAAATAAGTGTGCTCTGCATTCAAAAACCAGCGTTTCTTGAAAAAATAAAGGAAGAAAAGAGATTACGTCTCATTTTTATTGAATGTATACAAATTGGTTTGAATTGTGGTATATCAAATCTTTATAAGCATGCAATATGTAAAATAAAACCCCTACTAACATACAAACCAAGTGCTTTTTCTTTAAATATGGCTGTATATAAAATTATATTTATATGTACATGTACATATGTATAATAAATGTGCATGTTTGCTTTAATATTTGCATGTGCACATATATATTCATATTATAAGAAGTACAAGTATGCTGTACCTTGTTTCTTAATCTATTTTTCAAAACCCTAAAGCTACTTTTATCTTGGTCATAATATTCTGCAAATATTTTAATGAGACATAAAACCGAAGTCATAACCCTCCTGATTATTACAATAATAGCAACTTTGTTCTGTTTTGTTTTCTGTCCTTTCTGTCACTGAAGAAAAGGATTCGTTTTCAGGACAAATACTGACAGAAAAGTTTGTGCCAGTCCAAAATGTAAACAATATCCCAGAAAACATATTGATCTTTGTGTCATGACAGCCCAAGTATCAGTCATACAAGAGCAAGCATGAAACGTTATCATTTTCCTTTAACTCATTCTAAACCTTCTACTACCCTCGAGGAATTAGTGAATGAATTAATGATGCAGGTTAACTCTCCTGCATTCCGAGACAAATGAATTCTTCTAGAGGGATACTCAGAGAAAAGGGTTTGTAAAGCAGATGGTCCAGTTTCTTTTTTACTTCGTATTATTTCAAAATAGCCTCACAAAATACAAATGAAATGCATTATTTTTCTCAATTTATGGAACAGCATTACGGGAGTCATTCAAAGTCACATAAAAATAAGTTTGTAGCGACATAACACCTGATTGGTGCTTCGTAATTTCATATATATATATATATATATATATATATATATATATATATAATTGAAAAAATTCAAAAACAACTCAAACTCAGCCCAGATATTGTTTTTTTGTTTTGATTTTATTGAAATAAAATAGCTTATTTTCATTAATGTTACAAGATTATTTACCATAACATCATCTGTATAAAGATATTAGTCTAACATAAAAGTTAAAAACAAGTGAGCAGCCGGGCAGTGATGGCACACGCCTTTAATCCCAGCACTCGAGAGGCAGAGGCAGGAGGATCTCTGTGAGTTCCAGGCCAGCCTGGTCTACAAGAGCTAGCTCCAGGATAGGCTCCAAAGCTACAGAAAAACCCTGTCTCAAAAAAACAAAAAACAAAAAAAACAAACAAGTGAGCAGGCATGTATCTGCAAAATCAGAAAGTCTACTACATCAGGACCTATTAATGAGATACCTCAGAACCATATGATGTCAGGACACTTAAGACTTAGACCAAAAACTAGGTTTTTTTTTAATTTTTTCTTATTATTTTGTTGTTGTTGTCGTTTTCAATATATCCCAACTTCATTTTTTACCCTGTCCACTCTTCCCTGCTCTCTCCATCGTTGAACGCCTCCTTCATTTCCCTTCAGAAAAGAGCAGGCCTCCTACAGATATTGGCCAAACTGACTATATCAAGATAGACTAAAACTAGGCACAAATCCTCATAACAGGGCTGGGTGAGTCAAACCTGTAGGAGGAAACAGGTCCAAAAACAGGCGAAACAATCAGATATTCCCCCATTCCCACTATTGGGAATTCCACAAAAACACCAAGCTAACAATCATAACATGCATGCAGAGGCCCGTGTAGGCTCCTCCATTGCCTCTTCAGTCCCTGTGAGGGCATGCTTAGTTGACTCTTTGGGCTGTGTTCTCCTCGTGTTCTGACCCCTCTAGCTCTTACATTTCTCCTCCCCATCTTCTCTGTGGTTACCTAAGCTCTAAGGGGAGGGATCCAATAGAAATATCCAATTTGGACTTTCTCCCCATCTAATGTTTGAGTCTGCGTCTCTGCATCTGCTCTTGCCAGCTGCCAGCAGAAGACTCTCTGATGAAAACTGGGTTGGGCACCCATTTATAAGTATAGCAGAATGTTATGAAAAATTATTTCATTGACTTTATTCACTTCTACCCTAAGTTGCTGTGCTATCCACCCTCAAGTTTCTGGTTGTTTAGGTAGATGACCCTTTCATAGCATGGGCCACAAATTAAACCAATCATAGGTTGGACTCTCCCATGATTTCTGCAACCCATAGCCCCAACACTTCTTTCAGGCAGAAAAGATTTAGGTAGGTTTTGTGGCAGGCATTGGCTTCCTAGTACCAGCACATGGGGAGTCTTGCCTGTTGCAGGAGACTACTTATTTGTTTCTGGCTGCTTAGCCCTGAAATATTAACACAGGAACTGTATTAGTTAAATCACTGCTTGGCCCATTAGCTCTAGATTCTTCTTTGCTGACTCGTACATATCAATTTAACCTATTTCTATTAATGTGCGTATCACCACGAGGTCATGGCCTACCAGCAAAGTTTCAGCACGCCTATCTCCGGTGGTGGCTCCATGGCAGCTCCCTGACTCTTGCCTTCTTCCTCCCAGAATTCAGTTCTGTCTTCCCTGCCTACCCAAGTTCTGCCGTGCTACAGGTTCTAAGCAATTTCTTTATTCATTAACCAGTAAAAGCAACACATAGACAGAAGACCTCCCACACCACTTCCCTGGCTCCAGAAGATGACTTGTTTAGGCTCCATATCCCCCATTACTGGGAGCTCTCACTAGGGGCACCCTCATAGGTTCCTGAGGGTAACACTAGCTTTCCACATTGCCCTTCCGATTCCAGTTGTCTATCCCCATGCTCTTTCTGTCCATCCCTTCCCTTGCCACTTGGTCTCTCCTCTTTTCATCCCCATCTGCTGCCAGTTCACCCAAAAAAGTTATTCTAGTTCATCCTTCCCAGGGAAAAAGACCCCTGTGTTCCCTAGAGCACTGCCTGTTACTTATCCTTTCTGGGTGGACCGTAGCATGATTATCCTTTACTTCCAGCTAATAATCACTTAAGTGACTACATACCATGTTTGTCTTTCTGGGTCTTGGTTACCTCACCTACAACAATTTTTTTTTCTAGTTCTATCCATTTACCTACAAGTTTCATAATGTCGCCTTTTTTAATACATAAGGAATCCTGCATTGTGTGAAAGTACTACATTTTTTAAATCCATTTTTGGGTGAGGGACATTATCTTAATTAGGGTTTCTACTGCTGTGAAGAGATGCTATGGCCATGGGAACTCTTATAAAGGAAAAACATTTAACGGTCTGGCAACGTTTCAGAGGTTTAGTCCATTATCATCATGGAGCTGAAGCTGAGAGTCCTCCCTCTTAATCAGCTGGCAAAAAGAAGTAAACTGAATGTCACATTAAACAAAGTTTGAGCAAAGGAGACCTTAAAACCTGACACACTCCTCAACATTGTCACACCTACTCCAACAAAGCCACTACTGCTAAGATGCCATTCCCTGTGAACTTATGGGGGTCGATTACATTGAAACCACTATATGTGTCTGGGCTATTTCCAGTTTCTGGCTGTTATGATTAACTCCATTATGAAGATTGTTGATCAAGTGTCTTTGTGGTAGAATAGAGTGTTTTTTGGGTATATGCCCAAGACTGGAATAGCTGGATGTTGAGGTATATTATCAGTTGTCTGAGGACCACTATATAGGTTTCCACAGTGTTTGTACAAGTTTGTACTCCTTCCAGGAAATGGGGGAGTGTTCCCTTTGATCCACCCTTCCAGCAGCATAAGCTGTTACTCATATTATGGTATTATTTATTGCTCTTACCCTTTCTGATAGATGTAAGATGAGGTCTCAAAGTCATTTCTATTTGTATTTACCTGATGGCTAAAGATGTTGGATGTTTCTTTTAGTGTTTCTGAGCCATTTGAGATTCCACTATTGAGAATCCTCTGTTTACATCTATAACCTATCTTTAAGATGGATTTATTTAGTTTATAATGTCTAATTTCTTGAGTTCTTTATACATTTTGGATATTAGCCCTCTACCAGATACAGAATTGATGAAAATCTTTTCCCATTCTGTAGGCTACCATTTTGTCCTGTTGACATAGTCCTTTGCCTTACAGAAGCTTTTCAGCTTCATGAGGTCCCATTTATTAATTGTTCATCTTAGCGCCAGTGCTATTGTGTTCTGTTAAAGATGGTCTCAAGACAATGCATTCAAGACTGTCCTCTATGTTCTTTTGTATCAGGCTGTCTATCTGGTTTTATGTTGAACTCTTTGATCCACACACCAAAACGTAATTCTAAAGGTCTAATTAACCATTCAATGTAATTCAGTTTTAGAAAATAATTTGTAATGAAAATACCTTACTTATGATCTTAATTCTCATTTAATCAATTTTCCGTGTTACCTCGCCTTGGCTTCCAGCCTGCTAAATTTCCTGTCATTAATGCCTAATGGCTAATGTTTTGGTCTGTTTGATACCTAAAGCTTAAATGATTTGGGTTTGATGATTAGCAAGTCTGTAACAGGGCTGAGACTCTGTAGATCTGAGGTGTGTGAACCCAGAGGCAGAACATGTTTTATCTTGCATGTATTATTCATGACTCCGACATGCGGAAAAAATTTTCATGGACATGAAAGTACTTCTTTTTTTCTTTTGCTGAGAAAATGTTACATCCAATTGAACTAATTACCATAATCAGTTAACTCTCAATTATGAAGGCAAAACAAATTGTGTCAATATAAAAGGACTACATCATTGCCACTACATGTAATCTTTTGAAAGATGGGTGATTATGTCTGATTTTATCAAAAGACTGAATAATTTAAGTCTCCAAAATCTTAGAAAATTCTCTAATATGACAAAATGAGTATTAAAAATAAACGGTTTGTTTCCATACTTTTCCATAAGTATTAATTGGTTAAATGAATTAATAAATTCTTTTTTTGCATGAATACATTCTTTTAAGTTTCAAATAAACACCACAATCAGATGTGGAGTATGAGCCTCATAGTAATACATACACTTTTTCAACACTGTTTTTTATTTGTGAATAAATTGTTGAAATTTTTCTTCTAGGGTTTTTTTCCATGTATGCTTGGTTTTGGTGTGTGTGTGTATGTGTGTGTGTGTGTGTGAGAGAGAGAGAGAGAGAGAGAGAGAGAGAGAGAGAGAGAGAGAGAGAGAGCCACCCTACTGTTAACTCATCTGCATGAGCATAACATAATACCCCTCCATTGTGTTGATTTGTCATCCTGCAATGGAGTGCTATTGGCATCTAGTGGAAGGAGGAGAGGGCTGCCGCTACCATACATGAGACAGACCCTCTCTTCTCACAATCATTTATCTCAACTAGGAATGCCCTGAGCTTGAGAAATCTAGGCCTAGAAATCGTTGTTCATACAGTGGCTCTTAAAGTAAATTCTGGTAGTCACACTTATCAATTTGAGGTTTAGGTAAGTGCTTTGTTTTATTTGGAATTTTGATTACTTTGTTTTATTTTAGATAGAATCATTCTGTAACCTAGGACAGAATTGAAATCATATCTAACCTTCTCTCTCATTATCCAAAAGAGTCAACTGGGCTCCAATAAAATTGCTTTAAAATTTAAAGAACTTAATTTCAAATTAATATTTCTCTTCCTTTTCTCTATTATAATTTTATTTCTCGATTTGTTCCAACATTGCACATGACTATAACCTTCAGGTCATTTGTATTCTATAAATTCCAATTAACAAAAACTCGGGTAAAAGATAATCACTGTTTCTCTTCTGATGAAGAGTGGATACCCTAAAAGGCATCGTTGATATCTTAGACCTGCCTTTCAGTAAATGGCTCCTCTCCTCTTCTCTGGTCACATTGATTTTTATAGAAAGAGAGAAATACATGTCCGATCAATTGATGCGTCAGTAGCTGAAAGTAAGAGAGCTTGGACCCTGTTCAAAGTCTACATTCTTGACAGCTGTGCAGCTTTGAGCAAACTGTTTTCTTTCTGAGGAGGTTAGATTTCTAAAAGCGATATAATTGCAACAATGTATTATAATCTGCATATAAAGCAGTAAAATTAGTATCTCCCATAGAAAGTTATGCAAGAAATAAAAAAACTCCCTGTACCTATTTACATATTGTAATCTCCTAAGTAGTGTAAACAATACATTATTGTTTATAAAATAATTCATCTTGTAGGTAATAGAATTTCTGAAATTTACATAACTGTCTTTTAAAATGTAAGATTATAGAGATACCCATATTAACCGTGCTTGTCAATAAAGTTAGCCCAATTCTTGGTGTATTTTGTTCATCATTTGAAGAGTAAGACTGAAATAAATATATAATCATAAAATAACTAAATTTCCCAGTTTTGCTTTTCCATTAATATTTATTAAGAAGCTTTTTTGATCACCATTTGAGACGAAGAGTGATGGTAAAATGCGCATCATCAGAAAAAGAAATGGATTGAGCTTTTAAATTTCTATTAGTGTTTGTATGCCTCTGATGTGAATTGCCCAGCCTCCAGTAAATTATTTTTCCGAGCTTATAAAGTGGTATTGGTGGTTTTGATTGAAGTTACTCAGTTTTCATCCAGTCATTGATCAAAGTCTCCCTGTACTTTTCTTCTTCTCCACAGTGACTTAAAAATGTCTCCGTGTCTTCTACTTCCTGCTTTAATCTTTCTTATCTTAAAATATTGTCTTGCCCTGTGTGTGCTGACTTATTCCCAATGACCTGAGGACAGACAGGTGCCACTCCAGACTCAGTGATTAAATACAGCAGTTCCAGGGGCCTTACTTCAGGGAATCTAATGTGTAGAACTTCACATCATGAATTATTCAATGCTCAAATCTTGGGTATTTATGTACTATTAAAATCATTTTACCTGAAAGTCTTTAATGCATTAAAATATATATCTATGTGTATCCTTTTGCATATACCGACCAACAAAGTTGCATTTTAAAAACATCATTGTACAAACAGTAGCAGAAAGAGCTGGACCAGTCCTTGGGTGCTTTTAGGTTCGATGTAACACAAAAAATGCCAAGATTGAATGCTAAAGTTTGATTTAAAAAAAAGGGATATTTACAATATGTCTCATTTAAACAAGATATGATCCATGTTTCACTGTTAAAAATAGTTAAAGAGGGAAAACTCCCAGCTATCTGCAGAATTCTCCTCAGTGTTCTCAGCCTCTCCAGTGGCTTTAATCGCAAAGAAGAGAGTAGGGTTAAGTTGTCTTAGGTAGCCAAGGCAGATTGGGTTATAGGGTAGAATCGTAGCTCTAACTTCAGTAAATGACAAAAACAGAACTAATTAGTTTTCCTGGGCTATCTTGAATGTTCAGATAGTCAATGAAATAACTTGACCCGACACAGTAAGGCAGATAAACAAAAAAATATGAATCATATTTCAATTTGATATGTCAATTTCAAGCTGTGTATTTTTGGAAATATTTATTTAAAACTTCCTATGCATATGTTGAGTAACTGAGACCTTTCAAAATACTGCACTGAGATGTCATGTATTGTTTTATAAAGTGAGAAACCTGAGTTTGAGGTGTCCAATAATGTGCATAGTTTAAAATTGCATTAGCTTATATTAATATGAAAAATAAATGAAGCTCCTCAGAGGGTACATAACATTCGCTTCCTTGTCATGAATTTTCCTATATTGGTATTATAATTGAAATAGTATAATTATTGCTGCTAACCTCCAAGTAGAAGTTCATCATTATTTTTTGTTTGTTTGTTTTGCTGGTATCACATTGATACCTGTCAGGCCCTCTCAAGCATTACCTACCCCAAGGATTGTGAATTGAACTTAAGTGGGATAAATACATGTCCATAGAAGTTCATCCTGCTTGTGAAAAATGTGTCATTGGATCTTGAAATAAAAAATAACTCATCTTCCTTCATCGTCCCTACCTGTCACTACTGTATAATCAGCTTTGGTAACACAGCACAGGATGTGTATAGTGGGTAGTCTCCTGTGTAATCTTTACATGCCACTTACCTAGGGTAATTAAATACTTTACTGTGCCTTTCCAACTTTCTTTCCAAATTAGATACGGTTTATAAAACGGCATTACTTTTTCTCAGACATATTTTTTTTTAGAATCCATAAATTGAATGTTGCTTTACCCTTTTTGCTTTCATAGAGTAAAGGTAAAATACAGCTTTTTGAATTAGAATCCACTATTACCTAGCCTATGTATGATTCATGAGGTTTGGCAGTATACTGTTTAATACGTCTTAGAAATACTTTTGATTTACAAATCTTGTGTATAGAAGAGTCACTATCATTCAAGACCATGTCCTTAAGATTCATATTGGGGCAGACTGCATAGGAAGTGCAGGAGAGTTTTATCAACTGTCTGAGTGAACTCCCAGAAGATCAGAGTTCCAGGGAACTTTAGGTAAATGCAAGTTTTCTTTAGTTTCATTGCCTTTTTAATGGCTTACCAGGACCAACAAAACCTATAAAACAAGAAATTCTTGTTCTAGAAGACAGTAAATATTGCAGATCTGTAATATATGAATCAAGTTCTTGGGGTTTTCCTTCTATTCTTCATTTAAAAAACAACAAGAATAAAAATATCTGGTGATTCTCACAGATTATGTTTTCTGATATTTATATCAATAATATAAATGCTTGAGTAGTGTGGTTTCAAAAAAGTCTAACAAATATTTATAGAAAAACATTCTAATATTTGAAAAGACAGGACAATGCCCATCTGGTCTATTATAAGATGGGTTTCAGAGGTTGTTATTAGATGAACACAGACCTAGGTATGAATTGTAACAGCCTTGCTAGGAAATACATGTCATTGTGATCAGACTGTTAAATGAGAAATTTATATGACAAAGTCAATTTGTAGGTAAAAATGAACCTCATTCTTGTAGAAAATATACTTTTTAAATACAGCAAAAAATCTACTAGGAATTTTATATTGCAATGCTTATTAAATGGGTACAAATTTTTCAAATCTGCTTGAACTCTTAAATACTACCAGGGTTCCTCAAACCTTCTTCTCATACTCAAATCATTTTTTCTCCATTTTATTTTCTTTTTATTTAATTTCCATCTTTGTTTTTCAGCTAATTTTTCTTTATTATAATTTCTTTTCACAGATTCTTGAATTCCCTAAAATGATTCATATACTAAATTTTTAATATGTAAATAAATAACTATAAAAACCAGATGCTTGGATTTTTGCTTTGGATAATGGTGACAATGGCCATTTGCAAAGTATTGTGTCCACTCATAAATAAGACCCAACAAAATCTGAAGAAAATGTAAATAGATACATAAAGGTCCATTTTAAAAGACAAGAAAAGCACATATGGAGGAAGATCAAACTATAAAAATTATGACCTGAAAAATAAGATTCTCTGTGCTGTCCAATCTCTGAGTTTTGGCCATCCAGGCATTGTCTGGGGTTGGTTCCTTCCTATTGCATAGATCTCAACCTGGACCAGTCATTGACCACACCAACAATTTCTCTGCCTTCTTTATCCCATCACATCTTGTGAACAGGACAGATTGTAAGTCAAAGGTCATGTGACTTGGTTGGTGTCGCTATTCCTCTACTAGAAGTCTTGCCTGGCTACAAGAGATGGCCAGTTCCGATTCCATATCCCTCATGGCTGGAAGTCTTAGCTAGCGTGACCCTCATAAATTGGTGGGAGTTTCCATTGCTCTAGATTTCTAGTTCATCCCAGAGATGCCCTGTGAACCAAATTGTCTCTCCTACTACTCTCTGCCTCCATCCTTCCCCCACCTGATCCCTCTCCACTCCTAGTGGACATGGTGTAGCTTCCACGTCCACTCTCTCATCTAGACCCCTATCCAGTGTGATGTCTATTCTATTTCCCCTTCACAGTAAGATTCATGCCCCCCTGTCACCCTTTGAGCCATCCTAGAATAGAACCAAACACAACCATCAATAAACAAAAATCAATGAAATGATTCCTAATGATATTCTGCTGTAATTGTAGATGTTGCCTAGCCCAATTGACATCAGAGAGACTTCCCTCAGCAACTGGGAGAAGCATAAGCAGAGACCCACTACCAAACATTAGGCGGAGCATGGGAAATCCTGTAGAAGAGGGGGAGAAAGGATTGTGGGAGTCAGGAGGATTACAGAATCAACTAACTTCATAGGGGCTCACAGAGCCTGAACAGAAAACCAGGGATCCTACACAAAACTGACCCAGACACATAAGTTAGGGTTGGGTAGCTTGGTCCTTTTGTTAGACTTATAACAGTGGGTCCCTGAACCTGTTACCTGCTTTTTAGACCCTTTTCTCCTACTGAATTTTCTCATGCAGCCGTAATAAGAGAGGAGTTGCCTAGTCTTACTGCAACTTGATATGCTATTGCTGGCTGATATCTATGGGGAACCTGCCCTTTACTGAAGAGAAAGGAGAAGGAGTTAAGGGGGGGGGGGATGGAAGAAGAGGAGAGAGGAAAAGAAGGGAAAATGGAGTAAGACTGGAAAAATATATTTTCAATTCAGTAAACAAAATAAAGTTCTTGGTGGTCACTCTGACATTGATCCTAATCATAACAGAATAAATTTAAGTGGCAATTCAAGTGCTGAGAACAATGAGTCTGATGGTTGAAGTACAGGTCACATTACAGGACCCTGTACTTAGGGTACCAATCACTTACGTTTCCAGTCACTTATCACTCCCTGTAGCATGAAGCAATTCATCTTCTCCTCTTTAAACTAGATCCTTCTAGGACCATCTAGAACCAATCACTTGACTTACCACTTTTAACCCGAATGCATGGTGTTCCAGCTACTACCCTGAAAATCATCTTGATCCTAAGGAAAAGTTCAAATCACATGCTTGTTGGATTCTCGTTCTAATTTTTGGCACACAAGAAAGAGAAGCCCCACCAGCCCCCACTCCACTCAGGATAGACTATAGTTGATTCAGAGGAAACAATCATGTGTGTATTTTTAGTTTCTGGAGAAAATATTTTGCAATTTAAGGTAATTTACCTTGTTTAAGTGTTTCTATCACACATGCAAGTTATATAAATATCTCAGACACTAGAAGTTTTTCTCATTATTCCCAAACCATTACTTTATATCATTACTGCAATTTTCAGGACAGTTTAAGATTTCCATAGAGTGAATAATTTGTCAGTCAGTGCAAATATTGTCAGTAAAAACTACTGAAAAATAACAAAATTAAATTGTGCGACCAGGAACTTTTCTGAAATCATAGGCTTCTTATAAGCATACACACACACACATACACACACACACACACTCAGTGTCTTAGAGAAAAATTGTTGTACTGACTGATTTAATAGTAAATGTATTATCAAACAAATGCTATCATGCATGGTTATTATATTTAGAAATTTTGTAACAATAATACAATAACCTAATGTTTTTAAGTAACTGCTACATATTTACTGTATGGGACTGTAAACTTTTTTGCCAGACTACTAGAAAAACTTTTGGAATGAGGATTTTAAATATTAAAATGTCTCTTTATACGTCTTGACACAATAATTGAAACAATGAAGCTTAGTGAATATTTAATATATGTGCTCACATTATGGTCTTCAGTCAGATATCATATATCACATAAAGAGAATGAAAATACTTGGAAAAGTCATATATGTGAAGACTCATGCAGCCATGGATAATAAAAATCTTCAGGTAATCAAACTTTGAAAGATTCCAGGCATCTAAAATAAATCCTACGGTAACTTTCAAATGCTTCGGGGTTACAGATAGTGCAGAGATTCGGTTCTGAATTTCTTGACCCAAATCGCATGGCCATTGCAATCTTTGCATCTAGGAATGCAGCGGGGGAACTGTGGAAAGCCTCAGAGCATGTCATTACTGCAGAAAGATGATTAATGAGATAGATAGCTGATCAAAATGAGTCATGTTAGTTCACAATTTAATCCTTCGGGCTCAGCTACAGAAACACTCTGTTTCACAGATTAGAAAATGTCTAATTGGTAGACTGAAAGAAGGTTAAACAAATCATAAGCACTACTCAGACTGAAGTAGTTTCACGAGCAAAATACAATGTGCAGCAGTAAGTTACATTTTAACAAGAAATCATTCACTTTCAAGCATAAAAAAAAAAACTTGCTGATTTGAGCCATAAATCATCCCTTTAGAGTTGCCTTCCATTTTACAGTTATCCATTACAAGTTCATACACCAGGGCTAGATTCTGGTCTTATGGCCAGGTGCCTCAAAGATAGTCCAAGCTTCACCACTGACTTCCACATATGGAGGGTTTAGTTCAGGACTATGGAAGTTCCACAGAGTTCCCGAATTTCCACCAGCTTGGTTCAGCTGTCTCTGTAGATGTCTCCCTCAGGATCTTGATCTCCTTCTCTCTCTTCGATTGGGTTCACGGAGTTCAGTCTGATGCTTGGTTCAGGATCTCTGCATCTGGTTCTGTCAGTTATGGAATGAAGGCTCTATGATGATAGTTAGGGTATTCACCAATCTGCTACAGGGGAAGGCCAGTGACTCTCTCCACTACTATTAGCTGGGGTCATCTTTGTAGATCTTGGGGAATTTCCCTATCACCAGTTTTCTCCATTACTGGAGAAATCTGAAGGCAGGAACTGAAGCAGAGACCAAGGAACACTGCTTACTGGTTTGCTTCCCCCCTTATTTTTTTTTCTACTTTTTGATGCAACCCATAGTGGGCTCATCCTTCCTCCATCAATCATTAATTGAAAACACGTTCCACAGGCTTGCCTATGGGGCAAACTAATGAAGTTAACTCCTCAAATGGTGTTTCCTCTTCCTGGGTGGTCAAGTGCTTGCCTAGTGTGTGTGTGTGTGTGTGTGTGTGTGTGTGCGCACGCGCGCGCGCTACCTGGTTCAATACCCAATGTTGCAAGAAAGCAAAAAAAGAAAAACCACAAGAAGAGCAAAGTAAGAACAAAGAAAAGCAAACAGGAGACTGTGGTACATGAATAGACACACAAAAAAGTTTAAATATGACATTTCTTTAAGACATAGGAAGTCACAAATAATTTCCTATTGTAAACGTCATATTCCAACCTGAGGATAATATAGAAATGCCTTGAACAATATAACTCTTTAGCTGAAGAATGACTCCCAGTGAGTATGTATTAGTGCCCCAACATTTCTGCACTCTCTCCCAATATGGGGAAATAATCTGAAGAGCAGACTGTTCATCTAGAATAATCTGGGAAATGGACTGTTGAGAAATGCTGTTCCCTTTATGTTTAGTCTCTGATTTCTTCATTCTGTTTCGTGGAGAGGAAGAAAACGATCACATCTTTCTAGTGTTTTCGGGTATAAATGCAATCCCTTTCTTCAGAAATGTTCTCGAGTCAAAATACCTCAGAGGCAAAATTCTATGAAAGTCCAATGAGAATCACAATATATGTGTTATACAACTAAATAGCTTAATAAATCATTAACGTAACACAGTGACCCATTCCTTCATTATAAAATATTGTGTTTGTAATAACAAGGAGAAAATAACTAAATATCCTATGGGAATGTAAAAACTAGTTAAAATGAATGTTAGTAATTTTTGCAATATAGAAGTCCGTTTTTTATTAAAAAATCCTTTAAAATTTGGAAAGCCATTTACAGTAAAGTATCAATTATTCACTTGTAATGGATACAGAAAGTATGTTAATATTTTTATTGGTAAAATTTAATTGTCAAATAAATATTTTAGCAAATATTCCATTTACCTAGATTTTTTTAGGACTTAGAGCAGAACCTTGTTGAGAAATTAAGAAATTTAGAATGCAAAGGAAATTTGTTTCATACATGTTTTATGTATGAAAATTTCTTCAAAGGTTATATAATTGAAACGTGCAGCAAACAATTCATCCACAGAACTAATATAAATACTTGTGTTGGAAGTTAGTGCCCTTTGGCATGGAGCAATTTAGAAAACCGTAGCTATGTGAAAATATCTTATAAATTAGTTTTTCTGCAAATACACAGTATTTTTCTCTTCTAATGGGCTCATAATTTAATATTATGACATACTAAAATATTTTCAGCCACAAACTAATATTACTTTAATGATATATAAAACACACAACATTTATATAAATAATTTTTTGTTTTTCAGAAAACATTAGAGTAGGCTAATCCAGTTTACAGAACTAACTAATGGTCAAAACCAGGTACACACTCACACATGTCTACGTATGTGTGTTTGTGCACACACATAGCTGTATTTCTTTCCCATAGGAAATCATGAACCCCAAAATTTTAAGTCACAAGGAAATATCATTTATTATTTAAAAAATATACTTTTCTTGCCTAAGATAGCACACCTCCAAGAAAGAAAATTCTTGCCTGCTTATTTGCTTGCCTTCCCAGATGGTAATTCCAAATTTTCCAGCAAGAAAAGAGTTAGATTTTCTTTGAATATGTTTGTTAATGCAGAAACTCAAAAGCTGGGAGGTCCAGGCTCATATCTTCCACACAAGGTAGATTTACAGGATAGTGCAAGCTGCATTACACCTAAAGCTGTATTTACATATCATTTTAAAGAGGATCAGAAAGGAGAAGACAAAAATATTGATTAAAGTATTTTAGTGTAAGATAACAAGTGTTTTGAATTTATCTACCCCTCCCTATTAAAAATCATCCTTATTTTTATTTTTTCCATCATAAATGTGTATGTTTGATAAAATTATAAAGTAAAAAAGTAAAACCATCTATACAAGATGTCTTAAAAGTCATTTTAATCATATTACATCTTCATTACATTTATTTATTTATGTGTATGCTCAGGTGTTTAAGCCACAACATGTATGTGGGGACTATTGTCCCTTGGTTCCCTCTTTCCTCATGTAAATCCAAAGGAGTAAAGCCATTAGGCCTGTTACGCACAAACCATCTCACTAGCCTTTGCCCTAAAAGTTTTGCTGGGAAAGCAAATGCCTATGTGTTCTACATCTACAGAGGTAAATAAGCGGCTACTGAAATAGTGAAAATATTTTTCTGAACTAAACTTCTATAGGAAATTTGTCTTGCTGTTATTCCTTAAACAATTAGGAACAACTGTTTACATAGCTTTTATAGTTATCTTAAGTAATCCAGAAATCACTAGAACTCATAAAATCAGGAATAAACCTATAGGGTTATAGGTTTTGGCAACTTTTCCATTCTTTATAAAGTATTTAAATATCGAGAAAGTTTGAGTTTACAGGAACCCTAGACACCGAGGAAGATTGTATGTCTTTAAAAGACAGAGCATAATAATAATAACTAAGTGTGTTTTAATGACGTTTTCCATATTCCAATTACAATAAAGAATTCATTATGAGTTTATTTTAAAAGTCTAGTTTCTACTCATGTCTATTTAGTTACTTGAACAAAGTATCAAAATACCATCGTGAATTCTGAAACCTTTTGTTCTTTATTCACTTTTTATAAGCTTTTAATAGCATAAGACTAATACTTAAAAAACTAGACTTCAACAAAGAAGCAAAGGCTACCAAGAGGGGTCAACAGGCAAAGTCAACCTGATGACCCGAGTTCAATTCTTAGGCCCCATGGGGTGGAAGGAGCGAAATTCAACTGCAACCTATCCTTCGACCTCCACGAGCTCAAAGGGCAAGCCCACAAAACAACTAAAATGATTTAAATAAACACATATTAACAAAATAAACAAAACCCTATTATTTTTCTATTTCATAACCTGTAAGTGGCAACCTCTTTGGAGGTTGCACAACCCTCTCACAGGGGTCTCCTAAGACCATCGATAAACACTGATATTTACTTTATGATTAATAACAGTAGCAAACATTACAATTAGAATGTAGTACAATGATAATTTTACAGTTGAAAGTTACCCCAACCTAAGGAACTGTATTAAAGGGTCATAACATTAGGAAGGCTGAGAACCACTGTTTTATGGAAACATGTCTCGGCTCCTCACATGATGTAGGATGTCAATTTATCTTAGGCATTTCCAACCCTAGCTAAATTTAAAATTAGTTTGTGCAATTCTTTCAGTGGGGAAATAATTTCAAAGAAAAGACAATTCTCTCTACAATGGTGCACATTGGCTTGCTTCACTCTGAAGCCCTCCCTGGTCATTAATGGAGTGGCCTGAGTTGACAGAAGGGACTAAATAAAATACACTCAAACCTCAATAATTTTTTAATGAATGAATAGAAAAGAGAAAGAAAGAATTGACTTCTAAGAAGAATCAAGAGTCCAATAAAAAGTCGATTTAAAGAACCCGTAGGGAGGGAAGGTGTTGCGGGAGGTCCTCACACTCCTCCAGCCTATAGCAGCTGAGATACCAGCCCATTGGGGCATGGTCTCTCTCCCTTTAAAAAAGCGACCACTTCCCTTTCCTCTCTCTCTTCACTTCCTGCTCCGCCAACTAGACTCCCTTCCTGGTTGCATAGAGGGCCGTTGTCTGGGACGGAGATCTGTAAGTTTTTTCCCCTTTAAATTAAATACCACCCTATTAATCATAATTCCAAACTGGTGTGGCATTGTTTGTGACTTAGGCCTTCAGGAAGGTTGTCCAAGAAATGACATGGGCACAATGATCATCATGTTTTATCTTCAAATACCTACTTATGTGGTGAAATTAGTTTCCTTTTTCACAGTGCTGAATTGTTTTAAACAAAATGAATTCTTTTTGTTTTTCTATTCGGTTTGCTATTCAGACTGAAAGAGCAATGCACAAAAACAGCATGTCTGACTTTGGGCATGATAGTTCCTCTGAACCAAGTTTCCCTTGAAGTCAGAATGAGAGAAAGGCAAGAAAAAAAAAAAGAGGCATGCAAGACATGGGTTAGGAAAGGAAGGGAAAAAGAGTGGAGAAGGAGGGCAGTGTTGTGGGAGGCCGCTTGTTTGTTTCTGGCTGTTCAACCTCAAAATAACCACACAGATACTATATTAATTAAATCACTGCTTGGCCCATTAGCTCTAGCTTCTTATTGGCCAACTCTTACATCTCAATTTAACCCCATCTCCATTAATCTGTCCACAAGGCTGTGGCTTACTTGGTAAAGTTCCTGCATCTGTCTCTGATTGGACTACATGACTTCCCCTGACTCCCCCTTTCTTCTCCCAGCATTCCATTTAGTTTTCCCCACCTAGCTAAGATCTGCCTTGCTCAGGCCTTAGACAGTATCTTTATATTAACCAATGATATTCACAGCATACAGAGGGCCATCTCACATCAGGGCAGGGAAGAGGTTCCATCTGAAGGCTCCCTTTAAGATAAACGATGCAAACTTTAAAACCTGAAGAGGGCTACTGTTCTGTCTTTCTGTTTGCCGCTCTGAATACATTTTCTTGTATAAGCAGATACTTAATATGGATCTATTCTTTTTATTCTATGTTCATAAAACTTTTCTGAGAAAAATCATTGGCTACAATTTTTCGATTTAGTGGAATGAAAATATTTAATATTCACAACAACCAGGGTTTGCACCCCATGTAGATTTTTTCAAATTATGTAACACTGAGCATATAATTTGATATTAATTTTCTTCATCTTTCATGTAGATATTTCCACAGAGAAAAACAAACAGAAAAGAAGACCTTGCCACTTGATGGGATTATTGAAAACAGAAAGCATGCTTACCGAGTGTCACAATTTTCCTTGCTATTTCATGACTTCTGGTTTTGCGATTTTTTTTATTGATAAAAAAACAATTTCTGCCTCCTCCCAGCCTCCCATTCCTCCCCCCCTCCTCTCCCTGCCGCCCCACTCCTCTCCCTCTCCCCCCACTTCTCTCCCCCTCCCTCTCAAATCTGAAGAGCAGTCAGGGTTCCCTGCCCTGTGGAAAGTCCAAAGTCCTCCCCCCTCCATCCTGGTCTAGGAAGGTGAACAACCAAACTGACTAGGCTCCCACACAGCCAGAACATGAAGTAGGATCAAAACCCAGTGCCATTGTCCTTGGCTTCTCAGCAGCCCTCATTGTCCGCCATATTCAGAGAGTCCGGTTTTATTCCCTGCTTTTTCAGTCTCAGTCCAGCTGGCCTTGGTGAGCTCCCAATAGATCAGCCCCACTGTCTCCGTGGGTGGGTGCACCCCTCTTGGTCCTGACTTCCTTGCTCATCTTCTCCCTCCTTCTGTTCCTCATTGGGACTTTGGGAGCTCAGTCCAGTACTCTAGTGTGGGTCTCTGTCTCTATCTCCATCCATCGCCAGATGAAGGTTCTATAGTGATATGCAAAATATTCATCAGAATAGCCAGAACCTGGAAACAACCTAGATGTCCTTCAATGGAAGAATGGATGAAGAAAGTGTGGAATATCTACACATTAGAGTACTACTCAGCGGTAAAAAACAATGACTTCTCAAATTTTGCATGCAAATGGATGGAAATAGAAAATACTATCCTGAGTGAGGTAACCCAGACTCAAAAAGATGAACATGGGATGTATTCACTCATAATTGGTTTCTAGCCTTAAATAAAGGTCAGTGAGTCTATAATTGGATATCCTAAAGAGCTAAATAAGAAGGTAAACCCAAAGAAAAACATATAGCTATTCTCCTGGGTAGGGGAAGTAGACAAGATTGCCAGGCAAAAAATCGGGATCTTAAGGGTGGGGTGGGAGGGGGTAAGGGGAGATGGGGAGAGAAAAGTGAGAAGGGGAGGATGGGATGATTGGGATAAAGGAAGGTTGGATAGGGGAGCAGGGAAGCACATATCTTAATTAAGGGAGCCATCTTAGGGTTGGGAAGAAACTTGGACCTAGAGGGGCTTCCAGGTGCCCAAGGCGAGGTCCCCAGTTAGTTCCTGGGGCAGCTGAAGATAGGGAACCTGAAATGATCCTATCCTATAGCCATACTGATGGTTTTGCGATTTTTACTTTGAGTCTGGACATTGTGCTGATTCTGTTCTCAAAGGTAACATGACCCTTTACCTCCCTAAAGAAGCACAGGAGGTGCTTAGGATAAAACAAGTCAGTGGGTTAATTACAAATTCTCACTTCTGTATGTCCTCTCTCAGCTTCTGAAATGGGCTGCAGATTCAAAGTTAGGAAAAGCAACCCACTGTTTAAGAACAACAACAACAAAAGCAGCCATTTTCCTCCCACAGTGGCTGCATTAATTGCTTTTGCAGGCTTCCTACCTCGTCAGTTCCCTTTCAAACACTCTTCCAATTGTTTTGCTCTTTGTCGAATACTGTCCCCACATGTGGCCTCCCTTCTCTTCCCTACATCACTTATTGTGGCTGTGTTTTACCAACTGATCATCATAAACCGGCATCCCTGTTTCAATTGTGACTTATCAAGACTCACTGGGACACAGGACTCATCTAAAAATCAGTTGCCAATTATTAGATTAACCTGACTGAGCCTTCTAACCCCATTGCATTTGAGAAAAAATCTTCCCTGCTAGGAAAGAAGGAATGAAAGGCATAGGATTATAAATAAAACACATTCACGAACCATGGAACAGATAGCTGTCTGTTCTCAGTGTCTAAAATACGCATCTTCATTGAGGCTTTCCTTTTAGTTTAATGTATAGTTGCTAGCTTTTTCCTTATTATTTGATCCAAAGGGGCAGACACAGGGCTCCCCCAGTGTCTATACCTTGTAGGCACAATGGCAGAGAAAGACATTTCACAGTTTTATATTGCACCATCTGTATCTACAGAGGAAAGAGAGAGACTGAGATCAAGGGAAGAGTTGTAGGGTGAATATTTTAACCTGAGTTCTTTGTAATTGTGAGGTCTATGATCTACATAGCAGGGATCAGACAAGGAATTCAGATCTGCTCTTCAGGAAGGACAAAGTGAAGCTACAAAGTAAGGGGAATTAATGTGGGGAAGCAGTAATTACGTATTTCGGAGAAGGAGAGGAAATTGGATGGATAGGACATGCACGTGTATGTAATTTTATAAAATTGGGGGAGGAGCATATTTGCAGAGCGATGCAAGCAGCCCCAGTATTTGCGCTTATTATCATGAGTGCTTTTCAGCCATAGACAGAGACACAATGGCGCTTGTTACTATCGCCTTGTTCTTTCAGCTGCGGATTTTGCAGTATTGACTCTTTTTAATGGCAATCTTTCTAGTCATGTAGATGAATTGAATACTTAGGTTTGTTTGGTATGTTCTAGGTAAGAACAGGTAAAATCATACTGCCTGCTTAACTTCAAAGCTGGATATGTGCTTGCTGCTTTGTGACCCCAAAACTACACATATCATTTTGATTTAGAAAAGCAAACAGTTTTCCATAAGGGAAACAGAATTCTTAGGTAAAAGAGGGAATTAAGATTAATGAAGCAATAATATCTGGTTTAGTGTGTAGCAAATAGTTTCCTGTAGGCATTGTATATCTTGTTTGGGGGTTATATACGGCTTTCTTTTGAGGGAGAAATACCATTAAGTTGCTTTCCACACAACCTGTTATTGTCACCTATAGATCACTGGTGTCTTGTCAGCAGGTGGTCCTTTTTATTTAAATAGATGATCTTAATATCCATAGGGCTCTGTTTCCTGCTATTCTAGTTTAAACCTAAAGGTAATTCATAGTCTGGGTAAAATTCTTACATATATTCATAGGCTAAAATTTCTACTCCATATGAGGTTTAAAATATGATCTGGGACAAGCATTTGTAACTTTACACATGATTATAAAAATGGAATCTCATTATGAAAACTATATGGTTAAAATACAGCTGCAGAGCTAGGGCTATGCCAATTTTGTGTTTATTGGTTTTGCTTTAGAATCCTTTAGAAATGGTATCTTCTTGTATTTTCCTGGCTGTTCTCAAGGAATGCTCCATGTCAGCCTCTCAAGCAGAAAGAGCTACAGTGAAACCAGGCCTGACCAACTGTGCCATTTTTAAATGTTTTGTGGTTTGATATTCTTCACACACTTGAATCTGTCAGTCAAAAGAGTATCGACTGTCTGAGTATAAGGAATTAAAGATAAGAGAGATGGGTCATGGGTTCTAACTAAAATGGGCATTGATATTTGCAAGTTGAAGGTTTAGCTCAAATGAATCATTTTGCTTGTGAGAGCTACTTATGATTGAGCAAGCAGCAAACATTCAAAACAAGAACGTTATGATTTCATCTTACAGTTGAGTAGAATCATGAATGTGAATAGGAATTAGTCCGAGTGTAGTGATATTTAATTTGTGTTTTTAATAAATAAAGCTTGCCTGAGGATCAGAAAAGTAAAAGGCAGGCTTGCCAGCCTTACAGACCAGGCAGCAATGACACACACCTTTAATCCCAGGAGCCACGGTGACATACACTTTCAATCCTAGAAGCCACAGTATCTTGTCTTAAAAACCTGGTGGCAGTGTTGCATGTCCATAATCCTAGAACTAGAGAAGATTTTACAAGAGGAGGAGACATCTCTCAGCCTCAGTCTCATTCTGGGGCTTCCTGGAGGTAGGATCTCCATTTTCAGACTGAGGTCAAGGTAAGAGACAATGGCTGTCTGCTTTGCTTTTCTGGTCTTCAGGTTGAACTCCAATATCTCTCTCTGAGATTTTATTAAACGTGCCTCCCCCGAGTTGCAATTTTTTTGTCTTCTACAAATCTGATATCTGCTAAGTCTGAGTTTTTCTGTAATCTCCAAAACAGCCTTTCTACTTCACACTAATTTTGTACTTCTTCGTCTTATTTGTCTTCCTCTCATCAAAACTGCATGAATTGTTGTTCCTAAGACCTGAAGACGTCCACTCACTAACAGTCTCCTCCCCAACTGCACAGAGCTAAGTCTCTGCATCATGTTACCTTAGTTATCACTTTATTTAGCTCCTCCTTTTTGTATTAACAGTACCCTAAACACTTGAGTGTCCCTTTAGTGTACGAACTGTGCCCTAACCTGTCACATCTCTCTGCTGTGCACTACCAGAAACACATGTAATTAACAACTCTTTGCTCTAGGCTTCCTGCTTGCAAAACACTCACATGCAAAAATGCAGTCCAAATTCTTACCAAAAACAGTCAAAAAAATCATTAATTACTATTGGAACCAAGACTTCCAAGATGTAGCTAAATAGAGGTCACAAAGCCTACTGAGTCTTTCTATGAATAAATTCCTAGCAAGTAAACTTAACTGTTCAGTAACTTATTACATCTACAAAATCAACTACCTGCTTACTTTTGTAGTGTTATACTTGACATGATGTTTGGAGCACGTTTTACTTATTTTTACCTATGAATCTGAAGGAACGAGTAATTAATTACAAGAAAAACACAAGTGTGTAACTGTCAACCTATATCTTAACTATCTAAAAGTCAATATTCATATTAGAAAAAAAATGATATTGTCTCTCATTCTCACAGGAATACCCTTCTGATTAAAAAGTGACAGTGTACTCCCTGGAAAACAGGATGGATTTACTCACAAAAGCAAATAGAGTTTTGATGATTAATTTCTTCTAACAATGTTTACTTTCCAAATAATATAGCTACATGATACCTAATAAAAGCAATTGAACATGCATCAAATATTTCAAAGTCTAGATTTCCACAAGTAAAAATTGAACAAAATCCCTGACCACCTTGTGTGGATGTTGAAGGTGGACGGGGTGCAGGAGACAGGTCATAGAGCTGAAAAGAAAGGAGCAAAATTGACAGACTGAAAATTATAGCTCCTTAACAGAGATATAAACTTTATATCTGCACAACAGATACATTCCATAGATGAACACATATCAATGTGTTGGCAATAAAACAATTGTTGTTTACATTATGTGAAACTGAAGAATGCTTGATAAATGTGTGTGTTTATAAATATGTCAGAAGACAAGACAAGGATAATAAATTTTTGTATTGTTTCAAATCTCTAATAACTAAAGTTATAATAAATAATATGTTAGCATGACTCTAACCTTTTGGTTCTTATATTGGTACTATGTGAATATTTAAATGAAAGAGTGTATTTATATTTAAAAGTAACTAAAATTTGAACATTTTAAAGAAATAGAAATATCTGTATGAGTACTCTATCACATAAATGACCGTGAATTGCATTTTTTGGACAGATAGATGCCACAAATATATTTTAATAACCATTGCAGATCTGAAGTATAAAAAGACTAGAAAACTATATTCTAATTTGTAGGAATTTGGGAAGATATTCACAATCAAGTAGAGTTTCAAGAATAAGCTCATTTCAATTGTATGTAAAAGTAATCCATTCAAATGGAACACAATAAGTAGAATAAACCCTATTAAGATCTTGGAATTGTTATTTCTCTACAGAAAATGACAGACACATTTTAGAGGAAATTGTAAACTAAGTAATTAGAGATTTCTTCATGAAAAGCAGCTTCCTCGTTGTCCTTAGTTAGATAGTCAGGTGTGTCTATCTGATCCCAGTGAGCCAGACCCAATTCTAGCTGTTGGCATCATAGCAATGAGCTGAACATCACTTCTGTTTTTGAAGACTCACACGTTGTACAAGGCTAAAATGTACCAGGCCTTCTCATGATACTAGACTAACTACTGCACAAAGGCTGTGAATGGGAACGAATCTGCTCTCAGGCAGTCAGGCAGTGTGCCTGCAACATTGTAGAATAATAATTTAAGATGTGGTGCATTTGTTTACGCTGTGGAACATTTGTTTAATGATGCAAAGATGTGTTGCATTATTTTATGTTGTGTCTGTTTAACTCTGTGAAGCTGTATTATTTTGCCTGTCTAAAACACCCGATTGTTCTAATAAAGAGCCAAATGGCCACTAGTAATGCAAGAGATGGACAGGTAGGGCTGCCAGGCAGAGGGGATAAATAGGAGGAGAAATCTGGGGAGAGAAGATCAAGGAGCAAGAAAAGAAGGAGAGGAGGACTTCAGGGGCCAGCCACCCAGTTAGTTACATAATAAGTTAGAAAATCAGAAGTAAAATTATATAAAATAGAGAAAGATTAAAGCCCAGAGGCAAAAGGTAGATGGCATTATTTAAATTAAGAAAAGCCAACTAGAAATAACAAAGTGAGAGCAAAACATTCATAAGAAGTAATAAATCTCCATGTATTTATTTGGGAGCTGGGTGCCTGGCCCCCCAAAACGTAAAGAATAACACAGCAAGCCAAAGTGAGGACATGGTTGGTGAAAGTCAGAATTGTTCAGCAGATATAGGGCAGCTCTTAAGTAGTCTCTTGGCATGAAATGGATCAGCAAAAGCACTGTGCCCTGGAAAATTAAAGATAACTTTGAGATGTGGGTGCTCATTTAAAGCTACCTAGAAAAGAGCAAAGGAGGAAGAACCTCTCAGATGTAATTTGGAAGAAATAGGAAGTAGTAATTCAGTATGGGAATGGCTTTTCTGAGAAATGCTGTTTAAAGTCTGCTGTTTTATATCTAAATTTCACCCAACACAACCAAGTGAATATGCCTCCAGATGGTTTAGAACTATATAGTTATTCTGGTTACAAATAGTATTTTCAAGCTGTTTATAATTAACTGACCTTTTAGAAATACAGTATAATTAATTTTACGTTGGTTCAGACAAACCAATGTACCATGTTCCTTGTTTCTCCCTGGTGACCTAGTCAATCCCTACAACTCAGAATAATGTATGTATGTATGTATGTATGTATGCATGTATGTATGTATGTATGTTTGAAAAATGATTACCTGGTCTAAGACCATTCACTAGAAGCAGTGAGACATTGAAAGTATTGAGCACACACACACACAAAATCTTGAAGACAACACCTTATATTGATAATATGTAATCATGGCTTGTAAAACTACTGAGTCAGTTGGCCAGGAAAACAAATTTCTACTTTACAAGAGTCCTGTTAAAGATTGATTAAGACTGAAGTTCCCCGTCCCTTTTCATTACCGTGTTTCTTGTGTAGCTTAGTGTGTATAGCAGATGGCTTTTGTTTGAGACATTTTAGATGGCTTCCTCAACACTTAGATTAAACTACTCTAGTAGATTAGAACAGGAGAGAGCCAAAAAGTTCTGAATAGATCAGGGCCACTTTGTGATGAAGGACACCAAGTGTCACTCTTTCTCTACTATTGCCTCACCACAGTAAAGGACAGCACTGGAGAGTGGATTTGGGAAGGCTGTGTCTGACGTAACTAGCAGGCAGGAGATACCCAATGAGTTAATGACGCTCAGTGAGCCTCCCTTCCATGCACCCTGGTCCTCTGTGTGTGCTGTTAAAGGGCACTCATCTCTTCTGACACTATGGATCATAAGAATTTTGTAGGAGAAAGAATAGTTATGAAATAGCATGACAGAATAATAGATGGCTATATTGATCTGAAAATATTCTCATAATCAAGAGTACAATGAGATGGGTTGTGTGGACTAAATTAACTTAATTATTAGCTATGAACCTCAATTTCCTGTGAAATACAGGAACTGGTTAGAGAACGCTTAACATCTCATTTTTGTTAGTATTCTTTGTTAGCATGTGTATTTTGATGAACTAGTCAAAATGGTCATCTTTCCTTTTGGAAGTATTCCTAAATTCCCATTCATATGATAATCTGTTTTCTAGTCTTACATTCAATTTGTACCAACAGATGTTTGATAGAATTCAAAGAACAAGGACTGAGCCATATGTGAATTCTAATATCACCTTCTCCTAAAGCTCTTTCATTTGTGTTCAATGAGTTTTACTTCTGGTTATTATGGGGGAAATTATGAAATATAGATTAATGGTTGCATTTTAATGCTTTTGATGTGTTGTTTAATGAGGTATGTGCTGTTTTATATCTTACATCAAAGAGGCATCTGCTAGAAGCCTTCTTATCACGCACATCAAGTGATTTTTGAACTAATAAGCATAATCATCTAAATAATAGAATATGGTATTTCTTTTTTATACCAATGAACTTTTCTTAGAAAATTGGATCCCCTTTTGCAACACTTTTAGTTTTGAACTTTAAATCATACTCATTAATGGACAAAAATTGCTTAAAACTAGCCTGATTGGCGTGCAAGATTAAAGAGTCACAATGAAGCAGACATTTAACTCTTTTGTAAGTCATAGCTGTGGTGTGAGTAATCACTAATATCAGTTCTATAGGAGTCATTGACAACTCTGGATATACTATATGCACTTCTAGTCATGGAAAAGCATTAGTGAAAATAGAGATTGCAACATTAAGATAAATACTCCGGCACACGAAGTTGGGCAGTGGTTTCAATCACTCACTGCTCTTTTAGGGGACCTGCATGTGATTCCCATTACTCACACCTACACGCCCTCCCCAGACACAAAAATTCACACACACAATTAAAAATATTACAAAGAAATACTTAAATTTTTGAGTTAAATAATGGGAGTCTAGATTATGTAATAACCCAATAGTATCTTCTCTGTGGACTGCCAGACTCTGCTTGCTGGGCTCTCTCTCCCACCACCCAAAGAAAATTCAGCCTAGGCCATAATGGCTGAAACAAGATATATCTAAGAAAAGTTTTGAAACATATGAACATTTTCTACAACTGAAAAACCTAAGAATCATGAACGCCGTTTTCACTGCTTCATTCTGTAATCTTTCAGAAAAAAGACTGGAGAAGGCAAGAATTTGTAAGTGTGTAGTCAAAGAAAGATATAAAATAGAATTTTTATTTTATTTTATTTTATTTTATTTTATTTTATTTTATTTTATTTTATTTTGGGGGGTGAGGGAATCTGAGACAGGGTTTCTCTGTTTAGCTTTGATGCCTGTCCTGGAACTAGCTCTTGTAGACCAGGCTGGTCTCAAGACTCAAACTCAAAGAGATCCCTCTGCCTCTACCTCCCAAGTGCTGGGATTAAAGGCGCACACCAGCATGGCCCAGCAATAAAATAGAAATCTTAAGACCATTGCTAGGCCAACTATAATGTGAAAATCCACAATGATGGGTTGAGTATTCAGAACATTTACGGGATATTATTAAGGATGGAATTTTAAAGCTAATTTTTCTAAGTGGATGAAAGGTCTCTTCACTATCCTGACAGTTTTTTGTGCCATTCCGGCCACCTCCAAGCAACATTTTGGAGGAGCTTGTTTCCTAAAGGTAAAACACCATTTGGCTTTTACATGAAAAATAAAACTTAATACTTAAAAAATGAAATATACAAAGTTGTTCTATGTTTTATTGTTATGTATCTTAGAAACCTATTTGTTCACTAAAACACAACTAATGAAAGTATTTAATTAATTTTATTTTCTAGAAAATATAAATAAAAAAATTGCTGAAGTAGTACTAAAACAATGCAAATCATACTGATGTGATTTGGGGAGACAAGTGCCAGAGGCATCCCGTCCTTTACCATATACTCTTGCCTTGGTCAAATCATAGGTACCACTGCAAGAATCTTTGATATCAGAGTTTCTAGTGCAATGATTCTAAGATCACTTCAGAATAACAAAGTCTTAATTTTAACACGAGTTTCACTGCCAAGTTGCAGGTACAGCCATTTTGAAGCTGTAATCTCAATAATTTTAAAAAATGCTTTCATTAAAAAGAGAAGTGTCTTCAAATCATTTATGCCCAATAGATTTTGTTTATCTTGGTTTCGAAAACATTACAAAGTCTGCCGTGTACCAACCCCACTTCCAGCTAACATGTATACATAAATCACTGTTTAAAATTCCTCCCTAGCCTGTACAGCCCTCAAAATTAATCCCAAATGGAGCGTTGAAAATGAGATACCTCCATCCACTTCCTGAAGTGTGCTGCTTTGCTTCAACATCCTTTTTTTTTTATTTGAAACTGAGTATTTTTGATAAATTACTAAGCCATGGTTGGCATTTCAGTTAAAATTTCTCCATATATGACAATATGATTTTGGAAAAGGCCTTAAGAATCTGTGGGATAACAGTTCAATCTTCCCTCTGGGTGACCTTGGTTGCCTCTGCTGACAGTATTGAGCCTGCAATTGATCTCCGCACCTGAGTTCTGTGCCCTTTATCTCACATCTTAGTAATAAATTGCATTTTATTTTTCAGACTTAAAAGTCTGAAAAAAAATGAGTTGAGAAGAAGCGAAAGACTATAAAGAAATCCTATCTCCTTTTGAAAAGTAGACACCAGAATCAGTTACTGAGTCAGACCAGAAATAAAATTAGGGGCTACAGCACAGGTGCATTGATGCATTTCAATGTCTTCATACTTTCTCCTATCTTAACAACTTCTTCACGTTTTGGTGCTGAATAAAATGATAACTTAAAAATTCTTCTCTAGTCTTATATTCCCTGTGAGATATAATTGACAAGAATTGCCAGACCAGAAGTAGAATGGGGTGCCTATTATCAACATAGAAAATGCATGAACCAGAAGGACAGATTTTAAAAAAATTAGCCATGCCATCAAAACCTAAATAACATAGTTAATTTTCAGATGTATTTGCTACATACTAAACTCTGGTTTATGTGTGCAGGGAACAAATGTGAGGCTAATCTTGAAAATAATCACAAGGGGAGAAAAAGAAAGACAGCTAAGCAAAAAGAATTAGAAGACTGCAAAAAAGGTCAAGCCCATGCAAATTGTGAATATTCCTGTATCCTCACTCTTATAAATGAACTGAATGTATTTGTACATCATTTTAAATCTAAGCATTGAATCTAATTAGTTAATTAGCTACATATGTAATAATACAAAGATTCCCTTTTTATTTTTACCTAGAGAAACATCCTCAGTCCTGATCTGTTTCATCATATACAGATCAAGGTCAGATCATCTATTTCTTGGTAAATTACTTAACAGAGTCAGGGGACAATAAACTCTTGACTTTTTTCATTCATTGTCATTCTAGTATGATAAATGCAAGCCAATCGTGTCAATGCTATGAGCTGGAAGTGCATCATATTTCTTAAAACATATACAGTCTTGGAGTACGACGAAGAGTTTCATAAGCCATTCATTTATTCAAATTTACATGGTATCATAAAATAATTTAATTTTCCCTTCAGACCTTGTACTTTATGTTGAAGGTCAAAGGTTTAAATTTATATGCTCTTCTTTCTTTTGGATTCCAAGTTAGTCCTAATTGAAATTTGACATATATGCCTATTAGTGGAAATTATTTCTTTCCCATGCTTCATTAACAATGCACTTTACTATACGACAACGCTAATGCCCGTAATAAACGTCTCCTATGCAGCGTGGGTTACACTGAAACATGATTGATTATCTTCAATGTAACATGCAATGCGTACTACGAAATTTCTTAGGCTGAAATAGAGTTTCCGACTAGAATTTAAATATGAATAAAAAGAAGCAAAGTCATTTACTTCAGATGCAAATGAACAAAACTTTGAAGAACAATTATCTTTTGTTAACTCTATCCCCCATTTAGGGATAAAGTCAGTCTTTTCAGGAACACATATTTTTTTCTTTTTTTCTTTATTTTTTTAAAACAGTCTTTTCTCAATTCACATACCAATCCCAGTTTTCTCTCCCTCCCCTCTTCCTGGTCTACCTCCACCTTCCACACACCCCACTCCCCATCCACTCCTCAGAGAGAGTAAGGCTTCCCATGGGGAGTCAACAAAGTCTGGTGCATCACTTTGAGATAGGACCAAGTCCTTTCCCCTATATCTAGGCTGAGCAAGGTATCCCTCCTAAGAGAATGAACTCCAAAAAGTCAATTCAAGCATAGGAATAAATCCTGCCCCTGCTGCCAGTGACCCAACAGACTGCCCCAGCCACACAACTGCCACCCACATTCAGAAGACCTAATCTGGGCCAATGCAAATTCCCCAGCTGTCAGTCCAGAGTCAATGAGCTCCTTCTAGTACATATCAGCTGTTCCTGTGAGTTTCCCCCATCGTGGTCTTGACCCCATTGCTCATAGTATCTCTCCTCCCTCTCTTTGACTGGACTCTGGAAACTCAGCCCAGTGCTGAGTGTAAGATTGTTATATATACTTCCATCAGTTGCTGAATGAAGGTTCTATGATGACAATTAAGGAGTCATCAATCTGATTACAGGGGAAGGCCAGTTCAGGCACACTCTCCATAATTGCTTAGGATCTTAGCTAGGATCATTTTTGTGGAATCCTGGGAATTTCCCTAGAGCCGACTTTCTTATTAGCCCCATAATGGCTTCCTTGAACAAGATACATCTTTCCTTGCTCTTCCTCCCTCTCCTTCTCCCATTTCAGTTCCCCCATGTTCTCCTCCCCCCCTTCCTTTCTCTTCTCTACCTCCCTTTCTGTCCCCTGTTCTCCCTCCCCCTCAAACTCCCAATTTTATCAAACATTCTTGTCTATTTCCCCTTCCAAAGGGGATCCATGTATGTCTTTCTTAGAGTTCTCCTTGTTACCTAGTGTCTCTGGAGTCATGAACTATAGGCTGGTTATCCTTTGCTATATGTCTAATATCCAATTATGAGTGCGTACATAATGTGTTTGTATTTCTGAGTCTTGGTTACTTCCCTCAGGGTATTTTTTTTCTAGCTTTATCCATTTGCATACAAATTTTAAGATGTCATTTTTTTCCACTCTGTAGTGCTCCATTGTATAAATGTACCACATTTACTCTATCCATTCTCCAGGTGAGGGGCATCTATGTTGTTTCCACATCCTGACTATTAGGAAGAGCTGTTATGGACATAGTTGAACAAGTGTCCTTGTGATCTAATTCAGTGTCCTTTGGATATATGACCAATAGTATTGCTGGGTCTTAAGGTAGATTGAGTCCCAAAGAGCTAAGAAAGAAATTAGAGAAACAATAACACCCTTTAAAATAGCCACAAACAACATAAAATATTTTGGAGTATCACTAGACAAAGAAGTGAAAAACCTGTATGACAAGAACCTGAAGTGTTTGAAGAAAGAAATCAAAGAAAATATCAAATAATGGAAAGATTTCCTATGTATTTGGATAGGTAGGACCAACATAATAAAAAAAAAAGGCAATCTTACCAAAAGCGATCTACAGATTCAATGCAATCCCCATCAAAATCCCAAAACAATTCTTCACAGAACTCGAAAGAACAATAGTTAACTCCATATAGAAAAAAAAACCCAGGATAGCCAATTAATCCTGTACAATAGAAAAACTTCTGAAGGAATAAACATCCCTGACATCAAGCTCTATTATAAATCTACCGTGGGGCTTGAGAAATGGTTCAGGATCTGAAGAGATGACTCAGCAGGTAAGAGCACTGGCTGCTCTTCCAGAGGACCCGGGTTCAATTCCCAGAACCCACATGGCAGCACACAACTGTATGTCACTCCAGTTCCAGAGGATCCCACAACCTCACACAGATATATATGTAGGCAAAACACTAATGCACATTCAAAAAAACTTATATAGAGAGCTACAGTAATGAAAAGAGCTTGATATTCACATAAAAACAGACAGATGAACCAATGCAATTGAATGAAGACCCCGATAGTAATCTACACAACTATGAACACCTGAGTTTTGACAAAGAAGCTAAAATTATACAACGAAGAAAAGAAAGGATTTTCAGCAAATGTGCTGGCATAACTACATATCAACATGTAGAAGAATGAAAATAGATCCATATCTATCCCCAAACACAAACTCAAGTACAAATGGATCAAAGACCACAACATAAATTCAGCCATCTGAACCTCATAGAACAGAAAGTGGGAAGTAGCCTTGAAACCCTGGGCACAGGAGACCACTTCCTAAATATAACACTGGTAGCACAGACACTGGAACCAACAATCAATAAATGGGACCTCCTGAAACTGAGACGCTTCTGTAAAGCAAAGGACACCGTCAACAAGACAAAACAGCAGCCTACCAAATGAGAAATATCTTCACCAACCTCGCATCAGACAAAAGACTGATCTCTAAAATATATAAAGAACTCAAGAATCCAGCTATCAAAATATTAAATAATCGAATTTTTAAAAAATGGGCTACAGATCTAAACAGAGACTTCTCAAAAGAAGAATCTCAAATGGTTGAAAGACTTAAATGAATTACTCAACATCCTTACCCCATCAGGAAAATGCAAATCAAAACAATTCTGAGATACCATCTTACACCAGCCAGAATGGCTAAAATGAAAAACATCAATGATAGCTTATCCTGGAGAGGATGCAGATTAAGAGGAATGGGCACTCCTCCACTGTTGGTGGGATTACAAACTTGTACAGTCACTTTGGAAATCAATACAATGTTATCTAAGAAAGTTGGGAAAACTTATGATTTTAAGAAATAGTATACATTACAATAATGTACAATTACATTGTATTATTCTACAATGCACAGGCTTCTACATTATTATGACTTTATATTAAGTCTGAAATTCTTTCTACTTCTATAGAGTTACAGCTAGTTTCTCAGTCTGTCCATAGAGAACACGGAAGAAACTACCCTGAAACTGATAAATGCTAATTTTACTTCTGGTATCAATTTCTTTTTTTTTTCTGCCAGAGGAACAATGTTTCTCCTTCAGTAATGTGACCTTCTTCTGTTGTTGTTGTAGGAAGCTTTAGTTAATCAGCAAAGAATCCAGTTAAAGAGGCTGATATAAGGACAGCTGGACATACATTTGTTGACACCTTCTAAGAGAGTAACCTCATCTTCTGAAGTAGAAAAGAAAAAGAGAAACCATTTACTACAGTCAGCAGAGTAAGAGAATGTAGAGAGCCATTTGGATGCTGTATGTACTATTTCCACCTAAGACAAATCTAATACTTAGAGAGGTGAAAGTGGAGGGGAGGGCAATCAACCTGGTCTAGCCATTCCTTAAATATTTTCTGACAGCTCAGATTGTTTTCTTCTATTTCTTTCATATGTGAAACATTATTTTTCGTTAACTCTTCGAAAATCTGAAAACTGCTGTGTGTAGTGTGTAGTGTGTGTGTGTGTGTGTGTCATTTGCTTTCAGAAAGCAGTTGTTCACTAGTGTACGCTGATCTCAGAGTATGGGAACTTGTATGCAGCTATCCCCTGAGCAGAAATAATCAGCTCTGCATCAGGACCTGGAGCATTCTTTTTCCTGGGCACAGATGGCTGATTGGGATGGAAGTTTGGTTAAGTTTCACCATCAAAATTACCTCGAAGCTTTTTAAATGATGCAATCATCTGTTCTATAGCTTATTCTCCACTCAATCTCATAGGAACACAGCAAGGGGGATAAAATCTCTGCAATCGTGGTAGTGTATTGTGATGGGCAAGAAATGCTGCTCTAAGACACATTGCCTCAAACCGAAAGATTTAGTCAAGTCACTGTGAGATATGATGCTGATTCTGATGCTGATGCTGAGACATGATTCAAGATAGATTCTGACTTACTAGGTCCAGTGTTGTACCTTGTGGTACTGTCTTTCTGATAAACTTCTATCTTATATTCAGTTTGGACTCTCTGGGTGGCTGTCTTTATTTACCATGATACAAATACAAAGGGACTTTGATGGAGCTTATCTGTTAATGGAGTCAGAGACTAAGACCAAAGAGCCAATTTGACATTTTGGAAAAGGGCCACTGTTAACTTTGGAAGATACATGATCCTTAAGATTCATGAAATCAGCATACTCCAAACCTATACTCATCACTAGAGGCCAACAAGGAGAAAAATGCACTAAAACAGAGAGAGAATATTCACTCTGCAATCATATCAGTAACCATAGCAAATATATATTTAAATTTATCTTATATATTGGACAGTGAAATCCCAGAAATTCAAAATTTTTATTAGTAATATTTAAAGAATATGAGAGACCATTTTCATGCAAAAGGTTAGGAAACAAAGTGGGTATTAATGAAATTAACACCTAGCAGTTGGGAAACACTGACTTGGAAGCAGGGAGTCTGTTATTCTTGCTGTTACCCTGAACACTTCAATTTCAAAAAGTCGCATGACTTTGAGTCTCCTCGATGTAGGACTCTGTGCCTGACGTGAGGATTTATTTCTGGCTTTCCATCAGTTTCTAATTAATAGCACCACTGTGTGCTACATGATGTGAGAAGGAGAACCTCTAAACAGTGCCGCGGGATCACTGCATCGCACTTCTACTTGAAAAAGACACCTGATCGGTTCCCCAGCTGTTTCCTCCAGATGTTTTCTGCAAATTCAAAGGTCACAGCTTCTCAAAAGCTGAGATTAATTTGATTTAAAGTATCTTACTGTGGGAACGGCACAATATTAAAATGAAGTTTTCACATAGCCACAAGTACAGAATCAAAATGTACAATTCATTAGACACCCATTTCTAGAATTGCCGCCAATTGTTATGAATCTAAATAAAATCTCTCCATTCTATGTTGTTTTGAACATAAAATGTGTAATGGCATATTATTTTCTGTTTTTAAAAATAGCATCGTTTTATCTTTGGATGAACTCTCATGAAAAAATTATATGTTATTATTAAAGAAGAAAAAATAAGCCACCCAATTCAGGAAATGATGAAAAATCTGACATATAATTATGAATACCGAATAAAAAGAAAACATAATACCACATGAAGTTATTTCTAGCTCTAACCTGGATGTACTATGTTAAGAAATAGCCTAAATGATGGAATTAAGTATTTAGGTTTGCATTTTTCTTCACGGTGCTTTATAAGACTAAAAAATAGCTGGTTGAAAAACTGTTATGGTAGGAAATTGTTTGAGCCTTAGGTAAATTTTTATGAAGACTGTTATGAAATTTAATTACAAGCATTACTTTTGTGATATCAGGATGCAAGCACCGGTATTACAATAACGGTGCAACATTTAAACAGCTAACCAAGTATTCCTCCATTGTTACAATGCTCTGTTAGAGATTAATATTGAAAAATGCCCTTCAAGTTTATGCTACTGCTTCTTTTTACTCATGAGACATTATTTACTTTCATTAGTTATATATTTCACCTAGTTGCTCATCAAATTAATTAAAATCTAAGCTTCAGAGATTGCTGTACCTATAGCATTTAACATATCTACATCCATCAAGTTCTAATATGTCTATGACTTTGGTTGTGCAGGCCTCTGGGAACTGTACTTTTTGACCCAAAAAATAATGCCATGCATTATTAAATATACTATACATATATAATGTATGTATAGATAGTACATATGATATACATTCCTTCTGACCAAAGTACATCCTGTTCTATGAATAAATGTCTGTAGACTTCAAAAATAATCACTGTGTACTAAATTAATAGCCTTTGTTACTTTGAGATTTAAAATCATCAAATGAACAGATGTTGAAACACAAAGCAGGATTTCAGACATTCAGATTTCATAATATAATAAAAGTTATTAAATCAATAATCATAAAAATTGAATGATGCTTCTATGAAATTATTTATGGAAAACATGAAATGGAAGAATTTAAATTTTATTGTAAAGCTAGTCAAAAGTAGAAAAGTCAAATAATAATTCAAAAATGCTGGTATTGGGATTTCATACCTATCAAGACCTGCATTACATGTCATATATATTTTTACATCTCTTTTAATGCTCTGAAACAGGCGACTGTTCCAGTCACACATCACACAGGAGAAGTGAGACATCAATGCCTGCCCAGATATCAAAAAAGCAATGGGATAATTAGTGAGGTCCATCTGATTTTTTGATGAGAAAAATATTTGTTATTGTGAACTTCATAAAATACTTCACTTCAAAAATTGTTACATAAGTCAAGCATGTGCAGTAAGTCTAACAGAGGTCTGCTGGTTCCCTGGCAGCTGGGGTAAGCTTCCTGGTATGAAGCTCCATTAGAATTACCTGTGACACTAAAGCTCTCATGAGCCAGTATCCCCTCGCTTTCAGAACCTCTTTATAATCCTGTGTATATAGGGGAGTAATACCATTCACTGTCCCCCCCCCAAAAAAAAACACGAATATTTCTAATTCTCTATTTCCTTCCCAGGAGGTAAAAGTCATGAAACAGACATGCATTATAAAACACTAAATTCATTCTTTGCTTGTTATAACCTTTATTCAGGATTCTGCAATCGGTAGTTTGACAAGGTGCAGCTGTGTGCTCCCTCAGTGAGCACCTTTATGAACATACTTGCTTGTGTAGCGTTGGAACGTTCTTAATGCTGACGGGATACTTTGAAATTTATCCCAAGAACAGCTGTCCTCTAGTTTTCCTCTCTTGACCGCTAACATCCAACTGTCCACCCTCCGTCTCTTCAGCTCTTCTCAGAAATGGAAAGCATAAGCACCGTGGCCTGGGCTCTAAATCCTAGCTGGTGTTCCCTTAGCACCGAGCATAACAATATATCTACCAGACAGCATGCTTTACACTCAGACTCTGGAGAAGACTGTAATGGATTGAGTCAGGATTTAAAGTTAACATCTTCGGGCAAAGGGAAAGGAATCTCAAGATATGGGATGCCTGGGTGATAGAAATACGACTCGTGTAAACCGGACTGTTCAGTAAATTGTCTAAAAAGTCCCACCCATGCTTGGCAGAGCTGCACATGAGTAAAAAATGGCCTGATGTTTCTGAGAACTTGTGTTATGTTAGGCTTAAAGTTTGGAATTCATGAAGAAAGCTGAGCGACTTTTGGGATATTTTCGCCTATCTTTTTGCAGACTTCAATGTTGTGATTCTGCAGAAAGCCTGTCAGGAAAGAACGAGATGAATATTCTCACTGGGGTAAATATCTCTGGATTGTCTCACTTGGTCCACTCCACACAGTGAAAGTTAAAGTCGCAAAATGGGAAAGGGCTCCAGCAAGAGGCCAAGAGAAGATGAGGTTTTAGAGTCCTCAATCCGTTTAAGTATTTCTTGATGTTTGGCACTATTAACAGAGACCCTGGGTGAGAATCCAAGGCTGGACCTAGGATATTCCGTGGTTTTCTCTGTTTCAATGTAAAAGGCCAGAGCAATGACTTTACCACGTAATTTAAGTTCATTTAAAAAGTGCTTTTAGGATTGACAGTGGATTTCATGACTCGTGCCTTTTTTAGCATTCTTATTACTAACAACCTGGATATTGGAACCTATGTTTCTTTTAAATAATGTAAGTGTTCTCCTTTGAAGGAACATAACACCACAAGACATTTTGCTCAGCTAATCTACTGTTCTTATAAATGCCATATACATCTTAGTCCTTTTTTAAGTACATAAAATGATGTTTCTCAGGGCTGATAGCAAATATTCTAATTCCCAGAACCTGTGGGTGAATCTGTTTACTTTATAAGACATACTTTCCTATGTGAGGATTTTATAATGAAAATATTACATTGACCCTAAAGTAACCATATGTTTCCTTCAAGCGGGAAGCTGAGAGAGACAGGAGAGGATGGGGCAAAGGATGAAGTGTTAGGAGGGACGTGAGGATGGCCCAGTCATAAGGAAACCTCCGCAGACTCCAGAAGAGGAAGGAAGCAAACCCTTTTCTGCATGAGCCACAAGAAATCAACCTGGTTGGCGCCTATAGCTCAATTCTCTTTTAAGTTCAACCAAAACAATGAAACTCTATGCTTTAAACTGCTAGGGTAGTAGGAAAGTGATGGAGCAACTACAGAACAAGGATTTGTATCCAGTCCCATTCCTCCGGTGCTTGGTTTTGCTTCTGTCATTTGATACGTTACTGTTCACCCTGCTCAACTTTTCACACAGTGCCCACAAAAGCCAGTCTATCCTTAGACTTGCTCCATTGTCTTGATTATAAGATCCTTTCAGGAGACGATTAGTCATCATGTAGCCCACACTTTTGTTTCCTATAAATTGTTTCCTTCTATCATTTTTAGTTAATTAGCTACCAATTCAACTACTTTCTTCAGTAGTTAATTGGCTATTAAGAAAACTAATTAACTATAAAAGTCGTTATCTTACATATAAAATTTTAAAAGGTTACTCTCGGGGAGAAATGACTTGCACTTAATTTTTTTGATCCTACTGCACGTACTGGCTTTGGGGGAGCCTAGGCAGTTTGGATGCTCACCTTACTAGACCTGGATGGAGGTGGGTGGTCCTTGGACTTCCCACAGGGCAGGGAACCCTGATTGCTCTTTGAGCAGATGAGGGAGGGAGACTTGACCGGGGGAGGGGGAGGGAAATGGGAGGCGGTGGCGGGGAGGAGGCAGAAATCCTTAATAAATAAATAAATTTAAAAAAATAGAAGTAAAATAAAATAAATAATTAATTAATTAAAAAAAAGATAGTGTATGCCTCAAGAAAAACCTTTAGATTTTTGTTATGCTGGGCGGTGGTGGCACACGCCTTTAATCCCAGCACTCGGGAGGCAGAGGCAGGCGGATCTCTGTGAGTTCGAGGCCAGCCTGGTCTACAAGAGCTAGTTCCAGGACAGGAACCAAAAGCTACCGAGAAACCCTGTCTCGAAGAAAAAAAAAATATTTTTGTTATATTTTATTTTACTTTGTTGACCTTCCTTTAATCTTTATTCTCAGCTATTGTACTGAATTGCATTCCGTTGTTTAATTCCGCTCTTCTTTTACCTTTGATGGTGTAATTGATCTGGTTTGCTACGATATATTATTTTCATAAATTTGAAAAGTTAAACTTCTATGGGATGTTTTGTCCATGGAACTGATTTTGGGCGTTCTTGGGTTTTTTTTTTTTTCTGATTATTTTTTTCACTTTATTTTTCCCTTGTAGCAGTATTGTTTACATGTGTGTCAGTGTTCTCAGGGCAAGGCTGACACCTGAGGAAGACAGAAGGCATCAAGTTCCCTGGAGCAGAAAGAGCCTGGCGCATGCCATGTAGGTACTGGGAATTGAACCTATGTCGTCCAGAAAGATAGCCAGTGCTCTTAACTTCTGGGCCACCTCTCTAGACTTCTCTCCTATTATTTTTTATCAAAGATGATATATTTTATTATATATTTTCTATTTCCTCTTCTTTGTTTCACTAATTCTTCACACTGATCTTCAACCTTTTCTTCTATTTCTACCTAATTTATCTTTTGTCCTTTGTGTATGACTGCTGCTTGTGGCATTTGATATCTTTAATACATTTTAGTGCAGATTTTAGCACTATATAATTTCCCTGACTTACTACCTAATATTTGAAAAACGTTGTGGGGATACTTCAAAGACCTATAATCGCCTGTGGTTTTGCCTGATGCTTATGACAGTTGTATGCCATTTCCAACTAATCAAATTTTATTTCTCTTCCACGCTTTATTTTTCCTGCTGCTCGCATGACTAGGATGTTTTGAATCAGTGTGATATATTGTGGATTTTAGCTTATTAGTGGAAGGGCATTATGACTCTATAACATTGAAAACACAAGGTTTTCCCAAATTCACCTTTCCCCTCATTGAGAACATACAGATTTCAGCATGGGATGTATGCCCTGGGATGTAGTTAACTCTTTAGCCATGGTTCTCATAGTTTTTTTTTTTTTAAGATGTTCTAGAAGAGAACAACTGGCAAATCATGGCTTTCCCCACCACTCAGAAGAGACCACCCTAGATCCTCTGCAAGGATGCCAGGCTACTCTCCCTCTTAAATACACTTGATTTTCAATCTGTTGGTGATATGAGGCCTCTTGATCCTTTGAGTTGCTTTCTCCCCTTCCCAAATTGCTCTTCCAAGTGCTTATGCGGATCTAGGAGGACTTTCTCACATCATCTCAACACATTTTCCTGTGCAAGGCTCTATTTGGTGAACTGCAGCTGTTTCAGTCCTCTTGGGTCCTAAATGTTCAGCTCATGAAGTCCATCATTCTGGACATCTTCCTTTCACTGATCATGTAACATTCTCTCAATGACGAACTTTTCAGGATCACAGCGACTTCACGAGTGGTTTCCATGCTGCTACTGTGGATGCTGATGGTGTTTGTTTAGTCATAGACTAAGATTAGATAATTAATCTGAGCGGAAAGCAAAAGTTGCACTTTCAGTGAATCTCAAAGACTTTCATATAAAATTCATTTGGCTTTTCTGTTAACAGGTAAAATAATCAGTGTCTATACTTTCATCTGACCTGGGCTAGCTCACTTCTCTTTAAGCAGCCTGGTGTTTCCCCAGTCCCAGGAGGTCACTGCATTGATATTGAATGTAGTCCTGACACCCAGTGGACGAGGCACAATACAGCCCAGAACTCCTGGACTCAAGTTATCCACCTACCTCAGCCTCCCAAGTAGCTGGTCATGCTAGCATAGGCTGCTGAGCCAGGAAATAAACTTGTGTCTGCAAGTTACAAATCCAGTTAAGTGTGGTGTTTTATTCTCTTATTTTATTCAAACTACCTTAGACTTCTGAAAGCTTATTTTTCTATTTAAAATGACAAAGGAAATGTGTACAATAAAAATCCACTAATAACTGCAATTATGCTTTAGGTATGAGCTGTTCATCCACTGTAATTTACAGGCAAAGGAACAGATTTAAGAGCAGGAGAAAAGCAAAGAGACCTGACTCAACCGAAATTTATTCTAAGATATAATGACATTAAATCATACGGCTCTACTAAGTAGACTCTCTGATGATTAAGTAAAGTTGTTCTTAACACAAATGAAGACCGTCTTTCTTTAATAATACACACGAGCAAGGTCATATACTGCCGGACCTTGTTGCCTTTTCCTCTTTCACGGTGTCTGATTTTTTAGTGTGATATATTCTTTGAGACATAACAAGATTTTAGTTGCCAGATTTGATGTATGAAGTAAGCAAATGACAATGGAAGGATGAGATTTTAAGGGTATGCTGTTAACATCTCACAATTTTATAAAGCTTTCTCTAAACCAGGATACCAGTAACGAAAGAATCGGGAGCCACTGTAAATACATGTCTTGGGGAAGAAAGGGTAGGATAACAGTAATTTACTTCCTGTTCTCATAACTTATAAAATCAGCCTCGCTTTTTTGTCAAGTGCTGCACTTCATTCTTGTCATACGAAGAGTATTCAGCTTGATATAATAAGGTTCAAGGCTATTTTCACCTCCGCATCGGCTGCTGGAAGAGTACTATTATGAAACTCAAGGTGAAAATTATCTTCTAATTTTCTGCCTCCTCTTTTGAGAGGTTTCAAGTCTTGGAGATGCTTTTGCTTTAGATTGGTTCTATCTAGAATGTCACCCGTTGTATTAAGAGTTGAAAGTCCCTCAACATCTTTTTGTCAGACAATAATAATAAAAGTGCTTATCTAACATGGCACAAAAGTATTCTTCTAGTATCGCTGCTAATGAAAATAAATTTACATAAAATGAAGAAAAATACAATTATAATAATTGCAGGGCCAGGAAGGGGCTCAGCAGGTGGTGGTGTTTACAGCCAAGCCTGATGACTTCAATTCCAGTTCCAGGCCCCACATGGTAAAAGGAGACAAAAACCTCCTATATGCCAACATCTAACCTCCATACATAGGACATGGAATGTATGCAAAGACATGCAAATAAAAAATGTGATAAAAAATCCTAAGAATTGTAAACATAGGGTAATTCAAAACACATATTTAGAGGAGAAAGTATTCCTAATGATAACTTCCTGTTGACTGGGTTTCCTGTCCTGCCTGGTTCCTGCAGTCGTTAAGTCCCAAAGAATCACACAGAGGTCTACATCAATTATCAACTGATTGGCCCAGTATCTCAGGCTCTTGTTAATTTTTATAACTTATATTAGCCCATAATTTTTGGCTATGTTGGCCATGTGACTTGGTACCTTTTTCAAAGAGACAGTCACATATTGCTTCCTCTGTTTCTGGGTAACAAGAGCAGACTGTGCTTTCCTATTTCCAGAATTCCCATGTTCTCATCTCCCCACCTCTACTTCCTACCTGGTTGTCCTGTCTTCTGCCTATACTTCCTGTCTGGCTACTGGCCAATCAGCGCTGTATTAAAATACATTGAAAAGATACAAACCATTCTCCCACAGCAACTTCCAACTCCCCAGAACCACCTACAGGGTTTGGACATATCTTACGTGTAGAAATAACATGAAATCTATATACAATTTATTCATTTGGGATTTAATAAGTATTTACTTTATTTGGTTGCATAATGTTTTTGTACTTTGCATTATTAAAGTAACTACAAATTTTTCAATCATGGCTTGAAGGACTTTGGGATGTACTTTCTTTTCCTTTTTTAACATCACATGTCTATTTTGTATTTCATTATTTAGTATGACATGTTCTATTGAGACTCACTGAAAAGTTGACTTCAGTTCATAGAAGAAATGCAGAATTCCTGAGTGCATGTAAAATGTGATTTTTATCACTTTAAAACTACAGAGAACCACAATTATTTTAAATTTAAAGATAAGTTTGGTTTTACATCATAGCCCTTTGAATTCTCATGCACATCAAGTGGACTAAATGAGCCCTGGAGGGTGGATTTAAAAATGGGGAGTGATATTCGGGGGGATAAAAAGGGAAGCTCACAGTATCTGTCTCCTTTCCTATGATTCTGACCCCCAGGCTCCTCTCACAGAACAACCGGTGCTTTTGAGGCACATATCAGTGTGTTGCTTATAATTGAAAAGCAGCAGTATTTTTTGTTCCTTACTTGAATATCCCTATTTGCACCAGGAATGGAAATTAATATAAAAATAAAACAAATGTAGTGGTTTTCTAAGCATACATTACACACACTTTAAAGGCATGTGCAATAGATTGCAGAAAAAGATACAGACGCACACACATATACATGCATATACTGTAGGGTATGGGTTGCTTTTATGAATCAGACAGGTTTGTCTTGGTAAATAAATGTGGCACAGTACTCCTGAGCTTAACAGAAATAAACCAGCCAATTGTTTACAAATAAAGTTGGGACACTTTCTCAAATAGCATGGAAGAGAATCTCAATAGTTAGTAATACACATTTATTGAAAAATTTTAAACAAGCATTATTTATTTGTTAAACTGTCAATATGTTTTATTAGTTTACTTTTAATTTATTTCTTGAAGACAGTGTCTCAAATAGCCTCAACTGGCCTCCAGCTTTTCTGTACAGTCTACACATCCATGAACTCCCTACTTTCCTGGCTTCAGTCTCTAAGTGCTGGAAACACGGGTTTGTGCCACTTCCCCCACATAACTAAACAAAAGTGTCTGTTAATAGCTAAATAAATACAGAAGCTTCACATGGTTATGAAACTCAAATAATCTAGGGAATGAGGAGACGACTCAGTGGCTAAGAACATTGACTGCTCTTCCAGAAGACTATGTTTGACTCTCAGCAAATATGTTGGTTTACAACTGCCTTAACTTCAATTTTGGGATATCTAATACCCTTGCTATCCTTCAGTGGCATTGTATACCTGCAGTGTACAGACAACACGGCTCCTAAACCTACGGCTAAAGGATGATAGCGGAAAAGTAGCAGAACAGTTGCAAGTTTCCAGAGTATCTTGCAAATCACCTGCCTACTCAATTTTCAGAATAAACTATATTTTTTAAATTTCAAACTTTTTAAAGTTCCTGCTACCCATAGTTCACGTCAAACACCAATTCAGTCTCGGTCACAGAATTATGTCACGTATATTATGGCACAAGATCCCCCTCACATTTTATCTTGCTGCCGATAAAGTTACAAAATATGTTTTTGTTTTTTAAATATTTATTTATTTATTATGTATACATAGTCTGTCTGTGTGTATGCCTGCAGGCCAGAAGAGGGCACCAGACCTCATTACAGATGGTTGTGAGCCACCATGTGTTTGCTGGGAATTGAACTCAGGACATTTGGAAGAGCAGGCAATGCTCTTAACCACTGAGTCATCTCTCCAGCCCCTACAAAATATGTTGAAAGGAATATTTTAATAGACTTTAATTTTAAATTCTGACACTAAATAAGCAACTTCCCTTGCGATGCCTGATTTTTAAGTCATCAAAAGACCATTTGTTAAAGTGGCATTTTAAGAGAGACTTGGGCCTTGCTGCTCATGTGTAGGTTGTTTGAGCCTTGCCTGATCTTGCAGATTTGGTTGGGCCTTGTAGTTGTCTGAAATATATATATAACACCTGCTTTTGTCCATTTCTAAAGTCCAAATTCTAGTTTAATAGAGTTTGGTTTCAGTTAAAAAAGTGTTCTGTTTTTAATTGTGAATGGTATTTTATTTTATCTTTGTTATTCTAGCAACTAAAAATATCACACTTTTTTGATAACACAGTTAATGAAAGAATCTGGGCTCTGTTATTCTAAGAGTGCTAACATAGACTGTTACCCTGTCCTCTTCTATATTCAAGGCATATGAAGACAATTTGTTTGTGGGATTTAACTACCATTTCAAAATATCTATTGTACTCATGTTACAAAAATAGAATTTTGCTATGTGATAATGTTCTTATACATTGTAAAGATTTGTCACTTATATTAGTTTAATAAGATGCTGATTGGCCAGGACTCAGGCAAGAAATATAGGCAGTGAAACCAGAGTAGAATTCTGGAAAGAGGAAAGGAGAGACACAGTCTTCAGCCAGACAGAGAAAACAAGATGAGAATGTTATCCTGAAAAAAGGTATCAAGTCACGTGGCTAAACATAGATAAGAATATGGGTTTATTTAAGTTGTAAGAGCTAGGTAATAGTAAGCCTGTGCTAAGGGGGCTGAAAGTTTATATTTTAACAAAGAGAGAGAAACTTGAAATATATTTTCTTTGAGTCTAAGAACTGCATACTATATTTTAATTCATTTTTAAATGAAACATTTGCTTTCACATCCATTTTTCATTTTTTTAATTCATTCCTACTTCTTTGCAATGTAACCAAGAAGTTGGAGAAACACACACACACACACACACTTAATTTCATATTTAACTTTAAATTTTGTGTAAAAATTATATAATTTTCCCACCTAGTGATTAAATAAAGAAATGAAGAATTTGAATGGCTGTGAATCTTTTTCTTCAACTTTCTTGACACTTTGGAGAATTTTTCACATTGTGTTCATCTGTTTCGTTTTTCCTTTTCCTTTTTACAGGAAAAAAAGTACTCTTGATTAACATCTTTATCTAAATCACTCACTCCTGTTTCTTCTCTCCAGTGCCTGTAATTGTGATTCACTCTTCATCACCATGTCGCCACACTTGTCAAATAATTCCCAGTCATGTCCCTGCTTGCCCCTTGTAGATTATGTTTGAGGAGTGTTAGTAAATCTGCAGTGCCGAGTAGTGATTCCTTTCCGTCACTCTCATTGTACGTTTGACATGTCGTGTAGATTTTACATCTGTAATTATCGCTGGAGAATCTCCACAATTCATTTTTATTTAGTTAATTCCTTTAACAAAAAAAAATCTTAACTTATCTTGTCATTATTGATTCTTTATAGTCCTCTGGCTTTTGTATTGGTGATGTATGTGTGTGTGTGTAACATAATATATTTAAATATTCATGGGTATTCTTATATTCCTTGTTATGTTTCTTTACTCAGTCTTGTTCTAGGCTCTAGCTGATATACCAGTATAATTTCTAATTGTCATCTTTCATTCTCAAATGTGTACTGCTTGATAGTACATGATCATTTTAAATGACAAATATGTTTTATAAAATCTGTTTTATAAAAGCTGAAGATGCCTTTTTTAGAGAACAAACCTTTATAAGCACACATGGCCCTGTGTGTAGCCACAGCATTTATGCTCTGGAGATTGTTAAATTAAACTTTAAAAATGATGCCTTATTGGAGAAAGTTCTTTGCTTATAAGCCTGATGATTGGAGTTTGATCTAGGAATTCCATACAACGGGAAGACATACCAAACTCTCTAAAGGTATACTGTGACCTCCATAGATTCACGAACACATACTTTTACCCAGGTCCGTGTGTGTGTGTGTGTGTGTGTGTGTGTGTGTGTGTGTGTGTGTGTGTATGCATGCACACATGTGCACGCACGTGCATAATTTTTAATTTAAAAATTATATAAACACTTAGCAAAATGTTTCAATGAAATTTCATTAGATGTAGGCTATATACACTACTATTTAAATTTAGAAATTATTGTCAAACATATTATTTATAGAAAAGTTAGAAGTTGAACCACATAATATACTTCAACTAACAAATACGATGAAAATTTTATGACCCTCATTAAATTTGGTTATCATTTAATTTCAATCTACAAGAGTGCTCCCCTCAAGCCCAAATGTTGATGCCATAAAACAGTAATGACTTAGAACATGCAAATTAAATGACTGACAAAATATAGCTCTACTACTCAACTTTTGCTTATTTTACAAGATTCTCTTTGATGTTTAAGGTATAGGCCAGTATTTAGTGAATTATTTCAAATAGATATATTAAAAAACTGTAATAAAATATAAAATTTGCCTAAGGTTCTGCATAAAAACTTTAAATATATTCATATTTCTTTTATGTTTATTTATTTTATTTTATGTTTATTTATTTTATTTTATGTTTATTTATTTTATTTTATGTATATTTATTTTATTATGTTTATGTAAAATATTCATCACATTTTTAGTCTGTGTGTGTTTGGGGGGAAATTTGGCAATGACCTGTATGTAGAGGTTGGAGAACAAATTGTGAAAATTGGTTTTCTCCTTCTGGCATGTGATTCATAAGAATGCAACTCAGTAGTCCAACTTAAGGCGAGTGTCTTTACCACAGAGCATTGATCTGGCCTCTTCATTCTTCTTCAAAGTATAATGAATGAAATAAAAGAAATCTACATAATGTGGATATTATTTCTTGAAGACCTAACTGTACATCATTCCTACATGTACTTCATGGACTGACAGTGCCAGGTATGAAAAATAAGAGAAGAATGCTTATGTAAGAAGTATCTACATGAGAGAACATTTCTGTGACTACTCACTTATTAGACTAGTGTATTTAATTTTTAAAAAAAAATAGCATTAAAGTCAGTTTGTTGCTGTACTGGGCACATCAATTATCTGCTGGGAACAGGTGTTTCACAGTTCTATCTTGATCGGCACAAAGAAGTAGTAGTTCTATCTTTGCAGACAATTCTCAGTGGTGTTGGCTCAGACACTGAAGATTCTAAATGTATAGCACAAAACTCCTACACATTAAAGATTATCAAATAGTTTCAGATAAATGATGCATATATATATCAAATTTTATCCTGCCATGTCACCATGAACTAAATCAAAGGCTTGAGTTTTTGGCAGTGTTTGAGACTAAATGTAACATAATCTTAACCTCCTTGCATCAATTCGGAAATTTGTCTGCGTCTATTTTTGACCATCCGTCAGTCCATTCCAGTTTTAGCCATTTATCATATTTAACACAGCCTCTTCAATAATTTTGATTGGATGCAGGGAAGAAAGACAGACAGAGGACTAAGGAGAGAGAAAGACGGGAGAGAGAAAGCACAGAAGCTGAGTGTTGTGCCATTTCATGCCTGCATTCCTGTCCACAGAACCTCTGTAAAGCAAAGCAGCCCTAAGATAAACTATACGCTTGAAGTGAGGAAAGGGAAAAATGCAAAGAACACATAATTCAATATCCCCCAAGAATAACCCTCACTCAGAGAAAACAAAAGGTGCTTTTTATTGTACCGATTTGTTTCACCAGATTCCAGAGCCATCTTATAAAGAAACATATTTCTTTAGAAACAATAAAAATAGCAATATTTGTGTCGCTCTAAATAATTTTTTCAGAGACATAAATAAAATGTGTCCTTGACTCTGTAATGAGCAAATAGTGAAAGTAACAAAGGCCAGAGCATAAAAACAGGTGTCTCTGCTTCTCATTCTTCATTCTAAAAGAACAGCACAGCAGTTGGAGTTTAACATGGTTCGTAGACTATATATATATATTTCCTTCATATTCTAAGGGAGAAAAGATCAGTCAAGGAAATAATTTTGCAAGTTGTACAGTAGCAAAAAAAGTCATATTAAAGGCAGTTGCGATTACTGTCTAATTCTGCAGCTCCTGGCAAGTACGTTATCTCTTTTTTAGCAAAACAGAATCAACGTTTCAATAAAATCAGATGATATGATGGTGGAAATGTTCTAATTTGCATATTAAGAGGATAAAAGTTGACACTGGAGAAATAGTTAGTAGTTTAGGGCATATTTTGCTCTGGCACAGGACCCACTGTTCAGTTCCTAACACTTACATCATTCAGCTCACAACCACTAGGTCTAGAAGATCTGATACCTGTTTCTGGCTTCTAAGGGTTTTGTGTGTGTGCTGGCCATGGAAAAGCGAGTCTTTAATCCCATCCCTTAGGAGACAGAGACAGGCAGATCTCTGTGAGTTCAATGTCTGATCTACAAAGGAAGTTTCAGGACAGACAGGACTGTTTCAGAGAGAAACTCTGTCTCAAAAAAAAAAATAAAATAAATTTTAGTAACATTCTGTAATTAGTCATCTGATTTGCTTTTATTTGTGCATATGTATGTTTAAATATGTACACATTTCAGCATACCTTACATAAGCAAGTTTGATTATCTTAAATGAAATAACTATAGTGAGGGTTCTTGGCACCACTCAGGGCTTAATAACACAGACATCCAGTAGAATATTTTCACCAAAGGAAAAACGACTGTTGGAACTAACAAGTTCCATTTGGGAAGGAAGACAGGTTTGAGAAATCAGGCAAATGATTTTTTATAGAAGTCTCTATTTTTATCTGTATGAAGAGTACTCACAAGGCACTCTCAGAATATCCGTTATTACTCGGTATGGTTTTCAGGGTATTTGGAAAATGCCTTCAGATAAGGAGTCTTCTCAAGGTATGCATTCTGGCATGGTACCCAGACAAAATGTGCTTGAAATACACAAGGGATAAAATGTTTTCACTTGACTAAACATTATGAACAAGGCATACATAGAAAGAGACTGAGAAAGCGTCAGTGTACTTGAAAATGTCTATTTCAAGTGTTAGAAGTTAGAAATATCAAGAAAAAGCAACTAAACACAGAATAATAGAACATCAGATACAGCTGCCAAGCATGGGGAACAGGGGTGATTTTATGGATCCACAGACTCAGATACAACCGTATACATAGTTCTGATTTTGCCTAAGTGTTTGTTTTGCTTTATTTCTTTTTGGGGGAACACTTATTTTAAAATGACAATTTCTTTTCTGGGGAATCTTCTTCTACACTGGCAATACAAGCAAAAACAATTTATTAAATGGATATATTTAATGACACATCTCTCTATTTTACTTATAAGCAATTCCCGGAACAACTGTTTTCTGTTTTAGCCAACCATATATTGCTTTTGAAATTTGTGGAACCAATCACGTTTTCACTGATTCCACAGTAGCAATGATTCTCCAATGTGTTGCATGTGTAAAATTCATTAGCGTGACAAACACAAGTAAATAATAAGTATTTCGACTTGAGAACACTGATGTTCTCTTATACTGTTCTCGGTAGTCCACATGACGCTGTCATTGCTTTCATGTCTCTGTGGTCAGCTGTAGATCATTGTGTTTGATGAGCCCAGCCTAAGATTTGTCTTGATATTATGTATGTCACTATATATGTGTGTAAATGCATATACAATACATACATGCATGCATATACATGTATATTACTTTACATGGGTGACATTAAGTAAATAAATCAGTCCTTGGTTATTTGTGTCTTATAATGTGACTAAGAGTGTGTGACATTAAATGAACAGATTAGTCGACGCAGATTTCAGTTTCTACAACTATTAAATTAAAATATAAAGGCTGAAAGAAAGTGATATGAGAAGTAAATGACAGGAAGTATAAATTTTTAAATGATCAAAAATGGAAGAAAATTTTGTATCCTTTTATAATCTTTCTGAGAACAGAGATATATTGAATATCTTCTATATAGAGCACATAGAGCAGTGAACTAATAAATAAAATACTGAAAATTGGTAAATAAAATTTAATAAGCAAATTGAGAGGCATAATATACTAAAATATTTTTTCTTCAAATTTCAAAAGCAAATTTTTAATTCTTCCTATTTTATCTACCATGGAAGGAATATGCTAACAAAAACTTAAAGTTCAGAAACTAAAAGTGCTAATTTCCATATGTAAATAATGATAGAAAACATGTATTAAAAGTACTTGAAAATTATTTTAAGTTAAAATAATAATACATTAGTATATATAGAAAGGGTATATTGCCACAAGAATATATGTATTAATATATTACATTATATTATATTATATTATAATGTTAGAATACATTAACTAATTAAAAGACGAAACTGTGGTTTCTGTGATACACAAAGATTACCCAGTTATATGGACTGGAGAAATGGCTCAGCAGTCAAGAACACTGGCTCCTGTTTCAGAGAACCTGAGTTTGGTTCCCGGTACCCATGTCAGACAGTTCTCTACTGCTTATCTGTCTAACTTTAGGCAAACCTAGACCCTGTTCTGGCATTCAAGAGCATCCAAACTCATGTGCACATACTCACAAACATATACACCACCACACATAATTAAAAATAAAATAAATATTTAAATTAAGAAAAAACTAAGTTAATAAAGTGTTCTGCAATTTTGAGGATTATAGTACTATAATGAAATAAGAAGAAAAATGGATCAGGAAGGATTAAATGGGATAAAAATATGAGCATTTCTGCGTATTTATCATAATATTATTCTTGGGAATTCATAACCCTTACAGCAATGTAAACAATTTGCAAGGATATTTAAGTTTTATTATTTAATTAACAGAATTGTCTCCATTGTAATTTTACATATAACAATAGAAAATGCTTCAAGCTGTAAATAGCAGTTTATAGGCCCACTTATATAGATTGATTTGACTTTTCCAACAGTCTATTTCATAGATAGAAGTGACTCTACACATACATGCATCTAGAATTTGTTATTTGGAAGCATGCCCAGCGTCATTATTTGTAGAGTTTTACCCAGACCACTGAATTTTAAACGATTGTGCAAATGCTTTTATTTGACTTTAGTGCATGTTCCCTGAAGATTCTTTCATGTATAATGAGTCGCATTAGGTTGCGCTGGGAAATCCCAAGCTGCACAAGTATAAATTTAAAAATTACATCGACACATCTTAGACCACGGCGTGTCTCCACGGTTTCAAAAGTATTTGCTAATTGGCTTTATTCTCTTCTCTATTAAAATACAGATGTGAAACACTGCTCATAAATGAAAACAGAGTTTATGATTACGTTATCACTAGACCATTTTTTAAATGAAAAAAACCTTGCCTATCTTAGTGAAATTGTGAGCGTGGATTTTGTTTTTCCTGTCCACCTGTCTCTTTTTCCCATCTTTATAAATTCCAAGCAAGGTAGATTGTTCATGTATAAAACTTTAAGACTGTCTTTATTTTCGGACTTGAGATTCTGCTATCAGAGTTAGCATTTCATGGGCTCCATTCCCCCCTCCCGGGCTCCAGTTCCCCTAGGCATGTGGTTCAAGCTAAAGGGCCCTTTCTATTTCTGATAATATCAAAATGCAGAATGCCCACATACTTTAAAGCAAGCGGATCTCTGTGAAGTTTCACCTTGACAGCCCACTTCATGTATTTCTCCCCTCACCAATGGTTAAAATTCAGACTGTCAGAGTAATCCCTCATTGTATTCTGACACACAACATGTTGATTTTTCTGCTTCACTAGCAAATGAAAATGAAATTACCCACTGGGTTTCCCAGTCGGAATAGCATTCTGTCATTCCTGACACCCTGAATTCTGTCTTCCTGGTGCAAAGAACTGTAGGGCTTTTCTGTCTTAGCTTCCACCCCGCATACAAAGTAGCTTGAAATGAAAACCAAAATTCTTCACTTTATTTTAGTTGACTGCTTGACTTAGGTTCACATTTCAGATAAGACAGCAAGGAAATACAGTGGCATCCGGGTTATTCAGTTATTCACCATTTAAAGGGGAAGCAAAGTTAAGGCAAGAAAGGTAGCAGGTAGCAATTTACCATCTCCTGCAAGTAGGAGATGGTTAGATTATTGCCAGAGCATCACCACAAGCAATACTTTCCTGTTCATGCCTTAACTCTGTGCTTGGAAACCATATATTTATACTTGAGAAATATATGACTACATTTCACAGTACCAAACTAAGACAATGGAAAAAATTTATAGTCTTTTATGCGTGGAATTATTATAACACAACCATTTGGAAAGTGCAGCTTGGCTTATTTACCTAACTGGCAAATTACACACACACACACACACACACAAAGGAACTTTATGAAAACTAGCAAACTGTATCCGCAAGTTGTGTCGTTTTCTTGCATGAACTACTTGGGAAATTCCCACTCTCTGAAGTGCAGAAATGTAGAATTCTCTCTGAGTCTTTTTTTAAAAAGTGTAGAAGTGTAGAATTATCTCTCAGACTTTTTTTTAAAACGGCTTTAAAAGTATCTGTCTTCAATAAGCAGTTGGCTCCTCTTGTCCCTGACAGTTTCCGTGAAAACTCATGTCAACAGCCAGCTTACCCCTTGTGAGGAGGGCTTTTGCTTTTCCATCCAACTTTACTGCGGGGGAAAAAGCATTTCAGGAGCTGCTAGGAGAAGAAAAAGGGGAGCCATGTTTTGGAACTCTGCTGGCAGATTCCTGCTCAGCCATCCTCTCCCCTCCTTTCTCTTGTGCTCTCAAGCATGCTTTTCTTTAAGAACGATTTCATAGCTTCTGTTTTGTGACTTTCCAGCTGCATCCTGTCACCCTGCTTTCTGTTTCCACATCTGAGGGCCATTCTAAAATTCTTATTGGTGGACTTTAGACAACGCTTTTCTCTTTCTATTTAACTGTCCCCCTGTAACTGAACCGAAACACTACTTTCCCAAAACTTAATACATGGTACTACTACAGAAAACAGAATGCTTACACATTATGAATTATTACAGTTTAATATGCCTTCCCTCCCCATCAACAACACTACGTCTAATGTCTAGACTAATTCACCTATATTTACCTAATCTGGCTCTTGACTCATTTCCAGACCTATCTACTGGAATTCTCTCCCACATACATTAAATCAAATGATTTATATTGAGCTAGTTATAGATTCACATGGAAATATAAGAAGTGATATATAAAGAAAGCTATGAATGGTGGCTCACCCCTCCAATCCCAACACTAGGAACACTAAAGCAGACAGATGGGGCAAGCCTGAGATAAATAGTAGGTTCCCGGTAGCCAGAGCTCTATCCCCCTACCCTATCTCAACTCAAGATATTAACCTCCCCTAAAGAAAAAGAAAAGGAAGGGGTGCAGTGTTCCTTATGGCCTTCATCTAATTTCTGCAACAGTAACATTTTGCTTCTTGGTTCAGTATGGCAAGCTAAATATTAATACTTTTGAGAGAAGATTAACTGTACACAGAGACCCAACATGAATATATGTGGATCTGTCTCATCGAGTAGAAGCCCAAGCTATTTAAAAGGCAGAATATGGGCTGGGGAGGAGGGTCACCCGATGTTAAAACATGAAGACCTGGATTGAGACCTGGGTTTGGATCCTAGGACAATTGTGAAGAAAGTCGCCTGACTCTGAATCCTATAGCTAGGGATAGCATGCTGACAAGTTGCTCCCTGAACTCAGAGAGCTAAGTGGATTTTGGTGGGTAAGGATGTCGGGAGGGTCTGAGAAGAGTTAGCAAAACAATAACAATAATCAGAATATATTGCATGAAAAAAATTATTTACAATAAAAAAGAAAAAATTGCTACCAATGCTCACAACCTTCATACAACTCATGTACATCAAATTCCAGACAAAAACTAAACATCTAAGTATTTTAATTCCATGAATAAGTCACAATCAACAACTGGCAGGCTCCAGACAATACACTGGTGAAGATAAGATCAGCTTCCAAAAAGGACTAAAGCTCTACTTCATGGTCTTGCAAATGGAACTGTTGATCTTCACTTATGACTCTTATGTCTGCACCCTCTGCTCTTTCTTCCAGCTTGATACAGGTGGTTTCCTCTGAACCAGGGTCATCCTCTGTCTAAACAAGAGTTATCTGTGATTCCATGGTTCCTCTGAACCAGAGACATCTGTGATTGTGTGGTTCCTCTGAACCAGGGTCGTCTGTGGTTCCGTGGTTGTCCTGAACCAGGGTCACTTGTGCTTTAGCAATCTTTGTATATAATATTGACAAATACACTAAGAAAGAAACTAGGCAAACAATCCCATTTTATTTGTCTCAATAAACACAATACCCTGGGGAAAAAATCTCACTGAATATTTGAAGGACCTCTACAATAAAAATGAAGAAAACTGTGAATAAAAATTGCAGAATATATTGGAGAGTGGAAAGACCTCTGATGCTCATATCTCGGTAAAATTCTGAAAATGATCCTCCAGCCAAAAGCTAATTTCAGATTGAATTCAATTCCAATCAAAATACTCATGTCATTATTCACAGCAACACAATTTAAATATTTGTATGGAAACACAAAAGACCCCCAGATAGCCAGTGCAATTGTAAGGAAAAAGAATAATGCTAGACTCTACCAACTCTCAAATCACATTCACAGAACCATATAAATTAAAAAGTCACTGTTTGGGCATAATAAATGGACATGCAGATTAGAGGAACAGAACAGAAGAGCAGAAATGATGCCCACACACTAGCAGCAACCTGATTAGTTTTTATAAATATTCCAAAATATACACTGGCAGGGAAAAAAAACATCTTCAACAATTGGTATGAGGAAAATCTGGGTATTTTCATATAAAAAAAATGAAGCATAACCCTATCTCTCACCCTACACAAAAAGCAACTTCAAATGGACCAAAGACATCAATGCAAAACCTGAAACAAGGAAAGTAATAGAAGACACACTAGGGAATAAGCTACAGCTATGTGTTATAAGCATAAGTAAGGACTTTCCCAATAGAACTCTGGGGGATCAGGACAAAGCCAACTGACTAATGAGAATCTCGTGGACATAAATATTTCCATACAACAAAAGAAGCACTGAATCAAGTGAAGAAGCATCCTGAAGGAGGGGAGAATATCTTTTCCAGCCGTGTATCTAACAGGGGACTAAGATCTAACTAGAATTCATAAAGAACTTAAACACAACATCAAGATTAGCAACAAATCAAGCAAACCGATTTGCAAATGAGCTATTTGAGCTGGTTTCACTTCTACCTCACCCCAGTCAGACTGTCATCAGTGAAAACTCAAAAAATGAAAAAAGTCTCCTTAGGACGTAGAGAAAGAGAAATATTTATTCAGTGTTCGACATCGAGAAATACCCTTAGGCAGGAACTGTCTTGAGGGAGGGTGAATGTAGATCATAAATAACGCGGAAGTAGAGATAAGAAATACCGGGAGTGGAACAGTTTAATAATTGTATGGGAAAAAGGAAAATGAGGGGATGAAGGCAGTATCAAGCAAGTGAAGGAGATATGAATAAAACTCTACAAACTCGTAACAATGATTATAAAAACACAACTAAGATCTTCATTACTGTCTTTTTCTCAAAGGGAAAACATGAGGGAAATGTCAAAAGGTGGTAGATATTAATATCAGCACTCACTACAGTCAGTAGCCAGATATAATACAAAGCCTTAGAGATGTTAGTAAATTATGAAGGTGATCTGCCAGAAACTCAAAGTTGACTGCAGGAGACAGGCAGATCATCCTTCAGCTGTCTAAGAGTGGTGATCCACTAAACTGAATGGATGGTCGAAGGTGAACTGGATCTACTGAGGATAACCTCACAGAGGTAGAGAAGAGAGTGGGTTCGAGAGAGGAAGAGTGAAGTTCTGATTATCCACAACCAACTGTCATAGTAGATGATTTATCATTTACTCCGATACGTGGCCCCAAAAGATTAAGCTTAGGCACAATTATCTTATTCAGACTTCAACCAGGTTGCCATAAAAACATATGTGAGTCACATACGTTCCGCACTATGGCTCAAATTAGATGTTTAAAACCAGCTATATGCACTATGTCAGAAATAAGCGCCTTAGGTAATTTTGAATATGTGTGCCTCAAATGTCATATAAGGGAAGAAGAGCCAAATGCTTATTTCTTTCACATGGTAGAAGTGTCCAGGAGCAGGAAAATATCTCAAAGAGATTCTGTAAATGTAGATAGCAGCCCAAAGAAACCTACTAGAGCAGCACACAATAATACAGAATTCTCCTTTATCCTCACGTCATCTAGTTCTGCAAGAACAATCAGCACATATATGTGCAAATGGCCAATATACTTATTTTCAGCTAAACTTTACACAGTTAAAAATCAAATTTTCCACTCTAGCAGTGCAAATGGTGGGGCTTTTATCACTCCTTGGCAACGAACGTGATTAGATGCAAGGAGCATACAAATCAAATAGTGTTCGTATTTCCCTCAATTTGTCTTTTTATTAGTAGCCTCGATTTAGTGATGAAGATTATCAGTGACTGGCTCTGCATCCTTTAATCACCATCCGAGGAAAATAAGTGTTTTATGTGCTAATTTTCCTGTCATTACCTAGGAATCTTTCTCAGCTCTAAGCTCCTTCTTGCTACGGTTTGAATCAATGTTATTGCTAAGTAACAAAGTCTCCTTCAGTCTATAAAGAGTTCTTTGGAAAATAAGAACACAGAAACCACAAAGAATATTTTGAACATTTAAATCTCTTTCAGCCTAAAAGTCTGGTTTTTCTGATGTATGGGGAGAAAGAAGAAAATAATCATAATTTAAAGAGAAATTTGCCTTGTTTTTTGAATGCTGGAAGTTATGCAGTTGAAGAGAAACTAAATACAGTGTGATGAATTCACTCTAGTGGGCAAAGAGTTTAAATAAAAATTGAGAGTGTCTTCCACAATATCTCCTCACTACATACCATGCAGTTAGAAGGGTGTTTGACTTAATTATATTCCCAGAAAACACGGTTTTAGCATTCTTGCAGAATAACATAAAACTCCGTGACTTCTAAGGCTACAGAACGTATATGCTATTTACCCTTCTTACTCTGCCAGTCTGATTTTCTGTATCGGCCTGTGATTTCATTAAAACCTAACAGAAATGGTAATGAGTCCTATTATCTGTACCTCCTCCTCCCCCATTGTCAAGGAAAGGCTTACATGGAAAGTAAACATTTAGTGGTTTGTTTCTTTCTCCAAGAAAATAAACACTAGATCAGATACCAACACAGAAAGTGTTATGCACATGAGTTTGTCACGAGGGAACATGTCTTTCCCTCTAGACTGAGATAGGGTTCATTTGGTGTGGAGTTTGTTGCTTTAGGAGATGGTCATAGCTAAGAAATTTCTCAAGGAAAAGGACATTGAGGAAGAGTCCTGAATAATTAATAAACCTGCATACTTTCAAAGCGGGGTGAATACACATACTGAGAGCAGAGAGTGAAGAATCAAGTTGTCTAAGAAAATAACCTACTAAGTGCCAGGCAGGCAAACAAGTTGGAGTTGAGAGAAATTTCTACCCTTGAACAGGGAAGTAGTTTGTGCAAGTGCTGGGGTCAAAATCAATATTCAGACACCTATTTTGGTGGTATACAAAATGGTATTTGGTTTTTGCTGGGATACCCTCAACAAATGTGTGTTGAATCTCATAGGACTTTCATGGTAGCGGTAATAATTAATCCACAAATTATCTGGCTGTTCTTCAGTTACCTCAGAAGCACAACAGGGAGAGAAGACCTGATTTCTAGAGATGGTCTGGAAGACACAGGCCCTGAGCAGTATGAAGAAGAGGATTAAGTATCTCTAACATTGAAAGAGGTGTTCTGTGGGTAAAAATGTCAAGATAAGACTCATGTAGGGAAGATACTAAAACTGTTCACTTATACAGAATTTAACTGGACAGACTGACAGTTATTGCAGTAACTGTGTTCTAGCATCACTGTGAACACACCACTGTTATGGAGCTTCTGGAAGAATTACATAGTTAGATCCCTAGGAGAGTCTCAGACAAGCCTTTCAAGTGCTTTAACCTGAGTGTAAAAGAGAGGAAGCCTCCTTTCTCAGAGTTTCAAATCCCCCTCCTTGTTAGCTACAGCACTTATTTTCCAAGAAGACAGTATTTGTCTAACAACCCTCAAATACTCTCTGAGAAAAGAGCTCATTTTAAGTTCATCACCTCATTCTTTCACTCTGTGAATTATTGCTAAGTGACATATTCGCTAATATTTAATTTTCAAATATTACTTAACAGCAATTTTATGCCAGGCAATGAATTAGGCCTATAAATACAAAAATAAAACCCCGTGAAAATATACTTTTCATGAGCATATGTATGGCATCCATTGAGATGTCATGTGATATACCTGCACTGTAAAATGAGTCAATCAAGCGATTTATCCAGCATCATCCCTACTTATGACATAGATTGGTTTTGCTAATAGAGAATTTGTTTCTTTGTAGTGAGAGACTAAGTATACTTTTCTAGCAATTTTGAAACTTTCATCATCATTAACTATAACCCTCATGTTGTACAACACATAGCTAATATATACTTCCCTTGACATGCTATATCCATTTTGATTAGCATGTTTCCTTTATGTCTCCCTGACATCTAAGAGTGAGGCGGGGCGGCCCGAGACAGAGGGAGGACAGACTTGTGGATTATATTAAGGCTGTCTAGTAACAACAGAGAATCTGAGATATTTCATTCTCCACATGCTGATAATGTGATCACAGTTCTTAGAGGCATGTATTTGAAAGCCCAAGGCCGCAGTGGCTCCTTTCCAAAGTCGTGGCCATATTGGAAAGCCTGATTCTGCTTCTTGCATCACAGAATCCAGATTTAAATAGCATGACTCGCTTTTATAATATGAAACTGAGTTGAATTTGTGATATGCTTTTGTTTATTCATGTACCTGGTAGAATGATGCCCGGCAATGACTTACTTTAGGAGTGGCAGAAGCACCTAAAGCCACCAGACCGCATCAATGGAAAGGCAGTTTCACTGAATCATCGTCGAGTTTTCTCTTATTCTTTTTTTTTTTTGCTATCCATATTGTTTCAGCATATGAATGTAAATACATCGTTGGCAGTTTTCCATCCCCGAGTGGTCTTTAGTGGTTCTAAAATTTAATTCAATTTAGAATGTAAATCCCTCATTGGGGAGTTCAGAAACTTCTTAGGCTTAAAAGCACATGTGATCAGGAAGCAGAAAAGACAAACCATTTATTTAATAACCTTACTTTAGATTGCTCTCTAAATGTAAGAAGAATGGCATTGCCAGGAAGCTTAGACAACTGCATCCTTATTATGGAACCGCATATTCTGTACTGAGAAAAGCCTACAGGAGAAAAGAGTAGGGAGAATAATCTGATGTCTTGTTAAGAAACAGCTTTAGGTCTTCAGTAAATGTTGACTCAGGGTCAACACAGCTTCTGGCATCACAGGTCAAGAGTGATTAAATCTGATAGAATGAAGGTTAGCCTTATGAAAACGTGGATGGCATCAGACACCAAGTGAGCACATCTATTAGGGCTGAAGATAGAGAGCCAGCTGAAGAAGCTCAAGCCTTGAACTCCCTCCTTCGTGCTCATTCTGGGTTCCAGCCTTTGTTAGCCTGATTGCAAGATGCAGTCTTACCTAGTCGCCAAAAGGTGTCTTGTCATCTTACCCTATGAAAACAGAAAGAGCATCCATGCTGAGAGGCAGAAGTGTGCTAGCTGAGAGGAACTTTTATTAGAATGTATAATGGTTCATTAAATAAATTACGAAAACCTGTTACCTTCCTACTGAAGAATGTTCTTAGTATCTATTCATCTAGGCAAATATATGGGCATAAGAAGTGTAGTTTGACGTGTGCCTCTAGAGTAATTCTGCAATAGGCAGTGGACTGGCTGCTGAAATGACTCAGTGGGCAAGTACAAGGGCCACACAAACCTCATGATCTAGATTTTTGTCCCTAGATTTCACGACTGGAGAGAACCAACCCCCAGATTTTGCTCTCTAACTTTCATGTGCACGACACCTCCATGCCCATGCTTACACACATACATCTTGCGCACACATAGAGTCCCATAACATTTTAAAAGGCATTGCACGTTGTACTCTTTCTGCACGTGATCTTTTATCAGGCTGAAATTGCACATGGTAGATCAACGAGGAAGGACAGATTTTGTCTGCAGGCTGGAAGTTGAGCCATCTCTCTGTTCTCAAAACAGACACGGGAAAAATTCATATCTAGGCTTCAAGTAGCATTCATTTAATAAAAAATAGTAAATTGCCAAAGCTGTACACAAATTATACATATCTGTGATATTGCAGGCATTCTTGTATTCCATAACACTTGAGAAATTCTGCAACGAAGTGAGATTTTTATGAAAAAGTGTGTCATTTTCTCTCATGAAAATGAAGTTTCTAAAAAAATAAATAAATGAGCACAGTCTCTGTTCAGTTTCTGTGCTTTAATAATCATGATAAACAATGGGCAGGAGAATTATTTTGAAAAAATTGATTTTCTGAGATTATGAAATATTTTAAAACTTAAGTATTGATAATGTATACATTGATTGAAGCAGTTCCTTAGAGACAATATTTATCCTGAACCAAGAAAACACCAAATGGCTATAAAATACAAAATAAAGCATATAATTATAAATATTTTCAGTGATCTGTGCCAATAAATTTTTATTTTATTTTATTTTTGGTTTTTCAAGACAGGGTTTCTCTGTAGCTTTGGAACCTGTCCTAGAACTAGCTCTTATAGACCAAGCTGGGCTCAAACTCAGAGAGATCTGCCTGCCTCTGCCCCCTGAGTGCTGGAATTAAAGTTGTATACCACCACCACCCAGCTGAGAATTAATGTTTTATCAGAGAATCTATATTAAAAGAATTTGTCATTGGTCATTAACAAAGTAAGTGAAACATTACACACTTATTATGAACTGAAAATAGTCAAAACATTTTATAATTAACCATTCAAGAATCAAACAAAGCTCAATGTTTACAGCATTGAAAGGGTGCTATCAAAACACACAGATGATAAGACAGTAAAACTAAAATGATCTTAAAGAAAAAGTCATGAGAATAGAGAAGAGCTTAAAAGGAAAAAGGCTTCCCAGTAGTTAATATACCTAAGACATTGTTTGCACATTTTAATTGTTCGAAATGCATTCATACGTTACAAACATAGAACACCCATTTTAAATACTCAGTAATGTGAGGAGAAAAAAAGATACATTTTACTTCAGCATCCTTGAAACATAAGCAAGATGGTGATAACTGGGACATGGTACAAACGGATGAACATGTGAAGCAGGTAAGGATGAAAGAGCACCATCAAAGCACAATAAATAACACATGGAAAGTGGTCGGCAGAGCAGCTGATTTCCCAAGCTCCTGGACCATTATGTCCCAGGCTCTTAACATCTTGGGACACTTGGGGAGCACATTCACACTCCCCGACCTCGTCAGTGGATGCTTCTCTACCATGTTTTGATGTATGTCAGGATGTTCACCTGTCTCTCATAATCAGCCAACTTCAAGGTGCTGCCTGTGCTTCATTTGGCTCACGCTTTGACAAATTACAGGCAAATGTGTTCCAAGATTCTGAAAGGTTTCCTTGAACTTCTTGAAACTAACCCACTGTGGTCTAATTGGTTTAAGCTTTCTTTTTTAATTGAACAACAACCATAACAACAGATGAAAATCTAATGAGGCACAGCTTGGAGGTATTCTATTAACAAGGGAGGAAAGTGCCTCGATTTTTTTTTCCCTAAAAGAAACTTTAGGAATTTTATAATCCTAAATTGATCAACAGAGTCCTTTTATCTGGAAACAAAATTCTCGCAAATTGTAAGGCAGCGGGAGTCTAAGAAAATGTTGTACCTATAAAATTGAGTGGAGTCCAACAGCTTGAAGTTTTACTTAATTTGAAAGTGTTTATAAATTTTCATACTAGAATTCCTTTATTAGCCTTTAATTTTCAGTTTTCTACTTCCTGTCGATATTTTATTACCAGAGATCCCAGCCTAGATGACAGGGAAATCTAATTAGAATGTACCACATTTATTAGCAACGTTTACTGGCTGAAGCTGATCATGCCTCCATGAATAGACATGGGCTTAACTCTGAGACAATTTGAAAATTCCTTCCAGGCAAGTCATAAGGTGTGACCAAGTTTAGGCAGAAAAAAAAATCGGGTATGGTGCTCTGAAATGTCTTGACTTTAGAGATAATAAAGATTGTTTTGGCTAGCAAGTCTGTGTAATGGGATATTCATATTAGATAAAACTTTCTGACTAAATCAAGAAAAACTCATGAGTGTGATTTTCATATATTAGTTTTTAAAGATAAAGTGAATCAAGTTGGTAATAGAGCCATGTCTGAGAAGTTAAAAGCAGATAGTTCTGGGTAGACTTCTAAGTCTATCTGCTGCCTCCACACAGATTTCGCCACAAAGACAGAGAAGGTACAGAATAGCATTTTCTGCAAAATTAGAACTAAGCAACTTGCTTTATGTTTTTATTGATATTTATTGAGCTCTACATTTTTCTCTGCTCCCCTCCCTGCCTCTCTCCTCCCCCCCCCCTTCAATCCTCTCCCAAGGTCCACATGCTCCCAATTTACTCAGGAGATCTTGCCTTTTTCTACTTTCTACTTCCCATGTAGATTATATCTATGTAAGTTTCTCTTAGTGTCCGCATTGTTGTCTAAGTACTCTGGGCTTGTGGTTTGTAGGCTGGCTTTCTTTGCTTTATGTTTAAAAACCACCTATGAGTTAGTACATGTGATAATTGTCTTTCTGTGTCTGGGTTACCTCTCACATCTTGATTTAACCCCTTTCTATTAATCTGTGTATCACCACAAGGTCGTGGCCTACCAGTAAAGGACCAGTATGTCTATCTCTGGCGGCAGACCCATGGCATCTTCTTGACTCTGCTTTCTTCCTCCCAGAATTCAGTTCTGTCTTCTCTGCCTACCTAAGTTCTGCCCTATGAAGGGCCCAAAGCAGTTTCTTTATTTACCAATACAAGCAATACATAGAAAGAAGGAGCTCCTACACCAAAGATTTGTCTATTTTGTTGATTTTCTTGAAGAACCAACTCTTTGTCTCATTGATTTTTTAAGTTTTCTTTGTTTCTATTTTGTTGATTTCAGCTTTCAGTTTGATTGTTTTCTACCATCTAGTTCTCTTGGGTGAGTTTGCTTCTTATTTTTTTTAAAGTTTCAAATGTTCTGTTAATTTGCTAGCATGGGATTTTTCCAGCTTCTTTATGTAGTCATTTAGTGCTATGAACTTTCCTCTTAACACTGCTTTCATTGCATCCCATGATACAATATTAACTCAAAAAAAATCAGTATCCCTTCTTTACACAGATGATAAATGGGCTAAGAAAGAAATCAGAGAAACATCACTCCTCACAATATCCACAAATAGCATAAAATATCTCAGAGTAACTCTAACCAAACAAGTGGAAGACTTGTATGACAAGAACTTTAAATCTTTGAAGAAAGAAATTAAAGAAGGCACCAGAAAGTAGAAAGATCTTCCATGCTCTTGGTTAGGTAGGATTAACATAGTAATTCTTACCCAAAACAATCTTACCAAATGGCAATCTTACCAAAAACAATCTACAGATTCAGTGCAATGCCCATCAAAACCCCAGCAAAGTTTTTCACAAATCTTGAAAGAAAGGTACTCAACTTCATACAGAAAAGCAAAAGTCATAGGATAGCCAAAACAATCCTCTGCAACAAAATAACTTCTGGAGGCATCACAATCCCTGATTTTAAACTCTACTACAGAGCTACAGTACTGAAAACAGCCTGGTATTGACATAAAAACAGACAGGAGGACCAATGGAACCGAATTGAAGACCTGGATATTAATCCACACACCTTAGAACACCTAATTTTTGACAAGCAAAAAGTATCAAATGAAAAATGTGGCGGACTTCTTGACCAGTGACGGAAGAACGACCACCACACCAGGATTCCACTCAGATCACGCTTTACTGGAGTGCCCTTGATTGATGGGGGGGGGCAGGGAACGAGAGGGCAGGAAGACGAGGGACAGGGAGCGGCGGGGCGAGACAGCAGGAAGCGAAGGGGGAGCAGAAAGCAAAGGGAGAGCAGGAAGGGAAGGGAAGGGGCGCACTTAGGTAGCCGCTTAAATAGGGAATTGGCACACGGGTCGCCCTGTGATTGGCTGCCACCAACAGCTGACACCAGACCGCATCGGGATAGGCTCAAGAATCTACATCCACTGCGCATGCGGGAAGCGGGGACAGGCAGCTCTCAAAGGAATAGCCAAATATGGAGTTGTTTGTAACCAACAAGACAGGATGTCGGCGCCATCTTGTAATGGCGATCCTGTCCGGCTCACTACAGAAAAAGAGAAAACATATTTAACAAATGGTGCTGGCATAACTGGACATCAACATGTAGAAGAATGAAAATAGATCCATATCAATCACCATGCACAAAACCAAGTCCATGTGGATCAAAGACCTCAACATAAAGCCAACCACACTGAACCTCATAGAAGAGAAAGTGGGAAGTATACTTGAATGCATTGGCACAGGAGACCACTCCCTAAATATGACCCCAGTAGCACAGACACTGAGAGAAACAATTAATAAATGGGACCCCCTGGAACTGTAAAGCTTTTATAAAAAAAAATTACATGGTCAACAAGACAAAAATGGCAGCCTACAGGGAAAACAAGGGGGCGGGGAAATGTGGTAATATTTTGTCTGCACTCTAGCACATAAAGCTTGCCTGAAAATCAGACTGTGACTTAGCCACTAGTTATCCATAGAGGTCTGGAGGTTTGTACAGACAGAGTGGAAGTGATATGGCTGGGTGGAGAGAGGAATATAAGGTGGGAAGAGACAGGAGCTTAGCCACTTTTCAGATGAGGAATGGGCAAGCTAAGATTTGGCTCTGGTTTGATCCTTTGTCTCTCTGATCTTCCAGTGTTTACTCTGATGTCTGGGTCTGGGTTTTTATTTTTAAAACAAATTAGAACTCATGCAACAAAGAAAGGAACTCATTCAACAACCAGGATAAGTAAAGTTAATTTATATTTTTAAAAATCATTTTTTGGCTAAAAGGATTGATATATGAATAACCAAATATCTTAGGTTTGCCAGCCTTGTGGATGGGCTCAGATTTAATTATGTGTAATGAATTAAAAGATTACTCAAAAATCTTTCTCCGAATGCACTGGATAATATATAAGAGCTGCAAGTAACCATCCTTCCTAAATTCATGAATCAATAATTCAATGTGGAAGAAAAACTGGAGAGGGCAGGCAGTTGCCCACATTCAGAAAAAGACACTGATGATTGTACTGAGTAAAAATGTATGAAGAACTCCTGTTCATTTTCTTCACATAATTTTGAAGAATAAGAAAATATACTGCAGGAGTAAAATTTTTACTTCAATAATTTTCATGTAACCTTAATGGCTTCTATATGGGTAACTAGGCAGGTGAATCTGCTTAAAATATTAGACTATGGAAAGATTTTATGAGCAGCTACCTTTTGAACAGCCAGGTATTGGGATAACAATCTACACTTAGCATTAAATAAAAGTTTAATCCTTTTGATAGAAAATTATTCTAGCCGGGCGGTGGTGGCACACGCCTTTAATCCCAGCACTTGGGAGGCAGAAGCAGGTGGATCTCTGTGAGTTCGAGACCAGCCTGGTCTACAAGAGCTAGTTCCAGGACAGGCTCCAAAACCACAGAGAAACCCTGTCTCGAAAAACCAAAAAAAAAAAAAAAAGAAAATTATTCTAAATAAAATATGAATTGTAAAAATAGATAAATACAAAAATATCATTGTATTTTCTAGGTACTGTTTGCATCAAAAATGCAGTAATTTATTTATTATTTAGAAATACTAAATTCTTGATGTAGCATGCTTTGTGTTTGTGGATGGATGCATGCATGTGGCTGTGTGATGGAGTTGTGTGTAAAAAGGAGAAAGAGAGAGGGAGAGAGAAAGAGAGAGAGAGAGAGAGAGAGAGAGAGAGAGAGAGAGAGAGAATTTATCCATGCACATGCAAAATCTTCCAATTAATCAAGATTATTAAAGCCGTATGCATATAGTGGAGTCTCTTGAGGAGTTCCCTCGCTGAAGTTCTAATTGAGATTTTTATTTTCTCTGCACTTCTAGCAACACACTGGAAAGCAAAGATAAAAGAGGATTCTCAAGTAAGTAATTTACTAATTGTGAGGTTGCCAACCAGGGTTTGATTTTTTTTTAATCTGTCTTTTGTTCCAGAGCTTTTGATTCATTTATACTCATAAACAAATCCCTATCTTTTTTTGTGCATGGATTATTAGGAATGTTTCCCAATAGAATTATGTCAACTTTCTGTAAACAATTAATTAAACATCCTTGTTAATTTTTTTTTTTATCAAGCTTTTACAGGGGGGTAAACTATCTGCCATCTAAACTGAAAGTACTTTTCCGGGCACATGCCTACTCATTCCTTCATTTGGATGGCTCTTTATCTGGTGGATTAAAAGGGGGATTAAAGTCATTGAAGAAATCACTATGGGCAGAATGTGTTTGCTATGATAACAGAATTAAGTGTCCTAGGAAAGGAAGGAAGACCCTGTATCTCATTAGCAAACCAACTGTGATAAAAGCAAATCAAAGGAAGAAACTTCTAGCCTGAAAAGCTGATTCCACCTGCTTCCTGGAATCCCCTTTAGGTGAACAACATGATTTACAATGAATATCGTATCTTCCGTAATCGTTCACAGCTTCCTCACAGCAACCTAGCTTTTAAGAGATCAATGCGAAGCAGTAGGCAACAGGCCAAACGTGCAGAAAGAACATGAGTAGCAATGATTCCAAGAAGTTTAAAGTGCATATACCATATAAATTACTGGGCATTATAGGCAATTTTACTGCTCTGCATTTTTGCTTTGTTGGTGTGTTTGGTTTCTTTTAGACTGCTTGGGCACATTACCAAGTCAAGTATAAGCAACGTTTCTTCTGTGTCTTTTTTTTTAAATCCCTTATTGTGTCTGATTTTCCTCACTCTTACTTTGTTACATGGGAATACATATCTTTTGAGACAGAGTATCTCTGTCTAGGAAATGACTGACTTTCCTAGAATTCACTACATAGACCAGGTTGGTCTCAAAATCACAGAGATGCCCCTGCTTCTGCCTCCGTAATGCATCACCATGCCTGGTGGGTGAGTACATTTTAACACAAGAAATTATTTCTGTTATTATCACGTTTGCAGATGAGAAAGTGTGAATAAATCTATTTTGTGTGCATGTCTTTAAATAGAAATGTGATAACAAAGGTAGAGGTAATAGAAGGCATTATACACAATTTTCTGTACTTCTGTTAATTGACATCCCATTAGGATAAATGAGAGTCTCTTTCCATACACACTAAATGAAGAATTATCATTCATTCTCTATTCTTACTAACCTGATAGACAAAAAAAAATTCATATTGTTGCATTAGCTAAGAACCCTCGATTACTAGTGAACTTGCACGCATTGTCATATGCTCAGTGGTCATTTGGATGTCTTCTATTTAGAGTCTTTGCTTTGGTGATATTTCATATGCTCAGTGGTCATTTGGATGTATTCTATTTAGAGTCTTTGCTTTGGTGATATTTCATATGCTCAGTGGTCATTTGGATGTCTTCTATTTAGAGTCTTTGCTTTGGTGCTATTTCAAACTTAGTTCTTTTTTTTCTTTTTGGTTGATGCTTGATTGACATACAAGAAACTGAACAAATTTAAATCACTCAAAAAAAAGTTGGACAACAGCCATATATATGCATAACCCCCAAGCAAAATGAGGTGTAAATTATTTCCTTCTCATCAATTCATTTCCCTCTCCTTTTTGGTTCCTGTTTCCTCAAGTCCAGATTCTTATTATAACTTTCTGATTTATGTCACTAGATATTTCTCTTTTATGACTTTGGACTTCATGAATGAGTGGAGTTATATAGTACATGCATATATGTATGTGATTTGGACTCCATGAAGGAGTAGAGTTATATAGTCCATGCATATTGTTTCAAATCCTTTGGCTTAATATGCTATAATATATATTATAAAATATTAATATATAAATCCATTATATATTATGCTACTGTGTATAAATATTATAATACATCTTAATTACATAACATGTGTGGATAATATATATTCCAGCTATGTTGTGTCTTAAATAACTTATCCTTTCCTATTCTTGGTTACTCTATCCTTGTAAAAAATATACTGCAACTAGCCGGATAATGGAGTTGCATGCCTTTAATCCCAGCACTCGGGAGGCAGAAGCAAGTGGATCTCTGTGAGTTCAAGACCAGCCTAATCTACATATCTAGTTCCAAGACAGGCTCCAAAGCTACAGAGAAACACTGTCTCAGAATACCAATATATTGAAACTTATTGTTTAGCCTGGCATGGTGGTGCATGCCTTTAATCCCTTCACTCTGGAGGCAGAGGCAGGAGGATAGGAGGATATATGTGAGTTTGTGGCCAACCTGGTCTACAAACTGAACTCCAGGCCAGCCAAAAGCTACATAGTGTGATTCTGTCAAACATGGAGAGAGAGAAAGAGACAGAGACAGAGAGAGAGAGAGAGAGAGACAGAGAAAGACAGAGGGTCTTGGTGTCTCAAAGTTTTAGTGGTTTCATCACACTACGTGAGGAAGACACTGCAAGGCATCAACGTGAAAGCACTGATAGCCAGGAATCATTCTTCTTCCTCCCCTTCAGTATGTTGGAGCACTGCCCATAAAATGATGGCGCTTGTACCCAGGGCAGGTGTTCCTCTTCAGGTAATCCTCACTGGCAATACAGGTCACGTGCAGGGGTATCACTCTACTCCTCTATGTACCTTTAAATATAATTATATCATATCCCTATTCTTTTTCTTACTCTAAACCCTCTCATATACCCCTCTTTGTTCCTTATAAATTCATGGCCTTTTTTTTACATCAACTGTTATTAGATACATTGTGTGTGAATATATGGATATAATATTAAATATATAATTTTTCATATTATATATGCCTTTTCAAACACCCTTAATGCTATTTAACCTTCCTCCCAGTTTCTTTTTCTTCCCTAGCTAAAGAACTGCTCTATTGTTTTCCCATTGCCCCCTTAATAGTACTCATCTTTGAGTGCAGAAATTGCTAAATCATTTTAGATTTATTCCTAATTATTTGATGTTATTTTGCTACTGTTTTATAATTTCAACAGTTTGAAAACATTTTTTATCAATTGTCCACAGTATACATATTTGTATTTAATTTTTCATCGCCCCTTTTGAAATTTCTCATGTCTTTATGAAACTGCTTCTTTCAACCATTTTACTGTAGTTAACTATTAATTTATGCTCTCTATTTTCTGAGCCCAACAAACATTGTCTGTGATTATCGGTGTGTTGATTATTTTCTCAATTGATAATACTCTATAGTTTCATAATTTTTAGTTTGTGTAGTAATCACTGATTGGACCTTGGGTATTTTATAAAAAATTGTTGAGATTCAAATAATACTTGCCTATAAAAATTGATGAGTAAATTTTTATCTCGGGGAATTTGTATAAGAAATTGTTCTAATGTAATTGAAAATCTCTGAGTGTGTTCTAAGCTTTGTTAAATGGGTATTCTTTTTAGAAATACCATTCCCTCAAGTCCTTTAGATTAAATACCACAATGGTCTTTCTTATCTGTCCTGAGAGCTAACTATATAGGAGATAGAAGCATACCTCTAAATTACAGCCAGAGCTCACAGAAGTTAACTGATCTACTCAGGCTTACATTGCTAATATCTTATAAATCAACAACTGTGAATTTTATTTTTTCACAGCCAGTAATCTCTTAAGACTACAAATGAGTAAGGGAAAGTATACATCAGAGAGAAATACCTCTTATCAATTAGCTAGTCTACCTCCCATATCACTAAAAAGGACTACAAAAAATAGGTAGATGGTAAAGATATAGGACACCAATAGAATATATCTTAGAACCAAATTTTCAAAGTTGTTAAAATAGAATGAAATCTGAAGACAAGCATGCTATACTTTTATCTTCAAGTATATCTTGTTTAATCATAGCTATGTGATGTATTGAAAGACCCTCCGGACAACCCCCACACCAGGATCTGCAGCTAGCAGGCTCTCATGAGAACATCCCGTTTGCTTAGGGAAACAGGATGCTTATAGTCAACACATGTGCCCAACTTAGAATATCAGCAATCCACAGAAGAAACAATTTCCCTATGAAAGATCCCAGCTTAGCTGCTGTAACGTCATTTCACAAGGCTTTTGACGAACAATGTAAGTACAGAGTGAGGTCAGGGTTCCTGGCTGCAAAGCAGGGTATCTATATCTATAGAATAGGACAGGACATCAATTAATAGGAAGTCTGTTGCCATACATCTGTGCTGTGAAAGGAAGAACCACCTATGCCTCTTGCCCCATTCCAACTGACCACTAACCACGCATTTGCTTCTGTAATCTGCTTCTGCTGCCCTCTTTCCTATAAAAAGACCTTCCCCCAGTCTGCAGGAGCGCAAGTCCTCCAAAAGACTTGTTGCCCGCAGGTACCTGTGTTTACTCAATAAACCTCTTGCTGTTGCATCCGCACATGTGGCCTCGCTGTTCCTTGGGAGGGTCTCCCCAGACTAAAAGGCAGCCCACCTTGGGGGTCTTTCAGTATCACATAAAATCATAGCAGACAGAAGTTCTTCCATTGCAGTTAGTTATCATTTTAGCTTACCTTGATCCTAATCATGATGGAGAATATGCTATCATTTTCTTCTCACCTTTTATTTTAAAGTCTTATTAAATTTATTTTATGTGTGAATGTTTTGTACAGATTGTATTTCTGTACAGTATATTCATACTTGGTGCCTACTGGAGTCAGAAGTTGGCATGTAAAATTCAGAAGAAGGCATCAGATCCCCTGAAACTAGAGATAAAGATTGATTATAAGCCACTGTGAGGGTTCTTGGAATTGAACCTGGTCTTTTGCAAGAGCAACATGTGTTCTTCAATGCTGAACCACCTCCCAGCCTAGTATTGTCTTCTTAACTCCTGTCGAGGTCTAGCTTTCTAGTACTTTCCTGGCTTCTCCTTTTTCAATTTTATTAGTCTCCATATTGGTTACAATTTTTATCTATTTCATTATTGATTGTTCATACTGATAAATGTAATCTAGGCATGTTCATGTATTTATTCAACTTTAAGCCACTCAACATTGTAATTAAGAAGTGCTAGTGTCTCCAATAGAGAATTTCAATATCTGTGCTGGAGAATTTATTGACAATTTTTGTATGAATGTAGTAAAAAGCTTTGACAGAAAATCTACATTGTCCTTTCAATAAATAGAGGACAAAAGAACCAATAAGAATTTTCATACAACCTTACTCTTTATATAAATATTTTTTGGGGTTTTTCGAGGCGGATTTTTTTTCTGGAGCTTTTGGAGCCTGTCCTGGAACTAGCTCTTGTAGACCAGGCTGGCCTCAAACTTAGATATCCGCCTGCCTCTGCTTCCTGAGTTCCAGATGGGGCCTTATGAACTAAAAATACGTGAGAAAGTATATATTATTAAAATTACGTTTGCTTAGGTTGCTTCCATGTTCTGGATATGAGAAACAATGCTGCTATAAACATAGTTGAGCACATGTCCTTGTGACACAATTGAACATCCTTTGGATATACACACAAAAGTGGTATTGCTGGGTCCTTCGGAAGGTCGTTTCCTAATTTTCTGAGAAATTGCCACACTAACATGCAAAGGGGCTGTACCAGCTTGCATTCCTACCAGCAATGCAGGAGTGTTCGCTTTTACCCGACAACCTCTCCAGCATAAGTTGTCATCAGTGTTTTTGATCTTAGCCATCCCTACAGGTATAAGATGGAATCTCAGAGCTGTTTTGATTTGCATTTCTCTGATGACTAAGGATGTTGAGCATATCCAATATATTCACATACTTATGATGCTTTGGGATAGCAAACACTTAAGGTTGTGTGCCTTACTTGTACTTCATAAAGTCTCTAGTGCTGCTGTTGATTTCATTTTCTTAGATATTTTTTAAAAATTTTAGTTGTGTGAATATTTGCCCGCATGTATGTATGTTTGTCATATGCATACTTGGTGTCTGCAGAGGCCAGAAGAACTGTGAGAGTTGTTGTCTTAGGAACCAGGGATTATTATCTTCTTCTCTCAAGATTATCCTAATGTACAGCCCAGGGTGTGACAGCTTTCCTAAGTTTTCCTGGATGTAACACTGTCAACAATATCCTTAAAGAACAAAGTATTCATTTGTATTTCTAATTATTACTTTCTTGAACCTCATATTTGCTTTTTGTTTAATTTTCTTATGTCAATATTCTCATCTGGTTGATTAATTTTTGCTAACTTTCAAGCTGAGGATGAGATAATATACTCTCATAAGCAGGAGCTTGTTTGGTAAAACACCATTTTATTAACACTAACCACAGTCCACGAGAAGGTCATCTGTAGCCATTGTAAAGAGCAAGGTATAACCAGTTGAATATACCTGAAGCTGACAGGACATTACAGGACTTTTCTAGCATAGTTTTAAATCATATGATACAATTTCTCCCTTCTCAGCGCCGCAGTGAGAATATTTATTAGATCAAAAGGAATGCTCTAGTTCAAAGAGCAAGTTTGAGAAGGAGAAAGGAGACAAGTAAGATGGCTTGCATTTGGAGATGGGATATTCAAGCTAGCCAGGTAAGAGGACAGACACCGCTCTGAGACAGCAAGGGCAGTTTCAGCAGAGACTGGAGAGGTTTGGGAGGCCTACTGAGGAACATACACAGGCACCATCACCCTTCCTCATCTTCTTGTTTAAAGAAGCCACCGGTAACAGATTAAGTTAGAGGTGAGAACAGCTTCTAAAAGGTCTTCACCTGATCCAGAATAGATACCGCCCCAAACTGCCCTGTAAACAGGGAGATGGAGATGAGACAGTCAAGGAAAATCTGCTATAGCTTGGTAACTATGATGTCACTTAGATTCCCATAATGGTCTGACTATAAGACAATCATGTAAACACAAGACCCAAGAGAGAATGAAGAAAGAGCTCCACAGCTGGGCAGTGTGGAGTGAGTGAGAGGCTTTAGGTTTCTAGGCTCTATATGGGATGTCTTTATCAAAGCCCTCCCCTCAAGGCTCAGGGATCTATACAGTAGAGGGGTAGAAAGACTGTGAAAATCAGAGGTGGTAGATGACCCCAAGCACACAGTATCTTCCAGACACAGCACTACTCATGTACATATAAATTCATGGAGACTGGGACAGCACTCACAAGACAGACTCAAGTTCAAACCTGGCTTGATCACTGAGGAGTGGAAGTGAATACATGATGTCACCTTGATCAAGAAGCTGTTTGTAAATGATACCTTCTGAGAAATAAAAATCAATTTTTCCCAACTGAATGTCTCCAGAGCAGGTCACATGGCCATGATACTTAGCTGGTAAACACAAAATGACTCCATGGTGTGTGTGTGTGTGTGTGTGTGTGTGTGTGTGTGTGTGTGTGTGTGTAGGGGCAAGTGTTTTAGTTTTGTTTGGGCATATTTTAATTTTCTCCTTCTTTTCTTTTCTTCTGTCAATTTTAATCATCATCCTTGGTTGTTTTATTTAATTACCTTGAATGAGATAAAGAACATGAAGTTCAGTAGGTAGGGTGGGGGTAAGGATCTGTGGGCAAGAAGGAATACTATCAATATGTATTGCATGAAATTTTTTAAGTAAAAATTTACAAATATTATGAAAGAAATCATAGACTGATTTCTTGATGGTGAACTCCACCAAGGTGTAATAGCAGACAAATGAATCAAAGTCAGAAGCATCCCAGAGGGCAGTCAGTGATGGATAGAAATGGCCTTCAATAATCCGTAAGGGGGTGGGATGAGCAGAACATTGCAATGTGTGCTCATAGCCTGGTTAGACCAAGAGAAAACACACAGTGTGTGCAGTTCCCTTATTGGTTTGGTTTTGCCTCAATCTTTTGGTACATTCTTCCACTTCTCCTGAGAAATCCTTAGGCAAACAGCTCAGTGACAATTCAGTTATGCAGGAGTCTCATTTTTCTTACATACCTTTCATAGGTCTTCTCTGGATTTTTGCTCTGCTTTCTGTTTCTTTTTAATATTTTACTGAGTGAATGAGTGAGTGAGTGCGTACGTGCATGCATGCACGCTTGGGTTTGTATGTGTGAAGTGCTTGCTTGCTGAGGCCAGCACACAACTTACCAGCCTCAGTTCTTGTCCTCCGTGGTGTCGTTCTCAGGGATGAAGATCACTTTGTCAGGGTCTGAAGCAAATGTCTTTACCCAAGAGCATCTTGCCAGTCCTAGCTCTGCTTTCCTTCTATAATCATCAAGTCCAGTTTCTCTAAGCTTTCTCTCGGTAGTAATTTCTTTTTTAGTTCATTCTTCTTGTGGTCACTGAACTTTGACTCTTTAGACAAAGACCTGAAAATCAAACTCAGTAACAGTCGCGTGTGACGGATTATCTGGCCCTGGGCACCCCTTGGCTATGCACACGTGAGATAAGAAACTTCCTTTTTCTCTTCAGCACACTCTTTCCTCACTATTTCACCACCATTTTTGTAGCACATATAACAATGTATCTCCTATTTACATGTCTCCAGACTACTTGATTCAGATTTTTACAGTAATAAGTGGCTGGATGGCAGAATGAGAAGCATGCCCCTGTAACATACTCTGGGAGACTGTGGAACACAGACCATACAAAATGCAATCCAATTTCCAACATGCAGAATTAGGATATTTCTATATTGAGAAAATGCTGTATAAAATAAGACTCCTGTGCCGCTGTGACCTTTACACAGAGATAAATAATAAATGCCCCATGTCCAGCTTAGGAAAATATGAATCATCCCTCAAAAATGAAGACCCTAACATCATATTTCATATAGTATTTGTGATGGTAAACATGTTTCTTTGAGGTCATTTGTTTAGTTGTACATTGATTTTGTTCAACAAGAAACACTTTCTGTTTACTCTGTAAATGCAGACCACGAAATATAATTAATTGGTACAACCATATAATCATACATCCCAACACATCTTGTATGTAACAGAAACATCTTTACTTTGGATATTTTAGAAGTAAAAGAATATTCTTTCTTGGCTAGATAGCATAAATATTATAGCTCCTTATTAAAAAGTTGTCATTGATACAGGTATATTTGTCAACTGTTATTTCCAACCATTTACAAAATTACTCATTGATATTCCCCAAAGGCTGCACATACTCTCTACTTTATCTGCAATCTTCGTCACTTGTTTGCTCTCAAAGAAATAGTCTTATTATTACAAAGGTCATCAATGGCATTTGTGACATGAAAGTAAGTATCTAATCTGGTTGCTTGCAATACCTATAGTCTAGCCATGGCATTGACTGATTTAGAGGGGGCAAGGGTCATCTCATTCCATCTTCCTTCTATATTTACCCTCACCATTATTGTTACAGCGTGTTTACCATGGCTTTGTACTGTCAGTCCTCGTTACTATGTCTCCATGCATTATAAATGATGAAATATGAACTTATATGCCTTTATACGAAAAACAACAAAAGCCATTTACTTTTGCCTCATTGTCCTCATTGAATTTGAAGAGACTGATGTGTCAGCACCACGCTATCGACTTATGATGATTCGTTTCTTACATATATGCTTTCACTCCCCATTTCTGCTGCACTGACTCTGACCCTATCCAGGTCAAGAATGATTTCTCCATACTCCAATCTTTTGTGATATTTATTATCGTATTCAAGCAATGAATTTGTGCCTAGTATTCTAGTCACCTTGGCTGAAAGAAACATGGATGCAGTGATTTGAAAGATTCTGTATTTCACTTCCCTCCAGGAAAGGAGCCAGACACTTTGCTTGCTTTTCTGATAGAGGATGCAGCAGCAGAATGCAGAAATGCTGATGTCATCATCTCTTCCCATCGAGGGAACCAGTTCATCTCTAACTGGGCTGGCAAGAATGAGAGGAAAATCTGGGAGAGGCACGGAAAGAATATTGTCATATTCCTAAAAGATACGCTAGACCTTTGCTTTTGTTACAGACCTCAAAGGGGGACAGAGCCTTATTTTCCAAGATAGCTTTAAAGATAGACATGAAAAAAAAGGCATGACTTGTAAATGAAATGTTTTGAGCTCTATAAATCAAACAAAAATGAGATAATGTTGCACCACTAGCACAAAGGTCAAAAGAAGCTGGAAAAGTGCCCTAGCAATGCCACCTTTAATGAACTCATTGTTTCTCTGGCACCCAAACGTGGATCTCATCTGGTATTAGTAAGCAGCACTTAGAAAATTGAATTTCTAAGCTGATTAGTGAATGCTTACATCAAAGATTGGTGAGATCCTACGCTTCACATAAAGCAATAGAGAATCCACACTTATCCTTTCCAAGTATAATATTACAATGGAAATATGTATTTATCATTTTCAAAGGGAAAATTTCTTTGTAACAAGAATAATACACTTGAAATGTCCTGATAGCATATGTATACAGGTGACATAAAAAAGAATGAACAGGCCATTTTGTTTTTAGAAATATTTTTGTATACACACACACACAGAGAGAGAGAGAGAGATTTTTAAAAGAAAGGAGAGGAGGTCATAAATTTGAGAGAGAATAAGAAGAGTAACTGGGTAACTGGGAGGGGTTATAAGGAGGAAAGGGAAGAAATGTAAAAATACTATTGTTTCAAAATTAAAGATATTAATAATAATAATGAACTTCATCTGCATACAGATGGTGTTGATGAATTTTTGCTACGAGTATATAAAGTAGTATTGTTTCTAAGTTATATTAATGTAGTTGATTATTTGGGGCGGGAATCAGTGTGTATGTGCATATGGGTATGAGTTTGTGTTTGTACACCTGTGACTGTGGATGTAGAGGCCAGGGGTCGACATCTCGTGTTCCCCTCTATTAATCTCTCCCTCAGTTTCTCAGACAGGTCATTTGTCAGTGAAGCTGGAGCGTGTGGTTTTCGCTCGATACTGACCAATGAATGTGAGAGAAGAACCATGCTTATGTGCACCGCTGCAGTTCCAAGCATGGCCACATGCACTGCTTCAAACACCATTAACATGGGTGCAGTGGATCTAACCTTAGGTCTGCCTGTTTGTGCAACAACAGCTTTATCTATCCAGTCGCCTCCCCAGTCATAAACACAGTTCACTTTTATCCAAGTAGCACAGTTGCAATTTTTGTGAAACGTCCAATGTAAAAAGGATTTGCTTTGGACACCAGCGAACACAACCCAATTAGAACATTTAAATTGTTTAAAACAATTATTTTGAAGGAGAGTTCTTTTATTGTGGCTGAGTCACAGTAAATCGACAATTTGCTCTAGAACAGGATGGTGGGAAAATGTACAGTCCGCTGTTGAGTATTGCACAAAAAACTACATTCACAAAAATGACTTTTATAACTCTGGTTCAGGTGAGATGGAACACAGTTATTTCTTTGTCCTTTTCAGGTTGGAACAGTTGTGCATTTTGGAAGCAACATAAGATATAACTATGGGAGAAGCCTAAAAGGCAAATGAGCAAAAAGAGCCTTTGAGGACCTTTGACATCAAACACAAGACACCTTGCAGATGACTCACCCCTATCTCTTCAAACAGCCCTGCAAAAGCATCAGACCCAGCCTTCTGGGCCACATGTTAAAAATGGAAGACAGACTGACTCAATTTCTCTGTTCCAAGTCCAGATAGGAGTTCTGAAAATAGCTCCTGGGCCCAGCACTATCAGGAATGGTTGATAAGTTGGGATTCCCACCCAGAGTTAGTGACCCAAAGAAACATACCTCCCACACTAAGGGTACCAGAGTTTCTAACTGAAGAGAGAGACGATATCAAAAGGAAATCTATTTGGCGTGGTGGGCATGAGTCTCACAGAAACACAGTAGGGTAGCTGAGTCTGGGAAGGTATCTTCCTTCTTTACATAAGAAGAAATAAAAGGCCCACTGCCATCAAATAGGCAGAGTAATCCAAATAACACCATAAGAAATAGAGACCAGGTTTCAAGAACAAAACTTGAATAGGTAATACTTGCATAAATATTTAACTAAGACCCAGAGTCACCAAACATAATGAGAAAAATATGTAGCTACAAAAAATTAGACAAAATAATGCCATTTTATTTATTATTTTCACTTTTTTTTTATTTTTCGAAACAGGGTTTCTCCGTAGCTTTTTTGGTTCCTGTCCTGGAACTAGCTCTTGTAGACCAGGCTGGCCTCAAACTCACAGAGATCCGCCTACCTCTGCCTCCCGAGTGCTGGGATTAAAGGCGTGCACCACCATCGCCTGGCTTATTTTCACTATTTTATACAAACGCACATCTTTAAAGTTTATTCTTCCTGTCCAATGGAAACACTGTGTCTGTTCATCATTTTCTCTCTTTCCCAGCCTCTGATGTTCACTGTTCTATTTGCTACTTCAGTTAGCCCAATATTTTTAAATTACAGCTACAAATGAGCTCACCCAGTATTACTATCACATAGATTTCTTGAAGAGGTTTGTGGGACACTACTAATTCATAGACTACACTAATGAGTTCAAGGATATGGTCCATAAATATACCTATACAAGCATAATTACTTGATTGATTATTAGTAATAAAACTCACTGCGATTCAATAGGGAAAGTATGTTTGTTTCAACTAGTGTCGTTAATCAACAAATGCCCTGATAAAAAGGGAAAAACACTTTATTACTCATATTTCATTAAGAAAATAGGAATTAAACATGGATTACATACCTAATTTTAAAATTAAAGCAATTTCATAAACGAAGAAAGTAGAGAAATGAGCTTCATTTCCTCTACAAACAACAAAATTTTCTTTCACAGGCCATACCACTTGCCATATAGAAAAAAAATAAGAGTGTCATAGGAATTAAATATTGTAGTTCATCAAATGGTAGGGAAAAAAAAAAGAGTAAAAAGGCAAGCCGTGGATATTTCAATACAATGTATGGCAAATGACTCATGCCAGTATTCTATATATAGGATAAATATGTTAAAATATCAAATAGGAAAGCAGTCCAAAACAGCAGAGGTGGTATTTATTGCAAGGTAAGCCGATTGAAACATAATCAACTACAACAATAATCACAGAATCATGAATTAAAACAAAGAAATGTGTAGCTATCAAATAACTATAATATTTGCCCAATGAAAGACATTATTAAATGTTGGAGAAGACAGGTATTGAGCAGAATGTTCTTGCATTATTGATAGAGTTATAAATTGGGAAAAACTGTGTTAAAGAACTGATATGTATCATTTAGAGTTAAACAGATAATCTTTGACAGACATTTCTCTTGGCTTCTGTTTAAGTAACTGATCACATATGTCCATTAAAAGTCATAAACAAAAATATTTAAAGCAGATTAATATTAATACAAATCTCTAATAGCTCATAATAGTAGAATGGGGAAATAAATGTTACTGTACTAACATTATCTAAAATGTAAAATTAAATAATACATTAAAAGAATGAACAATTTAAAAATATCTTAGGAATGCAATTGAAAAAAGAATTCATACACATAAAATAACAGCTGACTATTTTTTACTGAACTCAAACATTCTAAAAAATCTGGGTCTATAGAAGCCAGAGTAGTTGTTATCATTGATTGCTGATAAATAGAGAAGGGAATTAAAGATAAATAAATTTGAGAACTGAGCATCTTCTGTTTCTTACTCCAGGTAGTGGTTACACAGACATGCAACTATAAAACCTCATCTAATATTCACATCAGTTCCATAACAAAACGTTATTGAACACTTTTCTTTAATGAAAGCAATTAAAAGGGGCGAAAATCAACGCCTGCCTTATCAACATCAGTGAAAGCATACCAAAATGCATTAGTCATTGGAAGGATGCTGAAAAATACATGAAAGAAAATGGTTCAAATCTCAATTCTTGAAGAACACACACATACTCAAGAAGAGGAAAGCAATGTAACAAACTACTGTAATGGTCATCAGAAGAGTTTGTATCAAAAGAATTACTAGTAAGCAAAAAAATCAGAAGAAAATGCAAATTTATTTCAAACAAGCATATGGATTTTGCGGTTAAGAATGTTAGAATGTCCAGAGATAGTCACCCCTGTAGTGTTTCAGGTAGCAAGATGTTTTACATTATTTTAAGAAATGTTGATCTTGATCTTCGACTTAGGTTTGTAGATTTTGCATTGCTTTGTGAGTTGGTTTCTGAGTAAATTTTGGCAAAGGATTTTTATTTTTCTAAAAGTAAATCAGGATGATTATAGCAGTGAACAAGTGAAAATTTCGCTTGCATGATCAAGCAACTGGAAATCTCCAAAAGGAAGTCAAAGGGGAATTTATTAAGCAAACTTTGAAAAGCACAAATATTTGCTTAAAGATCCTTACTAGGTGGATCCTTACTAGATCCTAGACCCTTACTAGGTGGCCAATAGTTTTGAGATAATAAATTTACAAATTATTTAAGTTACATTTTAAATAGAACACTTTAGTTTTAAAAAAGTCTAGTTCACGTGTTTGTTACTGTTTGGTTATGAGGGTGTAACTTAGTTTTAGCATTTATCCCTTCCCTGTCCTTCTTTCAAAGCCTTCCTTATGCCTGTTCCCACTCTACTTCAAATCCATGGCGTCTACAGAATAGTCTAGCCTCTAAGGCTCAGTCAACATGACTGGAGAGGGGCTGGGAAGAGGCAAGAGCCAGAGGTTCATGCACTCTGCAGTGACATCTTGTGCGTTCACTTTCACTCTGCCTTTATGTGAATCTTCTAACAAAATGTTGATGATTTTGTTAAACTTACTTCGTCTGATTAATAAACAATGCATATTCTATTTAAGTTATACTATATGTTTTGCTTTTGTGTTGTCTTGTTTTTGAATAGCTCTGACTGACCTGGAAGTTGCCCCACATACACTATACAAACATACATGCTGGCAAAACATCCATACACATAAAACTAAAATAGGAAGTTTAAAGTACTATTCTTCTTTGAATATATTTATTCTATTAATAGTTTGTGTTTTTCATAACACGAACAACGACCATTTATTTCCATGTCATTTTCTTTTCCCTCTCTCTCCTTTTCTTTCTTCTTCTTTTCCCTCCCCTTCTCTTTCCCTTTCCTTCTTCTTTTCTTCCTTCTTGCTTCCTTTTTTCAGATTTGTGCTAGCATCAGGAGAAAAGCATCAAAGCAAAATAAGTTGAGTTTAAAAACAGCTATAAAACTGTAATTTCTTTTTTTTCCTGCAAGTTCTTAGAACACTAGAGTGGTTTTAAAACTTCTTTTTTAAAAAATACAAAAGTATGTTTTCAGTCTTCTAGGGTTTGAGAGCACTAGGTCATTTTTCAAGGTACCTTGCTGAATTTTAAGACTAATTGTAGAAATTTCTAATTCAATTCGAGAGCAAGGCTTTAAAGTGATGGATGGGGTAATGGAGACAATATAAACAGATTTTAAGAAAATCCTCTAGCTGTGTATAAAAATAAGACATCATTGTTTTAATTAGGATAATGTTCATTATGTTTTTACTCTCTTAAAGTAATTGTTTTATAATGCTATATGTTGTAAGAGAGGGCGGCTCGTTGGTTACAAGCCGCTTAGCCCCAAAATAATCATACAGAAACTGTATTAATTAAATCACTGCTTGGCCCAATAACTCTAGCTTATTATTGGCTAACTCTTACATATTAATTTAACCCATCTCCATTAACCTGTGTATCAGCACTTGGCCGTGGTTTACCGGCTAAAGCTCCAGCTTATGTCTCTGGCAGGGCTACATGACTTCTTTTTGACTCTGCCCTCCTTTTCTCCCAGCATTCGGTTTAGTTTTTCCTGCCTACATAAGTTCTGCCCTATCAACAGGCCAAAGCAATTTCTTTATTCACCAATGGTATTCACAGCACACAGAGGAGATTCTCACATCAGATATATGCATGAGTATCTTAAATATTATTTTCTCTATATTGCCTCTCAATTATTTATTCACTTCATAGCCTATGAATAACTATTACAATTAAACCATAATCCAGGTAGACATTTCCTTCATGTTTCTAGTGCCCATTTTCTTAAACAGCTGAATTTTGAAAATCAGGAAGTAAAACTCAGATCTCCTCCACCTTATATGATCTTTCTAATGTCTTGAGATGATTTTGTAAAGAAAATGCTTTCTGCTAAAGTCTTCCCTTTCCTCTAAAAAGACATATTCAATCAAATGGAGCACGAGCATTGAAATACTAATTTAACAATTTTTTTTGTTGCATGAAGCATCAAATTTCAAATTCTAAATAGAAGATTCTAAGTTCAAATTCACCTTATGAGATTTTAAATAAAACTACAAAAATATTGAAGTAATCATGTTTCATTGTTATAAATTATGTATAATAGCTAAACTTTAATTGATTCAAAAAGATAAATGTCAGTACATTTATTTAATATGGTAAGCTAGGCTATTTAGTGTAGTTCTTTTAAGATATTTAGTCTTAATAAGTTGCATAATATGTATAAAGAAAATATGAATTATTAAAATAAAGTTTGTCTATTTTACAAAATATTTCCTTTATCATTCAGCTAACACTATGAAAGAATTAGCTGTCTCTATGACTAATCATGATATGATACAGGTTTGTAAGCAGACTGATCAAAATAGGAATATTGTTTGAAAGGGAAAATGATGTATGATAAGGAAAACTGATTTTTATGCTTCTGTATTCCTTTATTTATCATGTAACAGGAATTGTTGATTCAGAAATGATAATTAAATGATATTTTACAAAATCACATTAATAATATAAAAATGATGTGTCATCTACTTTTGCTTTAAAGCCTGAATTGTTAAAAAATCACTAAATATGTCCATAGTTAATAAACATCTGTGCATTTTCTACCAGGAATTTGTTGTGATATCCTTTGAGGGTGTTTATTCAATCATGGTAAATGCTAATTCAAAGCACCTTTGGGAGGAATAGGAGTAGGGGCTTTTTATGAATCAACTATTTCTATGTAGTTCCTTCAGTATTTTGGCTGATTGTCGTGCATATATTAAAATTTGCTAATTATACAATCAACTGTTTTTTTTATATCTTAAATGTGTCACCAGACAAGAACCATATTTTAATAATCTTCATTAACAGCTTCATTTAGATTTTGAAGGTGATACTGTTCAAACACCATGTGATTAATTTCAAAACAAACAGATTCCTAGCTCAGAGGATAGCATTTCACAAGACCTTACCTTCAGTTCCCTTGGCCAGGGATCCAACTTTTCTTGATCAGAGATAAGAAGGTATCTCGAGGCCAAATGGTCCCTTGCGATGGCTTTCCACCATACTTTCACAAAAAGGCATCAGTTTTAAAATGTATTTTATATTTCTCTGAGAATTCTACATGTAATGTTGCCATCAAACTTGCTATTGTTTTATGCAAAGGTATTTTTATATGATTTTCCTTTGGGTGTAGTGAAGTTATTAATTATGGATTAAAATAGAATATTTTTACAAGCTAAGATATCATTAAAACTCGCACTAAAATAGTAACTAAATTGATGTTTATTTGTAAAAGAAACATAGATTTTTCTCTAGGCACTGATGCCATGGAAATTTAAATGGTGTATTACAATGAGTAAACATAGTTTTTCAATAATGAGACAATGCAAGCGTTAAGATAGATGTCTAAGAATTATTTTTTGTTCTTCCTCACAAGAAGTTAGGTCTTCTAGAGAAGATAGGGAAAAGATCATTTGAAATAAAGGTTGTGTGCTGTGAGTTATGGGAGGCCTGAGCACCTCTATTGTCCATCACGAAGCCAAGCAGAAAGGATACGAACACAGATATTCTTTATGGGAAGCCATGGCTCTCCTGCTATGACGCACATTCTTTGTTTCCATTTCTAAGTTTCTTAATGTCAGAAATATCTGACATTTCCTTCGTTTCCTTTCTAACTGATGTAGCCTTTAATAATAATTAGACTAATACCAACTAATTTAGAACTAACTAATCCATAACGTGTCACCTCCTACAGAACTGTGTTTGTCCCACTCTCTTTCAACTTGATCCTCAGAGAATCTAAGAGTAGCTCTTTCCAGATGGAAATCTAAGGCATACATACATAGCACGTCCATCTCATTGACATCGTTATACTCCTATATGTCATGGTTTGATATTTTATTCTAGTTGAAAAGGTGTATTCTTTTCTTAAGCTAATTTTAATTTTTAGAATAAAATTTAAAATACATTTAAGTTAATCTAAGTTTTACATATTCAAAAAATAATTTTTTATGTGTTTCTGTGTGTAGGACTCTGTAATTGCCAATGTAGCTGCCTGGAGTGCAGGATAATGTGTCATAGCCCATGAAGATGAAGTGATAGGCAGTTGTGAGCTACATAGTATTAGAGCTGGAAACCAAATGGGCTCTCTGAAGGAACAGAAAATGCTATGCTCTTAACTGCTAAACTATGTCTCCTCCCATACAAGTGAATTTCTTACTGAAAGCGACTTTAGCCCATGGGAGCCCCTACTCAGTGAGAGGAGTGGGTAGGGGATGGACTGAGGGGGAAGAGAGATGAGGGGAGAACTGTGGGTGGACTGTAAAATAAAATTAATAAAGTTAAACGAAACAAAATAATTAAAACATTCAAAAAAAGAAAGATTTTATCAATTCTAAACAAGGGAAGCCAACAACACCCATAATAACAAAAGCATCTGATAACCCTTCACCAGCACAACTCAAAGAAGGGAAACACACAAACTCAACCACCAAAAAAATAACCGGAGCTAACAACAACTGGTCACTAATTTCACTTAATATCAATGGAATCAATTCACTTATAAAAAGGCACAGGTTAAGAGAATGGATACGAAATCAGGATCCAACATTCTTTTGTTTACAAGAAACACATCTCAATTCTAAACCAAATAAAGAAATTGTGTGTTCATATGTAATTGTGAATAATGATCTACTTATATTCTGTGCATTTGATTTTTATACAATAGCAGAGAAATGTCTCTTCTCTCTCCCTCCCTCCCTGCCTGCCTCCCCTCTTCTCCTCTTCTCCTCATGTGTGTTAGAGTTGTTTACTTTTGTTTTTTAGTATAGTTCCTTAGCTCACATGACATCTAGTTCACAAGTATAAAGACTCATTTGGGAACATTCTAAATGCAAGGTTCCATTCACACACACACACACACACACACACACACACACACACACACGCACGCACACTAAAGTACCTTGGCTTTAAAGTTACTTTAATCCATTTCCTTGTCATTTGCTTGAAAGGAAGCACATAACTGTTCATCTCACTTTTAGCTTTTTGTAGTAAGGCTCCATCAAATTAAAAATTTATAAAACCTGATACTAGGAATTTCCTTCTGACACTGAAGCCTCAGATGCCAAGCAGCCCTTTTAGAATAGTGGCATTTCGTTTTTAACAGTATCTTCTAAAGATCTGCATGCATATGTTTGTTCTTTCCATAAGTTTGTCTATGCATAGAAGTCTGTCTGTGCGCCACTTGTGACCCTGGTACTGTGGAGGTCAGAAGAGGGTGTTGGACTCCGTGGACCACTATATGGGTGGTGTGAATTGAACACAGTTCTTCTAGAAGAACAGCCAGTGCTCCATCACTCTACCTCCAGAAGTCAGGATCTCAAGAAGGTTTAGGCTACCAGAATAAAAAGAATGGACACTGGAAAGACACAGCCTAGGAACTGTTAGCCAGGCCCATTGTAAATGATGAGTCATCTAATCTGTTCTAAGGGTCAAACTTACTTTTGCTCCATATGATTTGCAGATGTATTTAACTGGCATAGTTTTGTCTTAGTATTATAAAAACTGTCATAGTTACAAGCACTGGGTGAGCACAAATATTTTCTGTAGACAAGCACAGCACTGAAGCTCAGGAGATGATAATGCTACAGGATTCTTCAAAGGTTGCTTGTGGCTTTTATACATCCAATGGATCCATACTTGGCAGCGTTTGTGAGGATCCATTTTCTTGGGAAATCATTACCACTATCTTCTTTACTTCTATTTCTGAACTACATTAAACATTAAAAATGTCGTTTCTGGAAGGTTTAAGACTTCGAATAATGCCAGTGTTCAGAGTATTCAGGTTTGCTTCTCACTTTAAAAAATGTGGGACTCTATTCCATTTTGGAAAATCCACAAGCTGTGCTCTCTTAAAACTTGAAGGATTATTGGGGCTTGAGAGATGGCCCTCACGAACTACTCTCACAGAGTCCCCAGAATTGTTCCTAGAATACACATGACAGCTCGCATTTGGGGGAATTCTAGCATGCCTGGGCATTGCATGAATTGGATTTTACATGCAGACAGGCTTGCAAGAAAAATCATATGCATGAAATAAAATAAATCATTAACAGATTAAAAAGTGTTATTCCTATCTCAGAGACTTGAGAAATTCACCACTAAAATCCTCACAGTCACGTCTACTAATTCTTTGTGAACATGTATGTTATGACAGTTTTTGTTAAGGGTTTATGTATATAGTGGGGAATAAGGAAGACCTTAGACCCAAAGAGCTTGTAATGAGATTGTACAATCCTTTTGCTTATAAATATTCAAGACGAATGATAGTTATGTAATCTTCCTGCTAATTTTTTAGATAATCCTTTTAAAATAATCCTTTATAAATAACTATAACAGCTGAATGTATTAAAGTTTATTTGAATAAGAGTATTGCTTCAATTGTCTACATGAGACATTTCTGTTGACAGAATTATGTATCTTCTATTTTTTATGTAATCGTATTACATATGCATGAAATAAATGAATTAAAATTGACTTGCAATGCTTCATAGTCCTTAAATTATTCCCATTTCTTTTTGTTTTCATGTACTTTTTAGCTTTTAAAACAGTGGCCACAATTTTTATTCATAATCACCATGTCATGTATGCTTTTTTCTCCTCTGTAGGCAGACACAGGCGAATATGTTTTATGCAGAAGTGACACAGTTATCAGCAGAAGTATTTGACAGGTTTGCCAAACTCCTACCATGCTAAACAAATGAACTAATAAGGAAATGATAACTTTCCCTCTGATGGCTTTTTTTCACAATGAACAATACTGTTGATGTCGAAAGCTTACTCCCAACTCAGTGATGTTTCCATGATAATTTTTTTCTCTAAACACAGTCAGTAAAATCATGTTTAACAGTGATCCCTTTAAATCTTCTCTGCAATGAACAAGATCTTAACCTGTCATCACAAAACGTGTGCGTATAACCAATCTATCGACTTGTCTTTGGCAGCCAGTAATTTTTAAATAAAAAAATGAGCGACTTGAACGTTAAAACCTGCTTTTGCTTGGTTGTATAAATATAAAACTACGAAATCACACTGCGTCCTCATTGATGACTTTTTAAGTCGATTTTGGGCAGAGGGAAAAAGTGAACTGATTTCACTGAAACAAAGATGATTATTAAGAATGAGTTAGCTTTAACTAAGCTTTTCACTGGAGATAAAGGGAATTGCAGCATCTTATAATGGTACAGGTGCAAATGCGCAGGACTTGCACGCATGAGCCTTTTCTTCTTCTGACTCATGTGTGCCTACAAGTGTGTTCTCCTCCATGTGCATGTGTGTAGGAAGTGTTCAGATATGATCCCTCTATTTCATGTGACTATGGGGAAAGCCTGTTGATTCTTTATTAAAGATGCTGTGCAGCTAATAATAATAATAATAATTAGGGCACAGGTGAGGATATATCAATAATAGTGGTGAAATTCTATGATCTCAAGGGTTTTTCTTCTTTTGGTGGGGGGCAGGGGACTTAGCCAAGAGGCAGAGTAACTCTGAGAAGCTGGAGCTTTGGCAGTCATGTATCTGCTGCTCCCAAATGCTAAGCAACACAGAAAGAAATGTAAATCGTGGATTTATAATAAAAATGTTCTTTGAATAGGGACATTGTGCATCTCCTCCTCTTTGGTTCCAGCTGCAAGGAGACTGCTTGTGATATTGGTGTTGTTTAAAACAAGTCACTAGTACGCCACTCAGGGCCAAACAACTTTACCAACTAGTGTTATACTTTACAGAAGAAAATAATCACTCCAAGTGTGCCTATATGCATTTTCTAACTCCTTTATAGCGTTGAAGCGCATCTCTAAGTAATCCAAATTAAGTCACTGTCAAAAGACTTTGCTTCGATTAGATATCCTTTTTTCATGAAAACGTTATCCTCCTCTCCCTCTTTAGAAAAATAAATTCCTTTTCTGAAAATTCCAAAGACTGTTGGATTTGCTTCCACAGTTGGCGCTCAAGACTTGCTCATTACCGAAACAGAGTTAAGGCCTTCACTGACCTAGGCAACAGGGTTATGCCGTCAAAATTCTCCCTCTCTGCTAATGATTCTACCCTGGCATCTGGGTGGTTGAAACTGAAACCGAATCGTGAAAAAAATGTATAATATAAAATCGCCCCCTAGTGGCAGGAAGCATGTTCTCGAGGATCACCACCTTGGAGAGTATGATCTAAATGAGATTTAATTTATTTCAAGTCTCTTGCTTTCTAGGAGTTACAGCTTATGTGGTAAGTGCTATTAATTAAACAGCATCTTTTAATAAAATGTAGCAGTAACATTTTACCTCCCAAGTAGGAGAATTTTCCAGGGTATGGACTTCTTAGGTTACCTTTCATATTTTCTTTCAGTCTGTTACTCCTCAAATACAGCCGTGCTTTTAAATTTTGGGGTGGAGGAAGTTGATAGAAAAGTGTCCTAAAAAGGTTTGGCCTTGTATTGGTGTGGAACAAACAGGTGGCCCCTCGCCCTACATTATATCTATAATCTTTCCTCTAATCTGAATGTGGCTCAAAGAAAGATATTTCTAATATATAAAAAAGAATAAAGGTAACACCCTAACTCCATAATTTTACACAGTTTAAAGTCACCAGGTAAAATCATAAACAAATATAATAAAACAAAGCAAGACTAAAGGGTGTATTCTCCAGGAAGGATGGCTGAACGGGCTGCCTGTGGTCTGAAGCTCTGAGAAGGAAGAGCACTAAATGCTCTTATGACTGAATTTGAAGCAGCAGGGAGCTCCGTTTCCTAAATGCCACTCCATATACTTCCCTCATGTGTCTCTCTTTCTGCCAGTGTGTTTGAAAACATGTCTCTTTAGAACTTCATTTCATAGACTAGAAATCAAAAGACGAATTTGTTACCGGCTTCCTAAAGAGTTACTGAGAGCAACACTGCTCTTTGTGAGCAAATCTCTGAAATGTAAGTTCCTTAGATATATCGAGAAGGAACATCTAGCCAGGTTTTATAAAAACGTACAGAAAATTGAGACTTTATTGGTGAACCATAGAAACATGATCCAGTTTTGATGTAATGGCATCTCATGTCTCATTTATCTCTCTCAGAAACATCAACTTAAAAGATAAAACTATAGGAATCAATTTCTAGAAATTAGTTATGAAAATCCAGTCTAATAGTCACACATACCAAGAGTTAAATATTTATCAAAAATAATATCTACCATCCCAAATCTATATAGTACTATGAACTGTGAAGCACCAAAATTAATAGCAATATTTAAAATAAAAATTAATTAAAATATGGGTAACCATAGATAATATCAAGAAATCAAATGGAATCTTTCAACTGCATTAGAGTTAAAACACCTGAGTACAACTATTCATTTAAAAACACTCTTGATACTAAACACGCACGTGTGCCAACCCAGATAAAGATAACGTAGGTTCTACAAGAAGTGCATGGATTAACCCCCATTAATGTTTTCTACACTGAATTCCTCACTAAATTATTTTCATTATTATTTTAATTATAAAAGACAAAGTCAAATAAGCACTTGACAGATTGGATATGAGAATCTGGATTTTCTGCTCTAAAACATTTATCTACTATTTGATTGCGTTCTTTTTCTCTAAATATCTATTAATGATTCAATAAGATTTTGATGAATTGAATTTGAGTTCCAATGCAAAGTCCTATGTTTAGCAAATGTTACTATTTTTAGGAAGCAAATGAGAGAAATTGCCGTTAGGAAACACAATGTCAGAAAGCAGACCTCTTAAGTCTCACTTTGTTCATACGTTCACCATCCACGTGGCAGTGGAAATGTTGAATTCCATGTTAAAGACCCAATGCTACACTTTGGCAAACTCATTACATTGCACTTCCTTGGTAGCAAGAATAAACAATCTGTTTTGCTCCGAAGTTATATGACTCTTCCTATTGGTATTGGTCAATGCGATTAGAGCTGCTGAGTATGGACACGGCTTTAAAAAGCAATAATAATGAAACAGACTAAGCCTAAACAGGGACTATAAATAGTAATCCCAGAAGCTGACCATCCCGTTGAGAGTTCTCTAGAGATGACTGTAAAGAAGACACAGCTGCTGTGAATGCATTCAAAGTGGGAGTATCTACCACATGTCAAAACACACACAAGTCAAAGGAAGCATTGCGGTGAAGCTTCCAGATGGCTTCCCAACTGTTAATGAGACCCTCATATCTATACACCTCTCTGGGATGGCAGTAACAAGGGAGGTTGTAGCTATTAGGAAGTAAGCCTACTACTACTACATCCAGGATACTGAGGCTGTCCTTCCTCGTGATTCTATCTCAGGAAGAGCTGTTTCCAGAACGCTGCTCCTGATGTAATAAATAAGTGAAACCCATGGTGAACACACATGACTACCTCTGACATTTTCACACACATACGAACTTCCAAGCCCTTCTGAAAATCTGACAGTAAATAAACGCCCCATTGAGCTTCTTCATTCCCGTCTCACTCTGTGAAATGCTGGTTGCATCAGAGGTCTGCAAAAAAGAAAAACCAAGCAGTAAGACTGGAAAAAAAAAAAGACAAAGTTCAAATGTTCCCTTCCAACATTGGCAATTCATAAATGTCAAGTGTGCCTATATCAATTTTAATACAAAATGGCAGAAAATTTTGGTTGAAGTTGTATGCAAACAATACCACAGTGAAGGCAGAAGGTCCCGGCAGTCGTTGAATCCTGCCTTGTTATTTGCTGCCAAGAAATGGTTATGGCAGAAACACTTGCACCAAGTCCGTGCTGTATTCTACGTGTTGTGCTTACACTGAATGTAAACTCTGCCCGTGATTTCAAGGCAGCACCTAAATTCAAACAACCACTGCCAATTTAAACCGAGAGAGTTACCTAAGCAGACTATCCTGAATATGTCTGTCACTCTGTAAGATGATGGCTTTCTAATTTTTCACACAGCCTTATTAAAAATGGTATGAGTACATAATATAATTTAGAAGGGCTTTCTTTTCATATGGTTGACTTCTCCCATGGATTTAATATTTGTTCTAGGGATCAGTGAACACTAGAGATAAAATTAAAGCTAATGCGTAGATCTCTTTTTCATCTAAAAAATCCCCTCTAAGCCTCATTGACTGAAGGCCCAGGGTACATGTCAGGAGGTGGAGCACATGGCAGGAAAATAAAAATGAAAAGTCTGGAAAAAAAGAGTTCTCCAAATATGCCGCCTAGCATCTGTGATTTTATTTTGTACAGAACCTTAACATCTTCTTTAAATCCAGAATATTTTAGCTTCCATAGAAGATAATGTGAACTATACAAACATATTTATAAATACTAAGTCCCTTGTCATATCATGAAAACAGAATTTTAGGACTATCAATAGAGGTGTGATGAAGTACCCAAAACATTACAATGACTTACTAAATAAAATTTCTATTCAAAATAAACTCAGCTATGCGTTCTAGTTTACTTTCTGTTGCTGTGACAAACACCCGGATGGTAAGAAATCTGGAGAATAAAGAATAGGTTTAAAGGGCTTATTTTTTCTTATAGGTTAGAGTTACTCATGAGGGAAACCTTAGTCAGGAGTTCAAGGCAGAAATCTGGACCCAAAACTGAAGCAGTCATCGTTGAGAAACTTAAGCTATGTTTCTTAAATAGCCAAGACCCGCATGCCTAGGAATGGTACATCCACAGTAGGCAAAACACTCCTTCTTCAGTTAGTGATCAAGAAAGGCCACAGAGCCGTGTCCCCAAGCCCAGCCTTACAGAGGCAATCATCAACTGAGTTTCCCTCTATCCAGGTGACTCTAGGTTTGTGTCGAGGTGACAGCAGAAGTTAGTATTTAGAATACAGTTAAGTTCGCAAAGTGCTATCTTGCATTTGAACTTCGAACAACAGTTGATATGATAGTAACATCAGATAGGGTTTGGTGAATAGTGTTTCTTATTTTTATTTTTTGTTTAGTGTTTCCTTTTCATTAAGTAGAGTGATGTTATAATGCCAATTTTAAAGTTTTCATGAGAATACTAACAATTTCTCAATGAAGACTTCAAAATTTATGCTGATAGAATCACTTCCATATTGACATACATCTAAAACACAATAATAATTATTGCTTCTAAATATTTCTTCTATTTTTAAGCATATTTTCTCTCAATTTCAGAAAAACCAAGTTTAAAGACCAAGTATTTTTAACTAAAATTTTAATCTTATTAATACTTCTCTTACTTTTGTTAACTTAAGAAGCTAACTATGAAGTATAGTTTAGAAAATGTTCAGAACATATCTAAAATAACAGATAAGGTCTCATAAGACTCTAATAAATATTGCTAGAAAATCTTTCCTTATCAATATTTTCCCCAATGGTTGATATTTTATCTCTGACACAAGATACTAAAGTTTCTAAAAGTGTGGTTCAAGGCTAACGAGAGTTAAGTATGCTAGGGAGTTTGGAAATAAGAGCAAAGTCATTTTGAGTTCAGAAAAACCACATGGTAGAAGGTGAGACCCAATTCCTACAACCAATTCCTGCAAGCTGTCCTCTCCTTTCACAGGTATACAAATGACAACTGTATACGTGCTCGCTCTCTCTCTCTCTCTCTCTCTCTCTCTCTCTCTCTCTCTCTGTCACACACACCACACACACACACACACACACATACACATGCACAAATACACATATAAATATAATTAAAGTCCCTTTAATGTTTTAAAAATTTTTGAGGGTTTTGCTAATGTTGTTTATTATGTAAATAAAGTGTCTATTGCCTCTCTCTACGCCCCCTCCTGCTCCTGTTGTATACATGCATTATGGACATTTGTACATTTACAGTGTTAAATTACTTATTATACATATTGTAAATAAAGAAGACAGCAATAATACAGTATGAGCTTCTGAGAGGCTGGCTCCATTTGTTATGGAAATTATCTGGGATCAGGGTGTGTAGAAGGAGGGGGTGTAGCTTTCTCCCAAATATTTCTCTATGGGCAAATTAACTTCATGTCAATTTATCCCCAAATAAGAGGGGATAAAGGCAACATCATCAAGAGAGCCCAGCCTCTATCAAGAAAGACAGTCTAGCTGCCGTGTTTAGACATTGACCGTAGACATAAAAGTTATAATCTTTGAAAAGATGAAACAGGTGGGCACGGACAAGGCCAACTCTTATATAATTATAGACATTCCACTTTCTCCAATGCTCTTCTCAACGTTTTATATCATATGGGATGTGTATACATAGACGGTCTTGAATTGTTCCTATGGAAAATTATTTGTTAATACAGTTCTACTTTTAAATAATCAATTTACCTCTCAGAAGAAATAAATATAATGTGTAAGATCATAGCATTGTCTGATTTTATTATTGTCTCTCCTGGCCATTTGCAATTGTTTCATTACAGAAAGTGTTTACTTGACAGCAACTTCTTCAGGCTCCATGGCTTTACTGAATCCTCTTAAATAATATACAACTCTACAGCCACCTCAAACTACACAGTAAACCACAACCATCTGGGATATTAATCAATCTGCACTCAGTTAAGATACATTCTCTGCTCTAGCAATGGCCAGCGTTTGGCTGTCAGTCACTCTAGGCAAGAGACAGTTTGGTTTCTTCATCTCTTGGCTCTGGCTCTTCATGGACATGACCACAGAAAGAGAAACTGCCATACCTAGGACACTGAGTTCTCGCGCCCTGTTAATAAACACTGTTCTAGGAAGGCAAGGGCTGTTCTTTCTCTTCAATTTTCCACTATCTGCCTGCTAAGCACACAAGCTGCTACTCTGCCATCAGTTCCTCATCCCCGGGATTCCTTGGTCAGAATTTTATACCACAGGGGCCCACACAAGTCCTTGGACATACTTTCAGTTCTCACCAAGAGTCTGGAGAGACTGAAGTCGGTTCCCACAGCCAGGCCTCTGCCGAATCTCATTTTCATTCTCAGGTCCAAGGCAGACAAAAATGGATAGTATGCGCCTCTGGTAGGAATGCCTCCCTTTTCTGATGGAATCTGGTCATCCAGTTTACTATGCTTAAACTAGGGAAGGAAGAAGCAGCCTCCACTCCTCTCCCTTTGGTGAAAACAGAGACTCATGCAATCCATAACCTCTCTTGGGAAATCTGTTCTCCAACATACCAATCATCTATCATATTAATTCCTTGTACTCATTCAAATGAGGAAGATTTAGACTATCCATTTCTAAAATTTTGTTATTTTTTATAGACAATATTAATCTGGATGACGTTTAACACTTCAGATTTATATTGAAGACTTTTTTAAGTTAGCTCTTTGAGAATTTCCTGCAAACTATTCAGACCACCCTTCGCCCCTCCCACAATTCTGTCTTCTATTTCCATGCCCACCTAACTTTGTGTCTCTTCCCACCACCCTAAGTGCATGTGACTTTCGAATGTCAGGCAAGGTGATCAGAATAATGATTAGACAAATGAAAAATAGGTGTGCGGGTAAGTTAAAAAAACACTCACACAACATGAAATACTGTTCAGAGAAAAAGGAAGACTTGTGTTTTAATCAGTTCTGCAGATATATTTCAACCAGAGGTAGAGATTGCTCATAACCTGTTTTTAAATCACCATTGTAAACAAGAAATGAAAAGGAGGCCTAGTTACAGACACAAATTCATGCGAGTCCAACTGAGTAATATGCTTTTGAGTTTTGTTAATGTCAATGAATGGTCTCCTAAAATAGTATTAGCCACAAGGAAAGAAGTGCCTGACTTCTACCGTGGCAAAAAGTATCATGAGAAGATTCACAAAGTGGAGAACACCAAACACATTCATTTAGTTTATATTTTTCTTTTCTTTCCTTTTTTTTTTCTTATTTTTACTGGGAAGGGGTAGATTCAAGACAAGGTCTGACTGCGTAGCTTTGGCTGTCCTGGAACTCACTTTGTATACCTGGTTGTCCTCAAACTAACAGAGATCCACCTGCCTGTGCCTCCCAGTGCTGAGATTTAAAGCATACACCAGTATGCCTGGTCAAATTAACATATTTTAAATAGATGGACAATTATTAAATCAGTTTTTAGATAATAGAAAAAATAGGACAAAATTCAAATTATACCCTACTTGAAATGAGCAAAATAATATTTGTCAACCTGGACAAGTTCTACAAATCCCTGTTTCTCATTTTACTAACTATAAAAACCAATGAGATGGAGATGACATTTCCTAGTTCTTTTTTCAAAATTCTATTTCTAACTTGATGATCATACACATGTGGGAATTCAGGATGCAGAAGTTAGATGGCTACTCATTCTCTCAAGAAATGGCCTTTTTTTCTCTTATTTATTTCTATATCTACTGTTCCATATCAGGCATTCAAATCTCAAAATCCAACACTATAAAGAAGAAAACAGGCAGAAATTTCATCTTACCCAATAGTGAAACTATGGCTTTTGACCTAATTAAATCTATCAACATAAAACATGTAGTAGCTTCACTTTCTGATTCTGTTGACACAAAAACCACTTTCTCCAAAACATCTTCAAGAAACATTAGCAAGTACTCAGCCTACACATTCCTCAAAGGCAGACCAGGAATTTTAATGTGTCGAGGTTCCTTAATGTGGATTAATACTATAAGCTCATGGTATAACATATTATTTTAATTTTATTTTTTTTTTATTTTTTATTGATAAAAGGAGAATAAAGAAAAAAGAAAAAACAAATTTCCACCTCCTCCCAGCCTCCCATTTCCCTCCCCCTCCTCCCACTCTTCTCCCCCTCCTCCCACTCTTCTCCCCCTCCTCCCAACTCCCATGCTAATTAGTTCATATTAGGGAAGAACCATTCCATTTCATTGGTATTGGCATATTCTGGTTAGAGGATTACTGAAGCATACTAATAAATGTTGGAATTCTATAGTACTGTGAAAACTTTCATTGTACCCATGATACAATTACAGTTCTTTTATATTTAATCCAAAGTAATCACTATAATTAGAAGTTATTGACTAGTTTGTTATTTGTAACCTGAGATAGGTTTTAAAACTGTGACCACTTTACATTACATGAGCATGTTTATTTTGGTGTAACAAGTTTAGAAAAAAAAGATATAAATACAATGTACCTGCAGGGTTTATAGTTGGGTTGCACTTGTAAATCTTTCTTCCACTAACACAATTGAATTTTGAATCTGGTGGCTATTTAGGTGTATTGGTCATGATTTCATTTTCCACACATTGAAAAATACCTATGAAAATTTTATGTTTCTCTGGGCATGTATGCTATTAAAATTAATAAAATATTTCAAGAACAAAACAAACCATAAAAATAGAAGTAATTCACTGAAAATAAAGTCTAAAGTAGAGGGATGGAAGAGAGAAAAGGAGGAAGTAAAGACAGAGAGGGTTAAGAACAAGTGAGTAGAGATGTCTAGAAATTGTGTGTAATCTTGTCAGCTTGATAGATTGATAGAGGGGACATTAAGACCGAGTACTTCGGGACAAGTATATGACAGCATTTGAAAAGATGATTAGATCACATGTCTATGGTCAATTGCATAGGCTGATCAAATAGATTCAGAAAGTAATGGTATTAGTAGGAGGTAAAGAAGCAGGAACTAAGCCCCAATGACAGATAGTAGGCCCCCGAGCTGTCTCTATTTGAGTGTCTGCTTCACTTTGGGGTAAAAATTGCTCTCCATGCATTGCCACGTCCTTGATAGCAATGGCCCGTGGAGTTATGCAACCATAGACTGAAACCACTATAAACACAAACCAGAGAAAATTATTGCCACCTAAAGTCATTTCTGTCAGGCATTCTTTCCCAGTAATTATCAAACTGATTACAATAGTAAGACAATAAAAACTAAAATTATAATAATTCGAAGGATGAAAAGTTTGAAGTGGTGAGGCCTTCTTACACCCGCAGCATTTTAGAAGCAGGGGAACCAAGGAGAAGGAGTTCTGTACCATCCAATATCACCTATGCCATCTATTTAAGTCTACCAAACAAATCTATAGTCTCTTATTTAAACATTAGATAAACTGAGAGCAAATTAAAAATGTGTTGTGATGGCTATAAACATAATGAGCCATGGAGATGGGATTAGTTCAACTCCAAGCGATAATCTAGTAAATACAATTTTTATTGTAGTTTGTCCATTGCTAAGACATCCCAAAGTGCTAAGACAAATTGTGGACTATCAGACACACACACACACACATGCACACACACACTCTCTCACACACAAATACATGCACATATACACAAACATAAACACACAAACACACACACACATAGACAAACACAAACATACACAAATACACACATACTAAAGTCAAGCAATCATTACAACCTGAGTCAAGATTGACTAAACCTTTTGAAATCCAATATCAACAACACAAGTGTGAAAGATTTCTTAACAAAAATATGAATTTATCAGAGAAAGGGGTCTGCCTAATGCCTGTATATTACATTTTTCTAGTTCTGAGTCTCCGTAGGCTCTGTTTCTATCTCTGCTTTACTACCACAGTGGTGACATATATACTTGAAACTATGAAGGAGCTTGGTTTGGGATTTCCACATCCTTCTATGGATTTCCCTCCAAAGGAAGAAGAAAATTAAATTAATGATATGACAGCAAATGTGGCAAAGGGTTAAAGTATAGGCCATCTACTTCATATTTGTTTGAAATGTGTTTAGAAATCTAAATGATCACTGAGCTTCTGCAGGAAGAAGAACCAAGGCAACATAGAACCTACCAATCCACACCTAGTTTATTGTGCTAATCAGTTGATAGGAAAACCAGTCCGACAATGTGCATTTAAAGGCAGCCTAGGAGTATAGTAAAATCAGAAGGGATCTTGACTTCAGATTATAATGCTTCGAACTTCAACAGAATATAAATAGAAGTACTTTTTAATCTGAATTGTAAGGGTCAGGGAAAGCGCCATCCATAAAAAAAGAACATATCACTTAGGGGAATGGGCATGAAATGGGATCCTTGGATATTACATTGCTATGCTTTCTTTGTGTTGAGAGAAAACAGCAGTAAGGGAAAGAAGGACCGTTTGCCTTTCGTTGGTCATCACCTGTGAGCTAAGAAGTAAATGGAGATGAATGGAAAACGGACACTAAAAAGCAAGTAATTTTAAGAAAATAATGGAATTGCATCCATTTCATCCAACCATTTAATGGGAGGAGAAACAAACCTCCACAGGTAGTTTCAGACTAGGGCCAAATCTGTTCTATATATCAAAGAAAGGAAATTGCCAGAAAAGTGTAAAAGAGAGCAGTAATAGACCACTGATCTGAATTAACTCTAGCTGTGTGCATTTCTTCGGCACTCCAAGGAAATGCCTTAAACCAGGAAGCCATAAAAACAATGAGATTTCAGCACAAAATTTGAGATTGAGAAAACATGTCTAATCTCAATGGTGAAGCAATCAAATCACAAGTATTTAGATGCAGTCCTCCAAAAAGGTGAACCACAAGGAATTATTTACCCAAAACAGGAGTAAAGTACTTCATAAAAATCAGACAATTATAGCAATAAATAAGTTTAAATTTCTTAATGAAATTTGCAATGGCTAGACATTATAGTACAAAAAGAGAGAGATTGACATTCTGAGACTATCTAATGAGCATGTTCTGTAGTAAACACACAAGGAAAGTCTTAAATATGTACATATACAGCTTATTTATTTGGTTGCTTTTGGAGATGCTAGCAAACCCAAGTCACTCCTTGTAATGCTTTGGGAAATAGCCTCTTATCTAAAAACAACCAAGAATTGCAGAGATGTGGGCCATCAAGATGTCCTAGAGCATAAGGGCACTTGCAGCCAAGCCTGATGACTTGGATTTGGTCCTCAGGACCCACACTGAGTCTAATAAGTTGTGATCTACGCTCCAAACAAGGAAAATAGCAAAAGCTCATTCCTAGGGATACACAAACCTACACATAAACACAAAACGTAAATACGTAAGTGTAAACGTTGTTATGGCAAACAAAGCAAACAGCATGATGTTGTCGCTCCTCTTAGCTGCCCACCAGAGCTAATAGACAATACCTAATTGCTGAAGACACCACACACTGTGGATGCCAGGTATAGAGAAATCAGGTCAGGACTGACTGAGCTAAAGCTTCCTCTATGCTGTCTATATTTCAAAGTACAAAATAGTGCTGTGCAGGAGCCGAGGAACTAAAGGTATTGCAGAGCTGTGAATTCTCTAAACTACATACCAACTTCCCATGCAAGATGTACAAGAGCTGCATGATTGTAGGAGTAACAACTGCTCCCTGATTGGATTTGAGACCTGTTTCACAAGAGGGAATCCATGCCTAGTATTCCAAATCTAGTCTTACAACAAGGACTAAGGAATGCTTGGGTTCCAAGTTTGGGAGTAGGTCTACCAGTGCTTCTTAACGAAATTGACATACCATGAAACTGCCTTCTCAATATCTGCTTAAATGCACAGCCAAAGGGTGCTTTCAGGCATAATAAGAGATGCTTGCATTTTCAGCAAAAGTGGATAATACGGGACACACATGTGTGCCTGCACACGGTATTAAAGATGAAGGTGGGCTCAATCCTAAACAAGACATTTATATCGCCCCCTCGGGAAACACTGCTGAAGAGAAAGGAAGAAAGAGTGGAAAAATGAGAAGATAGTGAGAAGGGATGGCAGATGCCGTCTCTAAGCAGGGTAAGACCGCGGCATTCATAAACTCACAACAGCTGCTACCGCTGGCACTGTGCCCACTGAACTCTGGCCCACCCACCGGTTAGTGGTGGGTTGGAAAGATCTCACATGGCCTTCTCACTTACTGGTGAAGAATTGGCAACCAAGAGATTGTGGGAGAAGATAGGGGATTGCATGCAGCTGTGTGCCCCCTGGTGCCCTCACCAGGCTCTAATAAACAGTTTCAAACTCATGGCCACACAGATAGCCCTACTTAAACTCTGCGGGATACAAAACAAAACATCAGAAATAGAGCAAAGAAATCTATAGGAATGAAGACATGCAGGCCAAGGTTGGAAGTAAATAAGAGATGGTGTGTGAGTGGAGTAACTACAAGGCATGATATACATGTATGTAATTGTCAAAAAACAGAATTATTTATCACAAAAAGAAATACGATTATTTTGTGAAGTTAATTTGATTAGAATAATTCTACAATTACTGCGATCTTTTCTGAGTCAGATGTACTTCATAGATAAGGTATAAGTTGTTCTCATCTTCCTATCTATAATAAGATGACGGTTTATCTATTTATAGAAATAGTAGCACATTGTGTTGCGACATGACTCAGGAGTGTTGGGGAAATGACCAGAAAGAATTGATATGGCTCAGTAGCTCAAGGGGTAAAGGTTATTGTCAACCAAGCCTCATGACCTAAGTTCAATGCCTAGAAGCCATATGCTGGGAAGAAAAAAATGAGTCTTGCAAGTTGTTATCTAACCACTCCAAATGTACTATGGGAAGCATATGTCCATCCAAATATACACAAAAATAAATAAATAAAAGATTTTAAAAAATAATATTACAAAACCTACAGCCAGCTGTGAACAGCATCCATTCTAGGTTATGAAGACACATGTCTGTCAGATCTAGCCTTCTAGAATAAACTTCACTTGTGACTGAAATAAAAGATAAGAATGATGTCAACAAAACCCCAGTAAGTGTATTAAAATCCGCTTCAGGGCTTAGTTAATTAAATTACAACTTGAAATTTAGTCTAGAGTTGATGCAATCATTCATGTAACCTGTTCTCTCCCTTGTCTTCATTTACAGAATTGTTGTTTGTTTGTGTCTGCTTTCTCCATGTACAACATAACTATCTATGTAAATCCAATTTTAGTGTCTCTCTGTTTTGGTAATATTATGAATATCCAATGGATAATAAATTTTGGTGCTAAAATGCTTTTTGTAGTAATAAGGAGCGGCGGCGGGGCTGCGTCCCCAAACACCCCAGCCACCTGCCCTGCCCGGCTAGCTTATGACCCGAAATAATTACACAGACACTGAAATCCTTTAAACACTGCTCTGGCCCATTTCTACCTAGCCTCTTCTAGGCTAATTCTCACATATTAATTTAGCCCATTTATAATCATCTGTGTAGCGCCCCTAGGTGTGCTTACCGGGAAGATTCTAGCCTATGTCCATCCTGGGTCGGAGCTTCATTGCTTGCGTCTGCCTGGGAGCTGGGCAGCATGGCGTCTCTCCTGCGTCTGCTCCGGAGAGGAGAGCTGTGGAGTCTGACCTCACTTCCTCTTCCTCCCGGCATTCTGTTCTGTTTACTCCACCCACCTAAGGGTGGGCCTATCCAATGGGCCTAGCAGTTTCTTTATTGCTTAACCAATGAAATCAACAGATTGATATATGACACTCCCCCATCAGCTTTTATCTTGTTAATAGTGAAAAATGATGACTTCTCCTTTATAGAACTGTATGTTAGAGATTATTCTTCCTCATGTGTTTATGTCCGATATTTAAAATTGGTTTCATTCTTTTGTTTTTTCTGAGTTCAAAGAAGTTCATTCACTCTCCCAGCCTCTGAAACCCATTAAGTGTATTCTGGAATGTGATTTACAGAGACAGAAAATTAATCAGAAGGCTGACTAACATCTCCCTGAAAATGTTGACTGAAAACTAAAAGTGAAAATCTCCCTCTAATGCCATAAAAATCTGGAGCAACAATGAGTTCCTTAAAACCTGAAACTGTTTACCATTAGACAATGTTTACAAGCAAGGTAGAATTAAAATTTCACAACTTCTTGTGAGAGGGAGAATGGATTCCATTCCGTGGAACCATTTTTGGGAGTGGCAAGGGTGAATACTTCTATAAAGCTTAGACTCCAGTGCAATAATGAATTACCTAAGAGTTACTAAGAATGCCTTATTATTTCCGGTCTTTTAACACGTCTACATCTAAATATTAAAATTTCACAATTGAGAAGCAAAAGCTAAAAAAAATTGAGTCAACCAGAATGATACATTTTACTTCTTCTACATAAAAGTTGACCATAACTACTGAGATTCATTAAAAATTCCTAACATAAATGACAATAAACCAAGAATGATGTTTTATACAAAATGCATTTGCATGGTGTCCAACTTCATTGCAATTATATGGAAGCATCTATTTCTTTTATTACTTGAATTCAAATTTGGATATGAAAACTCAATGCATGTCACAAAACTTTGATTAAAGGGAATGCAAAGTGTCTTTAATTTTTCCTAACCTAGGACACAAACATGGTATAGCTTATTACCCATGAATTTCAGCAAATGGCGCAGAGACTCGGTATGTTTCTGATGGCCCTTCATCTTGGCAGTGGGGTCAGTGAACAGCTGAAGGCTAAGCATCATGGACACACCCCCAATCTGTCTGGGAAGCAGATACAGCTGTAGTATTGGCACTGGGGTGGTGCTAAAAGTTGTTTTGCTTCAAACGCTGACTGCTTTAAAGCATCAATTAATAATCTCTGACTGCAGTGAGCTGAACATTCTTACCGTTATTCTTGGTCTCCTGTGACCTGCATCATTTTCCATGATGGGGATGGGAGAATTTCTTGGCTTTACTAACATGTTCAACTGTTTACCAGAAATCACTTGGTTACCAACATGCTGTCATTAGGCTATTTGACTGCATCCATATTTTTGGATGAACATGCAGACAGTAGTGGTGCTTCTGATGGTGAAGACCTTGTTTCACAGTAAGAAGAGAAGCCTGTGATGCCAAACCATACAAAATTCTCAAGTAGAAGCATGTGATTTAACTGTATAGTTATCATTTAAACTTGACTTTAGGATTTTCCCCAGTAAACAAAGATGTGTATTTTAAAATAGTACATTAAATTCGGTGGTCATATTTTTCTCTCAAAAGTGAGTAATATTTCCTGAGACTATTTCTACATTGGTTTCAAAGCCTTGAAAATTTTCTTTTACTGAGTTTGTTGACACTGTCTTCATTAATAAAATACATATCTTGATCCATAGCTTACCTGATATTTATAATAGTGATATGAAATTCCTTTTGAATTTTTTATCATTTTTCCTTTGACATAAATCTATGTCTTACTAATTTAAAGTTCCCTCAAGTGTCCTAGATTTTGACGACTGTATTTACTACGCAGAGAGAATCCTGGTAAAATACTGTACTGCTTCGTCAGAAGAAAGATCTATTGATGTACTATGCAGAGTTTATCTATTTCTGTAGAGACAATTTAGTCCCCAAAAGCACAGATCATGCATCTGGTATGGGCAGAAGACTAGAGGAAATGAGTAATGCTCTGTTTGGCAAAGTTAATTTTCTGACTGTTACCTCACCCACCATTAATTTTTCTATATTAATGAGATACATTTGAAGTGACTTCAACTCCACGACCTGTCCAATGCCTAAAAGTGAACAAAAAATAAATAAAAGTCAAACCATACCTTTGTTTATTTTGGAATAAGTTTACGTTTTTAAAATTAGATTTGATGTTCTATTTTATTTTTATTAGGTCAATTTTTGTGTTTTTAACTTTTGATATATTTTTATTAATTGCACAAAATACATGACGTTTCATATAGGCTAAAATATATTTTGATCCACTTAAATCCCTTATGCCTGCCTTCCTGTCCCACTCTTCCTTTCTCTACCACCAATGACTTCCCCCTGCTTTCATACATGATCTCTATTGTTTTCTTTTCTCTCTTTATGTATTAATGTTACATGTGTACATCAACATAAATATGTAAATATAATCTGCTTAGGGCACTTAGTGTTGATTATATCAATATGTTTTATGAAGGAACACTTGGAATTAGATAAAGTAATTTTATTTCGTACCTTGTTTGATTTATTTATGATACAGTGACTGTAGTGTTCACATTAAACTTTTCAAATACTCTTTACTGGGGCAATCAGCTTATTAACTAATTAAAGGAGTAACTGTAGCTGCTGTGGGACATGGGAGCATAGAGGAGGAGGAAAGACTCATACAATAGCCAACAATATTTAGAGGATCTAACATTTGATACTCGAGGATTGGCAAGAGTTGCATACATAATTCTTCAACTTGGCATCAGGCAAATATTTGGACAAGGGCAGAAAGCAGCCACATTCTTCAAAAAATATCATGAGAATGATCTCTAGTCCACATACTAATATTCTTCTATTAAAACTCTTGAGCTGGGCCCCTGCAGCTCAGATCATCCCCAGAACCGCTGACTTCCATGCTCCTACTAGGAGGGCCACATTTAAAGTGTCCAATAAGTTTTATAATCTGGAGTTCCAAAGTGTTCCCTATTCTTCCATATAAGCATGGTCCAGAAAATCACCACAATATCCCAGTTTAGGAAACAACTTCTGTTTTAATTGGAATTTCTAATGTTGTGAAGAGACATCATGACTGTGATGACTCTGAAAAATTAAAACATTTAATTGGGGCTAGCTTATAGTTCAGAGTTTAGTCCATTACCGTCGTGAATGGTTTCTCACAGGCAACCATGATGCTGGAAAGGTAACTGAGATTTCTATATATGAATCAGCAGGCAGCAGGAAGAGAAAGACACACTGGACCCAGCTATAGTATCTTGAAACCTCAAAGCCCATCCCAGAATGCCCTTCCTCCAACAAGGGCACACCTACTCTATCCAGGCCACATCTTCAAATAGTGCCACTCCCTATAAGCCTAGGGGGACCATTTTCACTTAAACAAGCATAAATCCCAAGGAATAGTTAAATGTGGTACCTTCTTCAGATGAAGTAATGAATCTATTACAGTCCCAAGGTTCAGTCATAAACACAGAGACATTAATTAAGATAACATGAGCTAGATTCACCCAATCAACAAGTGGAATTAACAGAGGACAAGGAAGAGGAACATAAGATTAATATACACGTTTAGACGCACTCACTTAAAAATACATGGATCAAAGCAGCTAGCATCACCAGAAATAGATTCTCAGTTAACATAGACTCTATATGATTCATACAATAACTTATCCTTTGATGCACAGGGCCTTAACTTGTTCCTAGACAGACAGACTTCTGATGATATGGTCAATATCTCCATTGGCCCATTAGCTTGAGCTTTGATGTAGTTCTGGTGACTCTACTGTTTCCTAGCATTTTATCATCGTCCTTGATGGCCCAGGGCCAGAGGAGCTGAGGAGGAGTCCAGAATCTGAAATAACACGTGCATAGCCTTTCCCAGTTTTCTTCTTCAGAAGTAAAAATATGACAGATTAATGCATTGCTTGCTTCTTTCCTTCTGCAATAAAACCTGGGAGGTTAGAGTATGCATGTGTATGAGCTTACCGCTGGAAATAATCATACAACACAAACAGAATCTGAAATGATATTTAAGCATTCATGAACTGGCCATAATAAAGGAATTTAAACAACCAAAAAGAGAAGTATTAATACATTGATGAGTATCTTGACAATGAATTCCATCTTTATCCATAGATGAACCATAAATAAAATAAATATCAGTCTTAGAATGGGAGAAGGTTGAATAATATTTGTAATCACATATTAGGTTTGTATGAGAAAATTTCATTTCTGGATAATGACTTATATACTTTTGTAGTAGTCTGTTAATGAAATTTGAAACTCTATAGAAGTCTATAATACTCTTTAGCACAGCCTGTTTGTTAAAGGTAATAGGCTACAACACAGATCAAATCCGTATAATTGCTGACACCCGGTCCTCCCCTGATTGGCTAATTGAGCAAGATGAGTAAATGGAGTGGCACTGTGAGGAGGTTTTGCCTTGTTCTAGTGGGTGTGGTTTTGTTGGACATCATAGTTGATACTTCACATCCACTGTGGCCCGTCTGTTGGTGTCATACTTATTCAGTTCATGTTCGGCAGTCATGATGAGGAGAATTTTATGGCTGCAGTCTCTGACATTACAGGGCATGGTCTCATAGCAAACTAATGGTTACTTGTCGTTTTTGAAGGACCTCTTTCTATTCTTGGAGAAAAGGATCAAGCTGTGAACACTAGCGTTAACATATGTGGTTGTTTAAGGATTTTCCTAATAGAAGATAAATGAACTGTTTAACCAAGATTAAAAGATACCTCAACCTTAGATTTGGGGAAGTTTTTAAAAATTGCTTAAAGCCATTATCTACATGAGTAGGTAAAAATCCTCTACCTATTACCCAACAGGTAATAAATGTTATGGCCTGGTTCCATACTCACAAGGCTAAGAAATTTTGCCTCATTTTTCTATATTTGCTTGGGCACATAGAAAAGTGTTTGCTCTTTCCTGACTCACAATTATGCCATAGTTCCTTGGTCATGCAGCTTTTCTCTAAGAGTGATTAAATGGGCCTAGAGCATTCTTTATTTAGGAAAAAAATGTGGAATAACTTAGGCAGGAACCATGTCTCAGAAATATACCTTTTCAGGAGCATAAACTTGTACTAGGCTGTAAAACAAATGTACAGGGAGAGAAAAGAAAGGGCGGAAGAGTCAATCAATATGCTTGCTTTGTGACCCCTGTCATCTTTAACCACTGATGGCCAGAATTTGGTGTTTGAAAATCAAATGAAATTTTTCAATGTAACATGAAAAACATCTAGAAAATAAACCTAATTTGCTAAAGTGAAAGATACAACCATAGATCATAAAAAGGAATGACTTTTAGAAGTCTAATAAAAAATGAAATTTAGAATGTTACTTTATTTTTATAGGATTGGCTTACAACCAAACTACTTAATTAACTAATCGCTGTAACATATTACTCAAAGTTTTTCATCTCTCATGACAATTTTCCCGTGTCAGGGATAATATTTTGAAGCTTATGGTCTTTAATGACTTGTCTTAAATTTGGAAAGTCCATCAATATCTAAAGAGGATAGTTAGAGTGGCAAAGGTATGAGAATTAAAAATTAAATTTCTAATTAACATCAAAGGTAGGTTCGGAAAGAAGATGCGGTAAAACTTTGATTAACAGAAGCCCACAGCCAAAGCTTCAATTACTCAGGATTTCCCTTAACTTCAAATAGAAAAATAAATTAAAAGAAAATGAGCCAATAGTCACGGTTTAGTGAAGGATCATTTTAGAATAAATTTTGGTTTCTCTATTATATGTTGTTTAAGAATGAGATAGTCCTCTTATAGAATTAAAATCCTTAGTCTTCACGTTTTTAGAGCATCTAAAATGCAGGCAATAATTAATTCTCAATTCGCTTTCAGACAATGATACTTATTTCACCTATATTAATGTTGATTAGCTGGACTAAGAAAAAAAATACCATCTAGACATAAGTGTTCTAGGGATAACAGGCACAATAAGCCCCTGATTGCTGCAATGCAAAATTAATGTGAAATTATCTGGACACACTTTCATTAATTACACATTCAATGGTAAAAATAACATTTTTAAGTCTTGAGAATCTTTCCATGCAGAGATAAGGAATTCATTGACCTTTATTAAAGCAATTTATATAGAAGAACTAATTAGGTATAGAGCGTTAAGATAGAAGATTCATTTGCTTTGTTCAAAAAGTTGGGAAAGTAGACCTACCTGCAGCCCTCTGCATGTACTGATTTAGAAGAAACAAAAGACTAAGTGTTTGGATGACCAGACAGATTCAGAAACAGAGGCTTCAGGTTTTCCTAAAAGTCAAGGAAGTACCGTGAAATAACCAAGAACTAAGTGGAAGGTTTAGATGTGGGTGACCAATTGAGGCTCACTTAACATCTTTTCTAAGTAGTTTATGTTGGTAAAGAATAAGGAATTAAGACGGAAGAGGGAAAGGTATGTTAGATGGAACAGTAGAAATAAAAACAAGGACTCAGCAACTAGATACACATTTGTAAGAGTTATGATCAAAAAAAAACTGAAGAAATGAATATTTTAACGGGCTTTGAAATAATCTTTCATGGAGTCATTAGAGATGGCACTATTGGTATAAAGGGAAGGAGACTGAATAGTTTAAAAGCATCATTCCTTAGCTGTTCCAGAGGTAGGACGCTTACTAGAGCTCACCATGATCAACACTCTCTGTCCATGTTCTGTGCACCCACCCTTTGCAGTAGAACTGCCATTTTAAAAAAGAGCCCAGCTTTTTCTCTCATGTATGAGATTCCAATCCCTCCTGTCTCCTCTGTCATTTTTCCACTGTGTATCCATTCTTTGCACAACTCACGGAAAAAATAGTCCCTTTTCTGTTTTTAGAAAGCAAGGCACCTCCATGAACTCCTCTAGTCCCAAAAAAATTTGTGAAAATGAGCAGAAATGAAAACGTCCCACAACCTGGGATGTGCGAACAAATTTAGACACAGCATTCAGCCCTTTCTCTGTCGACTCACCAATGGTTTGTAGTTTAGAAAGAAATATACTTCTTGATTTTGGTTGTTGTTGTTTTGTTTTGTTTTTATATCCCTATCCCTCATTTCTGTTTTCTTTTTTGGTGTATTCACAAGTCCCTAGGTACCCACCTCTAGATGGATCTCCAGTGTTCAGTACTTGGATGTCACTGCTGGCTTAGTTCTCAAAAAAACAGACACCGAGACATAATATGTGACAGAGAGTAGTTTCGGACTAACAATTGGGAAGAAAAGAGAAAGCATCAATATTGGACCATGGAAGAAATGGGATGCCTTGCAGAGTCGGGGCTCTATGAGGATAAGTGACCAGAACAGCACTTAATGGGGCATCTTTACTCTTTCATTTACATCTTTCATTTACATCTTTCATTGGACTCAGCCTAGCAAGGGCAGCTCAGGAGACCCCTGAAGATGTTCGGATGCAGGAAGCACTGCCAGCACCTGTCGGATCTACACGGCTCAATCTTGTCTAGCTACATGCTAGCTCTTTATTTTGTTTATCTTCATGAATTTATTCCAATAAATACATTCAGTATTTTACGTTCATGGTGAAACCCAAACAGATGTAATACCTATGACAGAATGTACTCAAGCTAAGCTCCTGTGTGCTTCCTCAGCATGACCCTGGCACAGATTTTCTTATATCAATTAGCTACTATGGTTATCTTGGAAATTATATTTGCATGTGCTTTTAAAGTTTTCGTTCCTATTCTCTCTGTGGAGATGCTATTTTCCTCTTGTTCTTTGTATCCAACCTATATGGAAAGTACATTGAACTTACTTGTAAAAGTATAAACTATCCACTTAACCTGATCTTGGTTTTCAAAGTCAAGTATCAGAGTCTGTTGTGAGCTTGGTAGGAAGAAGTTGGGTTAGCTGTCCCCTGCATAAGATGCTGCACCTCTGAACAATTCGACAGAGTAGTAAGGAAATGAAACTCATTGAGTTAAGAGTCAGGCAGAGTTCAGCTTGTCTGGCTGGCAGGCAATAATATACCCCAGTGTCTCCACTAGCAAGAGAGGCGTATCTGAAAGGAACAGGAAAACTCACAGGCTTTGTAGCCCTGGGAGACTCATTGGCATCCTGGTAGCATGCTGCATCTTAGACATTACATCACTCTACTCAAATTATCTGACCCTAGCCACAGTCATTGAAATAGGCAGACCTCAGAAAGATTGCAGGTTCAGTTTCACAGTGCTAACATTGAGTTATGACAAAGCAACACAAAGACTTTGGTTCTCAAATATACTGCTTTTACTCTATTGAATCTACAGTGGCATTATATGTAAAAACATGTCATTTAATTACCAATGCATTTTATTGTAGAAAACATCCAATGATTATCTGAGCTGTTAGAAAAACAGTACTGATAGACTTACTAAGCCCAGACTTGGGACAAGCCTGCCTTGTGTGAAAAAGACAGTATCTCCAAAGTGCAGGAAAACAAAGCATGAAGACAAGGTTTGTCTAGTCTGGGCTTACTAGACTCAGCAAAGTAGTCACAATAATCTTGTCAGCACTGAAGTCAGAGTATGCCAATCTCCTGCACAAAACCTTACCAGCCTTTCTCATTCTGACCTAAAAGAGAGCCAAAGGTCCAGTCTGGCCTCAAAAGCCTAACGTGTGTGGCTGCTGAAGTCTCTGAGTGTGTTGCATCCCTGTATCACTGCTCTGTGCTCGACATCCTGGCCTCTCTGTCTTGGGAACATGCCAAAGACGCAGGCCTCTTGGGGCAATTTTTTCTTGCCTGAATGTTTTACCTCTGGAACTCTGTTCACTTTCACTCATTCACTTCCTTTGGAATCTCTGTTCACATATTGTTTCTTTTCTTTAAACTTGCTTTAATATTCTGTATGGTCTGATTCTGCATATATTATCTTCTCTGCTACACAGTGCATCATACGAAATTTATGTGGGTATTCTATTAGTTGCTCTTCAGTCTGCTTAAAAATGCAAGGTACCCGATAAGAGGTAGTTTATTTATTAGTTTATCCCCAGCTCTATCTAAAACAAATATTTAGTAATTTTAGACGCATAATGGGTATTTTTAGTAAGATGAATAAATAAGCCTGTCCTAAATTTGCTGTTTAACTATTTTCTTGCACCATTGACTTTACTGGGGTTACTTACAGGAATTAGGCAAGGTGATGAACAGGAGTATGAGCAACGCAAAGGCTTCTCCATCACTGGGAAACCCATGCCAACATCAGCACTTGCTGAGGAAATCTACATTCCTGTTCAACATAAGCAGTTAAACAGGCCTGAGTGGTCCCTCTTTCGAGCAACTGCTAACAACTCAGATGGCATTGGGAAAATCCTATGGAAACTAAGTTTCAGAAGCTTCCTAAGTCAGCTAAGTTTTGTTAACTTTCTGAACCACGAGGGATGCTGTACATTGGAGGAAATACATAGACGATACATTGCTTATAATATATATGATAAAATACACAGAGCGAGTATAGAAAACATGATAAAGTATAAAACTTCCTCAAATGTTCCCTATAGTATGCTCCTGGATGCAGAAGTGTCTGGGAAATACATTCATGTATTTCTACTGAGATAACACCGAATAGATATTTTGAAATATTTTGGTGAAATATCTTCAGAAAGGAGCTTTTAATTAACAAATTTAAGAGGCATGAAACTAAAAAATGTGTTATTTCTAGTAAAGCAAACTTAGGGAAAATGTACGAAATAGAGAACCCAATGGAGCCAGCAGCGAACCATAGTCCAGAGACCTGCAGAGCAGCTGCGCATGAGTGAAGCCACAGGAAAAACTCAGGGACGTGCAGATGCCTCCATCTGTCTTAGAGGACGGTACAGGCTTGACGCTGACACAGAATAAATGTAGTAAAAAGGAAAAGATTCAGGAGTGATAATAGATTGTAGGTGATAAAAACGCACATAAATAGTAGGTAGCACCCCCCCCCCCGTATTCAGTGTGACTTCTTACAATTTTACTGTCCCGGTGCAGATTAACAGCCTGGCAAAAGCCTGCACTGGACAGTAAAACCCACGGAGCGAGCAGCCATGATTCCATTATTCATTGCTAGGTACCAGCACCTGTCACACAGAATTCAGCCTCCATCTATTTTGTCAATGGATGGATGATCTTCGAAGGTTCTCAGTTTTCTCTTTTTTAAATACTCTTATTGTTTTCCTCTATACTTTCTGAGAGTTTCATACATACATACTAAATTTACATCATTTCCATCCTACCATGTCTCTTCTAAGGTTCTCTTATGTGCCCCATCTCAAATTCATGACCTCTCTTTTAGGTGTGTGTGTGTGTGTGTGTGTGTGTGTGTGTGTGTGAGAGAGAGAGAGAGAGAGAGAGAGAGAGAGAGAGAGAGAGAGAGACTTTGAGTAAATACAACTTGCTGAGTTGCATTAGTGTTGCTTATATGTATAACTGATTGATTGATTCAGCCAAGAAGGATCCTTCAAATAAAGCAAATCTGTTGATAAAAATCCTGAGCATCCCCTCTAGGTTGGCCATACTCAATTCTAATGTTTTTGTTTCTCACTATGCAATCCTCTACATGTGAAGATACTTAATGTGGGCCTTCTGTAATCCCTGTAGAACTATGAGGGCCTAGGGAACTGGTGGACATGAATACAAACTCTGACTGCAGCTGCTTCTTCTGGTGAAGGTGGAAGGCCTCTGCTTCTCACTCAGGTATTGGGATGACAGTTACTTCTGGCATCCAAAACACTTTATCAAGCTTCATCCTCAGTTCCCAGGAGGACAAAATCTTAGACCTTGGAAATCTTGACGAACTTGAAAAGATATTTATCTCAAAATTTTATGAAACTGAAAGAAGCTAGGAAACCTAAAACGGTTATTCTATTTTATTTGGCTTATATCACCATTGTATTGAAACTTATGAATTACAACCGTATTGTTTATCAACCAAAGACTCCCATGAGAATACATGTACTTCTTCTAATACGCAAATCTGCATTATACTTATGAATACTCTAAGAAGTTATTTTGTTATTAGACTGAAAAACAAAGAATAAAATAAAAATAAGCAATGCATTTTTTAAAAATCACTTGTTTGTAGTACCGGGCATGATTTTCTTCCCGTTAAATGAGCCTTATGTCTAATTAAATAGCTGTTGGTTACCACCAGGTAATTAAAACTTTTTTACCTTTAATGGGTCTCTTGTCATAATGGTCACTGTATGGTTCATAGGCATTGCAAGTGGGCAGGATCATCAATCACTACTACCACTGTATAATAACACTTGTATAATATTTTCTGGTTCCACAGAAGCTACACCATCACAGAAGATTACAACTGAATATGATGCAGAGATCAAACAATTGCTGGGAGCCTACCTCCTAGATACTTGGACTTCACAACTCCCGCATCTGTGTTTCAAAAAATATTACAAAAGAGGAAGCAGAAAGATTGTAAGAGACAGAGTACCAGAAAGTTTGTTGTAAAACAATCTCTCCAAAAAATAACTGCACAAACAAGACCAGACCCTATGACTAATTCCAAAGGGGAAAATCCCATGGGGTCTCACTCCTCGACAAAGAGCTATAGGCAATTTATGATTGTCAAGAGAAAAAGAAATGGGTCTTTACCAGGGATGAGCCCTTGTGGTTTGAAAGAAAATAGCCTCCAAAGGGACTGGCATCTTTAGGAGGTATGTCACAATAGGGCAGGCTTTGAGGTCTCTTTTGCTCAAGCTTCCCTGAGTGTGACACTCAGTTCTACTTCCTGTTGTTTGAAAGATGTAGAATTCTCCAGAACCATGTCTACCTGCAGGCCTCCATGTCCCACCATGATGATAATGGACTGAACCTCTGAAACTGTAAGCCATCACCTCAAGTAAATGTGTTCCTCTATCAGAGTTGCTATGGTCATTGTGTGTCTTCACAATAGACACCATAGCTAAGATAGCTCTGTTCTTCATCATTCGCTAGAAAATGGTCAGTCCTGAAACCTTATAAAGAAAAACAATTAAACAAACCCAACACGTTGTATTTATATATCTCTGCATGCACACACACAAGCACACACACACACACACCAATAAATAAATAAATAAAGTGTCAATTTGAGAGTCAGGCTATCTAGGGTTTTAGGAGGGGAATATAAATGGACTGAGGAGAGTTTGAAAGGGAAAAGTGATGTAATTCTATTTTGATTTAAAGTATAAAAATAAATTTTGTATTTTTCCTTCTTTTTCCCATATGAAGTAAAACTGGAAAATTCTACATACTATAAGCATTCAATACTTCATATAAATAACAAGATGTCCTAAAGTCTATTTCAACCCCTAGTGTCTCTAGGGAACAGATATTACATAGATAATCAAAAAGAGTTCTTTTTTAAAGATCAGAAATTTAAAACCAAGGCTTTCCAAGACTCTCTGACAACTGCGTTTGAGAAACACAAGTTAAAAAGACGGTATTGTTTATCTAATGGATTTTTATAATTATATGATGAAGATTGCATGCTGTTATAAACTAAGCTGCTACCCAAATAATTAGTATTAACTAAACTTATTATTAAATAGAAAACAACTGCTGATCTTTAACAACTCAACAAAGCAAAGATCTCGTATCTAAGATATTGGCATCCATGAACTATCACAGAGTAATTAAATACATGTGTCAGTCTTTGGGATACACTATTGGTAGAGCTCCTGTGTGGGATATATAACAATTGAGAAATTCACCACTCCAGACTCAGTCTGTGATTTTCATCAGTATTGTCTAGAGGATAACACATAAAGAAAAGCAGTGAAACCAGCTTGGCTAAATAAACCCGTGTTGACAACATAGATCTCAACAGTTAGTGTCCTGACTTTGTTCCTACTCTAATAGACAAAGCATTGTTTTGGTTCTTGCTTTGTTTTGTTGTTGCTGTTGTTTTTTGATTTAGGAAACAGAAACTCAATTTACAATTTTATGTTTAGGGATTATGTATTGATCAGGATCCTCCACACAAAGACAGACAATAGAATACACACACACACACACACACACACACGCACACACACACACTCCAGGTTGTAATACGAGTTCTAATAGGTCTGAATAATAAAAGCCCAGAGTCAGATATTGGGGGGGAATGTTGAGAGATCATAGGAGCAAAATGAAGGAGCAAAACCATAGCCACCTTACTTCTAACTTCCCGGCTGAAAAGGGAACTGAGTTCCTGTTTCCTCCCTCTTTATCACCTCCTCTCTCTGCCCAATCATATCATATCCAGTCTATACAGACCTCCAGACCTCTATGATTAGTTAGTGTCTAGCTCCACCCTCTGATATTCAGGAAAGCTTGATTTGTACAAATAAATGCTTTGGGACAATGACCTGTACCCTGTCAATTGTATTTTAATAAAACACTGGTTGGCCAGTAGCCAAGCAGGAAGTATTGGTGGGGTGACCAGGCAGGAAGTAGAGGTGGGGCTATGAGAACAAGAGAATTCTGGGAAGAAGAAAGATTCAGTCTGCAGTTATCACCCAGACACAGAGCAAGCAAGATGAGAATGCCTCGCTGATGAAAGATGCAGAGCCATGTGTCTAACACAGACAAGAATTATGGGTTAAGATGCAAGAATTAATTAATAAGAATCCTGAAGCTAATAGGACTAGCTGTTTATGATTAATGCAGACCTCTGTGTGTTTATTTGGGACTAAATGGCTGTGGGACCTGGTGGGACAGAAACCTCAGACAACAAACAAGATATCAGAACACCAGGTTTGTTTTTTTGGGGTTTTTTTTTTGTTTTTTTTTTAATTTATTTATTTATTAAGGATTTCTGCCTCCTCCCCGCCACTGCCTCCCATTTCCCTCCCCCTCCCCTGATCAAGTCACCCTCCCTCATCTGCTCGAAGAGCAATCAGGGTTCCCTGACCTGTGGGAAGCCCAAGGACCGCCCACCTCTATCCAGGTCTCCTAAGGTGAGCATCCAAACTGCCTAGGCTCCCCCAAAGCCAGTACGTGCAGTAGGATCAAAAACCCACTGCGATTGTTCTTGAGTTCTCAGTATTCCTCATTGTCCTCTATGTTCAGCTAGTCCGGATTTATCCCATGCTTTTTCAGACCCAGGCCAGCTGGCCTTGGTGAGTTCCCAATAGAACATCCCCATTGTCTCAGTGTGTGGGTGCGCCCCCTCGCGGTCCTGAGTTCCTGATTTGGACCTTGAGATTTCTGTCCCGTGCTCCTCTATCGCTGTCTCCTTTCATCGCCTGATGAAGGTTAATATTCATGAGGATGACTATGTGTTTGTCTTTGGGTTCACCTTCTTACTTAGCTTCTCTAGGAACATGCATTATAAGCCCAATGTCCTTTATTTATGGCTAGAAACCAAATATGAGTGAGTACATCCCATGTTCCTCTTTTTGGGTCTGGCTTACCTCACTCAGGATAGTGTTTTCTATTTCCATCCATTTGTATGTAAAATTCAAGAAGTCCTTGTTTTTTTACTGCTGAGTAATACTCTAATATGTATATATTCCATACTTTCTTCATCCATTCTTCCGTTGAAGGGCATCTAGGTTATTTCCAGGTTCTGGCTATTACAAACAATGCTGCCATGAACATAGTTGAGCATATACTTTTGTTGTATGATAGGGCCTCTCTTGGGTATATTCCCAAGAGTGGTATTGCTGGATCCAGGGGTAGGTTGAAAATCTAAACAAATTGTTATGCATACCTCAGCTACTTTTCGACTGCTGTGAAGAGATACCACAACCAGGGCACCAAAGTGAGGCATTAATTCCCATGATAACAGCAATGTCAAAGTATACAGTGTGAGTCAGTACATCGAGTCCCAGGAAACTTATGGTTTTGTTCCCATGAGAAACCCATAATTTAATGTATCAAGAAGACTTGAGACTTCTGTTTAAGTTTCAACATACTTTCTTATCTAAGTTAGGTGACCTTTTCAGTCTGTTCATACTTTCAATGATTGGATAGTGCCGCATGCACCAGCAGTAAAAATTTACTATATACTGTTTACCAACATGGGAGTTAATATCTAAAATATTAACTAACATCTAAAATAACCCTCTAAAAACAACCAGCATAATATTTCTTGTAAATATCTTGGTGCTTCAAAGCCAACTCAAGGGTAATATACAAAATTAACTATCACAGAGAATAAGTATAGTTTTCTGAAGATAAGGCCACAAATGGTTTCACTTTCAGAAGACTGAATGTATGTGATCACTCTCCTAAGGAATAGCTTCCTAGATTTTATAAAACTACTTTAGACCAGCAGAATGGATGGTGAAAATATAGAAAAATTATAACAGAAGTTTAGCGAAGATGCCAAAGGTAATTTTCAATGTAATTCTTGCTTATTGTGAACAAAGTATTTGTTATTTCTATTGACAATTATACTTACTGGAACAGACATTTAACATTACTCAGTTACTTAGTCCTACCTAGTCTTGAATGCAATTTTGTATCTAGAACCCTGCAACTCAGGCTAAAACGTAGAAACATTCTTGCATTTATGCTTAAGTATGGATAAATTTATTATATGTTCTTTCATTCCTCTCTCTCTCCCCATTCTCTCTCTACCTCCCTTTCTCCCTCTCCCTTTGTATATTCAGTGTAGAAAGAATTCAGATGTCACAAGGCCTGCTGTGTCCATCTTCGCTGTCCCTGTACCCATGTTACTCTGCAAAAGATGGTTTCTTTATCTAAAAGAAAATTCAATAATGTTTCCATCTCCTCTCATTTTAAACATATTTTGGGAAAGAAAACCCAAAGATAATGGTAACTGTGTGGTCGGTTGTACATTCGAGTACATTAAAATATTATCTGACTGTTTGCGGTTTTGTTATTGATCAAAAGTTTTGTTTTCTTATGCGGTATTTTTGATCATTTTATGTTATTTTCGAGCACTGCATTATCTCCCTAGGCATTAGTTACCTGCTACTTCCAGCACAGCACCTTATTCCTGGAAATATTTCCTCAAAAGATTTTTCCATTACAATGATTTCAATCCATCCTCTTAGCCATGTGCGCATGACCCTATGTCTCAGGTGGGTGTCCCCTCCCCTCCACTGTCTTCACCTTAGTCATCATCTTCAAAATCAGAAATATTTCATGAAGATTGGCTTCCTGCTTTGCATCGGGAATCAGTGGTAGATTTTGTCTCTTTTGTCTCATTTTATTCTATTTCTACATAATACCATTTCAAATTGAAGGGCATGTCATCATTTCAGGACAGGGTGCAGTTGACAACACTTGTAAATATTATCTATATTTCAGTACTCACATTGGGATTCTTCAGTACATGGAACTCTGCACGTCAACTATAATAATGAATGACCACTGAAAGCAATTTATTTAAAAAGAAAAGGGAAAAAGTTAAAAATTAGACCATAGAATGCATTTTTTTAGAAAACTTACAAGTAAGTTTTGGTGATTTTTTTTTGCTGTTGCTTATTTTTGAGATGGTATTTTAATTACATCTTCCCATTTTATTTTCTCCCATAGATCACTTTCTACTCTCCTTCAAATTCATGCTTTTTCATAAATTGCTATTGCATTCATAAATGTATATATATATACATATTCACCAATACAGTAAAGTATTAAAATAATATTTAACTTAAAATTTTTAAGTGATTTAAATTTTCAAATGCCTGAGATAATTATTTTTACAGCTGTGTGCTCATCTTCCCTCATCTTTCTCGGACTGGTGCATTGGCTAAACACGGTTTTCTCCTGTTAAAGCAGACACCCAAAAAATACATATGATAGCATGAACACATCTCAGCCTTTGGCCAAATGAGTTTGGTTTGCCTGTTCTCCTGGGGTTAAGTTCCAAAGAACTATAAAGAATCGCAGTGTCTCTTGAAAACTGGGGAATGGAAATTTAAATATATATAAATTTAATATATATGATTAATGATACAACAAAAGTAGGGCATGTTTTATACTACCACTTAGCCAGGATTGTAATTTACATAAGATGATACTAGACATGAAAAAATCTTATAGTGTCATTGCAAATACATAATTGCATAGACATGTATGTATATCCATGCCTGTTAAATACATAGCCTTATACTCACAGATAAGTGTACCTCTCACACCTCCTCCAAGAAGTCTCTCTTTGCTGCAGATGAGACTATCATAGAAACCCACAACTTTTCAAAACACAGAGGGAAACTGTGTGATGCCCGACTCTAATGGGCAAATCTCCAACACAGCTAATGGGCCTAAGTCTTGGGACACATAGCAGAAAAGAGCACAAACAGATGGTAAGAAACAGACAACCCAGAATTGTCCGGATATGTACAAGGAAGATGCCATCGTTTTAATTATGGCCATCATCATTGTTATTTTTGTTACTAATGGCTTGGAAAAGCCAGTGAGAATACATAGTCTCCGTGATCTATTTCCCTGTCTGAATCAATAGACAAGAGGCTTGTGTCACCCCACGACTTGTATATTGAAATCCAATTCCTGATGTGCTGTTGTTAGAAATGGCTTTGGGAAATGATTAAATCATAAAGAGACAGCCTCATAAATGGAATTCGAGCTGGCACAAAGGAGAACCCCGGCCAAATAGGGGCAATGTGGTTGTTACATCTCTCATGTCATTGTCTGCCAGCATTGATATGGCTAATCCATCTGGAAAAGACAGGTGCCCTCTTCCTTCTACCTCATCCTCAAATGTGTCCACTTGTGGAAAAGGGAGCATTCTCAAATAAGCAGGACTATTCTTCAATCAATGTCATATGAATAGCTGTAAACCTACACAAGAAACCCCAAAGAGTGTCCTCATGCCTCAAAGTGAAAACAGTAGGAAGACACACAGATGTACGTGTTTAGCAGAAAGAAAGCCCTTGCCAGACATCAGAATCACTAGTTCTTTGCTCTAGTACTTCCAGCCTATGGTACTTTAAGAAATAAATATTTGTTTCTCCAGGGATACATCATTTGACATTTTGTTATAGCCATCCAAATAAAAGAAGATGGTTGGACATAAACTGACTTCCGGAAGCTAAAACCATTTAAATAAGATTATTACCATCTTTGCTCTATGTGATAAACAGCAATCAGTAACCTAAATTGCGTTTAGATGTACTAATGGACCATACATGAAAGCTTAGTACCAATATGAGGGCATCTAGATGGAGCACAGACACAAATCTGCTCCGTTGCTTAGTGTTTTCAGCACAGCTGCAAGGTACATTTATTTATTAACTGCTGTGCACCAGCAAAACATGCTCCCAAAGCGCCAGCTTGGCATACATGGTACACAATCACACATCTGAGTCACACAGTGGTTAATGCCACTTTATAATCATACTAGTAATTATCAAAAAACTAAATTATTCAGCAAATTACAAATGCTGCATTTAATTACTTCATACATTTTTTTTTCATGTTGCCATGGAGATTAAATTGTTAGCTCACTCCATAAATTCAATTCCATATGATAATTTTCATCTTTTTCAATATAAATAGAGCCAAGGAGCATGTGCAAATGTTACTCTATTTCCTTGTTCTTTTTCTATTCCTATTTCTTTTATATGATGCTGTGAAAATTTATCAGATTCTCTCTAGAATCTTCAAAGCATTTCTGCACTCTGAAAATTAGAGGGAGAGAGATAAAATAAATTTTCATAAGATACAATTTCTACCTTCTGTCAAAAGCTAACTGATTAAAAAACTCTTTATAGATAAAACCAACCATTACATTTTATGGTTCTGTGTATATCTAAACATAAAAATTACTACTTTCTTAACATAAACTATTCCCATATAGTAAACAGTGGCGCATCCGCAGTAGTAATAGTGGTAACTGTTAGTCATCTATCTATTTTTGGTTTCTGACAGTATCTTTTTTACAGACAAAAAAAATCTGTGAGAATATTCTTACATCTAAAATTGTTTGCAATATAAAACTGGCTTATGGCAAACACTGATTGTGTTTCAACTCTTCCAGTAAAATTCTAAGCATCCATCTTTCCATCTTTACTATAACAGACCTGAGTCATGGGTCTGTAGAGATGGCTAAGCAGTTAAGAGCACTTGATGCTCTTGCAGAGGACCTAGGTTTAGAACATGTGCAGCAGCTCACAGCTGTCTGTAATACAGTTCCAGGGGATCTACTGTGCTCTTCAGGTACAAGCATGAATGTAGTACATATATAAACATTAATTAAAACACTTTTATATAAAGTAATATAAGCAAATAAATGTTTTTATTAATAAAAGAAAATACTTTGAGTCATTAAGTCAAACCACCTTTCAGGTGTAGGATGCTAAAGATTCAGAAGAGGCACTCATGGCCTTAACATTTTTTAAAAATTCTAGTGGCATCAAAGTCTTAAAAGTGTATTCGAACTTGATATAATATTAAAACTTATAATTCTAACACTAACATCAAATTTGAACTTCATGGGTATAATGGCACAGTCCTCTAAAATTCCAACAGATATTAGGAAGGGGGCATTGGTAACGAAAAAATCAACATAGAAAATGAACTATTCTGCATGCGATAATATCTACAGCGTGCTAAGACATTCACATGAGTTGATTTTTTAAATCTTCTCAAGCCCTTAGAGACAACACTTTCTTCATATGCAGCATCATGAGATAGAATTTAATTAGGTATGGATCAAAGCCTGCAATTGGGTCCCTGGAGACAACACTGTGGTCCCCCAGGCTATTAGTAAGGACTTCTGCCTGTTTTTTCTTCTTCTGGTTGCTCTTTTCTAGAGAAAAGCTCAGCCATTAAAGGCTGAAGTTCACAAGTCAACTAAATAGATATTATGGAGGCACTAGGTGAAGTTGAAGAGCGGTAGAGGTGACTAGATATGACCAAAATACATCCAATAAATTGTGAAATATTCAAATAATAAATAAAAATATTATTAAGATATAAAACTACCCATGTAGTTTTCTGTGTAATTTCTGGCCTATATCTTGTCTCAGATTATGCATCATTGCTTTAAAAAAATTGTCAACATATTTAATATTTAATTATGTGTTATTTATTTGTCATTGATATCTATGCTTCATCTATAATATAATATAGTATAATTTTTCTATTAAACTAAAGTTTTATTTTCACAAGTCTTAGATAATAAGCAGATACATACCATTTATTAATTCAATACATGCAGAATACAGAGTTAACAAGATGGCCTCCACTGGATCAAAGAATCACAAATCAGAACCTATCTTGAAAGAAAGTAAATCCTCAATTATAACGCCATTCTCCAGCCCTCCTAATTCTTATCTAGCCTCAATAATCTGATGCACTATGAAGCGAAATGTTGGAGAAGCTTGAATTCAATTAATTCTGCATAAGAACAACGTAAGCTAAATAAAGAATAGTTCCTACAACATGCCTCAGCAAAACAATTAGGTTACTCAACAGAGATCAGGTATAGAGTAAAGGACTAAGGGATACAGATAGATCTCCCTAAGGAAGCAAAATAGAATAGGGTGTTATGAATGGATTTCTGATTGGGCTAGAAATGGAATATCAAGTGGGGATGGATAATTTGCCATGGTGGCTCACCTGCAAGACATCCTTGAGCAATGGTGACACAAAGCCTGTGGGAGTAACCAAGCAACATCTTATCTAACTTAAGGCCCATTCCACAAGATGGAACTTCTACCTGATATTGCTTGGGTGACCAAGAATCAAAGACTAGCTATCTCAGAGACCTAAGGTCAAATCAAACACCACTTGTCTAAAAATAAACATGACAGCAACAACAAAGCCTCAAAACAAAAACATAGTGATAAAATGCTTCCTAAGGACATTCTGCTATAATCATGGACCAATACCTTGCTTGGACATATCAGAGAAGCTTGCTCAAGCAACACATGGAAAAAAACTGTAGAGACCCACAACCAGACGACATGCAGAGAATGAGAGACCTTGGGACAATCAGCCATAAACATGATGTCTCCATCAATTCCCTCCCTTTAGGGCTCAAGGAAGTGGAGGCAGAAAGTGTAAGAGCCAGAGAGGAAGGAGGACATCAAGAACACAAGGCCCTCTAAATCATTAGGATCACACACTTCTGAGCTCACAGAGACTGAGGCAGCATGCCCAGGACGTGAGATGGTCTGTGCCAAGTTCATCACATTATATATATCTGGCTTCCAGTTTGAAGATTTTGTGCAATTCTTGAGTCTATAAAGGAGTGAGTGTCTGTTTCCTTTGCCTTCTGTAGAGCTCTTTTTCTTTAGTTTGCTTGTTTTATTTCAATTCAAATGTGTTAATTTTGTTTTATCTTATTATATCTTATTTTGGTATATTATATTTTATCATTATCCCCTAAAAGCCTGCTTGTTTTCTATTGAGATGCAGAAAGGAAGTGAATCTTTTAGGAGGAGGAGGGCCAGCTTGTTCATCCCGGCCACCTGGCTAGTTTAGCTCTGAAATAACCACACAGAAATTGTATTAATTAAATAACTGCCTGGCCCATTATCTCTAGCCTCTTATTGGCTAACTCTCACATCTTGATTTAACCCATTTCTAGTAATCTGTATATCACCATGTGGCAGAGGCTACCTGGAAAGATTCTAACCAGCGGTGTCCGTCTCAGGCAGAGGATCCATGGCTTCTCTCTCCCAGCCCCTCTTCCTCCCAGCATTCAGTTCTGGTCCCCCCCCCCCATGCCTACCTAAGTTCTGTCCTATCAAAAGGCCAAGACAGTTTCTTTATTCATTAACCAATGAAAGCAACACGTAAACAGAAGGACCTCCTACAGAATCTGATTGCAAGGGAGGTGGGGAAAAACTGGGAAGAGTATAGAGAGGGAATATATCATGTGAGATAACATATTTTCAATAAAAGAAAAGATAGGTTACTAAAATAATTTTTCATTACAATTTTATTATACATAAAATTAAGAGAAAGGTAAGGAAACTGCCAAGAGAATACAGAATCACTGTCAAGAGGAATAAAGGGCATTGTGTCAATTAGTAGATCAGTTAGAATCACGTTTCTTAGAAACACTATCTGTGTGTACATGACAGGAGTTCTGATTAGATTTTGTTTTACACATTACAGACATAGTATATTACTTCCGAATTCTAAATCTCCCCTCCTAGTCTGTATCTCTTATCCAATATAGTTTATTTCATTGTTTACATTTAAAAAAAATCAAAGAAGCTCTTCGAGTGTCACATTGCCACTGGCCAGAGTCTTTTCTCTCTGGTGTGTGGGTAGATGGTCTCTCTGTTCCGTTGAAGCATTGCTATCGATGCTTCTCTCTAGGGGCTGAGGGGAAGATAAATTACCCGTTGTCATTTTTTAAAGCTTGCCTTTAGCTCTTCAGACTACAGTAAATGAAGAAAATGACCTAAAATAGTAACAAATGGGGGGTTATCATTAATGCCATTCCTGCAGTGGCGTGTCAATATCAAAGGGCATACTAGCAAGGAAAACCTCAGGACTAAACTTCAAAGTGAGATGCAGATAATGCTCATGTGTCTTGTCTAACAACTGACAAGAGAAAAGAAAAATCAAGCACCATGAAGGGAATAATAGAACGTGACCGGCAAAAAAAATATTAAGAGATAAAAAGTAACAAGGGAAGATGGGCAAAGGCAAATTCTCTTGAAATTCAGAGTCAGGCCAGAAAGAACTTTCAAAATTGATGTGGCAATCCAAGTACTTAGAGTAGAGGGAAGGCTCCTGATAGGGATGTAAGTTGTGCACATTTTTATCAGTTGTAAAGTTAGTTTTCAATACATCCTAAAGTAACAGTTGGCTCCGAGTCTGAAGTCCCAGCATGGGACTTTGGTGAAGGACTTGCCTAATATCCGTCAACTAGAGAATCAGTTCTCACCTCAAAGGGGATAGTAGATTCTTTATTCTGGAGATAAACACAATGATGGTTGCCCCAGAACATTGCTGTAGAGTGTCACAAATTCCAAGCTCCAAAATGGTGACTGTTTCATGAATTTTTATAGTAAGAGAACAACGAAATTCATAGATCAAGGTACCTTCTAAGTACATTAATGGGAACAGGCAGCTGAGTTACAACAAAATAGAGAAAGATCACTATAACAATCTTTGAATATTCTCTGACCACATTTTTAATTTTGTCAATGGTGGAATTTATTCAAGACTCACGTGATGTTAAGTCACATACTGAAGCTGGTAGGAAATGAATGAAGGGAGCTAAAGATTGTTTAAGCATATTTAGTTAGTGTGCATCCTTCTAAAATAGATGCTCTGGCTGGGTACCACGGAGAAATTAAATGCTCAACTGACCTTACTATTAAAAACCTGATATAGAAGCAAGCAGGTGCTTGAGCCTTTGCTGAATTCTGGCCGTGCCTTTTCTGCAATCCACATGATTCATTCATGTATCTAGACATCCTGGGATTTATTTTATAATTTGTAAAGTAGAAACACTCACTGCCTTTAAAACGCTTGAATATGAAATGAGTATCACTGATGTACCCAAATGAATTAAAATGAATACAGAATGAGTAAATAAACGAATATGATCATATTTTCACTTTATAGTTGTTAAGAGAGGGATGATGGGATACAGTAGGTACCGAGAAATCATTATAATTTGACAGCTACATAGGATTTGCTTTACCATGGTGTGTTTAGAGAAGAATTAGTGTAGAATGTGGGGCTGTAAGAGCTGCATGAAGCTGAGAAGATGAGCAACTGAAGGATGCTAACGAAGCAAAGTTCCTTTTAGCATATTTACTGCTTAGATTAGTGCTCATTTCTCACTTGGTTTTGTAGAAGTTTGCCGTGTGATGTATTGTTTTTGCTTAGGTAGGTATTTCTGAAGTTATGAAGCTTCTGTTTTGACAAAAGGAAAAAAAAGTTTTTCTAAAGTAGAGCTTCAGGTTTATTTTCTATTAACTGTTCTGCTTTTCCTTTTTTCTGAAGTCAAGTCTGGAGAATGCTGTGCTGGATGAGATATTTAGATCATACAGATGTTAATACATCCCAGTGAAAATGAAAATGGATGCCATTCACAGTCTTCAGACTCGGAAATACATGCTCACTATGTGTTTGCTTTTCAGTGAAACTGCTATGAGTTAATTAGTTAGGGGGAAAAGAAATCAATCAATCAATAAGCATCACTTAGATTGCTTTGTTAGTCTTGTCACCACTACTCCTCCAGAAAGGGTCATCTCCAGAGAGTAGACATGCTCAAAATCTGTTAGGATAAAAAGCTAGATGGCTCAGATCTTGAGAAGCAATCAGGGTATAACTGGACTAGATGGTAACAAATCCTTAAAGTCATGACATAATATCACAGTTTAGAGGATCGGGCACCATAATGAGGTAGGAAGTACAGGGAACTCTAAATACTGCTACACAGATTCTATACTCCGTATGTTGATTAGTTACTGTATAAACCCGAAACCAGTACACCCTAATCTCATACATATGAAGCTAGCTTCTGTGTATAGATATTGAAAGAGACATAAAGCATATAATTGTTGTTTAGTGATCTAAATATGTTTATATTGAAAATTCAGACAAATCAAAGTTTAGGTTAATTATATGACTCGGTTCCTGGTAGGTTTTATGAGTAGAAACAAACTTTGTAGCTTATAAAAGCCAGTAGGAGAAAATCATTTGATGAGCATATCTCAGTTCTGATACAACAGATAAAAATCTTAGATATCACCCCCATATTGTTCTCATAACAAAGAAAATCATCTGAAGAAGCCATTTTAGATTTACAAAAAATTAAGAACTCAGGAAAAACTACTCTAAAACTAGAGAGACAGAGAATTGTGTGAAGAGATCAATGTCTTGCCTACAGCACAACCAAAAGATTATTAGTATCAACTACAAATGTATTGCTGTAGATTCAGGGAAGAATAACTTAAAAGTTCAACACTGTGAAAAAAAAACTCAGGGTGCTGGGCACCGCGCCCCCGTGTCTGTGCTCTGTGCGCTGGAACCCAGTTCGCGAGCTTCGGACAAGGGATCTGGAGGTTAAAATACACAGACACACACAGACAGAGAGACAGCGACACGGGTCATCCTTGAATTCCCCAAGAATGCCCCTTTATTGTGTTCAGGGGCAGATTATATAGAGATAGCCACACCCCAGCAAAACCCACCAGAAACCACTCTCCTGCCATCAGGAACTCCTGAAGGTCTCGTGCTCAGAGCAGCTGTAGGCACTCAGATCAGGGGATTACAAGAAATTCAGGATCTGGGGTCTCAGTGCTTCCAACACCAGGGTTTGGGGAACCCATAATATTCTACCCTTTCTCTTCAGGAAACTTACAGGGTTTTCCCTGGTGAGACTGGAGAAGAATCCTTTCACACTCTAGCACGTAGAAGCGGGTGTAAGTGATAATTGAACACAATATCCAGGGCTGTCTGTTCTTCCTAACCTACCTACCCTTGGGGAAACAAATTGATGAGAAGCTAATCTATCAAGGTTTTTCCACAGACTAAACATACTAAAGGATGGAAAATGCACAGCTCTTCCTCATATAAAACTAACCTTAACCCTAGGACAAAAGTCCATCCCTGTCCTCAAGAACTACCAGTCCATCGGGGAGCCCCAGGAAAATAACAAATGGCTTCAGATACCATCATTGCAAGGTGCAGACCCCCTTGTGGGACAATCCTGAGACAGCAAGACAGCCACAAACAGAAACAAGAAGAGAAACATTAGGTCTTCTCAGAATACCCACAGCAAGCAGCACAAAGTCACTCCTAGGTAGATAAAGGAAAACACCAGACCATACTCTACTACTTACTACCTGACTTACAGCTATAAACGTAGAGCATATAGACCACTCTGAATGTAAATCCTCTAAACACAGCAATTATGATGGACTGCCAAAGTAAACAAAAGGAAGACACTCAACTATAAACTCTAGAAGAAAGATAAATGAACGAATACATGATCACCATATTAAATGGGAAACACTCTTCCTTTTCAGGCTTTCCTCTCATGTACTATTTCTTTTAAGCAATTTTCTATTTTTGATATCTTCATATAAGTATGCCATGAAATATCATATTTGCCCTATGTACCTCTTCTAACTCCCTCATATAACTCCTAACACACCTTCCCCAACATTGCATCTTTCTTTTAAAACAATACACAAAGTCTAGTTATTAATACCTATACTTGCATGAATGTGAGGGATATTCACTAGAAAATATTAAACCTAAGTAGTCACATTTTTAGAAATTCTGCCAGCAACAAATATCCATTACCAATAGCTCCATCAAGGGGAGGGGTGGCTAGGATATCATTTACCTTATCCATTTGTGGATTGGGCTGCCTTGAGCCTACGCAGGTCTTGTGCTGATTGCTATGAGTTCAGTTCCCTACTACTGTCCAGTTGTCAGAGCTGGCCACCCCGAGTTGCTTAAAATCTTGTTCCAATAATTTCTTTTTTATTTTTTCGCATTTGTAGTCAATGGAGAGATGCATAACTAGGCAAAATGTTGAGAAATGAGATTGAGGGTTCCACGCTAAAGAGGTGATCATAAATTGATGAATAGATAACAAAAATGTGGCCCATTAACACAATAGAATCAGTTGATGAGAAAAATTAAATTATAAAATTTGCAAGTTAATAGACAGGGTGAGAAAAAATACCCTGAATGAGGTAATAGACTTAAAGATAATAGTGTATGTTTTTGCTTATGTTTAAATCTTTAATATTTTTGCTACTATTTGAGTCATTACAGAAGTTATATATCTAATAAAGGAGAATTCTAGAAAGAAGATGCAGTCCTAGCCCAGCCACAGAAGAGGCAAGATGTGGCTAAGACAGATAATGGGCTAATATAAGTTGTAAGAGTTAATAAGAAGCCTGAGGTACTAGGCCAATCAGTTTATAGTTAATGTAGACCTCTGTGTGATTTTTTGGGACTTAACAATTGCGGGAACCGGGCAGGACAGAAACCTCATAACATACCACCTCAGGAGAGCTCAGCCACTGGACTATGCCTGTCTTAGACTGCCAAACAAGCTCTTGCTTGTTTGGATTAGCCTGCCAAACAAGCTCTTGCCTGTCATTGACTACCAGTTCTCGACGAGCATCCAGGCCTGGAGAGTTGCCAGGATGGGGGACTAGGTGGTAGCCTTTTGGATTTCAGACAACCAGATATGCATAACCTCCTGCAGAGGATTGAAAGAAGGATATGTAAGAGTCATTAACACCTGAAGACTCACCTCAGTTGCTGCTTGCTGCTGTCCAATATGCTGCAAGAGATATTTAAAGAGAATACCAGCCTGTCAATTGTGGCATTTATGACCATCCAGGAGCTTTTTTATAATACGTTAAACCTTTATAAAATGAAGAATAAAAGATCATAAACTCTGTTCTTGTGTGATTTGATTGAAAAATTTTGTGTGCTAGCAGGTGGCCTGGTGTGCCACATCCCCAGCAAGATCTGTCTACTTGGGGAGCCTTGGGTGTGTTGTTGGCATGCTGCCTCAAGGAGAACATCAAGGGAAGTAGTGAGGCACTTCAGAAATATCTCTTGATGCTTTTAGAATGAGATTCACGCTAGCTTCCCACTCTTTTCGTTTTCAAATGGAGACATTATGACAGATAGGCTACTACCCTTCAGAGATGGTCAATTCAAACATCTTCCAGAAAGCAAAGGGAGAAAGAAAAAGGAAAGATTAGAATATGTTGTCATCTGCATTCTTTGATCAAATCAATTGGCCTCATGCAAGGCCGTCTTTGTTCCTAAAAGGAATGAGAATCTGGATTTATACCCTAGACCTCTAGTTTCAAGGTAGGAAAAAAAAATGTTAGTTACACAAAACACCAGGAAAACACTGTAAATCAGAAGAACAGCTAGAAGTATGAAAAATGTGCACCTTTCCCAACGCCTGAATTTCCCAAGCATGTATAAATCTTAAAAAAATCAACATTTTACTTTCAAACAGCTATGCTATCAAAACTTTACAAATAACAAAATCTATCATATAAGAAGAATATGTAAATGAGTTACTGGATTTCAGGATACATGTTGAGAATTAAACTCAGTTCCTCCTGCTTACATGACAAGCATTTCGCCGAACAAACTGGCAGTCTAGCCCTTCAGAATTTGTATTTAATTTCTCATCTCTGAAACAAAACCTACCCTAGCTACAATTTATGTTTTAGAAATTCATATTTAATAATTCAGTGTATTAAATAGAGTTTAGATACCTAACTTTTAGTCCATGCCCTGAAAATATCTCAAGCTAAGTTATTACTTCACATTTAATTTCTGGATTTTAGTGCTTTGCTCTTGGGCTGGTCACAGGAATTATTATTATTTATTTCACAGAAACCTTTGCATAGGTTTTCCATTGTCTCCATGTACTTTTCTGCCATCCAGATTAAGTCAACTTCTGGTCTCCATGATTCCTAAATATCAAAACTTGAGCAGATAACCAACAACTGTCCAGTTGATGTGTTACCCTCTTCAAATAAAGCATTGGTGATACGGCTTGCAAAAGTCTAATGCTAACAGAGAGTGGTAATGCAGAAGTCAGTGAAGATAGCACGCCATTAACCCAGTATCTTTCCGCTCTTCCCATCTTTAGTAGAATAAAAAAACAGCATAAGCTACATCAAAACACAACTTCCTCTGCCAGTGTACAGATACAAATTGCTAGAAAATGTATTATCTTATACGTAACAGAGGTTTATTTCTCCTGTCTCTGAAGTCAAGGATGAATAAGATTGGGTCTCAAGCAGATGGGTCTTACAGCAACAACCTGTTCCATGGTTCAGGGATGCTAACTTCCCCCTGTGTCTTCACAAGACAAAAGCAATCCCATCCCCATTGGGAGAATCCCCAACATTATGATCTAATCTTCTCCCAAAGATACTAATGATTGAATCTCAACAATCAGGACAAGATTCGATGTACGAATGGGGACTGAGTGTAGACATTCAGAGAATAGCATTCATAATACTTTCTGGCAAGCAGCTGTCCAGACTAAATGTACTTTCCCATTATGTGTGAGAAAATGATTGGGTTGTTTCTGGGTTGAGATCATTGATAATCAGACATAGTTTCCCTTGTGGTTCCATCCCTGGTGCTTATATTAGACATTGCAAGGGCACTGAGATCCTAGATGTTTAAACCACAGGACAGAAGGTGATAAGGGCCTGAATCTCCACACTGATTCTATATATGTAGAAAATAGATTTGTATTGAAGCATATCAGTGAAGCCTTTGGGTTTATTACTTATGACAGGCAACACTATATCTACAATAGAAAGGTGACACAGAGGAGGCTGTTTCGCTACCACCAGATAAAGGTTTGCATATATGCATAATTTAAAAACAACACATTTCGTTTAATGTCTAGTATTTAAATTATTTCAGTACGCTAATGTAATTCACATGCAAGACTCCTCATCTAATAACGGATTTAAATTCAACAATCTATTTTTATAGAATAGATTTGTTTACATGGACACAAGCTAAATATGATTGTTTTGATATGATTTATTTTATTATTTGGAAACAGACTGTTGAATGACTGGTTATTTAAATGCTATATTGATGTATTCAAGATTATTTACAGTTCAAATTGGAAAAGTAATATCCAGCTTATGGAAATTCTGTGCTTTGTATGCAGTCTACAAATAAGATATTAAAAATAAATTTTTAAATTTTACAAAGGACATTTTCATATTGAAGTCTTTCTTTCCCCAAATATGAAACTTAACTTGATGTGATATAGATGTATAATACATTTATAACCTGTGTTATATTTTCTCTTCATGTCCAAGTGAAGTTTTACATATCTTACAAGTTATGTAAACTTTGACTGAGTCATATAGGTTTGTTTGCTACCTGTTTATTGTTATTGTGAATTTATAATTATTCCTATTTTAATTGGATATATAATGCCATTTTATCAGTTATATGTAAACACAGACAGACCTTACAGTTACAAATTTGAAATTTTTGTAAACACCAAAATCATGTTCAGTAACATTACTTTCTAATACTAATTAACTTTGTATAATATAGTACCTAGAATACAAAGATTTAAGATGCACAAAATGCTGTGAATTGTCTACCATTAAATAACCTTTTTGTGTTTAGATGCTTGCTCTCTATTTTTTCATCAGAAGTTGATAATCTTGGTAATGTGAAATCCTTTGGATGGCTCTAGAACTACTTTATCTCTCTAAAATTAGTACAATGATATGATACGTATAATTTAGTCATTTGGATAAAACTACCTGCTCAATATTCTGTCAAAAGGAGTGTAAATGTATAAGTCATTAAAGTTGTAGGTAGCCCCAAATAGTCTTTTAATAGAATAAAAAGATGAGCCCTGAAGATAATACATCCCTGTATTACTTTAAAAATGTGCTCATCGTCTTTTCATTTTATTCACACATGCTCCACCCCGTTCCCCAAGGCACTTAGTAATGAGATCCTGTTCAAACTGGTAACAGAATGATTTCTCCCGATGAATAGCAATCAAAATTTGGTACGTGAGTTCTAGTCCTAGAAATTACTTGTCAAATAAAATTGTAACTCTGATAAATCTAGGGCTCACCAAATGTTGTCTCAACCATGTAAAGCACTGTGGTCGGCTTCATCTGGGGTCATTTTCCTGCGGATCATGAGACCTGTTAAAATAACCTTCCACTCCAGGAGCGCTTTCCTTCCCATAAGTCAAATGAGTTACGGAGCGTGTGGTTTGCATTTGGTGGTTGTTTCTATAATATTTGGAGAAACTCCTTTTGCGAACAGAATTAAAAAATATGAATGCATCGGGGCTGGTAATATCTTAATAAAATCACAAAGTTGTATTGAAGGGAAGAAAATTAGTCTGTTTCAATCAAATTGGAGACGAAGCGGTAGCTATAAAACTTTGCATGTGAGTTAAGCCCTGGAATAAGTTGCTGGAAAGGGAAAGTCTCTGAAGAGATTGTTCTAGTCTTCAATTAAGAAAATGGCTTAGCTCTACCTTGAAGGCTGATGAGGTGAACTCAGTACTATTTTATCTCTCAGAAAAAAAAAATGGAAAAGTTTGTTAGTTGAATTGAACCATTCAGAAGCAGATCGATGCAAACCTCTCTCACCAAAGTAAGTTTGATGTTAATTTTCTATATGGTTCGGATTTTTAAAACAATGATATAATGCTGTTATTTTGGTTGTAATAGAGTGCAAGATTTCAGAGAAAAATTAATTATGGGATACCTATATAAGTGTTATCATCGGTGATTAAAAACATCAGTCACTCTCATGGTCTGCTTGCACATACCCTTTTCCCTCCCTTCTCCAGTTACGGCTTCTCATAAGTCCTGAGTCAGCTGTTCCGTTTGTTACTTTATCCACATTTCTGATAAAATTTAAGACTTCATCCGTAGGCCATCTTCAAAATTCATGCAAATGTGTGGCTGATTTTCTCCATGACGTCATTAGCCCTCTAATCAGCTGGTTTGCACTGCATTAATTTCGTGTAGAAAGCCAAGTAATGAAAAGTCACAGACTGTGGCCTTTTTTAATTGTAAGTGCTAAATAATGACTGGACACAACACACGTTTGGAGACATGTTTTTCTCAATCCAACAACCAAGGGTGTTGCTCTGTTTTGAATGTGGTTTGTGATTCCCCAGGTTCTACTTGGTCTCAAGGTGTCTGAGACATTGCAAAATGGGATGAAGTGGACTAATGTAATCCTTGTAGATAGGAGATTCGTCTCTCAGTCTCGTAGTATTTCACATTTGATTCTCAGGAAGTTTTCATATGAAAGTCATTACGAAAGAAGACTCTGGCCACAGTCTTTCTCTCTGCTCCTGCTAGAGATAAAGCCACTCCCCTCCAAATAGCCCAGCCATTGCTACTGCTCAGGGTGTTATTCAAGCATGAGCTCAGACAACAGAACCCCATCTATACAAATTCAAAACATGAGCTAAGTTACTTGGCTTGGGGTTTGTTGTTTGCTGTTTTGTTTGTTTTCCTTTGAAAGCTCTCTGATTCAGCTATTTTTTTTTTTACAGTATTGCAAAGCTGGCTCACACACTGATAGGAAATTTCTGAGAGACATCTATCTGTGCAGTGTGCACAACAGTGCATGTATGCATAGAGCCCGGTGCACAGTTCACAATAATGTATATATGGTTAGAGCCTAATCTTGACTTATGCGAACTAAATCACAAAAAAAAATTATATAGAAAGGGATGTTGATGAAGTAACAAATACAGTTAAGGTTTATTAATAAATTTGCCTAATGTACTTTTATTTATTAATTGCTCTCCTGACATGATGTTACATGAAATTCTAGGTAAAAATATACCCAATTTTCATCTCGCTGCAAAACATACATCAACAAATTATGCTTTCCTTGTGCTATGTAACAATGAATCAAGATGAAGGTCAAAGTGATATGTAATGTGTCAAAAAAACGCTGCATGGAGAATGTGGTCAAGATTCTTCCTTTGTGAATTAAAGGGTACTTTCCAAAGAAGTAGCACTTCTCTGTTTACACAAAAATACTTACAAACTTAGAGCACTAGCGTCAGCAGGCAGAAAAGCCTCTGAGTAGCTGAGAATGTACTTTATAAAAGCTACATGTAGGAGGAGGATCCGCTTGTTTATCCTGGCCACCCAAAATAATCACACAGGAACTATATTAATTAAATCACTGCTTGGCCCATTAGCTCTAACTTCTTATTGGTTAACTCTTACATTAGCTTAACCCATTTCTATTAATCTGTATATTGCCACATGGATGTGACTTACCAGCAAAGTTTTGACATGTCATATTCTAGCAGAAGCTCCATGACGCCTCTCTCTCTCTCTCTCTCTCTCTCTCTCTCTCTCTCTCTCTCTCTCTCTCCCGGCCTTCCTTCTCCCAGGATTCAGTCCAGTTGAGATAGGGTTTTTGTGTAGCTCTGGCTGTCCTAGAATTTTCAGTAATCCCTCATCCATGGCACACTGTGTGGGTTATCTCTAGTTGGTTCTCTTCCTGTGCTCTGCCTTCCAGATTTTTATTTCTATGTATTTCTCTAGAGTACCAGTCACTCTACCTTTGGTTTGAACTCCATCTGCCCTATGTTGAAGAGAAGTCCCTGAAATTGTCAACAGTGTACTTTTGCTTTAGAACAACTAACTTTTCCGTAATCTGAATACCTACCTGAGTTACAGATACCCTTGTGATGGCTAATAGAAAGTACTAATGCCTATTTCACAGGTTTTTAGAAAGCTTTGGTATTGCCTTATGTACCCTCTAGTATATAACATATTGTAGATTTAAAAATAACACCTCAAATCGGTTTCAATAATCAATAGCTATTATTTCCAGAACATTCTCTAAATTACATTTTCTTTGCACTGCTGCCATCCCAGATGAGAAATCATATGTAAATATACAAATTCAAATAGATCTGAGATCTTGAACCTTCTCATCTTCTCTAAAATTGTTATGACTTTTTCTGATTTATGTACATGTTCAGGTATGATTTTTTAAACACAATATATCATATGCTACATGTATTCATAAAATTTGATGATAAAAACTATATTTTATTAATATATAGCCTATAATAGCATTATTTACATAGTATACTTCCACCGTTTATATAGCTAATCCAGATGGAGTCGAGAATTTGGCTAGCCTTTGTCCTTGGTTTCTGGAAAATCGCTTATAAATTCCAAGCATTTACCAGGTGACAGGAGTGTGTTTGTTATTCATGGAGGATCCTGGCAGTCCCTATTAATGAGACAATTCGGGACGAGTACTGGCCTTGGCAGGAAGACCAAGCTGCAATTAGAGTGTTGAGATCCTCAGGCACATTATTCTCCTTTGACCTTTAGGAGCAGACGGTGACTGGGAATACAGTTCAATAGTAACTAATGATTCAGCTACCTATGCCTATGTAATGAAGCAGCTTCTGGTCCCTGGCACTCATGAGAGCGTCCATGTTTTGCACCATTCTGCTTTGTGTTACTTTTATATTGTCATGATGACACCATAACCAAGACAACTTAGAAAAGAAACTGCTCAATTCACTCTATTGATTTCCGATGGTTCCGTATGGTGGGGCGAAAAGGCATTAGAACAGAAACAGTGGAAGCTTACATCTCCATCCACACATAGGACACAAAGGGAAAAGAACAGCTGGGAATAAGGTGGTCTTTTCAAACTCAAAGCCCGTGCCCATGGCTCTTCCGGTAAGCCACACCTCCTAATCCTTCCCAAAATGATCCACCAAGTGAGATCCAAACCTGAAATCCTATAAGCCTATCTCTCAGGACTGTTATCATTCAAAGCACCTGTGTGCAAGGACATATATGGTTTCTTCCACAGGAAAGGGCTTGGAACCTTCGTATGTGGAGTACTACCATATTTTACTTTTCTCTTTTTAGCTGCTTCTGAGTTGTACCATTGGCTCTGATGGAATTTACAAAACATGTAGAGCTTTCTGTGTTGGGTGACAGCCCCCTATAAAGTATGAATGAGGAGTTAGTAGTGGGATCTGCACATTTTCTAGCTAGATGATCAGCTGTATAGACACCTCAGGCACTGCAAACTAATGGTGTATAAAGAAAGAGTATCTTATAGAAGGCCATGGGAAGTCTATCATAACTACGTTTGTTGCTCTCAAAACTCCCTCAATAGAAACAAAAACTGGGCCACTAAATACAAGGTGACTCATAGCATCACAGAATGATCCAAGAAAGGACATGCTCAAAGTGAAGGCCTCCATGCAATAATAAGTATGTGCCAAATGTACACAGAATGTAACTCACAAAGTTTCCAAATTGCTAGAAGTAAAACAACTGAAGCACAAAAATGAACCATGATTTTATTATATATTATATTTCTTATGTTACATTGCATTACAATGTATTACTATACACTCTATACAGAAACAAAATAATTTCTGTTCATGCTGATATTTAATAAAAAAATTAAATAAATCTACAAAAATATTTTTATTTCAGCAATAACTTCTGACTATGAGCAATTGTTCATAACCAAGAATAATAGCAAACACCTGTATTGGTTTGGGTGCCTCTGGTGTCTTTCTGACCAATAACTCATAGGAAGGTAATCCGTTCCTGACACTAGACTCTTATTTAATAACCTGTGTTTTCTGATAGTAATATTCTTTACACATGCAGAATACTTTTGTTCAAATTCCTATTTCATATTGTATTTTAATCACATTGCACAAGGTTTTTTTGTGCAGCTTTAGTTTTGACAAATTCATCCCCATCCTTTATTTCTGCACCCATGTGCTGAAAATGAGAGAAGTGTGCATGCAGAGTTACGCCATGCCCAGGGAGGCTTGGGGAATATTGTGGAATCGAGGGTTAAAAGAACATAAGAGCTGGAGGAGGGGTGAAGCACTGTGAAATGCTGTCCTCTGGACATGACATAGCTATTGCACACATGAATTCCTAGCAACTGTAGTTTTGTGCACAAGACCTGCACAAATCATGTAAACAATTCAGCATCGGGGGAAGGGTGCTCTCTACAATGTCCTACCACAGGGAGACTATCTTTGATCTAATGGATGACCACACAACCGTGTGGAAATTATTGGTCTTAAGAGGGTCCAATACAGATGTAGGAAGGGACTGGAAAGAATGGATATAACCAAAATGTGTTTATACATTTATGGAATTTGTGAAGACTATCATTTATAAAGTTAAAAGACATGTAATTTCTCTAGGAAAACTTTAGCTTTATCATGTTCTTCATATGCTGGCTTTTGCTGTCAAGACTTGAAACAAAAGTAAATAAAAATTACAAACTAAAAAGCAATCCAATATACTTCAACCATGCCAACTTATAAACAGGCATATTACATATAGTTGGCATGCAACCTTCTTTAAGCAAAATATTTGACAAGTTTCTAATGAACTAAATATGCATTATTATTGGTTTAAATAACTCAATTAAAGCTTGTGGCTTCACTGGATGCTGACTGAGGAGTTTTATGTAATGGTTCTTTCATTTTTTTATTTTGAGATATTGAACTTACACATCCACAAGATTATCCATGTTGCATTAAGGGCTACAATATCTGGTCAGTCTTTGAGAATTTTCTCTCATTTGCTTTGTTTTCTCATAATTTTGTACAGAGGGAAAAACATCAACAAGCTAAAAAGTAAACCTTAAGGCATGTCAGCGTATGTAGCTCAAAAGAGACTGCTGAGATGTAAGATCATTGTTCTTCTCATTGATTGTTTGAAAATAAGCAGGGGAGATTCTCAGGGTCCAATTTTCTCTTTCTTTCAAGTCCTTCAATCTTGTGTCAATGCCTTGAAAGCTTTGATTTCATACCAATTGTTCTCCAAGTCACTCTTTTCAAGCTGAGTGATCTCAGGTGTAAGAGGCCCTTTCTAAGAGCAAATGTTGACTTTGATTCATTTTGCTTTTGTTCTGCCTTTAAAAGCAGCAAAAAATAAGTTATAGTATACTTATTGTTAAGAAATATAAACAGTTGAAGTGAGAAACTATACTTTAAAAAATCCCAAATCAATAAAATAAAATCAACAAAAAAGAAAAGATTCTAGTACACTATTTTGCTTTACATTTTCTACATTCTTACCCATTCTTAATACTTACAGTGTTGGATACTATCTGCTACATGTGTCATTTGTGACCATGACATGCTCAAAAGATGAAGGTATTTCGAAGCACAAGAAGGCAAACTGAAATGACTTAACATCATTTTCCATTGACCGAAGGTTAAACTATATTTGCCTCACAACCACCACAAATAAACTGAAAAGTGTAAAAGGCAGGAGTCACACATTCAGATGTACTAACAAGAAACTGAATGCTTGATTTTATATGGGCTTTTGTTACTGTCTATTATTCTGACATTAAGGTTTGAAACTTGAGTTTCTTGTCTTTTTATTGTTAAGGAACTAGAAGCTTCTTGGAAAAACCCAAACATTCTTAATTAGTACAACCAGCATATTTGAGGTGTGTAAACTATTGTACAGCAACAACTGATTAAAAAAGATATTTGATCTATTCTGAAGGGAGATAGATACAAATTGATATTTTCTTTTATTATGAAATCCCCAATCTGCTATTGTGTCATTTCATGATTCTGACAATTCTAGGACCATCCCAGCTGCTGGGCACCAAGAGACTTGACTTCAGAATACTAGCCTTGGCAACTTGAATGATCACAGTAGACATTTATTGATTTTAAAATCTATTCTTGTTTTTCACTTGTTTGTTGGTTGGTTTGCTTTTTCAAGATAGGGGTTTTGTGTGTGTGTGTGTGTGTGTGTGTGTGTGTGTGTGTGTGTGTGTGTGTGTGTGTAACAGCCCTGGCTGTCTTGAAACTTGCTCTATAGACCAGGCTGGCCTCAAACTTAAAGAGATCTGCCTACCTCTCCCTCCCGAGTGCTGGGATTAAAATATGTTCAGTAAAATGTCAATCATGTTGTTAAAATGACAGAAATACTTTCTGGAAAATGGACAATTACATCCTTGTGTAAGTATCATAGAGCATAATGATATAAACCCAAATGGTGTGATCTGCTATACACCCAGATTACATGATATACCCTATTGTTCCTAGGGCGCAGCCATTCCATGATGCCATATTAAGTTTTATAGACAAATATAAAACAAATGGTATTTCTACATGTAAATAAAGGTGTGGTCAAAAATGCCCAACAATAAGAAATGTTCAAGATCATCTAAATAAAAACCTTCATTTTTCTAGTACTGGACTTCAGACTTCAGAGTCCTACAAAGCTGCATCTTCAACCCATGCTCATATAAGAGCCCACTGTACATGATATGTTTGCATATGAGTACATTTGGGGTCTCTCATTGACCAAAAGGTAGATATTATATGCCACATGACTGGGCTTCCTACTTTGTATTCCCATAACAATGCTGCAAAACCAGAAGCCACCATTTAAAAATATTGTGCATGTACAAAATGTCCCTGTGTCTTCATGTCTGGAACATGTGTGCAGTTGTTTTCTGAAGTCAGAAGAGAGCTGTGGAGAGCTGGAGTTATAGCCAACTGCGAACTGCCCAACATGGATGCTGGATCAGGAGTTCAATACCCGGGAAGACCAGCAAGTGCTCTTACTTGATAAACCTTTGTTTCAGCCACAAAATTCAATTTTAATTAGATTAATAAACTTATAACTTATTTGCTTTTTAAAAATTTGTTTAATACATTTAGAAGAGTAAATGACACTTACATTTCTCCTTAACCCACCACTTAAGAGTCCCCAAATATCTCACATGCTGATAACTCATAGCTAACAGCAATATAAAGGACTAAATTCTCCATCATACATCTCCACTGGTCCCTGAGCTTTGTTCTTCTCTTGAAATAGGGACAAGTTAAGAGTTTTGAGTAGACTAAACAGGAATAAAATATTAGCATGTGTAGAGATAAAAACAAAGTATAGAATTTCATGAGTACAAGCATGAAACAGTAGGTCATTCCGTAGATGTGAACCCACACACGTCTATATATGAAATTCGGGGAATTATCTGTTCCTTTCCAGGCAATGGGAAAGTTATGAATATAGGCTTACACTTTACATTTTAGACTCCTGGCACAGTGCATTTCTTAGTTGATATACAGATTGGCCTGTTTTAAGGAAAAAGAAACTTACCCTTTTTGCATCAAATGGAACACAATTTATTTAGCCATTTTTCTGAAGAAATATTGCCCTGGGTTTCAAAGTGTTACTATAGTCATATGCATATGTACTATGATTTGTTTCTCTAGAGACACGCTTCTAAGCACTTCTGGACCTTGTGAGACTTCAGATGCTCAGTTATGGTTTGAAAGATAGCTATTTTTTTCTGTGCTGTTGACTGGTTTCTATTATTTTGTTACTTTTAATCTAATAACTTTATAATGTTTAAAAGATAAAAAAGTTAATACGATGAAAAAAACCAACCTGCAAGTAATATTTTTTCTTCTCAATCATTATTGCCAATATATTCTCATTGTTTTAACAATGATCAAAAATAATCACATTCTACATATAATAATGACATTTTGTGAGATGAAATGATACGCTCTTGTGAACAACTTTTTCCAATATAATCCCAATCAATGCACATTTGTGGGCGTGAAGGAAGTAGTAACACTATAATTTTCCTTTAATGAGAGAATTGGTACTATGAATTCCTCCACAGTAAATGATTTTACTCAAGTCTGTTTATCTTGTTCTTACCATTTTTAGAATTAGTTTATGTTTAACTTTGTAAATTACTTTAATTGAATTTGTTTTATTTTCAGAGTATGTCTTAGTTAAGGTTGCTAGTGCTGTGAAGAGACACCATGATTATGGCAGTACTTATAAGGAAAATATTTAATTGAGGCTGTGGCTTATCGTTTCAGAGGTTCAGTCCATTATCATCATGACAGGGATCATGGCAACATGGAGGCAGAGATGATGCTGGAGTGGTAGCTGAGAATCCTACATCTTGCAGGCAATAAGAATTAAACTGAGACAGTGAGCAGGATCCTGGGCATAGGAGACTTCAAAGTCCATAGACACAGTGACACATTTCCTCCAGTAAGTCCATATCCGCTCCAACAAGGCCATACTTCCTAACAGTGCCACTGCCTATGAGGCTATGGGGGCCAATTACATTCAAACCAGCAGAGTATATAAGCTTGGAATACATTTCATATGGCAATAAAAGTCTTAATCTAGCATATTCTAATAAAACATCCAGGATGTTAAGTAACCTGGTTTTCATCCTTTTATTTAAAGAAAACTCAAGTTCTACATGAAAATAATTTCTTAGAATCATCCTTGAATTTTTCTTATATGAGAATGATTGTTGATCTTTATCATTTCCCAGCAATGTCTTCATCACATGAGATCCACATAACTATCTCTTGCCTCTCTTAGAAAGATTTTCTTTTGTTCAACAGCTCCTTTCTGAGTATGTTTTATGTAGAAAAAAAAAGCATGTCGTCCAGGGGATACAGGGCAATGAACACATTTATACATTCATTTATGACAGATCTTTCTAAAAGTCATGAAATGTGTTTAGAAATACAAATTAATAAAAGTACCCTGGGAAGAAAAACTTAAGTAATGATTAAAAATAAATTTAAAACTCTCTGGAAGATATAAAATTTCACTACTTTCCTTCTTTCTTTTCTTTTATTCCTTCATTTCTTTCTTTTTCTTTCTTCATTTCTTTCTTCTTTCTTTCTTTATTTAATTCTTTGGAATTACTTAGACAACATAAAGGAGAAGGAAAACTATTCCAGACAAAAGGAACACCATTTGTAGATGCTCGGCTGTTATCATCATTAATAAAGCAAGAGAAGAATCACAATAAAGATTTCACAGCCTGAGGAAAATATTTTGAGACTTTTCCCTGGGTCACAATGCCTTAGAAGCTTTGAGACAGAGGAATGAAATAACTATATTTGTTTTGAAAATGATTGATTCTTATATAATGAAAATAATAGGCCCAAGAAGAAGTAAAGATTCAACTGGTATTTCTAAGAGTTAGAGAGAAAAAATAGCGTCAGATGTTAGAGCATAGCAAGAGAGTGAATATGTGACTTTGAAAGTCATGCTGCATGGGATAAAACTGGACTCTCGGAACATGGCGAACAATGAGGGCTGAAGAGACGCCAAGGACAATGGCACGCGGTTTTGATCCTACGCAATATGCTGGCTTGGTGGGAGCCTAGCCAGTCTGGATGTTCACCTTCCTAGATATGGATGGAGGGGGGAGGACCTAGGACGTACCACAGGGCAGGGAACCCTGACAGCTCTTTGGACTGGAAAGGGAGGGGGAGAGGAGTGGGGGGAAGGGGAGAGGGGTGGGAGGAGGGGGAGAAGAGTGGGAGGAGGGGGAGAAGAGTGGGAGGAGGGGGAGGGAAATGGGCGGCTGGTGGGAGGAGGTGGAAATTTGTTTTTTTTTTCTTTTCTTTATCCTCCTTTTATCAATAAAAAAATTAAAAAAAAAAAAAAAGAAAGTCATGCTGCAGATAAATTAAAGAAACAAGAGGTGCTAAATTGAGCATAAGAAAAGAAGACTTTAATGCTGAATGAAGTCACAGCTCTGAATCACAATCCTAAATGTCTATTACGTCTAAATTTCACTTCTGTGGCATAAGGAAATTATATTATATATGCATTTAAAAGATACATACATCTTTTGTACATACACACACATGCACAGATATTTTATTTTTCTAATTCTGGGACTTAAACTCAGGCTCTGCATGTCAGGCAAAGCAATTTTACAATACAACATGTTAGGTTTGGTTATAATCTAACATAGATATCTGTTTTAATTTAATGTCATACGATATTGTTTTATCAATAGTGAAGTAAATGAATTAATCTGTGCATATAGCAAAGAAGTCAGTAAGTGAACTACTGAATATGCATCCAATGACCCTACACATGTGTGAAATAGCACATCTACCTCATCTAATCCCAGATGCTGATGATGTAGAGACATCTACAATATTACTGCTTGTCAGGTAAAAAGGAAAGATATAAGAACATTCATTTCCATATTTATTACAAAGTAATAACTTAGGGGTAGTTACATCTTCTATGAGAGCCTCTAGAGAGCTATTGAACTTTCAAAATTAGCTGACTGCTATAATAAATATCCAATTTCAATGTAAATGACTCCTTCACAGTCTATCATTTTACAAATTTAGAGAGTCCTAAAGTCCTGGAACAAGAAATGTGTTAACAGCCCCTATAAAGGGATCAGCACCTACTGAAGAGGTGGTCCATTCACGTGACCCAGGCTCCAGTGCCTCATAGGGAGCTGAAAAGATTGAGAACACTCACTGCAAAAATGTGAAAATGCTGAAATTTAACTTTGACATTAGGATTTAATAGCTTGAGAAAATGAAACAGAGAGGACTGGGCTGTCGTTCAACCTGTGAAGCATTCTCCACATATGCATGATTAACTGATGGATCCCCAACACACATGTAAAAGATGGGCATAACTGCACTTTCCTGTGACGTCAGAACGAGTGGGTAGAGACAGCTGCTTAGACCCTTCCCAGTGAAACAGAAAAGCTATGGGTTCAAAGAGATACCTGTCTCAAATAGCAAAGATGGTAATGATAGAGGAAGCTATTTGATGTCCGCCTCTGGTCTCCACAAGCATGTGCACACAGGGACATGTGCACTCGCATTCACAGGTACGCACATTTGAACACGAATGCTCACACACAAAAAAATGCCAAAAATAATATTTAGCTCAGGAACAAGACAGTAATATTAAAAGGCAGAAGAAGAATGAGAAACTCATATCTAAAATAATTCTCAAAGATAGAAGTTCTTTCATTTTTAACTATGAATCTATACATTTCAGCAATTTATATTTAATGCCAGCCTAGTCTATAGTATTAATTTTATAAAATTAGGTACATTAAAATGCAGACTATTAAATTGTTTCAGTGTTCAGTCACAGCTGATTAAAGTCAGTGGGAGCGATGTATGAATAAATAGCTTTTAAAAGAAAATATATTTATATTTTATCATATGTTCACACATTTTTAAAAAAATCTACTCTTAAGGAAAGTTTTATACAGAGACAGAATATGCTGTGCAAATTTCTAGGAAACATAACTGACTGGATTGATAGAAACAAACACACTGTCAAATACGAGTAAGTATGACCTACAATAGTCAGCTTTTATAATTGAGCTCAAAAAGAAGAATGTGATATTCATAATGGAGAGATGACTCAAAAACCAGAGTGGTGAGTACCCTCCCTTGTCTAGTCCTAAGACTGATATGTGAGCTAAAGTAAGCATTAGAGAGCTTATAGTCTATCGTAGCAAAGAAAAATTGCTTCCTCTGCCTGTGTGAGGAAAGAAGCAGTCAGTGAAAGTAGCATTGGATTGGCCAGTGGGTGGACAAATCATGAACACAGAGAAACATCTCGACTGCCGTGTGCAGAATTATGACCCACACGTACAGAGCATGTGTGTCACACTTATCTCGTGTGATAAAGGAGAAATTATCTCTCACTGTCCTTCTTGCTTTCACTATTTCATAAATATAACTGTGTATGTGTATTATACATAAATTCATAAATGAAGCAACACTAACAAATCAGTAAATATAGGACTTAGATATTACACATGAAACTCTTACAGTTATGGAAGCTTATGCAGGAATTTGCATAGAAAAGATAATAAGGACTGGAGAGGGGGTTCAGCAGTTAAGAGCAATGGTTGTTCTTGAAGTGATCCTGGGTTCAGTCTCCAGGACTTACATGGTGGCTCACTACCATCCATTACTCTAGTTCAAAGGGATCTGATGCTTTCCCCTGACATCCAGGGTGACCAGGCAAGCATATCATAAACATGCATACATTCAGCTAAAATACTTATGCACATAAAGTGGAATAAATAAAATTTTCAAATGTGGGATATTATAATAAAATTGATGTATTTGTAATGCTAACATTTATTGTGATTATGAGTGCATTATACTATCATAAAATAGATGGAAACTGTAAGATATTTAACACTGACCATTAGTTAAAATAAAGAAACAAAATATGTTAAAGATTTATTTTTAAGATTAACATGGTCATTTACCTTGCTCAGAAGTTAAACCCTGCATACATACCTCTGCTGTCCTCACAATTCTTAGCTTATAATAGTCACTCACATTTCACCTTCATTAATTGATTTTTCTTTACTATAGTTGAGTAATAAAAAGATAAGAATTATTCAACTATGAGACATAATCCATGAAAACAATTTAACTTCATGATTTGAAAATACATATACACTAGTAGTGGTGAAAATATATGTAGGCAGCAATGAAGTAATATCTATACAGCAGTGAGTTATAGATATTTTTCTAGTCACCAAGAAAAACCAGTGCAACTAGAGAGATGGCTCAATAGTCAAGAATGATTGATTCTTTTCCAGAAGGTCTCCTTTTCAGTACCCATATCAGGGGTCTCACAACCACCTCTAACTCCAGCTCAAGGGGATCTGATAGCCTTTTCTGGCCACTGAATGCATTATAAACATGTGGTATATATACATATAGGCATGTATAGATACACAAATAAAAAATAAAAATATCAGTTAATATAATTTTCATACTTCATATGTTATTTATTGCTTTCAAAGCAAATAAATTAAGAAATTCCAGTGAACAAAAGGAGCTCAATGCTAACTTTATCCGGGAATCCTTAGGCTGCCTATAGGTCAGGTTTCTATTGCACATGACATCATTCATAAGCCACCTACCCAAAAGCAATAAGTGATTGAAATAGCGTAGAAACATGAGTAATGAGCCTGATGCTTTTGTAGAAAAGTAGCCATGTCAAGCAAACTTCATTACTTTCTCTATTGAATGGCATAAATCACAGTCTAAGCAAATATAGTAGAAGCAATAGATTTGCTTTTAATAGACTGGTTATAACGACTCCGAATTTTGATTTGGAAAAATGGATTTCATTGTCTTACACGAGCAAGCATTTCTTATTGAGAGTGGGATCACCAATTAAATCTGTTGATACAGTGGATCAGGTCTACAAATTAGCAATCAAACTGACTCATAAATTTCTTCTGTTGTGAACCGCCAGCAAATAATGAGAGACGGAGCTCAGCTTCTGCAGAAGAAATCAATCAATCAAGTCAAGTGGATGCATGCCAGATAAAGGAGTAAAATTAAGCTAGCTCTTTGCAGACTAGAACCTTTTTTTCACTGATTCCATCTATCCTGTAATTTGGGGAAAGGGTGGTTCTTTTTCTACACGAATATGTTTGAAGATCCCATGAAGTTACCAGAAACTTAGCAGTACAAACAGCAGTAACGAATTCCTCTTCTGTCTGTACTAACTGTATATACAGTGCAGATGTACCTTGGGCAGTGTGAGAGATAATTAGGACGACTTTCCTTTTCCTAATTTCACATTTCTGCATATAGATTTGTTCTTGCAGACCTCAGCACCTTCAGTATATGTCTCCAGTTTCTTTAGGTAGAACACCTTTTCTTGTTTATTGAAAGGAGGCTAATTAGCAAGTTATCTTTAGCAAATCCAAATTAACAGTAGCACTCCAAGACTGCTATTGAAGGATTGCAATATTAGGACAATTGATCTAATAACCAAATTGATCACTAAGTGATGTAGCACAGAATAGAATGATAAATAGTAAGGCACAGCAGACAAAGGAAATACCTTCTCAATGAGAAGAAATAGATGTGATAGATTTTATCACACTTCTCACAATAGCATCCAATATCATTCTTATGAGCTTTTCTTTCTGGAATATATTAAGTAATAATTTTGGAACCTGACTGACTCTATGTTATTGAAACCATGAAAAGTACTTTTTCAGAAGGATTTCAAAGTTAGGCACTATTTCCTTCTAAAGTACATTCGGAGAGCTTTTTGTTACCACTAAGGTTTGTGTGCCATTACTGAACCCTTGTTACTATATCCTTATTGCTGTTTACTATGCCAGTATCCCTTGAGGTTCATATGTGATGTAGCTGTGTGGGAGTGTTTGTGGTTTCCCTTCTTTGGAAATCTGCATGACACTTTCCATTACCTTGAAAGATATCTCTCAGAGAGAAGGATTTCAGGTTAATTCCAGCTCAGGGACCATTGGGGCCTGTGTTCTGAAGTGCATTGTATCTTCAAGGATAGGGACTAACCTTCCACCTCTGGGGGAAAATCACAGGCAATAGCAATAGCTTGTAATGTTTGGGAATCTACTGGACATCCTTGACAAACAAAAAGGACTTCTCCTGATGGTTGTTGGTGTTTTTGTTAGATGGCCTGTGGCTTGTGGAGGGCACATTGTAAGTCCAGAAGGGGGTCAGTTCCTGCAGCAGCCGCCACCAACAGCCCTCAGTCAGCAGCTAGGCACCACCTCAGACTGCATCTATGGCCGCTGGACCACAAGGTTGACCAGTTGGTTCAGCAGCACAGTCTCCACGGGGCTTGCCAGTAGACCATATACTGCTCTAAGGAAACCATGTTTAGAGTTCCTGGGTAGCTTGCCTTGTGAGGAACTGGCAATAATTTAATTCCATCTCTGGGGTTTTGTTTTTGTTTTTCATTTGTTTGTTTGTTGTTATTGTTTTTGGCACATGGAGAACCATGAACAACTTTAATAAGGAAGAGTTTAACTGCCATATCTTTAATGAAGGCTTTACTGCCAAGGACATTCTGAACCAAAAATTTAATAAAGTATTTTCCTCTGAAGATAATAATGTTTTTTATGTCGTGGACCTTGGAGACATTCAGAAGAAACATCTAAGATGGTTAAAAGCTCTTTCCCATGTTACGCCCTATGCAGTCAAAAGCAATGGAAACAGAGTCATAGTGAACACCCTAGCTGCCTTTGGGACCGGTTCTGACTGTGCAAACAAGCTTGATTCGTGAGGGGCTTAGGGTGCCTCTACAGAGGATTATCTATGCAAATCCATGTAGCAAGTGTCTCTGATGACTTTCAACAGTGAGGTTGAGTTGATGATAGCTGCTAGAACACATCCAAAGGAAAAGTTAGTTTTGTGGCTTGCCACTGATGGTTCCAGAGCAGTTTGTTACCTCAGTTTTAAGTTTGGTGCCACACTCAAAACCAGCAGACTTCTCCTGCAACCAGATAGGAACTAAATATTGATGTAATTGGAGTCAGCTTCCATGTGGAGGCATGTGTACTGGATCCTGAGACCTTCGTACAGGCCCTGTCCAAATGCCTGCTGTGTCTTTGACATGGGAACAGAATTTGGTTTCTGCATGTGTCTGCTTGATATCGATGGCGGCTTCCCTGGATCTGAGGACAGGAAGCTTCAATTTGAAAAGATCACAAGTGCGATCAACCCAGCTTTGGACAAGTATTTCCCACCAGACTCTGGGGTGAGGTCACAGCTGAGCCAGGCAGACACTATGTCATCTTTCACACTGGCAGTCAATACCATTTCCAAAGAAAATCATATGGTCAGAGCAGACCAGCTCTGACGATGATGATCAGTCAAATGAGCAAACTTTCATGTGTTATGTGAATGAACTGCATTCTTTTGAATCATGCATATGTGAAGGTCTTGCTCCCCAAGAGACTTAAACCACATGAGAAGTATTACTCACCGAGTATTTGGGGACCAAGATGTGATAGCCTTGATTGGACTGTCTAGTACTGTAACCTGCCTCGAATGCATGTGGGTGATTGGATACTCTTGGAAAACATGGGTGCATGCACCATTGCTGCTGCATCTACTTGCAATGGGTTCCAGAGGCCTTCTGTCCACTATGCAATGTCAAGGCCAGTGTAGCAACTCAGGAAGCTGATCCCGAGCCATGACTTCCCACCAGAAGTGGAGGAGCAGGATATTGGCACTCTGCCTATGTCTTGTGCCCAGAAGAGCTGGATGGACCGTCACCCAGCAGCCTGTGCTTCCACTAATATCAATGTGTAGATGCCATTCTTGTAGCTCTTACCTGCAAGTTTAGCTTGAATTAAAGGATTTAGGGGACCATTTAACTTAATTGCTGCTAGTTTTGGAATGTCTTTGTAAGGGTAGGGGTTGGTACAGATGCATTATGGAAGGTTAGGAGTTAGGTCACATGTACCTGTGCTCTTATGGAAACTTTGGATATTTATTTTATATAGGTTTTTATTTACTTTTCAGACATGATACCAAAATGTGCTCTCAGTTGCTGAAAAAGCGTATATAGCTGGTACATTTGGCAGAATGGACCAGATGCTAATGTTGTGACCTATTTTGAAAATAAATTATCTTGAAATAAAAAAAAGTTAAGAGTGGAAAATTTCATATATATATATATATATGTGTGTGTGTGTGTGTGTGTGTGTGTGTGTGTATAAAACACATATATATACACTAATGTAAAAGTATTGCGGGTATTTACATAATTAATAGTATGATTTTTTTATGACTTTGTCAGACATCCCTACTCTTATGGTACTGGAAACCTAGCCAAATACTTAGGATGAATGAAGTCATGTATCTTGAATAAGAACATAAAAGAATCAATTTACTAAATCAGCATAATCCCTAACAATATTGAAAATATCTGTCCTTATACCCACAGACAAGTTTAATCCTCATTTGTATTTAAGAAAATTTCCTTTTGTAGAAGAAAAGAGAAAACCAATCAAAATGCAGAGTTGTGGATCCCAGTACCAACAGATGCTAACATGGACCAGGGAGAGTTTACAAAGCTGCATGCCTGTACAAAGAACTAAAAGCAATCAAAGAATGCTGAAATGGAGTAAACACAAATAAAATACACAAGATTTGTTCTAAGAACATCCACTTTTTAAATTCCACAAATCCCTTCATAGACCTGTCATTTTTCTGTCAAGTTAATGTAAGAACCTGAAATACAGAGAGTGCCACTGGGGCTATCAACTCTGGTTCTAGGCTTGTATCAAGTCTGGTTCTAGACTGTGACTGGTAGTCATTCAGAAGTACTGAAGACTGCTTGTGGTTAGCACTGTGGCAGTTTACCACAAATGTGCTATGCAGGAGGCTGCTGGAATACATAGAAGGTAAATGAAAACCTCATTACTGCCTCTGCCCCAGCTACAATATTGCCATGCAAAAATATAAGAGCTGGACCAACAAGATGAGGTGGCCTAAAGAGTAAAGGTACTATCCACCAACCTTGATGACATGGGTTTCTGTCCTCCAGGTCCTGCAACTGTTCAGTCTAGAAGAAACACACAGAGGTCTACATTAATTATAAACTGATTGGCCTATTAGCTCAGAATTCTTATTAACTCTTATAACTTATATTAGCCCATAATTCTTGTCTGGGTTAGCCACATGGCTTGGTACCTTTTATCAGCGAGGCATTCTCATCTTGCTTCCTCTCTGTCTGGGTGACGACTGCAGACTCAGCCTTTCCTCTTCCCAGAATTTTCCTGCTCTGGTTGTCCTCCCTATACTGCCTGCCTGGCTACCGGCCAATTAGTGTGTTATAAAAACAATAAAACTATCTGGGCGGTGGTGGGGCACGCCTTTAATCCCAGCACTCTGAAGGCAGAGGCAGGTGGATCTCTGTGAGTTCGAGGCCAGCCTGGTCTACAAGAGCTAGTTCCAGGACAGGAACCAAAAGCTACGGAGAAACTCTGTCTTGAAAAATCCAAAAAAGAAAAAGAAAAAAAAAAACAATAAAACTTACAAATCTTTACAGAGTACAAGACCATTGTCCCACAGCACAATGCCATGGCTGCATTTATTCCCCAGAACACACTGGGTGGGAGAAGAAATAAATCCCCTAGTAAACTAGTCCTCTGATCTCTATGTAAGAACCATGGCATGTTAGTATGTACATATATATAAACAAATATATACATGGGCCATCATTCAATGACATATAAATAACCAAACAAAAATACAAAACCTGTTTTAGGACTAGAAAAAAAAAAGGTGCTTTGTCATGAAAAAAAAATTATCAAATTACAAGATTACTGGTACCTATAAAATGAACTTATTCAGTTAATTTAACACTTAAACATGACCATAAAAAGCACATAGATCACAGGTTCAATACTAGCCTATACTATTTAGTAAGACCCTACCTAACCATAAATAAATAAGTGGAAAAAAATCTAAATATCTGTTTTTTAGAATTTGAATGTTCCTTTCCTCTACTGAAAGCCAAGTTACCCTTTCCTCTAATTCAATAACGAATATCTCTCTTGAATATTTTAAAATACAGTATTCTCCCACAATGTACAGAATATTTAACAAGCAGTATTCACATATTTGAATATTTCATTCTCCAAACAAGACTGGTATTTATAATTTTATACAAGCCATGATTAGCCTTTAATTTTAAGTGAACTGTAATGTTTCTCTCTAGTACCTTGATGTAAACCAAAATTCAATACAGGTGGTGGTGGTGTACTCTTTTAATTCCAGCACTTGGAAGGCAGGGGTATGAAGATTTTGTGGGTTTGAGGCCAGCCTGTTCTACAAAGTAAGTTCCAGGACAGCCAGGACTACGTAGAGAAACCCATCTCAATCCTATGCAAAAAAACAACAACAAAAACCAAACTTCAGGGCTCAGTGGTTAAGAGCATTGCCTGCACTTCCAAAGGTCCTGAGTTCAATTCCCAGCAACCACTTGGTGGCTCACAACCATCTAAAAATGACATCTGATGCCCTTTTCTGGCCTGCAGGCAAACACACAGAATATTGTATACAAAATAAATAAAATATTAAAAAAAACAAAAACCAAACTTCAAACCTGTTGAGAAATGTTACAATCCTGCCCGTTGAGCACGTGATTTACTTGTGTGTATCAGAATGGAGCTCTTTCCAAAGCTAACAGATCAGAACTACTGACTTAGGTGACTCCATTAGGATTACTGAAGTCATTGCACGACTAAAAAGGGGACCTTGAGAAGTCATTAACGTGTCCACTATCAGCATCTAATTTAACTGTCCCTGACAAATGTGTGCATCTATTCTACTTTCAAAACCATGCCATAAAGGAAGTTCACATAAATTAATCACAAACATAACGTTAGGAAGTGGAGCACTCAAGCCGGTACTCTTGATTTAACCAACCAAGTCATTACCGATCCCACCAGCACCACCCTGGTTCCAACTTCTTCTTCCAAGTAAAACAGTAGTATCTTAAAGACTCAAAGGTATCATCTCATTGGAAGGACATAAGAGTGTGTCCTCCCCGTTTTCCTCTAACCAGACCCACCAGGACCCCAGGCCAACACGGTGGTAGAAAAAGCAAGTGAGTAGTCAGTACACAAAAGCCCTAATGTCAAATGGTACCTTAAGATAGAAATCTATAAAGGCTCCAGCCCGTGGACGTTTCCAGATGCATTCTGCTGCATGAGAACAAACACTGATGAAGATTTTCCCCACTGTAAGTTTATAATGGTCTTTCCCCGTGGCCTTCTCCTGCTGCACACATCACTCATTAGATTATGAAAACCATTAATGTCAAGGAGCAGAACAAAATGAATTCACTGAGGGGCTGCTATTAGCATATCAAGCAGCTATTCCTCACTAAATATTCTTGACAGCTCTCATTACAGCTGATGGATGAGCTTTCTATGGAGTAGGGGTTTTCAGGAAAATAAAATCCTTAAGCGCAGTATCACGTGTGGCTGAGGAAATGGCTATCATCGTTCAGCAGTTTATATTTGTTTTTAATGAGAAAATGTAATAAAACTCACAGGTAAGTTAAATGCCAGAGTCACGATTCTGTTGGAACCTGCAAGTATAATTTATGATCTAAATAGCCTAAGAGTTTTTAGTTAAGATATGTTGAACCTGGCTTTCAAAAAAAAAATTCTACAAATATAAAAAGACACCATGAACTAAGGAAAGCAGCTAGAAGTTGGATTATATCAGTTTAAGGGGAACACCAGCTAAGCAGGGAATATAAAAGGTACAGATATAGTGTAAGATGTATATCCTAAATCTTAAGACATACCAAAGGGAGAGGAAATAGTAATAATTATCAAAGTGTGAACGTTCAAAGAATATAAGCATGTCAATGAAAGTTTAGTATCTTCAAAATCACATTCCAAAACCTAGAGCAGAAATGGAATCTAGTCTGCAGAGTTGTTTTGGTGGTCTTTACACGCCAGGCCTCCTTAGCCTTATCCCCGCAGGGAAAGGTGAGTGTGCTATCCACCCATTCTGCAGCCCCACAATGCAGGACAACCAGACACGATAGGGGGTCAAGTCAAAGCAGGAACTCAGTTTATTACTGTGAGCATCAGCTTACGTAGGTTAAGTGACATTGTGTGATGTGCGGGTACCTCCAGCCAATGAGGGACAACCAAGCCCTCCCTCTGGCTGGAGGGGCATCTACTTAAATTTTGCTGTCTCATCCCCCCTCAGTAGCTTTAAGACTATACTTCATATTCTAGCCAGGCTTTTCTCTGTCCTACAGGCTGCAAGGTACAGGCCCTGACATAATTTTGGCCCAACATTTACAGTATATATTTTTAAATTGAATTAATATCACCATTTGAAAAGCAAAGGAAGGTTAGGGAGATGTTGGTGAGTAAACTATTGTGCACACATTAGGCCCTACGTTCAGATGCCAAGAAGCCAGGAAAAAGACTAATAGTACTATTAAATTTAATTTCATCTGTTGTATTAAGCTTCTCATCTCTATACATAAAAATAAAAACATAATTTTCTTGTTTTCATTGGAAAATTGTCAGGAGTAAACCATTTAGTATCCAATACTTTATGAATTATTTAAATTTTTATTACATTCTTCATTTCTACCCACATCACTCAGAAATTTCGTGATTTCAACTTTTTCATTATAAAAATCATACCACAAAATGCTGTATTATATAATAAAAGTAACTTCTATTACCTATTATCTGAACCTCTAAAATTAACTTTATTTGTATACCCAACATAAAATTAATTATTTTGATGTTTGGGTCAAACGTGATGATGATCTTCATTCAAGGGTGTCATCTTTTTATCCCCAACTAAAGCCATACTTATATATAACTTTTAACCACTAACATATTATGAGTAGGATAAATAAGTTATAATTACAATAAGATATTACAGTTATGAAGAAATATTTTTTTAAAAAATTTATTCTTTTTAAATACAATACATCTAGACCACAGCCTCCCCTCCCTCACAACCTCCTACCCACCTACCCTCTCCCCCAGATAATGCTCCTCTTTTTCCTTTTAGAAACAAGCAGGCCTCTCAGGGGTATCAACCAAATGCCGTAAGAGTAGGCATAAGCCCTCTTATCAAGGTTGGATGAGGCCACCCAGGAGAAAAAGGGTCCCAAGAGCAGACAACAGAGTTAAAGTCACAGAATGTGTGGCTAAGTTGGACACAAACTTCTTATATTCAGCCACCTACAAAATGAAGAGCCAAAGTCAGGAACGCTGCCCTCCTCAAATTGTAGAATTCTTCTGATTCTGCTTTTCTTTGTTCTAGCTGTGATAACGCTTTTACAGTTTTGAAGAGTCCTTTATGTACTCACCCTCCTTAGCTGCGGTTGTCTCAATTTCTCTTCTACGTACATCACCACAGCAATCTTTAACTTTTAGTTGTTATACTTTTAGTTGTTATATATATATATATTGTTTATCATCTGGTTCCAATAGGCAACCAGAATCTGTATCTCCCCCAAGAGGTTTTTTTTTTTTCAATTCTGCATGTCCAAAAGCAGGCTTAGTCTGCATCATCAGTCTTGTCTAGCTGAGCTGGGCTAACTGGAGTTCTGGGCTGCTATTCCCCACCTGGCTAGCTTGACTTCTTGACCAAGGACATCATCGTATATGAACATTGATCTGAAACAGTCATGCTTCCGTTTGACGTTTGTAGAGCTGCCTTTTATTCTGGGTGTGATTTTCTTCTCAGTTTCTTTTTTGCGGAAACTTTCCTTCAAAATGAAATCCTTCATTATTCATTCTTCAAGTGAAAAATGAATGACATGCGAAAGACAGTAGAAGAGTTAAAAACACAATTGAGGTGCTCTGCCTGCTCTCAGAAACAGGAAATGTGTGCATAAGTTACCAAAATGCAAAACACAAACCATTAAGGGCCCTGAGAGAAACCCAGAAGTTGATCTGGAGAGGAGTCAGCTCAAGCAGTGGGAAGCTGGCTCACAGCAGGGAGTTAAAGCAGGTGTTCTGCTGGATTCAATGGCTCTGCTCTTACTGAGCTTAGAACACCAGAACCCTCCTTTTTAGCTTCATTCTTCAAAGCTCTAAAGCAGGAACACTACTACTGTGTCTGGGTGAAGTGACTGAATGAATGAAAGAACATAATGCATGAAATTAACATAGTTCACATCTTTTTTAATTATTGACATTTATCTATCCATTTTGCATACCAACTACAGTTTCTCCTCCCTCCTCTCCTCCTGATTTCTGCCCCCTTACAGCAATAAGAGAACACACACACAGACACACGTATGCCTAATATTAAATGCATAGATTTCAAAGTTCTTTACTGTCCCTACATTGAATGTCTCATATGCAAATATCTTTTTTCAAGTAAAAATTGTTATTCTGTGTTTCTAACTTAGGAAGAACAGAGATGATCTGTGACATGTGACCAGGATATCTCTGCCTCATTATAAGCCTCATTTTTTTCCAGCTCAAGCAACTGAAAGTTATTAAGATCTTTCCCACCCGCTCACATTCTGGATCTTCACAGTTAAGGTGTAATTTCCTAGGTCACTAAAAATACTCAACCAGACCACATCGTAACTTTTGAGATAAGAAAATACTTTTACTTTGTTTGCTCAAATCTTCTATGGCCAAGTTTTTCCACTGATCATGTAACATTTTTTTAAATGAATTAAGTATATATGTGTGATGTATTATGTTTTTACCTTAATTAAATACTTAAATAGTTTAAAGACCTTTTTGAGACTGTGGGGGCCAGCCATGATAAGCTAAGTCTGCACAGGTTACCCAAAGAAAGTTCTTTACTTCCAAAGATTATCACCTGGGACGGATGATGAATTTAAATGGAGGCTGGAGTCTCATTAGTTTACTCTGAGACAATGCCTGGCTGCAGGAGGAACCACAAGCTGGGATCACCTAACCCCCACCCAAGAACAGACTATTCTGAGTAAATGCCTGGCATTCCAATCACTGTACATAGAAACACTTGCCAGTGCACATTCACCAGGACACCCTAGACAAACGTCAGCCAATCAGGGGTCTTAAAACCTCAGAAACCCCTCATCCCCACCTTTACTACTATAAAACCCTATTCTAATTGAGCTCGGGGCTCTTTGGTTATTCCAATATGTTGGACATGCAGAGAGACAGAGTTTGCAAACTTGATTAAAACAAAAGCTCTTTGCTTTTACATATGGGACTCAGTTTCCTTGTTGGCTTTTGTAGGGACTTTGCAGATTTGGGCATAACAGAGACATAATGTTTAACCATTTTTTTTTCTAACGTAAAATTGTGGTATTGATCTAAGAAAAGTAAAAGGTATACAAAAGTATGCAATATATTTAGTAGTTTTCTTTCTTAGCCAAACAATAATTTTAAATTTCACATAGGATATATGTATACAATAGAAAAACAAATACTTTAATATACACAGTATTTTCCAGTACTTTCAGGTCAAAGAATGAGTTGGGCAACCAATGAGCTCTCAACCTTTCCAAGTTTAGCTGAATCTAGTCAAATCTTATTTCATCTGATTCTTTATTTAACAGCTTCTCTCAAGCCTGCTCCTGTAAAGAGGGCTTGTATGTGTTTCATGCAGCATTAGTGTATCAGCCCCGATTTCCTCTGGGGTGCTATTATAATCCTTTTTAGCTCCATAGTAACCTTCTCCTGTGAACCTAAGATACAAGATAACTATCACTTACTGAATTAGCAATGTCAAGGCTTCCCAGCTTCCTCGGGTGCAGAACTGGAAAGAAGCCCGTACAGCTGGAAGGCTTACCTGTCTGGCTAAGTCCTACAATTAAACAAGAGTGTTTTATATTACTAGGGTTCAGTGGACCTTAATGACTCTGCCTAGTTTCTCAGCACTGTAGTCTATATCTTCTGGCTCCTTGCTATTAAGTCTACTTGTTGCTGGGTTTCCTGTTTATTACTCTTGAGTAGTTCTATAATGGACTCTATTGTTTCCCAGAATATCTATGTTGGCACTTAGTCATTTTTACTGTGAATTCTAAGGAAAAGAAAATTCTAGAAATGTTATTGCCGAGTGTCACAAGCAGGTTTTGAAGTTTAATAACCGCAGGTGGTGCAGAGCTTTATGGCAACTAGAAGGCAAAGTCAAATATCTCTGAAATTAATACATCTGAAAGCTGCAAACAAAGAACTCTTAGGAACTTCTCTAACATATTTGCATAAATATTATTCAGACCAAATTTTGTCACAGACAGGATAAAGGAAGAAGAGATACAAATACTATATGAATAATATCCAGTCCCCCAAGAAAATCATAATTGAGATGGTGTGCAGAAGGACTTGGGACATGGCTATAAAGGCATAAAAAAAACAAAACTCAATATAAATGTAAACAGAGACTGCTTTTCATTTCCCAGCTGCCCAGACCAGAATAATCACACAGAAACTATATTAATTACAACACTGCTTGGCCTATCCGCTCAGGATTCTTATTAACTAACTCTTACATCTTAAATTAACCAATTTCTATTAATTTGTGTATTTCCAAGAGGCTGTGGCTTACCAGAAAGGTTCGGGTCTTTCTCCTTCGGAAGCTATATGATATCTCCTTGACTCTGCCTACTCTCTCTGCATTTCTCTTGCAGCCTGATTACATTCTGGCCTGCCATAGGTTGAAACAGCTGTATTTATTAACCAATAAAAGCAACTCATATACAGAAGGACATCCCACATCATATAAATAAGCAGAATTCCTTCAAATTAAGAAGTTTCTATGTAAGGTAAAAAGAAAGCAATGTACTGAAGAAACTGTATATGAAAAAATACTTTGAACCAGTCTATCTAATGTGGGTTATTATCAAAACTATATAAGGAACTCACACGGTTCAATAAAGAGAAAGTAAATATATTAAGATTTAAAACCTGACAAAGGATTAGAATAGCTTTTTGTTTTTTAAAGGACATAAAATTGGAGAACAGGGGATAGACAGATGACTCTGTGGTTAAGAGAGCTGACTGCTCTTCCAGAGGACCCGGGTTCAATTTCCATTGCCCACATGGCAACTAACAGCTGTCTCTAACTCTAAGATCTGACACCCTCACACAGACATACCTGGAAGCAAAACACCAAAGCAAATAAATTAAAAATAAATAAATTATTTAAAAAAAAAGAAATTGGAGAACAGACACGAGAAACAGCCAATAATACTAGCATCAGGGTAACTTAAATCAAAATCACCGCAAGACACCTTCAGCACAGCTGTTACCAAAAGATAACAGGTAAGACGGAGCAAGGAGAGCAAGGTTTACAGAGTAAACCTTTGTGTAGCCCTGATGTACTCCGATGCTCATAGCAGCACTGCTCTCAATAACCAAGACATAAATCCGTCTAAGTGTACTCTAATAGACAAACGCTTTTTAAAAAATTGTTCTCTCTGAAGCCGGAGATAGAAAAGTGCTTTCCAAGACCTGGAGAAAGAATGGGTTCTGAACTTGGGAGCCCTTGGCCAAAGTATATAAAATTGTCTGTTGATGGAAAGAATAAGTTCAACAATTACACTGCGTGGGCTCTTCTCTGCAGCCATTAAGTATCTTATTCTTGAAAATGCTGATAAATGGAAGGTAAACTTTGGACACCACATATATTAACTACATAATCTAATATAACATATTAATTACCTACATGCCACAATATACAAATACAAATAACACATGTTAAATACAGTTTCAGTAATTAAAATGATAATTTTAAAATGTCAAAATATATAAATATTTGATAGTTGTATAAGACAGGGTTCTCGAAAGGAACAGAATAGATGGAATGGTGTATTATTTATGGGGATTTATTCAACTGGCAGACTGGCTGTGGCCCAGGTAGTGTAACCATGTCTGTCTCATAACAGAAATGCCAAGAATCAAAAAGGCTGGAGGTCTCAACGAGTCCCAATCTGGTGTTGCAGTTCTGGAAGATTTCTGGAGAGCCATTGATAATCTATGTTGGAATCCCCCCAAAAATTAGTGCTAATACAGACAAAACAAACAGAAACCAAACAATAAAAAAAAACCCTAAGCAGCAAGTTAGATGAATATACCCACAAGAGTTTCCATGATGAGTATAAGGAGTATACTTATGTGTGAATATAAGGACAAATATTTAGAATATACTTAGGGCTTATACTGGTTTATTAAAGTGGTGATTATAGATTCTTTTCCAAGACCCATGATTTCACTAGTTCCAGATAACTGGTTAGGTATTCAATACCAGGCACGTTTTCCCTTAAGTGGGTCTAAAATCCAATTAGAGGGATTGGTTACAGTTAAGGTATACTTGCCACTACAGCCCCCTCCATCCTGGAGACCGTTACAGAAAGCCACAACCAATAAAAACGGTGTTATGTAGCCCAGTCTGAAAAGATACATCCACAAAACAACTCCTGTACCCAAGACTCAGGGAACAGTGCAGAAGATGGGGTAGAATAGAAAGTTTGCAAAAGACAGACCAGCGTGTTTCCTGTGAGATTGTGCCTCACCAAAATTTCAGAATCTACATTCATAAGGTCTCAACAACATGACTACTAAACAAGAAAAACTATAAGATATGCTAAAATAAACAGGAGTAAGCCCACAAGGCATCAACTCGATACACAGAAGTATAAACAACTAAGGAATGCTAAGAACAGGGGAAATAATCATACCAATTTGTTACCTAATAACAAATGACCAACCCTAAAAAAATAAAATAAAAAATAAATACAAGTAATATAATTCAGGCTGAACAGGTTATATTTATACCTTTAGGAATATATGTGTAATGATACACATATTTGTATGTGATAACAATTAGAGAAAAAAGAGGCTATCAAGTTTTAAAGAGGAGAATGGAGGTGGTCTGGAGGGAGGAAATGGAAATATTATAATTATATTATAATCTCATGATAGGAAAAAAACCAAGATGGAAAAAACAAAGTGGAGCAAGCAAACAAAACTTAAAGTTTAGCTCTTTCATGAACGTCTGTGTAGGGAGCGCTAGAAATGTGACCCAGATTGAGGGTGGCTTTTCCTACCTCAAATAACCCAGTCAAGAAAACCCCTATAGACATAGCCAACCAAGTGGATTCTAGAGGTAGTCAAATTGATGACTAAGATTCATCATCACAATAACTTATACAATACTTCAAACACACACTTTTAAAACTAAAACTAATAAAAAAAACATACTGGAGACATGGCTTTGTGGTAAAGAATATTGGCTGCTCCTTTCGAGGAAGCAGGTTTGGTTTCCAAACCAAAAGACAATATTATCCTTGCCTAGAGTCTTTCTCAAGGCCTCAATGTTACAGAATTACATGTTCATTCATCCTCAACTATCATTGCCACTTTTCTTGATTCATCTTTCAATTCTGTACCAATATTTCCACTATCATGGGACAGTGGTGGGGTGGAGGGTGGAATTAGATAAGACTTGTTTTTAACTGGGGACTGTTTAAAGAAAGCTTGTATTAAGAGACAGTACAGAGTGGAGGTAATGTATAAATGTCACCATTCTGCTTTCTACTGAGAACTAACAGTACAGGTATTTGGAACAAGGATAGGATTTGGTAAGAGTTACATCCAAAACTCTTGTGTATGTAAAATTAGTACCAAATGTCAGCTCCCAGAGACCCCAACAGATGCATCACAGGTATTAGCTTCCTGAACTATTTATTTTTGTCTCTTGTTACTACTGAAATTCAAGATCTTTGAATATATTTTACCTAATTTATTCATGTTGATGAATTTTATATTTATATTCCATGTTCATTTAAATGTTGTTTATAATTTTCTTTTGTGCATTTTGAGTATTTTTCATGTATTATACATGAAATTTGGTAAATGCTCTAATTACCTTCCCAATTTGTTTAACGACTAGGAACTAGAGCTATGGCTATGGCATCTTACTGTGTAGAGTTTTTGTTTTAATGTGGTTTCAGTCTTATCTGTTTCAGAAATGTACCTCTATGTAAAACATGTTAAAAATTTTCATGATTCCTATAAAAAACAATTTAAAGGTATTTTCTACATTCTAATACTTAAGCCATCGGGAGTTTATTTTTTTTCTATATGAAATGCGATTAGAACCTAATTGTACCTTACCATGTGTAAAGTTGATGGTCCTATTTTAACTTATCAAATACTTCATAAAGTACTTACCAACCAATTCTTTACTAATGCATAGTGCCTAATCCATCATACGTTTACATTTTCCATTAAATTTATCATATAATTCATCCCATCTTTATGCTAGTATTGAGTAACAAACAGCTCTACAAATGCTGAAATATCTTGGTTTTCAGGCTAGAAATGCTACTTAATCATGGTCTATAAATATGAGGAATTACTTTGCAGGATTTAACTGGATACAGTTTCAAATTGTACAACTATATTCATGAATAGAGTTAGCCCATCACTTCCATTTTGTACCACCCTTATTATAATTTATGCTCACAAAATTGTGCCGGATTCTTAATGGTTAAGTATAAATTTGTTCAGAAAACAAAAATAATACTGGGACTCTTCAAAGTATCTGAGACTTAACTACTTAATAAGAATGCTTATGGTCCTGTATCGATTTAATTATGCATTTTAAAGCCCCATTATTTAAACCTGGTTAATAATAAAAATGTTAGTTTAATAATGTTAATAATCCAGTAGAATAAAAGCTACTAAATTTATTTTACATTTAGTGGACTATAATTGAAATACTTTGTAATGAGTTTTTATAGCCACAATAACCACTTCATGTCATTTCTTCTATATTTATACAAAAGACAAATACTTATTTTTATTAAAGACATATTTTCATGCAATACATATTTTCAAAAATGTAAATTTAACATGATTTTCAGTGGCAAAGTTTCCAGACATTATTCTGCACTTTAATACCTTTAAATTCCTATTTTGCCAGGATATGAGCGCTATGCATAATTCTCAGATGTATAAAATGAGTCACAGAAGATGATAATTTAACAGAATTATTTCTAAGTAAAGTAGTGTAAGCAAGTAGGTTTTCTTTTCTTGTCTAGTCTATAGGGCCAGGAAAAGCAACCAGACAGCCTACAGAATAGGAGAAGATCTTCACTAACCTCACATCAGATAGAGGTCTGATCTCCAAAACATACAAAGAACTCAAGAAATTTCTCATCAAAAGAACAAATAATCCAATTTTAAAAATGGAGTACAGACCTAAACAGAGAATTCTTAACTGAGAAGTCTAAAATGGCTGAAGGACACTTAAGGAAATGTTTAACATCCTTAGTCATCAGAGAAATCCAGATCAAAACAACTCTGAGATCCCATCTTACACCTGTAAGAATGGCCAAGATCAAAAACACTGATGACAACTTATACTGGGGAGGTTGTGGGGAAAGAGAACACTTCTGCATTGCTGATGTTGAGTGCAAGCCTGCACAGCCTCTTTGGATGTCAGTGTGGTGATTTCTCAGAAAAGATTACAAGAGTTTCTATTACCAAGTGATGAATTAGACAATTCTGCTGTAAATTCTCTGTGGTTTCTAAAAAACAAAAACAAAAAAAAGACCCAAAACTTGACTAGATGAGCATGAATCGCTGCTGGAGAGCATCATAAAATTCAACTGAAAGTTTAGGTGATAGCTGGGTTTCAGAACACTCCAGGAAGTTCTTCTGCCTAAAAATGCTATAAGCATTTAAACGGTCTTGCCTAGACCTTCCGTGTGTTTCTTGCTACAAGCACCCTTTAGTAGGACACATTTAATCCAATTCAACACTTGTTTGTTTTTGCTTTTGGATTGTCTTGCAATAGAAGTAGTATTTCCTTTTCTAGATAGGGTCTCACTATGGTTGTCTTGGAAATCACTATGTATATCAGCCTTCCTTTGAAATGATTTTTCTTCCTTTGTTTCCCGATGCTGGGATTAAAGTTATCCACTACTGTTCCTGACTCAGTTCAACATTGTGGAATGACTAAACCAACCTAGTTAAAATCACATTAACTTATATACTCAACATTTTTATATCGAGAACACGTGAATTCTGTTTTCTTAGTGATTTTTCAAGTATACAGTATAATATTATATTGAATGTCATCACCATGATGTGCAAAAGATCTCTTGAAATTATTCCTACACGGTCTACATGAAATCTTCATCCTTTCACAAACTTTTACCAGTGTCCCTCTTCCCAGCTTCTGAGAGCCACAATTTTGATCTAAAGACTTTTGTGCATTATATAAATGGACAGTTTCGTCCTTTATCCCTGATTTATTTCATTTATCGCAAAATTATTATTGGCACAAATGACAGCGTATCTTTTTTTTTCGAAATACATTTGACTGCTTCTGTGTTTAAAATTACAACCAAATTCAAGCTTTGTAATCAGTTCTCACTTCCAGAGGATTTTAAATTGATGAATATTTAGCTGATAATGTTATCTATTTCTGTACTTGTTTTACTTTTAATGGTTAAGACATGAACATGTTATAAATAGACACTCTTCGTGAATTCTTAAGCAGTGAGGCCATGAATATCCATATCTGCTCATCATCTCGCTACTCTGTAACATATGGTTCTTAAACTTTTCGTGAAATATACACCACATTAGTCTCAGTATTTTACTGTCCACTGTGAAAAGCTTTTGGTCCGACAACAAATAAATTACTTCATAATAGGAGGCCCTGCTCTCAGCCCAGGGAAAGAAGAATGTCTGAACTTCCAATACCAATAATCTAGCTACTGATCCACTAGTTTGCAAAACTTTACATGTGATTGGTCCCGAAGGCAAAAGCTGAAACAACTATATTTTGTCTTCCATATGTTGAAATATTGAATTCGTTTATTATTTTCTCCCATCTTTGCTTTAATCTCATCATATTCAAATACCTATTTTGAGGTTTTTCTTAATTTTCTTAATTTAATTAAAGCTATTTTAAATTACCAAGATCTTTTATGCTTATGTGATGATTTTAATATGTAGGTCGCTTGTTTCTATTTTTTCCTGAATTTTATTGCCTGCATGAAGTTATCATCCTCACCTAGACAGAATTCACTTCCTACTGGCAGAGAGATAAGAAATGAAGAACCTTCTAATCTGGACTGATTTGTCACAGGCCCCAGACCACCGTAACTTTGTAGTTTGGAATTGAGAGGATTGAGGGCAAAATACACAGGACCAGCCCCACCAATACTTATTCTGAGTCCACAATACTGCTGTGACAGTATAAAAATCTTTGCTTTGCATTTTATTTTTTTCACAAGTCTGTTGAGTCCAGTCCTTGCCACTCCTTTATTACAGAAATGCTGGGATCTTTTGCTTTCAAATTTTTGCTTTTTCAAATTGCTCCCTGGAGGCTATTAAGAGTTCCATCGGTTTCTCTGCTTCTAGGTAACTTCAGGTCTTACCTATTTGGGAAATCTACAGTGCCTTGCATAGCAAAATAATAGCTGTAGAATATCTTCTGCTAAAGTTCTGTTCTATTGGGACTTCTGTATCCTCAAGACCTGGTTGCTATAAAAAAAAATACCCACTGCTTTTACATCTGTCTTCCCAAGTTAACTCAGTGGGAACATCCATCAACCAGAAACTCACTGGTCCCTCAGACCTAGAAGCTGAATTTATATCAAGAAAAAACAAACTGTGGTTGGCACATTTTCCTTCTCCTAGCTTGATATTCTTAGGAAATTTTGGTCTCCTGAGGGTCTATTGTTTCAATAATCTGATGCAACTTGTCTCTTCAGATTGCCTTCATTTCTGGTAGGCTGAATACATTTCTCTAGTTTCTGTTTCAGCACCCCAGGCTTGAGGTGGAACATGTCTGTGTCAGAGACACGTATGATAAACAGAATGTAAATCTCCTTTGTGCCAGGAACTTGTGCTGAGGAGGTAGCTTTGGCGTTCCTGGGCTGATACCTTTCCTTTCAGAAGCTACTTTTAAAGCAAACTTTGAAGTCTTTGCTTTGGTAGAATAGCCTGGAATTGCATATTGCAATGTCTTTTAAAAGTTATTGGGTCTCTTCATGTCTTCCCATCAGCTAATGCATGAAAGCTCTCTAGTGACGACAATTGGAATAGTCACCAATATGGCGATAGGAGATAGCCAGTTCAAGCAATATTTCTACTATTTATTTGCCCATCCTTATTAAAAGGGGAGATGATTAGTCTTATCGCAACTGGATTTGTCAGGCTTTGTTGATACCCATGATGACTGCATGCAGCTTTCTAAACAGAAACAGAGGAGGAGTGAATTGATTGATTAGGTAGGGGAGGGGGGGGGGGCAGAGGGAATGGAGGGAAAGAGGGCGGGGAAATTTGTGGTTGGGATGTAAATTAGATTAGTTAATTAAAAACAAATGACAACAACACAAAGTCTGTAAGACTTGACGAGGTCTGCATTATACCTTTGTAGTAATAGGAGGTGCGGGGCTGCGTCCCCAGCACCCCGGCCACCTACTAGCTTATGCCCTGAAATAATTACACAGACACTGTATTCTTTTAAACACTGCTTGGCCCATTAGCTTTAGCCCTTACTGGCTAATTCTGATATCCCAATCAACCCATTTCTAATAAACTGTGTGGCACCGGTCTTACCGGGAAAGATTCAGCATGTCTGACCTGGCGGCTTGCTTCATCGCATGCATCTGCCCGGGAGAGGGGAGCATGGCGTCTCTGCTCCAGAGAGCAGAGCTGTCGAGTCTGAGCTCACTTCCTCTTCCTCCCAGCATTCTGTTCTGTTTACTCCACCCACCTATGTTCTAACCAATAAAATGGGCCAAGGCAGTTTCTTTATTTTTTAACCAATGACCTTCCTCCATCATACCTTGTACATAATAGAAGTTCCCTTCCATTAAACTTATCTGCTACAACCATATATTCAAAATAGTCTGAAAAATATTTGTTCCAGTGGAAGAAAATGTCATGTTCATTCTTTTATATCACTACCATGTGGTATTGATTACTACATACCCCCCCCCAATTCATCCAATGAGCAATATAAACACAGGTCTACTAAGGGTTGTATCACCTTCAGTGAAACAAAATTAAAATAACTCCACAAAATCCCTCTTTTCTCTGAAAGCTTCTGTTGCTTTGTGTTCACTTAATACATTAATATTAATGGTTTTTATATAAAGACTATTTTGCTCTCCTATAAAAAAGAATTTCAAAATATCTTTTGTGAATAGCAAAACAGGATTCAAGAATAAAATATCTCATAAAGCTAAGAAAAATGAAGAGATGAAAATCTATATTATTCATTTTCATTTGTATTATACTGGAGAAACACCATCTAAAGGTAATTAATTGAATTCTCTTTGGAGTGACTTTTCAGATGGCATATTGACCCAATGTTCATTGCGCATTGCAAGCCAGTGGAGTGTTATTGTCAATATTCTTAAAAAAAACTCTGAAACTCTTTTTATTCTTTATGAATTAGTAGAGCTTAAAAATGAGTCATGATTTCAAAAAATAAGAAACAGAAAAATGAAGAAATATTGGAAGTTCCTAGAGAATGTATTTTAGAATAAATCATTTTAGATACTGAGCAGGTAGTTTAGCTACGTCTGCCTACTGTACAGACATGATACAAAACACGCTGTAGTGAGTCAGAGAACATGGACGACACACACACATCTCCAGGCACATTCAAGATCCTTTCAGAGCTAACTAACACACAGTGTAGTAAGGTTAGGTCCAGCGGGTGGACTATCCACAGCTTTTACTGCAATGATCAGGCTCAATGGCAACCAAGAAAACTCAGATTTAAAAATGGGGAAAGTGACATTTAAGACTGAACCTGAAGAAGCACCCAGGAAGTCGAGGAGAACAGAAGCCCAAGATCAAGATCTGAGGACAACTAATTAAAGCACAGAGTGACCATGTGATCCAGAGTTTCCTGGAAAGCCATCCCTTGACCATAGCAAAGAAAGGAAGGAAACGATGACCAATCAAAATCAACCGTGCGAAGTCTCCAGGGCAGATGCAAGAAGAGTTGGCAAGGAGGTCTGCAAGTCTCCAGAACGTGTGTGAGATTGCTCAAGGAGTCCCCAGAGGCTAAGAGCAGAAATCCGCCCTGTTTTAAAGAACAGGCTCTTAAAAGAGTTCTTAAATGCAAACAGAGGAAAAAGGTCTTTTCGGGTCCTTCTTTTGCAGATGCAGCACCCACTAAACCCTCCCCAGCACCCACTAAACCCTCCCCAGCACCCACTAAACCCTCCCCAGCACCCACTAAACCCTCCCCAGCACCTACTAAACACCTATGCAATTGCTTTTCAAGTCAAGGTGTCTGTATGGGCATCCTCTCGTTTGGTCCACTTGGAGGAAGTTTCCATACTTAGCTGGGTGGCCCAGGCCATAATCTGTGTTTACTTCCTGTCTTTCTCCTATGAAACCTGATCCATCTCCAGCAGTGATCAGTGATTGATACAGGACTTGAACTTGGCCATAAAAACCAGATAAAACTTCTGTCTGAAAGGCTGTAGAGCAGCACTCTCCTGCACACTGGTGTGACTCCTTTCTTCTCCGACCTAATGTCATTAAAATATAGCATGATTTATTTGTAAAGATTCTGCTCTGGATAGAACTGCAAAGTGTCTTGTGGAAGTGATGTATTGCATGATGTCTGGAACATGTGAAATCTGCTCTTCTCACAGAAGGCTATGGAAGAATGGTGGTTGCCAGAGGCTAGGAAAATGGCAGCCACAGAGAGATGAGGGAGATATGGTCAATGAAGTCTGTGTTACATTTGGCAGGATGAAATTCTGATATACATGGGGTGGGCATGACAACAGACAACAGCAAGAAACTACATCTCTCAAAGCTGCAAAATAAATATTTGAAAGCTTCCATAATAGAGAAATGATAAACATGAGAAGATATATCTGTTTAACTTTTTTTGATACTCCATAATGGGTACCTGCAGAGAGCCCACTAAAATGTAATTTTTCTACTTTCATATATCTCTTAAAAAGAGATAGAGGACAGACAGACAAACTCAGACACAACAAGTTAGAGAGAAAGAGAGATGGAAAAACTATAGACATACACACAGAAAAAGACACAGACACACACACACACAGAGAGAGAGAGAGAGAGAGAGAGAGAGAGAGAGAGAGACTCCTTTCTATAAGCCAGAAGTATCAAAATATCCAGCAAAGATTAGGTTAACCTGTTTTAGTGTGGCAAGTGTTGATTGCTGTTAATGGCTTCATGTTATAGAAGAGCACCCGGTAAACTTTTCCACTGCTGATTTTCATTGACGGAAACCATGTTAGAAAACTGACTCTTTCTTTGAAGAATTACCTTCTAGCCCAGACTCTTTAGTTTATCCTCACACTGTTCTGAATGTAACGTGCATTTTCAGAAGAAACCAGAGTTCTGACACTGTCCCTGAACAGCCCAAGTGGCCAGTGAGCAGACGGTCAGGATGATTACTACATATGGTCTGCATCATCTTTGAGTGTGGTTTGAACTTGTGCCTCCTTCAGTGTTTGGGAAATACATATTGTACCAGAGTTCTGAGAAGCCATAGGTCTCAGCTTATGAGGCTCCTGTGTTCTTCTAAGTTAACCCCACCTACCATGTCTTTGCAGGCTCCTGTGTTCTTCTCAGTTAACCCCACCTACCATGTCTTTGCAGGCTGCATCGCTACTGCTGCACCTTTCCTAAGCTAATTTTTTTTTTAAAAAATGCACCTCATAATTCCGCAGCATATGCTCTTCTAAAGCTGGCCTTTCTGTGAAGTCAATGCTGCCTGAGTAGACTATTCTTCAGCAAAAAGAAAAACTTCTGGAAATAACCTACTTCCTAAAGAAAAATTCAAGTGTCATCCAGAAGAACAAGTAAGTATAAGAAACATATTTTTTAGGCACTTACGTAATGACACTTTCTTCAGTCCAGTGCAAGTTCTATGAATAAACTTCTATTGTCAAGACAATGTGGAAATAATCACCCGTTCATTAGATGCTCCAGAACTAAGCTTCAGTTTCCTAAATTGAATCCTAAAACGTCTTGCGTTCCCTAAATAGACCAGTTGAAATGTTTGGGAAGATTTCCGTCTGACTGCTCCTCTGAAGTTCACTTTAACTCTCGTCTCTGTCTCTTTTCTCCCCCCCAGTCCCTCCCCCACAATAAATCAGTGCCCAGATATGTTTTATTCCATATCGAAACTAAGAGATCACCAGTGTCAGCAAACACTATATCATAAAAAATAAATGTAAAGGAAGACTGCTCTTTTGTTCCTGGCTGCCCAGACCCAAATAATCACACAGAAATTATATTAATTACATCACTACTTGGCCTACTCGCTCAGACTTCTTACTAACTAACTAACTAACTATGCTTGGCACATACGTAAAGTTGCTCCCAATAGCCCAGTGATGTGGGTCTGTTTTTAATTCATACCTTTAGACCTTGTTACTAAAACGATGCTTTTATAATTATCCTTCAGTGGAAGAATACATGCAAGAGAATTTCTGCATAGCTTCATAAACAATGGCAAGAAGCCTTTGCCTGTGAATCCTGGCTGTGCAAGATTTCTTGGTTGCTTCTATGTGGCAGAGCTATGGGACTGGAAGGACCCTAAGAGAGTCTCAATGAAGCAGGATCAGATTACCAAATAGCGGCATTATTCTCTGCAGAAGAGCTTCACTGAAGACTTAAGTGACTTTCTCATAAAAGAAAAGAAAGTGTTTAAAGTAGACCTAAGGAGTCTAAGCCCCCAACTTACCCTGAGAGCAATTCAGGAAATGCAGAAAATACAAAGTGGACCTGGCTATAAGTGGCTTTCATCCTAACCAACTCAGTAACCATCTATGTCTTCATTTTTCCTGCATTGCTGGGGGTTGAACCTAGGCTTTAATGCAAGCTAATTAGGCAAACACTCGGTTATGAACTACATCTTGTTAGATCACAAACCTTTTAAAGGTCTAGTCTCTGTCAATCAAATCAAGTATCTGGCCAAACTCCACATAACATGTAGCATGTAGCATTCTCTCTCTCTCTCTCTCTCTCTCTCTCTCTCTCTCTCTCACACACACACACACACACACACACACACACCTCTCTCTCTCTCTCTCACACACACACACACACAGTGGTTTTAAAAAAATGAAAGCACACTGCAAAAGCTGTATAACTAGTTGAAGACTATTTCCCACACTGTCAATACTCTTTGGTTGCCTATAGTTCTTTGTATGTGACTGAGACTCCATGAAATTTCTCCCTCCATGTTAGTATGTCATTAGTGTTGATCTTGTTCAGGGTTTATTTAAACAGCTATATTGATGAGACTTCATGAATGTAGCTTCTCTTTCAAATAGTCAGCCCTCAAATCATATGCATAGAAATAACATCATATGGGTTGAGCAGATGTATTTATATATCTATGCATATAATTATACGTATATTCAACAACTCAAAAAAATGTAGCTGTTGATTTGAGAGAAAGCAGAGGGGCATATACAATAGAAAAGCAGATAAGGGAGGAAAAACTTAAGTAATTACATTTTAATATCAAAAATATAAAAAATAATTTTAAAAAGATAAATGAAATTCTGAAAGCAAAAGAAAGTGTTCTGTGCTGTGTGCTTAAGGAATCTGTCTTCCTTGAACTTGAGAATAGGGCTAGTTCCCATACCTGCACCAAGGATGACTTACAGCTATAACCTGACTCATTATTAATGGCTTCTGACTTCTGGCATGTTTTAGGACCCATGGTGTGAAGTATCTTCTGAGAGTCAGATCCCCCTCTCTTCTCTAGAACTGAGGGTGTCTCTCATGTCCTAACTCTTTTAACATTCTGGGATTTGGGCAGTCGCCTTGCCTTTCTTGGGCTCCATTATGGCTGCCTGTGACTATGATCCTATGTTTCCTTATCTGCTGCATTAGGGCCCAAGCACGGCATCCTATGGTCATGACATGCTCTCTGCCAATGCAGATTGACTCAGGGGGAACCTGACATTAACCTTTTTTTCTACAAACTTGTCCCTCTTTCTTTCTTCCCCAAATTTCTCTGAAGTTTTAATGCCATGACAGAGGCTCAGCCTTGAATGCACACTACAATGCTGATGTAAGATCACAGCTCTCAGTTCATGAGAAGTGGACTTCATGGAACATAACTGACCATAGCCCAAGACCACAGACGAGACATTACCAAATTCAACATTTTAATATAATAACATTAAATGTTGTGATTGGGTTTTTAGATTAACAGAATAAAAGAAACGCCTAAATCAAGGTGGCTTGAAGCGACATTGTGAGTGGATACTTCTAAGCCTATAGTGAAACACAGACACCCTGGATAAACTCAGTGGCCCCAAAACAAAAGAAAAACACATGGATGTGGAAAGTGGACTTGTGTACTGTGGTAAAACTAATGGGTAATATGGGTGAGAGAGGGAATCATAGAGAATATGGTGGTATTACTGTAGTCAGAATATACTCTATAACTGCATGAAATTGTCCGAGAACAAATTCAGTAAGAGTTGCATATGAAACTACATTGGTAAGAACATCACTGAGCTGGGTGAAAGCCAAACAGTAGAGTCTTTGCTGTAGGCCTCAAATGGCCTCCTTAGCCTTGGGATGGTGGGGATTATGGGTCCTGTTCCTCCATCCCGAAGATACTTTCACCTGATAGTCTAGACATAAGTACACACACAGAGGTGGAACATAAAGGTAGCCCAAGATAACTTGGCCCCAAACCTGTACCGTTCCAGTTCTCCATAGTCAGAGTTTTACTCAACTCATCAGACTTCTGAGATGCTTACCGTAGATTCTCCCCCAGCAGAATTTCAGTTCCCATGTTGAATTTGTCATTCTCCTGCCTCAGTCTCCTGAGTCACTGAAATTATAGGTCTGTGTTCATTTTCTTTCATAAATAAAGTGAAGGATTTAGTCATCTAAGTTTCAAAAGTCATACCAACTTCCATCACAGTTAACGGTCTATGTTCCCAAAGGAACCCACACAACTAAGTATGTACCTTATAGGGGTAAAAAAATGCAGCAAATGGAAAACAAGGAATATAAAACAATATGAAACAACAAAATTAGAATAAAATGTAGAGAAGGGTCGGGGAGATAGCTCAAATTAATAAAAACATTTTCTATACAAGAATGGGACCTGAGTTCTAATCCCCAGGTCCCAGCATTCATCAACAAAGACAGGAACAGCCCAGGTGCTCACTGGCAATTCACTCTAGCCAAAACCATGAGCTTCAGGTTCAGTGGGAGATTGTATCTTAAAGTAATAAGCCAGAAAGCAATAGAGGATGTTACCTGACATCTTCCTTGCTCTGTCCCATGTGCGTGTGGACGCGCACACACACACACACACACACACACACACACACACACAAAACTTCCAATAGGTCAATATTAAACTGAGTGGTTCATTGGCTTCATTGGAGACATAATGCTGAGTCTAGTCTGCATGGACAGAAAGAGCTAGAAGCCTAGGTAAGATATGTGTATTTGTCAAAAAATATTCCAGGAGGATCAGTGCATCTCGTAACTGAGAATATTGCAACTTCTCTCAGCCTCTGATGTTGGAATATGGTCGTGGTAGGTATGAGATATTACCAAGGAAGCCATCCAAAAAAACTCACATTTCTCCTGGGAAGGTTTTAATACATATCTATGAATAGCAAGCATAACACTGTGAGGTGATTAGCCCGCCTTTAGCAATTTCTAAGTGTTCCGGCTCCCTCGTCATTCCCGTTTCCACCCTATAAAATAGACTCTCAGAACACAACAATCAGCGCTCTAAATTGTTTTATAATCTGAAGATCAGTTAGCTCTGATTTATGAACTAGCTATGGTTATTTAAGCAAAGAACCTTTTGAAGTTATTCATATCATACTCATCAAAACGTGGCTCAAATGCCGCGAAAATGAATTCTTATCTGACTTGCTTAGCTAAAGGGCCTTAATGCTTATCAATCAGCTTTTATGTCAAATTAGCAGCACTCACAATCTTGGTGAGCTTCGTATATTCATTAACCTTCCACATTTACTATAGTTATCTTTATTCCTAGGTGATTGTGACATTCATTACCTGAATCAAAATAACAACTTCTCGATTTTATGCATTCCCTTGCATTTTTTGTATAACTTGCTATACAACCTCAGAAGATTTGCATTCCAGATGGAAAGAAATTTGATGGCAAGAGAGACAGAATTTTTGAAACTCCTACAGTCCCTTACTTGAGATCAGGTTTTTTGGGCAGATCTTTCTCAGTTACTTAGCAGTGTATCCTAGGGCTTTAGTATCAGATAAAGCACAGGCTGAACCATGGGACCATCCAAATACATCCATCGTGCTAATACATTCCAGGGATCCATAGGTACTTATTCTGGAAAGTGGTACTGAGAAGTTCAGTACGGGAGGGCATGGGTATGGCTGTGCATAAACTGAGCTAACCCTGGTCATTAATTAATCACATTATAACTACTTATTATTGTAATTCTGATTGCAATTATACTAGGTAGCCCCCCTTGTAAGTCTTCAATTCAAATAAATGAAAATTTCAAGGAAAAAAAAGGAAGTCATTCCATTGTTTTAACTGTTAAGCTAATGAAGTATTCAGAATGGCCAAAAGAATAATGTACGCTCTTGTCAGGGGTCCTGAATGCCAGGGATAGCACGGTTAGCAAGGAGTGAGGAAGAGAAGTGCAGCTCAGCAAGGAGTCCGGAGATTTCTGGTGGTTTTTCCTCTCTCTGCCTGTGTTTCATTTGCATGGAAATCTGCTGAAATTAAGCAGAAGCCAACAGAAAATCATGTGCACTTACCAAAATGAAAGACTCTCCCTGGGAATGCGCAAAGCTTCCAAGAACAACTTCAGCCAAAAAGAGCTCAGTCAGTGTTTTAAGGAAGGACTAGGCAGCGCGGGTTAGCTGAGAGCTCCTGCCTTGTCTATTGACAGATGTTTAAAAGCACAAGGTTTGGGTTTTGCAAGCGCTCATATCTGAAAGGATGTGATTCTTCACATTATTTGAAATAGCGAACACTTTCTTCTTGAGGTTCCAGCAAAATGAGAAAACAACATTGCTCTCAAATCCTAGGGGTCCTCCAATATTTGCTTCCATGTAACCCTTCCAAAGGCCCGCTTGGCGCCTGGGCATCCTTCCTGCCAAAGGCTTGTCAGGGGTTCTCTCGGAGCGCTTGTCGTTCATCTGCGCTGTGTGCCCTGCAGACTTCTTTAATTGAAGTTCAGTTTGCACGCTTTGGAAGAACTCCGCTAGGATCAAACCTGTGCGGGGGGGGGGGGGGGGGGGGGGCGGGGATTGAAGAGGAGCTTCTCTGGAAAGTCATGGGTTTCATTTCACTGGCAGCCTCTACAGCAAGTGCCCCAGAAGACACGGAAGGGCAACTGCCTAGGATTCTGAGATCCTCGCCGGAGGCAGCCTTAAGTAAACTGGGAGCAAGAAACACCATTTAACAGGACTGGGAGACTTAGACTCTCTGTGTTTTCATACCTGTGAACAATGACTACTGTGCCCATCAGAACCACACCCACAGGGAGCAAGCTGAGAAGAATCTACTCTACACACCAACACTGGCAATCCTTACCTGTCTAATTAACGGGGCTCATGATTTTTCTCTCAAAGCCAGCAACGTGCTCTTGCGTCACCTCAACAGAACCCCTAGCATTGCTTTTGACTCTGCTCTGCTTTTCTTTTTCTTTGCAGCTGCCTTACTGGGAAGCATTGAAAAAGCTGGCGCTTCTGCGCTTCTTTCCTGGTTTGTGTAGCCCTTAAACTTCCTCTGCGCCGTGCGTGTTTATTTAATATATCTCCAACCGCAAATTCGCCATGCATTTGTTAAATTACTGGAGAGACTTTAGTTGGGCGTTGGGGATTAGTTGCACTGTTCCCACATCTCTTTGCTAAATGTACATGGGAACCGTGGGTAGCTTGTTTATAACATTGCTACTCTGGGCCTCATTGATGTCTCTTCAGATTCTTAATACGGCATAGTCAAAATTCAATTCCTAGCCTGGTCTGCTCATGTTTTATCAAGTAGCCTACAGCCATTTTAAGTTAAATACAGTGCATCCACCTGCTAAATTTGGAAAGGAGGAGGATTGGAGAGTTCCCACAAAAGCCCTGTTAAAGCTGCCTACAGAATTTATAATTTCTCCATTCATTGCTCATGGAAAGAATTTACAATGCTACATTTCTATGAAAAAATAGGCTATTAAACTATCTTGCTTAATTACAGGATATTAAAATTAAAACTCACGTATTCCCAAACGAAAAATACCCCTCACCACTGTGGCAGAAGCCTTGAATTTGAATCCTTTCCGCGTATATCAAGACATCAACGGCAGAATAAAGCATCTCTCCACCAACAACACTGGAAGGCTTTTTTGATGCCTGTTTCAGTAGGTCTTCTTGTCATCTGATAATCATTAATGTGTCATATATAGAAATCTAATCAATAGAGTTCTGCTTCTCCCACGGTGGGAAGATGTCGTTCAGGCCAGCCCACACCTGGGCTCCCATGAGGCATTGGTACTGGAAATGAGCATGCTCCTTCATCTCCATTCCTAAGGAGTACACCCCTGAAGTCTATGCATTCAAATTAAAATGGAACGCGCAGGGCAGTGTCTCTCTAACACACGGGTATTGGGAAGTAGTTCTTGCTAGAGCTCATCCCCCTTAGGGCACCTGTGCGTCAGTCCGCCTTTTCTGGGAGCAATGGGTGTAGGTTTCCCACACACTACACGCCCTAGGAACAGCTTTCCAGGCGTGGAAGGCGAAAAGTAGGACTTAGAGACTTAGCAACTATGAGCTTCCTCCATCTGACTCACCCTTGTCAGAGAGCTTGCTACTGACTGGGGGCTCTGGACTCCTTTGTTTACAGCGTTTATTTTTTTAAAAAACTGTTGCCTATGAATTTTTTAAATTATTCTTCACAGTTTATTCAGATTATTTAAATAGTTACATATTACAAGGCACATAAGGAAGATTCTTAAAGAATACGGGGCAGATAACTGTTCTGATTACATGGTAAATACACATGAATTCCCTTACTTCATTTTAAAGGGGACAGTGATATTAAGAAAATTTGAGCACTACGATAAACCACTAGATATTGCAGATAAATATATCTGAGAGTCACAATATTTGAAAATAATGACTTTTGGTTTGTGCAGTGACTTTTTTCCTTTTGAATGTAAATTTCCAAACTTCTTCATACGTTCTCAGTCCATGCAGGAAGACACCACTCGCTGGGTGAGTAGAAGTCAGATTCCGAAGCACAGACTAGCGGGCACCGACAGCCTGCTCAGCTCCAGCTGCCTCTCCTGGCCTAGAGCCTCTGAAGACGCTCACTAGGTAGAACTGGTACTCCATGGCAGATCTACTTAGCCTGGACTGTGAGGTCCTACGGTGGAAATTTGGTCTTCCCCGTCAACTCTCTATCTGCGGACCTGTTTATTATTTCAATGTAATAGAGTGCTATCCTTACCCACAGCAAAATTTACCTCTAAAGTCTTCATTTTCCGATAATCTGACCTGGCACAAATTTTTCTATCAAGAGTAAGAAAGGTGCTAAAACCCGGTGACTAACAGCTATTCATGTCCTGCACGAAGAGTCTTCAACAAAATAAATATATTCAAATAAATGTCCAAGCTACTCTGTAAGTCCTTTCCTGAGACCTGGGTCTTAAAGATCCCACCCCATCTGCAACTGTACGGTTTTAAGATAAGTAAATCGCCTCTACATGGCTCTAACCTCTTCACATCAAACAGACCCAATGAGGAAATAATCCCCACTTTTCTTTTTGACCTAGCAAGCCGGGTCCCCACTGTCTTCCAGATTCCTGTTGCTTGTCTCCTCAGTCTTCCTCAAGACGCTCTTCCATCCCTCGGTTCTTAATGCATAATTCTGATTGATGCTCGGGGAGGACCAGGGCACCATTGGGAAAGAAGCCTGAATGAGGATACCAGGAAATAATTTGTCCATTATCCCTTTAATGATTCCCAAGTGGTGCCAATTCCCTCCAGTCCTGTAAAAACCAAGCGGCGCAGATAAAAGCATTTTCCCGCTGATGATGCTTCTGCGATATGAAGAATGAATCTCATTGCGGCTGACGGCAAAAGGTTAACAAGGAAATGATTAACTCACATACAAAAGCTCCTTCCTCTTCCCGTGTCTTCAGAATCTTCAAACACAGAAGGATAGGGCTATGCCGGGGAGAATGCAAGCACTTGTGATTTATCGTTGTGGAAATTAGGAGAGTTTACTTTAATTTGCCAAGGCCGTGTTCTATTTTATCTTTATGAACTTGCAAATTCAACTAAATTGGGGGGGGGGCTGTAACTAAGGTAACAGCTCATAAATCACCGTAATGCAAAGTGGCAACAATAGATTAAATTAAAGGATAAAAAAAATGCTCTAATAGTGTTTTCCTGTACAGTATGGCATATAGAATTTTGAGTTAGTATTGTTTCATCTACTTTCAGCTATCAAAACCTGTGCCCAAATACAGAATGTGTGTATCATACTCATCAGTCCAATACTTATATCAAGTTGTTCTGTTGTGCAATGTGCGCAGACTATCAGCCTTGAAGCGTGTGTTGGATTATTTTGATTACACGAGAAATTCCACCCAGGTCAAATAAACCATTCAGTTTTAACGAAGTAGCAGGAAATTGTACAAGTAATAAGTAATACCTAAGTAATTGTATGCAAAAGTATTATTTTATATCTTTCAGGAAAGAGAAGTATGTACATAGTAGTTACTTTTAAGAGTAATTTTCCCGTTAACGTAACTGTCTTGCTCCAAGGGACCGATAGTTCCTGCCAGTCATATAGACTCAAATGCCTTCACAGACAGGGGTTAATGTATCGTTTGGGTGCAACTGCTTTATTCAATAAAAAGTACAGTTCAGTAAGGAGTGATGTGGGATGTTTTTTGTATGCTGTGAATATGTTTTATTACCACTACAAAGAAGCTGCTTTCGCCCATGACAGGGCAAAATATAGCTAGGCAGGAAATGAAAGCAAAGGGAAAGGGAAAAAGAAGGCGGAGTCTGGGAGACACCAGCAGCCCCAAGAGAAGCAAGATGTTAGGTAACAAGCCCAACAAGAGCCTCGTGGTAAAATATAGAATAATAAAAATGGGTTAATTTATGTTGTGAGAGCTAGTCAGTAATACTTCAGCCAACAGGCCAAACAGTTTGTAATTAATATTAAGTCTCAGGGTGGTTATTCGGGAACTAGCAGGCAGGAGGGAAACATCCAGTTACAAAGGAGAATTCTTCAAATGAAAATCAGATGAATGTGCCTCTTCCAATAAACCAAATTCATTGTGATGTCAGAAGAAGCATTAGGTACCTTCTTCAGGAGCCACCAGTCTTGCCTCTTGAGACCTGGTCTCTCATGAGAAGTTGGAACTCATTGGTTAAGGTAGTGCTGCTGGCCAGAAATCCTGGGTGATCTGCCTGTCTCTGTCTCCCCAGTGCTGGGATTATAGGTGGACTCCTCCACGGCTAGCTATTAGGGTGGGGCAGCAAACACTTTACTTACCAAGCCATCTCCATCTGTAATTCCATCTAGCTTGGCTTCCTACCAGTGAGGTTGTGTGTGATTGAAGGCACCTTTCCCCACATCCGCTCCAACATTTGCTGCATGAATTCTTGAAGATAGCCTTCTGACTGAGGTGAGCCGTTACCTCAAAGTTGTTTAATTGGCATTCCTTGATGTCTATGGGTGTTGACTACTTTTGAGAGTAGTATTGACCGTTTGTGTTTCTTTCTGTTTGCTCGTGAACCTTGTGTTTATTTTAGACCATGTATTGTTTGGCACTTTTGTTTCTTTGCCTTTCTTTGTATATTCTGTTCACCAACTTCCTGTCTGAAGCATAGCTGGTATGGTTTTCTCCCATTCTGTGGGCTGTTTGCTCTGCTAATAATTTCTTTTGCCACATAGGAATTTTTTTTTAATTTCATGTAGTCCCATGTATTGGTTCTTGCGGCTAGATCCTGCGATATTGCTGTTCTATGCACAAACTTCAGGAAGATATTTACCTACATTGATCTATTGAATGGGAGTCCCTATAGTCTCCTTCAGCAGTTTCAGCATTTCACGTTTTAGATTGTAGCCTATGACAGCCATATGAAAATCTGTATGGAGGTTCCTCCAAAAATTAATGATGTAAATACAAGCTATACCATTCTTGTTTATATAGCTAGATGACTCAATATTCTACCAGAGAGAAACTTGCGCATTAATGTTTACTTCTGCTATATTCCTAACAGCAAGGATATGCAGTCAGTTTAGATGCCATCAACCGAAGAAGAAAAATGAAAATGTGACATATTTAGACATATTTACACAACAGAATATAAGTCAGCTGTAAAGAAAAGTTAAATTAGGAAAATGAATGAATCTAGAAAGGATATACATTAGTGAAGATCTAAACTCACAAATTCAAAAAGCACATGTATTACATTGTACATTGAAGATCCTAGCCTATAGTGTGTGGTGTGTGTGTGTGTGTGTGTGTGTGTGTGTGTGTGTGTGTGTAAACAGGTGTAAAAGTGAGTAAAATCTAAAAATATGTAAAGGAGATCAAGAGGGTATTATTAAGCAATAAGGAAGAATGGAGTGAGTACAAGGACACACAAGGCATGAAAGAGAGCTGTCTTTTAGGAGAAGCCCAGGAGGTAACCAGAGTCTCTAAGGGTGGGGGAAGATTGGGAGAAGGAGAATCACAAAAACACAGTTTTATTGACAATGTCAAAATGGTACCTAACACGTGTATATTATATACAAATTTTAAAAACTATTATAACATCCCTCGAATGGCTTTTCAAGAAACTCATTCTTTATATATCCGCATTGCCAAGTACGTAATCCCCAAAGTGCTGGTTATCCTTGCTTTATGGACATGAAATATGAGATTTATATACTTTAGCATACTAAGAACATCAAAGTCCATTCAAGTTTTAAAGGTCTAAGGCAAGTCAATGAGTTGTACGTGGAACAATAGATAAGTTTGCAAAAAGGAAGTATAAACAGGTAGGACATTGTTTAGATAATTCTGTCTTTGTCACTCTCCCCATCTCTTCCATTCCTGGTGCACACACACCACACAGACAAGCCAATCCGCCTGTGCATTTATCTTCCCTGCTGCTCCTGACTCGCTGCATTTGGAGGCATCATCTGGGGTATAATTACCATATAATCTCTTAACAAATTCATGACGGATATTTCAGAGGTAGATTTTTCCTTCCAGGTCCTGTCGTCGGAGAGGTTTGATATTAGGTGATTGGTTTGATCTCCAGTATGTTTCTGAAACTTTTACCCACGTTCGAATCATTATTTGTAAAAGTGCTCTAAGCGCTGGGACTTGGAAATGGAAGGGAAGCAAGCTTAATGAGTCCTTTTGGGGCTTCTGCAAGCAATCAAAAACTTGGAAGGAACAAGAGGCAGGGAAGTGATTGATGGTCCCTGTGTACTGCAGTATACAGCCAGCCCACGGAGACTCACCAAGGTGCATTTTTTTCAATCTGTAGGTTTTCAATTCCTATTTAAATTATATACCATATACCGTAGCTAGGTGTTTGTAAATATTAATTAATGAACATCAATGATTGTAAATAATTTGTGTTTCTGTAAAAATAAATACCTTTCACTGTCCAGCAAATTCTCTTTTTTTTTTTTTTTTTGATTTTTCAAGACAGGGTTTCTCCGTAGCTTTTGGTTCCTGTCCTGGAACTAGCTCTTGTATAACAGGCTGGCCTCAAACTCACAGAGATCCGCCTGCCTCTGCCTCCCGAGTGCTGGGATTAAAGGCGTGCGCCACCACCGCCGGGCCCAGCAAATTCTTATTTAAGATGTAAGGTCTAACTCAAGAGCCATTTTTTTTTCTTACTAAGCCTAGGTTTTGCTCTCAGTGGGTAAAGTTTCATATATTTTGCCATACGTCAGAGACTCTGTCTCAAAGCAACTATAGAAAGCCTTCCCCAAAGCTCTTCTAAATAAGAATTAGAAATTAAAGCATCTCCAGATAATGGCTATCAGGGAACAGCAGCAGGGTTCCTACTGAACAGGGAACTTAGAAGAGGCCAGCTACTATTTTCCGAGTGTGTCTTGATTAATTTGGACTTCGCATCCTGAGAACCCAAGTTCATTCCCATATGACAACCATGAGTGACCCAGACTTACAATGAGATGCGCCACTGAGCAAACATTTTCACCTGGAGTTAGGCAGTCACTGGCTGCTCATTTTTCATGCTCACCAAGTACCACGCATTACCCCATTCTGCTATAATAAACACAGAGAGAGTGGGAAGAAGGAAGGAGACATGGGAGATGGCAGTGTTAGAGGGAGCTAATAAAAGTAGCGGATGAATCGTAAGCAAACTGGAGACCCAAGATCAGGCCTAGGACACCCATACATCTCCACTCGAAGACAAAGGCCTTCACCTTTCCCTGCATTCAAAATGTTTCGATAGAGCTTTGTACAAAACAGCTTTTAGGTTATTAATACAGGATTCCCTTTCCCTGCCTTTACAGGTAACAGAAAGGGGGTTAGTATAATTGCATATGAATTCCGATATCTGTACAGGAATATAAATGATATCTTTTCATACATATAAAATACATTCCCTCCAGTAAAATGAATTTATTTTGCCAATGGTTTCAGGTACAAAAATTTTATTCACAAATAAAATATCATTTTTAATCTACAGTATGAAATATTTATCTTTTGTATTTATGGTGACACCATTAAGAAAACCATCAGGACAGCTTCGTTCCTTACTGTAGTTAGATGAAACTTTTCACAGTCTCCCCACAGCATTCTTTTTAGGAAGAGGAACACGCTGGTTGCCAGAATAGATGAACTTGAGGGGAAAGTTCCTTCTCTTCAAGTTTCGAGTAAAGAATTTGATACAGCATTCAAGTTTCTTTGTCTGAGCTTCCATTGTAAGTAGACTCAGGGTGAACCTGGATAACCCACCAGTAAAGACACTGGAGGAGCAAACAGTGTGCACTGATCTCTCAACTGAAAAGAGTTTGAACACAAAGGCTTTATTGACCATCAATTGTGTAAATATACCACATCTTCTTTATCTATCCTTTGGTCAAGGGCATTTAGGTTGTTTCCCGGTTCTGGCTATAACAAATAATGCAGCTATGAACATAGTTGAGCACATGTCCTTGTGGTATGATTGAGCATCCTCTGGGTGTAAACCCAAAAGTGGTATTTCTGGGTCTTGAGGAAGGCTGTTTCCTAATTTTCTGAAAAATTACCATACTGATTTCCAAAGCAGCTGTACCAGTTTGCACTCCAACCAGCAACAGAGGAGTGTTTTCTTTACCCCACATCCTCTCCAGCATAAGTTGTCATCAGTGTTTTTGATGTTGGCCATTCTTATAGGTGTAAGATGGAATCTCAGAGTAGTTTTGATTTGCATTTTTCTGATGGCTAAGGATGTTGAGCATTTTCTTAAGTGTCTTTCAGCCATTTTAGATTCATCTGTTGAGAGTTCTCTGTTTAGGTCTGTACTGAATTTTTCATTGAATTATTTTTCTTTTGATGACTAATTTCTTAAGTTCTTTGTATATTTTGGAGATCAGCCCTCTGGCCAATGTGACAATGTGAGGTTGTTGGAAAGCTTTTTTCCATTCTGTAGGTTGCTGTTTTGTCTTGTTGACAATGTCTTTTGCTTTACAGAAACTTCTTAGTTTCAGGGGTCCCATTATTGTTACTCTCAGTGTCTGTGCTACTAGGGTTATATTTAGGAAGTTGTTTCCTGTGCCAATGCATTCAAGTGTACATGCCACTTTCTCTTCTGTGAGGTTCAGTGTGGTTGGTTTCATGTTGAAGTCTTTGATCCATTTAGACTTGAGTTTTGTTGCTTGGTGATAAACATGAATCTGTTTTCATTCTTCTATATGTGGACATCCAGTTATGCCAGCACCATTTTGTTGAATATGCTTTTTTTCCACTTTATATTTTTGGTTCTTTGTCAAATTTCAGGTGTTTATAGATGTGTGGGTTAATATCAGGGTCTTCAATTCTATTCCATTGGTCCACATGTCTGTCTTCATGCCAATATCAATCTGTTTTTATTATTATCACTCTATAGTAGAGTTTGAATTCAGAGGTTGTAATGCCTCCAAAAGTTCCTTTATTTTGCAGGATTGTTTTTAGCTATCCTGAGTTTTTCACTTTTCCATATGAAGTTGACTGTTGTTCTTTCAAGGTCTGTGAAGAATTTTGCTAGGATTTTGATGGGCATTGCATTGAATTTTGGTAAGATTGCATTTTCTACTATACAAACGAAAAAGATAATGACAATTTGAAATTTGCAGACAAATGGATGGATCTATAAAACATCATGTTGACTGGTGCAACTCAGACCCAGAAAGACAAATCCAATATGTACTCATTCACGAGTGGCTTTAGACATAAAGCAAAGAAAAAACAGCCTACAATTTATAACCCCAGAGAACCTAGACAGCAAAGAGGACACTAAGAGACATACATGGATCTAATCTACAAGAAAAACAGTAAAAGACAAGATCCCCTAAGTAAATTGGGAGCGTGGGCATCATGGGAGAGGGTAGAAGGGGTGGGGCAAAGAAGGGAGAGGAATGGAGAAAAATATATAATTCAAAAACAACAAAAGAAAACTAGACAAGAAAGAAGACCCTCAGATAAATGCAAGGATCCATCTAGAAAGGATAAAAAGACAAGATCTGAGTAAATTGGAAGTATGGGTGCAAGAAGGAAGGAGAGTAGGGGAAAATGTATGGCTCAATTAAAAGTGATAGTCTTTTTTAAAAAATCCCTAACTGTCATGGGTTATAAACCGAAACCTGGAGTTTATCACATTCAAAATTATAATAAAAACCTAAGGCACTCCTCAGAAAGATAAACTCTGTAATAAAGCAGGAACTAAACTTCAGAATATCACATTCTACCAAAGCCTGAAAACAAAGACTGCCAAATTTGTAGACAAACCAGACAACATTGGGGGCAAAACAATCATATCAAAAAAAAAGTACTTAAGTAATTCATTAATTGTGACCTCCTGGGAATTGTTTATCACGAACATAATTGGTTTATATTAAAAACTCTGCTTTGCTTTTGTGATTTCTAGAACTTCTAAGTGACATTTGGCTCTTTCAGATCTTTATTCTGACTTGTAACATTGCCTGCCTTTTGTAAGTAATTACTATGTTTGCCCATCACCAAACCCAGTAAAATGCTAAAAGACTCAACGTGTGCACAATCAGGCTTCTTCACGATGATACACAAGCCATGAAAGAACAAGGAGGGAACGAGGGAGAGAGGGGTGGAGGAGGGGACAGAAGGAGTGTCCCAACAGTTCCAAATAAAAGACAGAAATAATAAATGATCAAAAAGGAAAAGCAAAGACTCTCCATTACTTTCAAATTTATTGAAGAAAGAATGAATAACAAAATGCTGGGCAGTGGTGGTGCACGCCTTTCATCTCAGCATTCCAGTAACAGAGGCAGGTGGATCTCTATGACTTCCAGGCCAGCCTGGTCTACAGAGCAAGTGTCAGGACTGCTAGAGCTATACAGAGAAACCTTATCTAGAAAAAAATGATAAAAAAGGGAATGAATAACTAAAATTTCCAGTAAACAAAGCAAGTTTTGTTACTAGCAAGAACTTAAAAATTAATCATAATGAGACTTATAATTACAACAGGCATTTTATTTAGTAGTAGTGAATATAATACTGCATTCATTTACTCACCCTGTGTTCTGTGAAACCATGTTTTTCCACATAGCAAAACTCAAACTTGTTGAACATTTTTTGTTTTAATTATTTTCCAATGCCTAATTATGATATAAATGTAAAGCCAAACTATATCACTTTATATAATCTTATATTATTAAAAATAAAATGACATGATCATATCTAAAAAATGCATCCAAAAGTTTTGAGCAATTATTTGATAAAATCTAACAGACTTTCAATTTAGTATTTGGAAATTACTTTCTGTAAAATCAGGTCATAATTATCAGAAGCCAAGAATAATTGAAACCAAATTGGATTTTGTCCTTCCCCAAGTATTCTTGTTGTGGTAATTAGCACTCTCTCAAGCATTCAAAAACTTTAGGTCTGTGTAGTAAATTACTAGGCTAATGAGTTGGGTGTCTTCCTAAATTCTACAATACCTAAGACAGATAAACACAAATATCATGTAAATTATACACGCACACAACACATTCATACACATACATGATAAATATCTACATGTGTAATGTATGATCTGGACTCATTTATGGGAAGAAGAATTATCTTAGTAAATATTATTAGTACTATATATTATTATTAATGTATATTTTAAAATAATATTTAGATCTCAAAAATCATATATTTTGTTTTTATATAATTATAATCAGGACAAGTTAGAAAGTATTGTGAACTTAGACCACAGCAACTTAAATAACTAGATTATTTTACAAAAACTGCATGAAATCTTCTTATTTGAATGTTTTATATTCATTTTTTATCCCACCTGGCTATTAATGTCCTCACACATTAACATAAACCAGATTGCCTTTCCCCTCACTTTGTTCCATTTCCTATACATACCCCACACATATTAACATACATAACACCGCACTGTCTTTCCCCTCATCTGTGCTACAAACCCCACCCCCATACAGAAGCTGGGTTACCACACCCCACATACTGAGGCAAGGATAGCACAGAACCCCAACCCAGTGTCTGCTCTTCTCTTAGGACCCCAGGGTTTATTGTGGCTACATAATTAGTGCTCACTAATTCATAGTGTCTTCAGCTAGTGTGTAAGACTCAAAATCAAATGCACAGTGTTCTCCACTCCCTTCTCTTTCAACACCATATTCATGTGCTCCCTGCTTGGTGTACAACCAACAAGTCAGGGGAGCATACCTTGCTTCCTTTGAGAAATTTTTCACCATGATGCCCAGACTTTTGTCTATCGGAGAGACACACAAGTCCGAGTTCCAATGTTTTATATCAAATATGGAAATAAATATGGAAACAAATATGCTCTATTCATGTCCTGAACCTTGGTGATTATACCCAATCTCAACATAATAGATACCCAGATCTTTGCTTTGGTGGTTGCAGTATTTTCCTTTGAATGTGAGAGAAATTTTCTCTGCAGTCCAGAGCCAATCAAGAAGACCCAACCTTTAAAATGACACAATGTTGTAACCTGTCAGAAAACAGGCACAAGAGGAAAACCTAGAAGCCTATTCTATAAGCTGGACCCACATAGCACTTACTTCAAGTCTTACTTAAGCCCCTAAACATTACTCAAGTACATGGCTCAAAGCCCATAGGCTTCATGTGGAAATATACTATTTTAATAAACTTGGATAAATATTTGTAACTCACTGTCAAGTCTGTAAATTATAATACATATAATTACATGCAAGGATAAATAATATTTATATTAAACCTAGAGATTACTCAGAATAAGAATTTTAATTTTAAAAACCAAGAGTATGACATACAAAATAGATAATTAACCAAGTATTTTTTAAAATCACCAATAATTATTAGGATTTTTGCTATCATCCTAGCCTTTTCTTTGCTAAGTTTCTGGCCTATTACAGGAGTCAATCATTTAATTTCCCAATCAAATAATTAAAATCATCATAACTATTTCAATGAAGATAGTTAAGCCACAGTAAGGAGAATATGCAAGGTCTAGACAAGGCTTCAAGAAAGGCTTTCTTGCATGAACATGATTGGTTGTGAGAGCTATTTAGTTGAAGGGAAGGGGTCTCCAGTAAAGGGCTTGTGCTAACATGGGAACCTGGAAAGGGCCATCACGTGGTCATGTATTGATGTAAGCAGCAACTAGGAGAAGATTCATTGCAAAAGTTTGCAGAAGGCAAGACACACACTTCCAAGTTTGCAAACGATATTCAAGACGGTGGCCTCTATTACAATGCTGGTATTGGAGTCTCAGCAATTTTAAGCAGAAAAACCTGTATTATAGATGGACACCTTTAAAAAAAGCACCATACTATATGGGAAGCAAAGAGACACTCAAAATTCAGCTACAGGAGTTCATACACGTGTTCTCTCAATTGATTGAAATCTGAGAAGCAGGTAGAACAAGATTTTTCACTGAGAAGAAAAGCAATTTTAAAATGCAATGATTTTTCAGGATGAACAAGGGGCCAGAATGTCTCTTCCCTCTCAAGGGTGGTCCTATCAACCAAGCCAGCACCAGGCATTTGAAATGTTAAATATTAAAAAGAGCAGGGATGGAGGAAGGAAAGAGACCAAGAATTTGTTTTAGGAATTGCTAGGCTTGGCTGCCGTCATTACCACCCATATTTGGAGTAAACAAATTTGGAAGAAAGCATGTCTGGTCTGGAGATATAAACACAAGAGTCAGAAGCCTGGGGCAAGCCTCACTGATCTCTGCAGAGACTACCAGGCATCCGCACTCAAAAGCCGGCGATGGAAGCTAAGAGCAAGCAGTCAGCAGAGACCACTGGAGACAGAGAAAAGCATTTATGGTGTTGAGAGGCATGGAAGAAATTGTTTGAAAGAACAAAACACTCACCGTCTATAATGGAATGCTAAATGGGCTGTTGGAACCAGCTCTTTAGGGTCTGCCCACATTCTGCCAAAGGAGAAAATAAACCCTCCCAAATGACACACAAAAGAGGAATACACGCACAAAGCCAGGCTGAAGGAAACAATGCAGAAACACATCAGCTGTGTCCATACAAATTTTAAAGACTATGAAATGTTATTTGTTTGCATCCAAATGAGCAAAAGGCAAATATTGGCAAGGTTGCAAGAAAACTAATTAAGAGTTTTTTTAAAAAAAATAAACTGGTACAATAATTTAAAGAACAACTAGCCATACATATTAAAAGCCTGAAAATATTTTGATGTTCATTGGCAGGATAGGCGACTGGTGCAGGGAGAAAATTTAAAATCCACGAAGGGAGATGCCTAAAATATATTTATTGGGACTAATTTGTATAATATTCAAATCAAAGTCCTAACATGTGTACTATAAGTAGCTGCTTCTTCCTGAAGAGCAAACTGAGACCCAGAAAGGCTGTGGCGATCCCCTAGACCAGGCTGCCAGTAAGCTGGAGGCCCAGAAAGCTATAAAATGCTTCTCACCAAGCCTGTCAGTAAGCTTACAACCCAACAGGATGGACTGAGAGCACACACATTGCATCAACATGTCACGTGATTACGTGCTACTAAACTTTTTTTTTCTTTTTTTTCCTCTTCTTTCCATTGGAATTTGTGCTTCATGTTTCCTTTGGCAGCTTTTCAAGAGTCTTTCGGATCTATTCTGTATCATTTGCATCTCCTAACTTTTAAACTGTCTGGAGCACAGCATATGTTAAATATTTTTGCTGAGTGAACAAGTGGATGAACTCATGAATCTTAAAAAAAAAAAAGCATCCATTAAAAGGATCCACTAGCCATTAGCGTGTAAATTGGTCTTTGGAGGTTGACTTGAAGCAGTATAATCACATGGGTGTTTTTCCAGGGATTGGGAAACATGACCATGAAGGGAATAGTGAGACCCAAACACTTTCCCTTTGTGATTCCTAGTTTATAATCATGAAGTGAGTAGATTTTGCTCTGTCACAATCTCTGATCATAAAATCTTGACCTACTATGTGCCATGAAGCATCTGAGTCCACTGACCATGGACTGAAACCTCTAGACCATGTGCCCAAATAATCTTGCCCCTGAGTAAACTTAGTATCTCAATTGTTATAATGACAATCTGACTAACGTGTGGACAAATGTTGTTGGAGAATTATTTCGTGGGGTTTTTTTTGTTTGCTTTGTTTTTCTTTGTAGTCATTTTGTCCTGGTTTTTCTCTGATAGCAACTAAAAGAATTTTTGTCAAACATTGGATGATGGGTGAACAGAAGCCTGTGAGGCAAAAGGCTGAAAGCCTTTAAAACAGTCCCTGGTCAGTCAAAAAGAGGACAGAGAAGCAAGGAGCCTATTTTGATAAGCAGGCACTTGAAAAACACCCTCCAGAAACCTCAGCAAGTGACAACTCATTTACAATGGCTTCACCACGCTGTAGAAGTGTAACTGGAATAAGACTTAGCTCTCCAGTCCTTTGTAACACTTGCTTTTTCTTTCAAAAAAAAAAGAAAGAAAGAAAATAGAAAAGAAAAGAAAGAAAGAAATCATAATCATTGAAACGAAACTAGAAAACATTTTGGATACCATATAACTCTCCTCTATTTTTTTTAATAAAATCTTCCACAAATGTGTTTTCCAAATTTGTAAAGTATATTATGTTTCTCCAGTTGTTTCCATAGCTGTGGTTCCATTTAGGACCTTAACATTCCTACTGGGATCAATCACCATAAATTGACTATTTGGGTCATATTCTACTTTCCACACCACCTCTGTCCTACTACCTCAGTGAATTTTGCCTTAAAAATGTTTTTAATGTACCTTCCTTTGAAAGCTCTTGGTGAGCTTGGCACAGCTGTGCATAGATATTAATATCTTCCTAGTATTCAGAAAGATGAGATAGGAGGACTATGGCTTCAAAACCAGCTCATACTATATAGCAAGACCTTGTTTCAGTGAAACAAAGGAAACCAAGCTTCTCAGAGATGTACAATAAGTCTTAAACTCTTTATAATATTTTCTATAATCCAGCAGCAATTGAATCCCTGGTGACATTATAGCCTATAATAGTACATACATGCACACTGTAAGAAAAGTTTCGAACATTAGCCGATATCAGTGCAATGTTCACATAGAGGGAATTCATAGGTAGGGTCTGAGGAAGAATAGAAAGCTTCCTATGTCCTGGCATTGTCTACGTATGTACCATCATCCCCTCTCAATAGATAGTCTTCCCTCTTATGATGCTGTGAAGAGAAATGTCTATTCTGGGATAGAAATAGACAGGGCCAGACTGTATTTCCCTTTAGCAAAGTAGTTGGCTTGCTTAACTGTAGAACAAAGGAGAATTAATTCCTTTCCTCATTGGCAGAAATTCTCATGTGCTGATGTGTACTTTCAGATTCCAAAGAGGCGATTCAAAATACTTTTCAGTACTTTTTAGGTACAAAATAGTGTGTTCTCATATGACAGTTTAATATCTCACAGACTCACTAATAATAGAATTTGGCGAATGCTTAGATTTATACTCCATTCTTAATTTAAATTACTTTCCCAAAAATGAGGATGAGTGATAACTGGAGGGATAAATGGACACAATAAAGCAGCTAAGACAAAACATAAGGCCCCAGAATCATTTGAGTTCCACACAAACAGAGGCGTTGGTTTCAAAAGGAAGTGGAGCTCATGACTCCAAGACTAGGAAAAGGGGAAGGCATCTTCAATACCTAATTTTAAGCACCACTTACTTGCGCACTCCCCCCTTCGAGTCCATATAAGGCTGATATGAAACTTAATTATCAATTGGGTATCTTTAGAATAGACGCACATGTTAAGATGAAGTACTGACTACTGATCCCAGATTACACAGAGAACTTTTGACATGCTAAAAAAAAAAATAGATACGTTAAGCACCAATGTAAGAACTATAGTTCTAAACTACATACACCTGCCACCCACAAAATGACAGTGGATCTTATAAGACTAACATACTAATACTTAGAGGTAAATGTAAAATCATTCTGGAAAATTTCTATCAGAGTTGTATGTCCTACCTTTCTTAAATATTTTGTTTCTTGGTGTCTGTATCATTTACACCAATAAGTAAGATTACAATTTTGAAAGTAAGCATACCAAAAAATTAAGTTATATTCAAACATCATTGAGATCAGCCTCATGGCCTTGCAAACTTTAATATTTGCATATTAAACGTAAGCAGGAAAGAAGTGGCTGGCTATAGCATGATGCACTGTTTGTTTTATTATTTATTGATTTATTTATTATTTATTGATGATCTAAAAAAAATACCAACACGAACATTTGGAGCATATATTTAATTATGTCCACAAAACGATTTTATGCTTAACACTACAGAAGAACTAATGGCTGCTGTAACATCATGTTAGCAAAAATTCAAGCAGAGTATTTAAAACTAAAGCACCGAACTCTCTACCTTAACAACCTGAATAAATCCAGGCAAGTTTCAGAAACAGCTCTGTCCTCATCATCTTCTTCATTGCTCTAAAATGGCAATATTTTGGTTAGAGTTGACAGTGAGTTAGTCATGGAAACTGTTACAATACCTTTTGAACCATATTTCACTTTTTACAAAAATAAATGAGGGTGGGTTGAGAAAACTGACGAATCATAGAAACAGGGATATGGTAGAAACTGTATTTGCATTTGAAAATTACTTTGAAGAAACTATAACCGAGTGTCTATGATTTCCCCCCTGCCATTAAAATGTCCTTAGAGTGTGGCCAGTTTGGCTTTCCTTAGCCCATCAGTAACTCTCTGCCCATTTCTTTCTTGACTCCACAGCAGAGTCGAAACGAGCTGTACAATGCGCCAAAGCACTGTAACAGGAAATGGTTCCAATTAAGCACCACTCGGAAAATGATTCTGTAAGCTTCGTATTGTCATCCGCTTTGAAAAATAGTTGGTTATGAAGAAGCCTGAAAATACAAGCGCTGGGAGGTTGTCCTTATACGCACAGCCCTGTATCGCAGCAGCTGGCTGAGAGCTGTCTCATTTTCTGCTCCTATTAACTTTACTTCTTTCTGTGCAGTTTATGAAATTGTCCTTTGTTTGCTTACAATCGTGTCATTTGTATTGGGGAAAAATCTTGGAAGGATAACAAAAGCTGTTCTGTGACAATCTCTAGAGCCCACGTGGGGCAGTACTATAGATTTCTGAGCATCAAAAGCTCTGTTTGTCTCAGGTTCATTCAGGAACTCTACCTCTTGTAATGGTGTAAGAAAGAAGAAATTCTGTAATAGAATAAAAAACAAGGAGAGGGGTGCGGGATACATAATGGGAAAGAGCACTTCCTGCATAAACACGATGACCTGAGTTCACATGTCCAGAACTCAATGTGTGTGCCCATACAAGCTTGTAATCTCAGTGTTGGAGAGCAGGGACAGGAGGTTCATTTGGGTTTGCTGGCCTCTGACCCAGCTCCAGGTTCACGGAGAGACCTTGTCTCAAGGGAATAAAGCAGAGTATTAGATCAGGACAAATGACGTCTTCTCTGGTCTCCACATGCACACACACAACCCCACACAGAATATATAACACATACATTACAGGCACTGGGTCAGGCAAGCACAACACACACAGCACATACCATAGGCATGGTGTTGGGTACATACAACCCTACACAGCACATACCATAGGCATGGTGTTGGGTACATACAACCCTACACAGCACATACCATAGGCATGGTGTTGGGCACATACAACCCTACACAGCACATACCATAGGCATGGTGTTGGGCACATACAACCCTACACACCACATACCACAGGCACTGTGTCAGATGTTGATGAGAACTGTATGGAAAGAAAGGAGAAAAGGCAATTGGCGATGATAGGCATGTACTCTTTCATCTTGGATGATTAAAAAAAAAGTCTTGTGACAGATAAAAATATTTTAAAAGGAGAAACATAATAAAAGTTTAAAACTGGTTTTAGCAGAGACCAAGATATATAAGCTTCTTTCAAAAGGTGGCCTTCTCATCTTAGACAGCATGAAGAGGTATGGAGTATGTTTAATTAATTTATTAAAATACATGCAGAAAGGAAAGTACCATATAATCGCTCTACATATAAAATATCAAAGAGGTAAGTCCAGAAAAGAGAGTAGAAAGTTTGATGAGGCCTAGCATGAAGATATAGACCAAAGGCTGAAAAATTTCAGTCAGACAGAAAGAAGTTTAAGATATCTACTGTGTATCTTAATGTATCTAATTAATAATACATTGTATTCTTGAAAATATCAAAAAGATAGTCTTAAAATATTTTAATAGAAATTATTCTACATAGACATCACTTCCATGATGTGTTGATACTAATTTGTACAAATATATAGTTTAGAATATAATTTTAACATAAACAATTGTATTTCCTTCAGAAAAAATATGTCCCAAGCCCTTGGAATAGCCCAGTACCTTTGTAATGTACTTATTTCTACAATACAAATGGTGACTATGTGAGACATTACACAAGTTAATTGATTCAATTGGTCATTGCAGAATCCATCGATATTTTAACAATATAGTCTATATAAGTATAAATTAAGTTTTAGTCATTATTTGCAATATGTGTAAAATATTTTGAGGCTAAGAAAGAAATTCTTAGGAAAACTTAGAAATGTACAGGGAAGAGGGTCATGTGACTATCAAAGCAAATTTTGGAGCAATCTCTCCACAAATTACTCCGGAATGATCAGGAACACCAGACATACGCAAAGTCAACAGAGGTTCTTGATCAGCATCAGAAGAAGTATGACTCTATGACTCATAGATACCGAGAGAGAGAGAGAGAGAGAGAGAGAGAGAGAGAGAGAGAGAGAGAGAGAGATGAAGGGGAGGCAGAGGGGGAGGGAGGGATAGAGAGAGAATGAATGTGTGTGTGCATGTGTGCCCTGTGTGTGTTTGTGTGTGTGTGTGTGAGTGTGTGCTTATTTGTACATGTGTGCATGTGCTTGTGAGGAGTGTTTATGGTGTCCAGAAGTCAAAAAGTGTCTTCACTATGTTTTTTGAAACTGTCTCTCTTACTATAATGGAAATTCACCAGATAACTAGATTGGCTGATCAAAATTCTACAATACTTCCTGTTACCTGCCCACACAGGAGGTGGACATTTTCTCCTCACCCCACTGTTTACATGGGTCCTGGGGATCCAGTCTTAGGTCTTTCTGCTCATACAATATCTCTGTTGACATTTAATATCGGACTTTTCATTCCTACAACCCTGACAGGACACATTATTTTAAGCAATCTAGTTTGTGGTATTTTGTTATAATATCCCTAGCAAACTATTTCCAGTTGCCATATGGACATGGTAGGGAATACCTCCATATTTAATTTAATTTTTTTTACTGTTTTTATTGAACTATACATTTTCTCAAATTTGAAGATGTCATTGATTTTACGACTGTGTAGTAATCCGTTGTGTAAATGTACCACATTTTCTTTATCCATTCTTCAATAAGGGCATCTAGATTATTTCCAGGTTCTGGCTATTATGAATAATGCTGCTATGAACATATTTGAACAAACGTCCTTGTAGTATGATTAAGCATCCTTTGGGTATATATCTAACAGTGGTATTGCTGGGTCTTGAGGTAGATTGCTTCCTAATTTTCTGAGAAATCACCATACCAATTTCCTTAAAATGTATTGTACATAGGCCTCCTAGTATGAGACCTATGTACAATAAATTTTAAGAACAGTACATTTTTAATATTTCTAGGAAAAGCCTTTCCAGAGTTTTCAGCATTATTTTTACAAAGCAAACAGAAACAGCTCATGACTAAATAACATTTATTATAAAGAAATCAAGAGAAAGATTTTAACTCAAATTTCACACTAATTAATTGTGAGATCACATGTGTTGATGAGATTCTATTTTACATGAAAGCAAAATATTTCTCATTTTCAAGTATATTTTCCTTGAACCTATTAATTTGCCATGGATTGCCTTCTAGCAAAATTAGCATGGCTTTTTGAAATTAAAATTTCTAAATTTAAGTGATAATTGAGCAATCAGTTGAATTTCTTAAACATATTTATAAACAAAAAAGAAAATATATTGAAATATTATGAAGGTTTTATTTATAAAGCAGCCTTATACTTTGAAATTTTCACTTTGAAACACTTTATTCTTGGGTGCTTTTTTTGTATTTGTACTGAGATAATTTCAGAAAAAATCATCTGTCTGTATCTATAAATATCTGTAGGTGAGAAAATATCATAAACAAAAGGAAAAATTTCTTTTTATTAAGCCCACACCTTACTGTGAAATGAAGTCTATCAGAAGACAAAAATTAAAATATCCATCAACTACTTTTTGCTGTCAGATATTTGAAGCATTTACTGTTTTTGAAGTAAAAGTATTAAAATAAACAAAACTGCCATTTTTAAGTTCTCAGGTTGCTGGGTTTCATTTTCTTTGCCGCAAAAATTGTAAGTCATTTCTTTATTTTCTGAGAAGGAGGTCTTTTCACCTCTGGACACAAGACCTCTACCCCCATCACACGGAAAATTAAAATAACTCACAATGCAGAATCAGGGCATGCTTGCTGTACTCCCAAAGCTCACTTGTGTTCATCTACAGAAATGGAGAGTTGTAAGACTTGCCGCAGCTTATCCGTAGGAAAGGAACTCTTGGAACCAAGGAAATATTGGGGTTCTTTCCTTATTTTCCAATTTACCACGTTAGAAAATACTATAAAAAGTGACCACTTTGGGTCATTTTTTTTTTAATCAGGAAAAGTAAACTCATTTCTGAATATTTACTCCCTCTAAGAAACAAACTGAGTGAAACTATTGTGACTGAAGAGGGAAAAGCAACCAGTCACCAGGCTTGTTTACGACTGAATGAGCAAAAATCGCCTCAAGTAGGGGCACTTTAATTCAACGAACAGTAAGAAAAAGAAAAGAAAAATTCCCAAGATTCCTAGTGCAACAAGGCTGCAATTCCTTTCACTTGTAACTTTAGATTGCTCAAGGTCAATTCATATCTTCTGCAGATTGAAACATTCCTTCAGAGAGCGAGGGAGATCTCATAAAGCTAATTAAATGCACAAGAAAGTAACAAGCCTTGAGAAACATCTCCACAAGGTTATATGAGTAATAAATAGTTGCTGAGAGAGAGGAGGAGGAGGAAGCTTTAGTACCTGTCTACCCACGCTAGAGTAGGCATATCCGTTCTGTGGCTGTCCAAGTCACTCTTGTTCTTGTCAATAATCACAGTAAACTCATTGGTTAACCAAGCTAGAGTTGGGTGGGATCATTTCATTGACTTGTTATTCCTCTGTCTTGAGTAAGTAGACATGAAGTGATACAACATACTAGGGCCTAAATATGGCTTGACAAAACTAAGGTGAGTTGAGGGAGGAGCAATCAAGAGGTTCCAATGCCACAGTAAGTTGCTTTCCTGTGAATTATTGACCAGGAGACTCTAGAGACAACACAAAACAACGAGGTTATTGTCACTATGTGTGGCTGAATGACAGACTAAATGGTAAAGTAAGATCCTGAGGCCAAAGATAGCATGTTTTGGTTTAAGAACATGCAGCAATCCAGGTGAAACTGATCGGGAAGCCCCTTTCCTAAAAGACTGGCTTTTCTGGTGCTAGAATATTCTATTAGACTTCACGGGGTGAACTGTTACCAATAGTGGTTCATTTGAGAGCGCAGTGTGACACACTGCCACTATGCTATGCAAGATACGCCTCCAGAGCAAATGTGGTATGGCTATGAGCATGGCAAGGTGCAACCAACTACTTTCTGCCAAGGCAGTCTCTTTATTCAATCAATGAAAGCCAACACAAATCCAGAAGGACCTCCTACACCAGGGTTTCACCTTGAATTTTATACTTTCAGTACAGAATATATCTCATGGATACTTATTCCCCACCAAAAAGGAAAATATGCATGACAGAGTTAAAATTATATAAAACAATTAGCTTTATATCTTTTTTCCATAACTTGGTCTATTGCCTGAATCCCATCTTTCCTCAGCATCTAATCGGGAGCCTTTCTTATTCTCTTTTCTACGTGTTACACTGTAGCCACAAGTACATTTGTTTACACATACACATGTATTATTGACCAGATTCCAAATATAAAGAACATACAAGCTTTTTTCCTTAGATATTTTTGACATTATACAATATTGTATGTTCTAACTTCACCATTTTCCTGCATTTTTTTAAAATTTTCTACTTACATACTTGTTATTTATTTATTATCATTTATTTTTTTACAAAAAGATTATCTCTTCTTATTTTACATACCGATCCCTGTTCCCACTCTGCTTCCCCTACCTTCCCCCCCCCCAACCCATACCCTATCAGGAGAGGGTAAGGTTTCTCATACAAATATACATACACCTATATTTTCTTATGAGTGTATGTCGCACTTTTGCTTTATAACGTTCTCAAATTCAGTACTAGTAAAAAGAATTTTTTTCTGTAGAAAAAAATACCATTTATTGATACTGTGTCATTGACAGCCATTCTTCTGAATGCTCCAATCGTTTAAAATACAATTTTTTAAATATTTTTAAACTACCTATATTATGTAGTAGTTTCTGTTTCTCCTTTATGAAGAGAACTAAGCCACAGAGGCAAGTACCAAGATGGCCACAGATCTGATGTAAGAAAGACCTAGAGACATAATCAGACCAGCATTTGAAACAGAATGGTCAATTGTTGCTGGGCATCTTGCTTTCAAGTTATGAAACATATCCTTGATAAAAATAAATACGATTAAGTTAAAGCCCTAGACGTTTACAGAGAAAAATTGGAAAATACCTTGTGTCTGGCCAGTGTTAAGAGAAAACGGAGGTGGTGATTTTAGTATTAGGAATAAAGTGTGGCATTAGATACCTGGAGGCTAATGTTAAAAACAATCAGCTAATCATGTCACTGTAACTGCCTCCCCAAGCCATTCCCGGATACTGTTTATTGCCTGAATGATTTTACAATGTTGACGAAATTATTTTATCAATATTTGCAAACTTCCATGCTTTCAGAAAAGAGTTCAGCAACAGGAGTATCATTGGTTGTGTGCCTTTTTAGATACTAAAGCAAGGGGAATCTATAAAACAAACCCATCGATTGGAATTTTTTACAATGCTCCAGATCTATGTATGTACCCATTGCACACATTACAAGAGTCTAGCAATGGGTAAAACATGTTTTGTTATATTTTTACACTGTATTGATAAACTGCGACAGAATTTACCTGAGCAAAGCCATTATCAAATTGGTCATGAAGACTCCTGCAGCCACAGTTTTAATTTCCCCAGAAGGGACACATATCCTGCCCTTCTGCCCACAGGAGAGATGGCAGGAACTTACTAACACATATCCTGCCCTTCTGCCCACAGGAGAGATGGCAGGAACTTACTAACACATATCCTGCCCTTCTGCCCACAGGAGAGATGGCAGGTACTTACTAACCGACTGTAATATCAGAGGTTGAATGGAGCTGTGGGATTTCTGCCTGCAGAAGTCAGGTTGGTTCTCATGGTTTGTAACACAGACACACCATTCCCACACGTACAATCTCTAGTCCATTCAGACAAAAACAAGAAAAAAATCTACCGGTATCATGACAGCATAAATTACTCCAGAATAGCGAAGTCTACAAGGTAGAGCATTTCTACTTTGGGTTGAGACGTTGCAGTGAAGATGTTTCTTTAAGAATAATTATTACGAACCAAAGTTAGAGTTTATAAAGCAGAGGAGATTCAGAGACATAACAGAGCACAGATGTGAGGGAAGATATACATGTCTTTGTCAAATTCCACCTGATGCGGGAGCTTTGGACGTCACACTGTTCATGGTCAAAGGATGTAATCTATAGGTTTGGAAGGATTAAAAGAGTTAAAAATTAAATCTAAAATGAGCTTATTAATTACTTCTCTAACATCAAAGTATTTCTTTTGTAAATGAAATTGTAAACTGTCTTATGAGGTACACCCCACAATTTTATGAGTGAGGAAGGGGTGATGATAAGATTAGGAATTAAAGATCACAAAGTTTGATCTAAAGTGTGAGGTTCTTTGTTTGGTTTTTGTCTGGTTTTTGTTGTTGTTGTTGTTATTGTTTTTAGTTGTTTGGGAACAGACCCTTGCTGTGTATCTCTGTTTGGCCTGGAACTTGGAGTCATCATCCTCCTGCCTCTGCCTTCCCCCTTGAAGACAAAGGATTAATTGTATCCATTACCTTTTGCTGTTTTAATACTCTGGTTTACCCCATTTCTCAGAAAATAAAGTGTAGTTCTTCTGCAGGCTACCCTGATGTGACTTGATCAGTTCTTCAAAATTCTAGGCTCTCGTTAGAATTGAAAATGTAAATGAAAAATGCAAAGCAGGAGTCATGAAGTTCTTTCTTTTTCATGCTAGTTTGGGGAGAGCAGGAGATATACTCTGACCTGTAATCTGAAATATGTGTTAATAAGCATATGTGTAAGTACCCCGAAGTTGTTTAGTTCCTTTTTAGTAAGGATCTAATGGGGCATTCCAAGAATGGCTGTCTCCTTATTTTAAGGCTCTTAAACTATTTACAGAAGTCTTACTTTACACTTCATCTGCTAAAGCTAATTGCACCTATAAACATTGCAGAAGGCTTGCATTAAAACTTTGATTACCTCTAGTAATCTGTTGTAAACTGTCTCCCTTCCGCATCACCCTTGAAACATTGAAACCCTAACACTCCCCCAATGTTGACACTTTGTCTGTATAACTTTCTTTGAACAGTCATATCTCATTGTTAAAAAATTTCTACCTGGCTCCAGAAAGTGTTAGCCTAACTGGGGCCCACACTAAATACACTGTCTTCCTTCTCAACAATGGTCCTTCCTGGATTACTTTAGTATCTCTGACCTAACATGCTTCATAGAAAATTTCAGTGGCCATCCACCTCAGTCCACTGCAGGCCTTCTAATATGGGCTACACTTCCTAGAAAGAATGGATTACTGCAACAAAGAAATTTTAAAGAACAAGAATGAACTCCATTAATTAATAATCATGAATTAATATATCACCTATAAAAAACTTACTTAAGCTGTACAGTGGTGGTTCATGCCTTTAGTCCCAGCACTTGGGAAGCAGAGGCAAGTGACTCACAGTGAGTTTGAGACCAACCTGATCTACTAAGCAAGTTCCAGGGCAGCCAGGACTGTTACACAGAGAAACCCTGTCTTGAAAAACCCCCCAAAAAATCTTAATTAAAATTTGAAAAAGAAAAAAATGGCAAAATTATCAAACACAAAAATGACAACTTGAATTTATCAGTTTGGACACTTATTATTTCATTTTGGACATATATAAATATATATGCTATATAAAATGAAATTTAAAGATTATAAAAGCCAAACATTAATGATGCTAGAATATGAACAAATTTCTACAAAATGTATACATACTACCTCTATTAAAATGAATCTGTTGCTTCAGCGTCTGGTAATTGCACAGAATCATGGCTTTGCTTGTACATTTTCACACGTGCCCATAACAAACGTTGATCATATTCATTCCCAACATCCCTTCTCCTCACCACTCCCTTCTTGAACAATCCTCCTTCTACTTTCCTGACTTGTTTTCAAAGAACACACTTAAATCTTTTAGAGTTACGATATTGTAATACACAGGAAATATATGATTGCTTTAAATCTCTTAAGTGTATCTGTTTGCAGTACTCACACACGTTTCTCCACCTGAATGAATCAGGAAAGCAGTCTGGGAGCTGTGGCGTGATGACACTCAGGAGCCTACACACACAGTCTAAGACAGTAGCTGGGTATATAGATCAGGAGCCTACACACACAGTCTAAGACAGTAGCTGAGTATATAGACCACTCAGCTGCATCTGCCAAGGTGACTGGTTTTCTGAACATAAAAGGACACTGATTTTGTATAAATCAACATTATTGAAATCATCTCTTGCATCTGGGTAGAAATCTAACAAATAACTGTATGACTGAGGGCCTTTCTGAGATAGTGGACATGGTAGTCTTCGCCTGAGTTTCATAAAAGAAAAGAAAGGTACAACGGAAACAAAAAGAAAGGGTCATGGGAATTCCTCTGGTGCAGAGAAAATTAGGTCGTTTTGAAAGGAAGGTTGAGAACCACACTTCAATGCTAGTACTTGGCAAGAAGCAAACAATAACCTAGAGGTTTGGGGCTCCTGCATTGGGGCTTCTACATTGCCCGGCTCTCACGGGGACTCTTGCATAAAGACAAGACCTCTACAACTGCGTGGCTAATCTTATTCATTTTCTTGGATATGAAACCAGCGAAGTGATCAGGCTCTGAGCAGATATGTGAAGGCGTTTCCTAAAAAAATAAACCGAGTGGAAAAGCCCTCCATCCATGTCAGAGACTTGCAGAATAGGCCATTTCTAGACATTATCCAAACGAAGGACGGTCCAAGGGAAGAGCACCGCTGCTTCTGCCTGACCACCTGCCCCCTTGGTGGTAAGCGCATCAGTTTTGCCACTGCTGCGGCTGGTCACTGATTTCAGAGTTCATTGTCTAATATGACCGAAGGTCTATGGCTCGGCACCAGATTAGGCCTACAGGGGTATCTAGATTGTGGACTGAGAAGTTTGTAGACTACAGGTTCATAGCCTCTCTAGAGTACAGACAGCCACGTAAGCCAAACTCAGTCCCCTCTGTGATGTCAATTCAATCACCTCTGCTCCTTTAGAGAACCTGGACTAACACAACCCCTGAGTTCTGCTGGCCCACCTACTGTTTAAACTTGGAAAATGATAAAAAGTTTATTCTTTATTTCTGCGTTTCAAGACACTTGAGTACAATAAGGCACAGCAATGAATTATAGAGGATAAAAGCGAAATTCAAGTTATTGTGTATATGCATTCAAATAATAACACACAATATTGTCATGCTTGTAATGAGTTTTAAGAGGTTTTCGATATGCCAAACACTTATGAAATGTAATTACTTTCAATTATTGAGAAAATTCGACTATATAATCTATAAACAATATGTATGATTAAATCATCACAGTTTATCACATTACCAGTCATATCAAAAGTATTTAAATGCTTGAAAACATGCTTAATAAAATGTCTTTAAAATTGGGCACTATGTATAAGTGCATTCTCTTCAGCAACAATAAAGAAGGACATGTCTGCATGAAACAAAGTTCCCAGTTAGGTTTTAAGGTAGGAATCTGTGGGATACCGGGTTAGAATGTTGAAGAGGAAGAGAAGGGCAGATTTATGAACATGGAATTTCTGTGCAACACTGGAGTTGAGACAGGAGCCATGCCAAGATATTCATCAGACCCAAAAGAGCTGGTGAGACATCCCCAAAAGGTAGCATTAAAGCCCTACAACTTCAGTTCAATCTCAACATCTTTTTCCAGGATCTTCTTCTTGACACATTCTTCATATCTGGCACACATGGAGCTAAGTGACTACACCCAACATTCAAAGTGCCCAAAGCTTGATCTAGGATCCACCTGATGGCAATACACTTACTTCCTGTATGGCCTTGATCAGGCATAAGTCTAAGTAAAGCTCTTAGACTTGATCACCTTGAGATTCAAACAACTTTATTTCTAAGGAAACACTTCAAGTTTACTGGGAATGTGTATGTATAGATGAATAAAAGCGCCATATTGAAGCACATAAATATGTGCAAATATTATATGTCAATAAGAAATTCCAATAGAAAAAAGAACGGGGACTCCTAGTATTAAACAAAAGCAGAGGCAATGTTGTCTGACGTTTTCTGTCCTGTGTGGTTCCTACAGTCATTAAGTCCCAAAGAAATCACACAGAGGTCTACATTAAACTGATTGGCCCATTAACTCAGGCTTTGTATTAACTCTCATAATGTATCTTAGCCCATTATTTTTGTCTATGTTATACACGTGGCTCGGTACCTTATGCAGCAAGGCAGTCGCATCTTGCTTCTTCTGTGGCGTGGTCACAGCTGCAGAGGAATGGACTTCCTTCTTCCCAGAACACTCCTGTTCTCATTAACTCACTTCTACTTCCTGTCTGGTTGTCCCTGCTATACTTCCTGCCTGGCTACTGACCAATCAGCATTTATTTAAAATATAATTGAGAGAATAAAGACCATTGTCCCACACCAAAGCAATGTTTTACCAGCTCATTTTTAGTAACATTATTATTATCATTTATCAATACCAACATACATTACCACAAACTTTTACTTATATTATTTAATTGAATAAAAATATATAATTTATATTTATTAATATTATTATGACACATTTAAAATATGAATAGATTTTAATAAAGAGACATAACCCCAGCAATTTCAGATTTGTATTTGCTAAGTTACTAGAAATTATAGTCATCTTGAAACATCATTAAATAAAATTTATTTAAATAAAACCCCAGTTCTATTACAATCTACTCAGTATCAGTTTGTTATTATAGTTATGCATTGCTTACAGATGGAGAAACATTCTGAGAAATTAGTAATTAGATTTTTATCATTATGTAAACATCACAGAATCAATTTATACAATGTCTTAATGTACAAGACGTATGAAAAATGCTGTCCACATCACATCGTTCATTTATAGAGAGCAAAGTAAACAGGTTGAGGTAAATGTAGAAAGCAGAGTACAGTAAATACATTCACATGGACCATATCCCTGGCAAGTGTCACTTTTGTTGTTGTAAAGTATTTTGAGATGGACAAGATGGATGCGGCACAGCATCAGTGTCCAGGAGGCTAAAAGAGAAGGACCACAAGTTTGGGACTAGTCTGGATTACATGGGAAGTTCCAGACCAGCCTGAGCTACATATCAAATTCAATGCTGGATTACATAGCAAGGCCTTATACTAAAAACAACAGTGAAAGATTGTGTACTTCCCTAATTGTATATGTGCTGGCTTTATAAATAGACAATAAAATTGGTTGCTCACAGTAGGATGTATAAGTGATAAAGTAACCTGGCACATTTTGATAGTTGTGATATAACCAGGCAAGTGGAGTTATTCACTATACTATCAAGGGCACACTGTCACATATCATTCATGCCATTCATTAAAATAATGCTCTCTGAAATATTGCAGTCTTAAATTTGGACCAGAGGTTAGAGTGATAGATTTTTTCTGCATTTTTATTTTGCCACATAATCCTTAAGCTTTTTAAATAATAGACTAGAATTCTTAGCTACAGTTATTATTCATTATTTTCTTGCAAAAGCTAGAGAATACATGCTATCAGATCACAAAAAGCAATATTCTTGCATCTCTCATTTAGACCGTGTTTTTTCTGCTTCTGAATAGAAAATGCCCTAAAGTAACAAGATTTTTCTTTCTGATTAATTCTTCAGGGAAAATGGAAGGCTGAAAATCTTTCTCTGCACTTGTATAAAAGACCAAAAAAAAAAAAAAAAGAAAGGATGTTTAAGATAAAGAACACAATTTACTGTAAAAGAACAACTAAAGTTATTCATTAAAAGAGTGAGATTAGATACCTTTGTTTCTCTTTTCCAGCTGAGTATTTCTATCTGTTTATTCAGTTGTGTGTTGAGGACGAAGAGGGGCTGTATTCCTTCAGCCCTTCTTTAAAGAAGCAAGGGTTTTCATGTCTAGCATTTGCAGTCACTCTGCCTGTCTTTGAGAGCATCCTCCAAAGCAGAATGGCTTGAATTGAGAGGTTGGTATGCAAATACGCTTGCTCTCATCCCTTCATCCTACCTACTGAGGTACTTTCTGCCAGCATTTCAATATCAAAGTTACATCGCACAACTCCGATTTGACAAAGATAGACTGACAAATGCAAAGATATTGTCCTTAAGCGGATGAAATTAAGACTTACAAGAAAGGAGACGTATCTGCAGAGAAAGAGGAAAGTAAACATTTGCCAATAGAGATATCTTACTGCTGAATCCGTTTCTTGAGGAGTTTTTAGTTCACGTGTGCAATCTATATTGCTGTATGCTGATACAATTTCACGTGAGAAAAAGGCAAGAGAGGCCTTATCATACAACAAAAGTATATGCTCTACTATGTTCATGGCAGCATTGTTTGTAATAGCCAGAACCTGTAAACAACCCAGATGCCCTTCAATGGAAGAATGGATGAAGAAAGTATGGAATATATACATATTAGGGTACTACTCAGCAGTAAAAAACAAGGACTTCTTGAATTTTGCATGCAAATGGTTGTATGTTTTATAAGGAAATTCAGTTCATATAGAGTAACTGTAGGTACTTAAGGCAAGTAGCATGTATATATATTCCTGAATTATTACTGTTATTTTCAGTTTTCACTCTCCTTGATCTCTTTATTAACTGATTTAAGTATGGAGACATAAAAAGTGACAAAGCAATTTACGTAACTGTAACACATGATACTGGCAAGCCCTTATTTGAGTTATTAAAAAAGTCTTTTTGGAAAGTAAATTTATACAAATACACAATATACAAGTCATGATTCTGAGCTCATTATTTTGGATGCATAATCTATAAACCATAGTCAATGATTTTATCAGATGTGGAAAATATTTCCGTGATATTTTTAATCCCCTTGACAAGGATAAATCTTTTCCCTTTTGTCCAAATTCATAAAAAGTGGGTTCTTATGAAATCAATATTTTTGCTTGGCTTGATCAGCCTACAACAAATATCTCAGGGTCAATCATGTCATTGCTTATGATGTGTGATGTGTCCTTTTAACTATCTAGTAGTATTCATGAGCATGTCAAAGTTCTGGGAACAACAGACCACAAGATGATTTCCGTCCAAATGAATTATGCTACTAATTTCAATAGCAGAATCTTAAAACAATATTGATTTTTTTCTATTTTAAAGATAGTAGACAACAGAGAGAAGTGTATGTGAATATTATCTGGAGAAAATGGCTGATGCAAATGCTAGTAATTGCTTCATGAAAATGGATCTCATGAAATGATCCTAGAAAAAAAGTTTTACTGTGTCATTTGCCACAATTTAACGCGGAAACATAACTTACAGTGGAAGATGTTCTGATTCCAAAACTCATGCCTCCCTACCAAGTGATTCCGGAAAACTCCCTTTATCTCTCTCAGTTTCTATTTAACTACATGTAAAGGAAGCAACAATATAATTTTATTACCCAGAAAAAATGAGCTCGGCAAGTTGCAAGGAGCTGTCTAACGATAAAGATGATGATGTTTACCCAAATCGAGTTTATAATAGCAGTTTTGTGAGTCAAACAACAACAACTGTATTTTGTGTTCGGTTTTCCTTCATTTCCTTTCTGATTTTAAGAGTCACAGTGTTGGCGTCTAGACTCCTGTGGACTTGTGCATCTGATCTGGCCCTCAGGAAGCAGAGGACAAGTGTAGGGAGGTCAGAACATCCACAGGTGTCAACCATGTCAGAAGTCTGGTCTCTGGCATTCAAATATCTCCCCGAGTTAAGTTCTCAGTTAAGTTCTAAGGATATGTTCCAGCATGGTCCAACATTTTATGTTTCTGGCGTATCAATTTTAGTAAGAATCTACATCTAGCTAGCCTAATATGCTAAACAAATTAATGTAAATTTACTTTCCAGAGGTTCTAAACAGGGTTTAGTTTTAATCTTTATCCAAATTACTTTGAGTAAGCTATAATGTTAGATCTTGGTTAATTTGAGTGATTGCAAATTGTGTAGAGATGGTCTCCTAGATGTCTGTAAAATACAAGGCAATCTTACAACACAATTTGAGTAATGAAAATTGAACTAAAGAACCTAAGGAATGGAATTTGCTAAATTGCAAAGCAAGCCTGACTCGATCCCATTGCCGTAGCTGTTCTGGGAAGATTGAACAAAAAGTTCCGTTAGCCAGTTTCCTTAAATGCCCTGTTCTGCCAACTGAGAAATTAAAACTTACTTCAAGTTTCCTATTTTATAGTCCCTTATTATTTCCTCTGTTAGCAACTTCACCGCGATCACATGGGTGTTAGTTTTAGTCCTACAAAGCCTCCTTTGTAACTGCCCTTTCCAAATCCTTGCACTTTTTTTTTGGGGGGGGTAAAGATTATTAATAAAAACTCATTTCATTTTATTTAATCTTTTCATGAGTTTGCCCAGTGACCTTTGCGGAGAGTCAGTTGTGACTTGTTCATAATCCTTCCTTTCATGAACAAACACTTTCTTTTCAGACTATCTCTAGTATTTCAGGACCAATTTCTTGACTCACTACTAACTGGAGCCTGCCCTAGGCTCCATGTTGAAAAACTTCACAGCAAGAAAGATATGAGATCCAACTTTTGTAAAAGTGCTATCCATGCCTCAGCATGCATCCCACATATCAATCTATCAAGAATATATTAGGATTTAATTGAAAGTAGCTGATTGCTTTCCTTGATAAACATCTACCTACTATAGTCATTGCCTCCTGTCATTCATGCCTAAGAAATGCTATTTTCAACTTCATAGTCACATTAAAAAAAAGTCAAGGGACAAGAGACAGAGATAGTAACTGGCTGATTTCTTTACATAAATATTCAAAATCCTTAAAAAATAATGTTTAGGAAAAAATTAAAATAGGGGATATTATATAACCTGTGATTTTAGTATTGGCACAAGATGAACATATAAATCAGTGGAACCAAAGTTGGAGCATGTGTATATTAGTTTATATATATATATATATATTATAATATAATATATAGCATATATATATGCTCCAAACTTCATTTACACTTACTGGCATACCTGTTCCCTGGTTTGTAAAACCTGCCCACTAATTATCTAATATTACCCTGAACCTTTCCCTTTAAAAATCATTTAAACTTTGTTTTGAGCAATAGCTTCCTTTGTAGGAATGGGAATTTTAAGCGTAGATTGTTTTATCATTGTGGTTTGGTCTGGTTGTTTACTCATTCAGGTTTGCCAAACATCTTTCCTAGGAGTGCAGAAGGGTTATATCCTCTAATTGATGCCAAAATAATAACTGTAAGGAAAAGAGACATCGTGGTTTCAAGAACTGAATACTTCAAAAAGAATTCTAACCTTTAGTTACCAGTATCCTTGTGCATGCATGCATGTGCACACACACACACACACACACACACACACACACACAATACAGCATGTGATAAAGACAGGGCAAGTCATGTTCATAAAGGGTCTCATCTCTGAAGCCTTTATCAACCAAATCATCCTCCTCTTTCTGGGAAAATGCAATTTGCTTAATTGTCCAACCAAAGCCACTGATAAATAAGACAAACAGCAGTCATGAGAAGAAATGAAAATCAGTCATGAGTTTAGAGGTATAGGTTCCCTAAAAACAAACATTTAATTTCAAATTACTCTAGCAAAACTGGAAATAACACTGAGTTCTCTTGAGCTTGGCACAGCCACCCACATCGGCATTTGGGGCCACGTTCCCGAGCAGCTTCAGTATCCGGGCTGGGTAATCAACTCCATCATTCATTTTAAATGAACAATGACATGTCATTAATTAGCATTAATCAGGAAATTACCACCTAAGCACAGAGAGAATGGTGGCCCACATATGGCTCATTAGACCGCTAGAGCTTTAGACAAGAACTGGAAATTTAGATTCACAATTCTGAGAATTTTAGAGAAATGCTCCCCATTTTAAAATCTTTTCAATACGATCTGACAAAAAACATTTAAAGTCTTGAAGCAGAAGCTCTCAAAATAAATGGAATATTAACTTTGCCTGTAATCTTGAATATTTTTCTAAAAGCCAGAATATTTTTCCAGCCAAAAGACAAGAAAGACTGTATCAGAGATAAGAAAAATTCTATCAGTAAATTAATATCTTGTGTGTTATTTTGTTGACTATATGAGTATGAAAATATATAATAATGCTAATTAAAAAGACAATTTACCCATTAATTTTCCCTTGTGTTTATTGTAAAAAAAAGATAATCTACAGAAATAAAAATAAGAGAAATACCGTCTTACATCATCAATTTTTTATAAATTAGCCTCTTGGCTGACATTTGCTTGAAAGTATCTTTATTGAAAAACAATTAGTTGATGATGTTCCCAAATATATATCTTCAGAAAAAATGTAAAATTTTGGAATATTTATTTCTTCCACCTCTGTGAACATGAATGACTGAAGGTCTGTTGTGTAAGCTAACTTCTAATGGAAGCCTTGGTAAAATAAACACATGTGATATATTTGTTCTGTGTGAGGAAATACTTAGATGTCTAGACTATTTACATCACTTAATGAACCAATATTTTATGATTGGCCAATTTATAGTGTTAGAAACTCAGGGAAAATGTCTATTCCAAGAACAAGAATATTTTAATTTCAGGTGTAAAATTATCCCTTCATATACTCATTTATCTGTATCTATTGTGGCCAAATATTGCTATTAACCTTTAAGAAATCATTAGACTGATGTGATCATTATAACATTAAGAAAAGATAATAAAAATAACTTTGTCATCTTCAAATATTCAATGTTTTATGTATGTCATCTAAAATAAGCCTTCAGGATAAGCTTATGTAAGGATAGGATAGCTCATATAAATCTCGAGTGTATTCTGTTTATTCAGCAATTAAGGAAATTTGCTAAACTATAAACTGATCACAATCTTTTTCGGTAGGTCAGTTCCTCACATGGGTCCTCAGAGAATCAGCAAGCATCGCTCTCTCTCCTTTCCTGAAGTGCAGGTCAGACCTACTCTGCCAGAATCATACTCTTCATTAGATTCCTTAATCAGACAAAGCTGGTGATAGTCACTCCTCTGGCCTGGGTACCTCAGGTCGTTCAGTCATGGCAATTTCAAGTGAACCTCTGTCAGCTGTAGAAGCAAGAATCTATGTTTGTTGTTGGAGGATGCTCGGATCATATGACTCAGTAACATAAACTACATAAAAGTGAAGATAACCTATGATGTTTGAAATTACATGGTCAGGAAATGGTGTCTATGGGGGCCACAGGAAAGTATCTGGAGAGTTTTATAGCCCATCTTTGGGTATTCATTATATAAACTTTTAAACTTATAAAACTTCAAGTATGCCCTCTGGTGTACACTTGTCTCATTTATTCATTTTTTTCAGGCTCCAAATGTTACATGACACCTTGTGTACTAGCTCTCCATTGCCAACCAAAAAAAAAAAGAAAAGAAAGAAAGAAAAGAAAAGGAAGGAAGGAAGGAAGGAAGGAAGGAAGGAAGGAAGGAAGGAAAGTGCTAGTGGTAACTTAAATGAACACACATCTTTCTTTTTTTAAGAACTGTACATTTTCTGTCATTTAAAAACAGAAAAAGAAAAGTCTTAGAATACTTGAATTTAACAACTTTGAATGAATTTAAATCCTTGAGAACGCTACACTATAATGTAAGTAGCATGACAGAATAACCAATTAACAAGGATGGAGTTATTGATTTGGTAGCACACATTTTATTTTCTGTGTCACAGTGGCAGTGGGTCATGAGTCTGAGCCCAGTTGAATGTCTGCTTGCTATATTACATGCTAGTCTGGAAGGTACTTGCTAGAATATATTCTTCTTTAAAGTTCAGACTTCTACATTCATGGAATTATTAGTATGACTTTTTTTTTATTCATGGCTGAGGACTGTGAAGGCTTTACCTTCTAAAACCACCCTCAATTCCCTGCACTCATTGTGGTGGTTTGAATAAGAATGGCCCCCATAGGCTTAGATGTCTGAATGCTTAGTCAGAAGGGAGTGGCTCTACTTAGAAGGATAAGGAGGCGTGGCCTTCTTGGGGTAGGTGTGGCCTTCCTGGAGGAAGCAGGTCACTGGGGGTTGGCTTTGAGGTTTCAGAAGCCCAAGCCAGGCCCACTGTCTTCTGCTGCTGCCTGTGAATACAATGTAGAACTCCCACCCACTTTCTCAGCACCATGTCTGCCTGCATGCCACCATGCTTCCCCGCCATGATGAAAACGGACTAAACCTCTGAAATTGTAAGCAAGCCCCAACTAAATGCTTTCTTTTATAAGACTGTCTGTGGCCATAGTGTTTTTTACACAGCTATAGAACACTGACTAAAACAAGGACCATTTTCCTCAGGTAGCTTTCGTCAAGAACATCAGCAGAGAATTCCTCTTTAGCCTTCTAAGGTCACATCTGACATAAAATACTAACACCACCAAATCAAAATACATGTCACATCAATGCACTACCACATGTCACAATGCAATGCAGTGAAATACACCACAGCAACACACGTGTCACAACACAACAAAGCACAAGGCAGCACAATCATCTCACCCCTTTGCCCAATCTGTGGATGAAAACCAAATCACAAATTTTGTCCATACTCAAGGAAAATTGACGGTGTCTGTCACACAAGGACTAGATGGCTGCTTACAAGGAAAGCAGAAAATAAAAACAAAGTCTGGTATTGTTTATGCTACTTCAGAGACTTTTACAGTCAGTTTCTGTCTTTATAAAGTTTCAGGAAGTCCCTTGGAAACTTTGCCGTCACTTAGGAGGACTCACACAATGTCTAGCTTTTGCAATAATAAATAGTAAAATCAGCAAGCCCCCCGCTGAGGTAATCAGCGTCTTCTGGATTGTTAAATTAGCATACATTGTAAGAGTAAGGACACTCTCCACTCGTTCTGATTCTCCACCTCAGGGATCCCATGAGTCATTCTGTAGCAAGCTTTTACTGTATAACACAGAGTATGGCTGGTAGCTTTATAGCAAAGAAAAAGATAACTGAACTGAAACCAAAGCTTTTCCCCATAGCATCAACTGTTAGGAAGTAATCTAACAGTAAATACCTTTCAGTGTAGGATCAGTTAATTGGATGATGATATCAGTCTGATTTCAAATGTTAGCTATATTTAAGTGAATCACATTTGGATATAAATTAATATCAAAGCCATGTTCACCTTTTTGGCTCAACTTCTGAAATGTAAGACAGGCTTTCTGATCAGATGCGCTCACCTGAAGCATCTGAACACTGACAATGAGAGAGAAAAAGGACCACCTGCTTTGCTTTTACTAGCTAGCATTTAAGCTGCTCTTTGCCTTCCCACTGAAATTGCCCCAAGACTGGGACAGAAGTTCCGGTTCAGCCAGTTCCTCAAAGGTCAAGTCCCAAGCATGTACCTGATAGGTGATGATTTAAAAGACTGTTCACCATGGATGATAGCTTAGCCTAAAACATGGGCTTTCTTTCAAGATTTGATGATGAATTCTAACAATGAAACGTAAGGCTTCAGCCAGCTGCCAAATGGTGCTATTTTGTGATTACTAGAAGATCTCAGTTGATCTTTAGAGAAGATACAATTGCTTTAGTGTTAATCAAATTTTTTTCATTTTATTTTGAATATGTGATTGAGTGATAGCTATGAGGGTTAATAAATTTGTTTTACAGAATGTTTAACTTTTATTAGCATTTTATATTGCAACTATTTTCTGGAATTAGTTCTTTTATCCAAATATCTAATGGATATGAAGGTAAGTTCAGGTGGATTTTATAAAGGAAAATATCCTCTTTTGATTGACTTTCAAAATATACTGGTTTAAACTAGAATGTAAGAAAGACAAAATATCTCAGTGAGTGAAGGAACTTGCCACACACGCCTGATGATTGGAGTTTGAACTCCTGGAACCCATGTAAAGGTAGAGGAGAGAATCACCACACAAAGCTGTCCTCTGGTCTTCAACAATGTGACGAGACATACGCAGGCTCACTTTTCATCTTCATAATCATCATCACAATAATATCAGTAGCAATGGTTCTTATTTGGAATGAGAATCAATAGTAAAGAAACAAGATGAAATGTTAATGATGGAATTTTTTAAAAAAAAACATCATTAGTGTTACAGCTTTTACAATTTTGAGGACAACAAGGCCAGAATAAAGTTGTTCATGATCCCTGGCAGACAGAGACAGCTAAGTCTGCCTAGTGAGTACTGTCTGCCACTACAGTTGTCCTGAGATGAACAAGATAAACCTCCAGACTCCGGAAGTGCAAGTAAAACTTAGAAATAGACTTTTTTTATTGACGTTTGGTTCCATTCAAATAACAGGGTTTTTGTTAGATCATGAACGTTCATTGAAGTTATGTTTGTTGAGCCCTCAGTGGGACTAAGAGAAACTTGAATTAATGGCCCCTGAAATTTCCCAGCAGTTGGAAATAATAATAAAAAAAAAACAGGGATAGAAGCAAAACCACATGGAATGTTAAAAATCATACAAAATTACAAATTTAAATAAAAACATCAAAGGGAAAAGGAAACAGTTTCTTAGTGTGAGGTGTCATTAGGACAAATAGAGGAAGCATGTGGATAGGAAAACACGAAGAACTCAAGTTCTCAATGCCCTGAAGGACTGAAAGTACAGAGCCCTGTTTAGGCATATGTACCACAACACTATTCCCAAAGCCAGGCAGTGGAATTAGCCTAAAAACCCATCATCAGCTGATGGGCTAAGGACAATGTGATGGGCACACACAACGGAACATCATGCACTAAGAAAGAGAACACGTTTGCATAACATTTTCAAGAAGGACATAAAACTGGAAATCATCATTCTAAGTGATATAACTTAGAAAATGTTATTACAATTTTTGTCTCTTATATGGGATCTAGGAGGGAGAAAGTAAAAAAGGAGGTTTAGCAAAGAGGGCAGGAGAACCGGAGGCTTATGAGGGATTGAATATGGCCCCAGCACACTATAGGCCTATAGTGAAAATTCAGGAATGCTCATATGCACATTAAAATCTCACAGCGAAACTCATATATTGTATAATTTATATAGAGTAATACAAAGTTCCATTAAGAAAGAGCTCAAGCTTTGTAAAAGGAGGACATATAAGGAGGAATATATACAGGCTCTGAACACATAGCATTTTATTAAAGAGTATAGTAGTAGACAGGAAATTCTAATCTATCACAAGATGAATCGTGAATAACATTTGTTGAATTTTATTTTTCTGGATTGGAAATGTTTGCATTTGGACAAGACTTAGGAACAGAGCATTCTCATCGTGGGTTCAAGCTACGATCACAGAATTGAGCTCCAGGGGCTGGGAACACTGGCTCTGTGGTCATTTGGAAACAGTGGGCATGATTACTCCTTTCCCCTCCAAGTTGCTTTTCTGTTAACTGAAATTCATTCCAGCAAGGCAACCCAGTTTCTATATATGCGCAGAAGAAAGGCAAAATCTGTGGAAGAGGGCTGGTGGGGGTGAGAAAGCTGTCCTGGATTAGATTAAAGGCATCTTATATCTTAACTATTTGGTGACTCTCTGAAACATTGACTTGAACTTCCTTAGAACTAGCCTCCTCCATAGTTTAAAATCATAAACAGCTTTGAATTTGTGTTCATTTTCTTTAACGTGGGCTACTTCATTCCTAGCTGGAGGATTTTATAACACACTGTGCTTGGGTGTTTTCTCCTTCACGTTATGATATTGTAATGGCTCATTTCATCCATCCACAAGCAATACACCCTGGGAGTATTGTTACCACTGCTACTTTGGCCAGTTATATTTTAGATTAATCAAAAGCAAGACAAATCATGTTATCTGAATTTGGCTTCCTTTCTTCTTTCTCAGACATTTGTCCTTCCATCACGCAGATTAAATATAGAATTATGTGATGGTCTCCCTCTCTGAAAACTCTTTTAAAATTTCTTACAAGGCAGGCATGCTGCTGACTAATCCACAATACTTTATTATTTGGGGGAATTTAATATAGTAAATATATATCTTTCATTTTTTGAAAGACAGCTGCTGATTGCATAACCCTAAGTGGGTGGGATATTTTCCGTATTTAAGTCACGGTACCTTACTACTTTCAGGATATCTTCAACGGCTTCTATTCTAATTACTTTCCTTTTTCTTCTGGAGATTGGATGACTCTGCACTCCAATAGCTGTAATCAAGAGTTTTCTGCTCATCTTTCATTTCCTGAGTATCAAATAAGATATATTCAAACTGTCTCTTACCATACCTTTAGTTCTCTGGTCTTCCATGGATCTGAGGTTTACCGTCTATCCCCAGCCTTAGAAAGCCCTTAGCCATTTCAACTTTAAATATTTCTCCTGTCGCGCACTTTCTTTTCCTTCCAAAAGTCTGATTATGAATGTTATACTTTTGCAAATGTCCTAGAGTTCCTAGCTGTCCTGCTCTCCAGCGTCTTTTGAAGTATCACCAATTATTTTTCCTTGTACTTCACTGAAGAACTGTCTGTGTGACTTATCTTCAAGTTACCGGCTCTTTATTTCAGCATATCCTATAGATGAGTTCATTGAAGGCGTTCCACATTCCTCTAACAGATTTTTTTCATTTGTTTGCTTTGCTTTGTTTTCTTTTGTTTCAACCATTTACTTTTAAATCTTTCTCTTTCTTTTACATTATTTAATTCATGGGACAGGAGATTTTATTAACTCTTCTTTCTCATCTGTTCTGGGAACTGAACATTGAAATATCTTTATGGCCTCTGATTCTTTTTTGGTTTCCATCTTTTTTAACATTTCAAACCTAAGAACGTTGCAGCAAAGAACCACTGGACAATTAAATCCCAAATATTAACTACAAAACTAATCATGTTCTCCTGCGTCCCTTGGCTATGACCTTCATAAGGATCACTTCTCTCTCATTTTAGGCAAGCCCAGTGGGAGCTAGGACTCAGAAAATACTCCATCCCTCAGGAAAACAAGATTCTGGGAAAGGAATTTCTCCTGGGTCATAAACCTTTATTATTGTTCAGAGTGAACTCTGTCAGACAACGAGAAATACTTCTTGTCAAATATTCTGCCTTATTTTGGTAAGCCTGGCCAACTACACATTCATTTATTCCAATATCACTTTTTGATATTAGCTCTAAAATCGCACACTGTACATCACATAGTTAGTGTGTCTATATTTATTTATCTGTGTGTGTGAGAGTGTGTGTGTGTGTGTCGCAGAAGAAGTCGAAGAAGTAAAGTGGTTCGGGAGCTGTAAAGAAACCTGAACCGGAAGCTGAGGACACTGTATTGGTAAGATAATGATCAACAAGGCGAAGAAGAAGAGGCTGTGGTGATGCTAACTGCAGGCCTAAGTTAAAGTCAAACGACAGCCTTAGAGTTGAGCTATAGGATTAAGGTGAAGAAGCACGGAAACAGGTCCAAATGAATGGAAGAAAAGTGAAAAAGGAAGAGGGCAGGAACAGACAGGTAAACAGGATGATGGGCCACTACTAATTTGAGTAGATGGCTTCAACCAAGCCTAGTTGAAACCCCTGAGACAGTCGGGAATTTTGTGTTTATTGGTCCTTGATCATTCACCATTCAATAGGATGATGGGTTAGTGAGAGCCATTATCACCACAATGTCAGGTGTCCATCTGTGGGGCAGAGGCGAGCAAGGGAGGGAGCTGTGTACTGTCCTCGACTGGTGTGTCTGATAAATTACTGGGTTTACTTTTTATGATATTATTTTAATATTCTCATGTCCTCACAATCTCCATTTACCCTGATAGACTTAGGATGGGATCCTTTTAGCTCCAAGGAATAGTGGCTTACCAGTGGTGTGTACTGAACAGGTGGTTCTCTCTCTTCCACTCAGAGGCACAGCCATCCTCTGCCTTCAAAATGCGATTAAAATGGAGTCTCTCAGGGCAAGGAACATCCTTTAAACTTAATCACAGTTTTATACAGTATGGCATAACACCACTTGGTTTTAATAGTTAAAGAGAATTCTCAGCTTCAGCTGCTTCCTCCTCCTATACCCCATGAGAGTGGCAAGAACAATCACTTACCATTTTACCGTGATAAACTGGCAGGTGTTTGGGGGGATAACCTGCACACTGTGGCATACCCTTTTAGCATTTTCAATCAAATGCACACTACTCCCTGGTTATTCTCACCCTCCATGTAAGCTGTGCAAAACCTGAAGAAATGTCTTTTTTTACCAGTATTTATTTTACTGGCTCCTGATGTTGGCTCTGGCCATCTGAATTTCCCTCCAGACTCCTGGGTTTCTGGTGACATCAGTGCTTTGACATGTTCAAGAAATGCAGTTTTCAGTATGTTCATCTTTTCTGTATGGTTAGGATGGGAATGATGATGTCACCAAAGTCCTTCTAAAATAGAGCTAATTCTGGATGAACTTAAGTTTAGGGAATAAAAAACCTTGAATATTAAAAATTAATAAGAAACTGTTAAAAATAATAAAGAATACATAAAATTAAATTATATTTCTGCCTTAATGAGGTCAGAAAGTTTCTGAATATTTAAAACATAATAATATCCTATTTCCACATATCTGTAAGGTTCCATCTGCTTTAGTAAGCCAAAAATTCAGAGCAAATTCATTGTGATGTAGATAACACTGGCTCCTTTCTTAAGGCTCCTTACTTACAGAAAACTGAAGCTAATTAACCCCTAACAGTATCATGTGTAGTTTGTTTCCACGAATCCATAAAATACCTGGGGAAATGATATTTTGTCGTCTAGAGTCTGTTGACTTGGTCTAACATCTTTACTCCTTTCTCCTTCAATTAAGTTACACAATAATCCCTTAGACCCTATTCTTGCAGTTGTAATTCTTCATGTGTTATTGTCTAGAATCACCAACAATTAGGTCAATATGCAACACCTGGACACATTGAACCTAAATATTTTAGAGTGATGCTAGGTGTTTTAAGTCTCATTTTGGGATCCTGAGCACTACAGTTGCTCCACAGCTATAATTTTTATTGCAGGCCAACTTGTTTAATAAATTCCCCATGGGTTAACATTCACACTGAAAACTGAATCCCTGCACCATGGCTGTCTACAGATGTGACCCTTGTTTCCTTGCAAATCTTGAAGAGTAGAAGTGGATTGTTAAGATAGGAATGTGAAATGTTCCTCACAGACTCCTGTGAATGCACACTTTTTGGAAAGTTGTGTCCTATTAGGAGGTGGAGCCTTAAAGAGGGAGTAGGCTAGGTCACTAGGAACAAAGCTTGAGGTTTTATAGCCTGCCCATACTTCCTGTCTGCTTCCAAGTCATCGGGAGGTGAGGGGTAACAACTGCACACTCCTACACTCCTGCTACTGTGGGATAGTCTTCCTCACCATAGAGGACTGTATCTTCTAAAACTATAAACCAAAGCATTCCTTACTCTCCTAAATTTCTTTATGTTCAGTATTTCCGTGTTTATCTATAAAAAAATAATGCATGGACTATGTTCATTGTTTTCTTCTTCCCTTCCTCCCATTTTTCCTTCCATCCTTCCTTTCATCCTTCCTTCCTAATTTTGGGTGTATGTGTACACACACTTGAGTGCAATGTTTAAAGGGGCCAGAAGAGGGCATTAGATCCTCCATAGCTCGAGTCACAGGCAGTAGTTTTGCCCTTTGATGTGGGTTCTAGGAAGGGCACTCAGTTTCTCTGCAAAAGCAGCAAATTGCTGAGGCAACTTTGTAGTCTTAATCATCTTTATATTCAATAAGCCATTTTGAATAATCAATGTATTCAATACATTTGAAATCATGTGACTCAACATGTGACTGAATTATATTTTTCCACTGTCCTGAAAATGACTGTTTCTGTCCAGTGATAAATCTCTGCATTTACAGACTATAATTTCACTGTGGTTATCTCCAACTTACAGAATGTTGGTTACTGAACAATATACAGAAACGAGTTCTTCCCAAACACAACCTGTGCAAGTTATCTTTGCCAGAGAAAATTCAAGATTGAAGTCAAGTACTGAACATTTCTTTAGTGTTCTACTGATACTAATATGTATATTTCAAATTTTTCCCATTTTCAAGTCTTCAGAAAAATAACAGATTGAGAACATGTGTTCTCCTAAAACTTATCTTGTAGTTTTTCAACATACAATAATGTTTTTAAAGTTTTGAAAGGCAAAATACATCTTTACTTATAATAAAATAGTCATGTTCTTCAAAAAGAAGAAATCTAACTAAAAATAAAGCACTTAAAGATATATATATACACTAATAGATGTGTTCCAATTTGATTGATTTAATAGTTTATAATAATTTTACTTAATCCTAACTTCAGATTGTCCATTAATGAGTGAGAATTACTCAATTGTATTACATTAATACTCCAACAAACCCAGAAAATCAGACATGATGGGCATGGGTCTGAAGTAAGACTCCAGAGAGCAGGTGATGGAGTATGGAATGCTCCTCCTGGTCTAACTTTGACAGGGACACGCCCCATAAAACCTCAGCATCACATTTACCTCCTCTGAGAGACAAAGCTCGGCCCTTATTATCTTCTGAAATGATGCACGTTTTCAAAGACATTCAATTGTGGGCTTGTCCTTAAGTCATCCTCCTAGGGGACTTTGTTTACAAAGCATGCCCCAAACAATCTCAAAACTATGAAATCATCCGTCATAGTTCCACAAGAAGGAAAAATTTACTTTTCATTTTCAATATAGACTTACAGAATTCAAGTCCACAGTTGTATGTATAATCTGTGAAGTACGAGTTATCTATGAAGTATTTTAATTTTTAAATACCAATAGCAAAAAACCCAAGGAAGAGTTAAGGTCTTAAATGGGATTTTTAAAATAGCAATTTTTGTATAAGTTTGGAATGTGTTGGCATTACAAGGGAGATATTTTTGTATAAAATAAAGACAACAAGTGTCATCCTTATGTGAGTTTCCTAGATTGTTCATATTTTTCCATGCTTATTCTTTAATGTTACTACCAAATATTTTTGAATGAGTTCTTTATTTTAAGTCAAAACTTAAGTATTTAATATGTCTGTGCTGGTTGATGGTTTTATTCCCTTGTGATATTTATCTTTATATTTCATTGAATTTAGAAAGGGAGATTTGCATTATTTTTTTCACTGTGGAAATGACTAAACTTTGTCCTTCTTTATATATAATTAGTTACATAGTTCTCTTAGTTTTTCTTTATTCCATTCTCCTTCTCTCTTACCTTTCCTTTGCTGGGCTTTACATGTGTTGTATAGGCTCACGTGTTTGAATTCTTAGCCACCAGCTAGTGCTTCTTTCTTTAAGAGTTGTGGAGCCTTTGGGAGACAGAGCCTTGTGTGAGGGGGAAAGTCACCGGGGTGAGAATTTGTGGTGCGGCTTCTCTCTGTTTCTTAGTAGATATAATACACATATAATGTAGCCAGATGTCTCATACTCTTTCTGTTGTTATTTTCTTGGACTCTATACCTCTCAAATTTTAAAAGTGTATCTTCCCTTAATTCGTTTCTTGTCAGATATTTGATTACAACAACAAGAAAAATAACTAGTATAGAAAATTGCTACCAAGATTAGTAGCCACTGCTGTAAAAACCAGAGCGTGTTTATCTTAGGCCTTTGGATTGTCCTTGTAGAGGATGTGGAAGAGTTATGTTCTGCGGGCTATGGAAACTTGAAAATGCTGTAAGCAGATCCCAAGGGAATTTTCTAAAAAGATTCAAACAGCCAAAAGGAATGTGGACAATGAAGTTTCAGAGGAGAAAGAACTCCAGCAGGAACTGAACTCCTGTCATTTTCTGGCAAAGAATCTCTCTGCCCTCTGCATGTGTTTTGAGAATTGAGGCAAGCCAAATTCAAACGTAATGAACTGATTCATTTGGTAAAGAAATCAAGAACTTTCGGAGGTAGAATAAGTTCGTTTTTGTGCTATCAGACGACAATACATTTATAAAGGTCAGGTGTGGAGTACTGAGGTTTGAATTTGAAATAGCCCACTTAGCTCATGAGTTTGTATGTTTGTTCCCCAGAAATCAAGGGGCCAATCATGGCTGACTGTAGAACCTTCAGGAAGTGAAGGCTAATTGAAGGGAGTGTGCCATGTGGTGGCATTGAGGTTTTGTAACTCCATTCTTCTTCCGGTCTCTGCTCCCGCACTACAGATGCAAGGTAACCATGCATCAAAGTTGCTGCTGTCAACCCGTTCTGTCCTTGCTGGACTGAAGTTCCTCAAACTTTAAGCCAAAAGTTCCCAACCTTTCTTCATTAAGTTGATGTTGGCCAGGCATTTCTTCAAAGCAGAAAAAAAAAAAAACCAACAACAAAAAAAACTCAGCTAATTAAATCTTCAATTATAAAATTTACGATACATGATGTATTATTTAAAACCAATCACTTGATAAACTTTCTTTTTGTATGTGTATTTTATTATTTTGAGTCTTTGATAGAACAAAAACGAATTGACGTTTTCTACTAGGATTATCTTTTTCATATTAGTCATGGCTTTTTTTGTAAATAAAACATCAAATCATCCTTTTTATGAATAAAGGGTCTTAGATTTTCATTTTTTTCAACTTTTACTGCAAACATCTCTTTTACATAATGTCATAAATGGATGCCACTGTTATTATTCTATTGTGGTGTTGTTTTACTGATGTGACAGATGAGTTTAACCTCTGTCCTACTGTGCTTTGTTACACTTCGCTTAAACGCTTAGGGTCAATCCAGTCATCAGTCTATCATCTGATATTTCTATATTTTCAAGATGTGTGACATTTAATTGTCTGTTGTGTCAATGGGTCCCTTTGTTAGACGTTCAGATCATTTACAGTCTTGTAAATACAGTTATTTTTCCTCACTGTTTTCCACCCATTTTCTGGTAGTTTAGTTTTCTTTGGTTCTTTTTGTTATGTTAGTAGAAATCTATGTTCAGATAGCTTGTGCATTCTTATATATTTTAGGTTGTATGCTTCCTCTTCCAGCTGTGAACAAAATTTTGGTTGGCTAAAAATTGCTTACAGCATGGCTTCTTTCACTAATTTTCAATTCTAGATAGTATTCTTTAATACTCTGTGATGAGGTTGGGTACATTATACATATGTGTATATTATATATATATATTAGAAGCAAGGATAATTTGGTTTACCAAACAAGGCTGAGATATGACCTTCCCCAAATGCTGGATATTTTTCTCCTATTTTTACCAAGATATGGCTCACTATAGATATTTTTAATTGGATGATACAATTCCATATACAGTGTTATCTTAAGATAATGGAATATCATAATTTACTAAAATTAGAAAGCTTAAGTTTTTAGTAAATATCTATCTTTATGAAAATGAATATGAATTGGGAAAATGGTATATTGTGTTTCTCATCTAAAAATTCCACAGTGTTCTCTCACAATAGATAGGTAACATATCATTCATATCAATAGCATATATAATTAATCACAGATGATTATTGTTAGGCATGGAGACTCACGACTACAGACCCAGCACTCGAATCTGAGGCAGAGGGATTATTAAGTTTTTTGAGACTGCCTTGGTTCATATAGACAATTCTAGGCCATGCAAGGATATAGATGAGGCCCTATCTCTAAAGGCATGAAACAAAAATATAGTTACTATTTATTATTAATAGTTGCACATATTAATGGGGTTCAGTATGCACCACATATTTCTCTGCATGGACAGTGTGAGCATCTACAGCCCCCATTTTCTCCATTTTTTCCTCTACAACATCACTTCTGACCTATGGTAATCATTACCCTACTTACAGTCTGACTTTGTTGAGGTCCCACATATAACGGAAAATGTGGAATTTATCTTTCTGTGTGTCCGCCTTCTTTTACTTTATCCAGTTTCTTCCATTTCAGGTACCTGACCTCATACCTCATTGATGTGTGATTCCCTCTGTATGCTGTGTGTTTTATTACCATTGGTTATTGAAGAAGCGGCTTTGGGCCTATGGCAGCACAGAATAGGGCAAGGTGGGAATTCCAAGCAAAGACAGAAGAGAAAAGAAGACTGGGGCAGAGAGGTGCCATGTAGCTGCTGAAGGAGACAGATGCTGGAACCTTGCTGGTAAACCACGAGCCTTGTGATAAAATATAAAATAATAGAAAAGGGTTAGTTTAAGATGTAAGAGTTACCGATAGAACATCCCCATTGTCTCAGTGTGTGGGTGCACCCCTCGCGGTCCTGAGTTCCTTGCTCGTGTTCCCTCTCCTTCTGCTCCTGATTTGGACCTTGAGATTTCTGTCTGGTGCTCCAATGTGGGTCTCTGTCTTTGTCTCCTTTCATCGCCTGATGAAGGTTAATATTCAGGAGGATGCCTATGTGTTTGTCTTTGAATTCACCTTCTTATTTAGCTTCTCTAGGAACATGAATTATAAGCTCAATGTCCTTTATTTATGGCTCACCAAGGCCAGCTGGCCTGGGTCTGAAAAAGCATGGGATAAATCCAGACTAGCTGAACATAGTGGACAATGAGGAATACGGAGAACTCAAGAACAATCGCAGTGGGTTTTTGATCCTACTGCACGTACTGGCTTTGGAGGAGCCTAGGCAGTTTGGATGCTCACCTTACTAGATCTGGATAGAGGTGGGCGGTCCTTGGGCTTCCCACAGGTCAGGGAACCCTGATTGCTCTTGGAGCAGATGAGGGAGGAGGACTTGATCGGGGGAGGGGGAGGGAAATGGGAGGTGGTGGCAGGGAGGAGGCAGAAATCCTTAATAAATAAATAAATTAAAAAAAAAGATGTAAGAGTTAGTTAAGAATATGCAAGAGCTAATTGCCCAAGCAGTGTTGTAATTAATATAGTTTCTGTGTGTTTACTTGGGTCTGAGCAGTCAGGAAATAGAGCAGTCCCTGTTTACGCCTACTTTTGATGATTCCTCTTATTGTATGCACTTGCTATCCACCATCTGCTATCATTCCCAAGAAGTTTCATGTTCTTCATTCATACTGATCACATCAGCCAAGAGCTAAGTGAAATACCTCAAACAAACGGCCAGTTTTAACTATATTGGACTTTTACTTTTAAAAAGTCTAAAATTACAAATTAATGCTACCATATTTCATGAGACTTGAACTTTAAGATTGTTCTTCAAGCTACTTGTTGAAGTATCCCAGGATGCTGTGAGGATGAGAAGATGCTTGCCATGTTCTTTATTCTCTTTCTGTGTGAGGTCACATGTACTCTACAGTGCTGTATTAGAGACTGGCACAGGGAACAGGGTGCAGTAAGTTCATGCGAATAGAGCAGGAGAAGAAACCTCTTACAAGTCTCCACCAAGTTTTGTGTCTCAGTGAATCCCACCTGCCACACTTTCCTACAAAGTCATGACAGAGTCCATATTCATTTTAGGACCGGGGCTTAGTGTTTCTTAATAGCGAAAGTACATATAGAATGTAAGTGAAGGCGTATTCGATAGGTACGCTAAAATAACGAGACCAGCTCAAAACAACAGACATAATTTAATAATTGAAAACGGGGAACTCACGCTACCGGAGAAAGTCCAAAGTCCAAAGGGGCCAGGCGATCAGAGAGTAGGTGCACCTCTCTACCCCCGTTTATCTATCTACCTGGCTCCAGGTGGCCACACCCAAGCCAGATGCGATTGGCTGAGCTTCCCCATCAATAGAAAAAAAAATGTTAAAAAATGCAAAGAAAAAAATGGAAAACAAAACACAAACATCTGTTTTAGTCTCAGTCAGAAAAGGAAGAATAGCTTCTGCTATATACTCTCAACAGTTAGAGGACACAGCCCATCCTCCCCCATACACAAAGTTTTTCAAGGGCCGTTTTACAATGTTAGCTTCCAAATGAGACAAGGAGCCTTCCGCAAAGGTGTAAACGTTGAAGCTGCTCTCCGAAGCAGCTATTTTTCCGTGGATAAAATTGTTAACGTTCCAGTCTTGTTAAGTGTGAAGTGTCTATCGACGCTTTAGAATGAGTCTTTAGCCAGCACAAAGCTTTTAGCAAGTACAATTTGAAGAAGTGGATTTAAAAAAAAAAAAGGAACTGCACAGGGTTTCTATTAAAACCCTGGGTAGCGGAAAGGCACAGAGAACACTGAATAAAAAGGGAAACAGTTGGGGGGAAATGTGAATGGCAACAAATAGTTTTGGAGTATTAAAAAAAAAAGAGTTTCTCTCTTCTACCATTGACACTAAGTTACAAAACATTGCCTGTTTTTTTTTTCAGGAAAGCTCTCTGAGGGCTTCTCCAAGTCCCTGGACTGAGCAGGAAAGGTCTTTGGGCTTTCGCGGAAGCTTGTTTGAAAAAGCAGCCTCATGCAATATGGGTTTTCACTTCCCGTACTAAAATATCTTCAGAAACAAAAACGTTCACATCCTTTCATGCTGTAAGACAGCGTCTACTCCCTGGGCTTTCTGCAGTGGTCAGCTAGAAGTAAACAAGGCAACCCTATTGTGTTAGATAAAAAACATTTGTGTGAAGAGGGTGTGGTGTGCACACAATTAACCCCAGAACTCAGGAGGGAAAGCAAGTGGATTGCTGAGTTCGAGGCCAGCCTGGTCTACAGAGCAGTTCCAGGACAGCCAAGGCTACGCAGAGAAACCCTGCTTCAAAAACATAACGTTTCTCTTGATCTAAAGAGAGGAAAACTGAAGTTACTCAGCTGTAAAATGCAGGTAAGTAAACATCAGCCACAAGTTTGCAGAACAACTTACCCTGTTAAAAGTAATATCATTCCAAAGAACAGCTAGCACATTCTTAATTAGTATTCAGGAAGTTCCTGATCCAAAGACCAGCCAGGGAAATTGTGTCCCCTAGAACACAGCAACCACACATTTGTTACACGCAATCGCCTCTTTGTTATAACTGACTCTTCTTGAACAATTTCCTGAAAGTTTTCTCTAGCTTCCCACCCAACACACAGCCCTCCATTTTTTTTGTAACATTAAGGCAGATATTTTTTCTATGCAGTTTTATCATGGTGTACCAGACAGGCTTCCTGCACAATTCAGGTTTTGCTTTTAATTAATAGAAGTTGAAATATGAAATCGCCAAACTATCTGTGAGTTGTACAGATCGAATAGTAATTAAGAAAAAAATAGACGAAAATGAGAATAAAAATCCACAAATATATATATTCGAATTAGGCGTTCTGTTTTTTCATATATTTCTGCTATAATCTATCAGTACTTATTTGGTTCTGCCAAGTGTTCTTGTCTGAAATGAAAGTTAGTCCTCTTTGGAAGTCGGGCTCAAACATATCGGAGCTGTATTATTTCAGTGACACTCATTCACCTCTAAGTGGCTAAGTGGACATCGGACATTTCCACTAGATCACGTTCTCATTATTTTTTTTTCTCTCTAAATATTTTATGGAAGGGTGCATATGTGCCATTAACCCTTTATCCCCGCCCTTCAAGGTACCATTTAGTTATATATCCTTCAGGTTCTTTTATCCTTTTAATAGGAGTAGATGCTCTCCCTTTTACTTGTTTCTACCCTGAGGCAGAAGGGCGGAGTCACAGATCCTCAGTGGGTAGGGGATGTTTGCTTCCTTAGCCACCTTCTCATCATCCACATCGTCCTCATTTGAGGCTCATTCATTGCTCATGGCTTTCACCAACTGCGTTGTACAAACTACTAAGGATAATACCTCAATGAACCCAACAATTCTTCTTTGCTTGACAGGGTGTAGCCCTTACCTTTCAACTGTTGGAGCAAAATCATTTGACAGAACTTAGATCAATCTGCAAAGAATGGTAGCCTGCCCAATTTGCCAATGTAAAATATCTTCTTAGGAAACTTTAAAGAGATTAATACTCTGTCACCTTTCCACAATTGTTTATAGTCTTTAAAAGTAAGTAACACATTTTCCTTGCAATTCCTTCTCCGAGGGTGCTCTAGCTCCTCAAATGGGATTAATCCTTGCTCATGTAGCCAACAAGTCTCGGAGTAGAAAATTCTCATTCTGCTCAAACAGATGATCAGGCTCAAGCTAGTTGGATAGGCAAATGATGCGCAGAATTACAAACGAAGGGTCAAGTCAAAGACAATTTGTGCTTCCTCCTTTGTCCCAATAAATTGTGCAGAATTCTGGTAATTCTACCATTCAAAAATTTCCAAGAGATGGAGACGACATTTTCTATTGTTCACCAAAAACTCTGCAGAGCGGATCATGCATCTATATATAAATCTATGCTCTGTCTGAAGCAGTTTCTAAGAATAGTAGGGCTCATGCTTTCCTAAAGGCCTGCTCATCTTACAGCATAACGAAAAATATCTTGTCGTGAAACAATGTCTCATGTATTACAAACCCTATAATATCCTTTTAAGAAACCCCTCCTAGGTTTTGATTCAAGTAGGTTGTTTTCACTGTATATCCCCTTGTCATGAATTATCTGTAGGAAATAACAAATATTTGCATATTAATAAATATAGCAATTGAAGAACCACAAAATTTTTAATATTCAGAGGTAAAAATAATGTATCTCCTTTGGTTCAATAATTAGTTTTAACTAATATAGAAAAACTGTAAATAGTAAGTTAAAATTTTATTTAAATTAAAAAGCATAAAAGCTTACTATTATATTTATTGAAACCCTTTGTAAACTGCTTGCTATTTTTGAAGCAAAAAGTCCAGACATAGGATACCAGTGGTATATAGAGAAAACTAAGTTGTATACTGTAGTGTCATTAGCTTGTTTGTACTGGTTGTCCTTGAGAAATACACATACACATTTGAATGTGTAAACGCACGCACAAACACACACATGCACACACACATACACAGGCACGCACACAGTATAGGATCCATCGATCACAATTTCCAGGAAGGTTGCTATAAACACAAGATGCAGCCAGAATTAAAGGTTCTTTGGCTGCCTTTTCATGAAGAAGAATCATGTTTTCAAATTCTCTTAATGAAGTTACGTTGATCATTTTCCTGTTCCCTTTTCTTCCTGTTCTCGGAGCACTGCTGTCATCTTTGGAGTTGATGTCATTGAGCTTGGTTTTTTTTTTTTTTTTAGTTTTTTTTTTTTTGAGTCAGACTCCCAACTAAGTGAGATGAATGAAATCAATAGTCTTCCCTTCACAGGTGAAATGAGTCTCATAACATGTGCAGTGTTAGACCTTCTTCTTCCTTCCTCCTTCGCACCGCCATCCATCAAGGCGTTGTCCTTGGCACCTCAATGAACATCTTAATATGAGATTCCAAGCGACAGTTCCTCCCCAGTGTAATGAAATGATTCAGTCTCTGTTCTTAAAAGCCCACATCTATATCTAGGCGCTCTGCTCCTTCCTGGGAATTCATTGCTATTATTTTTTGCAGAGTTCTTAGCTTTCACAAGAGATTAGTCGGGTCCCTGAGTTCATGAAATAATCTAATCTCTCCATATAAAAACCTTATTGCTATTCAGTTCTGAGAAACTCCTCTGAATAAAATGTTCAGATAGAGAATTTGATATTCAAGGCCGCTGGGGTGCACAGTTTTGCTCTGTGTCAAAAAGCATTCACGAGTGGTTATTCACAAGGCTTCCGCTTTTAATTCAAACATTCCTTGTGCAGGCATCATTTTCAGAGGCGAAGGTGACACAATCAGACTTGTGATAATTAACTTGGGCATTTAAATTTTGTGTGTTTTTAATCATATAAATTATTATTAAGCTGTTCTCTCTACTTTGCAATTATAAGTTTTCATATGCTAAAATACGTAAGAAGTTAAACAGATAATAAGATATAGAATTCCATAAAGGGAATATAATTTAGGCTGGTTAAGATACCATTTAATTTTATTTTCTCATATATGTTTCATCATTTTATATACTGGCAAAATGAGTTGCATTTAGTGTTTATCAGAAGATATTAGAGGAGTGTATTACGGACAGTCATACCCAGACTAATACACACATATTTCAGGGTTGAGGATCAACCCAAGAATTTTAATCATCATGGATGGGAAGCACTCTATCCCAGAGCTACAGTCACATCCTCAGTACAAGCATTTGGACTCAAACATTGGGGGCATTGTGCGTTAAATTAATAAATTCGATCAATATAAAACATCAAATTACAGACTAGTTAAGTCCCCTTTACAACATGAATAGGATAAAAAATAACACAGGCAGGTTTATCCAGATATAGAGAATGCCCCCAGTAAAGACAGAATGAACAGGTGCTGTCAGTTATAATCCGGGTTCTTCCAAGCAAATATTGCCTTTAACCTTGATGTATATTTCTTGGAGAGAGCAAAGAGGTATTGAAAGAAAGAGAAAATTATCAAGTAGTTAGTGAAATCCATGGTCAGTCTGCCTTGGGTAGAGATCTGGACAATTTGGGAAGCGTTTGTAGAATGAACATAGGGGGACAGCCGTGGAATACAGTGGATTTTGCCGTACTTTCTGGTATGGAGCCTGCCTGGGTGCCTCAGACTGCAGTATCTCTTGGTGAGGTCAGTGTGCGTCTATTCTGCCTCACCTGTCACCCATTGCTGACTTGTGGAGAAAGGGAGTGTGAGATACCAGAGCCCATTCTCAAGATACAGTGTGGATCATCCAGCTTGCTGACAACTCAACAGAGTGCTTAGAAACTGTAACTCAAAGGACAAATTATGTAATTTTGGATCACGGTTTGGCAGGTTTGGGCCCATGATCAGCTATGGTGGTATTATTTGTGGTTAAACCTATACCACAAAGGGCAGCAGGAAAGCTGTTCACTTCATAAGAGTCAGGAAGTAGAGAGTGGAAGAAAAAGCGGAGAGGCATGATGCAAACAGAATACAGCTTCCAAGAATACATCCTCCAAGGACCACTCCCTTCAATTAGTCTTAAAGTCTTGAAGTTTCTACCACTTCCCAATAAAATCAGCAGCTTGGGTCTAAGTTTTCAACATACAAAACTTTGGGGTTATTCAAGATCCAAGAAATGACAAATAACTCCGCAACGTGACCCTAGGAATCAAACACCACAATTAACTGCTGTCTATTCTATTCCCGGTCACACTTGCCACTACCTACTAAGTCTGAATGCACACAGGAAAGAGAATAGGCTGCAGCATCCTCATCCTAAAAACTTAATTAAGAGGTCCAAAAACTAATCAATGACAATGAAACAAAGAATCCATCAATGCATTTTTATACGATAAACTCAAAAATTTATAGCAGAGGAAGAAGATAGACAACTCAGAGTCTTAATTTAAATTTCTGGTTTAAGTAGGTTACTTTTGAAAGAAATACAAAGCAAAAACCCTGGCAACTGCTTATAAATATTCGCATTTCCACAGCCAGACTGCTAGCTAGCTGCCCAGCAGCAGGGAGGTGACTTCTGCCTTCTCTGCCCTTTAGTCTCTCACAGGTATACCAGTTGTCTAAAAAATAACTGAAATCCAGAATCACAGCTACAATGGAATTCTGAAAAGATAATTTGGGGCTTTCAAATTTCTCTATACAGAAAGGAAATAGTAGCTAATTAATGTGGTCCTAAGAACACCCCACTTTTTTGAGCTGGTTGAGCAAAGTTCTTGTTTATATTTTTCACCTTTTCATTTTAGTTACCTTAGTTGTCATCTGAATTAATTTTTAAATAAAATGAAATTACAGAATATTGACAGAAATGCAATTATTATCTATTAATTTTCTCTCATACAATAAAATGACTTTTTATTTTGTTTTTATTGTACGGGACACTATGTAGAGCCATTTTCATGAAACTGTATGGTTTGACACATCCAAAAAATTATTTACATAATTATTTACTAATAATATTTTGGCCATCTGAGACAAGGCAACTGGTCTCAGATTCAGTATATGACACAGCCTTGCTGAAATGTCAGGCATTTTTCATTATATCAGGCTGACATAATTTGTTATTCTATATCCATTTCATGGTATTTTCATGAAAAGCAAATGATCTCAGAACTACTAGAATCTAGAGTTGTAAGAGCTGCTTGAAGAAAATGAGAGTGTCTTCATGTAGCCATTTAAAGAATAAGTTCTTGTGCACACAAAGAAACACAAGAGGAGCCAGGAAAGTTAAACATCCAGGCTTGTCTCTTCAAAAGAAGGAAATATTTCTTCCTCCACCCAGAACACTGAGAAAGGATGTAGTTTATATCCTGGTGATCCTTTCCTATCTGCAGGGCCAGGCTTCACCCAAATCCCCTACAATATTGTTTGTTTGTCTCAGACTTTTCTCCCGAAATCTTGAACATTGCTTCTCAGTCTACAAATAACCCACCCTTATGAGAGATGTCACTTGTACTTTACAACAGCTTAAGTCATTTCTGTGTTACCTTAGGGCCAGGACAATCCTAACTCCCACAGTCATTGTGGTTACTCCAATCATTCTCCCTAGACCCTTATCTTGAGCTCTGTTTCTAAGTCAACAGCACCCATCATTATGGAAGAAGTCATATGTACTCTATAAAGGGATTCAATATAAAAATATCTTAAACCTCATGGTGGACACAGGACCGAGTTAATTGTCATCCGTAAACTTCCCTCCCCGCAAATTGTGCTGTACCTAAATAAGGCTAAAATAAACCACATGGGGTCAAACTCCAGAAGTTTGAACTAGTGGTGGCCAACAAAAGTTACACTGTACCAAGTTTCATCTTGCCTCTTCTTGAATTATCCTTCTCCCATCAGGATAGCTTGAAGAGACCCTCACAGAAGAGATGATGATGTATTCACTGTCTTACATCCAGTAAGGTCTGCACAATCATCAAATAGCTCCTGAAAACTAGGATGTAGTTGCAATGACTTGTACTGCACTTTTTAGAGGATGTAAAACCAATGCTTTCATTAGGTTATTGTTGAGAAATCCAAATTTTATTAAAGTATGAGGCCAAAGCTAATAGACTAATTCCGTAACCAAATTCTACATTTTACCAATTTTAAAATGTTTTTGTGTGTCACTTTTCCCACTCTTGCTGCACAGCTGTCTTTTGTGGTCTCTCCACATCCACTCCAACTTCTGAACCATAACTTGATTCCAATGCCAAGTCTTGTCTTTATTCTGTAGCCCAGTTATAAATAACAAGGTCATCATCTATGGGTTGGTTATAGTGACGGGTACTGTCAGCACTTGCTAAATGCATTCCATCTGCCCTCCTTTAGAGAACTTAACAATCAAATAGTTGGGTGTTCTTTTTTCTTTTCTTTCATTTTTCTTTGGTTTTTGGTGTTTTGTTTTATTTTATCACTAGTGACCAACATGGAGCAATAATAACAAGTTGGTAGAGGGGTGGGCAAGTGTAGTCAGAGGCTGCTTGCTTGTTTTCTGGCCACCCAGACTCCCAAAATAACTACACAGAAACTGTATTAATTAAATCACTGCTTGGCCTATTAGCTCTAGCTTTTTACTGGCTAGCTCTTAGATCTTCAATTAACCCATTTCTATTATTTTATATTTTACCATGAGGCTTAGAGTTTATGACAAGGTTTCAGCGCATCTGTCTCCTGTGGCAGCTCCATGGCAGCTCACTGACTCTGTCTTTTTTCTCCCAGCATTCAGTTTAGTTTTTCCCACCTAGCTCTGTTCTGCCTTGTCTTAGTCTCAGGAAGCTTATTTATTCAATAAACAATAAAAGCAACACATATACCAAAGGGGATCCCACACCAGGGGAGAAATGATTTCCTGAAAGAAGCCAGCAAACTCTCTTCAGTTTGAAAGTGGGAGAAAGGGAATGTAGATCTTCTCCCACTACTAACTTCATTCTGCTATAGCATGACATTAATGTCTCTACTTGGATGGTTGCCAGATTTTCATCTAAGAAAATTGTAGCCCTTGGACAACTTCTTCACTATTTCTGCTCCTACCAACTATAACTATATATATAAAACTACACCCACCTCTGGTTACTCATACCTGAAGGCCTCCTCTTCTCTGTAGGAAGAGAGGTGCCACATCAAAGCCACAAATAGCTCCTGCACAGGAGGCCCACGCATCACTGCTGTTGCTGAATTTCTAGTGATTCCCTAAGAAAAATCAGCATATTGGATAAATTATCAAACCAAAATTAATATGCAGCAGAAAGTAGCCTTCGCTGTGACTGCCTTTAAAGGTTTAGGACAAAGAAAACAGACTTACTTGCTGGGAATGTGGTAAAGAGTGTGATTATCAGTATGTGAACCCTACATTAAGACAAGATTACAGAGTAGTTCTTAAACACACAGAAGAAAAGGATGGAAAATACTGGCAAGCTCTGCCAGTGGTTTACACTGTAAAGCCCATGAAGACCTGGAGTAACTGAAGATGACAAAGCTCATGAAAGATTATATTATTCATAGGGATTTTGTGTCCTAGATTAACACACCAAGACCATGGCTCCATCCCATCAACACAAAGGGTATGGGCAAAAGGGGGAAAGTCTGTAAGTGTTTTCTGTTCATGTCTAGATCACATGCCTTTAAAGAACAATGAATAGCAAAGAGGTTTGGAAGAAAATAGGTGCAAAATGAGAAATAGGTCTTTATGGTAAAGGACACAAACATGGTTTGTTTGTTGGGTTAAGGAAGTCACTTAAAAAAACAGTAAGTAATTTCCCAATATGCATGAGTGAAAGGAACACTTGCCATTCTCTGTGTAGCTTTGATTCTTTTCCCCGAATATGATATAGACAGGACATTTTAGTGTCTGGGAAGATTAATTACATTGCATGGGGTCATTTATCTTGTAACCCTTACTGACCTTCATATAAAAAATAATTGCTGGGAATATCCAATGGCTTCTATAACAGCAATCAGACAACACACACACCCACACGCATTTGTCAGTGAATTTATACATTGGCCCCCTAGATTACTATCTCAGCTTTAAAAGTCTCTCACAGATATGTTGTGTGTCTATTTCACATCACAGACTGCTTAATTCTTTCTTCTCTAGGCCACCACTGTTCTTTTCACTCCACACTGCTCTTTGACAGAGTGTATGCTGTATATTCCCTTAGACACGCACTCCTTACTCAACACACACTAATCCACTTTCTATTCCCAATTATTAGCAGTGTTCACTCCTCCACCAAGCACAAATTGTCGTTTTATTGGGCTTTGCCCAGAGTTTGTCACCCTTCTCCCATTCTTCCTTCCTAAAGCCTAACTTCTTAGTCTGTACCCACAACATCTCCTTTTAGGACAGACCATCGTAGCTTCTAGTATCTGAACTTGGAATCCATCTCAGGTCTGAAGTATTTTTATATACTCCTACTCATTTTGCATAAGCAAATTTTTTTTTTTTTTGGTTTTTCGAGACAGGGTTTCTCTGTAGCTTTTGGTTCCTGTCCTGGAACTTAGCTCTTGTAAACCAGGCTGGCCTCGAACTCAGAGAGATCCGCCTGCCTCTACCTCCCGAGTGCTGGGATTAAAGGCGTGCGCCACCACCGCCCGGCCATAAACAAATTTTTTGATCCCCTTTATAATATTACTCATCAAAAGAGCATATCGCACAAGCCAGGTACATAGAAGCAGTTTGTTTTTGTTTTACACATTAAGCTCACTAAAATCATGCTTATTTTTTCAATTATTCCTTTAAACTATACAGTAATTACAAAAGTTGTTTAGAATGTAGCCTCTATTTATTAAAACATGAAAAATACTAATTAAAATCTATATTTCTACTTGGAAAGAGGAAACAATGAAGATATTTTCTATAACGTGGGTCATTCCTTAGATCCACCTGTGGCTTTTGAGACAAGCTCTCTAACTTGCCTAGATCTCCCCAAAGAGATGAACATACTGGTCAGCAAGCCCTGATGGAGGATTCCACCTGTATCTGCTTTCCCAGTGCTAGGACTACTGTTACATGCCAACTACTCAGCTTTTTTTTTTTTAATATGGGTTATGGGAATAGAACCCAGGTCCTCATGCCTAGATGAAAGCACTTTGCCCTTTAAGGTAAAACCCAGCACTTTACTAGTTCTCTTAATCAATGAACTAATAAAAACCACCAGCAGCAAAGGGGCAGTGATTGGAAAAGAAGAAACACAACTATTCTTGTTCACTAGTCATATGCGATGAGATATGAACACAGAAAGCTACACTCTATCTAGACTTGAGCCTCACAGTTTTTATTCAAGAGTCTTACTTTAGAAAGCCAAAGTTTGCTACTTCAGTCTCTGAACTCATAAGAGCCTTACACAGTTAATTCAGAGTGCCTTGTTCTCCTGGTATCCTTCATCCTTTATGACTTTTGCAATCTTTCTGCTTCAACTTCCATTGAATTCCCTGGGCTCTGAGGAATTCAACTAAAGCAGCAGAAGCAGAACCTACATGGGTCTGTTGGGATTAACGAGTCCTGGCCTTCAGCTGCTCTCTTCCCTCCTAGAACTTTCTAATATATGTTACTAGAAGCTGTGCCTAGCTTAGAGGATCAGAGGATGGGATTTTCACCTGTTGGCCATTGACTGCAGTGTATTTAAGTCTACATGGTGTTAATAAAGAGAGGCTTTGGTATCAGTGTTTAAAGGTCTGCATGTCGGTCTGTCTGTGTTTGTGTCTGTATTCTCAACCTCCAGCCCCTTGCCCGAAGCTCACGAACTGGGGTCTAGTGCATAGAGCGCAGACCAGGGCCGCGGTGCGCAGCATGGGGTCTACACCAGGGCCATGACATGTATGGTATAGGTATTAACTTCATGTTTCTATGAGACTCTTGAATGTGAGAACAAGTGGGGTCTCTGACTCCTGTGCCTGCTCTTGGGATTCTTTTCCTCCTGTTGGGATGCCATATTGAAGTTTTTATTAAGGTTTTGCTTCATCTTCTTATATTGTATTTTGTTATGTTTGGTTATCTCTAGCAACCTGTTTTTTTCTAATGAGAAAGGAAGTGGATCCAGTGGGGAGGCACAATGGTGAGGAACTATGAGGACTGGACAGAGGAGAAACTCTAACCAGGATACATTGTATGAGAAAAAAAATTATTTTTATTTTTTTAACAAGTCAAATTTTGCCACAGCCATAGGCTTTAAATTATTTCCTTAACCTTCAAAATTTAAAAATATAAAGTGACATCTCATGATAAAAACCAGTTTAAAGCACTACTATCAACCTAATGCTACAGGTTTGATAATAACCCTAGAAAATTGTATTGCTTGGTATAAGAAGGTAAATCGAAGAACAGGCAGATAAGAGGGCGTCAGGAGAATGGTTCCAGAGACAGCAAGTGTAGTCAAGAGGGGATGGGTGAAATGATGAGGATTAGTAGGGGGAAGAATGAACATTAATATAGGCATTCACTCAGCTGGAGGAAAGGTAATATCTCCACTAAGTCTAGGAATGAAGAGAAATATATAATGATTTAGGAAAATAGTGCTTCTGTCCTACTTGATTATAATGTAAAACATTTATTCTTATTGTATAGCAAATGTATTCAGAAGATGAAAGAGGAAGTTACAGAACAAAATTGAACAGATATGCTTTAAGAGTGTGATTATAGGTCATTTTCTCCTTTAATATTTTCATTGTTTTTTTTTACATTTTCTGTCTTAAGAAAGTCATCATTTTACCCAATACACAATTTAATATAAAGCACGTGAGTAAGAATCTCATGGTAAGGATTGATTTAAAATTTCCAGCACCAAATACTCAATTCTTCCCTATGTGAGCCCTCTACAACCATGTCAACAAATACTCAATTCTTCCCTATGTGAGCACTCTATGACCATGTCAACAAATACTCAATTCTTCCCTATGTGAGCACTGTATGACCATGTCAACAAATACTCAATTCTTCCCTATGTGAGCACTCTATAACCATGTCAACAAATACTCAATTCTTCCCTATGTGAGCACTCTATAACCATGTCAACAAATACTCAATTCTTCCCTATGTGAGCACTGTATGACCATGTCAACAAATACTCAATTCTTCCCTATGTGAGCACTGTATGACCATGTCAACAAATACTCAATTCTTCCCTATGTGAGCACTCTATGACCATGTCAACAAATACTCAATTCTTCCCTATGTGAGCACTCTATAACCATGTCAACAAATACTCAATTCTTCCCTATGTGAGCACTCTATGACCATGTCAACAAATACTCAATTCTTCCCTATGTGAGCACTGTATGACCATGTCAACAAATACTCAATTCTTCCTTATGTGAGCACTCTATGACCATGTCAACAAATACTCAATTCTTCCCTATGTGAGCACTGTATGACCATGTCAACAAATACTCAATTCTTCCCTATGTGAGCACTCTATGACCATGTCAACAAATACTCAATTCTTCCCTATGTGAGCACTGTATGACCATGTCAACAAATACTCAATTCTTCCTTATGTGAGCACTCTATGACCATGTCAGCAAATACTCAATTCTTCCCTATGTGAGCACTGTATGACCATGTCAACAAATACTCAATTCTTCCCTATGTGAGCACTGTATGACCATGTCAACAAATACTCAATTCTTCCCTATGTGAGCACTGTATGACCATGTCAACAAATACTCAATTCTTCCCTATGTGAGCACTCTATAACCATGTCAACAAATACTCAATTCTTCCCTATGTGAGCACTGTATGACCATGTCAACAAATACTCAATTCTTCCCTATGTGAGCCCTCTATGACCATGTCAAAAATCAAAGAATTATGGTAAAATTCACAGTTCGTTCTTTTTTTCTGAAAAGACATAATTATTAACCCACATGTTCAAATTTAGTCTGAACAAATGGGGTTGAATTGTGGGGAACTTTTTCCCTAAATACCCTCCCCACATTAGGAGAGACATATTGTGTATTCTTCCAGGGAATATTTTTAACTAGCCACAGTAGAGATTTTTAATGAGAATAATATCCATATAATGATTGCCACAAACAGGCAGAAGGAGTCTAGAGGGGGGATTTATGCTTCTCTTGCAACATAGAACATCTTTCTTAAAGAAACACCTATTTTTGTATGTTTAGTGGGATTTAACAAAATCACCTAGTGTTCATAGTTAACAAAACATAAAACAAAATACATAATATTTAATAACAATCATGCAATAGACACATGTTTGGTCAATATGGGTACAGAGGGAATCACAACTATTCTCTTGTTAAATATGAGAATGAAATAAAAACTTGAAAAAAGTATTTTGAAATTTTATTGCAGTTCTACAAAATTTAAGTGTGCCTTACAGGAGGAAATACTGTGGAATTCATCACTATTCAACAATGTTTGTGAATTATCATTAATAAATATTCATAATACCTAACCTGGAGAACAGTAAAATGAATGCATATGTAAAAAGCTCCAGGAAATCAGAATGTGAAAGCATTCATCTCTCAAGTACTTATCATAATAACCTGTGGATTTAGAAAATTTCCCTTCATTTCCCAGTGCAGTAATGACCCTGGATCTTCTGGGGCTTGAACCACCATCTCATCCCTAAAACAAATGGCTCCATTAAAAAAAATCAGTCCTGCATGGTTCAGTACTAGGGGCAGAGCACTAAGCAAGAGTCAGAATGCTTGGGAATCAATAAATCAGCTCAGAAGAAAATAAACAAATGTAAATGTGGAGAGGCAGGGAGAGTTTTGGGTTGATCTGAATGTTCACATCCAGAAACAGAGAATACACACAATGCTTAGTATCTAGACACGTATGAGCCAAGCAGAAATTCAAATAAGAAAAGAATTTGCTTCTAAAATTTTTTGTGAGAGAAAAAAGGGCCAACAGACTTTTAGAAAACATATATCTGAGAACAGTAATTTTCCTTAGAGATTTCTGAAACAATAGTAGTGTCAACTATGACAATGAACCCTAGAGAACAACAGAAAATATCCTATTTTTTGACAAATTAAGATGGGGTCTTAGCATTCTATTGCTGTGAAGAGAAACTGGGACCACAGCAACTCTTATGAAAGGGAAGCATTTCATTGGTGCTTGCTTACAGTTTCAGAGGTTCAGTTCAGTTCGTTATCCTCACTGTGGGGGAGCATGGTGGCATGCAGACAAACAAAGTAGCTCAGAGTTCTGCAACCAGATCTGAAGGCAACAGGTTGAGGGAGACACTGGGCCTGCCTTGAGCTTTTGAAATCCCCATGTTCACCCTCAGTGATGATGCACTTCCTCCAAAAAAGTCACGCCTACTCCAACAAGGCCAGAGAACATAATCACTCTCAAGTGTTGACACTCCCTAATGACCAAACATTCAGATCAATGTGGGGGCCATTCCTATTCAAACCACCACAGATGACTCATAATCATGTTAGAAAGTCAAGTAGGAATCTATTGAAGACTTACATAGGTATATGTAGAGCAGGTAGAAACATCAACAATAACCTTAAAATGGACTTTATATTAGTGAGATACAGAAAGTGTTGTCACTAATCACCCCTATGATGTGAGCACTGCTCAGGAACGCTGCTGCCGGGGTCAGCCAAGCTGAAGAGGGGAGTAAGGATTAAAGAGACAAAAAACAGAAGATAGAATCAGGACAGCTCCCACTGAATACTGCGGCAGGCTGTGAGTTTATTTCTCATAGTCTTTTTATGCCCAAAGCAAAAAGAGGAGAGCAAAAGACTTCCTTACCATGGTTCAAAGAAGAAACAAGTAAAATCACCTCCTTAATTCTCAAAACATCTAGTAACCACACCTTTGGCCAAACATCCTGTTATTTGGCCTCAAGAAGCAAGAACAAGTGTGAACTATCAGACCTGAAGTCAAAATGCAATGGAGTCTCTGTAGGCTCCTGCACTCTGCTAAGAACTAAGGGCAGATGAGAAATGAGATCATTCTTACACACACTACTTGATGAGACTGATAGGTAGCAATTGCCAAACAGTGAAGTATGGTTATCACTAAGATCATCGTGCTATGAAAACACAGAACAAATGGCCCAACCTAATGCTCTGTGCTCTATGCTGAAGATAAGGAAGGCTGAAAGATCCAGTAGAACACAGTAAACGTGCTCCCAAATGAAGAAATGGCCAGAACAAAACTGAAGTTTAGTGTGTGTGTGTTGTAGAATATTATTTTAATCAGGCAAAGATGTGTTACATTTATTTAAGCTGCACAATATTGCTTTAACCGTGTAAAGGTGTGTTTCTTTCATTTATGCTGCGTTTGTAATGTTTAATGATGTAAGGATGGGTGTTTAATTATGCAAAGATACATGGCAACTGTTTCACCTTGCCTGCCTAAGGCATCCAATTGGTTCAATAAAGAGCTGAACTGCCAATAGATAGGCAGAGAAGGGATATGCAGGGTAGATAGGGAGAGAGAATAAATAGGAGCTAGGCTAGAAAGAAGAATGAGAGAAGAAGGAACAGAGAATCGGGGACACGCCCAGACAAGAAGTCAGAGGAGTGAAAGTAAGGTATATAGAAGAAAGATAATAAGTCCCAAGGCAAAAAATAGATAAAGAGAAACGGACCAGTTTAATAAAAAGAGCTAGCCAGAAACGTGCCTAAACTAAGCCAAGCACTCAAAACTACTGTGTCTCTGGCATGATTTGGGAGCTGCTTGGTGGTCCCAAAGGAAAAGCCCGGCATAAGTTTAATGAAAGCCCATAGTTGTAAGCAGGAGTTGAAACACCAGAGATGAAGACAGGAAAGAAGTGTGGGTAAGATCCTGAAAAGCTCTGTAGATGTCATACTTAGGAGTCTGGGTTTTATTTGCAATCACAGAATACCAGGGAGAGATCTTTAATTCTGATGTAACTTATAGAAGTATTTTAACGTTTCGCCAAGTAGACACAGACAGACAATATTGATGTGTATTTAAAGACAATTGAAAATGAAAAACCATGGATTGCAAGTGAGAAGAAAGTCACAAGGAAATTGATGAACATTAACAAAGACCAGCATCGATAAGTATGATGTAAATAGAGATGTGCTCATATTATTAGAAAATAACTCCCAGATAGTCTGAATTATAACCACACTGCAATCCACAATTGTTGTGACAGAAATTTATATCGTTGTGTCATTTCTCCTTCAGCCTTTAGGAGAATACATAGAGAGCTAGAAATCAGAAATCACTGGCGAAAATGTGATTTTGTTTTATATAAAGTATGATGAAAACTATATGATGCCAATATTTTGTTGGTATTAGTAAGACAATTATTGAGGTTATACACCATTGAGTCTATGCAGAAGAGGGAATAAGAGAAAGAGAGAAGGGACTGAAAATATGATACAGTAGAGAACCCAACATCGAAGGATTTGTGTAAGATTTGCAGTAAGAATAATAAGCGGTAATACAGTGAGGTACTGGGCTGTATATACCTGTGATCTCAGCAATTATGAGGCAGAGGCATGAAGACTGCCAGTTCTAGGCCAGTCTAGGCAAGAGAGAAAGAGAGACAAAGAGAGAAAAAGAGAGAGAGGGACTATGCCTCAGAAACTAAAAACAAAATAGTAATATATTAATATTACGACATATTATACTAATTATATTAATTATCTAGAATTTTCTGAAGGCTTTGCACTCAATATTTAATTATTAGGTCAATTTTTCTGTTGTTTATCCTGGAAAGGCAGCAACTTAGTTATCTTTCCCTTTCAAGAGTGCATACAGTTCTTGCAATTCTTTAACATGCTACCTCTAAGAGTACCGAGCATGGCAGGTGCATCAGCTAAAGAACTCATGTGTCTCCCCTTGATTTAAGGGGTAACGTGAAAGACCACAAAGCTGAGCTCTTATGTTTAATTTCCTAAAAGAAAGAACATGTCTTCCCCTAAATTTGGTGCTATCAAAAGGTTAGAGAACCTAGACTGTTATAATAGCACACATTTGCCCCAGAACTGAGTGGGATCACTTGATTTTAGGAGTTTAAGGCCAGTATGGGCTGCAAAGGGAGGTCTTGGCTCAAAAAGGAAAAAAAAAGTCTCTTTTGTTTGGTTGAGTTTTATTTTGTTTTATTTTATTATTATTATTACAAATTTTCACCTCCTCCCATTTCCCTCCCCCTCTCTCCATTCCCCCTCCCCCTTCTCCAGTTCAAAGAGCAGTCAGGGATCCCAGCCCTGTGGTAAGTCCAAGGACCTCCCCCCTCCATCCAGGTCTAGGAAGGTGAGGATCCAAACAGACTAGGCTCCCACAAAGCCAGCACATGGAATAGAATCAAAACCCAGTGCCATTGTCCTTGGTTTCTCAGTCAGCACTCATTGTCAGCCACGTTCAGAGAGTCCGGTTTGATCACATGCTCCATCAGTCCCAGTCCAGCTGTAGGTCAGGGCAAAGTCGAGAGAACCTGAAGAAAGGATGAGGCTAGGTTTTGCTGTTGTTGTTTATTTTTTTCTGACACCAGCAACAAAATTGATTATCAAAGCAGTTCAGAGAAAGCTCAGATACACAGCCATGAGAAAGGGAACAGAGTCTATGGTAGCCAGAACTGAATGGAATTGGATAATGATCATGAGGGAGTGAGCCTGGTCTGGACTGGTAAACCTGTGCATGAAAAACTCAAGCCCTCAGAAGATTCTCTGATACTAGTCAGTCAGGATTTAAGATCTTCCCACAATTATCTGTCAGGTGGAAGTCTACGGGTTGCTTAGCAACTGGCATTATGCTTTCATTTGGATGAGCAGAGTTAGGAAGGAGGTCGGACATTTTGCAAGTGGAATGACAGAAATCTTAGGAGTTGCGAAAGTGATGGTCATTGTCAGAGGTCAGAAGTGACCTTATTCTTTCCACATTTGAAGAATGGAAGGTGGTATACATCACATGGGATTTCTTTCTTTATATTGATTTTAAATTCATTCTGGATCCAAAAGGCAAGGGTTTTTTTTTTCTTTTCTTTTTTCCTTATTGCCTTTTTTTTTAAATCAAACTAAATAGCATTTATCTTGATAAACACTGTTCTTTAAACTATACTTCTCGGAACACCTCATCAGAGACTGAAAAATCCGCCTTGGGGCCACTTACATTTTAATGATGTTATTTCGTGGTAATTCAGCCTCACTCCCTGGCCAGTCATGCTTTGTCTCCTCATCCAAATAAACGATAGAAGAGGAAGGACGCCTCAAGCACCTGCCTCCATCCCTCTGTTCCCTATGCTAGACTTTGCTCATTTTTAGCAAGTCATTCTGGCTGCAGGGTCCCCAAAATCGACCTTACTTCTATTATAAAGACACGCCTACTTCTCTCTAAGGCTCTCTGCTTATTATGAGGCTTATTTATAATTTCTACCATGCAAAATAACATTGTGCATCAAGGCCAATCCTTCCTTGCCTTTTAGCTTCCAAATGCTAAGAGGGTGAATTGAAGACACAGCCATTAAATTAGGGATTCTGGTCATTGAAATCCCACAATATCATACTTCCAACCTGACTCCCTCTTTGGATATTTCAAAGGCTTCCTAGAGAGAAAACCTATGTGTGGTTAAGGGTTTTACATTCAAGAACTTGAATGCCAGTAGGGAAACTGCCATCAGTTACATGATGCAGTATTGGAACATGCTTCAAAACAGACATGTGAAAACATACTTTCTGGAAATTGGCTTGAGCTAGAGGGCTATGCTGGTTATCTCAGAGCCCATCTCTGCAAGCAAAAGGGACCCACCAGAGAAAATGGCACAGATGCCTGACTGGATGACAGGTTCTGCCCCTGTGGGTTCAATGAGCATCTAGCTCGCTCTCCAGCACACCTTACACTTTAATGGCAATTTCCAGATGGATCTCCTTGGCAATCTGGTGAATAAAATCAGTCCCAACTTCTTAACTTTGGCCAACTGAAAGGAAGGTTGATTAGTCTCCACTATTTGAGTTTCTCCCTTTGCTTGGGCCACAAGCAAAGTGGATAACCAAACTAATAGAGATTCACACACAAAGATCTTGTCTCTCAAAGAGATTCCACTAATTAGCAAACATAGATTCAACAGAACGTGGTCCTATCAGGCTCCTTCCTCAAGTGTGAAGCATGTAGGACCAACAGAGGTCGTCCCCCATCATCTGGCGTGTGGCACAGAAGACGGACAACACAGATTGAATCGGATGATGTTGCAGAATTGATCAATTTCTTGGAGAACAGTGGGCTCTAAAGCAATACAACTACCATTTGGGCATGGTTCAGGGATTGGAGAGTTCTCCAGATGAAGGTCTCTGGTCATGGACACCATCAGATAAAGGCTATAGGGTCTAGTTGAGCTTGTCTTGTCTCTTTCCTACTCTGCAGTCTTGATTGGAATTGACAAGGGTTCTGTGACTAGGTTTATAATTTGACTGGCACATTTTAATTACTATTTTAGTAACTAAAGTCCAACTTGTTAAAGTAAGCTGGGAAGTCTCACTTTTATTTATTTATATATTTTAATAAACCATAGTCTGCTTTTGTGTGAGATAAAACCATCAAAGTTAATGGTTACAAGCTAAACTATATTAACAACTTGTAAGTGGTTTGATTGTTCACATGGATCATATCAAAGTGAATCAAGAGAATGTAAAGAGGATGTAGGAAGAGGTAATCCCTAGCACATATGGATAAAATATTGCAAGCATGTAATGCAAACTTCAAGCTTATCCTGATGGATGATAGAGGTCGGGAGAACATTGAAGACAGATAGATATTGAAATCTTGAATGGGTGACCAGGAATATTCAATAGGTCAAAAGTACCTTCTTTGTGGCAGAATAATGAGATGGAGACCAACTGGTCTCATCCTTAAGAAACATTGTCACTGCTGGGTACATAAGAGTCAGAGATAATTTTTACCCAGGACTGGAGTGGTGATAATGCCTACCCAACTCCTATTATTGAATTTTCTTATTGATAATATAATAAACAACATGAAGAAGAAAATCTATGAGAAGGGTATTTGGAACTATCTAAAATTGGGTAGGTGGAAAGATTCAGACAATCTAGGAAATTTATACACAGGAGAAATATTTCAAAAAGTTGTAGACAAAAGAAAGAAAGATGTATCTCATAAAAATAAGGGGAAAATAGTTGCAATTTTGCAATACTGGCTCCTGAGAAAAAACTAATATTTGAGGTAGTGACTGGAAGAAACATGTATCTGAGGTTTAAAGTTTGATCCCAGCAAACTTCACAAAAACTAATACCCCACAGTGCCCCAGAATGTGGGCCAAACTTCCTCTTAAGAGGAGGCCTCATGTAGTCATCACGGATTGATTGAACAGCCTCGCCAAGTGTCAGAAGTTAGCAAGCACTCAGCAGGTCTTTCCCCAGGGGTCCTGCAGCAGTGAGTCTGTAGGAACCCCTACTGGTTCAGAACTGAGATCACAGAAGAGTTGTTTTTGGGATTTTCTCTCTGCTATCGTGAACCTAAAATGTAGCAACTTCAAAACATTGTCAAGTTGCAATAGAGACATTTCTGTCTTTGGAATTACACTTTGTCTTTCAAAAAGTTGTCTTTGAGAAAAAAAAAATAAAACTGTATTTGACTATTGAAATTCCACTAGGTGACATAAAGAAATTGCATATTTCAGAACTAAAAATTGTTCATTTCTTTTTTAAAGTCAAATTTGAATAATGCAAAAGACAGAAAATTATAGTTAACTCTAATAAAAGAGTGAAAGTATTCTTAATGTTACATTAAATAAGATAACATCAACTGATGCCATTCCTGAAACATTAATGAAGATACATAAGTATAACACATTTAGTCCTTCTTATTAAACATTTTTAACTAATATCAGCCACTAAAATTGTATGTCTCTCAAAGGCTGTTTTAACTTACTAACTCCCTAGCAGGCCATATGGATCATGGCCACACTATTCTGGAAGTCATATAGTGGGTGTCAATTTAAATTGAGGATGGGATACATTTGTGTACTATTCTAAAAGTATGTGAAACATTCTGCTGAAAAGTAATTACATTCAAAAAGTGCATTTGAATTAACCCTCTAAATTTAACTTGGAACAAAAATAATGAAAGCTTATTATATGCTCTAATGAATACAGTTTTATGCCCTGCTGTTTGGAAACGGATCTCAGTTCATGCCAAATAAGTAGATTTTCTGCGGCCCTGCCTCAAGAAGAGAAGGATAAATGCCCTGTGTTCTTTTGAAGATAAGAGAAATTCCCAACCATAAGCAATTCCCCACCTGTTCTGACTGGCAGTGAGTCAAGAGTTTGTAAATAAATTACCCCCTCCCGTACTCCCCTCTGGTCCTCCTCTTGCTTCACGATCATTTCAAATAATGATAAATTTCTCAACTAGTTATATCATCGAGTCTTGAGCACTATAATGCAAAAGGTAAACTTTCTAAGACATCTTTACATGGTTCCTGAATGGAAGAAAACCTTTTCCTTTTTCTTCTAGATGGATACTTAAAACCTGAACATGAGAGGGAGGCATGTGGGAACACACAAGCAAAGGGTACAAGTCAAGCAATGGAGAGCAACACTGCCTAGGTCCCTGGTCCTCAAAGAGCAAGACCTGCCACACTACATAAGTAGAAGGTCTTCTACTTAGGGACTTCTAAGAAGCAAACCTTTGTACTTAATATGCACTTATGTTCTGTGAATTGAAACGTTCCTTCTTGGAAGGGAGAGAGAGATTCCTGAGACCCAGAAGCTAAGGAAACAGAAAATAAGGAAGCTCAGAAACCCTTTAGTAGCAAAGCACATACTGAAGTATGTATAATAAACCAATCATTTTAAGGGGGTGGATACTCTCTAAGATGGAGTTGCCTGAAATTTGGTCTAGGAGCTACAAGGATGCAGACGCATGAGTCATCGTGAACATTGGGATGGATCTTTCGGTGATGCGGCAGCCTTGGAGTCAGCCAAGCTCTTGTAACCCCTCACCAGGCTTCTACAAGTAACTTCAATAAACCAAAAGCTAGACTTGGGTCAAAACAATGCTTCCGTCTGCCATGGATGTCTTATCCAGGATGAGTAAACATTTGTTCAAAGCTCCCAAAGGATAAAAATATAGCACAACCCAACTGCAAGTAGGATTTTATCCTTCCACAAATTACTACAGTTGCTAAACTAAACGTCACGGGGTAGTTATGATGTGTACTTGGCATAAATAGTACCTAATAATAGCAAGAGACATTTCTTTTATTGCTTTTCTAGTTGCAAAAAGCATTTTTTTAAATCAGTTACAGAGAAATAATAGGAAACTCCCTCGTCATCTTACACAGAACAATTATGAAATAGAAAAAAATCCAAACAAATAGCTCTGTTGTAAGAATGCTGGACAATTTTACTCACATCCTAAACATACCTTTCCACAAAGGCGAGTTCTTTATAGAGCCAGAAGTTACTCTCAAGGAGATGAGGCACACCAGAGACCGCTAATGTCCTGGGGGATACATAAGTGTTGTTCTTCCACCCAGTAGCCATGCTAAAATCATTCGAGTACATGTTGGCAGAAAGAATTTGCCTTTCTTCTGTCTTAATGCTTAAATGCTCCACAGTCTGTCTGTGAAAAGGGAGAGACCAGTCACAGCAGAAACTGTGGCATGCCACCATGGTAGCCTTGGCACAGGGGTTCTGCCCTTTTCCGAGCAGAGGAGTGGATTGTGGGGGAGTAATATGAGGAAGGAAATGGGAAGGAAGGAAGGAAGGAAGGAAGGAAGGAAGGAAGGAAGGAAGGAAGGAAGGAAGGAAGGAAGGAAGGAAGGAAGGAAGGGGAAACTGAGGTTGGTATGTAAAAGAAATGAAAAAAATAATAATAATAAATTGAAAAACATTCCTTGTAAATACAGATAACAGTTCTTAGCAGCAGAGCAAGTTCTAAGCATGTGGCTTGTTCCTCCTCAGGAACAGCATGTATTTGATAACTGCTTAGTGCAGATGTGTAAAAGTCCAACCCAACCAACATCATGCAGGAAGAACTTAGCCGTCACCTGTGTCATAGGGCAATTACGTCCACTCTCCACAGTGTTCTCTAATGGAACCATCTCAGCAACACAGATGCTAAATGCCCCAATGACAACGTATTTGAAGGCTAGTTTCCCACCCAGGCCCAAGAAAGTTCTTTGAAAGTGGTAAAATACCAGCTCTTTCAATAACATTTATTTCAAACTGGCATAGTCCTATTGGAAACCTCAAAATTAACCTTCGCTGATCCCAACCCACAATTCTACCTGTTTCCATGGTAGCGCAAACCTGTCATTGCAGTCATAATCTTAGCGTAATAATGAAGAAAATTCTTAATGGCATCTTGGCAAATTAAAAAGAAAATGAAAGGAAAAATAGTTTCCCCATACATTCTTGCAACATCCATTTCTCTCTCTAGAACAGTGGTTCTCAACCTTCCTGATGCTAGGACTATTTAACACAGTTCCTCACACTGGGGTGACCCACAATCATACAATTATATCGTTGCTACTTCATAACTGTAATTTTGCTACTGCTACGGATCAGAATGTAAACATCTGTTATGCAGGATATGCGATGCGTGATCACTGTATGGTGGTGACCCTACGGGTTGAAAACCACGGCTCCGGGAGGTTGGACCCGAAACAGGAGGAAGGAGAGCAAGCAGAAAGCACATGAGGAAACCACCAACTGCGCAGAAATGTGCTTAGAGAAAATTCTTGAGAAAAAAATGAAAACCGGGTTTTCTAGCAAGTAAATACATCCTCATGCGAACTTCTTAGTCAGCCAAAATGAGTTGGAAATGGTGAGCACCGAGCTCCAGTCGGGATTAGTGGCCATCAGTCATAACTGATAGCATCGCAGGCAGCAGCCTGATAAACTATATTAAGCTCTTTCCTTGTTTGCTTTTAGGATGTCACAGCGGAAAATATGTGTGTTTATGCCAAAATAGTCAAGGTGTCTTTAAGTTTTGGGTTTGTTTGTTTGTTTTAATTACTGGTGCTTACCTTATACTCCACGTTTAAATTTTTTCATTTCACGTTTCCTGAAAGATTGAAAAAATGATGGTGTCATTTTTCACACGGTGTAGCAATGTGTGAATTCTGCACGGTTCCTCTTTTCATCACACATATGTAATTCTTTCTCCTGAGAACAGCAGTATCACTCATATTTTGATACTAAGACAGTGACTATCTGAAGTGACTGAAACAAATGTTTCAGGAAGAAGCGAGTCAAAGTCATTCATTTATTCAACCATAGCAAAGCAGCTTGAGGGATGGCGAAGGTTGGGGGATTGACAACTTTGTGTGCTGTGCACGCTGTACATGTTTGATCCAATGACTCTGACATGCATACAGGGCGCTGGGTGAGTTGCGTGTCCCAGGGAGCAGCCTCGGCTGTTTAAACTGGGGGCTTAAATGTAAATGTGGGGCTTTCTCAAAACAATCATATTTCATGTGAAACAATATAAAACATTTGAAGTGAGCTGAAACCATAAAGGAGCCAGAGTAACATATTCCCAATTGTCACTTAATAAAGCAGGATACAAAAACATAAAGGAAAATGGAAATAAAAACAGAGAAAGAGGAAGAGAACAAAGGGGAAATGGTAACCTGGGAACTTGCACTCGGCCCCCAGGAGGACAGTAAGCACACAGGAGAGACTTCTCACAGTTTGACGGAATCAGTGGGTAAACTTACCTCCCTCAACTCAAAAGCCATACTCCCTATTACCTTCCCTGTGTACAGTTATTTAATTATATTTTTAGGCAGCACCCAAATATCTAGCATTTCTTGATTTTCTCTTCTACAGCTTTTATCTGATTGTTGACAACCACAGAGTTCAGAATATAAAGTAGTATCAAACATTCTATTTCCATGAATGAAATCACACAATGCAGACTAATGCAGTACTTTTTCTGCCACCATTATAATTTCAGATTATTCTATGTGTGAGACCTGATAGTGCTGCAGCATTTAAGGAGTTAATCCTTTCCTACTTTCTAACACTGGTTGCTAACAACCGTTCTTCATGCAGAAGACTGGACTTGCCCAATGATCAATGACATTTGGGGCAGCTGGGAGCCAATATTTGGCTGATGTTGAATACAGCCAGCCAGCCTTTGGGTTTACCTCGGGATGACGGTGTGATGTGATGTTAACCATGAGTGGAACCCGGAGTAGATTGTATTGTGTCCCATTCTTTCCCTGTTGCTCTCCTGTGAGGCTTACTACCTTCCCGTCCTCTTTAAGAAAACACTGTCTCTGAAAAAATCGCAATGGACTGTCTCAGGTTCAGCTTCTAAGATCACCTTGTTAAGGGTCATGTTTTGGATTCTATACACATGGATGTTTTTAGGGAAAAAATATCCATGGAATTCCATGGGAGTAAGATTGTCCATACTTGCGCCTGAGCACAAAATGTGCATTTTAAGGGGATGTGGGGATGTGTTGTTTCTCTAGTCTGTGGATGATGTGTAAGAGACCGCTTTCAAAAGGACTGTGGAATAATCAGGCTATTGTTGAGTGTCATACAGACTCCTAAGGGAGAAAATGAAGATGCAGGCAAATTCAACACCGATTTAAGCCAAGGAGCCAGAGAACTGCTTTGTCAGGTTTAAAAGAATCTCTTATTCGCCGTTAGCTGGAGGGCTGACAGTACTTTAACACAAATTAGGACCTTATCCAAAGAGCAGAAAAATTTTGGAAAAGATTGAATTCTTGGCTTTATGAAAGTCCTAGGCTATAGTCAAGGTTGTAATGAGGATGAAGTGGGTACTAAAAACCTGGGCACAGTTCGAATATATATATATATGAAGGCAGATATTATTAATGGCCAAAATGTGGGGGGCAGGGAGGGAAGGTTTACAAACCTGCTTTTCTGGCATTAGAAAACATCTATATGAATTTGAAGACTATGGCATTATAACAGCCACAATCTTTTCACCTGGTCTAGAATAAAGGATTAAAATATGGATAACTGGATTGAGCCTGTACAGGGATTTTGCGAGGTTGATAGAAAACAAAGTGGAGAAGATTGTCGAGGATACTGTTGGATGTGATACACTAAAGGTCTAAGCATGTAACATACAAAAAGATAACAGGGAGGAGATGGGTAGGAGAGATAACGTTGTGTTCATGATGACCGGAAAATGAGTACTGGAACTAATCGATAGTTATACAACTTTTCAAGATGATGATCTAAGGGACAGTCCATCAACATGGTGAATGAGACTCTGTGTTGGCTCTAAAATATGTGGGCACTAAAGTAGGCTATCAAAATAGTCTCAAGGTTAAGACAGTTTCCAGATTGAGAGTAGTACCATTAGATGCTCGAACACTGCCGTGAATCTTCATTGTTGTAGAAGTGTAACAATAGATCACAGATTCTACTCCATTTGTTAAGACAGGGACCCCTACAGCCCAGGCTAGCCTTGAACTTAATGATGACCGTAAGCTTCTAATCTGTCTACCTCTATTTCCAGAATGCTATGATTATGGAATACAGGGAAGCACCGCTACACTTAGTTTTATGAAATACTGGGTGTCAAACCCAAGGCTTTGTGCTTAATAAATAGGCAAGCGCTCTACAACTTAGTTTTTGTATTTCTCTTTAGTGTAAGTCAATCTATGAATCTCAAGTGTTTCCAGATAAAAAGCAATATTTCTCAAAATTATTCAGAAACACATCAGATTTTAAACAGACAACAATAACTTACGAATCAGCAAATATTATTAAATGGTAGGTGTGGGTTTTATTGTTCAAGGTTTTCTGAAACTTTGAAATTATTTCTAAGTAACTGTTTTAAAAGTGAATCAGAAACCCCTCTTATAATGTTGCTAAGTACGAGATGTACTTTATGGCATCGTTGTAGTTTGCACGCACTCAATAAAATTTTATCTTTAAATAAACCTTTGCAGCATGAATGCAAGCAAATGTTTAACATTTCTCTGCTAACCAAATCTAAGGACCAGTTGCTTCAACTACAGCAAGCACTCAAATTCACAACCTGTATGAAGAATTTCATCTGCCCTTATGATTGTATACCATACATAATTCAAAGAAGGAACCTTAGGGGAAACCGGGTATTTATAGAATGTGTGTGTGTGTGTGAGAGAGAGAGAGAGAGAGAAAGAGAGAGAGAGACAGAGAGGGGGGGGAGGAAGGGAGAGACAGAGACAGAGAAATATTTTGGGACAGTGTATAACTGAATATCTAAAAATAGCCTGAGATTACTCTACAAATTAGATTCTCTCCAAATTAACCATCCTCCTGCTCAGCCTCTTTGGTTCTGACCTTAGCATTACATTATATTGTCCTGTGTTATTACACCTAGATGGCTCTTTAAAATATTTAAAGCAAATTGAGGTATTTGCTTCCTCTGATTTCACTGTGGCTTGAATGATATAACCATTATTTCTCTTAAATTGTATATTTGATATATCTCCTTACTGCAGTATACAAGAAAAATCTTTCCAAAAGTGTCACAGGCTTTAATCAAATAATTATCTCTAACAACACATTCAAAACATTTAGAGATAGTAAAATATTGGTTGGATTAATCTATATCCATATAGATTTAATCCTGGACTTTCTTAAAATATGTTATATAAATTAAACAAATGTCCAACCATTTGAATTTGAATTTTTCATGTTTAAACTGAGGACAATGAAAAAAATCTTCTATGGTTACTAGTGAGATTTACAGCTCTTCAATAAAGCAACCTAATCCACAGTTGTTTCTCAATCAAACACTAAAAAGTAGTTGAAAGATACTCATATTTTTTTTAATGATTGAGAAACAGGGTCTGCCTGGGTCTGTGGCCTTATTGCATCCAGGAACCCTGCTCTGGTCAGCACTGATGACAGAAAACTTATGGAAGCCCATGACGCATGTTTCTGTGGACCATAGAGAGCAAATAAGCTACTTTGGCAGTGATATTGTTGAGTCCAGATGCACAGTTGGGAAAGATGGACATGGAAGATTATTATGACTATCCCTACCTCTATTCCACACCCACCCCCAAAACTGTAACAATCTCAATAGGAACCCCTCAAAGAGAACTGTGATAGGATGTTGTAGTGACAATCTCCACAGTAAGTAGCTTCAGGCAAGAGTGCGGGAGGGGAAGGATTCAGTTCTGTTTTAGAGACAGGCCACTGAGAGTTTGTCCATGATCCACGGAGTATACAGATAACACAAATTGAACTTTTTTATGGGGGGAGGTCACAAGGAGGGGTGGACAAGGAAATAATGATAAGAAAATGTGATAGAGGTGTATGATGTGAAATCAATACAAATTTTATGTTGGAAAGCAAACGAGCGAACAGTTTTCTGAGATGACGTCTACCTGCTTTAGAAATAACACCATACAGGGTGTTGCTTCCAGACCACACTCACCAGCCTCCGCGAGAAAGAAGCATTCATGAACGCTTTGTTCGCAGGTAAAGTTGGTATTTGTCATTTTCTTTTAGGAAACATAGCTGGTAAGACAGAGTTAAGCAGCCTTTACTGTCGCTATGGAAACAAGGGCTATAATATCTTCAAATAAAAATTTTTAAGCGAATAAACTGCATGGAAGTGAAAATGATGAATTCAGGCAAGAAGCTGGAGCTCCTCTGCAAACATGCTAATATAGCCACAAGCTCCTCCAGCACCTGGCTTTGCCTCTCTAGTTCACAGATTTACCGTCATGCCAACGCAAACAGGTGCACGATAAACACCGATTGGACTTGAGATTGATACAAAAGACATATTAACATACGTTTATTCTATTTTCATGAACACATACCTTGCAGAAGACTAACCTTTGCTAAATACATTCTGTCAAATCTGGGCTAGGGGTATACTTGTCAATGAACGAAGAACAGCTCATGTTCTAGCACGCTTTGTGTTTACGTGTGTTTATATAAGCCGCGATCATTATTATCACAAATTAGTTATTGCCTCGCAGTATGGAACAGTATGAAATGAAAGATGATCTCGTTTACAAATGTCTGGCTGGGTTCCAAGAAAACACTTAGGAAATTGCCGCAGACGAATTACCAGGCTCGTGACAGTAAGCGATGCTGATCGGGGATATCCCCGACACCTTCCTCTTTATCAGAGCAGAATGAAAATGAAATCCCTACAATCTTCAAAACAGTCAGCCCTGGGAGATTGCCGTCTCGAGTTACTTAGCAGAATCCACCTTTTCAGCAATGCCACATTGACAAGTGGCAGGCCCGCCTTGCTTTTCATCCTAGTGGGCTAGAGACAATTATGGAGGAGCAATCCATACTCCAGTTAGAAGAGACCCGCAAGGGCTAGATTTGGATTATATGGATACTTGTAAAGAAATATCACAACCCTAGGTCAGTTTTTAGAGGACACATTTGGGTCTCAGTACTAAACCTGTAACAACACACAGCTGTAGTGGAGTAACAGTGTTTAATGGGTCTACCCACGCTGAACACATGAACTTATTCTAGGACGGAATTATGAATCTAGTTCTCAGATCTTAACTATTTGTTTTTCTAGAGATCAGCACCAATCCTAATGGAAAGTGATTCTGATCCACTTCCATGGGTACATATATTAATAGCTGCAGAAAAAATGAGGATGCATTTTAAAATGTAGCCTGCCTGGCTGGGGTTAGAATTTTCCTTGGATAGTTAGTTTTGCTTGGCAAACTTTCAACCTCTGATTGTGTAACCATGCAGCTACCAAGCTTATTCAAGTCAGTTGATGGAGAAGCTACAGTAGTATCTAGGGATAGAGCTCATGGTGACTTACGGCTCACTGTGAGGTTGTTGAATACACAGTCATGTACAGAGATTGCATTGTGTCAAACTTTATATAAAAATTCCGGAAAACCTTGGTGAGCTCCCAGTAGATCATCTCCACTGTCTCAGTGGGTGGGTGCACTCCTCGTGGTCCCGACATCTTTGCTCATGTTCTCACTCCTTCTGCTCCTCATTGGGACCTTGGGAGCTCAGTCCAGTGCTCCAGTGTGGGTCTCTGTCTCTATCTCCATCCATCGCCAGATGCAAGTTCTAGGATGATATGCAATATATTCATCAGTATTGCTCTAGGGTAGGGTCATTTCAGGTTCCCTATCCTCAGCTGCCCAGGGAACTAACTGGGGACCTCAGCTTGGGCACCTGGGAGCCCCTCTAGGGTCAAGTCTCCTGCCCACCCTAAAGTGGGTCCCTTAACTAAGAATTGTGGTTCCGTGCTCCCCTATCCAACCTTCCTTTATCCCGATCCTCCTGTTTCCCCAAGTCCACCCTCCTTCCCTTCTACCTTTTCTCTCCCCATCTCCTCTAACCCCCATCCCACCCCACCCCCAAGATCCCACTTTTCCCCCCCGGCAATTTTGTCTACTTCCCTTATCCAAGAGGATAACTATATGTTTTTCCTTGGGTTCACCTTCTTACTTAGCTTCTTTAGATTCGCCTATTGTAGACTCCGTGAACCCTATTTATGGCTAGAAACCAATTATGAGTGAGTACATCCCATGTTCGTCTTTTTGGGCCTGGGATACCTCACTCAGGATAGTGTTTTCTATTTCCATCCATTTGCATGCAAAATTCGAGAAGTCATTGTTTTTTACCGCAGCGTAGTACTCTAGTGTGTATATATTCCATACTTTCTTCATCCATTCTTCCATTGAAGGGCATCTAGGTTGTTTCCAGGTTCTGGCTATTACAAATAATACTGCTATGAACATAGTTGAACAAATGCTTTTGACATGTGATAGAGCATCTCTTGGGTAAATTCCCAAGAGTGGTATTGCTGGGTCCAGGGGTAGGCCAGCTGGACTGTTACCAGAAAAAGCATGGGATAAAACTGGACTCTCGGAACATGGCGAACAATGAGGGCTGATGAGACGCCAAGGACAATGGCACGCGGTTTTGATCCTACGCAATGTGCTGGCTTGGTGGGAGCCTAGCCAGTCTGGATGTTCACCTTCCTAGATATGGATGGAGGGGGGAGGACCTAGGATGTACCACAGGGCAGGGAACCCTGACTGCTCTTTGGACTGGAGAGGGAGGGTGAGAGGAGTGGGGGGAAGGGGAGAGGGGTGGGAGGAGGGGGAGAAGAGTGGGAGGAGGGGGAGAAGAGTGGGAGGAGGGGGAGGGAAATGGGAGGCTGGTGGGAGGAGGTGGAAATTTGTTTTTTTTTCTTTTCTTTATCCTCCTTTTATCAATAAAAAAATTAAAAAAAAAAAAATTCCGGAAAACATTTTAAGCCACATTGAACGCTATTCATCACCTAACATGACGCGCTTCTGCTTTCTGTTTCAGAATTGGAAGGAGGATAATTTTGCCTTTTGCACTACAATTGTGCATTGCATCCCATTGTGTGTGTGCATCCGCTTAGTATTTCCAGGAGGCAATGGCAATCCCCACTCCTTAGGAAAGCCTCCAATCCATCATACCTTCTAAAGAAAATATCCACTTATTTATATCTAATTACAGAGCCTATGAGAGAACACAGAATGTACTCAGCCTTCATCTCTGCTTTAAAGCATCCTGCCCTCTACATTCCTACCTTAGCTACTCATTTTCCTGGACTAATTGTTGGGATAGAATCAGTGGTTGAGGAAAAGGATGTGTAATTGTCCTTGTGTATTGTTAAATATTGTACAAATATTTAAAAGCAAATTTTCATAAAAAGATCAATCTAAGTTCACCTATTGAAAATTTTTATGACAGCTAATGAAAAAAAAATTAATGTCTAGTGCAACATCCTGAGGAAGAATACTATCTGAGTACAAGCTCCAGGTATTGCCTTCTGCTATACACTTACAATAAATAATTGCTTCTGCTTTCCTAGTGGTGCATACACTACTTGCGTGTCATTGAAATTTTAAATATTCACAGATAAGACAGGCATTTTCAAAGTATACTTGCTAAATTTGGGGAAGGAATACAATTAAGTTTTCTCTAACAACAATTCAGTCCGGGATTTTTTTTTTCTGGGAAAATGAAAATGCACAGAGAAATACGACGATGTTGCCATGATCTCCAGGGAGAGACAGCTGCAAACACTTAATAACAGAGTTTCCAGCAAAGTCAAAACTGCAGTTTGTTCCAAGGGCAGTGGAAAAGCAGAAGATAAATTAGTTGCTTCTGCTTGGGAAGTCAGGAGAGAATACAACAGTGCTTGAGCTAAGCCTTGAAGGCTGACCAGGATTGTGCCAGACAGATAAGGCAAGAGATTTCAGATAACAATGTAAAGCCTCCCATCCCCATTCCTAGTCACCTTTAATCTTGTGGCTTTCTTCTATTTTTGGATTTTCTACACGGTCACTCTTTAACCGGGGGACCTACAATCTCATCTCTACTCTCCAGAGATTTAGAAATTTTACTATGGCATTTAATTTTCTAGGCAGATGTGAACAGGTACTTGTTCATGCCAGATAAGACATGAAAAGAAAAAAAACAAAAAATATCCCACCCAAATTTAGCTCAAGGAAACAATGAGTTTAGTTGGGATTGCTTAGCATTGTTGAACCCATGGTAACGAAGGGTGTGATAGCTTTTGATCATTTAGCCTGATATATAAATAAGATGGATTAATATGTGATTGAACTAAAATCCTAGTGGCAAATGTAGTTACTTCCTTATGAGATTTTGGTGAGGCAGTTTCTGAGGCCCCAATGATAGCACAGGATATTGCTGTTCATAAGAGATTAATGCTAGCCGGGCGGTGGTGGCACACGCCTTTAATCCCAGCACTCGGGAGGCAGAGGCAGGCAGGGCTCTGTGAGTTCGAGGCCAGCCTGGTCTAGAAGAGCTAGTTGCAGGACAGGAACCAAAAAGCTACGGGGAAACCCTGTCTCGAAAATAAAAGAGAGAGAGAGAGAGAGAGAGAGAGAGAGAGAGAGAGAGAGAGAGAGAGAGAGAGAGATTAATGCTAAAGTCCTTTGTTGCTATACATGGAAAAATTCATCTAGAACTGAGCTGGTAGCCAGGCTTCTGATTCTGTCCCATCCAGGATGTCCCTATAGCCATGTGGTAGACTCCACTCATCAAAGAGTAATGATTCTCCATACCACATAGAATATGATTGCCCTGGAATTCTCCTCATAAACACTTCACAATCAGAAACACTAGGTTTATTTGCTCACTATATTCATAGCTGTAAAGTGCCATTGTTATCAAAGCAAGAAGACATTCCAAAGGACATGAAGGACATGTGTGGATGGCCACCATGGTGGCTCCATGGGACAGATGGTTGACCTTCAGTTGTATATCTCGTTGGCCATAGCATGGCCATGCATAGTACATGGAGAGAAGGATATCCAGGTGCCCACCATGGTTGTTCCACAGTGAGACGGCATGTCTTCAATTGCACTTCACATCACTAGCAACAGGCCCCATAAGCATTCCGACAAAGCTTTGATTCTCTTCTATCCTTGCTGCAATGCCAAGGCTTACAAAACCTTTTTCTCGGAAGATGTGAAAAAGTGTATATTCACCCTACATGGGGTACCAATGACAGATCAAAGAGATGATGTCACCCTCTTGGCTTGGAGAGCGATAATCCACATCACCAAACCCTAAAGAAGGGAAACACACACACACACAATACCACCAACAACAGCAAAATCTAAAATAACAGGAACTAACAATCACTGATCATTAATATCTCTTAATATCAATGGTCTCAATTTGCTTATAAAAAGATACAGGCTAACAGAATGGATACAAAAAAACAGGATTTATCCTTCTGCTATATACAAGAAATATATTTCAACTACAAAGACAGACATTACCTCAAAGCAAGGGTTTATGAAAAGACTTTCCAATCAAATTGACATAAGAAACGAGCTGGTGTAGCTATCTCAATACCTAACAAAATAGATTTTAAATTAATATTAATCAAAAGAGATGAAGAAAGACATCTCATATTCATCACAGAAAAAAATCCATCAAGATGAAGTCTCAATTCTGAACATGTATGCCCCAAATATAAGGATACTCACATTTGTAACAGAATCATTACCAAACCTTAACTCACATATTAAACACCACACAGTAATAGTTGGAGACTTCCATACCACACCCTCACCACTGGACAGGACTGCCAGACAGAAACTTAACAGAGAAATAAAAGACTAACAGATGTGATGACTCGAGTGAATTTAGCAGACAATATAGAACATTCCACCCAAACACAAGAGTATATACGTTCTCAGCAGCTCATGGAACCTTCTCTAAAATTTACCACATACTCAGTAACAAATCAAACCTAACAGATACAAAAAAATTGGAATATCCTATTGGATCACCATAACTTAAAGTTAGAATTCAATAACCACACTAATTGCAGGAAGACTACAAACTCATGGAAATTAAACAATTGAATTAATTGAAATTGAATAATTGAATTAATTGAAACAATTGAAATTAATCAACTGAATTATCCCTGAGTCAAGGAAGAAATAAAGAAAGGAAGTAAACACTTCCTAGAATTCAACAAAAATGAATAGATAACATACCCAAACCTATGGGACACTATGAAAGCAGTGCTAAGAGGAAAGTTCATAGCACTGAATGCCTACATAAAGAACGTGAAGAAATCTCACACTAGTGACTTAACCGCACACCTGAAAGCCCTAGAACAAAAAGAAGCGAATTCACCCATGAGGTGTAGATGCCAGAGAATAATCAAATTGAGGGCTGAAATCAATAAAATAGAAGCAATGAAAATAATACAAAGAATCAATGAAACAAAGAATGCCAGCTGGTTCACTGAGAAAATCAACAAGAGAGAACATCAAAGGGGAGTGGGGAGGGTGAAAGGGAATATGAAGGAGAATATGACAAATTGCGAAGGTGAAGTTGGGGGAAAGACAGCAAGCAAGCACAAGGAAAGAGATACCTTGATAGAGGGAGCCATTATGGGGTTAGAGAGAAACCTGGCACTGGAGGAATTCCCAGGAGGCTACAAGGATGACCCCAGCTAAGAATCTAAGCAATAAGGGAAAGGAAGCCTTAACTGGCTTTCCCCTGCCATCAGATTGATGACTACTTTAATTGCCATCATAGAACCTTTATCCAGCAACTGATGGAAGTAGATGCAGAGATCCACAGCTAATGTAAGAAAAGGGGTAAAGACTATGATTGGGAAACCCACAGAAACATCTGACCTGAGCTAGTGGGTCCACACTGATAGCCAGGGAAAATGCATAGGTCTCTGAACTAGGCCCACAGAATGTGGGTGACAGTTACACAGCTTGGGCAGCTTGTGGGGCCACTAACAGTGGAACCAGTATTTATCCCTAGTACATAAACTGGCTCTTTGGAGTCCATTCTCTTGGAGGGATACCTTGGTCCGCCTCGATAAAGTGGGGAGAGCCTTGGTCCTGCCTCAAGTGATGTGACATACTTCATTGACTCACCCTGGAAGGCCTCACTCTCTCTGAGGAGTGGATGGAGTTGGGGTGGGGAGAAGGCAGGGAGAGCAGGAGCAGGGGAGGGAAAGGGAACTGGGATTGCTATGTAAAATAAAAAAGAGTGTTTTTAAAAAATAAAATAGGCACCAACATACACCTCATAGACTTCTATTACTAGCTTCTCTAATACTCTGATAGTGAGATCTTTTTTGCTTCTAAGTTAGAGATAAATTAAAGATATTCCAATGTAAAAGTTACTTAGAAAATACACCACTTGAATAGAAGATATGGTTTTGTGCTTCACGTATACTGGTTACCATTATAAATTAGAAACACTAATTAATATTTGTCGAAAACAAATTTGAATTTCTGGATAAAAACACTTCCAAACATTAGCCCTCTCCCAGTGGTGGAAGTTTTAAGGATGAAATAAAGAGTGATTGACTCTAAGCTCTACGTGTTCTTGTCACCAGTGACTCGCTCATCTTTTTAAAATACTTCTCCGTTTTTAAATGTAATCAAAGCTGAGCATTATAGCAGTAAATTAATATTCCATGATATAACAGACTGACTGAAAGCATTTTTCTTTTGTTTCCAGTGTCAATCAAAGGTGTCAAGATTAATATAGCATGGATAGATGAGTAGATAGGTAGATAGGCAGACAATGGATAGAATTCAGGCAGGATGAAATCGATGGTAATTGAGACAAAAATAACAACACATTAAATCATAAGTGAATTACAGTTATTATAAAAAGCACTTACAATTGAGACAATTACATTCTCTACAGCAAAATTTTTGACTATCCCATCTCTCTATTAGATGCATAGATAATACTTTTCTCGATTAATTAAACATACCCCCAAATGCATAGTATCACTAATTATTATTTTAACCTATAGCTATCAAAATGTTCCTCCAAACGTTTTGCTTCTCTTTCCTATCTAAATAAAGTTGCTGTAAGAAAGATGTCTAGGTCCTTCACAATGGCTGATGGGTGAAATGACTCCAACCCATGCCTCCATCCTGAGTCTGACACCTAAGATCCACATAAAGATGGAACTAACTCCACATAGCTGGACTCTGCTTTCCACATTGCCCCCCCTTCAAATGCACATAACTAATAATAATAGTCAATCTTAATACTACCTGAGTCAATGCCCAGAATCTACATAAAGATGGAAGGAGAAAACCAAACTCATAAAGTTGTTCTCTGATCTCAACATGCACCCCATGCCCCATACAAAATATTGAAGCTTTGAGAAATCAGGGGCTGAATCTAGGGTGGTTGGTTGTAGGCAGTCCAACAGGTTTCCTGAGAATTGAACATGGCGCTCCTGCCCCAGGAAAGGTGATATCCCCTTCCAGTATCTATCAGTCCTGCTCTCATTGGCACCTACCACATATTGAAAAAGGAAACAATTTTCAAGAAAAAGTCTACTAACTTAATCAAAGTAACAGAGTTAAAAATTGGCTCACTCACAGTCCCGTGTTGTAAAGCCCTGTGTTGCTTTACAGTATTCTCAGATAACAGCAGTTGACTAGGTATGATCCTACAAGATACCAATAATGTTTCCTCTGGGCTTAAGTATTCATATGTTATCTTTAATATATAGACCATAATTTAATGATTTCTCTTAAAATCACAGTGAATATTCTATTTTTAGGAAATGAAAAACAAGTTAAATTTCATTTAGAATTATGAGTTTCTCAACAAAAGTAATCAAGCAGTTTCTTGGTAAATTTTTAGGTCATTTCAAAGCTATTTCAAATCCATTTAATAGGAATGCATAATGGAACTCTCTCTTTAACTAGGGGTCTCTTCTTTCCTTGCTTTCTTCCTTCCTTCCTTCCTTCCTTCCTTCCTTCCTTCTGTTCATCCTTCTTTCCTTCCTTCCTTCTTTTCTTTCTTTTTTTTGAGACAGAGTTTCTCTGTGTTGCCCTGGCTACCCTGAAACTTTTTCAGTAGACCAGGCTGGCCTGAAATTCAGAGATCCACCTACTTCTGCTTCATGAATGCACTTTCATTCTATGCCATCTTGAACATCCTAGAGGAAGAATTACCCAGCAGAGAGGGTACAAAACCCTACCCTGGAATGTCATTCTAAGAGACACACTCACTAGTTATAACATCACAAAATCCAGAAAGTGAGTCTATAGAAAAATTCTCTCAATAAGACAGAACTAAGCCAAATATAACTATCTTCAACTCCATCAATGATCTGAGAAGGGAGTAAATATTACTTAACAAATGAGAGATATCCAAAATGTGCAACAAATGACAGAGACAACTGACTACCTGGGCAATCACCCAAAGTCTCGTTTGCAATGTTGAGTCAACCAACTTTGGCTAAAGCCTAACATAACTGACATACCATTATCAAATGCAAGGAATTTCTTAGAATTATCCTACCCTGTCTTGGCAAGATAAGACAATCCTGTTTCATATCTTAGTCAGTAGTTGAGGTATGGGCTTTTCTTAACCCAAAGGCCAGTCTGCCAAGAATACAAGCTCCCAGTGGAGTGTCTTTGGTGCTCAACGTTCTCTCGGGAGTAGAGTGGTGTTGCCAGGAGTAATTGTGTCTCGTTGGCACAGAATTCTAGGTTAGATTAAAGGCCATTTTCTACAGCTCTTCAAAGAGGCTGAAGATTATACTATCTATACTAAAAAGAATCTCTATGTATCTAAAAGACCTGATTAACCTAAAAATAAATATGACAAACATATAATTCTCAATACCTATCTAATTTGAAACTAAGAGAATAAACAACTGTGCAATATATGAAGACAATGATCTTCACCTGTAAACAATGTCATTACTTATCAAATGTAAACAATGTTATTACATAAATAGTACCAGAGGTAGAAATGTACATTGTGATATGATAGATGTATCCATACAATATAAGCATACTCTTATACAAAAATAGAGGTAGGAACACTCACATTCAATATTCAATATATCAATATACAAGAAACAGTACCAATATAATTTTCTAAAAACAGTAAGTCATAAATACCAATCATCAAACCAGTTAATCCCCCCCTTTTTTTGAATATACCCCTAATTCCATACAATATCTCCCCATCCCCTCAACCCTAAACCAACCACTAAAAGATGTTCCTAACCCTGTGGGCAAACTCTGTTGGGAGAGGGGATGTCGTCCTCTTAGATTGCTTCTAGCTGACATGGGGGCGACGTTCTTCTTAGGGGCCCCTGTGAAAGCAAATGATGGTAAAATTCCCAAATTAACCTTTGACTTAAGAAAATTATAACTAGTCTCTGAGCGTTTGAGAAGGTCCGGCCAGAGTGTTGTCAAAAATGTGCATCATTCGAAATTGTCTCTTGCAGTTGGTACCAAAAAACAGGTCTAAAATTAGCGCTTAAAAAAAAATTCATGACATCATAAAAACCAGATTGAGTTGATGTTGTGGGGCCCCATCTTCATCCTGGAAACTTCAAAGATTACTGTAGGAAAATATGCTGCTTGTTATGGGAAATTTAAACATTAACAACAAGGACATATACTGACATATAAAGAAAGACACAGATGTGAGGAAAGGAAAAGAAATTTTATCAAGTATAAAATTATTCTTATTCTGTCCCATTTCATGGCTCCTGACCTGAGACAGAAACTCTGAAATATCTCTTATCAACAGGCTTGGAATTGAAGAGGGACTGAGCCATAGTCCAACTCCAAAGCCAGCTCTACACATTTATAAGGAAGTGTTCAATAAAACATATAAATATGTATAAAAAATCAATACTTAGAGTATGTATAGATACTTAAGGGTCATAACTATTTTCCATCCATCAGTAATTAAATATTCAGGGTCTCTTAAATTCTTTGAAGATGAGTATTTTCCTGTGGAGATAAGAAAAGAACCCTGCCCCCAACCTATCTGTAATCCTTACCATCAGAATGCCCGTCATCCTTGTGAAGGAATTGTTATTTATCTTTTCCAAGTGACTTCTCTTCTTCAAACAGAACCTTTATTAATTTTGACGGTATCCATAATTTTTCCTCACCTGTGGAGATAAGAGCAAAACTCCTTCCCCAACGCAGTACATCTCCTGGCTTCCATTGTGAGGTCAGCACATCCTTGAAATAAACTGGTTGTTTTAGTTCAGCAGACTTTTCCATTATCCAATGTCTTTCTGCAGCCGTCGTTCCCTTCTCATTAGCGTTGAGAAAATTCAAGGTTAACAAAGCATTATGTAACCTATTTCTGGGAGTGTTTTCCACCCCTTTCTGTTTGTTCAACATATCCTTTATAGTTCGATTTGATCTTTCTATGACTGCTTGACCTAGCTTACGTGAAAAGTTGTATTTATATCAACCCACAGAATTTCAAACACATTGAAGTAATAACCTGCTCCTTAGTGGCCAGTGTTTTGTTCAGTGGGCCCTGTTTCCTTTATCGGGTATGGCCAAACACAGTAAAGCTTTTGGAAGCGGCCTAATGGGTTCCATCTTCAGGTTACAATTTCAGATGCAAAATGTAACATAGGCATTGACTGACTGGCTGAGCAAATCAACTCCACATGACCACGAAGGATCTAAAGAAACTCCCTCCATGCCGGCCCTTTATTTCCTCCCATTATGACAAATGAAAAATATGATTTCACAGACAGGTGAGAAGAATTTATTCTTTTAATAATAAAAGATAGGTACACATCTACCTTTAAAAATATAAGTAAATGAATAACCCTAATATCGTTTTAATTAAAGAAAATGATTAGCCCTCTAAAACATAACAGTGAAACAGAATTTTTGAGAGAGTAGTGAGGAGAAAAGATCGAGAGGATAAAGATGTTCAAAATATATTCAATTATCAACGAATTAGTAAAATGTCTTTAAATGGTGACGCATAGTGAAGTCAATGTTAATTGATTGGCAAAACATTTAAGATTATTAGGACGAGTTGCTTCGAATATGCTATAATGAAAACTACAGCATTGCCTTCTTCAGTCTGAAACTTCCCTTATTCTTTGTAAGCTCTTAACCCTTTCATTGATTTAGAAACTCTAACACATTTGATTCCCTGTTACACAGGCTCAATCCATTCTCCACAGTGAAGGGCCCGGATTTCAGCCGTAACACCTTCTGTTCCACTGCCATCCATATAAAATGCTGTTTACACTCCGGGACTATTGCTTCAGGAAACGATTGATGGAACAGCTACTTCTGCTGCTGCTTCCGGAGAGAAGGAGAAAGTCTTTTCTGTCCAACCAGGGGCGCTTTCGGCCCCTGCTTTATCTCTCTGGCACAGGAGCGTGCAAGATTGGATTTTAGACTTTGAATATAGAAAATAATGAAAAAATGAAATAAAAATTTTTAGAAAGGGACTCTTTAAAAGTTCACTCGGAAACTTTTGTCAAGCCCTGAGCCCTCTCTCTTTCCTCAGAATTCTTTGTTAAAAACGATATGAAAAGCAGAGCCTTAGCCACAGAGAGTAATCGCACATAACTTCAAATATGAATCAGTGCTACCGAGCTGAACACTGTGATTGCAATTATAACTCCACATCGCTTCATGCATAAATTATTCAAATCCAGGCAATAGATTATTCAAACCTTATCTCCAAGAAGCACTTCTGAAAGCTCACTCGCAATTACGCTGCCGCCCTTCCCCAACAAAGGCCACGCAATTAAAAGCTTAATGTATTTTACAGACCCTAAATTGGTCAACAACATTGTTTTAACACAAGCCAATTTTTAACTATCATTTATCACTTAAAGTTTCTCTTTATTTTTTCATGTCTTAAAAGGTTGACGCCATTTCTATAAAGAGAAAGCTGAGAGTGAGTCCACACTCTTCTTTGGCATATATACTTCAAAGACTCACGTTTTTCATATGAATATGGAAACGTGAATGTCTTTTTATGAAAGGAGACTCTCAATTATTATTAAAATTCTAGTAAAATGTCAGTTTCCTATGAACGTCCCTGCCATGCTGCATAAAGGTGTATTTTCACATAAGGAGCTAAATTAAACATTAGAATAACTTCACATAAATTCTCCAGTCAATCATTTGGACTTGACTTCGGTGCTTGTCATGAGATTCATGATCCTGGATCATTGCTCGGGTTGTGGATTTGGTGAATTGGCCTTTTAAGGACTGTTTAATTCATGACTTGTCTGATCTATTCACTCCGACCAATGCCTTCGGGGAGTGCCGCCTCAGTCCGTCATCCTGTAGACTTTGTGCAAGGATCGCCTGATCCACCCTGAGTGCCACACTCGCTCTGATTTAGTACTTCCTGTTTGACCTTGGATGAAGAAAGTATTCCTTACCTTTGGACACGCCTACAGACGGCTCTTTCTTCCACCATGGCTATGCCTCTCATTCTGATTGCTTGCATTGGTTTCCAGTGTGCCGTGTGCTCAGGCAGCCAAACTACCATGTTTTGATTCCCGGTGAGTTGCTTGACCTGGAATAACACACAGGAGTTAACAAATGCAATATCATCTGATACTTTTACGCTTAAAACACAAATATTTCCTAGTCTTGGCCACACACATGACACACAATTTCCTATTGCCTTGATATTCATCTACATTGTCTCTCCTTATAATGAAAGAGAACGTCACTGTTCTGTGTGTGCCTGGCTTTCACTCATTCCTTCCTGCTACTGAAAAACTGAATTTCCAGGCAACCCTAGATCACTACAATTCCTCCGGCCTAGGAGGAAAACATGGTGTGTGCTACAGTGTGAATTTTTGTCTGTTAATGTACATTTGTATTCCATATCACTCCATGAAGACTTTGAACGTGGTCTGTAAAGAACCCTGTCAAATTTGTTTTGGCCTTCGAATCAGAAAGATCAAAGGGGAGATGACCACCTTCCTACACTGTCAGTGGCTCCATAGCGTTTGTAGAGAGAATCAAAGTTATTTAAGAGCCACAAAGCTCCAGAACCATAGCAAAAGAGTGTATTCATACAGCATTAAGTCTATGAACTAACAACATAGAGAAATAGCTTCCACTGACGTCTTCAAAGAGAGCCTGGTTTACACAGAATTATCAATGTGTATTCTTCATCTCAAATGCAGGGAGCCAGGAACACAAGGGCATATGTTTAAAGGAAATAAAGAAGATAGAAATGTTGTCATGATTGCATAGCTAATCGTGTAGCTCTGAAGCCTTATTTACATTTTCCTGTAATCCTCTGTCACAAAGAAAGTGGGAGATGAATCCTAAAGTTGTATTAGAAACTGCAGAATGTACAAGTAATAGTGGAGATGAAATTATTGGCAACATTTTTGCTATCAGCAAGCAGAAACTCATGTATCTTTGACTTTCTGAGACTTAAAGAAAACCTGCAAAACTCTTCTCACCTCTTCTTTGTTACTGAAATAATCAAATCACTACAGAAAACTTTTATGTTGAAATCACAAACTTATTTTCAGAAGGCCAAGCTTATTCAAGCTCGCTAAGTCCAAAAGAACTAGAGTGCGCTTTAAAGGCATAAATCGCATTAATTTTCCTTTATTCAACTTTGTTGTAGAATAAAGTGATTAGAATTTGGATTTGCATTAATGAATAATTTAGTAGCTCTGCGGAAGACACTAATTGTTGATGGAGCACCCACTGCTGGAGAAATCTCATTTAAATACAGGGAGTGCCATGGGTGCTGCTGGCGTCTAAGGAAAGCTAGTTTATTTTTCATTCTAGAATTTATGCAATTCAATGTTGCACTCGTTTAAAGAAATCATTATAGGTAATGGGATTGCTCTGTATACCAAAGGGACGCCTTCTGAGAAGCGCTCTTCACATGACTTTCCGCTGAGTGCTAGGAGCAGAACAGATATAAAGGAAATTGAATGAAGGGACTGTAAAGAGGTTCACACAGAAGCTGTGGCTGCAGCTTGGTTAGCAAATGATGCGCAGATGCTTCATTGCCGAGCTGAAGTGCGTTACACACTTCCCTGTCCAACTCAGTATTGAGCTCATGACCGATAAAGGACAGCAATGATGGCTCTTCTACTAAACAAGGAGATAGGGCCAGTTCCTGGCTACTGAACGTCTACTGGGAAGGAAGTCCTTTCTAAACCCAGAAAATTCTCTTGGTATGGGACCACACCCAATATGGTAAAAGGAGTATGTGTTAGACCGAAGAGGAACATGGCGATAAATCCTCCACGGTCTGTATCTGGAAATGCAACTGAGAAGCTGCTGATTCTCACAGCCTTGCTATGATGAAATGCGACGTGACAACCCTTTGAAATTGAATTAGCTTATAAACAAGAGTAATCTATGAAAAGAGTGTCTGTCGTGGATGTGAAGAGACCTCTCATTAATTACATATTCTCACCTACATCTACCATGAATGATTTCCTTGGCTAATTAAAAGAACAATTTAAAGTTTAAAGGCAAAATAAAGTAAAACTGCTACAGCCATATTTAAAAAAGAAAATTGCTATGGTATATTGCTAAAATAGATATTAACTAAGCAACAAAATATTTGGATCAAATACTATGACTGTTTGCATTTTTTTCACCTTTTCAGTTCTTCAGTAAAAGCCAATTGCTTTTAAAGTCTGAAAAAAGTACATTTGATTTTATTTTATATGTGTAATACACATATTTCTTCTATACATCCATTTGAGTATGCATATAAACATATTTTGTCCAAGTTTTTCCCTCAGCATGGTTACTGATGTATGAGTCACATTTATTAATATATTAGTTCCTTATATTAATCAAAGACCCACTTGCTTGGGCTCACGCTCCAAAAATTGCAAATAGACATTAATTTTTTGACTCTGGTCAATATATAAGATGCATAACTAAAACAACTACTTCCAAATCTAAGATTAGTGTGTATATTCAAACTCTGCTGGCTCTAAAGGACAGTATGTTTCAAATATAAGACCACCAGAAAAAAGATTACTATATCCCTATGGTCATAAGATGATAAATAAAAGTCTTTTTTAATCTTATAAATGGAAAAAAAATCTGTATTTATTTTATGTATTGATGAGACCAGAAGTAACTTCAAGTTTCCAACTTAATAAAAAGTCCAAGAGTAACTGGTTGTGGTGGCTCCAGAGGGGTCGAAGACACCAGGAGGGCATGAAGGGAAGAATCAACTAAACAGGGCTCTTGGGGCTCACAGAGACTGAAGACACAGTATCAGAGCCAGCTTGGGGCTGCAGTAGGTCCTCTGCCTTTATGTTATGGATTTAGGCTTGATGCTTTGTGGGACTTCTGATAGTGGGGGGTGGGAGTGTCTCTGACTCTTTTATGGGCTCATGGGACCCATTTTCTCCTACTGAGTTGCCAAACCTGTGAGGATTGGGGTCTGTTTTTATTGCATCTTGTTGTGATTTGTTCTGTTGAGGTCCCTAGGAGGTCTGCTTTTAGAGAAGGAGTAGTTCTAGAGAGGGGGGTAAGTGGGCATGAAACCAGGAACTTGGAAGAATAGAGAGAAGGGGCGCTGTAGTTGGGATGTATTGTACGAGAAAATAATTTTTTTAAAAGAAATGTAGGTGGAAATTTCTGTGCTGCAAGCCACTCCCAAGTCACCATGCAGAGGCTTAATATTAATTATAAATGCTAGATCAATGGCTCAGGCTTATTAGTAGCTAACTCTTGTATTTTAACTAACATCTATATATATATATATATGTTTTGTTTTTGTTTTTTTTTTTGGGGGGGGGTTCGAGACAGGGTTTCTCTGTAGCTTTGGTGCCTGTCCTGGAACTAGCTCTTGTAGACCAGGCTGCCCTCGAACTCCCAGAGATCCACCTGCCTCTACCTCCTGAATGCTGGGATTAAAGGCATGTGCCACCACTGCCTGGCTACTAACCCATATTTTAATCCATGTTTTGCCTCGTGGTCTGATAACTTTTCTCAGTACAGCATGTTCATCTTGCTTCTCTGATGTGGGAGTGTCATATATCAATCTGTTGATTTCATTGGTTAAGCAATAAAGAAACTGCTAGGCCCATTGGATAGGCCCACCCTTAGGTGGGTGGAGTAAACAGAACAGAATGCCGGGAGGAAGAGGAAGTGAGCTCAGACTCCACAGCTCTGCTCTCCGGAGGAGACGTAGGAGAGACGCCATGCTACCTGCTCCAGGGAAGACGCACACCATGCCCCAGCTCCGACCCAGGATGGACTTAGGCTAGAATCTTCCCGGTAAGACTGGTGCTATACAGATGATAAGAAATGGGCCAGTCCAGGTGGGAGAGTTAGCCTAGAAGATGCTAGGTAGAAATGAGCCAAGCGGTGTTTAAATGAATACAGTGTCTATGTAATTATTTCGGGGCATAAGCTAGCCGGGCAGGGCAGGCAGCTTGGGGTGTTGGGAATCAGCCCCGCCGCTCCATATTACTACAAATGACGCCCAGACGTGTGGCTAACTGAGTCCACAGAAAGCCTGAGAAAGCTTGGAAAAGAATAAAGTATGTTTCTTATGGCAATTTCTTGGGTCTGCTCTGCTTGCTAGAGGCAAGCAAGCGCCTCATCTAAGAGAGGCTTCCTGACTCAGCTTTAGCTGCAAAGCCTGCAGCTCATTAAGAGGTCCTGCCACGAAACACTTAAACGGTGTTGACGAAAAGCTGAACACATGCTTTTCGGTTTTCAGCCGTAGAAGAAAAAAAGCTGCGTTATTTTAAAGTGTGGCTTCCTGGGGCTTTGCCGCCAGTGCAAACTCTGGCTTTATGTTTGTGTTCCCGCTTGGGATCGGAAGGAGAGTGCTCTGAGACCTTGACGATGACTCAGAGCTCCCCGCCTGCCCCTGGGCAAAAGGCAGAATCAGGCTTAGGCAGGCGGAAGAGCATGGCGGATTCCTGCTGCCATACAGAGACGTGTTTTCAGACTGCGTAGTGCTCTGCGTGTCAGATTTGGATGTAACTTGGATGAAAAGAATTTCTGTGCTGCACACTCAGTCTCAGAATTAAAGTGCTGAGTGCCGCTCCTACCTGGTGGCCCCAGAGCTAGCACAAAATGGTATGTCCTCCATTTTGAAATTTTCCTGACTCAGCAGCAGGAACAAACCTGTGTTGTTTAAAAATGCTGGCTTTCTGAGCCATCCTGCCAGGGCAAACTCTGACTGTTTGAGGCAGGAGGGCCGGCTACAGAGAGAGGACTTGAGTGTTGTCTGTTGTAGTTCGCTGGCTGGCAGGGACCTTGAAATGCTATAAACATGGCTACAGCCAGTACCTCAGCCAAGAGGCTGAAAAGCTAAGGAATGGGCTACATCTAGCCGTCAAAGCCACGCCTTTAGTCCTACTGAGTGAGATTGCTTGGTAAACTAAAGACTCATGTGGTCAAAAAACAGAGAGATATACAGTAAAGAGAGATTCAGAGACAGAGAAAATTTCTGAATGGTTTAAAGTGTGTTAAAAATATATGCAGACTAAAAGTTAAAATTCTTAAAGTAAACCTCTGTGACTTCAAGGTGTGGCAGCACACTCCTTTAATCCCAGTGCCTAGAAGGCAGAGACAAACAGATCTCTGTGAGTTCAAGGTGTAGTAGTGTACGCCTTTAATCCCAATGCCTGGGAGGCAGAGACAGGCGGATCTCCGAGAGTTCAAAGACAGCCTGGTCTACAGATGTACGCTCAAAAAGCAAAAAGTTAACCTAGGAATGTCACATCTTAGATTCTTAAGCGCCTAGTGATTTAAAGGCGCAAATCAAAAGTGCTCCTGGATAGTAAAAAATTGCAGATTCACAATAGGACAGATTCAGACCACTAAATGAGTCACACTGTTGGATGAATGTACGTTGGCTTGGGAGAGAGAAGAAAAAGAATATAGAGAATAAAGTTAATGGTTTAAAAAGAAAAAAGTAAAAGTAAAGTCTTTAAAGAGACAGAATAAAGTAAAGTGATAGAGTAAAAATAAGCCGCGTAAAGATGGAAAATTCACAGAGAGTCTGGATTATGTACATTGTGTTTTCTTTAAAATTTTTGACTGTAAAGGAGCTAAGTACAGAGAGACATTTCATTATATGGGCTGCCAACTGGAACCAGAATGGATATAAGGGTATTACGATTTCAAAATTTGGATCTAAGGATATGATGCTTTGGAGAGAGTCTTCTTTTGTTTTCACAGAGGATGAGACTCTATGGACTTCTTCTATCCTGATTTGGTATGATAGACCACGCCCTCCTGAAGGGTTGGTGTGAACATCTTCAGAAAATTACTTCGCTCAACTGCCAACTGAGATGACCCTGGCACACAGGTTATACCATGAAAGACCTAATTAACGACGCCCCCATTCAGCAGGAAGCAGTTTGGAGAGAAAAAACTGCGCCCATGTTCCCAAATACAGTTTATAAATGTTCTTTTACATTTAAAGGGGGATATGATATAGACATGAATAATTTGCATTAGTATAGATTTTGCTTTATTGATAGAGATTTACGGTCAATTTTGTTATATGTATAAATGTTTCTGATGTAACTTTTACTTGATAACTGTTTTGTTATATGTAATTTTGCTATGTTAAGGTTAAAGCCTTCCCTTTTTTGTTTAAACAGAAAAAGGGGAAGTGATGTGGGAGTGTCATATATCAATCTGTTGATTTCATTGGTTAAGCAATAAAGAAACTGCTAGGCCCATTGGATAGGCCCACCCTTAGGTGGGTGGAGTAAACAGAACAGAATGCTGGGAGGAAGAGGAAGTGAGCTCAGACTCCACAGCTCTGCTCTCCGGAGGAGACATAGGAGAGACGCCATGCTACCTGCTCCAGGGAAGACGCACGCTATGAAGCTCCGACCCAGGATGGACTTAGGCTAGAATCTTCCCGGTAAGCGCACCTAGGGGCGCTACACAGATGATTAGAAATGGGCCAGAGCAGTGTTTAAAAGAATACAGTGTCCGTGTAATTATTTGGGGCATAAGCTAGCCGAGCCAGGCGGCTGGGGATTTGGGGACGTAGCCCCGCCGCCGCTCCCCATATTACTACACTTCTCTCTGTTTCTGATTGTGACTCCTGACTTTGCCCTTCTTCCCAGCATTCTCTCTGATCTAGCTGAAAATCCTGCCTAGCTATGAGCCAATCAGCTTTTTAGTAACAATGAAAGCAACACATTTTCACAGTGTACCAAAAGATTATTCCACAGCAAAAATTCTAATGTACTATGTCATAAAAGATTCTAGACTGAAATGGGGTGTCAGTTTAATAAAAAAAAAAAACTAAACCAATTGTTCCATTAATAGGGAAAGGGACCAACACCATCTGTTACACACAGGGATTTCATGTCATCATCCTATATTTTAAAGAGTAGCCTAAAGAAAGCCACAGGACATAAGGTTCCATCTAAGCCATTTGTCAGTAATTTGGCTAGTGACATTCACTGAATGCCAGTTAACTGTCACCAGAGGGTGCCAAGATTCACAGTCAAATGAGTGTAGTCTCAGTACACATCTTAAACTTTGAAACAAAACATCAATGTTACCTATACACTGAATGAACTCTCAGGGCTCAGTGACTGGTGAGCTGGCATCTCTCCATTCATCTTGCATCTCTCTGATATATACTTCCATGCCCACATTTGAACATATTTGCATACAAAGGGCAGAAAATATAAGTCAATCAAGGTAGAGCCTAGGAGTCTGTATCAGGTTTTCAATCATCATTTATGCTTGCAGCCCCCAAACCTCATCCCATGTGGTTCTCCGTGATCAACACCCCCCTGCTGTTTCTACTTCATGTCTTGGGCAGTTCGAACCTTCCTTCTAAGCTCTGGAGCTACATAGGGCTTTCTCAACACTATGAAACCTGGAGAAGATTCTTTCACTTCAAATAAAGCAGAAATCAAGGTTAGGAAGCTGAGAGGAAGTAAAAAACGTTACCTTTCATAACAATACTAGGGCTTCTTAATTCATTTCTATATTATTTAAAGGTCCATTCCAAGAATGGAGGTCACAGGAATGTTCTACTTTCCTATCCCAGAAATATGTAAGGGTTCCTTTCATTGCCATGAAACTCTGACTGAAGATCCTTGGTAGAGTTCCTTCCAAAATAGAATTCTATGAAGTTACATTTAATTTAAATTCCTTTCATTTTCTCCTATAATATCCTTAGTAACATATTTGTGTCTTAATAAAACTAGATCCTATTTAGTTTATATATTATATATATTTACATATATAATATTATATATATTATATTTATTTATATATATTTATATATATATACATGTATGTGTGATCCCATCAGAAATATCCCATACATTCAAGTATTCTAGCAGTATATTACCAGATTCCTTTACTTTAACCAAATATTCAGACACATTTAGTTGCCTCTTAAAAGAAGTTTAACTTCTGTATTTTAAAAACTTATAAGGAGGAAATGAAGTTATAGCAGAAGACCAATGATTGGGTGGGAAATGACTTATACTGTCTAAAAGTTCTTTTTATCCTTGGTTAAAAAGGACTTAAAGAGACAGTGTAGGGCAGATGCTATCATATGTACTATAAGAAAAGAGACATCTATGCATAACATATACAGGCAGGCAATACTGGTTGAGCCATGGCTACCAGGAGAATAAAGAAAAATTCTGCCAGATCAACCTCAGACTCTGAATGAAGCCTGGATATGGCTTCCCAGCACGGCCTCTGTCCAGGTTAGCCCTGATCCACACATTTCTTCAATACATGGAGACAATCTTGCCGTGGTTATTGACCTGGGAGTCTCTGAGTCTGGGAACAAGAGAATTTTGTTTGGCAGTCTCTAGAGACTTCATAAATAGAAACGTATCCAGAGAGAAAGGTTTCTTTGATGCCATGGAGTCAGAGAACAGATCTGGGGGTAGGAAGTTTCTGTCCTTGTAGGGCATAGCCTGCCCCGAAGCAAAAGACTCTGGTTTTGTCTCTAGAAACTACATGCCCATAATTTCTTTTAATGGGAAATTTCTGGAAAGTGTAGCTAACTGAGGAACTGTCTATGAAAACCTGAAAACAGCTTGTTATCTGACAACAGCCACAGTAATCATAGCTTATTAAATAGTCTCACGGAGAAAGAAAAAGAAATAGGACTTTTTCATTCCTTTTTTTCAACAGTCTCTTACTATAGATGCATCATATCATCCCAACAACAATGGTTACAATACACACGCCCAATACACATCACCCCAGCATCAATGCTGTTAATTTCATTATGTTTCACATGTAATTAATTACCCTCCCAGATACGTTCAGATTCAAGGTCTAGATATCTGTCCACCATAAAACTCTTCAAACGTTTTGCCCATCGGAATCACTCCGGGGTCAAGAAACTGTCAACAACAAACAAATCGCATTTTGTCATTCACAGTGTTCGCTATTCTTTTATTGTTCTCCGTGTGTGCTTGGGTGTAACAAACATGAAGTTTTTCACAGAGCTCACAGTGAGTCATGTACATATGGACAAATCATAAACAGATATAAAATGAATCAATTATCTACATGGAGTTCCAAGAAGGGATGGAAAATAAGAGGCTAAAGGTAAGGCTGTTTCAAACATGTCTATTTTATTATAATCCAAGTTAATATAGAATACCTCAGTAAATAAATACTGAAGCTATCTGCCACCTCTGCAAGTAGCATATTGGCAAATTGTATTATTCAAGGTTCCCTAGCGAAGCATAACAGACAAAATGAATGTATGGTCCAAAGAAAATGTATCATGTTGGCTTATGTAATATAAGCTGGATCACCTAACTATGGCTGTCTGTATTGGGACAGATTGAGAACTGTCAATGGTAGCTTCCAGAAGGTTAGATACCTGAGCAGTGCCATTCTAGCACTGGAGGCTTGGAGGATTCCGAGAAGCCCAGTGGCCTTCACTCTATGTTGGAAGATTAAAGAGGCTGGGTTCCAGCGAAGGATGTCTGTAATAGTAGCAGCAATAGAACAGACGTAGGTGACAGCAAGGGCTTAAGGTCAAGCAAAGGAGCAGCACTGCCTGTAGCTCCGACCTCTTCCTATCTGTGCCTCTAGAGGATGTCACCCACTGGGGAGAGTGTGGGAGAGTGTGGGAGACCTCTCCTCGCTCGGTACTTCCAGGAAGTACCCTCTCAAACCCATTAAACACACCCCTTAGTCTATTCTAATCATCTAGTCAAGTAGACAACCAAGATTAACGATAAAAAATAAATACTATAAAATATTAATACAAAATGTATGCCTCAGCCAAATAATTTCACTTTTAATTCACTTCTAATTCCTTATTCAGCTCAATTCTTCCAACTTAATATTTTTCAAAGACTTGTTTGTAGGATTGTAGAAATTAAAATAGATTCTTCATATACTTTATTTATGGGAATACATTATTAAAAGTGAAAACATGTTTGAGCCTATTTCTGTTGGACATTTTATGTTTGTTTGTTTGCAGGAAAAAGCAGACCACAGTGGCCTTTGTGTGTTTAAATTATTCACACTGACCAAGGTCCTTCAGATTCACGAAGATGGAAGTGGTCAATTGGAGACATTATGTCAACTGATGGGGCTCTAGGTACAATTTTCTTTCTCAATTCTATTACCTTGGATACTTAAGGTACCTTGGCCGTGAAACTTCAGACTTGTATTATTTCATTGGAAAGTTTTTATTTCCCATGGGATGACAACTTTTTTAGGAAACAAATTAGAGATTATTTCTAAATTTTGTTTTCATTCCTCACCTGGGGAGATCTCAGCTATAGAGCAAGCTCCTGGGATATTTTTCGTTAGACTCCTGCTGACTTTACGGCGTAAGAAAAAAAATCCCTGACATTTAATAAATACTTTAGAAATAGGTGTCTGGATCAGACAAAGTTTATTTTCTCTCTCTGCCTTCTCATTTCATGCTACACCTTTTGTTAAGGCGGCTAAAGTGTTTGGCTAGTCCCCTACAGCCTGCGCATCTCAATGATCCCTCTGTGTAAACTGATAGAAACCCTTTGAAACTGCTCTCTGGATAGTAGAGTATTCGTGTAAACAGACTCAAAGGAGAAAGAGGGTGGGATTGAGGAAAACAAGCCAAATGTTTTCTGCATGAAAATACAAAGTTAACTGAAAGAAATCAGTTGGTTGATTGGTTCACACAGATTTTTGTTGTTGTTGTTGTTGTTGTTATGTTTTGTTTTGTTTTTTATTTTGTTTTGTTTTGTTTTTTGAGACAGGGTGTCTCAATGGAGCTTTGCAGCCTGTCCTGTAACTAGCTCTTGTAGACCAAACAGAGATGGGCCTGCCTCTGCCTCCCAGTTGCTGGGATTAAAGGCGTGCCCTACCACTACTGGACGGTTCGCGCAGCTTTTTAACGCTAATTAGGATATGGTTATAAATATTTCCCTTTCATCTATCATCACATATGAAATGATATCAGATACAGATAGCGTCTGAGTAAACTCCATACTTCCTTAAGTGCACTGCACAGTGTAGCCTTTCTGTATGCAGTGACTGAGTTACTAATATTTAAGAAGGGAACCTGATTCACATGTCGCTTCTGTCACAGGTGCTCACTGTGTGACAAAAACCAGGGTGCCACAAACTTCCAGCAGCGATAGAGACAGGAGTGGAGAGAATTCCATTGGCTAGCTAGCTCTGGTCATGGTCAGCCTGCCATTTGTTCAAAGTCATCTTTGGGTCCTGCCTTATATATTCAGTGATGTCCATTGTATGTGGCCTTCAGTTTTAAACCGATGCTTACATACTGATGTAGACTTTGTATTTTTATCATAGGCCTTAAATTAAAATTGTGTTTTAATGCTGAACCACAGAACATAAACACCCTCTACTGCTATTAAAACTACAGTTTGAATCCATAGATTGGAAGCATGAAACTGTCCTGATTTCTTTCCCTCCCGCTGTGATGACATCCTGGGACAGCAGCAACGTAAGGGAGACAGGCTTTATTTCAGCTCACAGTCGCAAGTGATCGTCCATCACGAATGGGAGGTCTCAGAGGCTGGAGTTTCAAGGAGCTGTCACACGACATCCGCTGTTAGGTTTTCTATTGACTTGAAGCCAGTTTCTTAGGTAAAACTTGCCAGGCCTCCTTAGCTTTATTCCCCAGGGAAGGTGAGTATGCTATCGGCCTATTCCGCAGCCCCATGATGCAGGACAATCAGATCCTCAGCCCAATGGCACAGGACAATCAGACACGATAGGGAGTCAAGTCAAAGCAGGAACTCAGTTTATTACAGTGAGAGTCAGCTCATATAGGTGAAGTGATATCATATGATGCGGGGGTACTTCTAGCCAATGAGAAAGAGCCACGCCCTCCCTCTGGCTGGAGGGGCATCTTCTGGAGGGGGGCTTTTTCTGTCCTACAGGCCCTGAGATAATTTTGGCCCAACAAAAATAAAACAAACCTCAAATACAGAGTAGAAATATTTGGGAATCCAGTGCCTTAGTTATCAGTGGGGTTTTTTTCCCTTTTAATTAATTAAATATTTTCATTTATTTTCCATCCTGACCACAGTTTCCCCTCCTTCATCTCCTCCCAATCCCTTCCCCGACCTTCCCTCTGCTCCTCCATCCACTCCTCTGTTTCTGTTCTAAAAGAGTCAGACTATCCATGGGTGTCAACAAAACATGGTATATTAGATTGAGGTATGACTAAGCTTCTCTCTTTGTTTTAAAGCTGAGCAGAAAAGCAACGCAGTATGAGTAATAAGTTCCCCAAAACCAGCCAAAGCATTAGGAAAAGGCTCTGATCCCAATGCTAGAATTCCCACGGATAGCCCAAGCTGCACAACTGTCATTCATAAGTAGAGGACCTAGGTGAGTCCCATGCAGGCTCTCTACCGGCCGGTCCAGAGCCTGTGTATTTCTATGAGACCAACTTAGTTGGTTGTGCTGACCTCGGCCCCCGCCCCTGCTTGTACAATCCCTCCTCCCTCTCTTCAGCAGTATTTGCAGAGCTCGCTCCAGTACTTGTCTGTGGATCTCTGCTACCGTTTCCATCTGTTTCTGGATGAAGGCTCTCTGATGACAATTGGGATAGTCACCAATCTATCACACTCCCTCTCCATTATTGCTGGGAGTCTTTCTTGTGGATTTTGGGGGAGTTTTCCTGGCACCAGGTTTCTTTCTGATCCCTAAATGTCACCCCCATCAATACATCCCTTTCATTAATCTCTCTCTCCATTCTTCCCCCAACCCACCCAACCTAAACCCTCATGTTCCCATCTCCCCTATCCCCACCTCCATTTTACGCAGCAGATCTGTTCTATTCCCTCTTTCCAAAGAAACTCATGTGTCCCTCCCTGGGACCTCCTTGCTACTTAGCCTCTCTGGGGCTTCCACTAGAACTTTCTGTGTAGCGTGGCCTAGAACTCTCTATGGTCTCCATCAACTAACATCACTATATTTGAGTGATAACCAAATCCAAGTTATAAAATGTTCAAAAATGAATTAATAAAGAAACTTCATTAAGGAAGAAAAATACGTTATAAAAAAGCAAATCCCAATATACTCTTTCTTCTCTAGAATTCCATACTCATAAATAAAACAAGAGGTAATAATCTTTTTTGAGAATGAAGAAAACCAAAGTTATATTTAATGATAAAAATATCAAGAAGAAATATAATTGAAAGCTATAGAGCAATATTAAAATAAATATGACCTGGAGACCAGAGAAATGGTGCTGCAGTTAAACATGCATTCCTGATCTCTCAAAGCACTCAAAATTGGATTCCCAGCATCCACATCAGGTAGCTCACAACTGTCTGTAACTCCAAGTTCAGGAGGATTTAACTCCTCAGACCTTTACTGAAACATGCACTCATGTATACCTATTTACACATGGACACATACATATGTACATGTAAATTAAAAGAATGATAAATAAATTTTATAAAGATAAAAAATGAATAAGGTCTATCTAAACAAACAGTCCTACCTCAGTCCTGGTGAAAAGCTCTGTGCTCCCTGGAACCAAGAGCTGACTTTTCTTCTAGTACTCTTCTGTGGGAGGTAAACCATTTTGAAGACTCCCACTACCACACAAGCTTGGTCATCATGATAGATCAATGCAAACTTAAGACCACTCCATGGTCAATCCTGAACACAGACAAAATGCACACATCATCAGATGTATTTAAGATTGGCCAGTGGCTCTCCATCTGCTAACATGAAAGCATTATCCTCATCAGTGACATATATTCCTCACCAGTGACAGCTCCCAGCTTCCTTTGGTGCTTCTGCTCTATGCCTACCATAGAGAATAAAGTTTCTCCTTGTGAATTCCCCCACTGGCTTAGAGTCCCCAACCCAGGTTCCTTGAACTCTCTGCAAACACAAACTTAAATCCTCCAGCAGCTGCATTTGAGCATTCTGGTACAATCAGGGTCCCTAAAACACGTGTTCTCCTTTGCTCCAAATGCCCATAAATCAAATGTACTCAGATACTGGCTGCTCTTCCTGGTGAGTATCTAGAAGGCATTGAATTAAGTAAGATAGAGTAAATAACTCATTTATAAAAATGTATATGTCCTTTAACAATTACAGTTACCATTTTCGTTCTATGCCTGTTGCAGACTAGAGTTTGTTCAAAATTAATTTGATCTTCATATACAGATAAAATCACATGTCTGAGAATGATCCTTTAATAAGCATATGAACAAAACAAAACAGGTACCCTTCCTAAGAGGCAGCATGATGGGGCCTCTGCGGTGATGGAGCTTTCCCGCATCTTCATCAGAGTGGTCAGTATATGATCCCATCTAGGATGACGTTGCTCAGAGCTAAATATACCTGTGCAAGCTCGAGTAAAGTAAAAGTAAGAAAATCTCAAAGAGAGGCATGGATGATGCCAATGTCAATATCTTGGGTGTGATGTTATACCATAATTATACAAAAGCCTACTTTTGGAGAAAAGCTGGTGTTAATATAAAGATATCCCTGTATTATTTCCTATGTCTTGTGAACTTAAAATTACATTAAAATCCCAATTAAAATATTAAAGAATCTTGAGTTATAAAAGAAAATTTGCATTATTTGAATGCCTACTTTACATAAAACCAGTGAATATAAGCAATGGAATTGTTATATAATAATGCATCAAGAGACAAGACTATAATACTTAGACCTATATTCATATGTTGATATTAGTCATACATGTTTATACAGATTTCTAATTCAAATGTCCTCGCTTAGATCTCTGGCTAGTACCACAAACTTCCAGCAAGTGATATACCACACCGCATGACCCATTCTTGCCTTACAATAACTTAAGTATATTAAAATAATATAGGCAAAGAATAGGAAACACTCTGCTCTATCAGAATAATGCTAATTATATTATCGAAATTTACACCATATGTTAAATTATGTTTTTTGTATGAGAAATTATATGTTATGTGTGCTCATTAAAAGTGCTGTCCGTACTTCTAGTTAAGCATTGGAGGACCAGTTCTAATGTGAAACAATAATCAAGAAAATATTTACTGATACTGTTCAAAGCAAACGGTATTTTAAAAAAATGAGGATAACATCAGAATCAAAGAGCCATATGACCCTCCTGAAAGGAAGGGATGGAGAAGTTGCACTACAAGGCAAAGAAAGTATCGTTCTTATAATCACCACTGCAGATTTTTGGATAAATTCCATATCTAATGTCGCTTTCCAATTGCTTCCTTAGTTCCAGGAAGTAAGTTTCTTGTTCTGCTCTGTTACCATTAATCTTGATTTCTTCAATTATTTTTCAGCTGGTCTCCTTAATCCTCTTAATTATAGCTTCTTCAAACTTTACCCTTCTGGACTCTCTTTGCACTATTATCAGATCATTTCATTATCAATTATCTGTAAAATTAGTTCTTAAATTATTCTTGGTTTTTAATAACTTACTGTTCTCACCCATCAACCTTTCTAAATCAAAGGTAGTATTTTTAGGTACATTTCTTATTCTGTTTCCCAGGGCTATTAATCAAAGGCCACGCTGAGTCTTTCTCACAAATACGGTGAAACGCTCCCTCCACCTCTCCCCAGAGCCTCACATTCTTTTTCTTTATCTTTTCTCTTCCTTCCTCTCTTTCTTCCTTTCTCCCTTTTCATTTCTTCCTTCCTACCTTCGTTCCTTGTTTACTTAGTTTTCTTCTTTCTCTTTTTATCTATACCACAAAATCATTCTCTTTGCTCAAGTCCCTGTGGATATTTAATGACTAACTTTGCCTGGATGTGATAATGGGATATTGCAGAGACCTGATATTGGCACCTCAGCCTTAACAATTTCCTTTTCATTTAACAGGTATCAAAGATGTTTGAGACTTTCAGTATATCCAAGTATGTTGTAAATACAGTCATATACTCCCTACGTTCTTCTGCCAACTTTGAATAATTTGTTCATTGAATGAAATGAAAACCAGATACCTAACATTGTCTAGGCAATGCCTTAGATTTTAGGCAGTTAAAAGTGTTTACCAAATAAATGTATGCCCTAACGTACACTAACCCTCTATTGTAAGCAAAGCCACAGTTAAGTCGCCAAATTAGACCACTCTGTGAGTAGCAAGACAGTTTATTGGGGAACGAAAACTGCTGGGTATTCTCTTAGGAGTAGGGAGTTGGGGTGCAGAGAACAGTAGCTGGCGGGAAAACAGGAAAAGCCTTGCCAGTTTTATGGAGACAGTGGAGGGAGATCCAGCCGTGAGCCAGAACAGCCTGGGATTTAGTATGGGGCTTTGATCTGTTGAGGACCATTTGAGTTAATTGGGAGCTAGAAGCCCTGTGCCTGAGGTAGCTGACCAGTAGGGGAGAATAAGGGAAGTAATGCCTTTTGCTGATGAACAGAAACTTGCTTCACAAGATTTTTATGGAATGCTAAATTCAGGTTTCTTATTTATTCAATCCAAATTCTTCTGTATGCTCAGTCAGATTTCTGCCTGTGCTGAACTCAGGTTGTCATTTATGACCCATTTGATTAAACAACTTCTCTCTATGTAAAAAAGTTGAGAACCATTTACAAGGTACTTATGGGAGTCACACAAGTATGTATTACAGGAACCACAGAAATCTGGGAATCTTGGTTCCTGGTGTTACATATCAAGGTCCTGAAAACCTGACTCGGACAGTGAGGACATGAAGAAAGAACAGACACATGTCCAGAAAAGTGGTAATCAGTTGGCCTACACTTCTTCTAATGCAGTGCATTCAACCATCCGGAACTCAGCATGTTATAGGTATAGTACGTGGGGGAAGATAAACACAGTAGTAGTAACAAACTCAGGCCATAAAGCTGATAAAGGAAGTTGCAGTTGTTAGTTTTTATGCTCCTTGCTAGTACTCATTGATCAATCTTTTATAAACACTCACACTGTCACAAATTGTCAGCGTTCACACTTGGACCAGAGGAAGGTTTATCATCCCTCTGAGCCTCACTCATATGTAAGGGGAAGGCTGTACCATCGCCTTGGGTGTGAGGCATGGCTTCCTTAATACAGTTATAACCAGGTCAATAATATATATTCACTCAGTATATTATCTACTCCTTATACATTCACTCGGACTTTCTTGGCTCCATCTTGGCTCCATCTTGGCATTGTGCCCCAACAGTTGGAGGCATAATCCATGAAATTCAGAGCTCTCCGCCTTTGGAAAAAACAGAAAGGCCTAATAATAACCAAACCCCTAAACTAGGTGGGTACATGCACCTGAAGGGTGTCTGTTCTAATTCCTGGGATATCTCAGTTATCAAGTCTCATCAAAAATTTCACTATTGAAAGAATCACCCTGCACAAGTTCATCTTCATTGTTAGAGACTCTCAGAGCCAGTGGCTACTTCAGAGTAGGACCATTCTGAGTGCCAGCCAAGGACTATGGTCCTGTGGGCAATGTCTGTGAAACTGCACTATCTTCCTCTGTTTGATTCTGTTATCCCATGGGTGCTGGTGCTAAAGCATCATCTAATATATGTGTACTGTTTTAATCTTTATCTCACATGGAGCAGTCTGACCTTCATGACACACACTAAACTCTGGTTCAGACCCTGCTGCCTGGGACTTTTGACCTAAGACATGCTAGAATTTAAGCAACATTTTAGTCTACTGAAAGCTAAGAATAGAAATTCAGTAGCTTCTAGTGGGGAGGTTCTGTTATAGTGCAGAAGGGTAAAAGAAACTTATCTGGAACAGATTTGAAGTATAAACAAAAAATAAATTATGGCCAGTTTCCATTCTAAAAACATAATTATTAAAGAATTAGGTAGTTAAAAAATCTCTACCCAATAGCATTCATAAACACAGCTATGGAATTATGCATACAGAAACAAGACTATACACAATTCATCAAAGTATGTGATGGTTTGTTGCAGAATATTTGTAAACTGTAATAATGTATGCTGCTATGTTTGGTGTAATAGAAAATGAACAGCCAATAGGTAGGCAAGAGAGATTGTTAGGCCTTCCAGGAGAGAAAGAGGAAGGAGAGAAATAGAGATGTATGCAAGAGAAATGACAGAGGAAATTGCAGAAGATGCAAGATGGAAGAGAGGTAAAAACCCATGAGACAAAATGTAGATTAATATAAATGGGTTAATGTAAGTAGTAAGAGTTAGTGGGACAAGCCTGAGCTATAGACTGAGCTTTCATAATTAATAATAAGTCTCCATGTCATTTGTTGTGAGCTGGTGACCCAAAGAACTATCCATCTACAATGGATTATGTTGTCAACTTGACTGACTCTAGAATCATTGGAAAATGTGCCTTTGCTTATGCCTTTCGGGGATTAACTTGATTATGCTAATTGACGTGGGTAAACCTACCCACTATGGGTGACCTAGCAAGCCCTGGAATGTATAAGTGGAAAAAGGAAACTGACCAGAAACAAGCATATATTACCACCTCTTTCCTGATTGTGAATAGGATTCATGCTGTGGGATAATGCTCGTTTACACTGTTAAGATTTGTCACTCATGTTGGTTTAATAAAACAGTGATTGACCAGTAGCTAGGCGGGAAGTGTAGGTAGGGCAGCCAGAGGTGGAAAGTTCTGGAAAGAGGAAAGGCAGAGTCAGTCACCAGCCAGACACAGAGGAAGCAAGATGAGAATGTCTTACTGAGAAAAGATACCAAGCCACATAGCTAAATATAAACAAGAATTATGGGTGAATTAAAGTCATAAGAGCTAGTTAATAATAAACCTGAGCAATAGATGAATCAGTTTATAATTAACATAAGCCTCTGAGTGTTTATTTGAGATTGAATAACCATAGGACTGGGTGGGCCAGAAATTTCTGTCAACAGATGTATGAACAGTTGCTTCAACTTTATGTCATCTTCCCTTCCCTACTATGATGTACTATGACTTTGAACTGTGAGCAAGAATAAGTCCTTTCTCCCTCAGTTGTTTCTTTCAGAGAATTTTATGACAGGAATAAGAAGAGAAACTAAGACAATGGTTTTACATAAAACATTCTTGCCTCAGTGACTCAGATATCAAAAGAGCTGAGACTGTAGCATGAAATGCTTGCCACTGTGATACTGAGAGCCATGAACCTCCAACATCATGGCTGTGAGCCTAAGATGAACACATTCATCTTCATCTACAAAAAAACAAAACAAAACAAAAAAAAAACAAAAAAAAACCCACCAGCTACCCAAACCCAAGAATCTGAGTTGCCTTTCCAGTATTTGTTGAGTAACTCAGCAATTGAACAGGCATCAAAAGCCAACATCTCTTTCACAACCATGTTTTCTTCCTATGCAACCAAAGAAAAAAAAAACAGCATCAGATTAACTGTCTATCACTTTTTAAAAGCATTTTGTACTTTTTAAACTTTTTGCTAATCAAATTTTAATGGTTTTGATTCATCTTTATATCTTAAACTCATTTTAAATGTTGTCTTGTGTAACAACATGGACCAAAGGCAATTATCAAATGAAATAATAACATTCCAAAACCTAACATGCCAAAGGGCTGCAACTCACTGAGATAAATAAAATATGGAATTGTGTGCATATTTACATATTTTATTCATAATCACTACATAATTATGTTTAACTCAAGAGATTAGGTCAATTATTTTTTACTTAAATCAAACTACTTTATATGAAAAGAACATTTGTCATAATTATCCTTAAAGTCAGAATAAATTAGCTAAATTCAACTGCCATTTTGTGACAAAAAGTCTGATCTAGTCTTTTGCACTTACCTTACTCTTCTAAACGCAACTAAAACCTTCCTAATTTGGGCACTCTACTGATTTACTCTGGTTACTGACAATTAGAGCTGATTTGTAAAGTTGTGACCTCACAGCCCACACAATATCTTGGCAGAACTGTTGGCAGACAAACAAAAAGGTTGATAAAGGTCGGAGAATTTGGATTAATCATTCTTTTGGTGTTTGATGTTTTGTTGGTTTTTGCTTTGTTACCCCCCCCCCAAAAAAAAATTCATGTGTGGTCAAGTTTAAAACTCATTTAATGGACATTTATGGGCTGCTGATGACTCAACACAATCTCATACATTAGGTTTGGATCAATGTGTAGCACCTTATTGCCACTTGATCAAATTTTTTGAGGCTCTACTCAAAAGAAAACTTTGCCTTTTTATCCCAGTACCAAGGAGGCAGAGGCAGGCATATCTCTGAGTTCAAGGCCAGCTTGATCTACAGAGCTAGTTCTAGGACAGACAGTACTTCACAGAGAAACACTGTCTCAAATATATATATTTTTTCATATATATATATATCATTCATGTTAATTATCTTAATAATAACTAAAAGAAAAATAATTCCATGACTTTCCCCAAAAGTCTACCTATAAAGCGGTTTAAATGTATAGGGCATTTGCCTAAATGCATGAGAAACAAAATCTTTGTAACCATCTCTGGGGTCTGAACTTGTCCTTAGATGTAAAATACTGATGTGTTTGTTATGACTCAAAGGGATTGAATGTAATTTGCATGTGATTGCTTTGTTTCTCTTTGTAATTATGTCTAGGAAAATGAAAGAATGCAGTCTTGATAACCTAGGTATTGGATTCAAAAAAGAAAGTATCTTTTTTAATTAATAAGAGATATGAAAAGGAAAATAATGTTTGACTATTGAACTGCCTATACAAAGAAAAATCAACAAACAGATTAATTGAAAAGTTATTCAAACCACTTTGGGGACTTGGTTTCAGGGAAAGAAGAAAGGCATGATTGACATTTTTGAGTTTTGGCTAATTGCTTTGAAACTGTATTCATATAACTTAGCCTAATTGTTTTCCTGGGAATCTTAAGGAATTCTTCACCATCTTACCCAGGTGTGAAACAGCATAAAATAAGATAAGACATATTTAAGTAACTGCTTAGATTATTATAATAACTATGAAGTAGATTTGATTTCAAGATTGCTGATACGATATTCTCCAACACTGCTGAACATTTATAAATTGCAACAAACAAAATAAAAATGCTAAACTTAGAAAAAAATGGGGCTAGACACCAACAAGTTCTGATGACAACAAAGATTAAATATAAAGCAAAGATCAGCTGTGTTTACAAAGAGTGCTAGAGAAAAACATTAATAACTAATGCCTTATTTGAAACAAGAAGCAAGAAAATTAATAAATGTAATTGCTAGTAAGCAACACAATGAAGTCAGATCAAAACTTGCATCTTATCTTTTCCATTTCCTAGCTAGGGGGCTTTGAGAATTTTACATTAATTTACCTCCAGTTTCTTTTTCAATAAAATAGGGCAAATACTAATATCAGTCACATAGATATATGTTGGGATTAAAACTTTGTTAGAAAATATATGGTATCTGTAATTCTGAGACAAAATTTACCCTAGTGTAGAATAAAAAATATAGAAATAATAAAGCACAGACTAATCAGTAGAATTTAAATGGGTTCTTAATGACAGGTGGAGGGTGCCAAAAGAAGCAACATCAGAGACTTACACAAGAGCTCCTGACTCTGATTTTATTGACTTGGTATAGGGATGTGCTAAAGCATGCCACCAAACCCATATGTTGATAAATATATTCCAGAAAATCTAAGGTTAGATTTTCCACATCTGGTTTTTACAGATTGCTGGGTTCTCTGGCAGAAAGAGCAGGGGCAAAGCCGAAACAGCCAGACTCTCCAAGTGACTCAGCCACTCCCGCCTCCCCCACTTGGCCAATGAGGAGAAAGGCACCCACTGAGTCAGGAGTCTGTCAAAGCAGGATCTCATTTAATGGTATCAAGATATCCTGACTCTGCCATTTTTCTCCCAGCATTCAGTTTAATTTGGCCTGCCTAGCTCTGTTCTGCCCTATCAGGCCAAGCCAGTTTCTTTATTCATTAATCACTAAAACAACACACAGACAGAAGGACCTTCCAGATGAAGTGTGGCTATGTTTTTCCTTCTCTCCATTTTCTGTTGGGTCCAAAGTGGCTCCTCCTCAAAATGGCAAGAATCTCATACTGTGAGTGAGTTTAAGTATAGCAGGACCTCGCTTGGTCTGCCCCAAATGGTCATCTATCTCAGGCAGGGCTTCTAGGTCTGGATCAATCCAAATAGCTTGTATAAGTTCAAAGACTCTACTCTGCTGAGTGTCATAAAAGATCCACATGCTGTTCCACCATTTCATGTCTCTCTGCCACTGGAGAGATAGATTTGGCAGTCCAATACCTGATAAACCTTTCTTTACACCCACTGAGTCGTATGTCCCAGTGATTTTACTATGCCCTTACTTACATTTTCCTGTTATGGGCAACTGCCTGTCCTGAAGTGTTTTTCATTTGAAGTCAAATAGAGTTGTCCCCAACCTTCTGTTCAAGTTTATTCTGAATTTTTTCTCATTAATGAGACAAGAAATCACAAGAGGGACACCAATTTTTTCCTGTTTTGAAGACAAACTTTTCAAATACATTGGTGGAAACATTTTGTGGATGGTTCACAGAAAAGTGGGGAAACCCAGATACATCCCTCATATGCCACCTACAGCATTCTTGACTTTGGTTGGTAGGAAATAGGAGTCTGCTTATACACCCCAATAATTTTCTTAGGGCTAACATGCTCACAAAGACTTTAAGTCACATACAGAGCTATAATTAGTGGCTATGAAGGGGCCTAAAAGTAACCCAATATGATTTGACTCTAGAATTGAAATATCCCAAACTCTCCATTCTCCCTATAGTTCATGTTAGTCAGTTAGCCTTACAAAAGGTTTAAGGTGAGGGGAGATTTTCCTGAAATTTTCTTTTTTTTTAAGCATTAACCACTTTTTTTTAAGATTTATTTATTTATTATATATACTGTATTCTGCACCAGATCTCATTACAGATGGTTGTGAGCCACCATGTGGTTGCTGGGAATTGAACTCAGGACCTTCGGAAGATCAGGCAGTGCTCCTAACCTCTGAGCCATCTCTCCAGCCCACTCTAGAATATCTCTAAGTTCCTATATCTTAATTAAGCACCTATGTTTACTAGTTCCTGGTAGTACCTTTCAAGCAGAAATACATCGAATTCAACTCCCTTTTCCAAAGTTTCTCCCACTCAGTCTCCAAGCACTATTATAGGTTTGCAATTGCATATTCACCTCTTTGCAAGGTGCCAAGTGAAAACACAAAGACCCTGAACCACTCCAATCAGCCACACAAGTTTCCATCCAAAAGAAAAGCAGCTGTTTTCAAGTCCCCCAAAAGAACTTTGTTCTAACAGACATTTTGAAATCCTAATCTTTGTTCAACCCCTTCTATGCCTCTCTTCCCTACAGTATTTCCTAACTGCTTTCCCTGACACTGAATAGGTACACATCATACAACAGGCTTTGTTTTAAGTAAAGTTTGGTTTATTACTTTTCTCAAAACAAATACATAGCAAAACAATAATAACAGGCTCAGTTGTCACTATGGAAAAAATGAAGAAAGAAACTGTAATTCTCCCCTTTCTCTCATCATTTCCTTTAGATAACTGGTCACTTTAAAAAACTTTCTCTTTACCCCTTGGCATTTATATAAATCATCTTGAGGACTAAAATGACCATTGTCAGCTTTATGGCTTAGGAATGGCATTCTCAATGGCCTGGGAGCCAGGTCTCTGAAGTGTACATATCAAGAATATCAAGAGAGATGTGGTACATTCTCCAAGTAGTTTAACCAGCACCTGCTATTAAGATCCAAGTTTTTGGGAGGCAGAGAGCGAGTGGAAGTGTTTCCTGCTCTTCCAGAGGACCTGGGTTTGGTTCTAAGCATCCACATTAGGTAACACACAACACCTATAGCTCCCTTTCCAGAGCATTTTCTGCCCTTTTCTGCCCTGCACACACTTACAGGACACATCTCTCTATATGTGCAGATATAAAAGTGAATCTTAAAAAACAAAACTGGTACAAATTTTGGCAGAATTTAGATTTGGATTACAGATTTAGATAATTTCATTCTTCTACAGATGGATGTCAAGTTTTGTCAGTGATCTTTGTTGATTATGGGGCTTTTTTTTTTACCAAAGTGTATATTCAATAACTTTGTCAAAAAATAGGTAGCCATAGTTGCGTGAGTCCATTTCTAGATCATCTATTCTGTTCCAGATGTTTACACTTCTGTTTTGGTGCCTGTAGCAAGCTGCCTTTGTTTTTATTGTTCCGTACTATGGAGGCAGGATAAAAAGACATATAAATTATGAGGATACATTTAAACAAAAAAGGGTCTTGTCCAAGAGTCCAGATGAAGCATCTAGTCAGTAAAGCAGCAAGAATTACAGAGCAATTAGAATCTGCCTTCCTTGTCATGTACTTGTAATTTTCTGACTCTAAGTGGACAAACCATTTATAAGAAAATGGCATGCACTTTAGTGAAAACCCTTGTGCAAATCCAATGGCTTATTATTTCACCTTATCATATTATAATTCCATCCAATGCATCTTCAGAAACAATTCACTTAGTCATTAGAAATAATTTCAAAAGGTTTCTTTTCAAATTTTGAGGTAAAACTTGAGAGCAATCACGAATAAATAAATATATATGTGTATGTGTTTGTGTGTATGTGTGTGTATATATATACACATACATACATATATATGGTTAAAGCTCAGACAATTAATTATGATTCCCTTTTGAGGGGCACATACTCAAACTTGATCACTGTTGTTTCTTTTAACCTTCTCCTAAGTTATATGAAAATGCCTGTAATAAAATCTCCAACTCTGTTTCAAATTGGCTCTGCCTGGAATTTTGTACTCCGTAGAAGCTAAGAATATTGATTTGGACTTTGTTAAGGGTCCTTAAAAAGAATAAAGGCCATTAGGCTCCTGAGGGGTCAACATGATGGAGCTGTTTCTCTGTCTCCTAATTGCTGATAGTATATTTGAATTTATATATTGTGAAACCTCCATCAGGTGTTTTTTCTGCTCAAGATAACTTTAACTACTCTGCTGGTTTGTAAGAAGGGTCCCAGAGGCTCGAAAGATTAGTCATCAAGGAGTGACATTATTTGAAAAGGATTAGAAGGACTAGGAGGTGTGGCCTTGGAGGAAGTGTGCTTTGAGGTTTCAAAAGTCTATGCCAGACATAGGTGCTCTCTCTCTCTCTCTCTCTCTCTCTCTCTCTCTCTCTCTCTCTCTCTCTCTCTCAGCTACTGCTCTAAAACCTGCTTGCATTCTGCCATGCTCTCAGCCAACATGCCAGGGTGAAACTGTAAGCCAGCCCCAATTAAATGTTTTCCTTCATTTGCGTTACCTTGGTTATAGGGTCTCTTCTTAGCAAAAGAACAGTAGCTAAGGTACCAATCATTACCTTTTTTGTTTCCATATGAATTTTAGCAGAGTTTTGTTGTTCTTGTTTTCTTATTTTTGAGCTCTGTGGAAGTTGGGTGGATATCATGTTGAACCTACAGATTGCTTTGGTACTATATTCATTGCACAGTACTAAGTCTGCACACAAAGAATATGGAAGTCTTTCAACACTAGGTGTCTTACTCAATAATTTTTTCAGTCTCTTAAAGTTTTTGCTGTAGAAGTAAGTCATTCACATTCTTTCCCAAGTTTATTCCTTGATATTTTTAAGTTGTTAAAGAATAAATATTTCTCCTAATTCCTTTTTCAGAAAGTTCATTATTGATATATTGAATAAGTACTGATTCTCATATTTTATTTTAAATCTTTACTATGTTGACATTTGTTTTATCTATTCTTATTTTATTTTGGATTTTTACAATGGGAACACATGGAGCTTTATAAAACATCTTTTCTGTCTCTAACAAGATGACTGATGATTTCTGTCCTTGGATTTATTTTTATAGTGCATTTCATTTGCCAAATTTTGTATGTTACACTAACCTTGCATCTTTGTAATGAATCAAATTTGGTCATGCTGTATGATCTTCTTAACATGACTTTGAATTCAGTTTACAAGTATTGTGTTGACAATTTTTACTCAGTGCTCTTCAGGGCATTTGGTCTGGTTTTTTTTTTTGTGCTGTGTCATTTCCTAGCTTTATTATCAGGTTAATACTGACATTTTACACTTAGTTTTATAATGTGTTTTACCCTTCTATTTTATAGAACAGTTTGAGAATTATTTGTATTCAGTCTTCTTTAAAAGTTGGATGGAATTCAGGAGTGAATTCACCAGCCATGAATTTGCTGCTGCTGTTGTGAGATCTTTAATCTGATTACTTATTATGTGCCTATGCAAAATTGTCTATAAATCCTAAATTTCATCTTGGTTAGTCACACGAGGATAGAAATTATCCATTTTTCTGAGTTGTCTAGCTTTTTGAAGTATTCTGTAATGATCCAAAGTATTCTGTAATGAACTTTTAGGTTTCATTGCAGTTGTAACAAACCCCTGGTCATCTCTAATGGATCCAATACCTTAATTTAAAGTTTTAAATGCTGAAACTTCTAGGGGAAAATATAAGAAAACGTGTCAAAATCTAGGCACAAGCAAGTACTTTCTGAATAGAACTCTAATAGTAGGAGATCCCCTCCTAAGAACTCAAATAAATAGAAAAGCTTCCACCAAGCAAAGGGAAATATCAGGAGAGCGGCATGACACAGAATGAAAGAAGGCATGGGATGACAATTCTTCAGACAGGAGTTTAATGTCTAAAATACAAAAAGAACTGGTAAAAATTACACACATGCATGCACGCGCGCACACAAACAAGCATAACACTGCGTACTATGTTATACCTGCTTGACTATACAAACCAAAACTATTTGTCTCATATACAAACGCCTGTGATAAGTATTGAATTTTAGATTAGCAATTATTCAGTAACAAAACTGACCATTAATGCCCAGTTTAAAACATTTAAAGGAGGGAGTTATATTCAATTGTGAACTCTTAAATATTAAAGCAGGCATTCCTGAATGGAATTGGTTGTGGTACTCATTTTATTATTTCATCTGGTTCAATGAAGTGTAGGAATCCATATCTCTGGTGAACTCATATATTTTCAAAACTACTCATCCAACTAGAGACGCAGCAAGTTGACAGAAAGCCTCAGTACGCTGATAGTCATAGGGCACACACTGTGGGACTGGGAGAACTCAGATAGTGGAATCATTTCTACAGATGAGCCTTTCAAATGCTAAGTGCTCATAAAAAGTGTATTCCTGCTGATTTCGGCTCAGAAGTAGCTCTCCCCTGAAGTATATAGATAAAAATTATTTTTAAAAATACATTGGGCCAACTTGAAAGCTTAAATAAAAATAAAATCCTGAGCAGGTTGTGTGTGTGTGTGTGTGTGTGTGTGTGTGTGTGTGTAACAAAATTATTGAAAAAGAGAGGTCATGAATTTGAAAGGGAGTGAGGAAGTCTAAGTGACAGGGTTTGAAGAAAGAAAAGGGAAAGGAGAAATGATGTAAATATAATCTCAGAAATTGGAATGAATGTTTCTTTTTTGTGTGAAATAGGTGCATATTTTACATACCAGCCAAAACACTTTAAAGTAAATTAAAGCTAACTGTGCTTTGGACTTTTAACCTGAACGGACTTGATAGCTCATTAAAAGCTGGCATGGATTGTCTTTGGAAATCATACAGGAATCTTTAAATCCAGGACACAGGCCTAGAAACTCCTCCTTGTCAGTCTAGGCTCCCTTGATGAGCTCCATAGATCCCTAGTTTGAAGGTTAACTGTAAACCAGCACTTCCCGACTAAATCCTCAGCCTGGAACAATGCTCTGTCCTCAGGGCTTGGATCTCTTACTGATCTCTGATGTCTCCACTTGAGCTCCATAGCCTAGAAGTACTGCGCAATGAAAACTACACAGGCAAGTTCTGGCTGGCCCTGCAGAGGTGCTCCTCTATCTTCTGTCATTCTGACATGTCCTATTGGAATAACACATGAATCACTCAAGGACCTTGTCCTCTGAGATGCCAAGTGGAGATGTTAGCTGTTCCATAGATATTATAAACAAATGATGCTAGTAACTGAGTCCACGTGCTAGGAATTATTTTTTTTTTATCCCAGAAGTTTTTAGCTCAGTGTCTAACATGCAGCAAACAGCTATTTAACTCTTTGTACTGATTTAGCCTTTATTTTCTGACTTCAAATAAAACCAGAATTTCAGAAAAAGAAAACATGATCCCAATTCATTATCCTAACCAATTATCGCTGTGACCATGTTCTGAGAATATAAGTATAATGGTTAATAAGTGTGCTAATGTGTTTGACTTAAAGTCACTTTATCTCTGTCTCATGGGAGTATACAGAATTACTTGGCAATAATTTCACTCACAACACTTTGCCAGATGCCGTGGCAAAGTGTCCGTCAACATCAAAGCCTCCACTATATTTTCGCAAAGCATGTAATGATTTGTAGTCAAAGAAAGCAATTAATGGAATTAATTCTCTCCCTAGGAGAGAAGCTATGTAATATGTAATACATAATATGTAATATGCTATGTAACTCAACATGCCCAGATCCTTCAATGTTTTGCAGTGATATTCTCTTCTTCTTCTCTCTTGATTTTCTTTCAAAGAGAGGGAAAAAGGTGACAAGACCGTCATTTGCGAAGGCAGAGACAGTTGACTCCAAAGAATCTAAATGACCTCTCACTTACATCACTACAGTTGTACTATATGTGAGATCAAGGTGCAGGAAAGCACATGCAACATGTATGAATAATAATGAGCTTGAGAAGGGAGTGTGGTATATTCAATGTGAAATCAAGGCATCTGATTTATAAGAAAGAACGTTTAACAAATCCAAAGTAGATTCAGGACAAATATAGAGTCAAAAGTCAGGCAAGTGTTCAGAGTCACTGTTCTCATTTTGATTATGAGTGTCCTACACTTGAGATATTGCTTAAAGTATGCTACATGCACCCTCCCCACAGTTATCCCCCCACAGTTATCATAATAATGCTCTACAACAAATATTATTTGCCTTCCAGTTTTATGGCGCTAACAGTTTACCTGGAGTTGAGTTCTTTTTCTTTAAATACTCATATTCTTAACAATTGGCAAGATCTCTGGACTCAAAACTGTCGATAGCAGACTTGTACACAGACTTTATACACAACAGAAGAAAAGGTGTACAACCCTGAAGGACACAAAATTTAATCACCTATGTAAATATGAAAATAGGAAATCAATAGCACTTCTTTTTAGGGATAAGCCAAAATGTTGGCTTCTCTTCCTGGCTGAGAATAACACATGTGAACAGCTGGATGAGTGTTGTGCCAGCTCTACAGGGGCATCTATCTCAGTTCGTATGGGGAAAATCTGGTTTACAGCTGCTAGGCCTGCACAATTTGTACTGGTGCGCTCCCTGTCTCTGAAATCTTCTGAGTTGCCAACATATTCAATAATCAACCTAAAAGCCCATACAATGAGACTGTATGTATGAGGCAGGGTTCTAGGATTCCATCATCTTGGCCTTGCTCCTCATTAACTTTAAAGTCACACAGAAGCATATGACACTTAGAATCAAATCATACAAAATACTCGGAAATAAATTCATCTGCATATTAAGTTTGTGTTGTTAAGTTTGTCCAAGAATTTTTCTGCATCCAACAATAAATTAAGAAAACACATGACCGTGACCTTACATGTTGATATAGCATCAAGGAATATCCTGCAATATACACATTATTTTCTTCTAACAATAGCTTTCCAGCAAAATATTTCAGGAAAAAAAAATATGCTTTGACCAAAAGAGAAGCACAAACCAAATTACATGTGCACATGCATAAACACACACACACACACAAGGTGTGGGAAGTCCTGATATGTGTTACTTTTATTGGTTAATGAATAAAGAATCTGCCTTGGCCCGTGATAGGATAGAGTAGAGCTAGGCAAGGAAAACTAACCTGAATGCTGGGAGAAAGAAGGCAGAGTCAGAGAGACGCCATGTAGCCAAAAGGGGGAAAGATGCAAGCTACTAGTTGGAACCTTGTTGGTAACCACAAGCCTCATGGTAAAATATAAAATAATGAAAATGGGTTAGTTCTAGATGTAAGAGCTAGCTAGTGATATGATTAAGCCATTGGTCAAACAGTATTGCAAATAATATGGTTTCTGTGTGATTATTTCAGGTCTGAGTGACCAGGAACAAACAAGCAGCCTCAAATATTGCTGAGCAGAATGTTTAGCAATCAAGGAAAAATTCCTTAAAATCCATAAACTGGCCATTACAGGGAAATGATAGATATAGTTTAAAATTAATATACTTACCTGTCTAATAATATCTATTGAAAGTTCAATGTCTACAATAAATAATATATTGGCTTATGAAGTTCTCATTAAAATGTTAAGAAAAAAATTTCAAAATACACAAGTAAGACATTAAACATTAATACATAAATGTATAAAACCTTCAGAGGCAATGAAATTATGGCAACACTTGCAGGATTGTGTAATGCATGGATCAAATATGTCTCCCCATTAAACTTGTGAAATTTAAGGTTAATGTGTTTTGCTAAAGCATATCTGAACCGTGAACAATTCTCAGACACTGAAAGAAATAGCCAATTTAAAATATTCCCCCAAAGCATATGTCCTTAATGTGTTATTTTGAGGGTGTCAGATTTGATTGTAAACATGTTAATTGGAATTTTTCATATTTCAGTTTGCTTTACTAGGATGTCATATAGTTTAACAGCACAAATAATGGCATCATTTCTGAAAAGGTACGAGCCTAGAAGACTATGTGAATTTGATTTCTACATCACTGTGTGTCCCAGAATGTGTTGTATTCTACTTCTGTTCTTTTTTTTTTTAATCATGCCCTTGCCTCCATCAACCATCATCATGCTAGGAATTTTGACTTTAATCTTATCTTACCTTTTAAGTTTCTCAACTAAATATCAATGGTTTAGCAAAACACACCTTGTATGCAATTTCAAACCCCAGAATTTGTTTTCTCGTGTCTATGTTAATGGAAAAATCTCAGGGTTTTTTTGTATTTTGTATTTGGACTCATTAAGGACAGAATTCAAAACGGACTCCAAAGACATCTTGTAAAAAATTTTACCAGAGGTTGAGAAAAAAAAAATCAGGGCAGGAAAGCTATAAACCATGGCAGCTTTCAGGGAGAGAAAGCAGAAAGAGAAAAGAGAAAGAAAAAAAGAGAAAGCCGTACATTTTGAATTAGTGCTCAAGAAAGCTGGCATGTTCAGCAACGAAGGTAGGCAATGTACTACATGTAGAAGTGGTGGATGAGACTCAAAGAAAGAATGGGAAAGTCCACAGTGTCAAGGAGAACATATCATATTTTTGACCGATATCCAAAGAAAAAGGAAAAGTTAAGCTTTTTGAGTTAGAACTCAAAGAGAGATAAGAATTGTTGCAATGGTGAAGAAAATGTTGCATGGTGAAGGAAATGGACCATGAAGGAAATAAGTACATTAGCTCACAAGGGGATAATTATTCCTCCCACTTGCTTAGTGTGAATTCGAGTTAATCAGCTTTCTTTAAGGGAGACCACATGGCTAGGTGACTTACAGTCCCAAATGTGTAGTGTTCTAATTTTTAATATAGTTCAGAATGTCATGCCTCCTCCTGGGCCAGAGGTGAAACCCAGAAACTATGCTTGGATCAGGGAGAAGTCACTTTCTCTTAGTGGACCTCAACAAAGTATATATAACATTTTAAACCTTAAGGAGGGGCAGTTGTAGCATTTTTCTTTCTGATGTGAGCAATGAAATGGGAGGTAGGATCCAAAAACGACCATGAAGAATGTGTTCATTCATCCCCAAAGCCCACCTAGACCTCTAATCCCTGTAACCTTCCTTCTTTAAGAGTTGAGAGCCTAAAATAATGTAGGAGATGGGATAAAGTTGATGCGTGGAAGCTCTTATTATTTCCTCTTTCTTGCTTTCAATCCTTGTGGGAGGAGTGATTGAGGGAACCTGGATAGAAAGACTTCGAATTCAGTTCTCTTTGTGAACCCCCTCTCGATGTCTCTCTCTCTGAAATATTATAAGGTCTAGGTCTTATTTACATGAGACGGATATTAATACCCCAGTATTCAACTAAAATATGGGTGATAGTAGGCATCTATGGGCTATAAACAAGCAGAAAATGATTGACACTGGGTAGCTGGAGTCCTCCCAAAGTAAATGCATTACGTTAGTGACTATTTTTTGTAAACTGGTTCTTCTGTATGATTCTGTGCACATATGGTCATGAGGCCAGCAGTCTGAGGTCTTACATTTTACCTTCCAGAGCATGCCTGTGTGTGTGTGTCTCTAGGCCTGTATACCTACCTCCATGTAGCCTGTCTACTTATCTGTATGTGTGTCTATGCTGACTTGTATGCCCACAAGTTCCCGACTGCCTCCTAGAATCTCCTTGCCTAGCAGTCTATGGGATGGCTTCTTTCGGAGTCAATAAAAATACATGGTATCAGTCTACAATTCTTTAAATCTTTCAAGTTCCCACCCTTTTGTAACCTTCCCTTTGTCCTGGCGTTGGAATTCAGACCACACACACACACACACACACACACACACACACACACACACACACACGGCGGCGCTTACATCTCACCCTTCCCTCCATTATTCATGGTCTCTCTCCCTCCTATAGAGTAAGATGTAGCTTTTAGTCAGTCAATCATTCAACCTATGAAATGCAAATAACATCTCCCGGTGACATTTTTCTCGGGCTTCCCAGTCCACATAGCAAAAATAAAATACATTCTCTGAGAAATCAAACGAGCCTCATATGAATAAATTGTTTTCTTTACCATTTTCTTTTTTTTTTCCAGGAGAACTACTTTTACCTGGCAAGCCTTTTCATTGACTGGGTTGGTATCATGCCGACTGACCTTTCGGGTATTGTTCCGCCAGCTCCCTGGCATTTCGATGTTTGGGCCTGTAATAATAGTCTAGAAGCATGGAATGGACTTTCTGAGGCGATTTTCTACCCCAGGACTTAAAACTCGTCTTTATTTTTTTTCCCCACATACTCAAAACAAATCACTTTAGAAATAAAATAAAATACAGTTAGTGGGCTTATTTACATGCTGTTTCCCGTTGAGTGGTGAGTGGAAGGGAACGCTGTTCTGGACACTTTTAGACTTTTTTTTTCCTTGAGTGATTTCAGGCACAGGACCAAACACCATGCATTAAAAAAGGGCTCACTTGTAGCCCTTCCTGGGATAGAAAAGCCGGGTCAGCACTGCCCACGTGTGGAGTCCGCTTGCCTCTCCGGAAATGTCCTGGCACCCTGCTCGGTTCGAACTGCATCTTTGACTGTCTTTAAGAACTTGACTTTCTCTGATTCAACTCAACTGCTTTCCGAAGGGGGGAAAAATTCGAATATAAAAGAAAATCAAAGTCTTTTTCAAGTTGCAAAACATATATCCCTGCTGAGCTGACAGATTTCACTCATTTTTGTCTCTAAGAGGAAAAGAATACCCTTTAATATTTGCAGCTCTTCTAGAGCTTCGTGACTCTTTAAAAGAATCTTAAATTTTAACATTTGTAAATTAATGTATATATATTCATGTTAATTTTCAATGATAATTTAAGGGAAATTTGTAAATGTGAATTATAAAACTGTTTTGCCAATCATTTTGGTTTATCAATGTGTACCAACTAATAAATTACTGAGAAAATTTCTATTTAATTCAAATCTGTAATAAAAGCTTTTTGAATCGCTTAAGCAAAGATGTGTGTGACCTTATAGTATGCATTTCATCATAGATTCTATACTATTTTCTAAATAGTCAAGAAAATTACTCTCAAAGACAAGATTACTGTTAACTTTTGTGATGAAATAAATACTTATTAATCTAAGTTATGGTGCTCTTAGACGGTTTTCTGCTTGTCCAGGAGCTAGCAATACAAACAAGGCTTCAATACAAAGCAATTATCATTGTGCATTTGTGAGATGAAAGGCTATGCACATATGAAAGGAATAGCAATGTGTACAGCCACCAGTGAGGCCATGTAAGGCCTAAACATAACAGAATGTATAGCATTATCTGCAGGCCAAAAATGATGTTCAGGCCTGGACACACCATTGAGAAAGGCTAGAAAAAGGCAGGACCATAACAAATCCTCTCATTCTAGACCAATTCTTCTTTCCACCTGTGTTTTCTGGCAAGCTTCTAAATTATAACTCTCCAATTGTCTCATCCATGCATCTCTCCTTACCAAAGCCTAATGATTTTCTGAAATTCAGAAAGCCTCCATGTTCTGCGAATGCCACAACAAAGGGCAAATCCACACACATTTTCAAACATTTCAAATGAAAACTCATGTGATTTTTCATTACGTTCCTCAAAATGCAAGATTTCATGTCCTCTGCTAGAACTGCTTTCTGGAAAATAGATAACCCTCAACCATCTTTCTCTCTTCCAAGTCTTCCCTACCCATGTATGGCTGATTGTATGCAGTCTTTGGTTATATCCAGATAAGTTCATTATTCCCTTAAACTGCTCAGGACTCCATAGCTGATGAAGAAAACTGCTTTTCCAGAAAAAAAATCAAGATGACAGCAAAAGGGAAAAAGTCAAATAAGGATGCATTTGAGGTGACACACGGGAGACTATTGAATGCAGAGAAAAACAAAATGAAATCTAAAGACAGAGACAGGATCAAGGAAATCCTCCTTTTACCATGGATGAGATTTCAACAGAGCAAATGAGACGATATCAGTACAATGAGATATGCTGACAAGAGAGTGAAAATCACCCATCAATGGACTGGGATTACCAGGAAAGGAGGACAAAATGAAACAAGGAAGTAAGGGTGACTGTGAAGGGTATCTCTTATTACTTTTTTTTCTTTTTTTTCTTTCTTTTTTCTTTTTTTTTTTTTTTTTTTTTTGGTTTTTCGAGACAGGGTTTCTCTGTGGTTTTGGAGCCTATCCTGGAACTAGCTCTTGTAGACCAGGCTGGTCTCAACCTCGCAGAGATCCGCCTGCCTCTGCCTCCCCAGTGCTGGGATTAAAGGCGTGGGCCACCACCGCCCGGTGGGTATCTCTTATTCTACAGAATAGCAGGAAGTGAAGTTTAGGAAGAGGGAGTATAGATTAATCTTAAGCAAAAGAGTGAAGTCGAAGTTCCCACCTGAGGGGCTACTCTGTTACATATATGTTAACACATTGAGAAAACAAGTTTTCTGATCAAAAAAAAACTGAAGATTGGAGTCAGCGTAGAAAATTGAAAGTAAAGTACAGTTTCAGTATCTAATAAAGCCATAGGAGAACAGCCAAGCCTCTAAAATAGACAGATGAGATAAGCCACATATGTATGGGATCAGAAATAAACACATTTGTAAACTCTTCTATGATGTCTTTGAGGTATCACACACTCTAGATGCTGCTACGTTCAGATTAATTGACTTCAACATATTTATATACAGAATCCCTAATTCAATGTTCTGTTTTGATTTTTTTTTCTACAAAAATACTCATCTATGTTTCTTCTTAAATAATGCTTTGACTGCCCAAGTGTCTCAGGCTAGCTAACTCCCCATCTGCACCCCTGCAGGCTAGTTCCCTCATCTGCTACATAACCTCATCCATCCCTCCATGGACCTATGAAGGGCAATGGATGTTCTCTGGGGTTAGTTTGACTTGGTTCTGGGTGCCATTCGATACTCTGATATTTTCTTCCCTTAGATTCCGTCTATAGCAGTCTCTCCTTAAGTTGGAGATTCCAGGCACATATATTAATCAGTTACTTTCCAATAGAGTCTGACTTGCCACCTGTGTGATGAGACAACAAAGGGCTTTTTCTGAGCCCTGGTGGTAAGAAAAAGGGGAGAGCATTGAATACGGCATCTTTGTGACACCTGAAGGAAGCAAGCAAAGGAAAAATGGGACCAAAAAAAAAAAAACCAATGCATAATGACGTCTTTAAGTGGGAAAAAATAAAATGATAGGGCTAGAAATATAGCTCAGCAATTAAGAGTGTTTGTTGCCCTTCCAAAGGGCCCCAGTTGGATTCCCGACACCCACAAGGCAGCTACCAACCATCTGTAACTACAATGCTAGGGGATCCAATGCCATGCTCTGGCCTTGGGGGCTTCAGACACTTACATGGTGCACAGATGTACAGGCAAACAAAAACCCATACACAAGAATAAAAATGAATAATTGGAATTAGAGCTTACAGTATGCTAATGTACTAACTATAGCTTAAAATTATTAAATAATAGCCAATGGGTTTTTATTTCCAAAGCAAGGATAATTATAACTCCAAAATGATTTCTAATTATGTAAAGATTTACAGCTTATTTCATAAAAGTAAATAGAAATAGGCAACTAACATTTTGCAGGACTTCCTCGAGTTGGAAACAGAAATCCAAAGATGTAGGTAAAGCTTCAGACACAGTCAAAGTAGGCTAGCCACCCAAAGAACAATTAACTGACTGCTGACTTCCTAACAAGAAGAGCCAGAAGAAAATGCTGTTATATTTTCAACACGGTAGAAAGCTGCATGCCTACGGTTGAGAAGTCTGAATACAGCATCATCTAAGAGACAATAAAAACTTATTCAAAAAAAGTAAGACTATTACTAGTAGATCCATAGAATAAGGGATATTATAAATGCTGATTCTGGGTAAAAATAAATGAGCTTAAAACTAAAGAAAAGGTAACCATATGGGTAACATTAAAATAATATTAACTACCTAAAATAGTAGTGATTCAGAGTTTCAAATATACAAATAATTGGTATATGCAATTTTATTAGAAAATAACAATAATTTCCTCCTATATTGAGAGCAGTGAGACCCCAGATCCTGAATTTCTCGTAATCCCCTGATCTGAGTGCCTACAGCTGCTCTGAGCACGAGACCTTCAGGAGTTCCTGATGTCAGGAGAGTGGTTTCTGGTGGGTTTGGCTGGGGCGTGGCTCTCTCTATATAATCTGCCCCTAAACACAATAAAGGGGGCATTCTTGGGGAATTCAAGGATAACCCTTGTCGCTGTCTCTCTGTCTGTGTGTGTCTGTGTATTTGAACCTCCAGACCCCTTGCCCGAAGCTCAGTAACTGGGTGCCAGCGCACAGAGCGCAGACACGGGGGCGCGGTGCTAGGCACCCCTAGATATATTTTCTAGCATAACTGCATATAGTGTAATAAATTAAAAGTTTTGCCAGGATACTTATTGAATCATCAAGATATGTCAGCTGCAGAAGGTGCTTGCCATACAGGCCAAAACCTGAGCTCAATTCTTGCTTGGAAGCTGCAAAAGGTGGAAAGAGAGAACCAGCTTTAGAACGCTGGTCTCTGACTTCCAGACGTGTAGAACAGCAGATGTACGCCTCTCTACATGCACAACCACACACACAGGTGATGGGTATATTTTGAAAATTATTTGAAAGTAATGTCTAATAAAATAAGCTGAGGATAAATGACATACACCATTGTTTATAGGATGGAAATAAAATAGAAACACAGAAAGAAGAGATATTAATGATCAGTATAGAAATGAAGTACATACAAGGAATCCTGTAATAGAATCAGTGAAATAAAATTGTAAGTTAATCATAATCATGAATATACATATAAACATTTGTAAGGAAATATTAAGAAACCAAATTATACTAATGCAAGCAAACGTAATATATCGTGACCATTGCATAAATGGAATGAGAAACTACTTGATGATACAAACATTATTTGAAAAATATAAATAGAGAATTTGTACAACAAAGTATATAAGTATCTCAATCATTGACAAAAATAATTAAACAGCGGCATCCATTCAAAATAAAATCTCTTCTTATAAAGGCCAACATGGTAACACTAAATGTGACAAGAAATATCAACATCCTCTTTATAGTCCCTGATAAAAAGCTGATAGCTATGTCTCAGACTTGGAAATGAGATGAAAATGTCCTATACCACTGTGACTTCCGTAAACATAGTGACAGACCTAATCAATACCATAGATAGGAAATATATCTGTTGATTGCCTTGGCGGGCCACTTAGTCTAGGGTTAGTAGCCCGCCTGGCAGTTCAGTTATTCCAGGGTCACGGAGAGGCACTACCTGGAAGATATGGGCTAGGAGACAGGAAGAAGGCCATGCATAGTTTGTCAGAGCCTCCGTTTATTAGGGACGAGATACAACCTTTTATAGGGCAAGGAGTTGGGGGAATGGGCACAGGGTTCTGGGCTCTTGCCGCGTGGTTCACGTTGGTCACATGGTCCTCGTTGGTCACGTAGGCAGGAGGTTATCTTCGGTCAAGTCACAGTAGGTCTGGAAGTTACAACTAGGAGATGACACACCTAGTTCTCGAGATAGTTTGGAATGCGGGGTGGGTTCCGCTAACAGATAGCTCTCATTAACAGCCAATTTGGGTGTGGGGTAGGCTCTGTCAATAGAACCATTCTTAACACAATTAGGGGTGTGGGGTTCTCTGCAGACTCCCCAGGGTGATGGTTCCTGTAATGATTTTAGGAGGAAATTGGCTCCTAACAGATCCCCCTTTCTTTTATAAAGACAGGCAGCTATTAAGTGAAGGGCATCAGGTCAGAGTCCAACCAAGGTGTCAGATCTAAAGGAGAAGGGACTGGGACAAGGAAAGACCCTCCTCTCGAATGGTGAAGCAATTTACCTCTCCTGGGAACAGAGGGGTGCCTTATGATTCTTAGGTCTAGTGGGGACCAGGTCTTTATCCCCCTTACCCGTCTTAGGATTCCCAGTATCCTGTCTTAGGTTGGGGGATTTCCTGCCACAAGTCACCCGTCCTTGGAGCTCCTCAAATGAAAGGTATCTAGCGAGATTTAAAGTAAACAGATCACAGGGAGTCCTGTCTTAGGCTATGTGGAGGGCACTCCTCGTGCCTGGCACCATGCCATTGTTGAGCCGGCCAGTACAGCCTCTGTATGGTGTGCTGTTCAGGCGAGGATCCACACTAACTCCCGTCATTGGGCCCCTGTGTCTATCACTAATGAAAAGACTGTGAGTAGCTCCTCAAACAAAATATAATGATATAATTTTGGGCACCAATAACTCCATCTTCCAGACAAGAAGAAAGGGCGTTTTCCAAACCCAGTATTCACCTTTTTATCTGGCCTTAGGTATCCTCCTTCCTAAATGCCTACTCCACAATAAGATTACGTGTGCTGCCTGCCAATAATTAGGGCAGTGTAAAAGGGATCTAAATCTAAAATTTTTAACATATGCATTAAACCCAAACACTTTACAGAGTGTGTCAATCCTTTCCCAACATCTATAAGCAGTTATAAGTATCATTAGATCAATTGCAGTAAGAGCACAATGATATACATTGTTGTTATCAAATACCACCAGTTCCAGTCTCTGAACAACAGTGACAGGAACCCTAATCTTCCCCCTTCTTAAGTGAAGAGAGGTTAATATTTTAATTAAAATGAGTTTTGTGTCCCAAAGATTAAAACTGTCTGATGTTTAGTCCGCATCAGAGGATTCCTGAGTGAGGTGAGCTGGAGTCAGCTATCTGAAGCAGCACATCCTGGCACTTATCTCAGGCGGGTCTCCCTGGACTCTCTAGGGACAGAATTGACACCCTGCAGAGTGGGGTAGCAGCTTGTGTTATCAGGCACTCCTCTCCTTGGGGGCAGGAAAGGCCGGACCAAGGACCTCTCCCCAATCGCCTCTGGAACTCCTCTGTGGGACGTCCGCAGCCTCGACAGCATCAGATCCAGCTTTTATTTTCTTTCTGTGAAAAAAGCATAAACATATCCTCGACCCAAAATATAAATAGGTCAGGTTTTTTCATAATGCATTGCAAGGACTTTTCCACCTTGCCTTAGCAAAGGTCAGCTTGGTGTTATCACGCCAGATCCGTTTGCGTTAGGATCTGCTTGCAACTTTTTATGAGTTGCTTTCAAGGAGCCTTGTTACGCTCCAGAATTTTTTTTTTTTTATTTTTAACCATATATGCACTTCTTCCATTGGAAGAGCCATTTGTAAAATTTAGCATAAAATCCTTTAAGGGATTTTTTGCTATAACATTAGCAAAATACAGGTGTGTGAATTGTAGCAATGATCTTGGAAAAGATTATTGTTTTTGCCTTTGAATTGAGCAAAGACAATTGTCCAGGAATCAATCTTAAAATTATCAATGAATCTAACCAATCTTAAAATTATCAATGAATCTATTATTTAGTATAAGAAACATTGATCATAGTCAATATTTTGTAAAGCCATTTTCCAGCTTTTATCCTGCCCTTTTGTATTAGACAGGCTGTTTTAAATTAAGAGTTTAATATCTTAACTGGCAAAACTGAGAAGGTTTAGCCATAAACAGCATTTTTTATAAAACTGTTGTAGAATAAGTTTTACATTTAATATACACACTTGCCATAGCTGAATTATAATTAATATATTGTATTTGTTGATTATTGTATACTTTACCTGTTTGAGTACCTGTTAGGCAGCTTTAAGCTCTCTATTGGAAACTGTTTTTTGTAAGAATTTTACCTAGCGGCTCAAGGTCTTCCATAAGAATATTATAACTAGGGCTTTAACCATTGTATATCTAATTAAAAGCTTGTAAGCTATCCTCCTCTTAAGTTTTAAGTCTGCCTTGCAGATAGGAAAATGGAAAAATGAAGCATTTTTTGACTAATAATGCTGGCCTCATTAGACACCAACATGTAGAAGGATGAAAATAAATCTATATCCATCTCCATATACAAAACTTAAGTTTAAATGAGCCAAAGGCCTCAGCATATAAAAATTATGTTGAATCTCACAGAGAAAAATTTTTGAAGCACACTTTGCCACATCTCAAACACAGCCTCAGTGGCATAAACATTTGGAGAAACCATAAATCTCCTGAACTGAGAAACTTTTGTATAACAAGGCTATATAGTGGGAAAAGATCTTTACTTATCATAAATCCATTTCAAAAATATATGAAGAACTCAGGAAATTAGTTATTAAAAATTTTAATCCAATAAAAATATTTGTTATAGACCTAAACTGAAAACTCTCAGACGAACTTAAAAATGACTGAGACACTTAAAAATGCTCAAACATAACAACCTTTAGCCCTCAGAGAAATGCAAACCAAAACTCTGAGATTTTATCTTATCCTTGTAAAAATGACCAAGATTAAAAATTATTATTAACAGTTTATGCTTAAGAAAATGTGGGTAAAGAAAAAACTTTATTGCTGGAAGTGCAAACCGACAGTCACCTTTGGATCACACATAGTAATGAAAAACCTGGACGAACCTGACTCTCCCAGCAGGAAGAGAAGAATCAAAAATCCAGGGCTAGCCGCTTCAGCCCTAGGAACCAGCTGAAGACAAAGCCTTGACCTCGGAAAAACAGGTTTTCCAGCTGCAATTGTCACAGTAGTTTCAGGAACTAGGGGATTAGGACCTTGGGAGTGGTCCCGAGGCAGGAGAGCTGTCCTCCTGCAACCGCCACAGGATTTTTGGAATTTACGACTCTCCCGGACCACTGGGGTGTGGCCCCTTTCCTCAAAAAATTCTTTTTCCTGGTCCTTGGGGGTCGAACTCCTCCCCCACCAACCAAGGCCACGTGTGCGACCTCAGCAAGGATGGTCTCCGGGCCCTTGCCATCCAGAGACCCAAGTGAGAGTCTCTCCAGCATTGAGGGACCCTCATTTTGTCTATTTTTTAAAATTAGGCAAATATCTACCTCAAAACTTAGCAATACCCCTTATTGGGCCTAAATACAAAGATGTTTAACCAAACCACAAGGACACGTGCTCAGCCATGCCCATAGCAGAACCATTTTATCATAGCCTAGAATCTGAAAATAACCCAGATGTACCTCTTTTACATCTAGGATAAATGAGACATCATCCTTTTTAATATTCATGAATACCATAAAATATCTTGGAGTAATTCCAAGCAAGCAGGACAGACGTTTTGGGTCCTGTCATCTCTGCCTATGAAGGCGGAAATGTTTTTTATTTTTAACCATTATCATTTGTTAGAGTATAACTCTGGCCCTTGATTAATTAAGAGGCCTGAGTCTTAGCATTCCACCTTGAAGCCACACCTGGCAGCAGGAAAGGTCCTCAAGCTGAAACAATACAACTCCCACCCAAGAGCGGGCAGTACAAATGGAAAAACTTGTAGGATAAGAACTTTAAATCTTGAAAGATCCCCTACTTTCTTGCGAAAGCAGAAGAAACATAGCAAAAATGACAATTTCACTGAAAGCAGTTTACAGATTCAGTGTAAATGTCCATTAAAAATTATAGCAACATTTCTCACAGGTTTAATGTAAATGTTCATTAAAATTATAGCAAAACTTTTTACAGAACTCGAAAGAACAATATAGAACTCAAAAGAACTATCTCCAACCTTATACGAAAGAAATAAAAACTCAGGATAGCCTAAACAATTCTAAAAATCCTCTGAATATATCACAATCTTTGCTTTTAAAACTTTCCTACAGAAACACAGTACTGAAATTAATCTACCTTAGATATAAACTTATACACCTACAAACTAAAGATTTTTGACCAAGAAGCAAGATTTTTAAAATGGAAAAGAAGCATATTTACTGTCCTAAATGAAGCTGCAGCTTTTTGAGGCTAGATTCCTGTATAGCAAACCTGCCTGTCAGCTTTCGCTCCATGTGGCAGGGGGTTAAAGACATAGGCTCTCTAGCCCTAGCAGCCAGCCTGCTTGGCAGGCGTAGCTGTGTGGATTGTACCCTAACTTCTCGCATCTCGAGGGACTCCCTTTTGAGTCCACAAGCAAACATATAAAGCAAACATATGAATCTCTGTTTTTGACTCTTACTCCTCTCTCCCTGAGTGATTGATTAAATTATTGTATGAATTTCTCTTCCCTTGAAAGTCCCATATCTTTTTGGACGACGGTGAGCCTGCGCCTACCTTATCCTGCAGATCTGTCCGAGTCCTACAGCCGCAGAACCTTCTCTTTTCTTCTTGTTGTCCCGGGACTGCGCGTTGTCGTCCGATAGTTGACCGTGCTCCGAGTCGCTGGTTCGGGCGCCACTGTCGATTGCCTTGGCGGGCCACTTAGTCTAGGGTTAGTAGCCCGCCTGGCAGTTCAGTTATTCCAGGGTCACGGAGAGGCACTACCTGGAAGATATGGGCTAGGAGACAGGAAGAAGGCCATGCATAGTTTGTCAGAGCCTCCGTTTATTAGGGACGAGATACAACCTTTTATAGGGCAAGGAGTTGGGGGAATGGGCACAGGGTTCTGGGCTCTTGCCGCGTGGTTCACGTTGGTCACATGGTCCTCGTTGGTCACGTAGGCAGGAGGTTATCTTCGGTCAAGTCACAGTAGGTCTGGAAGTTACAACTAGGAGATGACACACCTAGTTCTCGAGATAGTTTGGAATGCGGGGTGGGTTCCGCTAACAGATAGCTCTCATTAACAGCCAATTTGGGTGTGGGGTAGGCTCTGTCAATAGAACCATTCTTAACACAATTAGGGGTGTGGGGTTCTCTGCAGACTCCCCAGGGTGATGGTTCCTGTAATGATTTTAGGAGGAAATTGGCTCCTAACATATATCAGATTTTGTGTATTGAAAATGAAGCATAAAATTCTCATTATTTGTCAACAATTTGATTTAAAATAAGATGTTTTCAATTTTTTACACTATTTATTTAGAGTAGCTGTTCTCTCTCTCTCTCTCTCTCTCTCTGTGTGTGTGTGTGTGTGTGTGTGTGTGTGTGTGTGTGTATACATGCATGTCACATCACATGTATGAAAGTTAGAGAACAACTTCTGGATATCAGTTTCCTCTTTCCATCATTGGCATGTTCTTATGTTCTTCCTTAACCACAGAGAGAGCTCAAGGACACCGGAAATGTCTCTTTAAAATGATACAGAATGTTAAAATTATTAAAGTTTGTATAGTCATCATTTAAAATCAAGTGTATAACCCACAACAAAAAATTGTAAAATATTACTTATGATTGCATTAGAATACAAAATGCTATGAAATATTCCAATGATTACATACTCAAGTTTTAAAAGTATAGAATATTATACCTTAAAAGTTTAAAAAGCCTATTCAAAGGAAAGTAGACTTGATCCAACAGTTCATAAAATGGGATTTCTAAATGATTAATCAATATGGGAATACTTGCCGGGAAAATATAATGATGTGGATTAGTAAATAAAAATCTTCATAGTGAACTAGGAGAGCTTAGGTCACGAAAGAAACCATGGCAAGGGTTACCAAATGCAGAAATTCATCTACTTCTGGTGGTGCAGAAACTGGTACCCTAACTCTGGAAACTGCTCCAATGTAATTTACAGGAACACATCCATGCAATTTGATTCCTAGTCATACTTCCAAAAGAAATGTCTAAACATGAACATCCAATAGAAAATTCGCAGTATTCTTCACGAAAATCTAGAACTCAAAACAATGTCAATTTAGGTTAGAATATTCAAGTTCCATGTGGAACAATAAAAGGTTGGTTAAATGAAATGAGATGAAGGTCTGTAATGGGCACATTTCCACTTAATTGAAGCTCAGACCAATTCAACTCTGACAGTAGGTGTGTAGATAGTCACTGTCATTGGGGACAAAGAAGAGATGATGGAGAAAAGGAAGAAGCTAGGTGGGGGCTGGGCTTGACTTCTGTGTGTTCCTTTCTCAAGAGAGAGATGGGAGGTAGCAGAGCTGCTTCCTGCTAATACTCAGTCTGCTCATTCTTTGCCATCTTGTACTTTTTGCACTTTCGGCACGTCAATAAAACAGTGAACTAAAAGCTTTATAGACCTCAAAAGCAGGCTGGAAATAGTTGTGCAATTTATTTTTTTTATATTAAGGACCCGTTTATTGAAGCATAATGATACAAGTACACTATTCCAGCTTTAAGTTTATGTATATAGTATTAATAAAGGCACAACACACTATAAAGTGTTTTATTCCCATAAAAAGTTTACATTTAGTGCCTCGTAATTCCAGATCCATTAACATATTAAGGCATGCAGAGTTTACAGATGCCGCAAGCAGGGATACTGCGGCAAATGTCTGTTTCTAAAACACCCTAAAATAACATGAAGGGAAAGCTAATTCTGGGTTGGTGCTTATAAGAAATACTTAACTAATAACCTCATCTCTCCTGGACCTTCAATTTTAATTCCTCTACCAAAAAAAAAGTAACTTCAATTATAAAAAAAAAAGTGTAGTAAATCAGGAAGTGGTCTTGAAAATTGCTGTGTCATTAACTCGTTGTCAAACCTCTCTGCTTCTTTGGTGGCTTACATGGAAGGAACAATGTCTCATGAACCTCACCGTAGAGCATGTGATTTACAACAGGAAAAATAAAGTCTTCCATGGGGTGCCTGTCGTAAAAATTCTCAGCCTAATTCTGCCTGAGTCTCATAGTCATTATTGATTGGCTCACACTAGGGACTGGCTTTGCTGTGTTGGAAGGTTTAATTTTTGTTTGCTTTGTTCTTGTCTTGCTTTCTTTGCCTGTTTGTTTGCTTGCCTTCTTCTTTATTAACAAAGATTTTGCATCTAAACAACACATGTACTCCTGTTGGATCTTGTATATATATTGGTTCAATTAGCTTCGTTTCTTCCAAACATAGAAACAGTATTCTTTGTGTTTTGTATTTCTCCTATTTTGCTTAGCAACCTTTTCAATGAGGATCAAAGAACTTAAAAAAAAAAAACTAGGTATGGGGGCTGGAGAGAAAAGGCTCAGGGGTTAAGAGAACTAGCTGCTCTTCCAGAGGTTCTGAGTTCAATTCTCAGCAACCACTTCATGAATCACAATCATCCATATTGAGATCTGGTACCCTCTTCTGGCATGTGGGCAGAAGACTGTACTAAATAAGTAAGTAAACAAATCTAAAAAAAATCATGTATGTGAAAATTATATTTTTTTCTAGGACTACTGACTGACTTCATCTCGTGCTGGCATCCACCGCTGCTATGAGGTCGTAGTGAAGAAGCTCTGCCATTCCAGTGGGCACTGGCTTGCAGCGATCCTCAGCCTTTGGCTCCTCTAATAGTTCTGCAACCACTTGCTAAAAGTTCAAAGACTAAATGTCTGTGAAGTAAATGAGCAAGTGTTAGTCTCTAGAACCAACATACATGGGAAAGGAGACACCATGGATGGGAATTGAGGGCCGTAAGAATCTATAACTATATGATTGTTACAATATTTATATAATTTGACACAAACTATAGTCATCAGAGAGGAGAGACCCTCACCTGAGAAAAATTCCTCCATTAAATGAGGCTGTTGGCAGGCAGGACTAGAGAGCATTTTCTTTCCTTTTATATTGTTTTAATTGATCTGTATACTTTTCTCCACTCTCCTCCCTTCACCCCCCCCCCTTTCTACCCTCTCCCATGATCCCCATGATCCCAATTTGCTCAGAAGATCTTGCCTTTTTCTACTGCCTATGTAGATTAGATTCATATATGTCTCTCGTAGGGTCCTCTTTGTTGTCTAGGTTCTCTGGGATTGTGAATTGTAGGCTGGTTTTTCTTTGATTTATGTCTAAAAGCCAGTTATGAGTGAGTACATGTTTGTATATCTTGGTCCGGGTTACCTTACTCAATATGATGTTTTCTAGATTCATCCATTTGATCCCACAAATTTCAAGATGTCATTATTTTTCCGTTGTGTAGTACTTCATTGTATAAATGTACCACCTTTGTGTAATCCATTTTTTTGGTCGAGGGGCATTTAGGTTGTTTTCAGGCTCTTTGACAGCTATATATCTGACAGAATATTAATTTATAGAACATATAAATAACCCAAAAACCTAAAGACCAAAAGGACAAACAACCTTACTTTTTAAAAGGGCTATGGAACTGGACTGAGTTCACTGAAGAAGAAATACACGTGGTTAAGAAATATTTTAAAGTGTTCAACCTACTTAGCCATCAAGGAATGCGGCGAAAGCGCCACCATACAGTTCGTGAACAGGGCAAGGGGCTGGAGATTGAAACACACAAAGACTCACAGCCAGAGAGAGACAGAGACTCTCTAATGCAGGAATACCCCAAGAATGGCCCCTGTATTGTATTCAGGGGCAGATTATATAGAGATAGCCACCCCCAGCCAACCGCACCAGAAACCACTCTCCTGCCATCAGGAACTCCTGAGGGTCTCGTGCTCAGAGCAGCTGTAGGCACTCAGGTCAGGGGGAAACTAGTTATTTCAGGATCTGGGGGTTCACAGCTCCCAACAAGGGAAATATAAAGTAAAACCACTTTGAGATTTCATCCTGCTCCAGGAAGAATGCCTAAGATCAAGGAAAAGAAAGACAGCACAGGCTGATAGGGAGCTAGAAAAAGGGCACCTTAGTCACTGTTGGTGGGAATACAACCTGTTGCAGCCACTATGGAAATCAGAGTGGAGGTTCAGAAAACTGGAAATAAATCTTTCATATGGGGTAGCTCTAGCAGCTCCTGGGCATCTACCCAAAAGCTCTGGTTACAGAGACACTTGCACATCTGTGATCGCACAGATTCTCAACGGTCATGCATTGGAAGCAGTCGAAACATCCATCAAACCCTGAATGTTTAACAAAAAAATGTGATATATGTAGATTTAGCTGTAAGTAAAAGGGAAACAAAATTTGATGCTAAATTTCAAACCATATTGAATGAGATCATCCAGACCCAGAAAGGCAAATGCCACATGTTCTCAGATGTGGATCCTTGCTCCAAATATTTAGATTTGCATTTGCTTGGAGTACTTATAGAAGGCTTGAAACTAGAAAGAGACCACATAGTGGGGGAGAACTTAAGGAAGGGGAGAATAATAAAATACAGGTGGCATTAAGGAGGAAATGGGAGTGAGGACAGAAGGCTACTTAGGAAGAAGCAATGAGGGAGGAAGAGGAGGAGTGCAGGTAGATAATTCAGATAAAAGTGTTTGAAAAGAGGACTTAGAAATCTACATTTTATAAGGATCCAAATATGTTTATAAAGAGTTCAAGGAACTACCAGTTGAATCAGAAGCCTGTTGCTGAGCCTGGGACACCTTCTTGAGAAGTTTTACTCAGGGAAAGCGTGGAGACCCTCAAAGCAATACAGGTTCTTGCTCTTGGTGACACACCAAAACGTTATGATAAAAATCTTGCTGAGGACATTGCAAATTTGAACCACAGAAAATAGAGAAACCAATCTGTTACAGACCCAGAAGCTTCCCTTCTACCAGGTGACTTTCCTAATCCTGCAAGTTGCTATATAAGCTTGTGGGCTAGAGAAACGACCTACAGTTTTACCCAGATGTGAATCCTGTGAACTGCAATGACGATCAGCCTCTCCCGATAACAGTGGGTACAATAGTCGCATGAATATTATAGAAATAACTAGTCACTTCCTGGTTAGATCAAAGTGTCCAGACCTTGTTTATCTCTTGGTGATGAAGAAAAAAGACAACATAGAAGAATATGCTCGTGGTTTGGATGGAAATGGTCCCCATAGACTGAGAGGGGGTGACATTATTTGAGCGGACTAAAAGATGCGATCTTGTAGGAGTCGGTGTGGCATTGTTGGAGGAAGTGTGTCACTGGGGATGTGACTTGCTGTTTCAGAAGCTCAATTCAGGCCCAGTGGCTCGCTCTCTCTCTGCTGGCTGTGGATCCAGACATAGAACTCTCAAGCTCCGTCTCCAGGGCCGTGTCTGCCTAGGCACTGCCTCGCTTCTACCTTGAGGATAAGAGACTAAACCTGTGAACTGTAAGCCAGCCCAAATTAAATGCCTTTCTTTATAAAAGGTGTTCTCGTCATGGTGTCTCTTCATAGCAATAGAACATTGACTAAGACAAATACAGTATGAAAAATAGAATATGTGGCATACTGTAAGGTTTCCTGAATCCCAGATTGACTTTAAACTTACTGCTCAATTACATGATAAATTTCAGTAAATTGCAGGACATTCATTAAGTTAATTTGTATACTTTCGGCCATCTTGGTGTTTGTTTGCCTTTGAGTACCTACGGGAAAGTGACGCCTTCTCAATTTGCTGCTGCTTCTGTTCTCTTAATGTAGCTCTCCTCACATCTGGATTCAAAGGCAAAATAAAGTCAGTTCTGCAAGTAAAAAGAACTTGCAGTGATTTCTTTTCACGCAGCCTGTTTTGAATTTTAATATCTTCTCTAAGGGTGCTGGCTACACTTCTCTCGTGTTCATTGCTAATGAACTCTACTGTTGGCTACTCTCTTATTGTCCCAGTGGAGGCAGATGGCTATAAGCTGGATTTGTCCACATCTTTCTCAGAAGACCCTTGGAGAGCAATAATGGAAGATGAGAGCTCAGGAGGAAGAAAGAAGGCTTCTACAACATAAGTGTCTCTGGAGAATGTTGAGCTTCCACTATTTCACCATCTGCCAGGAGTTTCCCCAAGAATCTAACTTCAACCCAAAGACTCAACAGTCACATTTTTATATTTTTTTGTTTACAGTAACACTCCTTACTTATGTCCCTCAAGCCCAGACATGGTAGCTTTGTGTTGATTAATTTTCTTGGGTTTTTGTTGATATCTGGATTGATTTTTTTTCTCACTCTTGATTAGAATCACAGCTTCTTTTGTTAACAAAAGTACCCATTTTCTCCATGCAATTACATTAAGCCTTAAATACACTGACTGTTTTTTTTTATTATTTCCTTTGCAGGTCTCTAAATAATAGTTGTTTTATAGCTAAATAATAGTTATATTGTATTTTAATATTCATTTGCATATCTGACTCACCTCACGTATTACCTAACACAAAGGTTTAACAAATGTGTGGAATTATGTTTCTGAAGGAATCTGGTGAAGTGTGATATTTAAGGGAAAATTAAAGCACAATCAAGAACCTTAATTAGAAATGTGACCATTCAAAGTAAACTTAAAAGCGGCCGTTCAATGCTACCCAGCTGGAATTTATCTCTACAGGGCACTGATTGAGGGCAAAACCACGACACAACTGATCTACTCCTACACCAAAATACCCAAATGCGCTCGCACTAAACAGCAGTCATAACGTTTGCCATAGGTGAAAATACAGTACTCTGAGCAAAGCCGTGCCATAATGATGGCGATAGCCTGTAATTTATACCACAGTTTGTAAAATGCAGACGTTGTGATGGTTTCCATGGCAACACACATACAGAGAAAAGTAAGATTACAGATGAAAATCAGCCATGACGGAAATGTTGAAAGCATAAAGTGTAATTCTGAAAGTCGAGGAAGGAGATAGTTTTTTTTAATAAATGAATTATGACTAGTGAAACCACAATATAACATAAAATATGTGCTTGTTATTATAACCTGACAATAATGTAATTAAACAAAAAAGGCAATTGGGTGAAGCAAAAATAAATTTTATTCAAGAGATAAAGTAAACGATTTAGCTGTAATATCTAGAACTCTACGAGAACCCAATTCTCAATGTCATTTCCAAATGAGGACTCAAACTCTGGAATCTCAGCATCCCCTTGGATCCCAGATATCAGTCCTCCCAGTTCCTACAGAGACCCACATCAGCAGAGCTCAAGTTTGGCCTACCTGCAGTTATTATTATATGCCTTGGAGAACTAAAGGTTAAATTAACGGGGTGAGTGATCTAGAATTTATTGCTTTCATAAATCATCTCCCTGTTAAAAAGTCTAGCCTTCAACGATACTGTAATTCTCCTATGGCATAAAATAAAGGACAAACTGGAAGATAAAATAAAGCGCGTACATTAATCTAAATTAATTAACACTTTTTAAGGTTCTGTTTACTTGCTATAGCAGATTAGCACTAAAACAAGTTAGCAATAAATAATGTTAATAACATCATGTGATTGTCTATGAAATAAAATTTAGAATAAGGATGTGAACAAAGTAAATACTCGTATAATTAAGTGTTTGAAATAAAGCTATTTAAGGTTTGAGACTGAGGATTTAGCTAAGCACTGACCACTTACTTCGCCACTGTAAGCATGAGAAGCCTGAGCCAAGCCGAAGGTTTAATTTGACAAACGAGAAATAAGCAAAAGTACAAACTTGACTCTCATGTCACAAAACTTTAATTCCAAAATTAATTTTGCCTTACCACAGGGAAAAAAAACAAAACCTGAACCTGCATGTCAAGAGAATTTCACTGTGCTACCAAGGTAGAAACTGATCTTGCTGAAGGAGATGTAAGGGAAATGTTGCCCAGATAAAAAAAACTTTACCTAAGTGTAGTCTGTCGAGATGAAAGGCAGAGGGAACTGCACATCAGCACTGCACTCTCATTGCTAACGCTGTTCCCCATGTAAAAGTTAAAACCTAATGCAGCCATACCCTAGGTCATCCTCAGCTTAGAGCGTCCATTCAACCCTGTCTGTTTGATGTTTTTGATGCTAAAGCAATAAAGTAAGTAGAAACTAAACTTCAGATTCTGGGTTTGCCCTCTGACCATGTCCTCAGCCATGCGGTGCAGCATGACACAGCCAGACGCCGCTGAGCAATGTCGAGGGCGGGCATGGTATTCAGTCATGCCTAGAGTCAGCCCGGTGAGCCAACCACACTCCGCAGTAGGCTGCGTTACATTCAGGAGCATTGGTGTTAAACTAATCTTTATCTTATACTATCACTTTATGAAAAGTATATGTATCAGCATATATGTACACTGGAATTACACAGTTGAGTGTATATCTGTTAAATAGCAAGAACCAATGTCTCATTATTGAAGCAGGTATTTACAAACAAGGACACAAAGGAGGCAAGATTGATCCATGTCATAATGAAGTATAAATATATCAGCATAATACAGATAGGTGTAAATATTAGCGACTTACTGACTCATTTGTACTTCACTTCCTTATTCGGCGATAATGGAGTTTGAACCTAGATGTGGTGATTTGAATAGGAATGTCCCTCCTAGGCTCGTATATTTGAGTGCTTGGTCATTAGGGAGTGGCGCTGTTTGAAAGGGATGAGGAGGTGTGGCCTTGTTGGAGGAAGTGTGTCACTGGAGGTGGATTTTGGGATTTCAAAAAATCAAGCCAGGCCCAGTGTCTCTCTCTCCCAGCTGCCTGCATACCCAGATGTAGAACTCTCAATTACTTCTCCAACATTACATCTACCTGCATGCAACCAGGTTCCCTGCTATGATGATAGTGGATGCAACCTCTGAAACCGTACGCAAGCCCCAATTAAATGCTTCCCTTCATAAGAATTGCCTTGGTCACGGTGTCTCTTCACAGTGAGAGAACAGTGACCACGACAACAAGGTCTCACACATATTAGGCAAGAATTCTGCCTCAGAGCTATACTCCGGCTCTCATAGATTTGGGGAGGTGTTTATATGTGAGACAGAAGACACACACATATTTTTGCTGTGTCAAGTGGAATCGCCAGAAAGAACACTGACGGGAGTGAAATGCCCGGACTCTTGTTTGTATTCATGAGGCAGATGGAAGCACTCTCCTCTCCGTAAGAGCTCGGAAACAGGAGCTAAGCTCTGTTGAGCCCTGTTAAACACAACTAAGAACTGATGAGCCCTGTTAGTAATGTGAGCTCTGTGTTGAGCTTCCAGCAAGTTTATTGTTTAGGTTTCCTGTGAACCATTGAAACTGTTTTCTGGGCCATGAGATAGATTGCTTCTGTTTTTCACAGTGCATGTGTAACATTTTAGTTATATAAGTCAACCTGATTAAGTTTTCTTTCATTGGTACAATGCCTATCTCACACTAATGGTATAAGTTAGTGGGTTTATTACATTGCCATAAATGCATATGTTATGTATTGATTGAATTCACCACTTTTTATGTCTTCTCCTGCTTCCCCAAGCCCCTTCCCAGTCCTCAATAGTCCCTCTTCTGCTTTCACAACCATTCTCTGTTTCCTCTTATTGAAAATAGATTCTTTTCTCAACAATATATCCTGATTACAGTCTCCCCTTCCCCTATTCCTCCCAGTTCCTCCCTACCTCCCCTCCCCTACAGATCCACTTCCTTTACTGTCTCTCATCAGAAAAGAACAGGCTTCTAAGAGGTAACAATCAAACATTACAAATTGAATAATAATGAGATGAAACAGAAATTATCTCATCAAAGCTAGACAAGGCAACCCAAGAGCAAGAAAGGAGCCCGAAAGCAGGCACAAGAGTCAGAGAAAGGCTTGTTCACATACTCAGGAATGCCAGAAAAATACTAGCTGGAATCTATAGTATATAAACAGAGGACCATGTGCAGATCCAGGCAGGCCCTATGCTTGCTACCTCAGTCTTGGTGAGTTCACATGCTCATATGTGAGCTTATTTAGAGGGCCTTGTTCTCCTCGTGTCCTCCGTCCACCTTGGCTCTTATGCTCTCTCCGCCTACTCTTCTATGGGGTTCCCTGAGCTCTGAGGAGGGGTATTTGATTCAGCCATCCCATTTAGAGTCCCAAGTTCCCAGGTCTCTCTCTGCTTAGTGTCATACTGTGGGTCTCAGTATCTGAGACTCTCTGCTGTAATCGTATAATGCAATCTGAACAAACTGAGTCAGTGAAGGACTCTTGCTAATAGGAAGGTATAACTTCACTTCATTCACGGACAATAAACGTACCAAACTAGTGTCAGAAGTTAACAATAGAAAAAAATCTGTGTGGGGGTAAATGAGAATTCTCTACGCTCTCTTACCAATTTTTCTGTCACTCTGAACTATCCTAAAAAATATATATTCATATAAAAGTGGGTAATTACATATCCAATAAAACTGAATCATTTATCAAATATTCCATAACTATTTTTAATTGCTAAAATATTCAAATTCCATTCATCATGACAGTAAATATTTAAGTAGAATTAAAATATAACATTAAACTAAGACTTTCAATGTGATTCCTTCATTTAAACTAGGAACACGATCATAAGCCATGCAGCGATCATGGAAAAGTTTTCTGTTTAGACATAACTTTCTCTCAAGACCATGATCAAGATCAGTTTTAGCAGGGCCACGCTTATACAAAAGGAGCTCTGAAAGATCCTAAAAGTAAGCTCCGACTTGACTTCTAACTAAATGAATGACACAGGTCAGAATATGTACCTCCCAAAGGCTACCCTTCCTTCAGAAGCTGAACTCACCACAGAGGTTTGATAGATGACTAAATGCTGGAACACAGATCCACAACTTAACAGAGTACCTAGCATAGGACAAGGCTCATAGGGTTAGTCTTCTATTTATGGTCGCCTTATAGAAGGAGGTAGTTCATTTGGGGACAGGCTGTTAGGTTTAGAGTCTGACCTCACTTCCTGTTCACTCCGGCTTCCTGAGTACAAACGTAAAGTGACCCTCAGATGGCTGCTCGTGCTGCCAAACTTCCCTCCTTGATGCACTAGATCCCCTTGAACAGCCAGCCACATCAGTCCTTCCTCCGTTAGCTGCTTCTCGTTGGGTATTTAGTTACAGCAAAGAGAAAAGTACCTAACACAGCTTCCACTGAAAAGAAGCAATGCAGTAATGAATGGTAAAGCCTGTGGATTCTCCTGAAATTCTACTTACTCTTCTCAGGTTCCAGCTGGTCTGAAGCTGTAGGCAGTAAAGCCATAGATAAAGTTTGTTCTGCTGTATTGGAATTTCAGACAGGATATTGAAAATCTCTCTTTCTGTGTATGTGTGTGTGCATGATATATGTATATAATTGGTATTGATCTTATATTACCATTTGACAAATTATGAGATATTATCTTAAATATATTATATATACTATGAATCATGAAAGATTATGTTGACTAAATATCTAATTACAGTGTGTGTGTGTATGTAATAGTTGCTTATACTACGCACCATGTAACTCAAGGAAAAATAAAAATCAATGTTATATTTGCCATAAAAACATTTCTGACAAAACTTGGTTAATAAGATGTCTCTGATCACACCACTTAGAAACTTATCTCTCCAGCTGTTAGGGTCAAATATATAGAACTTTTACAAAAAATTAGCCTCCATCCCCCACAGTGGCGCCTTTGCCCTTCATAAGTATCAACTATGGTGTGACGATAGCCTAAGCTTCTAAAAGTCGCTAAAAAAGAAACACTTGAAACTTGTTTGCTAAAAATTCAGCTTCTCTGTCTTTGGCTTGAAGTATCTAATGCAGAGCCTCAGGGTTGGGGTCATCCATGTGTATTTTAAGAAGTTCTTTGGCTGATCTGTTATCAGGAAAACTGTATAAACATTGGTGTAGTAGAAAAAGCAAATGAGAAAGAAGAAAGAAAGAAAGGAAGGAAGGAAGGAAGGAAGGAAGGAAGGAAGGAAGAAAGAAAGAAAGAAAGAAAGAAAGAAAGAAAGAAAGAAAGAAAGAAAGAAAGCAAGCCAGACCTTCTTGGGCTCTCATGTTTCCCACTAGTATAGTAGAGATAATCTCAGCTTCACTACCTGGAAACTGCAATTGTACAAAGCATGATACTGAACAACAATCAGCACATGGCAAACATTCCCATGTTTCTCTTCAGTCCCCCATTGCATTCATCGAATTTTTGACCCTGCCCTCTACGGAGGGAGCCGTAGCGCGAAATCTAGTTGGTATTAATCATAGAAACTTGGAGTCAGATATAAAGGTTAATACTGAAAGATCAGAGCAGCAGAGAAGCCAGCCACTAGTTCTTAGCTCTACTGAATTATCAGAGCAAAGGGACGATTCTGTTTCTATGAATCCTCAGACTGAATGCTGTCTCTGTGAAACCTTAGACTGGATGCGTTGATCTCTTGTCTGTTCTGGCCTTATATTCCTCTCTGTGTGTCCAGAAACATCACTGCCCTTCTCCATTTCTCTAGTTCTGGGTTTAAAGGTGTGAGCCACCAACGTGTGGCTCTGTTTCTCTTTTAGAGTGATTCAATCTCAGGTAGCCCGGGCTGGCCTTGAACTCACAGAGATCCATCTGCCTCTGTCTCCCAAGTGCTGGGAATAAAGGTGTGTGCCACCAATGCCTGGCTTCTATGACTACCTAGTGTGGCTAACGCTGCACTCTGATCTTCAAGCGAGCTTTATTTGTTAAAAGCACAAACAAAATATCACCACAGGTAGCTGTAGTTATGTTTGCTGATACCCCAGAGACAAAAACTCCATTTTTTTTCCTTGCATACTTCCTCTTAAAGCACCGTGTCTCGTGCACAGTTGGAAAAAAAATATCTATAGAATGAATTGGACCAGGCTAACCTGCTAACCACTGTTCCAGTTTTGTCTACAGATTTACTATTTTGATTAATCACTTACATTTTTTTCAATTCCCAATAGAGGGTACACAGTGAAGTACTCTTGATATGCAAATAAAAATTAACCTGGTTAATAGAAATTAGATTCAAATGTAAAAAAAATTAAGGAATTTGAGGTGGTTTTCCAAAATTGCTTTTCTGTAGCATTCCAATATATAGATTACATTGTCCCAATCCGTTAGATTTCTGAGTGATACAGAATACATAGGTAGGCATTGAGACCTTGCCTAGAATAGAAACCGTCATTAGCGCAGGTCTAATTTAGTTCCTTGCTGAAGGTGATAAAGGCAGCTCATTTATTCCTCGTGGTGCAGCAGTCCTCACCATTTCGGCGTCTTCCCACGATCTTGAAAGCGCAGTTGAATAATGGGACCAGGAGAACGGTGTCAGGGCAGGCAGAAATAGACAAGGAACACACAACCCACTCCTCAGGAGAAAAATTCTATCGTGCAGTAAAAATATACTAGTTTTCTCCTTTTCAGTAACCAGTGAGTGCAGAAGGAGTGCTTGACACCTTGATTTCTGCACCTGAAGATGGGAATTAAGCTTTTCCCTATTAATGATACACTCACGAATGTATTTTTCGGTGTTCCGTTGAAGGCTGTATCATCCCTAGGAGTTTCTGAAGAGACAGATCAGACACCAGGATGGTAGCTCCATTCTCTGAGAAAAAGCAGCAAATACTCTTCGAACATTTGCTCATTATCTGTCTACACAGCCTGCCAATAACTCAGTTCTTTTTTGTATCCTTGGGTTTCTGAGGTTCTGAAGGGCATGTCAAACACGTGAATGGCTGCATAGAAATTCATTCTTACCGGTTTGAATGAAGACTTAATATTGTTCCACTTTTCCATAATTTAATTGGAATATGTAGATCCTAATATCAGTAGAATGGGATTGGCTTAGGAATTAAATCAGAAAATGAATTAAGAAAACTGCTACCACCTGGTAGCTGTCATTTGTTATGCAGAGATGGGCATAATTAATTGGTAATTTAAAAATTAGATTAAGAAATTAAATTAAATTTAAAAATTTAATAATCATATTTAGACGTTTTCATATGTATTTCTAATTTTCCCAAGTTGGAATTACGTACCTTCGTGGCCTATTTTTTCCCAAACATTATAATTAGTTTTATAACACTAAGCCAAGAGGTAGATCAGCCATATAAGGAGGACAAGACTAGAGAGGGAAGGCAACTTATGGAGTGTTGGCTTGTCATAATGAGCCAGTTGCAGTGTGTACGAGACGATGCTCCTCAGGAGGGTGTCTCTGAATTGCAGCATTCGCTCACCCTGATTAGTACAACCTGACCAAGAGCCGCTCACAAACTAATTTATCCCAATTTAGACTTAGAAGGGAAAAAAAAATCTTAGGGAGATGAAATTACTCCCGTGGCGGTTCTAATGACAGCCATGTGGAAGGCTGGGTTAGCGCTGATGGGCCAGCACCTTGAACTTATGCATTTTGTTCCTAGCTAGCTTCTGGTTTGCAATTAAGACATGAGAAGTAACTACTACAAAGTTCTGCATGACCAGTCACTATCTGACTTAGGGGGACGTCTTCATTTGCTTTTGCTTCTCCTAAAAATATATGTGCCAAAAGAAATATCCCCTTAATAATGTTTTACATAGACATTTGACATCACCAAAGAATGCTATAACCAAGGAATCTACCTTGAAAGTTGTGTAATTACAATTATGAGAGAGTGCTATCCCATTGCTAAAAGTATTCTTTCTTTTCAAATTTTTATCATTTATTAAATTAGTTCTTAAATAATTTCATGCATAATGCTTATGATGACTCTCACTCAAACCTGCCTACCACCATTGCCAGCCACACCTTTCAGGGGGAGCCCTGAATCTCTCATGTTCATGAAGGGTTTGGAGCTAAATTTTGGAACCTACTCAGCAGTGGACACACAACTAAGGACAGTGGTTCCTCTTCCCTCAGTAGGTGTTGAAAGGAAGGGCTGGTCTTGCATGAAATCAATACCAAAACTCCAGCTGATTTGAGTTAATGATCATGCTTGTATCAATCCAGAACCACTTATTTTATTACTGCGATATCTATTCTACCACCTACAATAGTCCGTATACACTTTGGAATTATAAACCTGGCTTTAACATTGTTTATATTTGTTCTGCACTGTCACAGCCTTACTTGCTGCCTTGCCTTTCGGGTGTTGATTTATGAAGAGTGAACTCACACAATTTAAAGTAGCCATAAAGAGATAAAACAATAAAGAATAATGAAGTTGCAGAGTTCATCCTTCAAGTTTCAAAAGAAACAACATCAAGCATTAATCATATTAATGTATAAGCACATGGAGTTTCATGGAAAATGTAAAAATAGAATCATGCCTACAAAACCAGTTGATTCCTACAAGACTGATAAAGTCAGTGAGTGGAGAAAATATTTAGCTCCAGCAAGCAGTTCTAAGACGAACAATTGAAGCTGAAATTCTGTTTCATACTATGCCCAAAATGTAATTGAAAATTGACAAAGAATATAAGCACATAATTAAAACTTTTCAAGAATTTCAAAAGAAAACAAATGGGAAATCGTCTTCATCTTAGATCTAAAATTAAAGTTGTCATAATCTTAGATCTACCAGTGGGTGCTTAGGCTGGAGCCAGAGCATAGCAGAAACAATTAAATGCAAAATTGGACGTTTAAAATCATCAGAAAGTTGAGAAAACAGAATATGTTATTAAGTATTTGAAAAACTCAACTAAAGAATTGAAGAGAACATTTGCAAGTCATATAACTAACAATAAGGACCAAGAATATAAAAAGATCAAAGTATTATCATCAAGCCATTAAATTAAGAAGTTTAGTTGAGGGCTGGAGAGATGGCTCAGTGGTTAAGAGCATTGCCTGCTCTTCCAAAGGTCCTGAGTTCAATTCCCGGCAACCACATGGTGGCTCACAACCATCTGTAATGACGTCTGATGCCCTCTTCTGGCCTGCAGACATACACACAGACAGAATATTGTATACATAATAAATAAATATTTTTTTAAAAAATGTTTAGTTGATTTAGTTATTCTTGAAGAGGTTTTATTGTTTGTCTGTTTGTATTGATTTCAGATGGAGGAATTGTTTAACTAGTTTTAAATTTTGAGAAAACAGTTCACTTAATCACCCAGGAAACCTTTAACTCAAAATTCTCCTGTTTCTGCCTCCTGAGGGCTTGCATCACAGCTTACACTAATATACCTAGATAAACTAGACTTTGTGTTGGCAATTATTTAGCAAAACTTGAGTTTATAATATATAATAATAATAAGGATAAATTACCCTCACTTAAAATATATAATTTTTAAGTTGATATTATGATAAAAATAATTATGGCAGCACTAAGTGGAGATATCTGTGACAATACATTCCTGTAATAATAAGGAAATTTTAACTATGGAAGGATGTTCGCTTCATAAGAAACTCAATAGTGTACTTTAAACATTTACAAAGGTGTGTCTAGAGAAACTAGCTACACAGTATTGTAAAGGAATTCTGAGTATTGTTTGGCTCTTATAGAAATTATTTTATTATTTGAATTTATTATTCCTCAAATCAAGATGGAGTGGAGCCAGTAGGTATTTCAGATGGCAAAGACTTTGTAAGGTACATTTGGGAATAACTAGCCAGATTTCACCCTTGACATTTAAGAGACTGGTGAAAGTCATTTACACGTATATTTCAACTTGAATAAGAAGATTGCTTTTTTCTTTAATTTTAACTTTCATATTATTGTATACTTTGCCATAAAAATGTTGAATAAGATGTATTATTTTGGCGGGGGGGGGGGATTTTTCGAGACAGAGTTTCTCCGTAGCTTTTTGGTTCCTGTCCTGGAACTAGCTCTTGTAGACCAGGCTGGCCTCGAACTCACAGAGATCCGCCTGCCTCTGCCTCCCTAGTGCTGGGATTAAAGGCATGCGCCACCACCGCCCGGCAAGATGTATTATTAAGTCGGTGGTACAAGCATCACCTGTTTCAGAAGCACAAGTACTAAAAGGAAGGCTTTTCTTTGGCATGTCCTGTGAAAAACAAAGTAGAGTATCACCATGGCAGGTTATCCATTCTCATGGCATGTGTGAGCTGTGTATTTCATGCTTAGTTAATAATCAGCTTTGAACATTATCAGATATGTGGGTGAAAACTTTTATTATCTTTGGTTCTGCATATTAGAACTAATTGTTACAGTTTTAAGTTTTTTCTTATTCACTATTCCTTCGTGGGTATCTTTATGTATGAATATATAATCGCCTTTCTTATTAACTATATCACAAACTGTACTTGTAAAGAGAGATAACAATGTCGTTCAGATGTCACTCCTTACACGTGTCAAATGATCACATTAAATAAAATAGTGTCCTTTGCACAGAAATACATTAATGCAGTTTTCTCATTTTGATGGTTTTTAAGCTTTTTTTTTTAAGAAATGAGGGCAATAACAGGTTGCTGCCTTGGAAGTTTTTCTTTCTATTCTAATTGTGATTAAGGAGTGTATTTGCAGTTCACCTTATGGGCATAGATTAAAGATGTGAAGTAGCCCACAAGAGACCTCATTAGCATGGTGATTACAAGTTAATCAGTACGACAGAGATCAGAGACATAATGAAACAGAAAAACAAATTTTTGATGCATTCGTTATTAGATTTTCTTGGCTTTTAAAGGTTTAAAAACCATCAGGGTAATCTTTGTGGCTTTCATCTCTCTGCATTATGCTATCCTAAGGGAATAATTTTGTGCTTTGGGGTAAAACCACTGAGGGAGAGGCATCGTTGGGTCATTTATTTTATTGTAGCTTTTTTTCTAACCAATAAACATTTAGGAAATGAGTACAGGATCAAGACGCACTATTAGGCACTGTGTTGAACATGCATACAAACAAGACTGCAGGTTGGACATAAGAAAACACATTTAACCAAGCAAAATGCTATATGCAAGAAAGAAACTTCTAGATAGAGACATGAGAGAAAAACTAGAAAACATTAGAACTCAACATCCATCTGAAACAATGAGATCTAGGGGACAGCATAAAATAGCATCTGAGGAAATGGTTATAGAAGATAAAATTATTTTTGTGTGGAAGACAAAGTGGAAGCCAAAGAGAGACTGGTGGGGAGACAGGTTAGAGAGATGGCTCAGGGTTTGAGAGTGAGTATGCATCTTGAGGACCAGAGTTCAATTCCCAGCACCTATAGCAAGTGGCTCACATTCCCCTTTAATTCCAGGGTATTCAACCATCTGACCTCTCTGGGTACCCACATATGTATGGTGTACATTCACATAGGTACACATACATGTACATTATTAAAACGTAAATAAATGATTAAAAATAATTAAACAAGAAGAGATAAGACTGCTTTTTTAAAAAATCTGAGCATTTGATAAGGAGTTATGGTTTTCCTTTCTAATCATTGTGTAGTCCAGTGGAAAGTGTTTTTGAGTAGGCAATTTCTATTGCACTTCAAGTTTTAAAAAAAAAACATTTTATTTAAAAATTTGAAAGTACTATGGAAATTTCCCAAAGAATCAATAAAAATTACATCAAAAAATGTTGGAAAGTAGAAGGAAATCAAATTAGCACCTCTTCGTACCACCTGGGGTGATTTAAGTCTTTTTACTCTTAGAAAAGATGGATGAGCAGAGATGTTAGTAGATTACATTAGGTCTTTTAAAAATACACTATGATACACGGAAAGTCAATGTGAAGAGGTACCCACTGGGACTGGGCTCTGTAAATCCACATACAGAGTGATTGTGGTTTTCTGTAACAGTCTCCATCTATTGCATTAAGTTTACTTGATGAGCCTGAAGACCACTTATCTGTGTATAAGAACAACACCCCCACACCAAAAACTCAGGGAACGTTGTGGAAGGGGAGATAGAAAGACTTGTTAAGAGCCAGAGGATCGGGGAGTTTGCTATGAGATTGCATATCCCAGTAACATCAGAAGCTACACCCATAAAATCTCAACACCATGAAGGCCTAAACATGAGCTGAACAGGGATGACACCAACAAAGCTGCCAGACAACATGGGGAAAAGCCCATGAGTCATCAACCCTCCCCAAAAAACTACAGGCAATTAAGTCAAACTGGGAGAGACAGTGGTGGTCTTCCCAGAGGAGAGCACATCAGTTGGTTGTCCAGTACCATACAGACGGCTCTGAAGACACACATACTAGTAACATTATATGAACTCAACAGATTGTTTTCTTGTGTGAGGGGAAGATATGTATTTATGTATTCAAATACATATAAACATGCAATGACAACTGATGAAAAAAGAGGCCGTGAATTTAAAGAAGAGCAGGGAGAGGTATATGGCAGGGAGGAAAGGGAAGAGGGAGATGTTGTAATCAAAACACAATCTCAAGACATAAACAAAAGATTAAAACAAAAACCAGTGTGAGGAACATAGGCCTGGTGTAACTAGTCCTGTTCTAACACTTGCCTTTTACACATCTCTCAAAGGATGTTCCTATCCTCTGCTCTGTCTCATTAATGGAAAATATGTAGAGATACTATCAACATCCTACCTTAGTAAAACAAAATAAATGATTATCCCCAAACTCATAACCAGCTTCCACAGTCAGACCACATATCAGGCTCCCCCATAAGTCTGAGTACTCTTCACGTTTAACAAATGAAGTGTAAGAAGGAAGTCCTAATCTCAATCAGGTAGCCATGTTCTAATACCCAAATTTATTCACATGACCAGAAGAAAAGAAATAGAGCAGCCACATCCTACACACTACACCCCACATACTCACCCCAAAACTTTTGTCAATACCACCCACAAGACTCCTCTGCGATCATGGGAAAGTTAGATATAAACGTGGTCTCTAGGACTTCAACCTCCTGTGAAATACTTGAAGTAAAAATAAAAGTAAGCATTCAACAGAAAGTTTCTCTGAGGTACATGATACTAAGCCCATAAAACAATTTCCGTTCTTCTGGGGAGATATCAATCAGAGCAGGTTTCAGTTTCGAATCCTTTTTTCCATGGCACACTCCCGCTAAATAGAGAGCTGTATCCCCCACTATGTGAGTTTGGGGAAACTATGGCTCTAGTCCAAAGTCATTTGTGTAACAGCGGTCTGCTCCGCAGATGGGTATTTCTGATCACTCTGCTCAGGAGGACCCTTTCCTTAGAATGTCCCTGCAGGGATAGCCTTTGGAGGAATCACTCTGTGAGTTAGTCAGAAAGATTGATTCGTGAGTGAAGTACTGAAAACACACTTGACTACACACCTAAACCATCTCTGTCAGTGGCCTTGCAATGACTTTCTCTTTCCCCTATGATCGATTGGCACTATCTTCATTGAGCCTACATTCTATGTAAAAAAAAAAAATCCTTTATTCCTTATAAAGTTTACCTAGAAATCCAAAACCTATTATCACCTTATCAACAACCACAGAGAACAGAGAGTATTTTTAAAAATCAATTTACCAATGAGGAAATTGAGGCATAAAACATTTAATAACTTATATATGGTCAAACAGGCGAGACTAACAGTAAGGACGTGAGCTTACTCTCTGTTTGATTATTCTCCGACTACACTACCAGGAGAACAGTGGCAAACATCTCCAGACTGTCATACCATACCATGTCTTCAGCTTTGTAAATAAAAAGGATACTGTGTTTCTTGACAATAGAAAATCCTGAAAGGAACAAGGAGATTTTAGAGAACAGGAAAATTTATGTTTGTCCCAAGCAATTTTTAAGACAGAAAATTCCCTTCATCTTAGTCATGGATTCCATGCTATAACCCAACCAGTTCTGTTACCTACCAGGTGAATTCCAGCTCCTAATCTACTACTCACAGCACAGCAGCAATCAAAACCTGCAGTTATGGGAAATAGGGAGATAGGGTTTTATGAGTGTCAACAATACTTAAACTATCCCCACAAAAAATTATGATTCCTTAACCTAATCTCATTACCATTGAGTCACTAGGGGTTTAATATTTCATTTGAAACCTAATTATATTTGGATATTACAAGTGAGTGAATCAGTAAAGTATAGCAGAACAACAAGCAATACACTATGAAGTCATATCATAGTATAGAGAAGATATCCTATATGCCAGACATCACGTAGTTAAAACAAGCACATGAAAATGCTAAGCTCTCTTACTCTGCAAGCAAGCTGCTATGACAGGGAGTCATCAAGACTCCATGGGTTCAGTGGCTGATCAGCACTCCAGGGGACCCAGCACACAGTAGCGCACAGTGCTATGATTTATTACAGCAAAAGGATGCTAAGAAAAATGAAAAGCCACACAGGTAATGTCCAAGGACAACCAGCCAAGTACTTCCTTGAGGCCTCTCCCTGGAGTAAAAGCAGATGCTCTTAATTCTCCAGAAACATGTTTCTGACAAGGTGTCTGGAGTGTTTTCAACCAGAGAAGCTCATTAAAAGCCCAAGGCCCAGGGTGGTTATTCCCACAGGTAGGCAGCCTGCACCTGGCAAGTATCAAAATCCCAGATTCTGAGAGAGTAAGCAAGTGTTCTGTGCAAGCCGTTCGCTTAGACTTAGGGAAATCTGTTGTTAGGGTTAGGCAGAACAATTTAGCAGGGAGCTACTCTTACCAGTTAGTGACAGGAAATCAGAATTCCCAGATGTCAAACAAGGACCAATCTTGTAAACAGGACTAAAGGTAATCAGTCTCACACGTATTAGATTAAAAATTCTGGCACAATTTTTCATGTGAAAAAAAATACAGGAAGACAGAACTGCATGACACATCAGGAATCACAAAGAATAACATTAAGCCTTTTTTGTTGATTAAAGAAAATAACCTATAACTTTCCCCTTTCACCTGAGTTTATTGTATATAGTAAGATATCATGCCAGTTACTACGTCACACAGCTTTTTTCTTCTTTTATAAGCATTCAAAATTGTTCTTTTAATTAATGAATTTACTAGTGGTCAAAATTAGGGTGATAAGAAAGGTAAAGTTATTTTAAACAATGAACAACATATTTGGTCTCTAGCCATAAGAAAAACTCATCTGTGTTGGAAATGAGAGAAAAAAAAATCACAAACATTTTAATCATCTCATTCTGGTATGGCTCGTTAGCAGGAATGCAATAGAACTTTCCATAAGTTTCTATCTACTCATTGGTACCTTTACAAATGGAAATCATACTTTAACTGGGCAGCGGTGGTACACTTCTTTAATCCCAGCATGTGAGAGGCAGAAGCAGATGAATCTCATTGAGTTTGAGGCCAGCCTGGTCTACAAAGAGAGTTCCAGGACAGCCAGGACTGTTATACAGAGAAACCCTGTCTCAAAAAACAAACAAACAAACAAATAAATAAATGATCATACTTTTAAAAAGAATTGTCTTCTAATTTGTTCCTTGAAATTTTCATATATAGAGACAGATAGATGATAGATAGATAGATAGATAGATAGATAGATAGATAGATAGATAGATAGATAGATACATAAATACATAGATAGATACATAGATAGATACATAGATAGATAGATAGATAGATAGATAGATAGATAGATAGATAGATAGATAGATAGATAGATAGATAGGGATGGACAGACAGATGGATATGTTATATTCTGTTCAATCAACATCACTTTCTTCCAAACATTTTTTCTCAAATTCATGTCCTTTTGTTATTTATTTTTGTTTGTTATGTACTGGTTCTAAGAAGGGTCACCCATGTGAGCTGAGGTGTGAATTTATCTACTGGTACATGAACACGTCATCAGTGACTGAATCATAGAAGAAAACGGCTCCTCCTACCTCAGTTACTACTGACTGTCAATAGCTCTTCAGGGAGGGACAGAACCCCATGGGCCCCTCCACCATCCGTGACCAAATCTTGAAAAACGGGTTTGGGAAGACCCTGTGTCGTTAACTGTAGCTTCTGTAAATTCAAGAATTCTGTGATGGTTTGAACAAGATTGGCCCCCAGAGACTCATATATTTGAATACTTAGGGGGTGGCATTAGGATATGTGGCCTTGTTGAACGAAGGGTGTCACTAGGGGTTGACTTTTGGGTTGCAAATGCTCAAGTAAGGTCCAGAGTCTCACCCTGCCTGCTGGCTGCAGATCCAGATCTAGAACTCTCAGGTACCTTTCCGATTACCGTATCTGCCTGCCTGCCACCATGCTTCCTGCCATGATGATTATGATGAACGAAAACTGTAAACCAATTAAATGTTTTCCTTTGCAAGAGTTTCCAGAGTCAGCATCTCTTCATGGTAAGAGGATAATGACTAAGACAAATTCCATAGCAACGCTAGGCCAAGGAAACATATCGCAGCCCCCCCTGCATCTTAGGCTTTTGTTTTCTTTTGGTGCACAGTGCACTCTGACTCCATTGTCTGAGAGTTGGAGAAGGTAATACAGATCTCCCCTTTAGAACTGAGCACTCAACTATATCTCAGTCCCAACACCTTCATCAGCCTGTGCTGAAAAACCCTGAAGACAGCACTAGCCTATGGGTAGAAACATAGATTTTGGGGGCAGCTTGACAGCATATCCATTTATCAAAGCAGAAATAGTCAGTTCCCCACTAAGACATATGACCTCTCTAGTCTTTGGCTTGGTCCACAGAGCCAAGAATAACTCCCTTCTGTGAAACAATCCCCAAATCCAATTAGAAAGCAGTTGGTTACTGCCATAACGCTGTGCTACCATTGAACCAGGGATCACATCTCATGTGACATTTTGATTTGGGGGCATGTAAGGTCTGCCTCTAAGTATAACCAATAATGTCATTTCTACCCCAGCTGCCTGCATTGACATGTTTTAGTACTATGAAAGGTAACCGGGAGGGAGGAAACTTCCAGACATGATTTCTTCATACAGTGCAACCAAAGAATGTATCTTCAGCAACAGGGTCTTACCATCTGCTTCAGGGAAACACCAAAAGCAACAATAATCTCTGAGAAATCATGCTTTCTTGATTCAGCAACGTGTTTTCCTTTGTTACGATTCATGGCTTTCTATATCACTGTGCATCCCTCTCTGGTGATGCACTGTGGCGTACTCTATCCAAGCATCAAGTTCTACGTGTCAGGCTGTCCTAGGTGAAATGGGGAAAGGATCCTCCAGCTGTCAGGGAGCTGACATTTTGTGAATAAAAAGAAAAGAAGAAAGGCAAAGAAATCAGGTGGTTAGGGCTGGAGAAATGACTCAGTAGTTAAAAGCATTGCCTCCCCTTCCAAAGGTCCTGAGTTCAATTCCCGGCAACCACATGGTGGCTCACAGCCATCTGTAATGAGGTCTGGTGCCCTCTTCTGGCCTGCAGACATACACACAGACAGAATATTGTATGCATAATAAATAAATAAATATTTAAAAAAATCAGGTGGTTATCAGAAGTAGCAAGCAATATGGAAAAATATACAGTGTGACAAGCAGAACAGAAACTGCTTTACCTCTGAAGACAAATACAGAACTTCTGAGCTTGGATTGAAACTTTCCCAGGGTAAGCGAGCTCACCATGGAATTCTAGAGGGAGGGAATTCTAAGGCTCATCATCGGTCACTGCAGAGACAGACATGCAGCCAATAAGAGGACCATAGACAGGCAAGGATATGCCGTGTGTTTGTATGCCAGTTTAAAAACCTCTAGTGATGGTGAATGCAGAAAGTGATGGCTTGAACTTTTAAAAGATTATTGTGGGAACAAATCAACATTAACTCTATGAAGCGACACATGTATTCAAATGTCCCTATAGCAATGCAAGTGAGGAATAGAGACTTGAAGTGAAATAAACACAAGAGAGTCAGAATAAGCTGATCTCACATGAAAAATAGGTAGAGAAAGAGCAGATTAAAGTGTTGTTATTGCTCAAAGTCTTCAAACTATGAAGTGCAACTCACAGATTCAACTAACTAGACCACTTATTTGCAGGAACATTTTTATGAATACAGATTCATTTGTAGTAAAAAAGTTATTTTTTTCATTTTATGTAGTTTATCATATATTTTGCTTACATATTTTATATAACATATAGGTATTTGATCTGTGACTTTTACCTTTGTTTAAGTAACAAGTTTATAAAGGAATACTCTGCCTTCAAAATTCATCTTGTATTTTTACAATGAATTTGTGACTTTATTTTTTTTTTAAATTATGAATAATGACTATCTCTCCTTCCACTTCCCTAGTTACTGCCCAGTCTCATCAAAACAATTACTCAGATAATTTGTATTTTACACACCGATGTTGACTTCACTTTTATTTGATATTTATCAGCATTTTATTTGATCCTATTATAGGATTTTGCATTTATTTCCACTTATCTACCCAAACACAGTCTTACCAAATTGTTTTCTTGAATACTGGACCTTTATACTTTAATACCTACTATGAAAACTATGTCCTCACATTTACTGTTTTTCAGAATTATCAGTTTTACCCTTTCACACTCCTTATTGCAAATGAACTAAATGAACCAAAAATCATGCTATCACATTTAAGAAAAAAAAGAAAAGCTTAGTATATGTCAAATCACCAAGATATCAGCTAGAAATCAGTGTAAGTTTTGAAATCCAATATTCTAAAAATTACCAAGCTGTACAATGAAAAAATAATTCATTGCTTCTTAATCATTATGTCTTGAAGATAAGTTTATTTATTGACTTTTTAAAACAAAAATTCAGAGACTGGTCATATTTTAAAACAGAAATTGTATTGTTCTATTACTTTAATTATAAACATTTACATTTTATAGTACCTAATAACTCATGATGAGAACTTGACCATAATTATTGATCATTTTAAGCCCCAAATCTTATTTGTTTTCTTTTTTAAATTTATTCTATGTGTTTTTTGCATCATGTATCTTGACCCCATTCATTCCCTGTCCCTTTGCATCTGCCCTCTGCCCCTGCATACCACCCCTCAAACAAAACAAAATTCAAGAAAGAAAATAAAATGAATAATTTTTTTAAAAAAGGAAGGATTAAAAATCTCATCATGGAAGCTGCAGTGTGACCGAACAAGTCACACTGTATACCCCTTTCTCTCTCTCTCTCTCTCTCTCTCTCTCTCTCTCTCTCTCTCTCTCTCTCTCTCTCTCTCCCTTCCTCCCTCCCTCCCTCCCTCTCTCTCTCTCTCTCTCTCTCTCTCTCTCTCTCTCTCTCTCCCTCCCTCCCTCCCTCTCTCTCTCTCTCTCTCTCTCTCTCTCTCTCTGTCTCTGTCTCTCCCTCCCCCTCTCTCTCTCTCTCTCTCTCTCTCTCTCTCTCTCTCCCTTCCTCCCTCCCTCCCTCCCTCTCTCTCTCTTTGTCTCTCTCTCTCCCTCCCTCCCTCCCTCCCTCCCTCCCTCCCTCCCTCCCTCTCTCTCTCTCTCTCTCTCTCTCTCTCTCTTCAATAAGACACCACGCCATTCTTCTGCTCACTTTAATAGTGGCCTCTGGGTGGTGCAGCAACCTATGAAGTGAGACCATGTATTCTCAGAGCCCATGGTGGGCAGCCCCAGGCCTGCAGTAGGTTCTCCATGGCTCACTCAGATCACCATGAGATTATGCTCAGCCATGCTTCTTCACCACAAGTTTACAGTGTCCAACCCTATGGCGTGGGACGGGTATTCTGCCAGAGTTCCACTACAGGTCAAAGTTAGAATCCCTTGCCCATGCTCAGTGGCTGTGTGACCACCACAGTAGGCCAGGGTTGGGCGGGGGGCTCCTGATTGATTGTAGCCCCTGCAGACCCGAGAGTCTGGGAGGATCCATATTTGTTTTCTTCAAATGAAAGAAGTAACTTTAAGGTGTTTAGCTTTTTTCTTTTTTTGTTGTTTGTTTCGTTTTCTGTGCTATATTTTAAGCCCAATTCAGAACTCAATATTTAAACACTATTACATTACCAAACGTCCAAAATATAATTTTTTTTAATTTATTTATTTATTAAAGATTTCTGTCTCTTCCCCGCCACCGCCTCCCATTTCCCTCCCCCTCCCCCAATTAAGTCTCCCCCCAGCCCGAAAAGCCGAAAATATAATTTTTGAGTTTTCAAAACATTCTGATACTGCAATCATATGCTATCGATTTTCACATTTAAATCTTTATTTGCTAATGCACAGTTTCTTCTCAAGAAAAAAATTAAATGATTGATTACTTTTCATGAGTCACAGAGAAATAACATTGAAGTAGCATATGAAAAGAATGAGAATTTTAAAAATAACTGATTTTATTTGATTTATTGTGAAAAAGTGAAGCGTGTGATCTCTACACAATAACTGTAGTTCAGAAGGAGAGTTCAGCATATCCAGAGCAGAAAAGACTATTTCAAAACAGCATTGTTAAGAAATGGATGAGACCAGGGTTCGGTTATGGAGCGAGACTATTTATGGAGTTGAAAAGTCCGGTGTTATACGTTTGTGGGGTCGCCCACTTCTATGACAAGTTTTTATACCATCAGAAAAACCCACACACCCCACACCAGTCAACTATTAAACAAGACAAAAGAATAAAATGCATAACAACTGTGTGGGATTTTTCTCCTATTTTTTTTCTACTTTAACCTATAATTTTCTTCTAATGACCCTAGCTTTCATCCTTATGACTCAGTTTCTCCCTTTTGGTTTTCAGGTCAGCGTTGAGTTCTTGTGGTTTCTAAGAGTCCCCAAGGCTCCTGAAATGCCATCATCGTTTAAGCAGATGACCGACTTCCCATTTACTTCCCACAAACTGAGACAAGAATGCTCTACCCTAACCAAATTCCTAAAACTCAGTAGGGGGCCAGTGGCCACTGTGAAAACAAAATCAAACACTGCTGATAGATATGGGGCATGTGCTGCTCCAGAAAGAGAATATATGACATTGAGTGGCAAAAATTAGTAGGTGTAATTCATCACCCGGGGGACAGTAACATCAACCCAATTCAAATGTTCAGTTTAATAGTTTAGCATTACTTTTTGCTAGGGTTTATTAAGGGCTAGATAGCTAATGTCCCAAATTGGAACAATGTAGGAGTTTGACGGCTCATACATACTGTTTGCTACGTTGGTTGTGCTTTTTTAATATGGAAATATGATTTGGACCTGCAGGAGTGAAGGAGGAGGCCAAAGCACAGAAAACTGCTCTTAGAAAGGTGGTCAATTTGGGCACCCTCTCCTCTATTGCTTAGGGTCTTAGCTGGAATAATCCTTGTGGATTCCTTGGAATTTCTCAAGTGCCAGGTTTCTTGCTAGCCCCATAATGGCTCACTCAATCAAAATATCTCTTTCCTTGCTCTTATCTCTGTTCGTCCTCCATCTTGACTATGCCATTCCCTCAAGTTCTCCTCCCCCTCCCCTTCTCCCCTTTCTTTCCCTTCTACTATCCCTACTCTCCCCACCCCATGCTCCCAATTTTGAATATCTTAAATATCACCATAGAACTGTCATCCAACAACTGATGGAAACAGAGGCAGAGACTTGCAGTGGAGCACTGGACTGAACTCCCAAAGTCCAGTTTAACAGGGGGAGGGATGAGAATATGAGCAAAGAGTTCAAGACCATGATGTGTTCACCCACTGAAACAGTCTACCTGAGCTAATGGCAGCTCACCAATACCATCCAGACTAGGAAGGAACAAGCAGAGATCCAAACTAGACCCTCTGAATGTGAGTGACAGGGGCATGACTGGGGTAGACTCAGGGGCCACCAGCAGTGGCACCAGGATTTATCCCTACTGCTTGTACTGGCTTCTTTGGAACCCATTCTCTTTGAATGGATACCTTGCTCAGCCTAAATATAGTAGGGAGGAGGACCTTGGACCTTCCCTAAAGCAATGTGCCTTACCCTCTTTGAGGAGTGGATGGGGGGGGAAGTTAAGTGGAGGGAATGGGAGGAGAGGAAAGAGTGGGAACTTGGACTGGTAAGTAAAATAAAAACAGTAACTTGTTTTCTTTTAAAAAAATAATAAAAAGAAAACACACACACATACAAAAGAAAGGTGGTCATAGGTCTTCATATGCTAGTGACAGTTAATATTTCTCTCCTGCTATTATTAATACGGACTAGATCTCCTCTCTATCCCTTCATTATTCTATAGAGACATTGGCTAATGATGTAAATCTCTATCCAGCCTACCCAGCGTGATAGCGTCTAACCACTTTAGCTGTTGAGCCCTTCGGCAGTGACTGGGGGCAACCACTCACTAACTATTATTTAACTTAAATTTAACTTTAGCCACAGGTGCCTAGTGGTTGCTGTTTGGAATAACGAGACCCTAAATCGTAATGGTTTGGGTGACAGATCATGTAGTCATCATAGTGATAAGATAGATGCATTCTGTAGACAGAAGCCCTGAAGGAAAGAGGAAGAGAGGAAATAACCAGGGGAAAGAAGGGTCTCAGAGAAGCAGTCACAAGAAAACTGGGTAACCAGACATGGAAAAACCTCATGGAGAATACGCGAACAGTTAGGGCAGTTGGATGACCAAGAAAATAAGTTGTGTTTTTCTGAAAATGGAGATCACAAACCATTGCCTTTATTTACTAAGAGGCGTCTACTGCTTAAAACAATTTCCTAACTGTGCACACAGGACCACATGGTCTCGCAGAGCTCGGCTCACCATTCCAGGCATGCTGTATAGTTTCTTCCCCTCTCGAGTTCAAATATCCAGTCACCTCACACACTGCTCCTCATGTTCAGGGCTAATTAGCATGCCACCGAGAAGGGAGGACAGTGACCTTTTCTTGAATTTCGCTTCTTCGACTCCTCAGGAGCCTGTGAAGTGCTATGCAATTAATAGTAACGTGGGGAGAACGAAAGGTTTCATTTGATGGTTTAAGAATGGATTCATTTCACAAAGAGGAAACGAGTTGCACTCTGGTACCAGTTAGTATGCAGTCCACACCACGGTGTCTGATTGAGCCGTTTTCTGTGCTTTACATGAATGACAGAACGAGGCACTGTTTAATTATTTTGTTCTTTTTTGAATTGTGTTTGAATGTAGCTTTCTGTCAAGTCATAATGAGGAGTGACAGAGCGACCGAATACATCCCCTAAGCACTTGTTGACACTGTATGAGACCTGTTTATACTTGTTCCTCTTTAAGGGCAAATAGAATTACTTTGTTTCAGACATGAAAAGCTATTTTTAAATATTTCTAGGGACCGAGGCTGCTCTGTTTTGACTAAAACTTGTTTCCTTTCAGCTAAATACTCATAGGAATTTAAACTAGTATGTTTTCTGCTCTTATGAACACCCTATGAGAATTAAGGTAATAGCTTTATTATTCCCTTTAGAAAAAAAATATTTTGCAGCAGAGGATAAAATAAACCTTTTTGTGTTTGTGTTTTTCTCTTCTCTGAAGGTCTAGACAGGCTAACAAAAGAGAATTGCTTTCAGTGTCTCTTGAAAAAAAAAAACAGACCCCAAAACCACACAGCTGTTTTTCAATTTTCTTAACTACTGAATTGGATTAGCTGCATGATCCGAGTCAATTGATTGTGCAGAAATCAATGGCTGAGGAGGCCAGATCGTCTCTCCTGGTTGGCCTCTCTCCTAAGCCTCTGAGCATGTAATATTCACCCAGTGAACCATCAACTTTTAAAATAAATTACTTTCTAAGTGCCCAAGTGATAAACTTTGATGGATGGTATTTGTATCGGTAATTCTCAGTAAATGAGTAGCAAATATAATTTTGAAGTTTGCATTCAAAATAGCATTTATTCTGATTAGCCTTATTATAACCTGTCTGTATAATCTAGATGTAAATGAGGAAAATAAAATCTGGCTAATTTCTTTACCCACTATCCCTCTCATAATGGATGTCTTTAGAATTTTCTTACAGACGAGACAGACAGACAGATGGATGGACAGATTGTGTGTGTGTGTGTGTGTGTGTGTGTGTGTGTGTGTAATGACATCGCAAAATATATCCCCATATAAATTCCTAGACTCTATGACTAAAATTGGGAGATAAAATGTGTGGGGAGAATCTCATCCCTGAACACGTCCCTTTTTCCTAGGTTACTGTCATATCCAGATTCCTGAAAAGCACATGACAGATGCAGAAAAGGAAGGAAGAATCGTGTCAAGGGAGAAGGCACCCTTATTGCTTTGAAATTGAAGAAAGAGGGCCACAAGCCAAACATTGGGGCTGACTTCTACAGTCTAGAAAAGTCAGGCAAATGAATTCTTCCCTGGCAGTTCCAGAAAGGAAGACGGCCCAGCTGACACTCAGATTACAGTCTAGTGGGGTGGTGTTGAACTTCCAACTTTCAGGTCTTTGAGAAAATAGATGTTTACTGTGTAAAGGCACTACCACTGTGATGTACTCTAACTCTGAAAGTTAACATGGGCTATGCCTATTAACTTGAAACAGTAGCTTTTTTAATATATGCAGACATCCACACACGTGTATCCTAAAATGCAAGTGTTATCTGTATGCCATTTACCATAACCATTTTTTTAAAACTGTTTTGAGACACTTTATAATTGTTAGATAAAATGAGAAAATTATTACCACCTAATTAAAATTCCTTTTCAAGTAGGTGTTGAGTGTCCATCTAAAACCTATTGTACTTGCTGCTTCAAAGAGCACAGTCGTTCCGGTAGGAAAACAGAAATCAGCAGTTCCTGGTTTTTATGCTTCTCTGCCGGACTCCATGTAAACAACATCGAATGGGCGTACCTGCCACTCCCTGCTCTCGATCTTCTTTACTGTGTGGGAAGACTGACTGACTGGCCTGCTTGAAAAGATGAGAAGGGACAGAATTCTATTTTCCACATTTTCTGGGATAAATAAAAACCCATGCAATGCAGTGTTGTTTCCTCTGTTCTTCTGAGCCTCCTTCTGTCCTTCAGGGAGCGCTTGGGTCGAGCAATCCTTAAGTAATTGGAAACCTGACTTGCTAAGTCTCCTGTGCTCTAGGCAGAGCCACCTGATGGAGGGAAGTCGGTTCTACTTAGGAGAGACCAGTGCATTCAAAATATCTCCATCTTTTTATTTGGTAAAGAATACCCTTTGGGATTCTAAGTTTTATTAGACATCCAAACATTTGAGAAGAGTTTTGTTTTTTTTAAAAAAAAAATCTGCTTTTTCTTTTAGGGTGTATCTATGTGTTTGTTGTGTGTGTGTGTGTGTGTGTGTGTGTGTGTGTGTGTGTGTGTAACGTGTGCTTGTGCATATGCCACAGAGTGAATTTGAGACTCAGAAAACACCTTGCAAAAGTTGATGCTCTCTGTCTTTACTTGAGTTCTGGGGATAGAACCCAGGTTTGCCAGCAAGCAGTCCACTACAGCCCCATCTTCCGACTCTGACACTTCAGTGGTTCTGGAAGCCATCTGGAACATGATTTGAAGAACTCCTAAAGCTAGCCACACCCCTTGTGGACATTCTGATTCCATTGGTGGCATGCAAACTCTAATCACTTTTTTAAACCCGTCTCTAAGAGTTCTAGGGTGGATCTACTCTAAAACACTGGTATTAATTCGCTAGCTAAAAAAAAAGCCTGGAAAGAAAAAAAAATCACATGACATGCTAGGGCTCACAAGCCAGTGACTTTATTTCAAAGTCTTTGCAAGGCAGCATTAGTCTTCCAGTGTGCGAGCATTTAACAGCTCTCCTTTCCAATATGTGTGATTTTCATAGCACAGTATGACTGTAGAATAATGTTGAAGAGTCGAGCTGTGTATTAGAACCGTTGACGGAAGAAAAGCTGTCATGGTTCAGCATCAAGTCTTCCTCTGAGCAGGTGACAGTCATGGCCAATGCAACTCCCATTCAGAAATGACCTCTCTGTGTTTGGATGAGAATAGACCCCTTAGCCTCATATAAATGTTTGGTCACTAGTTGGTAGAGTTGTTTGGGGGGAAAAAATTAGATTGTGTGGCCTTGAAGGAAATTTGTCAGTGTCAGTGGGTTTAAAGATTTAAAAAGCCCACAGCACTCCAGTTAGCTCTTTCTGTCTCTCACTGTCTCTTAACTGTGGATTGGATGTGAACTCTCAGCTACTACATGAGCATCACGTCCTCCTTCATGCTCCCGTGTGCTTGACCTGACATGATGGTCGGAGACTCAGCCTCTGAAACTGGAAGGTCCAACAATCTCTTTTGTAAGCTGCCTTGGTCGTGATGCTTTGTGCCAGCAAGAGAAAAGTAACTAAGACACATATCTTCTTCCTGTTTGTAGGACGAAAAATGGGGAAGTCGTCATTTTTTAACACTTTAGCACAGTTGATGCTCTAGATAAACTTCCATTTTAGCATAACCCATCCATTCTTTTCTGTGCCTTTTTACCTAACACCCGTTCATTTTTTTCTACTTTAGATTTTTTCTTATACTCTTTAACTTATCTGTTTAATTTCCTTTTGCTGATATTCTGGAGGAAAATGAGAAGACTTGGGAGATAAGATAAATGAGTCATTAGTCAGCTTTTCATCACTGTGATAAAATGCTTAAACTAATTAACTTAGAAAGAGAAGTTTGCTGGATATCGTAGTGCATTTATATAATTCCAGTGCTATATATAAAGCAATGGATGAAGAGGTCATGAATTCAACATAGCTAGAGGGTATAGAGAAGCACGGGAGATGGATAAAAATATTGCAAATACAGTATTCATGTATGAAATTCTAAAAATATTAAATGAATCATCCATTGAATTGGATAACATTGATTTATTTTCTTTCTTCCTTTTTCTTATTAATATTTTAGTAATGTTATTAATATTCTCTAATATAAAACAAATGTTGAATTCTTAAAATAAGGCCAATTTTTCATTAAAAGTCATTAAGTAAATGTTTGGTCCCAACAACTCAAAGAAAGGTTTTCCATGCTTGGCACTGGGTTTGGTTAGATGGTCTATGGCTCTTGGGAAAACCACTCTCCCCCTATGTGACATAATTCCATCAAACTTACATGTATTTATATGTAATATATGTGTGTGTGTACTGCTTAAAAATCGTGTTTCCCTGCTATGCATTCCATTGATTGTAGGTAGTAGATAGGATAACTAATTCTTTTTGTAAAAACTAAAATCCAACTTTGAATAAGAACGTACCACATTTGGCAATACAGTCAATATGTATTTTCCTCTGTGATGTGTCTTTGCATACATGTGGCTAGGTGTGTGGGGGTAGGGGAGACAGACTCAGAGAGACTGAGATAGTCTTCATTAAAGGTCTCTTCTCCTTAGACTTTCTGTTAGATTTTTTTCAATGCTTTATTCTCTGCCGAGGTCACTAAAGGAATGAAACAATCCTTCTACAGTGTAAGTTTCATCGATCGCTGATCTGGTCTTAATTTACAATGAAACTACGGAGAACCAAGTGGCCAAGATCAAAGTGTTAGCAGGCAACCATGCCATTGCTAAGACTTTTAATGGTTTTCAGGGTTTTTTCCCACAGTATTTTAAAGAGTGAAATTAACTTAGGATGTGAGAGAGCTGCTTTGAAACATTTAGAAGAAGGAATCCTAAATTTATCAGTTTTGAACTTGCAAACAACTTGGGAACGTAATTTAGTTATTTGATCTTCAGTGTGAATGGAACCACTGGTCACCTCGATGGGTGATCTGTAGATCAACCAGCCCCTCCAACTAGAGCAGGGCTTGAAACACAACTCGAAACCCCAATCCTGCGGAAGCGGTTATTCAAGTATCGTCAATTCGTTTCGAATGTCTTTGTGATAATCTGACGATTCAGTTCAATAAATGCTCTGTCTTCGATTTTATGTCATCTTCAAATTCATGGAAATAACATTTTTAATTCAGTGATCAAATGAATATGTTCTCCCTGTACAGGGAACTTAAAGACTTAAATACAGAAGTCAGAGAACGTGATTGACAGTCACATAGTCACGTAGTTTGTCTGAGCATTGCTAGGCCATACTATGTCAGCTAATATTTTTCCTATGTAAGCATAATAACATAGCTATATATGATTATAATATATAATACATTTGACAGAGTATATTAATTTGTTAAGTATTATCATTAGGTATTTAAGTATAATAAAATAATTAAATGAGAATTTGTCAATTAAAATTATAAGCAGACATTTCCACTCATAAGATTCAAATGGTATTTAGTTTACTGTTGCTAAGGTGCCATTCCCAGCAACTGTCTGAGACTTTATCTCAAGGGTCAAAGGCTCAATCTTTAGTGATTCAGTATGCTGCTGTGTCTTGAGCGATGAGTGAGCCATGCTTGATTAGTTTCGAAGTTAACTGTGAATTTCTATGAGACTATTTAGCAGGCTAGGCTATGTGGGTAGCATGTCAGGGTTTTTAAGTTTGACGAGACGTCACTCCCTTGGGATCAATTAATATAAAATGTATTAAGCGAAGAAGAAATCTATCACTAAGGGCTATTTCTGAGGAGCACAAAGTAGATCCAGGAAGGCTGGCTCATACTCACCTGGGTGTATGCTCTCAAAGAGACCCAACAGCTCTAAAGAATGGACTGCTTGATGGCTCCTGCAGATATCTCTGCTAGCCAACTACATCACAACTGTTCATTGGCTATGTTCTGATTGCCTTGACATTTAATGTACTTCTACTTCAGGGCATTTAGCAAGCCATATTAAGATCCACGATATGGGGGATTAAAGAAGCAGTATCGCTTTTCCTTATGGTAAGGCAGAGGTGTCTCATCGTCTTCCTTTATATTTCCCCGATCCAGAAAAGAAACTATTGCTGTCCCTTCCAGTGGAGTTTGCCTTTCATCTCTCAGTGGCATTTCAGGTCACTAAGTGGTATCCGATTTGTTTATATGCTGGTGCCACTCCAGCCAAGCATGCCTCTCCATCAGCTGAGTGCAAGCCGCAGGGGCTCGGCCCTTGGAAGTCATGCCAGGGACAAATCGACAATATCAGCTGCAGCCATCCATCCCGCAGACAATTTCCACGTAGCGGCTGGAGAAGAATTCTCAAAACGGTTTAGCAGCCCTATCTGTAGTTTTTCCTGGGGAAATCCGAGACTGCTTCCTTAGACTTTCTTAACCTGTCATATTTTATTCTGCCTCTCTTTTATCCCATTTGAGTGTGTGTTTGGTATTATTTGGTATTTATTTCCATAAGTAGCTCCTTTATTGTTTTGAAGATAAAGTTTAGGATAATTATGATGCCCATAAATAATTATCTTCAATCATATTGATGATGTGTTTCAGTAAAATTTTAGTTCTGAAAATTGTTATGATTGAATGTTTTCTTTTTAATCTAACTTTTACAACTTATTATTAAAATCAAACTTTAGCCATTTCTATGACTTAACCCATATGTCTAAATAATTACTGCTTAAGTTTTATCATGCCTGAAATCTATGGATTAACTCATTGCAACAGGCATAGGATGGCATAGCGTGACAATATACCCTATGGCCTATGTCACTTTTTGCATCTTGAAGACAAAGTCATAGATTTTGCATCTTGAAGACAAAGTCATAGATTATTGTGTGGTTGATAAATCATACTTTCAAATGTCCTTTTGTGTTTGTGAGAAGAGAACTTCAGAAATGTTGCTTTCACAGCTCGTCCCAATGTGTCTACAACTCTAGATCATCTCGCTCACTAATTGATTTGTTCAATGGAATGCAATGGAGACGCCAGAGTAGCGGGTCCAAGTTAATACTGTAATAGCCTTGGTCCATGTCCATTGCTATTGGGGCTGGTGACTTCGGAACAAGGAGTCACTTGGGGCAGCCCCAATTCTTTTTACCTGTGTCTTCAACATCCATCTGTCCGCATGTAACTCCAAGTGTCCAGAGACCAATCAAAAATCACCTGAGCCAAGAGCAAACACCCAGAAATTCATGAACTATAATAATTGAAGTGAGCTTATATTAGGCAGAACATAAAATCAAAGGTTTCCACACATGTAGTTAAAAACAGTTCAGAGAGTCACACCGAAGGAAAGGCATGTGACTTAGGGAATTCCACAAGTAAACTAAGCTATGTCTTGCCATGCACTAACTTTCTCTCAAAGAAAAGACCTACAGAAAGTTTTATTTGCTGCCTGAAATTCACATGTTGTATATACTCAGCATTAATAAGAATTTTTTTAAAACAATACATTTATTTCTTTATTTAATTTACATCTTGGACGCAGTTCCCCTTCCCTCCTCTCCTCCCAGTTCCTCTCTCCATCCCTTCTCTGTTCCCACCTCCAGAGCCAGTTCTCCTCCATTTCTGTTTAGGAAAGGGCAGGTCTCCCATGAGTATCATCAAAACATGGCATATCGAGCTGCAGCAATCCCCTCCCCATGTGTTATGGCTGTGCAAGGCAACTCAATACAATGTGAGCTCTGGGGGAATTTTATAGCTCCAACAATAACACAAAGGGACCAGATTCAGTGGCCACTATAATTGCGAAAAGGAGAAGATGTGTGAGGGGGACAAGGATAGAGTCCCCTGAGAGAAAAAGAACACGTAGACACATTGCAAGGCACTCTGACATATGGGGAAGAGAGACTGTACTCAGTCTAGGAGCCTGCAGGGAGCCAAGTATAATGCTTATGTTTGCTAGGAAGTTTGACACTGCAAGGCCCATTCCCCAGTTCAGGTAGCACAGTGGAAATGCCCTTCACATTGGCTTTTCTACATGGGAAATGTTATATATTTAACTCACTTCTATGAGTTCTACTTAAACACTCAATTCAACTTTTCTATTTTACATATTTTATCACGTTAGCTCCTCCGGTGATTTGCAATTATAGCCCACATAAAACACGATTTCCTCTGTTAATAAGGCACTACTCTATTTACTTTCCTCAAGCTAAGCGAAATGTCATGCATAGGTCAACAAAATAAATCTATAAATCGCAATAGACACCAATGCTGATTTTATTAATGCCAACACTAACTCCAAATGAAAATCATATGGGATTGACACTGTGTACACATTTCAGATAAAATAATTTTGCTTTTTAATATCAAATGCATAAGAAGAATAATTAAAGCATTTGCTGCCCTTTTCTCCTGGTTTTATATGCATGGACTCAGAAGATATTGATTAAAATGAATTTGCTCAACACAAACACAGACATCATCAAAATATGAAGGTAGATAGACAGATGGAAAGTGGATAGATAAACAGAAGGCCATATTAGTCTGAAAAGAATAAAGGAAAAACTTGATTGTCATTCAAATTAACACTCAATAGCATTTTTTTAACTTTCACTTTGCACCAAAGATAACAGCTCAAGGTTGAACCTTTCAGACCTTCGAAATTAAAAAAATTGCAAAGGCCATTTTAAGATTTTTTACTTCAGATTTTCAGAAACAAAGTAGAAATTAAAAAAGAGCCAAAGAGTTGATGCAATACTATTGGCACACATGTCCCCAGACAACAGAAAAATGTTGTGGGATATACCAAAGCAAACATGCCCGGCTTGACTAGCCTCAGAGAACATGCAGCAGAAACAACAATGAAGTGTAACAATGGATTTCCTAAACCTATACAGGTCTGATAACCTATACTTATATAGGTAGGTCCACTTGAATTTGAGGGTATAAATATGTCACTTTCTGAAATTCATCAGGATCAGTTCATAACCTATGCTGGAGCTAATATACAGGTAAAGTAAGAATAGAAAGGTAATATTATATGTATCTATATATGTATATTAAGAAAATATTTCATAAACATAAAACAAGGAAAGAAAACCCTGAAGGAAAAGAAATAAATCTAATGTGTATTATCAGCAAAAGGACCAAGGCTCATTGGACCTAATACTAGATCTATGCATAGATTTTTTTCAAGTAAATAAAAGCATTAATACAGATTAGACTGTCCTTGATAAGGATGCACTTCCATGCTTTTGTAGTCTATTTCTAGATAATGGAGGTCCCTAAAAACTTTATCAATGACTAACAAAGTCATACTTTGATCCGCAGTAGCAATTCTGAGCCTATGGTTCATACATAACCATAAGTTTATAAATCCAGGTACAAAGAAGAGAAACCGCAGGGACCAATGGTACATATTGCATGGATACACTCATGGTCCTGCCAGAGTCCTGCAGAATCTGAGATGCACCGAATGCTTATCATGAGGAAGCAAACATGCAATGGAGCAAGATGTAAAAGTTATGTTTAATTTTAGTTGAAATAGTACTTTATTGTATATCCGGGGGAAAATGTTGACAGGTTTTTGATGTATTTATATGATATTAAATGAAACACCTAAGAAATCTACTAACAGCTAACAAGACCATAATAACATAAAAATACTATAGCCCAGAAGAAAATCCAGCACAATGTTTGGAGCAATAAAAGAGGAATGTTACTGATCTTTCAAGCCATCAGGCATTGAAATACATATGTATTGACTCTCCTTGGGAGGGGAAATAGAATAGATTTTATGGCTGGTGTGGGGGTGAGGTGGATGGGAATGGGAAGATCAGGTAAAAAGGGGGAAGGGAAGAGGATGTTGTGGGAAGGAATGCAGGGAGAGGCAGCTAGAATTCAGGGGCATTTGAGGGGTGGTGTGGAAACCTAATGCAGTGGAAGCATTCTAAAATATATAAAGGTGATCCCAATAATGTCTCCAAATGATGAGAGAGACAGAGTCACAACTGGCAATCTTTTGTCACCAAAGCTTCCAGTACTGGGATTGGGTTACATCCAGTTGAGTTGTTGGCCAAATGGATCTCACGGAAATTCCTAAACAACCCAGGCTGTTACCAAAATAATAGGTTGCTGTCCACAAATGGTCAGCAAGGCCTTATTGTTAAAGACAACACCCCTACAACTCTGTCAACATGGAGAAGATGAGGTGGTGCCTTCAAAGAACAGGCACCCCTATGTTCTAGTGTTATTGGTTTGCGAAGGTACTCAGTAGGCTACCAAAAGAGAAACATACAGCAAACCAGCCACAAAATCTTTGATTTATAATAATAATATTGGAAAAATAATTGAAGGAGTAACCAACCAAAGTCTGGTTTGACTTAAAGTTAATTCTACGATACGGAACCAATACTGGCCACAAGTTTTCTGGCCAAGAGCTAGAGACTAGAAACTCCATACATCATTGGTAAAACCAAATACTACTGGTCTTAAGAAAACAAAAAGTAACAATAAAATAAATCCTAATGATATTCTGCTATATTCATACATCAGTGCCTTATTCAGCGATGATCAGAGAAGCTTCCTCCTGGAACAGATGAGAGCAAACAGAGAGAGACCTGGGAAGACACAGCTCTAAATGATTTAATGAAAGCTGGATTAAGAGGCTGGGTTGAAATCCCATGAGCACAAAACACTGTCAGATCTGGAATTTGATTTTCACATATGTGAATGTGAATTAATTAGCCTAGGACTGAAGGCGAAATTCCTGGGACAGAGACAAAGTCTTCATCACTCCCAGGACAGAAAGAAGTACATTTCCATGGGTTCTCTTTGTCCCCAAGGTCCACGGGTCACCACTGCATCCTGAGGGATGCCATCTGAGCAGCAAGCTCGTGTTGTAAACCCAGACAACGGCAGAATCTAACTGTCAGGGACCTAAGTCTGCAGGAATGAAAGAGACCCTAAAAGGACCCCCATCCAAAGCCACAGTCTGGATTTCTCAATCATTACACACTTCCCCTTCATTTTAGCGTGTAGATTCTTCATAACACAAATTGTTTGCCTTTGTCCTTCAAGTCAGTATTTAATAAAACAAGCTGAAATACAACTGTGCACTGACCTGTTCTCCTCCCCAACTCCTGAGCACACAGCGCCATGTCTATCCCTGCTCTTGAACAAGACAGAATCTTAAAAATGCTTTTCCAAGGCTAGAGAGATGGCTCAGAGGTTAAGAGCACTGATTGCCCTACCACAGGTGCTGAGTTCAATTCCCAGCACCTACATGGTGGATCACAACCATCTGTAATGCATTCTGGTGTCCTCTTTGGGCAGGCATACCTAGAACACTATATATGTAATAAATAAAATAAATCTTTAAAAAAAATGCTTTCCCATCATGCCATCACAGACTATGCATTCTTCTACAGCTTTTTCAAAACTGAAATTCAAACAGCATTTCCTGGAAAGCAACTGTCGGCTCTTCTTGATCTTTCCCAAATCTTCCGTCTTTGTGAGTAGGGACAGAGCAAGACATGTTACCGAATTCATCACGGTTCGAGCACATTGCCAAGTTTTGTGCTCGGCGCTGCTAATGTCCTTTATTCTCACACATGAAAAGTTTTATGGATATACTCTTCCCACAACCAGGAATGACCATAAATACTATGACTTTAAGACCTTGAACTTTTAAGAATGCTTTATTTTAAACATTTGTCTTCTCATCTCCAGCTCACACTTCAGAGACCTATTAAAATCTTCTGACTGGTTCCATTTGCAAACGATATTGCCATCACTGGTATTAACTACACCTTGCCTTCATACTTTTCAGAGTAACATGAAGGTGTGATTTGCATAAGAGAAAATCATTCCATCTGAATCTTATCCTGATCATATGTTTTTAATTCCCTTTCCATAACTGACCTCACAAAAACTATTGACAGAAGTCATTCTAAATGTTATTGAATAATTATTTTTCTATAAGAGGGGAGAAGAGTGGGAGGAGGGGGAGAAGAGTGGGAGGAGGGGGAGAAGAGTGGGAGGAGGGGGAGGGAAATGGGAGGCTGGTGGGAGGAGGTGGAAATTTGTTTTTTTTTTCTTTTCTTTATTCTCCTTTTATCAATAAAAAAATTTAAAAAAAAAAGAGTAGACAGACCTTTGTTTTTGCCTCAAATGTGGGTCTTTGGCTCAAATAAATTCAATGTAAAAGTTGTCCCACCACCCTAGACTTTCATATACTGAGGTTTTCTTATTCGTCTTAGAGCAGTTTTTGATTCACAGTAAAATTCGGAGGAGCCATAAAAGATTGATACACGTGCGCATGCACGCGCGCGCGCGCACTCACACACACACACACACACACACACACATACACACTTCTTGTTTTCCACAACCTCCACCAGATTGCTGAGTTTTGTCTACCTAGCCAACCTGCATGAATACTTCATCACTGCCCTGCATCTTATATGAGAGCTCATGCTTGGTGTTTTACACTCTGTGGGTCTGGGCGAGTGCATGGTAATAAATATTCACCACCAAGGGTCTTCTATGTATTGCTTATTCATCCTTTCTTCCTTCATAACCCCGGAAAAACAGTGCTCATTTGAATTTCTCTATATTTTTGCCATTTCCAGAATCTCGTATATTTGGGCATGTCTGGTCTATAGACTTTTTGATGAGGCCTCTTCTTTTCATGGCTTCATAACACATTCTTTTTCAGTGTCTGGGTGTAGTACACTTTATCTGTTCACTCCTAAAGGAAATTTTCATTACTTCCAAAGTTTAGCAATTAAAAACACAGCTGCTGTAAACAGTCAGGGCAATTATCTCTGTGAACCTAAGTTTTGAGCTCCTCTGGGCAAATATCAAGGAGTATAGTAGACGGTGGGAGAGGAATATGTTTAATTTCCTTAGGAGTTGCCACACTGTCTTACAAAGTTGCTAAACCATTTTGCTTGTCTACTAGCATTGAAAATTACTGCTACTCTATGTCCTCAGAAACCTTTACATTATAATTGCTCTGGTCTTGAGCCATTCTAATACATTTGTAGTTGTATGTTTTTGTTATTTTACTTGGTGGCCTAAGAACTGGGAAAGAAGATGCACAGGTCAACACAATTTAAAATCATTGCTGTATCCTACGCTTATGAGTGAGGCACGATAGAAAGAGGCTATCTCTCCAGATATAATGTGTATTTGTGATGGTTATTTTTCCTCTCCACTGAGTACAAAATCTGAAGCCATGGGTCTAAAGGACTGTGGGGGGACACCTACCTCTGACATAAACAAGAAGAGTCCCTAGAAGGGAGGACCTGGCTAAATCAACAAACATGTTACAGAGGGTGCTCAATTGTCACAGTGGGCCTTAAGCTTCATATCTGAAATTTTACTCTATAATTTTCTTGTGCTTCACTACAAATTAAGAAGGAATTTTCATTTTAACATCTAACTCGATGACTGAGATTCTACACTTCTACAAAGCATGAGTGTTTTAGGAAGACGTTGCTTTTACAAAATTATTGATCGGTAACATTATTGGAACTGCAGTGGTACAGCATGTGTAGCTCTTACAGATGCTGACATCTGCACAATGGCATTTGATGAAAGTGCAAAAGGTTCAATACACAATCTAGGTTGTGCTTCTTCAAAAATGCCCCTCCTTCAGGATGCATGGTGTCTTCGCCTAGCTGGCTAACACTACACTACCAACTTTTTAGGTGTTCATCTCTGGAATCTGAACATGAGCTGTTAAAAACTATAACCTTTTATTTCTCACTCTATTTTAACTACTACAAATTCTGCCATCACATGCCTCATCTTTCTTTAGGAAAAATTTGATAGCAATTAACTTCAAACCCCCTCACTACCCAACACCACCAGTAAATATAGCATTTTCCAAAATTTGCTTTCTCTACATTTAGATTTTTTTTGTCCAGACAGATTTTTATTTATTTTTAACCTTTCTTTCTTCTTTCCCAACTCATTTTGGAAATCATTCCTGTGGTACCATATCCAAAGAAGTAAAATGAAGGTGATGTGCTTTTAGCTCTTTTTTGATGATTTGCATTTATCCCTTTTTTGGATGATTTTATAGCTACTGGACATGATACTCAAATATATTCAGTCAGCAAAGCAAATAGAGTAATTCTCTATATTGTGAAGAAGGATAATAATTTCACGAAGGAAATTTTTCCTAATAATTCCAAAATATTTATTACATGTCAAGACCATAATTGTCAAACATTTTAATTTACATTTTAACATTATATATATATATGTTATAAATATAACAAAACAATGTCAAATAGTTAATATGCTAAATGTGTAAAATAAAGATAATAAAATGTCTTTGAACTATGTCATTTGAATATAAGTTGGGAGTGTGGTAATGCCAAATTTTTAAATTCAAACCCATGTCTATGAGACTTCAATGAGTTGAGTTGAGTTCTGGCTACATGTAAGTATTGAGATGAATACTTATTATGGGACACTTACTTTGATTTTTTATAATCAGGTATTCAATGTACTAATGGAATATAAAAATACAAGGTCATCTCCAATTCCTAAAAGTAGATTTGTGGATTTAATTGCTTTTATGAGTTTATCAACATGTATAACAATATTTTATATGATTTGATATATAGTTTGGTAAAGCTTACTTCTGTTCATAAATTAAATACCATATTGTATTCTTCCTGATTTATGTATTTGATTCTTAGGATCCTTGATATGAGATATTCATGAGATCCAAAATATCTTTTTTTAACCCAAGAGCTGAAACCATTAAGCATAGTGAGACTTAAATTCTCTTAAATTTAATTTTTACACAAAATATTTTATCATGTTTACCCCTCCCCCATCTTCTCCCAGAGCGTTCCATCTTCTTATCCATCCAATTTCATTGTAGTTTGGAGACTGTTTCTGTGTTTCCGGCTGCCCAAACCCAAGATAATCAAACAGAAACTATATTAATCATAACACTGCTTGGCCAATAGCTTAGGCATATTCCTGACTAACTCTTATATCTTAAATTAACCCATTTCTATTATTATGTATTTTACTATGAGGCTTGTTGAAAACTGAAGTGTCAATTTAAAATGTCCCCGTTAATGACATAATTGTCTTGAATACATAAGTGAAAATGTTAAATATGCATTAATACAATACTAATCACGTAAGTGCAAATATGAATACCCTGGTTGTAGATCTTCTGTCGTTAATTCCACGGTTGACTATGACGATCAAACAAGAAAACAGTGCAATACTTTTGACTGGTTTACTTGTTTCCTTAAATAAAATGTTAGAATGAAAGAAGAAAGGTTGCAAAAGACAAAATGCCTTGAATGCTGGGAGCCACAGCCATTTAAATAGAATTGCTCTTTTAAGTGTTGACAATCTGCTTCAATACTGTCAAAAGCATAAGTATGAATGTAATTATTTTCAACCTAAAAAGGAAATTTCCAATCTAACTACATATAATTACTCTCAAGTGTCCGTTTTTCTGTCTGCCACCTCTTTGTGAAACTTTGTAATCTAGAAATTAACATTTTACAAAAATGCATAAATCTGTGTTCAGAGACAATGGGAATTTGAACACAATGGGACTTATTTCACCCCAATTATGATTTGCTTAGCTTCATGAAAAGATGACTCTAAGTAAAAGTAGAATTCTAATTATTTGATTCATCCAGCAAAAGATTTTGTTGCAGAGTTCCAATTTGGAAAAGGTAAATAATACCAATGACCACTTGAGAAATGATATTTAATTCATTACTTTCTAAGTTTTTACTTTTAGTAAATTTTAGGACAGTTAGATCAATTGGTATTTAGTCAAGGATTAACATTGTATGAGACAGTGAAGTTCTGAATAATATCACCCTAGCATGGCTTCTATCTTCAACTCTGCATTTATGTGACATGCCTCAGACTGGAAGATATGTATGCAAACATCCCATTATTATAGCAATAAGTAATCTATTCTTGAACACTTGAATTAGTTTAAAAATAAACAGTCCCACCTTTTTAATTAAAAAACACATTCTGAAAAAATATCCTAGTAAAATTATGAAATTAATAATGTGTCAATTGAATCACATTTGCTAATAAAATTATATCAATAATTCAACACGGGAAACATCTTTAACACTTGGAAACTTGAAACACCTAAGACACCTGGGATCTGTGTACTGGATTATTTTATTCTGTGCTTCCCCCAAAAAAACTGATAAACATGAAAACTTCTAAATACAAAATAAATTATATTACATGTAAATTCTGCTGAAAAGGTAAAATAAAATATAAAATGAAGACAAAGAATACCCTGACTAAAATCTTAAGAGGAAAAACCACGTGATACCTTTCAGACTCAAACTGCCCTCATGAGTGGATTATCCCTTTCATAAGATGTATTGGTCAATGGGATGATAAATTAGTAAGTTATTTTATTAGCTGGTTTCTACAAAAGTCACCTGATCTAGGCCCTCTAGGGATTCCTTACCATTCCGCACTTTGAGTAGCCACAGGACTCTTCGGCAAAGCTTCACCACATACAGCTCAGGAGGCCTGGACTGGAATCATACACCAAAATACAACCCCTTTCTGTATAGCTTGCCCAGTAGTTATATCAGCAAGAGAAAAAATGAACTAAGAGAATCATAGTACCACACTGGAGAATATATCATACTATGGAAGATATCGTAAGATTAAGGGGTCTAAGTTGCAATTTTAGTTGATAAGCTGTTTTAGGAACTATATTCTATGCTTCATTGAAAAGTTGGCATTTGGAATAAGAAAATTAGCAGGTATCTGTAATATCCCAAGCATAAAGAAGAGGTAATTAAAAGACTTGAGAAGAGGTACCATGGTGAACATGTTCAAGAAACACTAATAGCCCCTGTATCAAGAATAGAGAAAGCAATACATCAAGAAAAAAGAGTTTTCCTTGTGTTCTGTTTCATTTGTATTTGATCTGAATTGTTTGTTTTGCTCAAAATTAAGGAATCTAAAGTAAAATAGTTTGAAGACAATTCAGCCCTATACTATAAAATACAGTACTGGAAAATTATTCTAGCTCCCAGAAGCTAGGTGATTTCTCTACCAGCACCCATTTCCAAGCTGTCGGCGGTTCGATTGTTCCGTTGGATTTTCTGTGTGTGACAGTCTTCATTTATGTCTGTGTATTTTAGGTTGAAGTGCGGGGATGTTTGTACTTATTTGGTAGAAGGAACATTCTTTTCCCTTTAGCCTTGACAGGATCTTGTATTTTGTCATCTTTTTAGATTGTCCACTTTTAAAGATTTATAAAATAATATGAATATTTATTTGGGTGGCTATTTCTGCCTTGAAGTCATTTTGCTGATAAACATTACATATACCGAAAAACTGTGCTACACTCATCAATGTAAGATGTATTAGAATTATATATTGGTAATGAAAGAAAAACTCCATTGCTTAAACAAATGTGATACACTTTAACAGTAAAATTGCATATTTTCCATTTTTATCAAGTACAGCATAAATATATGTTAAATATTTCAAAATTGTTTAAACAATTGCATGTCCTTTATTTGATGTAGTCATTTGTGAAAACAAATTAATTCTTCAGAACTAAAGACTGTTGAGCAGCAAGTATTCAGCTATAAATTAATATTCATTCCAGAATTCATTTCAATAATTAGCAAGTAACAATATGTTTGATAACTCAATTATATAATGCTCTATTGAGGAAGAAAGAGCTTTTCTGGCTTGAGCTTATTAACTGATACCACTGTCAGCAACGTGATGAGGGTAAACTGTGCATCAAGGGCCATTTGTCACAAGGGCTCTGACTTTGTTTTTCCCAAAGTCACATCTTCATGTTCTATTCTTGAAAATGTAATAGTCAGAATATTTGGTCTATAGCTCTATAGTAGTGTGGAAAGTATAAAATTGAAAGAAATTGGTGCGGGAGGTCCTTCTGTCTATGTGTTGCTTTCATTGGTTAATAAAGGAACTGCTTTGGGCCTATAGCAGAGCTAGGTGGGGAAAACTAAACTGAATGCTGGGAGAAAGGAGGCAGAGTAGGAGAGAAGCTATGGAGCCATCATCAGAGTCAGACATGTTGAAACTTTGCCGGTAAGTCACTGCTATGTGGCGATACACAGATTAATAATGGGTTAAATTAATGTGTAAGAGTTAGCCAATAAGGAGCTAGAGCTAATAAGTCAAGCAGTAATTTAATTAAAGCAGTTTCTGTGTGATTATTATTATTTTGGGTCTAAGCTATCCGAGCGGCCGGGAACGAATAAACAGCACTCTTCTCCTAACAAGAAATCTCACAAGTAATTTTATATGCTAAGGAGCAGGGCAGTTAGACCTTCCAAAGGGAGGGAGACAAACGGAGTGCCCAAGAAAGGCAATCAGTTGTCTATGTGAGAAAATTCCAAGTCCTGACTCAATGGCTTAATCTTCGTTGCTTTCTTAGGAAACGAAAAGTTCCTTTCTGCAATCTCAATAGTAACAAGTGCCAATAATTTTTCAAGTGCTAAAAAAAAGACGTTGAATAATTTCTTTTTGGATAGGCGCACCTTGCTGAATGTACTCAATTTTCTCTCTAATTCCCTTTTGTGAAAGATTACTGTCACCTCCGAGCCCAGAAAGGACCCTCCCTCAGTGTCTTTCTTTGATGACCTCATCTTTAATTGTGAACACATTGTTCCATTAAACACATCACAGTTTTTCTACGATTAAAGATCCCTGTGTTTCTTTATAGTTTAAAAACTTCATTTGATGAAACATGTTCATAGCCTTGCTTCTCGCCCTTCTGACGAAGATCAAGCACAGAAGCTTCTTCCTGACTAATGAGAATATTTAAAACACTCAGGAGTGAGCTTGATGTTCTAGCTGTCCCTTGCGTCAGCTTCCTTGTGCTGCTATAAATATATTATATCCCATTGGAAACTTTTATGTACCATTGATGATACAAACAACCGTTTCTTTTCCACAGTTCTGGGACAGGGACGGCAAAGGGATGTGGCCAGCGGACTGGATTTTGTTCCTAGTGAGGACCCTTTTCTAGCCTACCAACAGCCACCTTTTAATGACAGACAACCAGAAACTGGACAGAGAGGAGAACACAAAGAAGGATGCTTTAGAAACTTCCTTTTCTCCCAGCAATGCTATTTGCACCATGAAGACCCCGCTTAAGGTCACACCTATTCCTCACTCTGCCCCAAAGGTTCCATGTCCAAATATATTCATAACGTGGCTCAGAGTAACAGCATATAAATTGTGTGTAGTGGGATGGATGTGTAGCTTCCCTCATGAAACAAATTATATGTATATAATATAATATGTGAGTAGCTTTCATTCTTTTCAAACCCGTCATTGTCTGTTTATATCTTCATTTTTAGGTAATTCGTTGACAAGCAAACTGAAGCTTGCTCATGTTAGCATAAGCACAGGCAATGTTCTACGACCTTCTGTGCTTTAAACTTATTGCCCATAAAACTCTGGGAGGCCAGCAATTTTACCAAAAATAAATAAATAAATAAACGGATCCTCAGCAATACGTCAGCCACACACCTATAATCCCTGAACTCAGTGGACTGAGGCAGGAGGATTGCCAGTTCAAGGTCAGGCTGAGCTACATAGCAAGCACTACCAAAAAACAACAACATAGAAGCTGATATTTTGGAAAACTGAATAACTCACTTCAGGAAGGAAGTGCATGCAAGTAATAGGACCAGATTTCAAAGTCACTGAGCCTGGGCCACATTGCACTTGCTTCTCAAATACTGGTAACATACTTACATTATTAGGATGTAAGGTCACAGATCTAAACAATAGTTGAAAAGATGTAAAGCACTGCTCTTGCCTAGAGAAAAAAGTCTTAAGATGTTCACATCTATGCATGAGATTGTACGACAACACAAACTATAGCATACTTAGTTCAATGTATTTTTAAGGTACTGTCATTTACACAGCCTTCAATTGTCCACTGTGGTATTCGCATTTTTTAGATTAAAGTTCTTACAAATTTTAAAGTTTGTTGTGCTTCATTCAGTCCTTAAACATCATCTCCTAGTGTGCTTTTCTTTGTAAACCCATGTCCAGCTACCTGATTTGCAGCTGTTTCTGTAAAATAGCTTACATATTAAGACATGTGTGCATCTATAAATCTAGACATGTGTACACATGCTTTCCCTCAGTGCTGGCTCTCCATTTGCTGTGGGTTATTATGGCTGACTTTGGCATGGCTTGTCGAATTTCTAATCTACTTCAAAGAATAAAAATTTTGGTTTGGCATTCAGAATTTCGAGAACTTTGAGCCCTAAGTTGAATAAAATGACTAGCATTGGCAGACATAATAAACAGCACAATATGCACCAATAGCGTTAGTATATCTAGCAGGCTATGGATAATGTATATTTTCAAATAATGTAGTATATTACCTATATAGGTTAATGATAAGAAGAATAAAGTTCTCATCACACAAATCGCAAATCAAAATAAATTGGATCACTAGACCATATTTGGCCAATGCCACAAAAACCTCACGGTAGTGACTTGTCACAAATAAAAAAAAAAAGAAAGTAATCAAGACACAATTTGCATATCAGTCAGATCATGCTACTATAAAGAAGAAAAGAGTGGCATAAATAAGAGAAATACCTTTCTCACATTCTGGAGGTCAAAATTCCCATGTCAGGATGCCAGGACAGTAAGGTTCTGGGGAGGACTGGTTCCTGGCCTGCAGATTTCTACCTTCACTATTTCCTCACATGAAGGAAGAAGGCAAGAGAGGTCTCTGTGCCTGTGTAAAGACACTAATCCCATTCATGAGTCCTCATGAGTGCCCAAGAGAAATGAAAACATATGTCAAAGGAAAGACTGGAATTGAGTAATTACAACAGCTTTATTCATTATAGCCTGAATCTGGAAACAAGCCAAATGTCCGCAGAGAATAGAAAAGACATACAATCATAGAATGAAATAACCATTGGCAGTAAAACATAGGGAACCAGTGATACAACGATGAGGATTAATCTCAAATGCAGCCTGCTTAGTGCAGGTGGGAGCAGTTTAAAATATGTCTATACAGTAAGATCAAAATTCACACAAGAGACTGTCACAGGATGACCCTGAATTCTAGGCTAGCCTGGGCTACGTGTGAGACCCTATCTCAAGAAAAGGAAAGGAGAGGAGAGGAGAGGAGAGGAGAGGAGAGGAGAGGAGAGGAGAGGAGAGGAGAGGAAAGCAGCAAAATACTATGGGATAATTCTCTGGTACACTGCAAAAGTCTGTCACTCATAATGGTTTAATAAAATACTGACTGGCCAGTAGCCAGAAAGTACAGGCAGTATATAGAAAGTATAGGCAGGGCAGCCAGACTAAGCGAATTCTGGGAAGAGGAAAGGCAAAGATACAGTCGCAAACCAGACGCAGAGGAAGCAAGATGAGAATACCTCACTGATAAGAGGTACCAAGCCATGTGGCTAGATATAGACAACAATTATGGATTATGAATATAAAAATTCAACAAAGAAAGATAAATTACATCACAATTTCCCTCATGAACATAGAGGCAAAAATACTCAATAATATACTCTTAAGCCAAATCCAAGAACACATCAAAAGATCATCCACCTTAATAAAGTAGGCTTTATCCCAGAGATGCAGGGATGGTTCAACATATGAAAATCAGTAAATGTAATTCACTTTTGCAATTGCATAAAATGTAACTCAGTTTATATGCAAGCTGAAAGAAGAAAAACGTAAAATTATCATTAGATGCAGAAAAATCTTTGACAAAATCTAATATACCTTTATTATGTAAATCCTGGAGTGATTAGGAATATAAAGAACATACCTCAACAAAATAAAGGTAATTTACATCAAGCCTATAGCCAACATCAAGTTAAATGGAGAGAAACTCAAAGCAATTCCACCAAAATCAGGTATAAGACAAGGTTGTCTACTGTTGGGAGCAGTGAGACCCCAGATCCTGAATTCCTTGTAAACAACTTGTTTTCCCCTGATCTGAGTGCCTACAGCTGCTCTGAGCACGAGACCTTCAGGAGTTCCTGATGGCAGGAGAGTGGTTTCTGGTGGGTTTGGCTGGGGCGTGGCTATCTCTATATAATCTGCTCCTGAACACAATAAAGGGGCATTCTTGGGGAATTCAAGGATGACCCGTGTCGCTGTCTCGTGTGTGTGTGTGTTTGTATATTTTAACCTCCAGCCCCCTTGCCTGAACCTCGCAAACTGGATAATAGTGCACCGAGCGCAGTGCCCGGCAGTCTACTCTCTCCATTCAATATAGTACTTAAAGTTCTAGCTAGGGCAATAAGACAGCTGAAGGAGATCAAGGGGACACAAATTTGAAAGAAAGAAGTAGTCAATGTATTATTACTTGCAGATGATATGATAGTATACACAAGTGACTTCTAATATTCCACCAGGGAATTCCTACAGCTGATAAAACTTTCAGTAAGACTATGGATACAAGATTAACTCAAAATAATCAGTAGCCCCTTTATATAAACAGAATGAGAAGAAAATCAAGAAAAACACCTTTCACAATAGCCTTAAATAATATAAAGTATATTGGGGTAACTCTAACCAAACAAGTAAAACACATGTAAGATAAAAATGTCAGTTCTCTAAAGAAAGAAAGAAATTTGAAGATGAGAATAAAAAATGGAAAGCTCTATCTTGCCAATAAATCAGTAAGATTAACGTAGCAAAACTGGCCATCCTACCAAAAGCAATCTACAGATTCAATACAATCAATACCAAAATTTCAAGACAATTCTTTACAGATCTTGAAAGAACAATTCTCAGCTCCATATGGAAAACTGCTTTGATTGCTTTCATAAATCCCTTTTATATAGTTTCCTTCCCTGCCTTATAAATAGTAATTTTAGTTCATCAAATTGCTATAATATTCCTAGAGGGTCTCCCAAATATTAGTTTAGAATCCTAATATCCTTTAAAGCAGTAGGCACCTTTCAGTATAAATAGATTCTAATCTCTGGGGCACACAGTTTTGTTTGATTTCTGTAGAGCTGTCTTTCAAATATTTTTTAAACTGTAATTAATTTCTAAATACTCATGACCATTATTTCTATCACCCATTTACCACTGCCAGTGCCTGTGAATGCATGAGCTACCTAAAGAGATAACCATCATTATATCATCACCACCACCATCACCACCATCATCACCATCACCATCACCATCATCACCACCACCATCACCACCACCATCACCACCACCATCACCACCACCACCATCATCACCATCATCACCATCACCATCATCACCACCATCACCACCACCACCACCATTACCACCACCACCATCATCATCATCATCACCACCACCATCACCACCATCACCATCATCACCACCACCATCACCACCATCATCACCATCACCACCACCACCACCATCACCACCACCACCACCATCATCATCACCATCACCATCATCACCACCACCATCACCACCACCATCACCACCACCATCACCACCACCATCACCACCACTACCATCATCACCACCATCACCACCACCACCATCATCATCACCACCACCACCATCACCACCATCACCACCACCACCACAAAGAACCATGAAAATAAAAAATTTTAAATGTTTTGTTTTAGACATGCACAGTTCCAAAACCCTAAATGGATGATAAATATCAAATCTTCCCCTGTTGACTAAATATAGTTCAGCATACCAAGGATTTCCTGAGAAAGTCAACTCTTGGCTTTGCCCCACAGGATGGATTTACTTTCCTTATCAAAGGACGGTAATGGTACTCTCAAATTTACTAACATATTAGAAATGCTTTTCTCAATTGCCTTTTTTGTTTATTTCACTAACTCTCTGTTTATTCTTGCTAAACAAAATGCTTGGATCCCAACAGAGAAGCCTTTGGAGTCCCATTTAACCATTGTCTTTAATGCTTAGAAAAGGACCCCAAAAGGGCAAATTGCCAAGCATCCTCAAGAGAAGCCAGCTGTCAATAGAATCATTGATAGGTTTTAGGGATTAATTAAGTAGAAGTTCAGAATAGGAAATTAGTGTTCTGGCTCTGCCTTCCTCGGGTCTTCTCAATAAGGCTTCATTATCCTATAATGAAAATAGAAAAGCTGATTCTATTAAAAATAAATGGAGTAGATCATTGGAAGCTTATTTACTTATTTGTTTATTTGATTTGGGAGGTTTCTATTTATGGAGAAAGACATGGTGAAATGTGACAGAATTATACTGAGAAGTCAAAACCTCTGGGTCACTAAGACATGTTTTGGAGCATAGGTATAACTACAACTGTAGGTGTGTACACGCCAACTGTATACTACCTACATTTTCTGCCTTGAATATCAAATGCCCACAGGATCCTATGTGCAAAGCTGGTCCCAAGCTGGTGGTGTTTTTTTTTTTTGGAGGGGGGGAGGATTTAGATGATCAGACCTCATTGGCAAAACTAAGTTATTGAAGACATGGTTTTAAAGCTTGCAGTTGCTCCTGGATTGCTGGCTGTCTTACTGCTTCCTGCCAGCCATGGTGTAAAGAACTTTCACCGCCATGAAATTCTGCCCAAGTATAGGAAACCATACAGTCATGAACCGAAACTGTGAGCCGAAATCTATCTCTGTGTCTTAGGTTGTTCTCTCCGCTATTTGTTAACAGTGATGAGAAAAATAACCACTCTAATGAAGCTGTTCTCCAATCAGTCATCTCTGACACCACCAAGACATGCACTCTGGAAACACGGTCAGGTCCCTTCCAGGTTTCTTTAGCCAAAAGTAGTTAATCTACCTAATAAACACTAACCCGCATATTTTGTTTGTCTAATCCTCAAGTACACTGCTACTAAACTCAGAAAGCATGAACACTTCCATAGTGTTACTCATTCTCTTACAGGGGGAAACGACATTTCTTATCCTTACATTTACATTGAATAATTTTTTTTCTCCCCTAACCCTGGACATGACCTTGGCCCATCTGGACATCATCTTCTCATTAGATCCAAACACACTGGGCTTTGTGTAGTATCAGGCAGGTTTGTGACATACTTTGCAAATGAGCGCTGCCCAACCTTTGGATAGTAAGGAGCCACACTGCTAGCTACGAAGTTCGCTCGTTGAGAATCTTACAAGTGAGGGTAAAAATAAATGAAGATATAAGCAAATAAGCCTGGAAAAAAATAAGAAGAATGTTTTTAACATCAGACACTTGGATCTTAACTCAAATTTAGCACCAAGGGGCCATACCACAATATATATAGATATAGATATATAGATAGATAGTCATCAGCTCTTGGACTGCCTCTTCTTTTTGTGCCTCCTACTCCCCATGAATATAGAAGATATTTTCTACTGCACATGTTATACTGTCAGGCAAAATAAGGCAGTTTAAAAGACAGAGAAGAGCCCGATATAAATGAATCAGAGAAAATTTACTCAAAAGAGAATGCTGAGTTTGCGACTAAGTAGAGACAGATGAGCTTCTTGATAGTGGTAAGTGTAAGCAGAGAATATGTGAATCTCCATCTTTAGATATATCTATATATGTATATATAGTTACATAAATCTAATGCTTAATATGGAAATATACAGAAAAGAGAGTGATAAATGGGAAACTCTTGAAAATTTGATGGATCACTACATTGTGTTAGCAACTCCATTTAAATCAGTTTTGATCAATTAAAAAGCTCAAATGATGACATAAAAGCCAAATCTCCATCCTTCTCCAATATTGTTTAAGAGAGTAAGTGTTTGAAAAACAGATTACAATGAATGACAAACGGCCGAGGATCCATCTGCACCAAGCAGTATAGCTCAGGTTGATACCATTCTGCGGAGGAAGCAGGTGACTGGGATATTTCATTCTTACAAGATGGGTGGCAATGACCAAGTTGCCAGGTTAAAAAAACCTTCCATCCAGGGTTGCATGCAGACTGCTGTCTTATTGTCATAGCAAAGATACAGGGGGGCCCAGATCTCTGCCCTGTCTCTTCAAGACATAGTACCAACATGGGGACCCCAACTTCATGAGCCCATCTGAACAAAATCACCTTCTAAATGACCCATCTCTCCAAAATCCCTCCAAATTCTATTACTTTGGAAGCTAAAGTGTCAGTGAGTTGACTAAAAAGGCACAACCATTTACCCAAAATGTTCTGCCTCCTCACCCTCTAAACAGCGAGTGCGTCTGTGTCAAATTACAACCATTCCATATTTACTTTCTCATTGCTGGGACTAAATAACTGACTATAAGATGTTTTAAGAAGAAAGGGCTTCTTGGAGCTCATGGCATGAAAGGGAATCCCGCCACGGCAGTGGGAGCAGAGGCTGCTTGTTTACATCTGAGAAGATCAGGAAACTGAGAGAAGACAAGAAATTAGGCGTCTATAAAACCTTAAGCCTCAATCTTTAATGACCAACTTTCTCCAGCTTGGTCCCACATTCTAAAGATACTACAACCTCCAAATGCAGGCCTGCCAACTGACGGTCATGTGATGGCCACAGTTTCTGGGGCACATTTCACACTCAGACCATGGCTGCATCTAGCACCTTCCAATTCTTTCTTAACCTCGATACCACTTTTAAGACTGAAACTCTCTTCTAAATGCCATCTAAGTCAAACATAAGAGCTAAAATATGATTCACACTGAGTCCAAAGCTCTATCAAGCTGTGAGCTGGAAAACTTAACAAATGCCATACTTCTAAAATGTAATGGTTGGACAAGCATGCGGTAGCCCTTCCCATTCCAAAGGGAGAAATCTCAACCTAAAAATGGGAGGTTCCAAGAAAAATAAACCTGTTCATCACCGTTATGTTTGTGACTCGTGAATAACTCTCCTTGGGATGTTGCCCTGCTTCCTGGATCATTTCAGACTGTGTTGCTTCCTTCCGGGTCCCTGGGATGGGTGGTCCTGCTGCTACAGTTCCGTCAAGCAAGGTTCTATTCCACCTGCTTTACCAGGTACAAACCAACCCCTAAGGCTCTTCCATGAAGAGATCTTGCCTTCTCACTCACATTTATAGGTAGCCCTACCCGATACGGCCCTCTAATATCTTTGGTTTTATTGAACCTGAGACATGAGGCCTGATCCCTGAAACACCTGTGGGAGTATTCATTCCTTTCCTCAAATAAGTGGATGTTCTCAGCCAGTTTCACAGCCCTGTCTTATAGAATCTAAATAATCAACAGCCTTCCTTCATCTGACCCCATCTCAGCATTCTTTAAACTAGCAGTTTCATCCCACGCAACATGACGTCATATCAAGACGGCCAACCACACCCTACTATTCTCTTCTGAAGTCTTCTCAAGTGTTTTAATGCAAATAGGCTGAAAAATTTCTAAATCTTTGCGTTCTGATTCTTTTTTTTTTTTTGCTCAACCATGCTTTCTTGGAGATGTATATTACTTATTCATATTAATATCATTGATAATTAATTAGGATGTTCCAAAATGTTCTTTCCATACTTTGTTTAAGCTGAACATACCTCTTCATCATGTGCAGATTTTCTAGATTAGAATTTAGTTAGAATAGACATTTAATTCATCCAAATTCTTTGTCATTTTATAGCCAGAATCTACTCCAAACTCTAAGAATATAATTCTCATTTCAGGTAGAAATCTCATGAGTAGAGCACCTGCCATAATATTTCTATAAACAATCTGCTTATTGGTTTTTATCAGAACGTTCCTCTACCTTGCTTTTCTTTTCATCCTGGCTCTTACACAAACCACCTTTAATGGTCTTGCCCTAGCAATCATTAATAATTCTTAGCATGCATCTGAAGCTTATATCAAGCATCCATCTTGCACCCAGTCTCAAAACTGCTTTCCCATTTTTAGGTATTAGGCAGCACTACGACATCCATCCCAAAATCCATCTTATCTCAGTCTGCCCCATAGAAGAGAGCATATTGTATAACATAAACAAAAGGCACTCGCTCCTTGTGGTTCTCAAGGATCCAAGGTTAAGATAAAGGTTATAAAGGGAGGAAACAAAGAGAGGGAGAGAGCAGATATGGGAGCTATCTGCTATCTTTGGCCCATAAAGACACTAATCCCATCATAAAGTCCCCAGTCTTCAGGATCTTATCTAAAGGTAATTATTTCACAAAGGTCTCACCCTCTAAATCTTTTATGGTGGAGGTTAGGGCTTCAAGATATGAATGCAGCAAGCACAAAGATTTTCAGATCATATGGAAACTAAGCCTACTTGCATTATTAAAGAAACTATCTGTTGTGGTATGTTAACACTGGTGAATTTATGGATACTGTGCATGATATACTAATAAATCTAACCAATTAATGAAAAGGTAAATGGCCATATTTCTAACTATTGATGCAGCAGCATTTTCACAGATGACTTAGCTGAGAGACAATGACTCGGGTGAAGGATTTGTTCTCAGTCTGGGCAGCAACCTGACTGACAACCCGAGCTCAATCTCCAGGACCCACATCATGAAAGAAGAGAAACTATCCCCAACAATGGTCCTCTAGCCTCCATACATACACGGTGGCACTAGTGTGTGTACACGAGCACACACACACACACACACACACACACACACACACACACAAAATAAGTAAGTAAATCAATGTATTTTAAGACAGCAAATATAAAGTACATAAGAAAAATGGAACACTTCATGATGAAGGCTTATGTATGGATGATCATGGCACTATAATGATACACAGTCTGCTGTGAATCCCATTGCCATGCCCACTTTCCTAAACTGGTTCTACAAAGAAAAGAGAGAGAGAGATCAAGTTGCCCCGCCCCCTGCAAAAACATCCCCCAATTCTTCAGTACATTTCTCAGACTCCTTCTTTACCTCTATTTGAATTAAAACAGAACAAAGGTAAGGCTGTACTTGTTGGAAAGTTTGAAAAAGTCATCAAATGTTGCAGGACCAACCACTTGTTTGTTTCCCAGCTACCCAGACTCCCAAAATAATCACACAGAAACTATATTATTTAAATCACTGCTTAGTCAATTACTTAAGCGTATTGCTAGCTAGCTCTTACATCTAGAATTAACCCATTTCCAATATTTTATATTCTACTAAGAGGCTCATGTCCTACTGGCAAGCTTCCAGCTGGCAGCTGGCATCTTTCACATCTCCCTGACTCCGCCTTCTTTCTCCCAGCATTCAGTTTTGTTTCCCCCGCCTACCACTATTCTGCCCTGTGCAGGCCCAAGAATCTTTATTCATTAACCAATAAAAGCAATGCATATATAGAAGGACTTCCCACATCAGTCAAACATACATGTCCCTTCCCTTCCTGCATATTCTCAGGAAAGCCAGTTACACTTTGTGCCCCCAGGTCAAGAAGAACAGATACAGAAGAAAAATCACCCTAATTAGTTAGCAATAAGCTGTGAGCTGAAGAGCCGACAGGAATAAAGCCTTTTGGAATGAGAAACCCACTGGATAAATAAATTGAGATGTAAAACAATGAAACAAATTCTGCTTGTATCCAGTGACAAGGAACAATCTGCTGAGCTAAAAAATCATTAAGAAAACATCCAATTGAGTCTGACGTTCAGTCAAAGAGAAAGTTTGTCACATACACACAGTAAATTGTTTCTTACCTGAAAGGAAGCAAGGGCATGCCTCCCTGCCTGTATTTCGATATAAGGTTGTGAGCTTCTTCTAGTCTACAAATTAGTTCCTGGTCCATTTGATCATCATGAAACATTTGCACTGAGTGAAAAACAAAAGCTTCAAAAGATCTGAGAGGCAGACAGCATCTTATCTGACAGGTGGTGTAGCAGCCAGTTAAGAGAAAGACACAGAGTAAAGCTGAGAGGGTCCTAAGTAAATGCAGACAGCAGTGACCAAGAGATGAAGGCAATGGGAGACAAGGTCATCAGCTGCATAGGAGAGACCACTGATGTCTCCATAAAGAGATATCTACCCTTGCTGCCTTCAAGTGTAGCATGGAAAACACACCAATGCATGAAAGGCGGCTTCTTAAGTCAAAGGCCATTTGATTTGAGCGTGCTAGTGGAAATATGCAACACACTATCCCAAGGAAAAGCCACATCGACTATTTCCAGAACAAGAACTGTTCCTTGGGATGCAGAGGTAAAAACCAAGTGCCTTACAGACCACGCTGGTCTCGACTCCTTCAAGCCATATGCAATGCCAGCAAACAACACGGCACCAGGGCTCATCTATGTCTATGAAAATAAAACATGAGCCGACATTCTCAGAGAACTCCAAATTGCTTTGCAGAAGAATACGCATTTAGTCAGGAAGGGACGGCCTAAATGAATACCGCCTGCATCTGGACATTGGACTGAAAGTGAATAAATGGGGTTCCATTTCAGAAGAGATCATGGCTTGTGATTGGATGAGGCAGTAACACAACCTGTCTCTCAGTTCTTTGTTCGCTATTGAAAAGAGACCTTTAGAAACTATGAATATGTACAATGAAAACAAGTTTAGCTGTCCCTGATGTTTGCCTGCTTTTCTTCTATTAAAGTCAAGCAAATTAAATTAATGCATCATAGTGCTAGGTAGCATTTATTGTTTTTTTTTCATTTTTGTCAGCTATTATTTCTGGCTGGCTTTCTTTTATTATAATGTACACAAAGAAATTTGAATTGTAATTACTTAAAATTAATTCAATGGTTATTATTTAGAAGTGAAATTTTTTAATTTTGACTCTTTTTAATGCATTATTCGTATTTTTTGATGTGTTCTTTAGAGACAGTAATATCATTAAACAAAAAGCTAGAATAATATGCCAGAAATTACAAGTATAATTGAGACAAAATTTGCCTGACCAATTTGGTTTTTCCTTTAACAAAACCCTTCATTCCCTGTATTTCTTAGTTGATCAAAAACCTACCTCAGAGTTGATAGCAAATATACCATTACCTTAAAAATGATAATAAACTAACAGACAAGCAGAATGGCATACTAACAGCCAACGTGGCAGAAGAATCTGAGAAATTTCCCTCAGTCCCTTGTCAAGAAAAGTACTAATTGCCTGTAGAAGAAAAATTGGTGCGGGAAGAAAGGAAATGATTTGAAAGACTTTGGGCTCTCTCTCTCGCAAATCACACAAATGATTATTATTCTGTGAGCTGTAGACCGAATGACTATAATATGCTCTGCTTAGAATGCTATTGTGTTTCTCTAGTGGGTGCAGGTTTTCCTAGTATACCCAAGGTTATAAGGCTCCCTGGGAGCCTTCTAGTTCCAAAGCATTATGCAAATGTACTATATTAGCAACTGATCCTCTATTTGGAATGTTAAAAGGGGGAATTTGTTCTAAAAAAAAAATAGGCTCCTTTTACAGATGAAAAAAGAAATAAATAATAAAAGAAAGCCATTTTAAATGACCAAAAGCCTTAAGGTTTTTGGCATTATCAAGCAAAAGATAGAGCTGTTCCAAGCTCAGGAAGAGAAGAAAGGTTTTTCAGGGAAGGCAATTATTAGCTTCTGCAAACAAAGAACAGAGCTTCCCTTTTGATGGATTTCTGGTGCTGAGCTAAATATAAATTGTGTTATGTGTGATTATGATTAAATAATGGCAAATCCTTACCCTGAATTGCTGAAGAAAGTGGGTAAGACCCCATAGAAAGAAATAACAAAAGTCCTTCCAAAAAGCACCTGCCCATATTCAGGCTCTTTGCAAACAACTGCCAATCTAGTTAACACCAGGCCTTTGTTCCCTTTGACCCTTTCAAGTCGACCTACATATTTAAATCCAATCATATTTTGAAGTCTGTAAGAACATAGCACGTTTTTAAGGGACGCCTGTAAGCTATTTCAGTCTGTTAAAAAGACTCAGAGATGGTACTCCCAACAGTGCTTTGGGAAGCTCAGTGCCAACGTGAAGGTCGTTAGGTGGTTGAGGTCTCTCTATGGTCCTCTCTTCCTTGCTCTCCCATCCCTTCTTCTACCACAGAATGCATCACAGAACCAGAAACAGGTCAGGAAAATTACTGTTCTGTGTAGGGGCTGCCAATTAAGAAATTCTGATAGTTTATCACTCAGCCTGGGCCAGATGAGTCCCGCCCCATTACCAGGAGAAAGAAATGCTGTTCAGAGCAACCATGAAGAATTACTCTTGCCCTAAACTATATCACTATTAAATTTTACATTCCAGTCATTTTTATATTTATTAGATTGAACCTAAGCTTTAAAACACAAGAAACGGAGTCTGTGGATCCTCATTAGGAAGTTCCCAGGGTCATATAAAATTGGCGTGTTTTCTTATAAACATCCTTTGTTACAAGACCACAACCATTACCTCATGACACATCAGGAAGGACATTATTAGTTTTCTGTGACTATCACAAACACCGATGCAATCGACTATTAGGAGGTATGGTTGAGTCTGGGTCACCATTTTAGAGTTTTGAGCATGTAGTCATCGGCCATTTGCTTTGAGACCTACACACGATAAAGAAAATTGCTCTCCTTAAAGCAGCCAGGAAACAAAGAAGAAAGAGGGGCTAGGGTGCCAAATTCTCCATCAAAGGCATCTGTATCCCTAATGAGCTAAACTAACTTTTGTAGTCTAGGCCTAGCTCCAAAAAGTTTCACCTCCGCCAAAACCACAGCAGGTACCACACATTCCAGATCTGCTTGAAACTGATGCCTAAAAATTGCTATGGCAGGTGATTTAACCAAGTTTTTTTTTTTTATTCAATAGTAGCAGACTCACTTCAAACAAGCCTAGGACTTCTTCATAATGATCAGACAATTGCAAAACCCAGGTCCACCTTTCCAGAAGCCTTATCATTTATTGTGTATAGCAGAACTACGTGTATACAAAACTCTCTCAGAGGTATTTGTGTATGACAACTCTGAATCTGGTCAACCTGATGTCAAGACCATCACAACATGGTTATTAAGAAGTAGATCAAATTATTTACTCCCTTTTTACCTGAGAGTGTTGACCACTCCAAACCAGTCTATTAGTTAGCAGTTTAATTTTTCCTATGGAGTTCAGCTTCCTCCTAAAGGTTTCTTATCTCCCCCAAAATATTCATGATTTTAAACTGAGCAACAATATGTGAACTTTTATAAAAATATAGGAATATTACCATAAATGTTTTAACAAACAAAAATCATGAACTTCCATGAGGAAGTGACATAGCTATAACCTAATTATGCATTTTAACAAATTTAAAAACATTTTAATCACTTCTGTGTAATGGACACAAGAAAAGGGGGCAGAAAAAGCCTTCTCGTTACTTTCTTCTTGAAGCTGAGCCAAAAGCTTCAAACCGAAAGGAGTTCTACAGTCCCACTGCAGGCATGTGTGTCCACACAAAGCTATTGACAGCCAAGGTTTTAAGTGAAGAGACCTTGGAGACAGAGGTGAAGATGGGACTGCTAAGCAAATGAAAATGGGATGAAGGAGAATAGAGGATTTTTCAAATCACTTTCTTTTACTGCCTCTAGATTCATTCGATGAGGTCTCCAGACTCCCGTACAAATCCCCTTTCCTCATTGGCCATCAAAGAGAGTTTAAGAACCTACAGAGAATTAAAACGCCCTGAACTGAGACCACAGGAAGTCTACAGCTCCATTCCATCCAGCGTGAGAGTCACTGCTGCTGTATTCCAGGAAATTAATTTTCCACCTAGTGATTTCCCTTAGTTTTCCCATAATGGAACATTGAAAAACCTTCAAACCCGAGAATTTAAAGAGCTGTAGGCAGTGTTCAGTCAACTACTTCTATGCGGTCTAAGTTATCCCGAAATCAGGGCACAGCACTGGGGGTGACTATAAATATGAGGATGAGGGGAGATGTTGAAGAAAGGTATCTAAAGAAAAAAGAAAAAGCAACAGGCTGAGTAAGTCTTCACTATTGCTTACATTTATGGGACAAAATCAGTAAGAGAGTCTGATATATGTTTATTGTTTTCAGTATGTGTACTTAAAAGGTTGGCATACAGGGAAGCAGAAGAAAAAGGACAACATTCAAACATTTCATGGAAAGGTGAAGGCAGACATAGACGGATGGAGGAAAGCAAATTGGACAATAGAAAGACATTAAACCACAGGAAATAGCAATTAAAGTTGCGGACGATGGGAAGTAACCAGCAAAGCAAGACTATAGCAAAGCATGGGAACTGGGCTTTGGAAAACACTTCAGCAGAAAGGAAGAAGTTTTGTTTGGTTTTGGCTTTTGGTTTTTTGGTGTTTTTTAGGTTTGTTTGTTTGTTTGTTTGTTTACAGGGAGTAGGAATGTCATTTGTTGAGTAATCTAAAACTCAAACAAACTGCATTTAATTTTAAATCAGTTCAGAAAATGTATTTAACCATCAAGCCCATGAACGTAATAGCAATGGACCAAATTTTCCTATATGAATTGAGTAGATTGCATTTATATATTTAGAGATATCTCTCTCTCTATTTCTCTCTCTCTCTCTCTCTCTCTCTCTGTGTGTGTGTGTGTGTGTGTGTGTGTGTGTGTGTGTGTGTGTGTGTGTGTGTGTGTAAGAGAGGGGAGAAAGAGAGAGACAGCGAGAGAGAGAGAGATCAAAGAGAAGAGGTCATAGATTTGAAAGAGATCAAGGAAGGGTACATGGGAAGGTAATTAGATGGAAAAAGAAGGAGAAAATTTTGTAGTTATATTTTAATCTCAAGAAATATCTTTTAAAACTTTCCCTAGTGAATAGCATTTCCTAGATTACTCACCCAGCTTTGAGATGTTTCTCACCCTGCGCTGTCATCCCCATGGTCGTGAGTCAGCTCTCCTAACATGTTTAGTCTCTTCATAAGTTCAATTATCCGTCCCTCTGTGTCTCTATGGGGAACTCTGATCAATACACCAGAATCATAAATACATTTTTTAATTACTGAAAGAATAAAGGATTAAATTTCAGAAAAAAAAGATATGTACTACTTGAAATAAGCAAAGATTTTTTTAAGTAAATTAAATAACTTAAACTAAAATATCAAAAACTCTAAGTTTGTGTATATGAGGGTTAAAGATATCCAAAAAATCCATGAATGGAAAAATAAATAAATTTAAATAATACTGGGGAAGACAGGAAAAAATAAGTTGAGAAACTGAGAACTTCAATATCAAGATTGCTAAATTTAAATATAGAAAAATTAAAAATAAATCTGAATTAAAAGATTCCATTAAAAATGATGGGATATAGCAGGTTGGGGAAAGATGCTTAAATTCACTTTTAAAACATAATATTAGAGCACAAAAACAATTTTAAAAATTACCAAATCCATAAAACACCACCAACTCAAGAGAAGAATCCATAAAACAAAGAATTCAAGAAAACCAATTCAAATGGCCAGGAAACATAAAGAAAAGCATTTGACTTTCACAGAATGCAGACTACCATGAAACTATCTCACAATAAAGTCAAGAGAAGTCGGCTCTGGGGTTCACATTGCCTACTTAGTTACATGTCTATTGCTGGGAAGAGACACCATGAACAATGCAACATTAGAAAAAAGGTTTATTATTCTGGCTTTAACAAGTCAGCGAGTGTGGTGACTGGGAATGGATTGGGTTTTTTGACATCTCAAAGATCCCCACCAGTGACATATGTCCTAAATAATAATCCTTCCCAAGTAGTCCCACCAACTGGGGACTAAGTATTCAAATATATAAGCCTCTAGGAGCTATTTTCATTCAAACCACCACACTGTTCATACAGAGAACTGGAGTTCAGTTACCAGGACCCATATCTGGTGACTCAAAGTCACCACCGTCTCCAACTGTGGAGGATCTGACACCCTCCTGTTGTCTACAAGATATCTGCACACAGGTACACGTCTTTCCTTTTAAGACTTAAGAAATTAGAGCTCTATTAGGAAAGTGTTCACCACACAAGCATGAGCAGCTGAATTCACCATTCACACCCACAGAGAAAAGAGAGTTCAACAAGGCACACTTGTGATCTCAACGCAAAGGAGACAGAGACTGGATTTCCTGGTGCTCCCTGGCCAGCCAATCGCTCCTGTCAGTGAGATACAGGTTCAGTGAGAGACCCCTGTCTCAAAATATAAGAGGCGGATACCCAACACTGGTCGCTGACTTCACCACGCATGCTCGCAGGCTTGCTTACTCATTGGAGCATGAATATACATGCAGCCCACGCAGAGACATAAAAGAAAAACAGAATTAAGAAACATGACAATATTTAGCAGGACAATGGGAAATCATTTGTTCTTTGTGGGCCTATAAATAGTGCAAACAAATCCAGCGTTGTTTGTAAGGTTCACCAAAACACGTGTGCTATACCGAAAATGTACTGGTTGGTAACAACTGCGAATCTCTAAAACACGTTTAAGATGTTCAACAAAAATTACCACTCAGATAATCTCTAACAGATGTGTAAACTGTTTGGCCCAGATCATTACAAAGTCTTTCGAGCATCACATCTCAAGTGGTTCTTCCCCAAAAATAATGGGGGGGGGGGGTGGATTGTGACTTGTGTACGCCACAAGACAATTTAGCACAGGGAAAACTCTTTCACTAAACACCATTGATGGAGCCGGGCGGTGGTGGCGCACGCCTTTAATCCCAGCATTCGGGAGGCAGAGGCAGGTGGATCTTTGTAAATTCGAGACAAGCCTGATCTATAAGAGCTAGTTCCAGGACAGGCTCCAAAGCGACAGAGAAACCCTGTCTGGAAAAAAAAAAAAAAAAAAAAAAAAAAAAAAACAGTGAAACAGAGGAGTGAAGGCAGGAAGCAGCGACACCCCTAGGGCCCTGTGAAAGCAGCAGAAACTCTGACCTCCACGGAATTTGCTCTCGCTCCAGCCCAGGAGGTGAGAGGTCCAGCCCAGGAGGTGAGAAGCATGGAAAGCCAGGGAGTTGCATCTGAGGATCCAGCAATAAGCCTGGTTCTAGGACTAGAGTATCAGAGCCAGAGGGGATGGAGAAGACCAAGTAAATTAGGCCTCCAATCAACATGAGCTAAGGGTATCTGAGCTCACAGAGACTGAGGCACCATGCACAGGGCCTGCACTGGTCCTCTGCATAAATATTATGGCTTTCTGTTTAGTGTTCTTATGGACTCCTGACTGTGTAAAAAAGTGGGTGTCTGATTCTTCAAGCCTTGGGCTCTTTTCTGTCGGTCTTTCCTGTTCAACATAAATACAGTAGGTTTTCTTTCATCTTATTCTATTTTACTTTGTTATATTTTAATATTGTCACTTAGAGGCCAGCTCTTGTCTAATGAGGAAGAAAGGGACTGGGTTTGGATGAGAAGGGAGGTGGGGGTGAACCGGGAAGAACAGAAGGAAGGGAAACAATAATCAGGATATGCTATGTGGGGAAAAGAACCTATTTTCAATAAAAGGGGAAAAATAAATCTTAATACCAATGAATAATGATAATAACAGTAGTAATAGTAATAATAATAATAGTAAAAATAATAAAAACTGGCTCTAGAATTAAAACCTGCAGAACTAATTCAGCCACTGCTAAGGGAAAGGCGGTTGCTTTAGAAAGCTGAAGTGTCAACTGAAGGGATGTGAGCAAGGACCAGGGAACAAACGGGGAAGTCTAGCCCCTCCTTTCTTCCACTGTGGGATCTCCTGGCATAACTCACAGGGACCAGCAGGTAAAGCAGAAATGGGGCTTGGAGAATCCCAGGCCCAGCATCACCCACACAACCTCAGCAGAAAGTGATACAAAATTGAAAAAAAGTATATTGACTAATTAAGGCATTAGTCAAACTTTAACATCTGAATGGCAATATTTGGTACCAGTATAAGTGTTCTGGTAAAACTAAGAGGCGATGCATATGGACAGGAAACCTAAACTTTTGAGCAAAGAGGATGTCTGGGGAGTGTAGAGGGGTGCACAGATCTCAACCTAACAACTCAGATTTTATTTCCAAGCTTCCTGGTGCATTACAAAGTAAATTATTGATTACTGCTAGGTATTTAAAAGCATGAAATGTTTCATGAAAATTATAGGCAAGGAATGCAGTCCTTTACAGAAAGAGAGACTATGGGATATATATCATGCTTTAATCCCAAAACAAAACAAAACCGCACATCTTCCCACCATACCAGGTCTTACAGGATACAAATTCAGATCGATCAAGGAAGCATTCTGACTTGGTACCAAATGACTGCACTTCAGATTTCCCGCACACTGACACTTGTTCCTGGGAAGAGAACGTTCAAATCGTCCCTGAAATCCCCATCTGCCTGTGAGGGCACCTGCGGGGATGTGGGCTCTCCTAAGTGAAGCTGCAGTAATGCATGTCCTAGTGAAGACACCCTCTTCAGTGTGCCGCCACCTCAGCGTTGATGGCAGTTGTACCCAGGTGTTTGAAATGGAGTCACATTGACTCATCCAGCGTTGGTGACTCCTACCTGAAGTCGGAGATATTTAATATTTAATATGTAATCCTGCAGCAGATTTCCTTGCTGGCAAGTCTGTTTTTATTTCTTATGCTTGCATTTTAAAGGTTTGATTTGATCATATTTTATATAAGTCTCATAATGATACTCAAATAAATGTCAAGATATTGAATACACTGTCATAAAACAGTTTGCATCATAAGCATTGATATAATTTCTTAAGTGTTTTTGTTTCTGGCCAAACATTATGAAAAAGTTACCTTCCAACACACAAGAAACAGAAAGAGAAGGTAATTATATCTTCCGAACAGCTTAGTGAGGCCCACCAATCCATTTTGCGGACCCATAATTGCTGAGGTGCAGGAGGATGAATAGGAACCCTTGTAGACAGGAGACATGAAGAGTGGAACAGCGGAGATGCTTCACGAAGTGGTGATGGAAGTTCTCCCATGAAACTGTTTTCAGAAAGTCTTCAGCATTTTAGGGATGTAGAAGTGGAAGTAATACATTAGGAATTATTCCAATGATGTTGGTGAGTTGGTACAGGGTTTGCATAGCATGAATAGAGGCATAAGTTCAATCCCAGCATCACTGAAACTGGGTGCCAGAGATGGGGATGCATGCTTATCATCCCACAACTCAAAGGATACAGGCAGGATGATCAGAAATTCGAATTCATTGCCATCCTCAACTATATAGTTGAGTTTGAGGCCAGCCTAGAATACATACAGATCTGTACACAAAATAGGTCCGAAATCATATGTAGGACTTTGTAGGAAATTATAAAAACTTGAATATGATTTTGAAATACACTGTTTGGGGAATCAAAATACCAAAGTTCTTAAGGGAAACTTGATGACATTTGAGTCATATTTATCTTATTCATTTGTTTTTAATTTTCCATTTATGCAATATCATGTCAGTCACATAGCAGATAGTTAATAAGCATTGCTGACTCAAATGTCATCTCCTAACATTTGCACAGACACTGACTCAAATGCTGCTTCTCCAAAAACTACTTTGTTGTTCAGCATCATGATAAGCACTTAAATATTTGGCTGTAACACGGGCTTTTATATTCGTGAATGCAGGCTTTTGTATTCAAGTAAATAGTCTTTGATTCGGTACTTGTGCACAGAATCTAAGAGTTTTGTGGGATGGAGTGATTTTAATACTTAGTAATTGGTATGAGGAATGATTGTTCTCTGTGTAGAATGATAATGATAATCACAGGGGCAGTGTATAAGGATAGAAAAAAATGAGTATTTAGTAGTAAATATCTAGTTTACTAGACTTTTTCTGGACTTAAAACACTGCAATTTGAGCTGCCTCTCATTTTGTTCTTTGGAAATCTAGATAATATTGGAATCCACATTTTTCCATTAAGAAAATGGTGGTTTGAAAAGGTTGAGAAACAGTTCCAACGTTATAAAATTATTTGGAGGCAGTTAAAATGGGACCCAGATTTGAGTCTACGTTGAAGGAGCGTTTTAAAATACAAAGTAGTGTGTGAGGGTATACATAAAGATCTTCTCTGGGGATGTGGGACAGCCAAGTCATATATATATTAGTGCATTCCACTAAACATAGCTAAGGGCCACCTTGTAATCCAAAATAAAAAGAGACTGAAAATTACGCCATTGTTGAATCCATTTCATTCGCTTACTAAATAGTTTGGGGACAGGTTTGTAGACTTGTTGGTGTGTTGGGTGAGACTTTTCTTGGGGAGTCATGAACCAATCATGTCTACTCACCAGGATAGGACCCCAATAATAGACCAGGAACCAGTCAATGAAGACCAACTACAGACCAAAGGAACCAGTCAACAAAGACCAGCAATAGACCAAATGAACCAGTCAACAAAGACCAACTATTGACCAAAGGAACCAGTCCACAAAGACCAACTTAGCAAACGATGAAGTCATTGCTACCAAGAGCAGAGATACGAAAAGCTTCATTGTTCCCAGTCCCAAGCCTAGTGACAGTTTACAGACACTGCAGCCCTAGCGCTTTCCAAGGCTGCCAATCAATATGACTGGCAGGAGCCTCTCCCCCCTCAGCAGGTATTTATTGGCAGACAACCTTAGGGAAGAGTCCCATGGTCTCCTTTCCTCCCTTGAGACCTGTGAATTATTTCATACCTGATTTTCAGGAGCCTCACCTCTCCTGGAGGGAACAAAAACTTCTTGAGCCTGAAATGAGCCTTCCTCAGGCCGGCCATTTCAGTCAAAGGAAATTGCTTCACAACAGCACAAAATGTTCTGATCGCGTCTACCGCTTCCCCCCCAGTCATTCTCTCCTTCCTTACCTATGCAGTAGTAGGTTTTACTGCAAGGTCTAGGGCCCATGTACATGCAAGTTCCTGGCCTCAGTAATAGTGAGAGTTATGGGTTTTGTCAAGTGTAGAAGCCTTAAAATCAGTCAGAAATATTTTTTAATATCTTCTGTGAGATGTCATCTGACTGAGTTGTGTCGTGCAATCTGCTGCCTCGGCTGAGCCAAGTTCAGTTATGAGTGGCAGTTGTTGCCAGACTGCCCACCCTGGAGAGAACCACAGCACCGTGGAGAAGTGGTCCTGGCAGCCAGACAGGAAGGCTTTTGTTTGGATCACTGATAAGACTGGAAGACCAGCAGGAATTAAAACCTAGCTTTGGCGAACGAATGTTGAGCTTCAAAGTATTTACATAGAATAACAGAAGGTAGTTTTTGAGTTTTCTTAAGAAGAAATGTCTTCTTTCTAATGAAGAAGTGAGGCTTCCAGTTAATGGGGGAAAGGAAATAATGATTATAATGATGCATTTCATCAATCCTGATGCAACTAATTAATAAATGCATCCTAAACACTTAGTGATTGAGGAAATAACTATTAGAACCTAATCCTCCCAGCTATAGTTATGAAGTTAATTTTTCTTCTGTAAGACTTGTGGAGAAGGGTGCAAACTCGGTGTTCTAGCTAGCTCTGCAAACAGCCTCTCCCTGCTACATTCATTTAAAGGCCCTATGATCGTGGAAGCGTGCACTGGAGACCATGGAGAGACACACATGGCGGCCAAGCCATATTTATTCATCAGCACAGGAATTTCCATGGATTAATCCTACATCGAAAGTCGGGAACTTCAAAGTCTTGGCTCAATTTAAGCACGGTCCTCCAGAGGGATGTATTGTAAGAGGGAGAAATAGCATCTTAGAGTAGTTTCTGAAGACAGGATTAACGGCTCATGTTAATATGCTCTGGCGGTCCTCTGGGACGCTGCATGGACCTAATCATTAATTTCTACATTTATCTTTCCTGGGACCTCTGTAGTCCCTTCAGGGTGTCTTCATGTAATCCTCTCATGCCAGGGAATGTTTTCAGGGATATTCTAAATAATTAACCTTCTCACATTGGAGTTCAAGTGTCTCTCTGTGATAAAGCACTTGAACACCTCGAAAGCATAATTGCAGGCATGCCCTTGAGAGTTGGACTATGTCAAGTTCTCAAAATGAGTGTGGATATTAAAACTGATATAGCAGCAATTAGTTATGGATTTTCTCCATTACCTAGACTGCTGGATTGTGTCATGAAATATAGCTCTGGTGAAAGAGTCCACAGAATACCATTTCAGTCTCAATCCTGAGTCTAGAATCTGTCTCTTTATTTCTTTAACTTATTTGACTTGTTACTGCTTGAACACATTCATGTGTGTGTGTGTGTGTGTGTGTGTGTGTGTGTGTGTGTGTTTGTATGTGTGTGTGCAGTACATAGGCATTCATGTGTCATGGTATACATGTGGATCTCAGGAAACAACTTTTGGAGACCAGTTCTCTCTTGTCACTCTTAGTTCCGAGGATCAAACTCAGGCCTTCAGGCTTGTGCCACAAATGCCCCCATCCACTAAGCAACCTTGCCTACCCTACTATCCTACTATCAAAGACAAAGGCATCATTCTTTTTCATTCTCCTGATGAATTAATTACGTGTAAGGACAGGGTAAACCTGTTTTATATATAAATACAAACTACTTTTGAAGAATAATTGTGGATGCGTTGAAAGTTCTAATAAATTCCTTGAATAGAAAGAAAGAAATCATTAACAATAATTAACTTATGAGTGTCTGTAAGCATAATTAGTCCTTAAAATTGTAGTTTTTGTATTTGCAAACCAAGCAATTATAAAGTACTTGGCATTATACCAAGCACCCTAAAGCCCCCCTCATCATTCCGACCTTAGCATAAAAAGGTGGTGTCTTCACTACCAGTACCTTGATGTTCCTTACAAAATATAAAATGATTTTATACCTTTCATAAGCAATTATCTAATAATGAGAATATTTTATAAAATATCCTTCTACTAGAATTAGTACAGAGATGGTTCCAGCAGGAGTTAAGACCACAGCAGGAGTATGGAAACTTCTGCATCTTCTGACCCTAACAGCAGCACGCATGTGCATGGTGCCCTATACATCTGAAAGACTACACCAAGAGCTGCAAACTTTTGGGAAAACAGATCTGAAATAAATAAAAGTTTTCAAAGCAAATACTTGGGTTTCTTGATGCTAGAAGCTTCATCATTATGTCACTGTTTGTATGGGAAATGTATGTTAGCCCACAATTTATGACTCATAGAGACAATAATTTCATGTTGTAAAATGTAACAATTGCTCTGAAAACCTTCCAGTGCTTTCTTATATGTTACTGAGTCATTGGCTGTTGGGAGCAGTGAGACCCCAGATCCTGAATTTCTTGTAATCCCCTGATCTGAGTGCCTACAGCTGCTCTGAGCACAAGACCTTTAGGAGTTCTTGATGGCAGGAGAGTGGTTTCTGGTGGGTTTGGCTGGGGCGTGGCTATCTCTATATAATCTGCCCCTGAACACAATAAAGGGGGCATTCTTGGGGAATTCAAGGATGACCCGTGTCGCTGTCTCTCTGTCTGTGTGTGTCTGTGTATTTTAACCTCCAGCCCCCTTGCACAAAGCTCGCGAACTGCTCACAGTGCACAGAGCACAGACAGCGGGGCGCAGGGCGTGGCAATTGTCAAGACAATTCAGCACACCTGTTGTCCCGCGCTTCCTGTCACCTTGATATCACCTCCGGCAGAGGGTGTCAGCCATCCCTTCTCTGCCCCTCAACCTCCAGTCTGTCCTGTTGACTGCGATGAAGAACTTTGCTCACTATAGTCTCTGCTCCTTGTGCATTTCTCGTACCTCCTTGGGGTCACTGATCAGAAGTCAATGTTTTATCAAAAATAAGAATTGATACAGATACACATGTCACTGTTCTTCTCACGCTGTGTCGTTTATTTACTTACTTGCCTTGTTTGTGTGTTTGTTTTCCATGCTTCACGGGTCTAGCAAGGTTATTTGATGCCCTCCTCCTATAGAACACAAAAGTGTCCTGGTTAGGACATAGGCCCCTAGGATTCTCTTACTATGGCTGAGAACACAAGACAAGCCAACACTACAGCGTGGCTATATGTCATTTCCCCTTGTGAATGCACCCTCCGGGGGGGATGGCTACGATCCTGGAAAGCTGCAATGACTGTGTAACACAATGCCAATAGGACTTCTGAGAAAGTTCACATTTCTTGATTGAGCCTCACATTGTATCTCTCAGATGGTTGCCTAGTGGGCTACTTGGCCTGCAAAATTTAATAATCATGACACTCGCTATATATAATTTACCATCCTCTTGGACTCTACTCTTAATGGATATGAACACGCCGCTGATTCCATTTTCCTTGCAAGAGATCCAGCACCTGCTTCTGGGTTGCTGTGCCTCTCAGCTGTGCAGTTTTCAAATGCTCCAGCCACTGAAGTTCATAGTCACTGTTGAATGGCATCCCTCATCTGTAAAGTCATTTACAAACTTTATTGATCAAGCTGTACTTCTCTGGGTTGGAATTTAATCTGTAGAGCCTTTTGGAAAATGAACTGAATCCTTTAGCAATCATGGGCAATGATGGGAGTTATTTGGTCTGCGGTAATTTACATTATTTGTTTTTTATACCCCATTGCCCCATTGGTTCATGCTGTATACTGCTGTGCTGTGTGGCAGCGGGGGAGGGGGGAGGGAGTCGCTCGTTGCCTCATCTTACTCCATAGATTAAAGCATTTGGGTTATGGATGAATATCATCTAATGTGAGAATTGCTACCACTTGTGCAAATGCATATTCTTTATGTCCATGTCATGCCTTATACTGAGTGCTGCCTGGACATCTATTTATAAATCTCCAGAAAGCTGTGATGTTCCAAAACATTAAACATGACTCCATCTGAACACAGACTCTGCATAATCCCCTTACCCAACATAGCTTACATCCTCTATGTTGCCTGTTCCCTAACATTACACCTTTCCTGTCTTCCCCTCTAAAAACAGTACAGTAGATGGATTAAGCCTTGTGGTAAAAATGCATCGGTATCAGAATATAGATATTCTAAACAACTTATTTCAAGATTATTCTTTCAAAATATGGTCCTATTTTAACGAACATATAAATAAATAATGACTCAAATTCTGCAAATTAATGATGTACAAGTATAAACTTTTATTCCTGCTTATCAACTTTAGAGAGTCTATAATGGAAACTGAACTTCACTTAAATAATAGCATCCTAGCAAAAACACTATTTTGTAGGGAGAGGATGTAAACACTTGTAACAATAGAATGTCTTCTCATTCACTCGTATCTAAACCAACATCTAGACTTGTGAGGCAAAATCAATATTCTTACTTCATACTTGCATCACGGAATAGCAAGAAGGCTTTTGACTGGATAAGATAAAACCAAGAGTTTAATTCTGGTGAATCAGAAGATAAAGCACTCAATTGTCCAAGAGATTATAAAATTTATGTTTTGGTACCTTGTAGACATTAACTATACAGACATTGGACCAGATAAAAGAATATGCATAATCCAGAGAGCAAAAATATAACACTGTCACTCACTAATGCTTGCTGAAAACTTTTTTTCTCAAGAAAGCACATAAAATGCCTAAGGTTGCCTATACTATGCAGACAAGAAAATATACAGCCCTATAATAAAGTCAGGAAATATGTTCTCTATTAACAAATTCACTCCTCAACCCATAAATTCTATGAAAGGAAGATTAAATAATTCTAACATGACGGAGTTTGCTAAAAATAAGATATATATAAATCTTCTTTTTTAAAAACTAGCCTTCACACTTGTTCAAGGGTGATCAGAGCTAGCAATAATCGCCCCGTTTGTGACCCTTAGAAGATGCACACTATCAATTTATCAACTGAGAAAGGGTTTGGAAAGAAGTTAAATTATCAAGCCAAGGAGTATCCCAAGTGGGTTAAAATCTTCAATACTTCAGAGACTACAAGAAAAATCTACTACTTTTTAAAGATTTTAATGAATATATCTTCCCTCCTTTCCTAATTCTGTTTTAATTCTGAGTTGATTTCTCTAGTGTTCAAGACTCCCCATTGATTTTGAAGAATGCTTCCTAGGGTTCTGCTAGTGGTGTTCCAAGAATCTGTTAAATGTCAAGGAGATAAATTCAGTTTCAAGAATGTGATTCAAGTTATCTGCATTTCATCCTTTTGAGAAAATAATCTTTGATGTATTTAGAGAAATGAGATATTTGACAAAATCAAAATAATGCTTTAATTTTTTTCTTTTTTATCATTTATGTTTGCTAAATAATTTTACTATGTATACCTCAGTCAGGACATACTCATAAAATTCATATTTTACCACTTGGTTTTTGCAAAATCCAGTGACTAGGACAGTAGATAACTTTGATGCACCTAAACACAAAGAAGATTAAAATCTAAGCAAAAGCATGCCAAGTTCAGAGGTAAAGGCTTTGTATTATGCTGGGGGTAACTTGTTCAAGATCAGCCTATATGTTTAAGCCAAATATGAAGGTTCCATGTAGAACGCTGCAGACAGATTTTACTTTGGGTTGCCATCTCACAAAAAAATAAATAAATAACAGACACTTTTATTCATTATGAAAATTTGGGGGTTAGCTTAGGCTTGCTTAACTAGTTCTTACGACTTAAATTAACTTGATTTTATTAATCTACATTTTACCATGTGGCTTTTTAACCTTCCTTGCATTTTGTATGTCTGACTCCCTCCACATCTCATTGGTGTCTCCTCTGCCTCGAATATCTCCCCTACTTCCTCTTTCTTCCTGGAAATCCCACCTATACCTCCCACCTAGCTATTGGCCACTCAGCTCTTTATTAGACCAATCACAGCAATGCGTTTTCATATAGTGCATGAATATCCTACAATAGAACATCATGATGAGATTTTTAAAAAAAAAATAACTTTTGCATTATCATACTTCCTTATTGATTGCTCAAGATGGTTTTGATCAATGAACTTGGACCATGGTTACTTAAAAATAGCCTTAGGAGGAAAGACTGAGCACATAAGTGCCACTACAGCATCACCAAAAAGGGAGGCGAGACAAGGAGCTACCTGGTGTTTCCTATGAAGACTGTGTCTTCTGTCTGCTTCGAGTCAGTGGGCCTGGGGAAGGAACTTAACATCCTGCTGAAAGATGTGGGTGGCAGACAGACAAACAAACCCCAGCAAACTAAGCACCAGTGAGGGTACACTGAATGCCCTGTAAGCATTAGGTGAAGAACGCTCCCTCCTCTCCTTTTTAATGTCACTGTGCCTGAACATGATGGCTTAGTAAAAGGTTTGAAAATTGCCATAGTTGAGTTCGCAAACAGCTGACAAAGGAACAGAGAATAAACGCAAAGATAATCCACAGGATGAAGAAAAAGAATAAACAGTTTCAAACCATTACAAATCTAATGCCCAAACCTTGTGTTTCCTAAGACCCTGGGAGAGCGTTTGTAGGAGAGGAGGACAAAGAATTTGAATGAAAATATGACCTGCATGAGTTTGTGTATCTATGACACAGGGACTCTAAATAGTCACAAACGCCCACATCCCAGTGAGGAAGAAAGCCACCTTTGCAAACGATTCTTTGACCTCCATGCATGTACGTACACATACACAAAATAAGTAAAGAAAAAAAATTAAATGGAATCTATCAGGGCAAGGCAAAGCCTGAAAAACGACTGCTTTATATAATTTAAAGTAATGTAGACTCGACCACAGTCTGCTCTTAAATTTTGTTCTCTTCAACTCTTCGTCATATATTGTGTGACTTTTCCGAATAATACACAAACAATAATCTACAAGCTCTAAACAGGGCGAAGGTCAAGATGGCCAACCAGTGAGTTCATTAGTGTTGGCTGACGGGGGCTCAGGGAAAGCCTGCTAACAGGAACAGGGATGATGTAAAAGCAGCTGCATCACTGAAACCCTGCCTAACCTGGGTATCGACTAATAAAACTAACTCTTCAGAGCTCCGTACACACTCACAGGCAATTCTGCAGTTCAGAGTGACTTGTCTCCTCGGCATTCCTTATTGTTTATTCAACCTTGGGGAGGGAAGCTTTGTCACTCTTGCAGTTTTCAAGGTCTTTCTAAGATTAATGAGTTGTTTCCTCCCTCAGTCTTAATAAAATAAGGGAATCACAGTGGTTGAGAGTGGCGTGGGCTTTCTTTCTCTTACTCGGTTGGGTTTAAACCTGGACATTATGATACAGGAATCTCACATCCATGAAAATCTCCCTCTGAGGCACTGTCTCAGAGGTTTTTTATTTTATTTTATTTTATTCTGCTTGTTTGTTTGTTTTCAAGGCAGAGTTTCTCTCTGTAGCTTTGAAGCTTGTCCTGGAACTAGTTCTTGTAGACCAGGCTGCCCTCAAACTCACAGAGATCTGCCTGTCTCTGCCTCCCGATCGCTGGGATTCAAGGCATGTGCCACCACCTCCCGGCTGAGTTCTTATCTTATGGATTGCAACAATGAAATACACACATCACAAAAGAGAGAGTTTTAAAAAGAAGTTTTATTATATAAGAGTCCCAGCTTGTCAGTAATGACTCCTAAAAAATTGGGTTCAAAAAGCTTCTAGTCTGCAGAATTTTCAAAGGACTGATGGAAGAAACCAGCATAAGGCATAGGGAGGAGCAAAGATAGTCAATCCGGCTGACCCACCCAAGACGAGTCTAGTATCTCCTTTCAGTTTCTGTCACATCCTTGAAAATATAACAACCAGTCAGGACTTCTCACATAGAAGAGAGATAACAGGGAACCAGTAACTGGAACTTCTTGCCTGTATCCTTGCCTCTAGCAATGACAGAATCACCAAGGAGACCACAGACATTTCCGAAACTTAGGTTTTTAGGACCATTCTGCTAAAACTCCCTGAGCAGCTTCTGTCTCCTCTTTTCCTCATTAACAAACCTCCCTCCTGGCTGATGCATTTCAAGTTGGAACTTCCAGTCAAAGGAGCTTCCCTCCAGGCTGGAAACACCCCAGTCGGGAGGCTATGGCTACCCATTACATGATAGCAGGCCAATGCAATCTCTAACCCAGAATGGGGATGGGATGACAATGCTGTGACCGGAGGGGGAAAGTGATTCTGCAGAACCCCCAACATTTGACTAAACTTGCTTCCTAGCAAAAAGATCTATACCATAATCCCCTAGTGAAGACATGAGAACCTCAGAGACATTTTGCTGGAGTGGGCGAACAGTAGCTATCCAGGGATAAGCAACACAACCTTTCTGGCATTCCTCCCAGCCAGAAGAGGGCAGTAGACCCAATGCATTTATAAGAGTTCTAGAAAGCATTGCTATTTCTTGTGTGCCTAGTCTATAAGACGACTTTTTCCCAGGACCAGAGTGGAGAGGAAATAGTGAAAAGCAAGTTGCTACCATAACCTTTGTCACCTACCATACTTTTCCACTTTTAAAATATCTGTTAAGAGTGCTTGATTTGCCTGGCAGTGGTGGCGCGCACCTTTAATCCAGCACTTAGGAGACAGAGGCAGGTGAGTTCGAACTCCCTGTGAGTTCGAAACCCGCCGAGTCTACACAGTGAGTTACAGAACATCCGAGCTACACAGAGATACCCTGTCTAAAAAAACCAATAAATGAATGAGTGAGTGAGTGAGTGAATGAATGAATGAACAAAGCAAAATGAAAAACAAAACAAAAAAGTGTTCGATTTATTTAAACCAACTGGCATTGCACAAGGTATGTTTCAAGACTGTCTACCCAATTCTTTGACTGACAGAGTTCATACACAGCAGCACTATTAAACAAAGGGAATGTTTTATAGGTTGAATTATGAAGAATAAAGGCAATACTTTTTCACTTCCCCTGATGTCTTTCCAGTTTCACCATCCTCCAGGCAGTCTTCTGGCCCAAGCACAACTTGGTAGGCTTATCTTAACAGTGTAAATATTTAACAATGAAGACTCACCAAGCTCCAGCTATGCCTCAGTAGCCAAAGGGAGAGAGATTTCTGTAGTGTGAACGTCTTTGACTACTTGAGTTCACCAAATCAGCTGCCTCCACCCCCCAAGCTCCCCACAGCAAAACTTGAGGAAATGCCATCCTATGCCACATAGCACAATTATTCTGCCTCCTATCCTAAGAATTCTTTTCCATCATTGGAACCAATAGGGAACCCACATACAGGTACAGATTCATCACCTGGGATGGTGAAGCCATAGGCTACCAAATGATGGAGTGCCCTGAGATCGGCCCTGCATGTTGACAGTCTTGCTACGTTGCTACTCTGGCAATATCTACATGGTGAACCCTTCTCTGATTTGGGGGAAGCTGGGTAAACAACCAAGCAAAGACTGACAATTTAAAAGCCTGCTGGGAGCTTAGTTAGTTCAGTGGCAGGAGATCTGGAGAATACATCATTCCTCTCCCCAAGTAGTCTGCTTCAACGTGAAGTAGTTCCGTGTTGCCTTCGGGAGATAGCAGGCAAAACCAAGCAGTAATGGCAATGTCAGTGAGAGGGAAAGCCAGGCTGGTCCAGCATAGCTGCTTGAACATGCCGTGTTCTTCCCCTTTCCTGACTTTCTTTCCTTTCCCTTCACCCTAACTCGCTGGCATTGAATCTTCTGGTGTTGTGTGAAGCAGGCAAATGTGTTTCTGGCTCTCCTTTCAGAGAAATATGGGAATAAAACTGTTATTAAAAGAACAGGATTCATGTTCACTGAATGTGAGGTCAATGAAGTGAAAGCATTCAACCAGAAAATAGAGGTGTGACTCTAAAGCTTACGGTATCTGGGTTTGTATAGCACATCTACTCCTTGAATAATTGGAGAACATTGCCACAGTACTCGACTTCTGGTGTGGGAGGTCCTTCTGTCTATCTGTTGCTTTTATAGGTCAATGAATAAAGAAACTGCCTTGGCCTGTTGATAGGGCAGAACTTAGGTAGGCGGGGAAAACTGGACTGAATGCTGGGAGAAGGAAGGCAGAGAGAGAGAGAAGCCATGGAGCGACCAGAGACAAATGTGCTGAAATTTTGCTGGTAAGCCACGACCTCATGGTGATGCACAGATTACTAGAAATGGGTGAAATTAAGATGTAAGAGTGAGCCAATGAGAAGTTAGAGCTAATGGGCCAAGCAGTGATTTAATTAATATAGTTTCTGTGTGATTATTTCGGGTCTGAGCTAACTGGGAAACCTAGAAAAACAAACAACCTTTCTCCCACAGACTTCTCTCAAACTATAGTTACCTGGCACCAGTCTATGGGGAAGGTATAAGGCAGCATCTAAGGTGTTATAACAGGACAGAAATTAACTGTTTTCTTAGGTGAAAAATATTATAAATTAAATGGACTAAGACATAGATATGGAATTTATGTTAGAGCTTTGTTGGAGTCTATGGGAACACTACAAATTTGAACGTTCCCTCTGAGGCTGTCATTTGAGTGATACCAGAGCTGAGATTAGCCTTCAAGAGGCTTGCAATGCCCAGGCATTCTGCTCTGCTCACAGTCTTTTAGATACACTGGAAGCCAAGCACCATGTCCATCACCAGACCTTAGCAGTCAAACCCTCTGGAATGAAATCAAGCCCTGACTTGAAGTAGTTCCCCTTGATCCTTTATCCTTCCTGGGTCTCTTCCCACCTCTGTAAAGCTGACACAGTGGCAGAAGACACACTATACATATTTCTGTGCAAATCGAATTAGTGCAGGCAGGCAAAAGAACTTTCTACTCTCTGGAAAATAACCCCCTGATCAATGATAGCTATTAATATTCCTAGTGTAGTCAATATTGATTATGTAAATTCCCATCGCTTCTACATTGAGATAAAATGTTCGCTGTGGTTTACATACTGTAGGCTCATGAATACACCACTCATAATTTTTAAAAATCGATATATTTTTATAAATATAAAATAAAAATATATAAAATTACATTTTGTATCTATCTCCCACTGATCATGTACTTAAGTCCAGGTCTTTCAGATCCTGGATTTTGTCAGTATTGGGGGGGGGGGGGTTGTTAATACTGTTAGCACACTGGCACTGTGCTGTGATCCCTGTCTCTCTCTTACAGGCTCAGTTAGCACACTGGTACTGTGCTGTGATCCCTGTCTCTCTCTTACAGGCTCAGTTAGCACAGTGGTACTGTGATATAATCCCTGTCTCTCTCTTACAGGCTCAGTTAGCACACTGGTACTGTGCTGTGATCCCTGTCTCTCTCTTACAGGCTCAGTTAGCACAGTGGTACTGTGATATAATCCCTGTCTCTCTCTTACAGGCTCAGTTAGCACAGTGGTACTGTGATATAATCCCTGTCTCTCTCTTACAGGCTCAGTTAGCACACTGGTACTGTGATATAATCCCTGTCTCTCTCTTACAGGCTCAGTTAGCACAGTGGTACTGTGATATAATCCCTGTCTCTCTCTTACAGGCTCAGTTAGCACAGTGGTACTGTGATATAATCCCTGTCTCTCTCTTACAGGCTCAGTTAGCACACTGGTACTGTGATATAATCCCAGTCTCTCTCTTACAGGCTCAGTTAGCACAGTGGTACTGTGATATAATCCCAGTCTCTCTCTTACAGGCTCAGTTAGCACAGTGGTACTGTGATATAATCCCAGTCTCTCTCTTACAGGCTCAGTTAGCACACTGGTACTGTGATATAATCCCAGTCTCTCTCTTACAGGCTCAGTTAGCACACTGGTACTGTGATATAATCCCAGTCTCTCTCTTACAGGCTCAGTTAGCACACTGGTACTGTGCTGTGATCCCTGTCTCTCTCTTACAGGCTCAGTTAGCACACTGGTACTGTGATATAATCCCTGTCTCTCTCTTACAGGCTCAGTTAGCACACTAGCACTGTGATATAATCCCTGTCTCTCTCTTACAGGCTCAGCACACTAGCACTGTGATATAATCCCTGTCTCTCTCTTACAGGCTCAGTTAGCACACTGGTACTGTGCTGTGATCCCAGTCTCTCTCTTACAGGCTCAGTTAGCACACTGGTACTGTGATATAATCCCTGTCTCTCTCTTACAGGCTCAGTTAGCACACTGGTACTGTGCTGTGATCCCTGTCTCTCTCTTACAGGCTCAGTTAGCACACTGGTACTGTGATATAATCCCTGTCTCTCTCTTACAGGCTCAGTTAGCACACTGGTACTGTGATATAATCCCTGTCTCTCTCTTACAGGCTCAGTTAGCACACTGGTACTGTGATATAATCCCTGTCTCTCTCTTACAGGCTCAGTTAGCACACTGGCACTGTGATATAATCCCTGTCTCTCTCTTACAGGCTCAGACTCTTCTTGACATTCATTCTGCTTCTCCTAAAGACATTAAGGAAAATAGGAAATCTAGTTTCTGTATCAGGCTTAGACTTTCTGAGATCTGGTTTGTTGCAGGAGTTGAAGGAGCCTGGTTTGTAACACCCAATGAGACTTTGAAAAATAGTCTGCAATAGACTTCATAGATATCGACATTTGAAATGACCACGGCCACGTCTCTGGTCAGACAAAGGGACTTCCCTCCTTGTCACCAGAAACCCGAGACAACCAGCCGATTAAAATCACAAATCACAACTGCAAACTCCACCAAGCAGAATTTCAAGCAGAATATCCAATAGCTTAATGAAAACTGTATTTGGGCTTAAGGCTGTGAAAGCGTTATCCTGCAGGAAAAACCATCACACAGACACTCCTGGGAAATTCACTAATGCAAGGCAGAAAGAAAACAGACTCCCGGGCTGACAGTGGAGTGATCCGGGTTCCAGAAAGCAAAATAACGAGCCGAAGTCAAGGTTCAATCATGTTCAAAATACGCTGATTTTTCGAGTTAAGAAATTCTTAAATACAAAACATACTATTTCTGTCATCAAAGTGACGTTCTCTGTGACGTCATCCATCCTGCCACGGCACCGTGGAGCGTTTGGCCTGCACCAGCTCCTGAGTCCATGGACTTTAGCTGGTGACAGTAAGGGCTCACTAAGGTCCCATATACACTAAACCACTTATGAGGCCCGAAAGTAACAAAACCACAGAGTATACAGGTGGTTTGTTAATTGCCCTGAGTATACATTGGAGTGCTTGGTCTAAAAACCTTATGTGAAATTATATAGATGACAATAAATTTGCTGTATGGGCTATTGTCAATTACACATCCCCGCTCTCTCTGGGTCAGAAGCTAATCTGGACGCATAGGCAATAGTATCAGCTGGTCCCCTGCCGTTCTTTTTATCTTATAAGGGAGGGGTGGAATTCTGCATTTCTGTGCACTTACGAGCTACTTTTTTTAGAAGCTCATATAAGTTCAAATTGAACAATAACTATCCAATTTTGTACCTTCGTGAGTCCTGATTGTTATCCGAGCTGGCAGTAACATTCTTGCTGAGGGCAATGTTAGGCATCATGTTCTAAGTTAACTTTCTGGCGTAGAATCACAGGGAATATTGTAAAACAGCTTGCTCTACGCAGCCTCGACCGGAGCTACTGTGACAACATTTTGCGGTTGATGAGGCTTAATTGCATGTAAATGTCAGTTTTCAAAGATTCCTAGAAACAGAGGATAAAATTTGGATTCAAAGACTTAGTCTCCTGGTAACGAGGTCACGGGGAATCAGCTTTGGAGGAGGGGACAGGATGAACTCTGGCGTGTTTTGTATTTGATATGATGAAGAAGTTATAAATATAATCAGAATTTCTTAAAGTCGAGAACAAAGCAAAAACTTTTGTGAACTGGTAGGGCTGATCTTCTAAATAAGCAGTTTTCGTTTTGAAACACAGATGAAATGTTTAATAAATAATAACGATCTAATTATAACCATATGGATGTTTCATAAAACTTTAAGGGAGTGTGTAGAAATTTGACAGCATGGGAACTTACAAAAGGGATGACTGTATGAGGAAAACGGTGATTTTATATTTTACAATCCAGGTTCAGATAGGCGTAGCATAGCCTTCAGTACAGTGCAGCCAAGGTCCTCCATCCTCATCAGACAGATCCAACACCATTGTAGGAAGACACTGTCCACTGGGCCTTGTGAAACACAATGTCGTCTTTATAATAAGATAGATCAGTCCAAGTAGCAAAAACATCAAATCCTCCAAGCAACAGATCGGGATAGAGAATGTTCTGTCTCTTTGGAATTCTTGCATACTGGCAGACAACCTACGGTTGAAAAAAATATTATGGTTTGATTATTCCATTTTTTGGAGAAGATGAGCAAGGAAGTCAGGACCACGAGGGGTGCACCCATCCACTGAGACAGTGGGGCTGATCTATTGGGAGCTCACCAAGGCCAGCTGAACTGTGACTGAAAAAGCATGGGATAAAACCGGACTCTCTGAACATGGCGAACAATGAGGGATGATGAGAAGCCAAGGACATTGGCATGGAGTTTTGATCCTACCTCATATTTTGGCTTTGTGGGAGCCTAGCCAGTTTGGATGCTCACCTTCCTAGATATGGACGGAGGGGGGAGGACCTTGGACTTTCCACAGGGCAGGGAACCCTGACTGCTCTTCAGACTGGAGAGGGAGGGGGAGATGAGTGGGGGGAGGGGGAGAAGGGTGGGAGGAGGGGGAGGGAAATGGGAGGCTGGGAGGAGGGGGAAACTTTTTTTTCCTTTTCTCAATAAAAAAGAAAAAGAAAAAAAAAGAAGTCAGCACAGCAAATACCTCCTAAACTCTCTCAACAAAGTTGTCATTAACTTTTCTAAAAAGCCAATCAAATGCTATTTTTCAGAATTTCTCTAAGTCGCAAGTTAATGATGTCTCCATCTTTCGGACCCAAGTTCTCAGCTTTTCTGATGACTAATTATCAAAACCCTCCGGCCCCAAACAAAAACCCTAAAATGGACAAGGGAGGTGATAAAGCTGGGGTTGAACAAGGGAAGGGTTGTCTGCAGGGAACGTCTCTCTGCTGGTGAAAGCACCTGGGCACCTGCAGGTACTATGAATGAGAGGGAACTGTTCCTACCTGGACAAGCGTTTCACTCCAAACTTCATGGAGTTTGTAATTTCAGGACTTGAGGGAGACGGCAATTTTGCCACATCTTTACTTTCTTATTCTTGTTAGTCCTGTGTTAGAGAAAGAAAGAAAGAAAGAAAGAAAGAAAGAAAGAAAGAAAGAAAGAAAGAAAGAAAGAGGGAGGGAGGGAGGGAGGGAGGGAGGGAGGGAGGGAGGGAGGGAGGACTTGAAGGAAGGAAGGAAGGAAGGAAGGAAGGAAGGAAGGAAGGAAGGAAGGGAGGGAGGGAGGGAGGGAGGGAGGGAGGGAGGGAGGGAGGGAGGGAGGGAGGAAGGACTTAGAAGGAAGGAAGGAAGGAAGGAAGGAAGGAAGGAAGGAAGGAAGGAAGGAAGGAAGGAAGGAAGGAAGGAAGGAAGGAAGGAAGAGAAGGCAATGGAAACAGATGTGCTGGGCCTAATGGCACACAGGTGTAATCAATCCCAGTTCTTCAGGATAAGGGAACAAGAGAGTGAGCTGGAGACTAAAATGATTGACTCTGCCTGAGCCTTATAGGCTATGACTATTAGTGTTTAGAAAAGACAGCAAACAGTGACTATGACCCAGAAATCTGGAGTCTCCCCAAAGCCCTTCAGACAAAATATGTAGATTTACAAGAATGGTTTACAATAGCATTGTTTCTGGTACTTGTTTTTAAAAACACTGTTGGCAGGCTTCGAAAACAGCTCTACAGTTTTAAATTGCATACTGTGCCTGCAGAAGACCCGAGTTTGGTTCCTAGCACCTGCAAAAAGTGGCTCACATCCTCCTGTACCTCCTGCACCAGAGGATCAAAGCTCTCATTTTGCCTCCTTGGGCCCCTGCATTCGCATATGTGAGTCTACACACTAGCATACATAGCCTTAAGTAAAAATAGCAAAGAAAATACTTAAAATTGCTTTAAGACACAGTGTCGCCCTTCATCCTACTTTGGCCTGGTCCACACCTTAATGCCTCGGTTGTTTCTCACTCTGGGTGATCATCTGCCTCCACCTCCTTGGTGGTGCTGGGATTACAGTCATGCATCTCGCAACCAACTCAGTGTTTGTCAATTAAATTTTTAGTTTGTGCACAAAACAGTGAACTTTGTTAGAACATTGTAATCCACAATGTCATTCATTGTAGCTTGTTAATATTAACCTCGCTATTCTCATGGCTCTACTCATCTTTTTCTGGTCCCCTTCCTGTCCTCAAATATTTCTCTGGCTTTCATAGTGTGTGTGTGTTTCCGTGTGTGTGTGTGTGTGTGTGTGTGTAGATAGTTGATTAGATAGATAGATAGATAGATAGATAGATAGATAGATAGATAGATAGATAGATAGATAGATAGATATAGATAGATGATAGATAGATAGATAGATAGATAGATAGATAGATAGATAGATAGATGATAGATAAGAGAGTACTGAATGAAAGATGATAGATAAATAGATAATAGACAGAGAGATGCTAGATATACAGATGATAGATAGATGATAGATAGATAGATAGATAGATAGATAGATAGATAGATAGATAGATAGATAGATAGATGATAGATAGATAGATATAGATAGATGATAAGATAGATGATAGATTTCACAAATATAGCAATATTCCTCATGTATTTCCTTAGTCCTCCTCTTCCTTGATGCCTTGACATTGCTTCTTATAGGAAACCCCATTATTTATATTCTGGTAGTGGAAAACTATACACCTAGAAATACTTAGTAACTCAACAGAGGATAGCCCAAGATATTATATTAGAGAAACCTATCCAAGCAAAAATTTTCCCAATTTTATGGGTTTTGGAGTTTTGACTACTGGGTGTTTAAAAACCCACGGGTTACCTCGGGGGCATCCCTTGGTATTTACCAAAAGACTGACAGTCACTCAGCAATGCCAAAATTGTTCAATGACAATAAACTGTCACAGTCAAGCCTGCCAAGTCAGTCATGAAGAAATTGACTGTGCTGGGGGTTTTAAAGTTTACAGTTGAGCAGAGGCGCCAAAAACGCATAGGGGTTATCAGATGTAGACTCAAGCCTTCAGAGCCTCTTCAGTACCAACCAGTTGGCTAACCAATTATTACAGCATCTGTTGGAAAGAGCATGGTCCTTGGGATTACAGAGATGCCAGGAGAGGGGTTCGCTCCGCCAAAGCGCTCAGTTCCACCACTGCTCTTGGGTTGCTAGCCCATTTTTTAGCAGAATATAAATTTTAAATAATAAGAACACTTTTCACAATTTGTATAAGGATGTAGTTTTGCATATGTCAATAGTAGCTAAGATATGGAAGCATATGATAACTTTAGAATTGTTATGACTGTTTTTAATTTTTTAGTTCTAAACAGTATGCTGTTATGTGTCAAATATGATACTCCCATATCACACAGTATCATCGATTTATAAAAGACTCCTATTCCCTAAAATCCAGCTCGGCCTACCCATAATGCACCCACCCATCACTCTCATGGTGTATTTGTTATGGACATTTTGGGTATGGGCACAACTTAGCTAAAACAATCTCTTGAATTGGAATTAAAAGTGAAATAAAAATTCTGCAAATCCACTGCTTTTTGTATTCAAACTGCCTTGTTATGCCTTTGTTGTTGTATCGCGTCCAACAAGTTCTTCGGGGTGTGCGTCCTTGGGGATGTCTTCCTGGGAGTGATTCATGAGGGAGACTATTCAGCAAGAGTTGCATTCTGCGGGTGTGCAAAGACGAGGCTGGTGCCTGGATGCATTAAAAAGAAAGAAAATGATGTTCCCATTACGTGGGGAAACATTGCCATTTTTATCTTCTTGTAGTATAAATCAGGGTATGGATTAATTCATTCGTATAATTCTATTTGCAGCTCTTTTACCTTTATTCATGGCTATAACTTCTTTTATGGGAACAAGCACATTGCAAGTCAGTATAAAACATCTTGGGAGCCCTGGTAGAAGGTCAGAGATGATATACGGACAGGCCTGTGGACATCGTGAACCGTCAGAATTCTGCCACCATAAAAAAAGCAGATGCCTCAACAATTTTCCATCACAAACACCAGGAAGATTTCTAGACAATGGACTCTTGATTGCCAAACTGCCGTTCTTTCATCTCTGCACCATAATTGGTCTGCTGGCATTACATCCACTACTCAGAGATGAAAATAAAATTATACAGTGCTATGCAAAGCCTGCAGTGGCCATCTTTAAGTTTAATATTCCCCTTAGCAGTGCAGAGCCCATAAAATATGCATTCATTCAAATGTAATAGTTTTTATCAATCCATTTTTTTTCTCCATAAGGTAGACAATGCTTACTTGAAGGGAGTTCTGTGAGCGTTTGTAATTTTCCTTTTTTCTTCTTTTTTTTTAGGGGGGGGGCGGTTCTTAGGCAGCATTTATTAGATAAAGCATGCAAAGAAATAAACTGTTTCTCATGCAGAAACCATGGAGGAGAAAGATCATTTTGATAAGCCAGTCTGAGGAGATTTGACTCACAGTGACAAAATGTTACTGCTATAATATTTTTAAAGCTTAATCTTATAATTTTTTTATTTTTTAAACAACTTTGCTCTATTTCTCATTTGTCTTCAAGTCATGGTGTTTTTTTTTTAATTCAAAGCAAAGTGGCTTAATTTTAACACCCTACATTTAGATGATTCTTTTTAAATCCTAGCAATATTGACAAGGACGGTAATTACCGCATTTACCAGACTCGCTGCCTTCAACCTCCCGTCAAAATGCTCACGTTTCCGAGAGCAATTTCCAAGTGACAAGTGTGACATAAAGCAACTCGATAGCCTGCAGGTACTGCCTAGAGCCTTCTCAAAGTCGGAAGCAATTGTAATGTTCCCCAAATCAGCGGTAGATTAAACTATGGTGTGCAGAAAGTAAATACAATGGAGTACTTAAAATCACAGCCTACTGATATCATTAATAATAAGAACCAGTGTTTTCAGTACACCACCAACCCAAAACCATAGAGTATAGATGTATGGAGAATTAGTTTAGTTTAATAAAAGTATAAATTTATCAATAATTATTTAGAAGGATAATTACATTGTGTCTGATAAAACTGTAGATAGCTTGTTTTCTTCTATATAACTATTTTTCATTTTCATGGAATTTATATATATGAATCAAAAGAAATACTTTTAAATTATTTTTTAATATTTATTTATTTATCACGTATACAATATTCTGTCTGTGTGTATGCCTGCAGGCCAGCAGAGGGCACCAGACCTCATTACAGATGGTTGTGAGCCACCATGTGGTTGCTGGGAATTGAACTCAGGACCTTTGGAAGAGCAGGCAATGCTCTTAACCTCTGAGCCATCTCTCCAGCCCTACTTTTAAATTATTGAAGAAAAATTTGTGAGATACATATTGACTGATGTTGCTAGCACAGTATAATCTATATTGACTAATGACGACCAAAAGACATTTTAATTCTAAGTTAGATATCAAGGTAGAAAATATGTTTGACAAAAGGAAATAACTCTATTTAAGAAAATACCTGTGATATAGTGCCCATGAATATAAAAGGAACAAATGTCACAGTTGGAGAATGTGTGGATATTAATGAGTCATCTAACACAGAGGAGCCAGACTAGAAAACACTAGAAGCCTTGACTAGGGTAAGAAACCTTCTTCTCTATCAATGGTATAGCTGGGAGCCACATCTGATATTGGGCCAAGGTCTGCTTGTCTTTTAGGTTCAGTAGGAACACTAATGGATCCACAATGTTTTTCTTTATTTGATAATACCAAAATAATGGTAACTTATATGTCAAAAAAATCTTTGGGTAACTAAATTATTAAGCAGAAATGTTAATGTTTTCATTATGGAGGAATCATGAATACAAGAAAAAAAATGCCAACATTCTAAACCTGGTATTTTGTTCTCTTCCAAAGACTTGCTGAAAAACAGTGGCTTTAAAAAGACAGTCCTAACATCTCCAGCGAGCAAATGAGAGCATTCTTAAGTCAAGAAAGAGTCTAATAAATAGAATGAACTCATGTAAATGAGAAGCAGACAATGGAGAGCTGCCCATGGTGAGAAGAAAGGAGCATCCAAAGCAGTCTCGCGGCCTTTGACATGAGGCCCACGCCCTTACAATGACAAGGTAGCTGAGCAGCCTGGAACGGGTGCTATGCTGTGCCGTGGGCCCCCATACTCCACTCCCACGCCTGCGTCCTCCTGCTCGCCTCACGCCGTGAAAAGCTGGGGTGAGTGACTAAAGAAGCCGGCGGATTGGGAGACCGAAATTAAACAATTATGAGTGTAGCGATCACAAATGGAATGAGAGCACACAGCGGGGAGACGCTGGGCTCAAGGAGGTATTTGAGGGATGGTTTAGGAATGAAGACAGGCACTGAAGGAGTGTGGATGAGAGTGTGCGCAGGAGCAGGAGATCTGCTGGAAGAGCTAGGAAGCATAGGAAGGAGGGCATGCAGGAAACCGTATGATGGAGGAGACAAAAAGAGGTATATTAAGGATATTAAATGACAGGAATTCTACGAAGAAGGGTATATGGAAAGGGGGCATGGATGAGAGGGTACTGTTGAAGACCAAGTGAGCTAAGAATGTACTATTTACACCAAAAAAGCAACCAAACAAGCAGGTATGATCCTAAACGTAGACTTTGACAGAAAGACAATTCCCATGTCAGGGGAAATTACGATGCCCAACTCTATATGCCTTGGTTTGGTTTTAAAAGAGGCTGGTGTATTTTGATTTGAACACACACACAAGTAAACACACTGACAGGCAGCCTGCAGACGACTATGCCATATAAAGATACTGAGGTGTCTGAGCTAGAACAGGGAAAAGTGTGCTTAGGGTGTCTTGGTCACTAACAGGATAAGGCTTGGGGCATGAAAGCTGACTCCAGATGTTTTGTGATATGTTACTAGTTAAACAGACACCATATCTATTTTGAACAAGTTTTGCTGCCAAGGGTCATAGAAGTATGCAGCAGGGAGTAACTAGTGTTCAGATTCAACCTGCCAGAGGAATGATTCTCTGATGAAGGAGAAGCCCATCCAGGCAGGGCCTGCGGGACCACTGACTCTGGACACTGTTGCTGCTGTCTATAGTTTCACATTTGCTGGAACAGCTATGGTGTCTCCCTAAAACTTGCACTGTGGTGTGTAATTTCATATGATATGTATATGTAATCTCATGATTGCATCACAATTTTATGGGCACATATACTTATGGGTGGTCAGGAAGATGACTTCTCATTAACTGTATAATTTTGATATATAGAAAATATACTAAGATATGCTTCATAGTTCTATTGTGCCATGAGGACTGTAAGGCACCTAAAAGTCTGCTTTGTTCCTTTTACTCAGACTATATCAGAAAACAATTGCTCCCCAGTCTAAGACAAACTACGCACAAGTAGCTCGTTTTTACCTCAAAACAAGTTCAAACTAGACTAAATGTTTTTGTAAATGGATCTTAAGTTAAAAGCTTTACAATTATGTGTAGGGTCAGAGTCGCAGGTGTCTAACCAAGGTTATCAGCATAAACCTAAAAAGTCAGGCCAATTCTTCGCTTTCCAAGTCTGACAGATAAGACTTCACTCTCTGTGCAGATTTCTCTGAAGCTTGTCTCCTTAACAAACTGTGTCCCCAGCCGCTGGTCACAGTCTTCCACCTGGAACCTCAAAACCTTGAGTTGCCATGGTAAATGGCTCGTTTCCTTATCATCTAGCCAAAGAATGTGCTATAACCAGTGTGATGTAATTCTTGTAACTTCTTTACTTATTGCCTAAGCCTCCTGAAAAAAAAAAATGTATTTAAGCCACATGAACAAGGATGCAGGGGAGAATTAGAACAGAGAAATTGAAACAAAGGAGAACTAGAAGCTGTAGAGAGAGATAGACTTAGAGCAACCAAACAATAAAGAACATGACCCTTAGATCAGATCATGTATGTCTTTACCCCTCAGACAGAAAAAGGTAAGCTCAGTTTCATTTCAGGGTGGACTTCTTACTCTAACTCTGACGGTGGCCTTGAAGAGCTGGACTTTCAGCATACCGTTATTCTACAACCAAAAGCAAATTATTTTGTTTTCGGTTTTGCTTTGTTTCTTTGGTTTCTCAAGACAGGGCTTTTCTTTATAGTCATGCCTGTCATGGAACTTAGTATATAGATCAGATTGGCCTCAAATTCAGAGAGATCTACCCTCCTCTCCCCTGAGTGCTGGGATTAAAGGGTGTTACAGGCCTGGTGTGCTGACAGATAGCTTGAATCCTAACATTCAGGAGCAAGGGTTGGGGTGGAGGAATATTCCTATAAGTCTGAGGTTAGCCTGGTCTACATAGTGAGTTCCTAGACAGTCAGGGATACATAGTGAGATCCTGTGTCAAAAAAAAAATCAAATAAACAAATAACTAAATATTGCAGGGGACAACATTTTCACATACAGGGGGTAAAATGATTGCTAATGACTAGTTTTCCAATAAAAAAGTTCTTGGAAAAGTAGTGAATAAGTTTCTGCAAGAAGCTCTTAGGCAAATCGTGAGGGTGCCTATCAACACTGATCCATGATAAATACACCATACAGGATCATAAGAGAAGAACATCTCTAACGTGCTTCAAGGATGAAATGTTGCAGCTGAGAGAGACCAGCGCAAGACACACAGTGGAGCATAAATTGGTGAGGGTGGGTAGAGGGCCAGATATGGCAAAGAAGAGAGAAAGCAGATTATAACATGGCACCGTGTGGCGCACATTACGGGCCACGTGAAAGGACCTCCTATTTGGGAATCCTCTGTGTCACCATGTACTTACCCTTGATCCCCCTCTACTGAGATTTTGGTAGAGAACTTCCCCAAGGACCCAGGGCATCAATCATGGCATTGTCATAAAACCTAACTTTCTTGCAGAAGCTATTAGCATCGCTAAGGGTACAGCCACAGTCATCAAGAAGAGGCAAACTGATAAGCAACCAGCTCTTCCAAATCAAATGTCCTCAGTTGAAGACAAAGAAAAGTGCAATGTATCACAAAAAAAAGTCTGTGAGATTATTATCAAGAATTATGGTAGATATTATTAAGCGGTGCCCTTTATGACTGTCAGAAAGAGTGTATACTGTAAATTTATTCCCTGATATAAAAACGAGTGAGAACTGAAGTTTTTACTGATGCCTCACTTAAGAGACTGTTTAAGGATAAATAATGATAGGAGGAAGTCGAAAGACAATAAAATAAACTGAAAAGCAGCTTAAGACTTTCCAACCGTGACGTGTAAGCCTGAACGCTCAGCCGCTACTTGCTGCTTTGCAGGTTATATGATTAGTATTTTATTATATACGGCTGTAAACTCGGTTCTGCACTTAAAATGGGTTTCTTCCCATTCATTCCATGTCTGTAAAATTCAGGCTTTAAGCAATATAACCCTTGCATCTCACTTCAACTGCAAAATGTAGCAATTAATGGTATATATTTTGTATTTACTCTAGCCACAGAGTGGTCAGTTTTAAGGGATCTGGCTCAAATAACCCCCAAATCGCTTTTACATCTTCATTAGCAAGCAAGAGCTGAAATGACAGACGCTGCTACTTGCCACCCTCGTCAGCCTGCAAGCCGTAAGGAAAGATGATGGAGCAGAAAAGTTCCAACCCTAGAAGCATGGCTACCATGGGCTGAGAAGCCAGACAGCATGTTGATGGACCTAGCTACATTCTCTCTACCCATACCACACTGCAGAACACCGGCGACTGACTTCCTGTCAGACAACAGAATCTGATTTGTGTGATTTCCTGGTTACTCTCTGGGAAGCTGGGATCAGTGCCAGAAGGTGCTTACAGTGGTCAAGAGGAAGAAGCCAAGGCTGGGGGTATAGCCCAGTAGTGCGGTACCAATCTAATATGGGAAGACGTCATTTCCCATCCCCCAAAGAGACCATTCCTACTACGGTTCATAGGATAGCATTAAGGACTAAGACCCAATTCTGCTCCTCAGAATCATGCTCCTTGGGACAATCAGAACCTCTTTGGGAAGCACAGCAAGGAGGCAACATAGTCTCTTTGGTCGCTGAAGGAATTTCATAGTGATAACTCAAAAAAGAAGTTCTGGCTGGAGGTCATATTTTATTGTGCCTTGACAGAGAGGAAGATATGAGCAGCCTGTGTCCCACGGGACACAGACCTCAAAATAAATTTTAAAATGCAGTTAAAATGGAGCAGAAATTCTTAATACTCTCCAAAGTGTATCTTAACAATAGTAATTCATATATCTCTAAAAAATTCAACTAACAGGAGCCAAAACACTCCTTTCTTTCTCCTCCCTGGGCATTGGACTCAGTGCCTTGCCCTTGCCAGGAAAATTCTTTACTGAACTGTATTCCCAGTCCCAGAATATCTCTGTCACTTTACTTGGCTCTGAAGATGATGTGTTTACATCATGTCTGTGTAGCTGGTATGTGGAAGATCAAATAAGATCACTTGGATTAATTGATATGCTACAAATAATATGGAAAAAATAAACACTGTAGAGTCAACAGTCAATAAATGTTTCTCCCCCTGGAAAGCACCACCTTTACGTGTAACCATGGATATGTGTTGGGAGCAGTGAGACCCCAGATCCTGAATTTCTTGTAATCCCCTGATCTGAGTGCCTACAGCTGCTCTGAGCACGAGACCTTCAGGAGTTCCTGATGGCAGGAGAGTGGTTTCTGGTGGGTTTGGCTGGGGCATGGCTATCTCTCTACAATCTGCCCCTGAACACAATAAAGGAGGCATTCTTGGGGAGTTCAGGGATGACCCATGTCACTGTCTCTCTGTCTCTGTGTGTGTCTGTGAATTTTAACCCCCAGCTCCCTTGCCCGAAGCTCGCGAACTGGGTGCCAGCACACCGAGAGCAGACACCAGGTGGCGGTGCGTGGAAGATATTTATTAAATAAATGGCATGTAATATAATATGAACATAGCCCATTCTTGATAAATCAACACCTCCAGCAAGGAAGCCCTCTATAGCTTGAGTTCTAAGCCATTCTGGATCTGCCTACTTGGCCTGCATCTATCTAAATCCTAGCTCCCAGTTCCAGGACCTCTGACTGTGATGGAATCTGGGAACCATATCTCTGTCGAGATAAACAGTGGCAAAAAAACATACAACAGGGGCAGAAACTCTGCCTGATGTTTAAGCCATCACAAGATTGTTCCTCGGCCATGGTAGTTCTCACAGACATCACTTAAGACAAATAGTGACTGTCCGATGCAAACATCTGCATTATTCCAGCAGTTAGCCACAATCTAGGAGTTCGAGAATCAAATACAGACATCACTTGGAAAAACTCAAAACTATCAGCTAAAACTGCCTCCGTCAAGATGGGCGGAGTGGTACCTCATGGTGGGGCAGCACCATGGCATCCCATATTGCCCAGATGTTCATAATTGAGTGATCTGGGTGGAGACCTGACACAACCCTTCTGAGTGTCATTGATGCCGCAGCTGACAAAGCTGAACACCCTTCACTAATGTGCTACACTCTGGGAAATTCTTTATGCTGGAGGCTGGGACTGCCGCCCAGACACTGTGATTGTAATGAAGGCAGGCACGGGACTTAAGTCCGCCCCACCCCTGAAAAGAATGCTGAAGCCCAAGACAGATGGAGTTGAAATTTTTATTCTCCTGCATCCCGATGACAATATACAAATAGAATTTCTTTCCTAGTGTTCTATAAAAATGACTGATGTCAAATTAAACCTCTGGAATGGTGGCTGTTCACGTGAAAAAGTGACAGTTGGCCAGGGTGCCATTGTTAACTGTGTCCCAGTGTGCAGTCTGAATGACTTACCCGCCCACTGTACTAAGCGTGTTTATATATACATCCTAATTTGCACTTCCTAAAAAGTGTTCTTTCATGAACAAACCGACTTGTGACAGCTGTTCCCTGATTAGCTTTCCTAAATCTCATTTGTAAACAAGGTTCAGCTAGCCAGTAACCAAAGGTTGTCAGAGATCTCCTCACTGGGCTTTCAAAGATCTAAGCAATTCCTAAAAGGAAAATCTTCCTTTGGAAACTCATGATGCATGTGCTTCCTGCGTGCAGGACTGGCTTCCAGAGCTGTACCCTTCAGAACGGAGACAAAAGAAAATGGAAGAGGTAAATCTCCTACGCCTAACGCTGCAGAGTGAGAACACCATGCTACACGAACCCAACACATTTTCTAACCCAAGCGGCAGTCCTCAGACCTCCAGCGCCCTGGCAAGCTCTGGAAGCCACCCCATCCAGGCTATCAGAATTCCAAAACACCTGCATACTCCGTCTAAAATTAGACTATTGAAATTCTCTGTGGATTGTCACTTTCCGTTATTACAAACACCTATTTTCGCCTGTCATCAACGCTGCTTTAAATGGGTAAAGAGTGCCCCCAAGTGGCGACATATCATATTCCTAAACCAAGTCCCCCAAATACACGTGTGTATGTGCATGTGTGTGCGTGTATACATATGTCTAAGTATATATACTTTTTAAATTGTGTTCATAATTTAAGAGAAATTAGCTTATTTGCATCAATTAAAATGTGTTCTATCTCTATTTGATAATTAGCATGCATTGGGCTGGGCTGACAAGCAGATTTGCTGTTAAACAGCTAACAAGAAAACTCTGTCCAGTCAAAGGGATTCATAAAACAAATGCTGCTAATAACTTCATTTCCAGAAATCGTTGACTGTATGGTGATGGATTAGCAGATAAATCTGCCGTTTTTTAAACATGTTCTTATTGAGAAGATCATCATGTCTGTCTAGGTCTTTCAAATACCTTGGACCAAATGTAAAAAATACCTTCACAAAAGGTTTTGTTTAATATGCATACATGCCTATATATTGGGATCATATACTATTCTCTTTTCCTCAGTTTCTCCCCTCCACTACCAATTTTCCCTACTAAGTTCTTGCACTTTCTTTTTTTTTTTTTTTTTGTTTTTTTTTTTTTTGTTTTTTTTTTTTTTGTTTTGTTTTTCAAGACAGGGTTTCTCTGTGGTTTTGGAGCCTGTCCTGGAACTAGCTCTTGTAGACCAGGCTGGTCTCGTAGACCAGGCTGGTCTCGAACTCACAGAGATCCGCCTGCCTCTGCCTCCCGAGTGCTGGGATTAAAGGCGTGCGCCACCACCACCCGGCTGCACTTTCTTTTTTAAAGCGTTTAAGGATGTACTGAGTCCACTTAGTGCTACCTGTGTGTAGCATGTGGGACCACTCTCTGGAGCTTGGGAAGCCTCTTGGGACCCACATCCCTGAAGGAAACAAACTCTTCCTGCAGATGCCATCAGCACTCCTGTCCAGCTAAAAACCCAAGAATTAGAATAAGGAAAAGAAGCAAGGTTTCTAAGAGCGGTGGATAATTCCAGCATCGTTGACCTCTGACCCCGCTTGACAGTGAACAGAAATAAGGTAGCCCCCCTTCTCCTCCTCCCATTTTAAATGGTTATTCAATTTTATGAGAAGATTATTCATGGATAGGACCCTAACTCTATTTAGTTATTATTTTTTCTCTTATGATCATATCCCCTCAGTGAACAAACATGGCCTGAGAAAGTAGCTGCCAAGGGCAGAACCAAAGAAAACATAAGGACTGAGGACATTCAGGACAAAGCAGGGCCCTAGCTCTGACCGCCTTTACTGGAGACCTTGGGCTTCAAAGACTGAGATCATTGCATCTGCAAGCATTTTTTAAAGACCTGCCGTCCACAAGGACTTTGACCAGGTTCAGTAGCTATGAGAACGCTGCACTCTCGTTCTGCATATGGCTCCAGATGCAGTGAAATGATTTATCTAAAGATGTCATGGGAAGGGGATACCTGAATTAAAATGAATATTAAACCTCCTAAATTCCTAAACATAGGTTCTCTTAGGAGGTCAACGTGCCCTGGGATGAATTCATTAAAACGAGCAGGGTACTTCAAAGGAAGGTCGTCATCTACAAGTTCAACAATAATTAACACTGATGCTGACACCGCTCAAAATGACTCTGGGACACTTGTGAATTTCATTATGGGAACTCCGTCTCACCGCACGTACTATTCAACACAGAACGAGCACCATGTCAGATGCATCACTACAATGCGTGCTGTCAAGGAGTAAAGATGATGCATTGGAAAGAAGGGAGGGGGAGAACAAGCCCAAGAAGGGGGAGACAGAGAGGGAGGATAGAAAATTTAACAAGCACGGTGATGGAGAAATGTTGGTTTTATTCTCTCTGCATGTGAGTAGGTTGGGTAGACACGGCGCACATTCTGCCGTGCTGAATCTAATGGTGGTAAGTACCGAAGCCAGTGATGCCTGTATGTGCTCCCGGTTATTATTACAATGCTCCTAAAGTTTTATTTTGGAAGCAAACATTTCTTGCTCAGAGTCTAGAATGAGTTCTTCTCCACTAGGGCTAAGAGACGCATTGGGGGGGAAGGGCAGCACAGTTTAGCTCAGTCACATCGCTTTTGTCCTTGGGTGCTGACATTAATCACCGCAGCCCTTAGAAGCGTGCAGCATCGGTGAGACCCGGGATTTAATAGTGGCTCTACTTCTTACAAGGTGTGTGACCTTTAGGCCGGTTAATAAACCTTTACGAGCTTCGGAATCCCACATGTAAAAACAAGAATAGTAATGACTACGGCCTCAGTACTTGGTGTCACGCTGTACCTACTGCACACAGCACGTAAGCTTGTCTTTAGCCGTGGGTAGGAGCCGAGGAACCTCTAAATAAAATAGTGATCTTGTACTATCAAGCTCACAACAGCTGAGAGCCGTGTTTCCTCCCCCTCGCCACCAACAGAATGCGCAGCCTCGCAGTCATGTGTCCTTGGATTCAACATTTCCTAACGTAAAAAGGAGAATTCAGCACTCTGGCATAAAGACCTTCTCAAGTAGTGACCAATCTACCAAGAAGAATAAATAACCCTCAAAGCGAAATTTAGTTTCTAAGTCTATCTCGTATTTTCAAATGTTCAAACATTAGGAAGGCTTCACAAGTGAACTTTATCACTAATATATTCAGACAGTTATATACACAGTATTTCAAATTAGGCAGAACTCAAACATTAGCAGATAACTCCACCAGTCAAAATAGCGATAAAATAGGAAGAAAGAAGGAATATATACGTGTGTGTATATACATATATTTGAAATCCCAGCTTTTAGGCAATTCAGCCATCTGAATCTCAAGGTGGAAGACAGTTCATGAAGCACAAAAGGATGCCGAATCAGCTGGTTACGGCAAGCTTTAGAGTGGCAGGGGGAAGGCCTGAACAAAGCCTGTGCCTCCCCAGGCAGTTCTGTGAAAGGCAGAACCAAGCCAAGTTCATAGATCCTTCAGGGTCTCTAAGCTGGAACTTCTTAGTAGGACACAAGGACAGACAAAGACACATTAACTGTCCCTCGGGTTGCTAAGGCCGGATATGCCACGACACCGAAGTCTTTCATCTGGTGTTGGGAGCAGTGAGACCCCAGACCCTGAATTTCTTGTAAACAACTTGTTTTCCCCTGATCTGAGTGCCTACAGCTGCTCTGAGCACAAGACCTTCAGGGTTCCTGATGGCAGGAGAGTGGTTTCTGATGGGTTTGGCTGGGGCGTGGCTATCTCTATATAATCTGCCCCTGAACACAATAAAGGGGGCATTCTTGGGGAATTCAAGGATGACCCGTGTCGCTGTCTCTCTGTCTGTGTGTGTCTGTGTATTTTAACCCCCAGCTCCCTTGCCCGAAGCTCACGAACTGGGTGCCAGTGCACAGAGCGCAGACACGGGGGCGCGGCAATCTGGGATGGTCCTTCCATGTCAGCTGCCCAGCCCTATTAGTTCTTACTTGGTATCGCTTGCTTCTTGTTGTAAATATACAATTATGAACAGCAAATATTCCTTACAAGTAGTTTGTCTGGCAATAGATTTCTCAACTGGGAACAACTTCTAGTTATTTCTATTTAAAAGAGATGGAGAAACGTAATCCTAGGGACAGGCGTGCATTAACCGGACAAATAAACAAATATTTGGAAAGGTGTATAATATTTATTTCCATTTCACCAGAGGGAGCAGATTTGTCTGTTTCATAATTCATAAGCCACGATTTCAGTTTAGCTTTCCTGCTTGCTAAATATCAAGAATATTCTAGGCCCCAGGCGATACACTTTGGTAAAGGATGACTGAATTTCATTGGCTGCGTTATGGAAAACATTTCGAGCTATAAAACTTACGAATAAGAGTGTTCAGCTTTTCTCTTCTGCCGAGCATTGTGATTGAAATTCCTCTGACGTCAGGGACTACTCAGTTTTCCCGTGTTGTGAATAGCTGTATGGGAAATTATTACAATATGAATCTGGGCTCATAAAAATAATTTTGTTTATGTCTGTACCAAAGGTGAGATCACATAATTGTTGACCTATTGTGAAGCCAGATTTAGTAACAAGGTCAAAAAATCACATAAAGGGAACTTCCAGTAAATACTCAAATCACAGCCTAGACTGCTTTCGTCACGGCTTCGATCCTTATGTACTATGTGTGACTTGGGATGGATGTTCTCCACCCAGGCCCATGACTATGTTAGGAACTTTACCCTGATTGGCTTTTCTATGGCGCATTTCCCATTGAGTCAATTAAAGAGACACTTAAAATCAAACTACCTAAGGGAAAGACTCGAAAATCATTATTTCTGTACCGGGTTTATAAGGGAAAACTAAAAATCTCTTTATGAAGAGTGTCCATTATTTGATACCATCCTCACCTGAGCTTAGAAAGCCACTCTGGCTGGTGAAATAGCTTCCCTTGAGCCCAAAATGGACATGATCGTTATCATTACCTTAGAAGAGGCCGTCAAAAAGAAAGGAAATATTGCGCACGGAAGACCACCTAGAGTGACCTAATAATAATATGCAAGTATGGTGGCTTTTAAGATGATGAGAGACGGCAACAGTTGTGTGTGGTATACCAAATTATCTGAGCTACAGGGCGGGTAAGAAAGTTAAGCCCTTCAAGGTACATCACGAACTGCTCTTGGGTCTTTCTGCCCTAACTGCTGTTCATTTGAAAACGAATCTGACCTTATTATCCCTGTGGAGAAATTTCATCTATACTTATGCTTTTAGCAAAACATTTGTTTATTTATTCAATGGGGGGCTGTGGTATGGTGTGGTGTGTTCCTGGTGCACGTCACAGTGCCCGGCTATGTGATGGTTAGAAACAGAAGACGGATTACACTAAGAATCTGGAGAGAACACTTCAAGAGAAGGGCTAATTAAAATCAACCAAACTGGATTAATAGTCACCAAAGGTCTCCTGTGTCTATTTTCTAGATTCTGTTTAAATTGAATTTATCTATTTATAGAATGGGTATCAACTGGTTTTTTTTTAATGGGTTTCAAGAACAAACTGTGTTTGGTGACCACATGTGTGTAATCCCAAAGCTCCAGAAGCTGAGGCGGAGTGAGGATCAGGAGTTCAAGGCCAGCCTGGCTATAGAAATTATTCCAAGCCAGTCTGAACTACTGTGTATATTGTAGGGGTATAGAAGTTACCTATGCTAGAGGGGAAGCTAAGAGGAAATGAAACATATAAATTGTAACGTTTTATATGTAACTTCTGCTTACTGTGAAAAACTCAAAGATTCAGAAAATCTGAAAGGGTAACTCTTCAAACCAGAAAATACCCATGAACAGAAACTTTGGATTCAGGTAGAGATGGTCACCACTCAAATCAGCACTGCAAATGGTAGGGGAAACTGGAAAAAAAATGGAGTGTTGTTAATTATTTCCTAAATTCCTTATCTCTAGTCATGCTCAGAAGACCCCAGAACCTTCTACCAAAAAGAATTGTAAGATGACATAGAAGACCAACTGAAAATCTCCTTTCTTATACTGAGAATTTGAAGAGAAATTGTGTTAAGATGTAGACCAGCGAAGACAAAAAAGTGCAAGGTCTCTTGATGGTACATAAGAAAGCCCAAGGACAAACATGAACATAATAGACAACTGTTTTGTTTTTCTCCATGCGAGGGATCGAATACAGCCACGCACATGTGAAGGAGGCGCACTACCACTGAGAGACATCCCCAGCTGGAGGCAGTGGGTTTAATTGCTTTCTAATGGCCAGACATTCATCTTCTTTGATTCGTGCTCATAGCAAATGGAAAATAAAGCTGGCCCCCCATTAATTCTATCACCTTTCTTAATCCCTAATCGCCATTTAACCAGCAGAGGTCATAACCACCCGGAAGAAAAAGCAGAGAACGCAGAAGATGTAGCGGTGAATGAATGGTGTTACACTTTAGGTAGATTGTGCAAAAATAGAACCTTATGGCAGAAATGAGAACTGTAGCTATCCCACATGATGGTGGACCAAGCAGCAGCTGATTTAAATGATTATAAGTCACTTTTTCAATCAGAAATTCATAGACCCCTTTGCCCTATAGAGCATTCAAAGGCAGAGTCTTTCTTTCCTAAGTGCAAACAATGACATCTTCTTAGCGTGTGTTGATTTTTTGAAAGAAAATATTATAGGAACTGGACTGACCAGAGCTCTGGAGTCTCACTTCCACAAGATTGCTTCTAGTAAAGCTGTAAGACTTCTCTGAAATCAAGTAAATATTTAACCAGTTCCTACCAACTTAAAAGAAAGAGCTCCTTGGTGAGTTTAAGACTCTTACTCTGGCCACATCCCGAAACTGAAGGGAAGGAAAACATAACAATTCATTTGACAGGCTTCTGCTTGCTTCACGCTACCTTAAATGCTACCAAGAATCAATTTATGCAAGTGTTGAGAGCAAGGACCGTAATTGTTAAATGCTGGGGTCATCTGGTGAGAAAAATCATCATAAACCGTGTGAAACATCATAATAGGACTTTCCCCTGACATCTGAGTTCTTCATTAAAAATGAAAAATAAGAGTCGTTTTCTCTTTCTGTATGTGACTAAATAACTTTGAAATAGAAGTATCAAATTCTGCGAAGCTCTCCCTGGATGTTGAGAAAGAAGTTAAATATCAATTAAACCAAGAAACATGTTAACCAGGGAAGGACTATAAAGTTCTCCACAATTTTTACTTAAAAGAAAGAGTTTTCTCAATGTCAAAACTAACCTGCCTTCCACAGCTGTCAGAACAATGTGGGGATGAATTCCCTGCCTGCTTCTTACGCTTCCTCAAAGGGTATCTTTGAAGGAAAATCCAACAATTTACCCATAATTTTCTCTTCCCCCCAACCCAATTATTTTTACACAGATTATATTCTTTCAGTCAAGCTCACATATATTTTAGAAACTTTATTTTTAATTTTTTTCTGTATCTTTCTGGGGATGGGAGGCAAACACCTCTAAGAAATATGGTTTCTTTTCCTCACTTTGTTTTAATTACCTCATCTTTGGTGCTTATGAATTGTTTTCTTTAATTAGATCAGTCGTAATCTCGCGTGAACTTCTACTCTCCTTCAATTGCAGAGTCCAAACTTAACTTCATATTCTAAAAAAAATCTCTAGAGCTGCCTCTAAGGTGTGTTCAGTTCTCCCTGAGGATAAAGAGAGAGCTGTGTGTGTGTGTGCAGCTTAGTCTGCTCCGCTCTGATTCATTACCAGGTTATATGGCAAAGACGTGTCTGCTCTTCGTCTCTCAGTTAATCTTCTAACACGTACTAGAAATCCTTAGCTGAGGGGCTATTGGCATTTGATGACTATAGGGAGAGAGAAGCTCAGCTTTCTTTAATGATATGACCACCTAGTAGGTCTAGCATGCTGGGAAATGATATTCTTGAAAGGAATTGTGTAATACAAACTAGACTCCAAGGTCAAAAATGAAGAAACTCATAGTAGGTTAAATAGGGAGGTGAGGGCGAAGAGGGTAGATTTGAGAGGAGCTAGGGGGTGAATATGTTCAGATTACACTATGAAATTCTAAGGGAATAATTAAACATTGTTTCAGAAATAAATATTAGGAAAGTATGAAACCATTGTCGTTCCTTATTTTCAAAAATAAATCATATATTCTTATAGGTAAGAATAATTAAAAGGCCATACAGCTGCTGGAGAGATGGCTCCGTGGTTAAAAATGCTTCCTTTTCCTCCAGAGGACCCAAGTCTGGTTCACAGAACTCACGCTGGAACTCAGCTCCAGGGGATCTGGCGCCCTTCTCTGGCTTCCTCTGGAAGGTACACATGATATTCATCCACATACCGATAGGTGCACACATGCAAGCAGATAAGACTTAATACGTGGAGCTCTTCACAGTTGATGGCTTCTGGTGGTGGAGACAGACTCAGTTATCTGTAAGGGGCTGGCCACTGGGTGTTTTACCATGCTCCAGTAAGTATGTGGACAAAACAAACTGGACTTGGTGAGTTTTTTCCCCCCTCAGGGAAAGCATAAGAGCGGGAGGGTGGACCTTGAAGGACCTAAAAGCAAGTGTGATCAGGGTGCATTGTATGAAATTCCTAAATAAACAAGAAAAATCTTATATAGGAAAAAATAAAATAAATCTTTTAGTTAGGGCCGTTTAACCTACATTCAAGTCTACATCTTCAGAGAAAACGCTATCAAACCCTTCGTCATACTTGGCCAGATGGAATTCTAAGTCTCAGAAGAAACAAATTCTGGATCCACTAGTCATTGTCGGGAAGTTTTCCTTTATGTATAAACCACAAGATGCGGGCTACGGATTAAGCCCATTTCCTGTAGCTCTACTCCCGGCAGAGCAGAAAAACAGATGGACGCAATCCGTCAAGTAGCTGAAAACAGTAATTAGGTCACTTCTCCTTCTCCGGCATCAAATGGGGATGGGCTGGGTGGGTATTTTTGTATGGGCTGTGCTTTACGTTTCCTGAGCACGTCTAATCCCACTTGAAGAAGTACGTAAGCCATTTTCAAGAATCTGGAAGCATCGGCTGACGGCTGAGCTGTTGGCTCTCACATGGGTCAAATCCTTTCCGGGCTGCCCCTGTCTGTGATATCTGGGCATTGATGCAGAAGAACGTGAGATAGGAAGAGGAATGGAGCTTGATTCGGCCAGGGAAGCCACTCTCAGAGAGTGCGTTGCAGCCCCAAGAAAATGAGGTACAGTCTCTACCAAAGAAGCAAAGCTGCAGAGGATCCAAACAGGCTCCAAAGGAACGAAAGGAAGACACTTGGAAGCTGAAATTTTTTATCCCAAATAATTAGTTCCTTGAGAAAAAATATAACACTAGAACTGAGTGTAGTCTGAAGCAAAATCCTGGGTCCCATGCAGCAAACGCCGGGAACCCTGCGGAGCATGGATGGACCCCTTTGATTCTGGCCCAGAGTAAGAGTGAAGGACAGTGGCAAGCAGCTAACCTTTGTATGGTTCACATATATGGTTCATTGCCATGGTAGGGATGAATCTATGGAACTTCTTACAAACGTCAAACACGCTAATCCAAACTTGGCAGATCCGTAAACCTTACATTTTTCCAGTCGTTTCTAGATACCGGGGACCAACATATACTGTGTACTTCGTGTTCTGAGTACCACAAGTTATTAAAGTAGGGAAGCAGGGCTGGAGAGATGGTTCAGTGATTAGGGGCGTGTATGACTCTTCCAGAAGATCCGATTCAACACCATCCAAGTCTTCCAGCACACATCCACCTGGAACAGGAGGTCCAGAGGTATCCCACACTTCTGACCTCTGCAGGTGCCTGCACTCAATGGCATATACCTACACACACACACACACACACACACACACACACACACGTAATAAAAGCATAAGATTTAAAAGAATATAAAAAAATCCTTATCTAGGAAGGTGAACAGAGGGGGAAAGGAGTGGGGGGAGGGGGAGAAGGGTGGGAGGAGGGGGAGGGAAATGGGAGGCTGGGAGGAGGTGGAAACTTGTTTTTTTTTCTCCTTTTCTCAATAAAAAAAAAGAAAAAATCCTTAAAGGAGGCAAACTGAAAAGAAAAACCCTACCTTCCATAGCTAGCATTCTGCAGGAACAGACAACAAACAAGATAATAAATACACATAAAACACAATGATAAATGCCTTCATGAATAAAACACAAAGTATAACACTTTAAATTTAAATTTCAGTGTCCGTAGCATGGACACTGAAAATAAGCGATGTGGAAAAAGTTGCCATGACTCTTGTGCAAGAATGAGGCACAAGTGTGTGGTATGTTCCATATTAGCAAAGAAGTTAGTGTAGACCAAGTTCTATATCACTTAAGTCACAAACATAAAGTTTCTCAGGCTCATCGTGGCAGTGCCTTGAATGAGGAGAACCTGGTGAAGATGGAGCCTCTAAAACCCCAGAACAGCAGGCATTCACAGCTCCCCCTTGTAATCTAATTTCTCTGACTACGCAGTCAGACTGGATTCGATCACAATAATGTATTATATGATAAAAATATAGCTTTGAAACTATTAAGTATCACGCAAACAAAGCTGCATTCTTTCTTATCGCTGGTCCGTGACTCATTCAGACGAAGCGTCACTAACTAAAACGTCTCTGGTTCCTGGACGCTAGATTGTATCTTTGCCCTTTCTGGTTCAATCTTTTTATCAGCAGCCTGGAGGAAGGCTCGGAAATCATGGTTATCAAATTTAAAAAGAACAGTGAATTGAAAGGCAGAGCTAATATGCCTCTATGATGGGAGTAAGATCCAAAATGATTCTGACAAGGCAGAACACACATCCATAAAACAAAATTAGCAGACACGCTAGGATTCAAAACACAAACAAGTAAATGCACACGTCCCTGCGTGAGACCAAGCTGGAAGAGACCAGGTGTGGGAGAGTTCCAAGGAGAGCTGATAGATTAGAGGCTTTCATTGATTTCCGGTTGAATATCAGTCACCATTTTGATACAGCTGGAGAAAAAAAATGCCAGGCTGTACCTCAAGATCAGAATATCTATCAGTAGAGAAATATTCAACCATGAGTGCCACGTTTTATGAACAGTATTCAACTTTTTCTTTCAAAGAACACTGACAGCTAAGAAATGCATGCCTCAAACTATGTAAGGAACCCCTTGCTGTGGGAAAGAGAGAGCTTCCAGAAAACCAGCATGTGATTTCAAACATTGCGAACAGCTTTTGCTGCTAAAAACTCTCTATCTCTTTTAAACCCATTTACTATGTGACCTCGGAAAAGATCTTTGACCTTTTAAGACTTCAATTTTTGTCACTAACGTAAAACTAATAATACCAATTCTTCAGGGTTCCCTTACAGATTAACAATGCTGAACACAAGACATAGAGTGTACCACTCAGAACATGAGCCACACTCCGGACACGGGTCTAACTTTGTTCCATTTCTTTAAAAGCTAGATGAGGGAGCATGGATAAAGCGGGATGTCTGCGGAGCCCTGCCAACCAACAAAGGCAGACTTCCGAAACAGAACATTCCTTTCCCTGAATCTCCTGCAGATAGTAAATGCCCACCGGAATATTTCAATTTCTAAACCAGGCGAAAGTTGAACTACATGAATTCTAGGTTGTCTCCCGTTAATGGTTTTTTTATTCCTATTACAAAGCTAAGATTTGCAACTTGGATTTCAGACATTGGTTAAAAAAAAAAAAAAAACAACCCATACGTTGAAACTGTGATTATTTGTGATTTCCCTGTGCCCACGTTTAGAGGGAGCTCTCTATTATCTTCTTTTCTCAAATGAAGAAACTGAGGCAGAAAATAAATGATTACGCAGCCCATCAATGGCAAGGAATGATTTGAACCCAGGTCTCTGACTTCAGAGTTCACAGGACTGATTGTGGCTCGTGATCCAGGCTGCTTTTCTATAGTTAAAACAACAGAAGGGTTTTTTTAAATTATTATTAAGTTCCAAAATATTTAACTATTAAAAGAAACTTAAAATGATATTACTACTTGAAAGTGACTTTTAAAATATGTTCTGCATTATTTGTAATTACTATGTTCAACAAAAGGAAAGTATTTTAAGGATGTTTTAGTTTTTTTTTTTTTTTGACACCGCTGGTATCCTCAGGATGTACTAAGAAATCAGTGGCGTCAAAGGAAGCAGAAAGAGAGAAAGCATCTGAGGGACTCCCCGAGACAACCTCAGATTCCAGGGCCTGGGTTTTGTAAGAGTGTCCTTGTTTTCTTCCTCACCTCGCATTGTTTCAGAAGGGTGGAGCAGCCAGATGAAAGACCAGTTATGCAAGATGGCGTGGCCTACCCTAAGTAGACTCGGTGCCTATCAGATAATGAACGAACAAAGTGTGGGAACCAGCGTGTGGCAGTGGACAGGAAAAACTAGCTCAACTGTGGGACTACTAAGGAGGCAGGTCGCCGAGAAGAAGCCCAGGGGATTGACAGGAGCACGTGATGAAGTGTGGAACTAAATTGGTTCCAGAGATGAAAATTCTATGACACTTTAAAGCCCAAGTTGCTATTTCTGTTGATTATCTTGCTTTCTGGTGGTTCTAATTGGTCTAAATTCCTGTTCCCACGTTTGTGTATGTTTAAACTTCCAACGCAGATGCATTTAAGATCTCAAATGCTTATAGCATGTCTTAGCATGCCTTTTCCTAAGACATAAATTTGACTTTATAAGAATGCTTTTCCTTTCCATGGAAAGCTATAACTTGGGACTTACTTGGAAATTTTCCTTTGAAGCTTAAGACAATGATCTACAAATCTTTCCCTGAAAAGACATTTCACATCAGTAAATAGATTTTGTATGCTTATGCTATAATTTGAAGGGTATTTGTTCAACTAGCTAATCTTTCTGCTTATCTTTCCAAATATTTGACTAGAAACCTAATTACTGAACTGAACCTACACAGGAAAAACAATGAAGCTCCACAGGTATGAGGGTAAAACCTTATAATCACTTTGTCAATGTGCAAAATCCTTCCCTATACTTTAATTTAATAAAAAGATTTGATAGCCATCTCAGCTAAGCAGGCTGTTAAGAGGCAGACTTGAATGGGGGAAGCAATAATATCATACACCTGGAGATTGTCCTTATGACAGAAACCCAAAGAAGCCAAAGCTAACTCTGACTGAAAGTCACAGAAGACAAAGAGAGGAATTTGCCATGAAAATGTAAAAGAGTTGGGAGAGGTCTTCCAGATGAGGCTGTCCACAAGCCAATTACCTTCCCTTCCTCCAGTACTTTCCCCAAGATCCTATTTCTTATCACTTTTCTGAGACAATTTTTTTTCACTTTCTTTTTTTTTATTTTTTTATTGAGAAAAGGAAGAAAAAAAAACAAGTTTCCACCTCCTCCCAGCCTCCCATTTCCCTCCCTGTCCTCCCACCCTTCTTCCCCTCCTCCTCCCTTCTCCCCCTCCTCCCACTCCTCTACCCCTCCCTCTCCAGTCCAAAGAGCAGTCAGGGTTCCCTGCCCTGTGGTAAGTCCTAGGTCCTCCCCCCTCTGTCCATGTCTAGGAAGGTGAACATCCAAACTGGCTAGGCTCCCACAAAGCCAGCACATTGCGTAGGATCAAAACCCCGTACCATTGTCCTTGGCTTCTCATCAGCCCTCATTGTTCGCTATGTTCAGAGAGTCCAGTTTTATCCCATGCTTTTTCAGTCACAGTCCAGCTGGCCTTGGTGAGCTCCCAATAGATCAGCTCCACTGTCTCAGTGGGTGGGTGCACCCCTCGTGGTCCCGACTTCTTTGCTCATGTTCTCCCTCCTTCTGCTCCTCATTGGGACCTTGGGAGCTCAGTCCAGTGCTCCAGTGTGGGTCTGAGACAATTTTTTAAACTATTACTGCTGACTTCCCATCACCACGTCCAGCTGCAGCAACTTTGATGTATGAGTACCAGAGTCATCACCATGGTTACAGACAACACGTATCCATTGTCTTACAGCCCTGTAAGTCAGAAGTCAACTGTCATTCAGTTCTTGAGAACTTTCCAGAAGAAACATTAGAAGTTTGCATGCAGAGAGGCAGGGAGAGAGAGAGAGAACTTGCCACTTAGCAGACATGTTGATCTTAGTCCAGTGACTTCTCAGCTCCAGAGTTGTAATGTTATACACTTCTATTGCTGCTGGTTCTTAAGTCTGCTTGTTAAGAACACCAATAGGAAGTGAATACAAACGCTGCGGTGGATAATTTTGATTATCAACTTTGATATCTCCAATCACCTAGGATAAATCACCTAGGATATAAGCCTTGGGGAGCAGTTGCAACGGAGTATCTTGGATAAATTACTTAAAGTAGGAAGACCCACTCTTAAAATAGGCGGCACCGTTCCCTGGGCTGTAGAAAATGGAGAAAGCTAAGCACCGGCAACCATTGCTCTCGGCTTCCAAATTGTAACAATGTAACCAGTTCCTGCCACTGGTCATTCCCCCACCATAAGGGACTATACCCTCCATCTTTGAACCAGAATAAACCCTAGCTCCCTGAAGTTGATTTTGTCAGGGTACTTTATGGGGGCAACAGAGGGGAAACTGAGACACGCGGAAGGCTGGAATACAATCCCAAACCAGACAAGGCGAGACTAAATGTCGTCCGAAGTTCTGGATTCAACGCTGAAACCGTGAAATAATGGCAGTGCGAAGCCTGCTGAAATTCCAGTTACATCTAAAGCTTAGTTCCTGCCCTGTTCTAATGCTGATCCCTTTAACCATTCCGTGACTGTGTGAGATGTTAATACGAGGAGGAGCCGAGTAGTGAGTGCCCAAGACTCTACTTTTCTTTATGACTTTTCTAAAATATTTAATATTAATAAACAGTTAACTCCAAACAGTTCAGCTGCAAATGAACATAGCGTGTTTGGGTGGCTCACTCATGCAGGTAGCTGCATGGTAATTTTAAAATGTTAATTTTTAATGTCTTCCAGAGCCGTTCATTTGACCTTGTTTTTGAGACCTTGAAAAATATCTTAGTAAAATACCAATCAATATTTATTGTGCATGTGGCTGGCAAGTTGCATGACAAATATATTTGTCCTTCTTCCTTTCTTTCCTGCCCACCCCAAATCCTCTCTACCTTCTAAGACTTCTAAGAAAATCTGCAGGTTGAGAGAAACAAGCACTGATGTTGAAATGTCTAACATGTTTTTCTGAGGTGATGAATAAATTTCTCCCCAAATTAACTGCTTCTATTCCTCTATTTTATAAATAGTAAATTTCATATTATATTTTATCCTGCTCTAAAATTGGAATAGGATAGATAATTTGATAAAAAAAATTTTACTAAAAAGGAATGATGATTCATTTGAGTTTCTTTCTATTTGTTGTTCAAGTGCTGAAACGGGATATTTCATGTTGACTGTGACCTAGTGAGGTTACACTAAGTAGCACTAAGCTCAGAAGATTTCATCAGCCCCCACCATGAGTACTCTCTGTCAGCTGCCGCAGCCTCCCACATCAGTAGAGGTCTGTCCCTTTCTTTATGAATATTTTTGAGAGAATGACACAATAAAGCTCTCCTTCTTCTTAGAAAGTACTTCCTCCATAAGTTCACTAATGAGAGATTTATTTCTGCTAATGAGTTCTTCTTCAAAAATGCAAATGCATCAAATATTCAAACGAGAAAAAAACAGAGCAGGGAACATACAGGGGGGTCACAAATGACTAATAAACATTAAAGGAAAGTTCAACCTCATTAATAAGCAAGGAGTGATAATTAAAATGACATCAGTTTTCCTAAGAACTTTCCGAAGTTCTCAGAGCCGTTCTCCTCACCAACTGGGGTTGGCAAGAGACACACGCACCTCTCATAAATGCTGTTCGAACTGAAGGTTTGGAATTAACTATCTGACAGCCCCTTAACAAAATACTCTGTGCCTTTTAACACGGGCATTTCATTTCAAGGAATCTAATTCAAAGGAAAAATAATAGCTGTATGCAAAATGATTCCCTTCATTGGTGTGTGATGCCTCATTATCAATCCCAGAGAATTTTAATAACCTAGGTATCCAGAGGAAAAGAGAGAAAACTAAATTTTTATCAATCAGTTCAGTAAAATTCAGGTTACTCTTCACAATTACCATTTTTGAAACTGACATTTTCCTTACAGGCTGACTATTTGAGCAGTTCGTCCCCTATGGGCGATGTTTGGGGAGACTGTGGCATACTTAGCAAGTAGACTTAGCTTGAAGGAGTGTGCTACTGGGGTTAAATTGTGGGGTATAACCTGGCCCTACCTCCAAAACAAACTACACTCTCTTTCTTCTCTCTCTCTCTCTATTTCAAGTGTTTCAATTTTTACAAATTAGTGAAAATAAAGCATAACATTCTAAAATGAAAAGTAAATTCTAAACTTTTAACTTTATGTGTAATATGATTAAATAATGGTTTTATTTATAACAACGTAGTAATTCTTGCCATTTCCCAAAACAAACATATACGCCAACAAAATTGCTTGGTAAGGCTTTTTACCTCCAGCTTCATCTTTCTAGGAGGATCATACAAGAGAATTGCTTTCTTAAAAAAATTACCCAAAAGATGATCCAATTTCCCAAAAGCCCTGCTAGTTCTTTGATACCAAAACCCTTTCCTCTGCTGCACTGTCTGGTCCTCATGACTGCCGTGTCTTATTTCAATTGTGAACCTGTCTGAATTGCCTAGGCCTCATTCACTGCTGGCTGTGCTTGTCGTAATTCTCAAATAATCCTGCCAGACTGCCGAGCTGAGTGCAGTGTTTGCCACTGTTGAAACTGGTTACAATTTTATCTGCAATGCTCGAATGCATAGTCCTTCCTAAAATCATCCGGAAAGATAATGACTCACCAACAGTATTTGGTAGAAAGCCAAATAATCCTGCTCATTGTAATGGGCAATTTTTATTTTTCTGAGACCGTTAGAGCTAGAGACAGAATACCAGTGGTGGAAAGCAAGGGTATGCCCGGGACCTGAGCATGGGAAAAACTTCACACCAGAACCATGGCCAAAGGATTCAGAACTCAGATGAGGAACGCATTTTTTTTTCCCACACTCGGCCCCCAGATATGCAGATAGAAAGTTGAAGCAAATCTTGAAAGTTACAGGCACAAAGACACCTTGGCAAGGCATTTGACTCCTCTCAGAGTTGAACTAAGTGTGGCAGGAACAAGAAATAGAGATTTTAGCAAAAAGAATATGAGACTTCCTTAGGAACAAAGGAACTTCGGGAGGTTTTAGTGTGTGTATGTTTGAGAGATTGTTGCTATGAACTGATAAGGAATGTATCGATATATTGATTAAGTGGGCTGGAATGGGTGTCTCAAAGGCTAAAGGCACTTCCTGATCCTCAAGAAGACCCGAGTCCGTCCCCAGCGTCCCTGAGACAGCTCACAATCACCTATGATTCCAATTCTAGGGGGATCTGGCTCCCTCTTCTGGCTTCTGTGGGTACTAAACACACATGGTTTACATGGGTAGGCAGTAAGAAAAAGTATGCTAAAATGTATTGATTAAGAGAGAGAAAGCCCCTTACAAAGTGCAAAGAAAGATCTTTGACTAGTTTGAAATGTGGTCAGTAGTCGCTAGAGTTACCACACATGTGCGTATATCATCTTTCCTTTAATACAGGGCCTAAACAGCAAGACTAATTGATGCAATTAACGTTTATTAAATGCTACTCTGTGCTACATCACTTTAGACAATGAGACACAGACAGTAAGGGAGGTTTAATTTTTTAAAGTAATCCTTTATAGTAGATGGGCATCCATTATTTTCAGTCGTATTGTGTATCTCCACAAATCTAATCTCTCCTAAACATTTCTAGGCTTCTTATGAAGTTGCTTCTGACTTGTATAACTTACTAAAAATTCATTAAAAGAGCTCATTAATTTTTCACCAATCTATAAACCTTATCACTGCAGTTTTATTAGCTGAGATATAATTAACTAGGTCTGACTCTTTAATTTTGGGGACAAGTCATTTACCTCCACTATCAACACTTTTATAATAATTACATTTTTACTCCATCAGACTTTCTCCAAATTACATTCTGTAATTAGAATTCCGCACTTAATATCTCGTAGCCATAGATGACATTTACATCTGTCTTCTTCTACTCTCCGTCTTTAAATAATGAACACTTTCTATGTTGTCTGTTTTAAAGCAACCAATAACACTAATATGCACAAAATCACAAAACCTGTTACAAAAATGTCCACTAGCGGAAAATTTTAATCTACAATGCCTGACATTTATACTTTATGCATGCTCTCCCTACCAGCTTCATATCCACAGATTCAACATAAGGTAAGAATATCTGCAAAAATAACATGCATGTATGCGTACTGAACACGGGTAAACATTTTTCATTGTCATTGAACAATTCAATTCAACTACTTACATAGAATTTGAACAATGGCAGTTTTAAATAATCTGCATCTATCCTAAGTCTGTGAAAGGATGTATATAGTTCTGCCCTTTTATATAAAATAAACCTACCTGAACCTTCACGGATATGGCTTTCCACGGGGACCCTATAAAACCGGTCCCAGTGGAAACAGAGGGATGAGTTGGCATCCACTGACTGTCAAATTTCTTCTCTTAGCAAAATACAAATGAAATGTTAGCAACTCTTAGACAGAAAATGAAGAATGTCTTCTCTTGAATAGAGCAGATGGTAATTCTATCAGCCTTGGCAGAAGCCTATACAAATGTCTGACAACAGCAAGATGGCCGCTAAGTCTGGCTCTAGATTCTCTGTAACTTATTTCCCTACAAAGATGCAACACAAATTTCAAAACTAGATAAGTACTCAAATGATTATGTCAACGTAGGCTCCACCTTATATTTCTCCTGATACTGTTTTAAAATTCTGGAAAGTTTAAAGGGCCACTGTTCATTTTCTCTTTTGTTTTCAATGTTATAGGCAGTATTTTAAGTCATTATATGAAATGTTGATTTGGTAATTATTTCTATTTTTAAAATAAAAATCTTTAAATGATAAGTCTTTTGAAGTTTATTTAATGCTATGTCCTTGTAGCAGAATAATAGCAAAATGTTTTCCCCTAGGCCCTATGACTTGTCTAGCCATAGGTTCTTGCTTATGGTGCTAAATATGGGTTTCACCTTGTGGCACAGGGCTTAAATCCAAGCAGAAATTGGTTGGTTACTCCCACTGTGTTTGTGCCAGTATTGCACCAGGGAACGTGTTTATCCAGAACAGTCATTATTGTATCTTGTGGGCTTCACCACTGGGAAAGATCAATAGTGACATTTCTCCTCCAGTGTCATACACACAGCCTTAAGGCACATCTGAGCTAATGCAAGGTGTCATTCCCAGGTCAATCCCAGCTTGATTTCTCCGGGTCTTAGGACATAAGTGATGTCCTCAACAGTAGGATCTTCCTGTCAAGTTCTGAGAGTAACCTCTAGATTTGTTTGTTTGTTGTTTTTGTTTTTCGAGACAAGGTTTATCTGTGTAATGGCCCTAACTGTCCTGGAACTAGCTCTTATAGACCAGGCTGGCCTCAAACTTGCAGAGATCCACCTGCCTCTGCCTCCCTAGTGCTGGAATTAAAGGAGTATGCCACCACCACCCAACCTAGCACTAGATCTTTGTTTAAGATACTCCTTAAATAGCTTAAATAATATGAATATGAACAAAACCATGTTTCTTAAACAAGTTCTTGGCAGTATTAAACCTTCAGTATTAAATAAGCAACTGGGTGTTGGGCGGTGGTGGCGCACGCCTTTAATCCCAGCACTCAGGAGGCAGAGGCAGGCGGAAACCCAGCACTCAGGAGGCAGAGGCAGGCGGATCTCTGTGAGTTTGAGGCCAGCCTGGTCTACTGAGCGAGTTCCAGGACAGGCTCCAAAATCTACATAGAAACCCATCCTCGAAACAACAACAACAAAAAGAAACAACAACCAGGGATTTCCCCAAAATTTTTACCTTAAGAATGTTTTAGAATTATAAAACATCCATCCAAGTAGTTTACTTTATTATTAGATACCATATATTAGAATACTTTTCTTCAACCATAAAAGTTGGATTGAAGAGAGAAAGAAAAAAGAAAGGAAGAAAGGAAGGAAGGAAGGAAGGAAGGAAGGAAGGAGGAAAATAAAGAAGGAAGGAAAATTTTTCAAACAAAGCATAAGTTATACAAAAGTTAAAGACACATTTGTAAAATTATAAGTAGATTTGAGTCTTAATGAAATGGCGCACTAAAAGCTACAAAGATAACAAAATGAGATTAATTGTGAGTTGAATGTTCAAGTTCCCTTAAAATTCATATGGGAGCTCTTCCCTGCATTGCAGCTGCAACTGTGGAATAGAACTACAGCTGAATAATAAGTGTGAGGCCTTGATCTTACAGGACTGTAACACTACACAGGGAGAAGGAGAGCTCTGTCTCCCTTAGCCCAGATTACTGAAGGAAAGTCCTTGAGAGGACAGACTAAGACGGTGGTTACCTGTAACCAGGAGGAGAGACCTTACAGAAACTGGACCTTGATGAGATCTGATGTGAAACTTTAACAATCCTGAAATGTGGGAATGTTAATCTCTCTTGTTGAGGTCTCCCAGTGAGTGACATATTTCAATAGGAACTGAAAAGATTGTCTCAGAGTGAACACCAAATTCCTGCTGGGCTGGGCCATAAGAGATCGTGATATACATGAAGAGTATGGTGAAGCCCAAGCAAAGGGAGCCTCACTGTGGATATGTCTGGGCACGGAGGGACAGCAAGACAAACACAAGTCACACGGGCAGAAGAATGAGTATGTTCAGGAAACAATAAGACTTCATCATCTGAGAATAGAGACTGGGGGTTCCGGTACAGAATGAGAAAACCACAGGACATGTAAATGCAATCATTCCATTTCTATCTCATTAGATTCGCAATCACAATAATTTAACTTGCTTTGGAGACATTCCATAGATAATAATTGAATCTTGGAGTTTTCATCAACCCAACAGCAATCAAATGGGTCCATTGTCTCTGAAGAGCTAAGGGAAGGCAGACGTCATTATCCAAAAGTAGACAGGTTTGGTTTGATAAGATATGATTCACAAAATAGCTCTGCAGGCACCTTAGAGAAGCCACCAATAAAGGATAAAGATTGAGAAGGCACCTTGCCCATTGCCTGTGGAACAGAACATTGTATGAACCTGTAGCAAGAAGAGATGTGTCCATACCTCTCTTACTCAAAGTCCAAGGTTTTAAGTTGATAACTCAGAAAGCAGTGATGCAACAAACTTTCCATCCATGAAGAGAACAGAGAGTTCCTGAGTCTGCTTCGTGCAGCCGCATCAGTGTTCAGTACAGAAGAGCAATCTGGGTAAGACAGGATTTGAACCCTCTTTCTTCCTTGTGAGGAGGGCCTAACTGCACAGAAAACCTTCACTTAGAATATTAGAGAAAAGGACAAGATAGCTTCTCTGTGATGCTCATTTATGGCATATTTATTTATTTACTTAGCAGAGAAGAGGGTCTTTGTTACTTCTGGCTACTACTGGCTAGAACCCAAGGAAGAGAACCTTAGGATGCTCAGAAGAGAAATTGTGGAGCAACTGTATTAGTCTGGCTTCATATCTCTGCGACAAATCCCCGAGAAAACTTCAGAGGGAGGTTTATTTTGAGTGATGGTTTCAGAACACTTAGCCCAGTATCTTGGTTCATGGCCACAGTAGAGAAGACACTTAATTTTATGACATACAGGAAGCAAAGAGAATCTAGGAACCAGGGTCCAGCTATAAACTTGAAAGGCACATACCCAGTGGCCTACTTCCTCATGCTAGGCAGTCCTACATTTCCAGTAACTTCCAGAATACCACCAACTGCAGAGTACCTAGCATAGAAGGCAAAATTCATATTAATGCCATAATTTTAACCATAGCTCATGCTTATGAAAACCAGAGGGGTGTAATTTTTGCTGCTTATAAGGAAAATAACCAGTGAAAAAAATAACAATACTGCATTTAAGCAATTAGTCAGTAAAATTTATATCACAAAAATATGCTATTAATAAATTCTAAGAATTCTCCAAAAGTTATAGTTAGTTTAATACCTATCTCCAGTCTAAGAAAGCTGCTTTCTTTCTTTTTTAGTTTTGTTCATGTTTCCTGAAATACCCCTGTGTATAGGTTCCTCTATATAGCTATATAAGTGTCAGCTCTAATTGGATGATGGTTTAGAGGTCCAAATCTCTTGGAGGTTTAGCAGTGCTGCCGAGAACCCGTGTGATTCAAAGGGAATGTTTTAATATACCAGGAGACGCATAATGTCACAGCAGCCATGTGAACTCTGGCAGACACGCTGCCCTGAAGAAGCGTGATATTGTCTCTAATACCTCGAGTTCAGCGGTTTTAATTCCCACCTCTGTGTGATGGTTGACAGTTCATTCATTTAGAGAGCTTCCGTGCGGCACAGGTGACTCAAGTTCAGACAGTTATTTTAAGGATATGTCGCCTCTGTTTATTTTTTAATGCTAAGGAGAATGTGCTGAGTGTGTTGGAGGAAGACCTTTGTACACAAAAGAAACTGCTCTCTCAGAAAAGGAGCAAGCTTCGACATTGAGAGGTACAGCCCTTCTTTGGGGGACAGACTTCCTTAAGCCTGAAACATTGGGGCCAGAGTTAGAGGATTCAACCTGCAAAGCCTATCTCCAGATGCAAGGTTTCGGCAGGCTCAAAAGCCATAAACCAGGCATTGAAATAACACGTGCAAAGTTTTCTACATTATATTCTGCAATGCTTGGAATGCGTCTCTTTGTCCAGTTGACAAAGAGTAATTCTGAACAACCATGACTCATGACTGGAGTCCACTGAGTTAACAGGGAAGACTCACCTGTACCAGAAGAAAGAGTGGGAAGAGCTGTAGTCGGAGGCGGCCGCTCATTGGTCCTGGCTACCCAGCCATGAAATAATCACACAGAAACTGTATTATTTAAGTCACTGCTTGGCCCATTCGCTCTAGCTTCTTATTGGCTAACTCTTACCTCTTAATTTAACCCATCTTCATTAATCTGTGTTTTGTCACATGACAGTGACTTACCGGCAAAGTTTTGGCACGTCTGATTCTAGTGGTGGCTCCATGGCCATCTCTCTGACCCTGTTTCCTTTCTCCCAGCATTCACTTTAGTTTTCCCTGTGTAGCTCTGTTCTTTATTTCCTATCACAAAGACAGTTTTTTTGTCCATTAACCAATAAAAGCAACACATAGAAGGAAGGACCTCCCACACCAAAGAAGCCGTTGGCAAGCAACTAAAGACAGTGCGGTCACTGGTGCATTGGCAGAAATTACAGTGAAAAAGGGCAGACTGAAAACCAAAGAGAACCGTAAGCAAACATGATAGATCATTTGGGGGGCAAGAATAGAAACTGGAATAATCAAGCACATCATGAGTGGAGGAGGTCCTCGGATTATTAAACTATTTGCTATTACCTCTTGATATTGAACTGTTTGCTACTGATAGAACCAAGAAGCAAGGAAATTATTGATGTCGGTTAGTGTACCCATCAGCAGCTCCACCCAGCTACAAAGGATGCTCCCAATCTAATGGTTATAGGTTGGCAGGCACCAGAAGATGATAAGAGAGGGTAGGGGAGACAGAAATCAGGCTCCACTGTAATGTAGGTGTGAAATTATCAAACAACGAAATTCATTCAAAAAGCATAATAAAATGGAAAGTCAAAGTCAAGATGGGTGGCAAAGAGGAGGTAGAGAAAATGGCAAATATGCAATATCTATTTCCTAGGGGACTCATTGTATTCCTCATAGGGGTTTTTCAGAAGGCAAGAGCGTTTGTACTGCAAAAACTGCTGAATTTACCAAAGAGGTCATTACAGACAATGAATTAACATCATCTAAAATGCTGTTTCATGTGGTCCAAACTAACATTTTACATCCCAACGGAAAATGACTCTTCCATCATATTTCAATAGCTTAAATAACCATCTAAATCAGAACAAAAATTATATTGAGCTTCTCTGTGTGTGATGGCTATACAGGTTTCAACAAAACAGAAAGAAAAAAAATTTCCAGCTGCCGGTCAAGAAGCAGTTCTTGAACCCTAAACCTTTCATGGCTCGGTTGCAAAAAGGCTCATTTTTAGAGCACACCGATCCCCATTGTTTTTTTTACTTCCCTCATTTTTATATCCCATGTTCTCTGTGTCACTATTTCCCCCACACTCTTAGCCTAAATTCTTACTATGGCCATCCTATCTAAGCAAAAGTACATTCTGCCTCTGCTTTTCACAATGCATGCTTCTTTGTTGACATCTGTTTGCTTGTTTGTTTCACACAAAGGCCACCCCTATTAGAGTTCCCAGCATTTGTGGCTGTCCCATTGGCTGTCCCTGTAAGGCTGAAAAGCTGTGGGGGGAGGAGAAAAGGAAAGAAGGAGGAAGGAAATCCTTCCACAGCTCACGAAAGCACTACTGTCAAGCAGTTCCTACAACCACCCAGCAGCCCCAACAACGCCCTTGGGAATCAAAATAGTACTCATGAAGACAGTACTATTAAGCATCTCCCTCCGGAATCCTTTGGTTATCCTGACCAATTTCGGATACTCCAGTCATTTTTAGTCCCCATTTTTCTTGATTTGAAATGGATAATCTTTTCTATTTCTAAAGAATAATTTGTGAAATGTGCAATGGTACCTAGTTACTCAGTACTATTTAAAGCAAAATTTATTATCACTTCTTTCGTCTGACGATTCTTTTTTGTTTTCTCTAGAAAATTACATGGATGTCACTGAAGGCTTAGTCATTTAGCTCAATTAAAACATAAATGCCAAATGCTTCCTTTTTAACCTAAGATGTTGTACTGAATGTTAACTTTTCTTGACATGGAAGACATTTGTAGAAACTAGAGATTTCCTTCGAAAGCATAATTTTTTGCTGCATTGAATTATAAGCTGTCCTTTCCAATAATCACTGTGTTCTGACACTTCTGCTTTAACAAATATATTTCTGAAGAAAATAATGCTTAGGAAGAGCATTATATTAGTCTGTAAATCCTCTGACTAAGATTATGTTTTTACCCTAAATCTAATATGTTCAATAATCTTCAGAAGAAAATCATTTTATTATTTAATAGTAATTTAAACAATTACTTATTTTCCATTCTAAGCATAAACTTATTTCTGATAAAGTTTGAAATCACCATTAATCAAGTATGAATAAAAAGCACTGCACTCTTTTGGTGAGCCTTTGTAAAAGTATGGAGAAAAAAGGAGGCTGTGTTCATGTGCATGGCCATAGATGAAGTGTCGCTATCAAAGTGATATTTCTCTTTTGGCTTTTCAAGACAGGGATTCTCAGTGTAGCCTTAGCTGTCCTGGAACTCACCTTGTAGACCATGCTGACCTCAAACTCAAAGAAATCCGCCTGCCTCTGCCTCCCAATTGCTGGGATTGAAGGCATGCACTAACGCTGAACGGCAATGCGGTATTTCTATAACGCAAATTATATTGCTTCTGTTCATAATTTTTTGCAGAAATCTATTACTGAATAACAGCAATCCCAAATTTATCAGCTGAAAACATCAAAAAAAATCGTGTGTTTTGCTCACAAATATGGAATGTCATTGCACATCCTTATTGGCATCTATCTCAGCCTCATGTGCCACCTGCTAGATTGACAGGAGTCAGAATGACACGCCAGGGTGGAATCATTTGCAAACCCGCTCACATACTCAGAGGTCGAGGATCGCTGTGGCTACTGGCCAGAACACCTTTCTGTATACCTTCACGAAGCTGCCAATGTCCCTCACAGCATGGGGGCTGAATTCTGAACGTCGGTGCCCCAAAAATGCAATGTTAATGCATCTGCCATTTCGATGGTCATGCATAATTGTTTCACTTTATTAAGGATGCAGGATTTGCATTTAGACTGATTTACATTGCTCGCTATGGAATATACCATTGAGTATTTTGATTCATTCCAAAGAAAGCTATTATTTTCTTGCAAGAAGTCACAAGCTACTCTGGGCTGCCCAAACCCTGGATCTTTAAGTAGACAACTTCATCTCATCACCTAGTAATTCTTAACCAGCTTTTCTTTTGTTAGTAATCTTGATCATCCATGCTCCATCTCGCCATGTTTCTTGCTTCAGCTCTGCACTGGGGTCCTACACTTCCTATTTTTAATCTGATCATGGGTGGACAAGCTTATAGGTCACTCCTCTTGAATATTACTATCACTTTTTCCTCAGGCGCCCGTTGATGCCCTCTCTTCCTGGGAACAAGTTTTGAGGATTACCAGTAACTACAGGCTCAGTCTTGCAATGTAACTTGGAGCCAACGTCAGTGCCTGGAAAAGCTAAAAGGACTATACTATAGAGATTGTAATTATGAATTATGCAGCACTCTCCTCTACCCACTATCATATCTAGCTGGAGACATCACACCAATAAATATTGAAAGGTAAATATAAAACAAAGTAGCATATAAAATGCAAACTATTCCACACAATTCATTTAGAGTCCAGATAAACACATGACCAAATATATTCAATTTTCCTGGAAAATCCACTTAATTTTAGCATATAACTAAATAAGGATAACTTAGTCAATGTGTACCTAATTTGCTTAGGTCAGTTGTGGTATAGGAGGTCCTTCTGTCTCTGTGTTGCTTTCCTTGGTTAATAAAGGAACTGCTTTGAGCCTATAGCAGAGCTGTAGGAGAACAGAGCAAAGGGAGGGGAACTAAACAGAATGCTGGGAGGAGTAGGCAGAGAGAGAGAAGCCATGGATCCTCCGCCTGAGACAGACGCTGGTTAGAATCTTTGCCAGTAAGCCACAGCCATGTGGCAATATACAAATTAATAGAAATGGGTTAAATTGACATAAGAGTTAGCCAATAAGAAGCTAGAGCTAATGGGCCAAGCAGTGTTTTAATTAATACAATTTCTGTGTGATTATTTTGGTTCTGGGCAGCCGGGATGAACAAGCAGGCCCTCCTCTTACAGAGTTGGCTGTCCCCAAGGAAGATAGAATCATGTGTTTCTGAGCCTCATACTCGAGTGCTACCCTATGAAACAGGCTGCCTCAACCGTGAACAGCAGCTCCCACTGATCTCAGACTGTGCCAGTGCTGTTATGATGCAGTTGCTGCACCGGGTTCTAGCCAATGAGATAAACTCAATCACTGCAGCACACTGAAGACTGAGCTGAACAAGGTAGAGGGTAGAGTTTCAGACACTCAGAGAGAGGCTGCATGAGCATGAGGACACTTCTGACCGATTGCATTTGGGAATTTGTCTATACCTGTTTTAATAGTGTATGTATTCAGTACAGATGGTCCCATTTAATCCTCCAAATATTGAGTGTAAGCTACCTCCTATTTAGATACTTATATATGCTCAGTTGCCGGGTTTTCAGTATTCGCTGCCTGTGTTATGCCTACACAAAAATTCCCACTTGTTTGCTTTGGCTATTATTTAAATGTCCTTAGTGTGTTTTCTATCAAAACTCAAAGTGTTGCCTTTGATCTTTTATTTTTATCCACCTAGCCCAACTCCCTGTAATTCCAAGATTTGTCTTGGCGCTTGACAAAAGAACTGAATAGATTAAATATTTTTCTGACTCCCCTTCGAACTTGAAGAAGCACAAGTTAGAGGTGATTATGAATGCTATGTGACCTAATGGTGGCACTAAGTGCATTTTTATGACATGTCAGGAAAGGCTTTGTTTGTAAATGCCTTTGGGATCACATAGCTGAGTATCTTGAATAAGTTTCTCTTTTTCAAAACCATTAGGCAAAAGTGGCTCTTGTGTTACAGTTTTAATTGTTGAAGAAAGCCTTGAGCATTCCAAGAAAGCAAGATTAAAAAAATAATAGCAATATTAAAGTGAGCTTCTGTTGCAGAGACATCCTATGGAGAAGGGTGACTAATGTTTGGGAGATGAATCATCATAACTGTGGGTGGTAGTTCCATCATAGCCTATGGACTAATTTGCAATCAAAGAACACTTTTATTGCTTTATCTTACATAATCCAATACTGAAACATAAGAAAATTTCTTTAAATCCAAAATAAAATTGCAGAGAAGAATTCTGAATACTAAATTTATCCCAATGACCATTCACACAACCGATTTTGACAGTAGTTTTATGTTCTGAACGAGTTCAACTAGCATTTTCTTGCTCTGGCCTCTGATATCATAATGGTCTCTTTTCCGGAGTTATTATTTAAACAGGCTCCAGTTTTTGCAGCCTGAAAATAGGAAATAGATGACAGACTTTTTTTAATCCCTTTTCCACTTCATTTTAGCAAATATAATAGATGCTTTCTGTGTGTGAACAGGGCTGTGGTTTAAACTGAATTAGGATTTTGGAAACATGGTCTAAAAACTTAAATGAATTTTCACCAACCCAGCTTTATAAGAAGGCTACTCAGTACTAAGAAATGAAAATAAAATTTGAAAAAAGAATTTCAATATCTTTTTCTCACTTTTCAGTTGTCTTCAGGGACTGGAATCTCCCACTGAACTCTGGTCAGCATGGGACATCTAACATCAGACTTTTCCCTTCTTGTAAGTTTCCCCCAAGAGTCAATGCCTCCGATTGTATTACCAATTCAGTGTCTCACAGGACCTCATCTGTCCGCCATCCCCTGGACTAATTGTGTTACCTGGAGCTTGACATGTAGAGGAAGTTTTGTTTAGCTTACAATTTGGGAGAATTAAAGAGCATGACATTCGATCTAGCATATTCTCCTGGCTACCTCACCTCACTGATTGTTTTCAGTGCAAGCCACCCATTGCAATCTAAAAACAAGGCCAGGACAAGCTCAAGGGGATCCCAGCATCTAAGAAGCATGGCTGAGAGGAGAGATTGGAAGCTACTCAAACCAAAATAATTTCCCTATACATTGCGAAACCTAAACTTTTTCTAATATACGTCTATACTGTAACCTCATCAAAATAACACACTGAAATCCCAAGAAGACCACCCAAAAGTTATCATATCAGAATAAGAAGGAGAGGATGTATGTTTTAGGAGTAACAATCCCACAACAGTCGTGACAGTGTTAGGGTTGTTCTTCATGGTGTCCAGGTAAAGGTGACACACCCTTCATCATCCTGGTGTCCAAGTAAAGGTGACACCCTTCATCATCTTGGTGTCCAGGTAAAGGTGACACACCCTTTATCATTCTGGTGTGTTCAATAAATTCAGAGGCCTGTTTTTTCTGATATGATTTCAACAATCAATCTCTTGATAAGTTTAGAAAAGTTATTTTTAGGGTTAAGTTATTTATTAATCTGTACCTCATGGATAGTGATGGAAAGGTGGCAATGTCTATGTATACCACAAGATACAAAACCATTCTTTCTCTACATTTCGACATTGCCCAAATGGAGACAAATGCTACATTTGAAATGAAGTAACCCAGGGCCAGGTTTAGCCTGAACGCCGCCAGCGAGTCACTTAGAACAGAGCACAGCCAGACCTCAGCAGTACCTGTTATGTATTGGCCTCCTCTCTGTTAAGCACGTTGGCAAACCATTGCTAATTGCTAATTGTATCATAAGCCTCTTGATCCACAGAGATATAAAAATGGTGACATAGATAGGAATTCTTGTTTAATAATTTTAGCACCTCAGAAATTCAGCAGTCATTTTTCCCATTTTCACCATCCTGTATCATGAAGGAAGGGAAAAAAGGATGGTCATTTCATAAAATGGCCAGGAGAGAAAATAGACAATTTTCTAATATATGTAATGTGAAAGCATGGCTTTTCTACATGACCCAGTGACATGTGCTCCTCAGTGATACAAAGGACACTCAATCTTTACATTAGATCTTTGTCCTCAGAAGCTTTCTATAGGAAAAGGTTTGCTAGGTGGCAGTTATTACATGGGAATAGAATCTGACTCAGTGACAGAATAAGTCACATGAAGATACTAGAGGACAATGACTAATATAGTGTAGCCAGGCAAAATGGACTCTAGGGTCAGTAGGTTAAGAATGGTTCAGGTATTGGCTTATTAATTTGTTGGTGATATAAGCAATATAACAATGAATATCTACAAAACACTGTCATTTTCTTCCTGAGAAGTGACATAAAGATCTCAGTAAAAGTTTGAGGCAAGATTGTATCCATGGTTGAGTATGAAGAGAAAACATGCACACACACACATGCACACACAAGTATGCATCATATATACAGACATACAGTATATTCATGTACACAAACACACGTAGGACTATTTTTGTTAACATTGGGTAAAACAGTGCGCACAGCAATAAGAAATGCTGGTGAGAAGTCACAGGCAGCCTGGAAATGGACAGACACTCTCACAAAGAAACAGGCAGACCCTCAGGGCTGGGTAAGAAAAGAAAGCTGACAGCTAGAAACGCCTGGCTTGAGCTGTCAACTCAGCTGCCTAGAGAGCTTTGCCATCCCGGTGGATGCATCCATTGCGCTACATGACAGTTTTTGTTTGAAAGATGCAGACGTTGAAACTAGGACCTCATCCCTAACTCAGATACACACCACAGACATGACATACACCCTTATACACACACACACACACAGGATGCTAAGATGCAAAAAGACTAATTTCAGTAGAAGAGTAGACTAAGTGGAGTTTTACACATTAGCATATAGTATACAAACACACACACTGATAATTTGTAGACCTTTATCTTTAAGGTAAATTCTGAGTCCTTTATCTTTAAACTTTGAAATAGGAAGCCACTTTTAGAAAGGAGGAAGGAGAAATGAATGCAAACACGTTCTTCCGTGTTGAGGCAAGGCCCTACTATACAGCTGAAACTGGTACGAAGCTTGTAAGCTTCCTGCCTTGCCTCCTGGGGGCATGGACTACAGGTATGGGCCACCAGGTCTGGTTCCTCAAATGTTTATAATAAAACCCAGATCTCCTAATTCTAATTCAGACAACCCTTGCTTTAAAAGGGAATCTTCAAAATCTGATCATATGATTAGCACAAAACCCAAAGAGTCAACATTGTATGTTTCCTTCCTTAGGGAACTCTCGTATCTCACAGAGTTAAGATGGTCAGGGGATCACCGGGATGTGTTCAGGGTTCATGGAAAACACCTGGGAAAAAGGAGGCTCTTAAAAACCAATCCAGTTATAGGCCAAAGAAAAAGCCTTCTACACTGTTTTTAAAATCAAATTTAGGATAATTATTTTCTTTTGTTTTCATACTGATTTATATACCTGACTTTAATCCAAATCAATCTACCTAATTTTATAGCAAGATTGAGTAAATAAAATATGCTAACATGGGTCCATATATCTTTCATTTATTTGCAAAATAATCTACCCACAGATTCATAAATATGTGTGGAGATACATGAAGTATACCGAAGTCTGTCATGAGAGGGACTGACTGGGTAAAGTGATTAATAAAAGATCCATTCTGAAGGGATGGAGGCAACCATATTAGCATGGGACAGGCAGCAACTTCTGCTGGGCATAATCATACATCTGCCAGAGCATGTCACATTCGGTGAAAATAGCCATCTGATCCCCGCTGGCCCCAGGCCTGGATCTGTGCCTTGCTGCCCAGCTGTGCTGCAGATATGTGACAAAATCACAGGCACACATAATGTGCGCTCCCTACAAGGAAGTCATGTTATTAAAAAAATAAAGAAATAAATCACCAGGCAGTGGTGGCGCCTAGCACTTGGGAGGAAGAGACAGGTGGATCTCTGTGAGTTTGAGGCCATCCTGGTCTACAGAGGGGGTTCCAGCTGGGAGAACTTGGTGAACCTTAGTGAAAGATGCCCAAACTCGGGACCCAGGGAAACCAATGTTTCCCTTAATTTATTTCTAATTCAGTAGGCTTTATCAACAGAACTTTCTGGCTCTTTGGTTACTTACCATTGTGGGCTAAAATCCATACTAGCCCCCAGATGCCCACCACTGGAGAAAAGTAGAAAGAATGACTTTTGTTCTGACAGTGACGTGGGGAAAAAAAAACTAAAACTAAAAACAAAAACAAAAACAAAAAAAAAAACACTGTAGCCGGAAGACAAACTCTTCAGGAACATTACGTCTTCCCTCTCTTCAATAAAAATATCCTGGGTGGAGAGAGAGTGGGATTCTGACCGACATGTATCTCCGCCTTTAAAAATGGCTCCAAATTCTCCTGAACCCAAATGTAGCATAATTAAAATTGGCAAGGCTTAGTGAGTCGGTCTCAACAGGAAAAGGTCCCAACTGCTGCAGAGGCGTCTTAAACAGCAAACTGGTGTTTGGATGAGGACCTAGAAAAAGAACACAGAAGTGGGTGGTTAGTGGGACCAGATGCTCTGTGATCCAGAGGAGTGATGATCAGACAGTAATTTTTGCTCATCTTTAACTGTATTGAGGAAAGCAAAGCTGGTGGGGTAAAGGGAACACTCCTCCGTTGCTGGTGGGAGTGCAAGCTGGTACAGCCACTTTGGAAATCAGTATGGCGATTTCTAAGAAATTAGGAAACAATCTACCTCAAGACACAGCAATACTACTTTTGGGTTTATATCCAAAGGATGCTCAATTATACCACAAGGACATGTGCTCAACTATGTTCATAGCAGCTTTTTCATAGCCAGAACCTGGAAACAACCTAAATGTCCCTCAACCGAAGAATGGATAAGAAAAATGTGGTAAATTTACACAATGGAGTACTACGCAGTGGAAAAAATATTGACACCTTGAAATTTATGGGCAAATGGATGGATCTAGAAAACATCATATTGAGTGAGGTAACCCAGACCCAGAAAGAAAAATATACATACTCTCCCATCAGTGGCTTTTAGACATAAAACAAAGAAAAACCAGCCTACAATTCACAACCCCAAAGAACCTAGACAACATAGAGGACCCTAAGAGAGACATACATGGATCTAATCTACATGGGAAATAGAAAAAGACAAGATCTCCTTGCCAAATTGGGATTGTGAGGATCATGGGAGAGCATAAAAGGGGAGACGGGGAGGAAGAGAGGCGAGTGGAGAAAAACATATAGCTCAATAAAATCAATTAAAAAAAAGTCTTCTCCCATCTTCAAAGATTATGGAGTTGCAGGCAGTGGGTTGGCTCAACATATCTGCGTGACGTTGTCTGTGATTGTGTGAACGTGATGATGTTTCACTTACTTTCCCTGTTTCTGTGACAAAACATCTTGATAACGGCAGCATCCTGGAGGGACATTTAGTGTGGCTCACAGGTTCCAGGAAGTCACAGCACAGTCATTTGAGGCAGCTGGTCACCTTATATCCACAACCAAGATGCAGAAAGCCATGAATGATGGAGTCTAGCTAGCTTTCATGCAGTATAGTACACTCACCGGGAATCATGCTACCCACTTTTAGGGTGGTCTTTCTACCTAGATGACCCTTATCAGAACAATCCCTATAGGAACCGAATCTTTGTCATCCACCCCTGTGAACTGTTCTCGGCTTCCCTTAACTCATTAGTGTCTACTGAACCTAACATTCACTTCCTGTCAGTTTTAGATAGTCAACATTGCGTCCCTTGCCTGCCTTTATTTTCACTGAAAGCAGACATTATGAATTCTGCAGTTTATTAAGTGCATCAAAAGCCAGAAAAGAAGTGTCTCCATGGTTTGAGAGGGAACTGTCGGGAATGCAGGTGTGCTGTGCTCAGGTTCCCTTTGGTTGGAGCACAGACAATAGAAATTATAATAAAGACTAAAATTCCTCTCTAGACTTTGTCTGTGATGGGCTTTAAATTCTTAACTCAATAGCCTTTGAATGTCTGTTTATAATACAGTGGAGACAATAAAACTAATGCGTGGTTTCTAACATCAGTAAAATACATAATCCCCCATAGGCATGGCTCGGGTTGTATTGCTGGCCGTTCTAGACCTTGTCAAGTTGGCACTCAGTTGACCACCGTAAGTTGGGCACTAGTGAAGAGTGTGCTTGCCTTGGTGTAAAACGTAGCCTGTTTAAATACTGACCTATTTTTCTCTTCACATCAGTGTGGCTCAGCTTCTTCAGACCTCAAATAATAATCAAACATTACATTTTTCATGAAATTTATAATTTTAATTTTTTTTCACTTTTTCCTGTTAATTTGCTAACACTGGTTACTCATTTTAATGTATAAGCTCACAGAATGTGGAGATATGAAATAGTATAAAACGGATCCAGTCCCCATCTACTTTTCCTAAGTAAACGCAAGGCTGGTGAGGGTAAGAAGTCCAACAGGGGAGGCAGAAACAGAGACAGGTCAAGAATCAAGTTTATTAATTCCTCCTCCAGGGCAAGGCCCTTTGCAGGAAAAATAAACTGGCTCAAACCTGGTAGAGAAGCCAAGTTCTTCTTCCTTTGGGGAAGAAATTAACATTTCTGGCCAAATGCTTAAGCAAATTTCTTGTGAAGTTTAATTAAATCTTGTTATGGGACACTCTTTCCTTCCTACACAGCCATCAGTCAAGGGTGACCTTTAGCATCGTTTTTTTTTTCATTTATATATGATTTACTGGCTCTCGAATTTTATTACATATTGGAACATCCCAAGGACATTTTAAATTCCCAGAATCCACTTCAAGCCCTATACCATTAAAGCAGAGTGCTGGGAAATGGAGTCCAGACTGAACAACTTTTAGAGACCTGCCCTGTAGGTATGGAGTACAATGAACTGCCACATTGAGAAATCAGTAATACTGCCTTGTAGTGACTCAACCAGCCCAGCTCCTTACGCATGCTACCCAACCAACCCGACTCCATGCAAATGCTAGCCAGAGGGAACCTTAGTGGTGACTTTGTGTGGCTTTTTCCCTGTAAATCAATGAACCTTTTTCTAAGTTAATGTCTTTGTGTTATCTTCCAAGGTTAAATGATCTGCTTCGATGATTTAAAAACCGAAACGATGAAGAGACAGAAAAATCAGCATTTAAAGTCTTTACAGTGACAATGGGGAAATCTAAGATAACACAGTTACTTGGGACAAAAATCACAACTAATATCTACCGTGGGAAAAGCGGTCTTTAACGCTAAAGAAACGGCTTAGCTAAGCACCTTCCGCTTGCTCCACGGCTGTGGAAGCACTCGCTGGCTCTTCATTAGACAATCATCGGACTGCTAATGCCTTTATGAGCTCTAATGGCCTTTTCTGGTCGCTCCCATGTGTAGCTGGAGCTCTCGTTGAGTTCACCAAGGAAGCAGGTTCTGCAGGTGTCTATCACAGGTTGACGGGTACTCTTCCGACTTCCTAAGCATCTGCTCAGCAGATTATCTGGCAGAGAATTCTAGAAGTCGGAAACACGGGCGTTACTGAAAATCTTATTTTTCTGTGGGGCTCACTATTTTCTAAACTATGTCCTCTGCATTCGTTAACGTGCAAGATGGAACATATGCTTCAGACTGAGGAAGGCACCTGAAACAAACGTTATCAATACAGGAAGGAGAGCTACTTACTGAGTTGTCAACAAGTCCCCTGCACTCGCTGAGCACTTTATACCCAGTAACCTAAGTCATCTTCACAGAAACTTCTAAAGCACAGCTGTTTGACAATGGTGTGAGGTTGAGTAGTGTGGACGACTGGTTGGAAAGTGCTGGAAGGTGCTGCCAGTCAAGACTCTCACTGTTGAAAAATCCAAGCGGTCACCAGATTTGTTGCTGTTATTGCTATTTTATTAACTCAACGATGAAGAGACCAAAGACCAAGGGAGACATTCTGTTGATTTGGTGGGATAGGTCAAGAATTTTCATGAGTAAAAAGAAGAAAATTTTAGGACTTCTTCTAGCTAAGCCCTCTTGAGAGAATCGAATACATACCCACTGTCTGTAAAGAACTTTTACAGCACAGGTTCCACGAAGGACTTGTATCTAAAAATTTGTCTTTTCTAGAAGGCTGTCCGCACTCTATCTGAAATAAGTCCGTTCTGTAGAAGTTGAACGAGAGATTTAAATCAGTGCTCCACTGGGGCAGATACAGAGACGACAAATAAGCCCCTAATAATTTGCTCAGCACGGCGGGTCTTTGGAGAGATGCAAATGGGGGGACCAGAGCCAGCACTGCAGACACAGCAGTAACTAAAATCCTCAAACAAACAGAACAACACAAAGTGTCCTCAAGGATGGAGAGCACCGGGGATATTTGCATTTTGTCTGGGGTCTGTGGATGCAACATGATACAGAAGATTCTGGAAACGGTTTATCAATTTCTTTCAGTATTATTCACATACCTGTTACATGGCCTAACAATCTCCTTCATTTCACAACTTCGTGGGTGAGTCTCAAAGCCATGGTGAGCACAGGAAACTGCCTTCAAGGTCGCAGAGCATGACATTCCATAAATATGACATCCCAGAATAAAGCAAAAACATAGAAAGAGAGAGTAGAGCAGTGGGCGCTGAAGGTTAGAAACCAGAGACTATTTGACCACAAAGGGGCAGGAGGAAAGCCAGACGTGGTGTGTGGTACAAGCCTTTAACTCCAGCACTAAGGAGGCAGAGGCAGGTGGGTCTCTGTGAGTTCGAGGCCAGGCTGGTCTACAAAGCAATTTCCAGAACAGGCACGACTGTTACATAGAAACCGTCTTCAAGAACTGACGAGGGTGGGGTGAGGGCAAGAGGAGGTTTGGGAAGTATTGGAATTCTGCGTTCTGTGAGTCTACAGAAGTGCTGAGACTCACACACTCACAAGCACAGTTCGGACAGGTTACTTTTTAAATAAAATGTAAAATTTTAGTCAGAGAAAAAGAAAGTCACTTTGTTTGTTCATCAGGAAAGACTTCATTTTGGTCTAGGAGGGGGCCCAGGGAACGGAGGCCATTCACCATCGTCAGCTCCCTAATGTCGGTGGGGATATTCACCATCCAAACCCCTCTTTCTCATCTTCAGATATGAAACAGGTGCATTACTGAAAGTCATATTCTTCTGTTGGGTTTACTGTTTTCTAAACGGTTTCCTCTGAATTCATTGACTTGCAGGATGGGGCCTATGAAAGCAGGCTTGTTATTGATACGGGAGAGAAGCAGTTGGCTGAATTCTCAGCAGATTCCTGGCTCGAGCAATATAGTCTACACAAAAGTCCTAAAGCCTTTATGAGCCCTCAAAACTATCAAGCAGAAAGTTCTTCTGCAGTTCCTCTTCTTAGTGCCTATTTACTCCGAATGACAAGGCTGTCCTAAAAATGATAGACAGATCGATTTACCAGTGCTCAGGGCCAACCCAGGTCCTGTGCTGAGAGCCATCCCCACTAAACTCTCAAGTGCTAACTGGAGTTACTTGAGTCTTACGTCAATGGCAAATGATCTAATCTCTGAAGCAGCATCATGCTGAGTACTCAGAAGTCCTGAGAACTCCAGTTACACCTGCCTGACATCATCTTCAAGTCACACAACAGAACAAGTGTATGCAAAGCCTTTTTGGCTGTTTATGTTTGGGCAAATGAAAATACGTACAATACCAACAAGATTTATCCCATGGTGTGGCTTAAACTGGTTTGTTTCTGCATCATGCATAAGGAATAAAAGGCAATGAGAGATGTTAGCAAACAAGCTTTTTCTTTGTGAAAGAGATGCCCAAAACTGTAAACTGGCTGATCTGGTTTGGGTCAGTTGGTGTAACACACATGGCTTACACTGTTTGCTTGTTATTAGTAGCATTGTAAGAATATTTCAAGAGAAGTATATGGGCATATCTAACTCAGGGAGAAACTTGTGTTACCATCAGTGGATGCTGGCCTTCATGGGGACATGTATATACAAATAGACAGCTAGCAACAAGATTGGTTCACAGATACTGCCAGTACTTAAGGACCAAACCCAGCATGGAGTAGAGCCTTTCCCATGGCTCCTTCTTTCCTTACCCAAGGCCCTGTAGATGAGAGAAGGTGTGATGGGGTGAGCTCACCACGCCACAAGCATACAGCTGGTAATAATGAAGTCCAATCAGCATACTTAGACATTTTGTTATAAAAGAAGTTTAGTTAATCCGAGTAACGTAGAAAGCCTTGTCCTGATAAATCTGTTGAATGAGGGAGCGTTGTTTCCTGTGGTTTGGTGCCATCAGCAGGCTGTTGTGTTTTGTTTGCTTTAGAAAAGCTGTGGTCTTTCCTACGTGGGATTCACCTGACATTTGCAATCCCTAATAATAGCTCTAGAAACACCACCTCACGGTTTGGTTTTGTTTAGCCATCATTATAGTCAGTTCTCTCTTTTTCTAAAACTAGTAGCTGAAGTTTTCCAAGATGAGAAGAAGGATATACACAGCCAAGTTTAGTAAGGGTGGGATTAAAAAAATAACCAGAAGTTAGTTTTCATAGATGAATCTCACCAGAGATGTAGCTGTAACAGTTTAGTGGAATATCCTAGCAGAGAGAAGCCTCCCTGGTGTTCCAGAAGGATAGAAAACTCATATTAACTGGATTTCATGACACAGTTGTGGCCTTGACAATTTCAATGCATGGTTATCTGCCAAAAGATGTTTACTTATAGTTAAGAGAATCAAGAAAAAAACTAAAGATAGAAGTTTCATGTTTAAAAATAGTGGTTAGGTATGGAGATGCATCAGGGTGTAGACAAAACAGGAAAGAAATGGAAGCAAAAAAGAAAAAAATATGCCATATTTGGTGTAGAACTGGTACACTTAGTATTTAGTTGGTCAAGGATGGTTCTCAAGACTGAGGACTTTCTCTGTCTTTTCTATACAGATCATACAGGCAACCACCAAAACTAGAATCCCTGTAGTAAATCAAGTCATTAATATAATTTAAATCATATTTTAAAAATATTCATGACCAACAAGTTAGTGACATTAAACTGCTAGACTAATATTTTAATTATCTCTTCAAAGAACACTACCTAACACTATTTTTGAAAATTTTCTTAATAAATAAAATAACACAGGCACATTCATTAACAAAAAATTTAAAATTTCACATTGAGTATTTAAAATTAACAAATAACAAATGAAAGTTGTCTTCCTAGTTATCATTTCTTAAATGGCACGTTGTCTCTAATTCCATATCTTAGTATTTTTCTAAAGAATTTATTTCTATAATTTTATTATTTTATAGATGTTTTCATGAAATTGTCTTTATTTATCTTTGATGTTTTGAAATTAGTGACATCTACACTGAATGTTTCTCTGAAATCCATAAGGCTTTAAGAAATCTCTCTACTGATGCTGAAAGGCTTGGGAATATCACTATAATTCATGTCTAATAGAGCATTTTATCCATGGCAATCCCTTTTCTGCAATGTGTGAACACTTCAACACAAATATTTTCACAGGTACAGTCTTTCAAGCTCAAAAAGTACTTTCCCAATCACTTTCCTTTAAAAAGAATTTTACAAGACAAACCTAATCAAATAAGTCATTTCCCTTTATGATTTTTTTAATGCTTTGCCAAAGTTGGAGGCTGTAAAATCATAGCTCTCAGTTTTATTCCGTTCTGGCACAGGGTATAAATTTATCTAATTAAAAATAGAAGCACCATCAAAAAATTCTTCTCACAAGTCACGGAACTTCAATATGCACTTACAGAAATTTGAATTTAAATCATACACACCACTTGAGATTATAAATCAATGTGTTACATTCTGTCACTGGAAGAAGTGACAATGTCATAATGTCAGGAGAGTTCACACTCCTACAGTCAGCTAAAAGTTTCAAATGTGCTAACATGTTAGAAACTGTGTTCATTACTGTGTTGATTAAATTTTTCAGATTATTTTGAAATAAGAATGAAATCACAATGTAGGGCTTGGTTCAGTGAAATTTCTAATCATTACAGTCAAGCAATTGATTGTCAAAAAAAGTTTTCTTAAGATTTTACGAAGCCCAGGTCAACAAGTAGGCTGAAGGGGGCCCCACATTTCTCCTACTGCTCCTGAAATCCAATTCCCCCAGTCTCATCCCCAGCTCTGTAGCAGGATCCTACTGTGGTCTCTCTTTTCTCTCTGACCCCATCCCCAAGAAAGACACTCCCCCCTAACCTTCCCTCCCCTAACTCATCCAGTATCCAAGTCTCTAATGCCCAAAGTTATTCCCTGTGAACACTTCTCAGAGAAGGAGGGGCAAACAGGCAGCACAAAGCCATCATACTCTGAAAATCCACAGTGGAAACAGAAATCAAGGAAGAAAACACCCACCCGACAAAGACAAATCCAGAAGAATAAACAAGCTTATTTTAGGACAAATATTGGTAATATATTACATCATAAAAATAAAACCCGGGATAAGCAGAAAAAACATGGAACTGACACATGGTCTTCTCTTTCAAATTTGGTACTTTGAGAGTGATTGGTCAATCATAAGAGACACTGCTCAGCCTGCAAGAGAAGTCTACTTATGCATTCTACAAATGCACTTTATGAGGCATTGTCTTGTCTGTGAAGGGAGCATTGGGACAAGGCTTCCCATCATGACAGTCAGATACTTACTCAGCAATGAAATTTAAAAACGTGTCTGAACTGTGTAGTGTGGAAAAGTCAAGACAGTCGCTGTGCTCCTGATCAATTCCACAGGTGGGCTATAACATCAGTATTCTCCTGGCAATGCAGGCAAGTGTATAACCCAGAAGAGATGTTCTGAAGCATTCTGAAGAAACAAATATACTCCTGCTTAAAAATTACTATTTATCAAGTAAAAATCATGCATGTTACTAAACTATAGACATTTATAATAAAAGACACAATGTTAATACATAATATCATTGCATAAATGTTTATTCTTATCAACAATGAAACTCTATTTCATTTTGTTTCTATTATTTCTTTTAAATAATAATAAATAATAAAATAATAGTAATAAATAAATAGATACAGGGTGCCATAACATAGATCTAGCTTACCTAAACTCACCGGAAGTGAAGCTGGCCTTTAAATTGTCCTAACTCAGCATCTAGAGTGTTGGAACTACAGGCATGTAGCACCACGCTTGGTAGTAAAATAAGAATTTCCAATGTGGTAAGAGTCTGTGTTGAATTTTTACTCACATCATGCATGTAAGTCAAGATTGAATCGAGACAACTGACAAATATGGTACAATTATTTTAAAGCAAAAAGATAATGTTTCAAAATACATATGTTTATTAAATAGCAATATGATAAGCTCCCTTTGTGTTCAAAACATAGCTGAAGGATTTCGGGTTGTGCTTTGATAAATAAGATATGGTTTTATTCAAGAGAGGTTTATATTCCCCTTCAGAATTTATAGCACGACTTTAAATCAGCCGGAGCCTTGTTAGAACATAAATTTCTTTAGTAGTCACCAAAATAAATGAGTTCTGTTGAACTCCACATATGAACAGTAATCCATCTGAAAGCGAAACTTAGAACATGGTCCTATTTACAATAGCAGCAAACAAAACCAAAGGAATAAATTTAAGAAGTACAATATTTGTACCCAGAAAGTTATAAAATATTACAGCCAGAAAGGAAAGACAGAAAAAAAAATGCAGAGGCCCTTCATGCTCATGATTGTCCCTCACACCCCTCTGATATAGAGATTCAACAAAACTTGGATACAACTCGATCAAAATTCTAATAGTCTTTTTTTTTTTTTTGACAGTCATTTCAACAACCCCTCAGTCTTATATGAGAAGGTCAAGCTAAATCAACAAAATGGATCCTGGAAATGATAAAGATGGGATCCTTTCACTTCCAGTTTCAAAACTCATCACACATTTACACTCATCAATGTGGATTCAGGAGAGGAGGGTTAGGCATAGATCCCTGAAGCAAGGTTGACTGGATAGAGAGATTGATAGCTGTGAATTTATAAGCACACACTCTCCTGTTCACAATCAATTGGCATTTTACAAGATGCAAAGCAATTAGATGGGAAAGGTAGTCTTTTCAATGACCTTATTGAACAACTACTCTCTGTGCTATGCTGTGCAAAGAAATGTGTAAGACATCAGCATGATGGGATATAGATGCTGTTGTTCAGCCATATAGAAGAATAAACTATTGATATGTGCTACCTCGGGGTAGATGCATACCATTGTTCCTTTCTTCCTTCCTTAATTTCTTCCTTCCTTCCTTCCTTCCTTCCTTCCTTCCTTCCTTCCTTCCTTCCTTCCTTCCTTCCTTTATCTTCTGTCTATCTATCTATCTATTTATCTATCTATCTATCTGTCTTTCTACTTGTCTGTCTGTCAATGTATCTATCATTTATTGATCTATCTATTATCTATTATCTATCTACCTATCTATCTACTTCTCTATCTACCTGTATGCCTATCTATCTATCTATTATCTATCTACCTACCTACCTACCTATTTTTAGGCAAGGTCTCATTATGGAATCTTGGCCAGTCTTTGAACTTGTGCTCCCACTTCACCTTCCATACCTAGTAAGAAATCAGCACTCTCTGCAGCAAATGGAAGAAGTGATGGGTCATTGTTCTTGGGAAGTCTATTCTCTAGGAATTGTCCTCACTCCACCTGGCTAGTGCTTCCTTGGAGACTCTCACAGATCCCTAACTCAGAGTTTATCTTGTGAAAGAAGGTTTTTCCCAAGAAAAGTTACCCAAAATAATCAGATAACTGTTTGTAGTTACAGCTGCTATAGGCAGAAGGCAAGAGCTGACTTTGCCTGGTATCCCAGAGTTGTCACTGGTGTTTGGTCCTTTTCTCTTATTTTTTTCTTCTTACAGTTTATTTCAGTGATACCTGATAAGCTCCATAATTCATCTCCTTTGCAGGGTTTGTTGCTGAAGCTATCTAGGAAATTTTTCAAGCTAGTCATGTGTCCTTGGGTTCTGAATTTTTGTTTGATTTTTTTCTGTGACTTCTCTTTGTTAGAATTTTAATTTTTGCGCATTATTTACCTAATTTCATTAAATATCTGTATTCTATTATTCCCACTCTCTGACAATTGCTTTTGATTCTTTCCGGGGGGGGGGGGGGGGGCTGTGAGTCTCCTTTCTCTAAGAGTTAGCTCCACCTGCTGTATCTTTCCCTGTTAGTGGGGTCATGTCACACTGATTGTTCTTTATCTTGGTAGCCATGCATTGAAGTCTAGCCACTGAAAAACAATGAGAATTTATTTCATTCTTTTAAAAAATAATTTATTGTGTGGGTATGATTGTTTTGCCTACATGCATATATGTGTGCCATATGCTTTCCTAGTTTTCAGTCAGAAGAAGGAATCAAATCCCTTGGAATTGGAGTTACAAATAGTTGTGAGGTGCCAAATGGAGGCTGGAAATTGGACTCAGTAAGAGCAGTGGCAGGAGCTCTTAACCACTGAAATATCTCTCCAGCCCCTTACTTCATTCTTAATAGATCAACTTCAACAAGAGAAGCCCTTCACCAGTTAGCCCATCTGGAGATTTGAGGCTCATCGTCTGGCATGGTGGATAGGTTGACCATGATTCTAAATCTACAGAGTAGAGATGGGAACCTGGGTTCGCTGAAATGGACTGACAGTTTAGGATTACAATGAGATGTCACCTCACTCTTATTAAAATGTCTATTGCTCCTTCCCCCTGCAAAAAGTAAAGATTGCAAGTATAATAAGAAACGGAGAGCCCTTGATGAGGTGGGAAATTGGTACATCCATTATTGAAAGCTCCATGGGCATGTCTCAAAATATTTAAAACAGACTAACCATAAAATATAATAATTTTACCCCTGAAAAAATTAGTCAAAAGAAATAAAATTAATTTATTACAAGGAGACTTATCCATGTTCATCACATAGTAATTATTCATAAAAGCCGAGACATAAAATCAATCTAAGTGTCCACCAAAGAACAGATAAGTAAGTGTTGTAGGACAGTCCATAGCACTGTCAAAGAACAGATAAGTAAGTGTTGCAGGACAGTCCATAGCACTGTCAAAGAACAGATAAGTAAGTGTTGCAGGATAGTCAATCGCACTGTGAACCTACAGCTTGTATTTAGTTAAATAAAATCAACCTTGGTACAGGGGGTGAAGTTAGCAACTAGGTGGCCATAATTAGCCATAGAGAGTATGGAGGAACCAGAAAGACAGATAGAGAGATGCACCGGAAGGATGAGGGTGGGGTCTTGGAATCTCATGCTCCTTTTTGGTTTGGGATAAGAAGCAGCTCCTGCTGGGTCTGCAGCAAAAAAGAAAAAGTAAGTTGGTTGCTTCTCAGCCTCTCTAATCTAGCAGGTTTTCAGCCCCATGTCTAACTTTAGAATCTTTGTTAGTAAATAGAATGATAAAGACTTAGTTTAAACCTACAAATGGTGGCTGTGGCTGAGTCTGTGCTATGGGGCTGAAATCCTTCCAGACCAACAGTAATTATAATATCAGTAGATTCGGGTGTAGCTCCTAAGCTAACAGAAAAAGCATCATTTGATGTTCAGCACAGGACACAACCACACAAATGGAGAGTTTGCATCAGGAGATTGCAGCTGCTCACTGAAACTCTGGAAAGCAGGCTCGTGCTTGGAAACTGAGGGAGGGACTGGAGCCTGCCACTGGTGGCATTGTTGCTGTGAACAAACGGAAAGGTCAGAGGCTTTGGTGAGACACCGGGGAAATCCTCAAGGAGAGAGTTAAATAACAGTAAAAAGAAAATGTTTCCCCATGTTAAGAATGGGAAATATCACAATGCAAGGAGTTAGGACCCTGATAGTGCCACTATGGATGGCCTGCAAACAGAAAAAAATAAATGAGGAGAGAGGCCACTTAGCTGAAATTGACATAATGCTGACTGTAATTACTGCCAGATTGGGAATTCATGTTTTATCCCTAAAATGTGGTTTGGTAGCTGTGCCAAATAAGGTAATTCGACTGATAAGACACAAGCCTTAGAAAGACCTACCAATGACATAAGAAAAATATTCAGGAGCAGACAGAGGACTTTAGACATGAACTTACCTCACCATTGAATAACGAAACGGAAGACGGGTAGACCGAGATTATTAGAAAAGCAACCTTAGTTTATCCAGTTACTTTACAAGAATGACTAGCTGAAGATAGGCGTCTCTAAAGTTATGCAGAAGTTAACTGGAATCCTATAGAAATGTTAGATTTGAGGATACTTAAGGGATTGGTTGTTTTATATGGCATGCATTCATCCTATGTGAAGCAGATGTTAAATTCATGGGTAATTCAGAATAAAATTATCCCTCAAATCTGGAAGAAAATTAGCTACAGCAATATTGGAAGTTGTACCTCAGTTACAGTGGAAAATATGGTAGAAAGACAAACTCAGGGCTATTGAACAGTGAAATAGAGCTAGGGGTATTGATATTTCCTAAGACCAGTTTCTGGGTGAAGGACAATATGCTGATTTGCAAAGACAGTTTAGATTTGGTGATCACACCTTGGCCCTATGTCACGTAGCACCTTTGAATGCATGGAACAGGGATGAAGAATCAAGAGAGCAGTCTGAATTATTTACTAAAATTATACAAGGCCAAAAGAATCTTTCACAGATTTTTTTTTGCCAAGAGTAGCTTCAGCTGTAAATAGAACGGTATTAGATCTAGAAGTCAGACAAATATTAATAGAATCTTTGACTTTTGAAAATGTTAATTCAGAATGTAAACGTGTGATTGGGACTTTAAAGACAAGATCAGCACTAATAGATCAATGGATTAAATACAGCTGATATTGAATCTCACACTTATGAAGTTACTTTGATAGAAGTAACTTTTAAAATTTTAAAGAAAAACCAAAATGTCAAATGTTTTAATTGTGGTAAGCAAGGTCATCTGAAAGGGATAATAGGAAAGATATTCCTAGACACAATGTTTTTTCAAATGATAACAGAGTATGCAGAAGGTGTGGCAAAGGCTGACATTGGACTAATAAATACAGATAAACAAGAGATAGGCAAGGTAACCCTTTACCATGAGGAAACACTTTAGGGAACATTCCCACAAGCCCCAATATCAAATTTGGTTCAATCATTCCCTGTCAGCATAGGAGAAATGAGCAAATCAGTTTTACTCCAGTGATGGCTGGATTGATAAACACATATTGAGCCAGTGAGATAGCTCCTTGTGTATAAGTGTTTGCCACACAAGCTACGTGGGTGCAACTGCTTGCTACACCAGCCTGAAAACCTGAGTTTACTTCCCAGAACCCACAATGAGAGGAAAGAATTAATTCTCAAAGGCTGTTATGATCATCACATATCCAGTGTAGCACAAGCCTGCCAACAGAAGACAGACACAGAGAGAGAGAGAGAGAGACAGAGACAGAGACAGAGAGACAGAGACAGAGAGAGACAGAGAGGGAGATTAAATAAATACCTTTTAAATTTGCATGCAAATTAATCAATGTAATACGACATACAATATTCATATAGAAAAGGATAAGAATCTCAGTAGATGAAGAAAGACGTTTGGCAAAGTTCAACATTCGTTTATCATAAAAGCCCTTAAGAATTAGAAATAAAGGGAACATAGCTCAATGTAATAAACACTAAATACAACAAAGCTAGGACCAACATTGTACTAAATGAGGGAAAAACCAGAGCATTTTCTTCAAAATCTAGACAAAGACAAAGTGCTCACTCTCTCACCAGTGGTATTCAATGCAATAGCTGAGTCTTAACTAGAATAACAGAACAAAAGAAAAAAACAGAAATGAAACAAGTCAACTAATCCCAAAGAGGTCACGTTCCAACACCTACAATACCCAAGTGCCTCTGCTAGAATGCTTTTAGTTCTGATAAATACTTTCAGCAAAGTAACAGGATCTAAAATACACAAAAATCGGTAGCTTTCCCACGTTCCAAAAATACATTTTCCTAGAAAGAGAAACATCCCATTCATAACAACTTCAAAAAGTAAAAAAAAATAAATCTTAGGAATAAACCTAAAGAAGGAGCTAAAGACCTTAGCAATAAAAACTTTAAGACTCCAGCAGAAAAAAAAAATTAAAAAGACAGTAAAGAAGGAAATACCTCCCATGCTTTGGAACAGAAACAATGTCATGAAAATAGCTATATTATCAAACGTGATCTACAGATTCAATGCAATTTCCTTCAAAATCCTAACAAAGTGCCTTTGAAGTCTTGGGGGGGAAAACACTCTTAAAACCTATAAGAAAACATAAAAGACCTTGAGTAGTCAAAACAGCCCATAGCACAATAGGCAACCCTGGAAATAAGGCATTACCTGAGACAGAGCCAGAGTAACAGAAACACCATGGTTCTGGCAGACAGGCAGACATGTGGACCAATGGAAGGCTTAGGAAGAACTAAAGGCAAGCCCACACAGCCACACCACCAAGCTTCTAGACATGTTTAAATCACACTCTGGGGAAGGGGAGGAAGAGCCTTTCCAAAAGATGATGGCATAAAAACTAGATTTCGAAACCAAGCTAAATCCACATCTCAATTATCCTGCCCCAGAATCAATGCAACGTGGATCAAAGACCTCATTATAAGACCCAAAATGCAGAAGTTGCTAGTGAAAAATAAAATACTTCCGGATATAGGCATGGTGAGAGCTGTCTGAAAAGGTCTCCAGCTAGTACAGGAAATAACCCTAGGAATGGTTAACAATTACACAAAACCAGATGCTACACAGAAATTAAACAAACACCATAGTAAAAAGAGACAGTATACAAGTTGAAAAAAGAAAAAGGTCATAGCCATCCACACACCAGACAGGCAGAGAGGGGTTAATATCTAGACTGTACAAAGAACTGTAAATCCTAAGCAGTCAAAACACAAACTTTCTTATCAATAGACAGAAATATGAGTTAAACAGACGGCTCTGAAGCAGAATACAGGTGGCCAATAAATGCTTGTAAATGTGACCAACGCCCTTATCCACCCGGAAAAATGGAAACTCAAACTACATTCAGGACTGAGGAGATTGCTCACTCAGTACAATGCTTGCACTGCCGGGAGGAAGGACCTGAGTTGGATCCTAAGAATCAACGTTATTAAAAAAATAAATAACTAAAAATAAAAGATGTGGGGTGGCTCTAGGTGCCACCGTCACTCGCATGCGCACTTGTGTGGTCAGCTGGTCTCAGTAAAACGTCTCTGAAGGGGAGTGGTCTCAGTTCAGAGCCTCCTGGAGGAGGAAATTGCAATGCTACCTTTGCATACATGGGGCCATGTTCATAAACACTCATGTGTGGACCAAAGGAAGGCTCACATGGGAAAAACTATGCCTATCCCCTGAGCCCGAGGCATTGGATCCTTGACATAACTGGTCATGTCATGTTAACAACATTATGGGCTTTATTTGTTCTTTCACACATTTGCTCAAGGCTTCCTCAGCTCCCACAGGAAAGAATACTGTAGCAGTAAACAGGAGTTGGCAAATATCTCCTTAGCTGGGGCTAGAGCCCTTTGTGCGTATACACCTCTTACCTCGAGATCCCGTTTACACAGAATCATACAAAAGCGGAGCCAGAAAGAGTCCTGTAAGGGATGGCATCAAGGTTTACCTTAACATCGCAGACATCCTGGGTAAGCCATTCACCGCAGGTTTGTAGTCCCCACGCCCAGCGTCTGCCATGTTTTCGTTAACTCATACTGAATATCCGTATCGACACCATGTTTCCTAAACATGAGCTAGCCATGGGGCCTCTAGTTTCTAAGAAATTGACGCTATGTTTTATTTGAGTATTACTGATATTTGCATGGATTTTGTGCTTGATTTGCTCCCTTCCCTCTCTTCTGTCTTAGGGACCATTTGTCTCTGCAGTGAGGCTGATCTCCAAGCAACCAGGGGAGCTCAGGGGTGGGTAAATCTGAAGTTAAGCTTAGGCACTGCCTTCACCTGGAGGTGTTAGATGACCAGAGACTCTACATCTAAATCCTCAAATTCAGCATCCTTCTGCATTTTAAAGATGAACAGGATCAACTTAGTACTTTTTTTTGGACCACAAACCCACGTTCAAGCCCAGTTTCATCTTTACACACCTGCTGACTCCACCTAAAGGCACACACAGCTTATTTCAAAAGCATTTTATTTTTAATTGTGTGTGTGTGTGTGTGTGTGTGTGTGTGTGTGTGTGTGTACATGCGTGCTTGTGTAGGGAGAACTTTTGAATGTGTGTGGGAGCCCCCTGGAGCTCCAGTCAAAGCTAGGTCCTCTGCAGGAGCAGTAGGTGCTCTTAACCATCTAACCACCCCTCCATCACACCACCATCCCCCTTTAAAGTAACATTTTTTTTTCTGTCCTTGGTGGATTTTGGATATGCACAACCTTGGTGAATCTGGGAAGATTTGAAGTGAATATGAAGTTCTGAATCTGTTGATTTGCTTGATTTTGTAAGGTTTTCTGAGTCAAGAAAGTGGTTACCTGTTTTCACTAGATTCTGCAGGCCACTTATAGGAGAGGCACGCCCCAGGCTTTGCTACAAGAACTCCCAGGGAAGCATGATTGCTCTGTTGAATAGTAGGAAAACTCTGGTTTAGCAAAAGAGAAACAGAGGTGCAAAGACAAAGAGGGTAAAGAGCCGAGCCAGAAACCGCAGCTCACCTGACCCTGAAACCCGTTCTTGGACATCGTGAAATAGGCCAAAGTCTAAATAATAATTATTTTAATTATTAAAGGCGGTGGTGGCACACACCTTTAATACTAGCACTCAGGAGGCAGAGGCAGGCAGATCTCTGTGAGTTCGAGGCCAGCATGGTCTGAAAAGTGAGTTCCAGGACAGGATCCAAAGTCACAGAAAAACCCTGTCTCGAGAAACAAAACAAAAATAAATTATAATCTCCCTAGAGGTGAGCATTTTAAATTCTGAACCCCAGAATCTGCATCAACTTGTGATCTAACCACCCTGAGTACTGTTAACACTGAGTGTGCAGGGACAAGCGATATCCAACACACTGCGAAAAATAATCTCATGTGCCACTATACTCTGGAGCAGCGGAGTGGCTTTGATGAAGGCTGCAGCAAGAATCATTGCAAGATTTAACCTGGGACACATCAATGGCACAAGAAAATAATTAAAAGCAAGAACTGGGTTATCGATTCAATATGGGTGCTTTTCATTTTCTAAGTATAAAAGATTGTCTTTGGAACATATTGGTGGTTTCTGAAATTCTTTGCAAAGATAGCTTGTTAAGTGCTCAAAAAATTTGAACTCCAATGAATTCATTTATTCAGAGACATATTCTCAACACTGATGCTCAGAAAATAATTTCGAAAAATCATTTTATAGAAATTACCACAAATGATTTGATCCAGAGAAAATATTTAGACTTTCAGTATATGGTAACTGAAGTGTAAGTAATTTTTTTTCCTGGCTTTAATCCATGAGTACATAATTAAGAAAATACGTTTAAGGGCCAACTTTTGAACTTGAAATCTGAAATTTTTATCTTAACATCCATTATAACAAAATTTTATTCTGAGCAGTAGAATTTAAGGTGGCTCGTATCTTAGCCATTTTTCTCACTGCCATGATAAAGTACCCTAAAAAAGGGTACTTAGAGGAGAAAGGGCTTCCAGTTCACAGTGTCCCGGGATGCAGTCCATCACAACAGAGACATCCTGGTGGTGTGAGACTGAGGTGTGAGCAAACAGCTGTTCACACCGTGTCTGCAAAAGCCTGAGGCGGCTGTTCACACTGTGTCTGCAGGAGCCTGAGGCGGCTGTTCACACCGTGTCTGCAGGAGCCTGAGGCGGCTGTGCACACTGTGTCTGCAGGAGCCTCAGGTGGCTGTTCACACCGTGTCTGCAGGAGCCTGAGGCGGCTGTTCACACTGTGTCTGCAGGAGCCTGAGGCAGCTGTTCACACTGTGTCTGCAGGAGCCTGAGGTGGCTGTTCACACTGTTTCTGCAGGAGCCTGAGGCGGCTGTTCACACCATGTCTGCAGGAGCCTGAGGCGGCTGTTCACACTGTGTCTGCAGGAGCCTGAGGCGGCTGTTCACACCGTGTCTGCAGGAGCCTGAGGCGGCTGTTCACACCGTGTCTGCAGGAGCCTGAGGCGGCTGTTCACACTGTGTCTGCAGGAGCCTCAGGTGGCTGTTCACACCGTGTCTGCAGGAGCCTGAGGCGGCTGTTCACACCGTGTCTGCAGGAGCCTGAGGCAGCTGTTCACACTGTGTCTGCAGGAGCCTGAGGTGGCTGTTCACACTGTTTCTGCAGGAGCCTGAGGCGGCTGTTCACACCGTGTCTGCAGGAGCCTGAGGCGGCTGTTCACACTGTGTCTGCAGGAGCCTGAGGCGACTGTTCACACTGTGTCTGCAGGAGCCTGAGGTGGCTGTTCACACTGTTTCTGCAGGAGCCTGAGGCGGCTGTTCACACTGTTTCTGCAGGAGCCTGAGGCAGCTGTTCACACCGCGTCTGCAGGAGCCTGAGGTGGCTGTTCACACTGTGTCTGCAGGAGCCTGAGGCGGCTGTTCACACTGTTTCTGCAGGAGCCTGAGGCGGCTGTTCACACTGTTTCTGCAGGAGCCTGAGGCGACTGTTCACACTGTGTCTGCAGGAGCCTGAGGTGGCTGTTCACACTGTATCTGCAGGAGCCTGAGGTGGCTGTTCACACTGTGTCTGCAGGAGCCTGAGGCGGCTGTTCACACTGTCTGTAGTCAGAAAGCAGAGCAAAGTCTGCTAGTATGTAAACGTGTCTCTTATGTCTGTTCTTCCTCAAAATTTCTTCAACCCCACAGCCTCCTATGCCATCTTCATCTTTGCTGATGTCAAAGCCTCACACATATGCACTCGATAGCAATAAAATACTTTTTAAAAAAAGCGCCTCTCTCTCTCTCTCTCTCTCTCTCTCTCTCTCTCTCTCTCTCTGTCTCTGTCTCTGTCTCTGTCTCTCTCCCCACACACACAACTGATGGATTATAAAGAGCTGATCTCACATCCGGGCACCATACCTTCTGCATCACGATGGTCTGTATCCCTTCGAAAGTGACAGGTCAAAGTAGCCTTTCTCCTTTAGGTAATTTATCAGAGAAACAGAAACAAAGGAGACCAACCCTGTCCTTCATCATCATGGAGTCTATGATGATTCATCTTGGTTGTCAAGTAGATAGGACTGAGAACCCCCGGGGATCTAAAGAAATACATCTTCGGGGTGTCTTGAGAGTCTTTGTAAAGTGAGGGATGTAGGTCAGGAAATGGAGTGGAAGAGCTGCCATCTAAATTGAAGTAACATGAGCCTGAGGGGCCGGGAGGGACTGGAAAGGGGTGAAGGGGGAAGCTAGCAATGCATGTGTGTTTTCCACAGCTGCCATCCACGCACCTCAGCTGTGAAGGCCTTTGAAGATACAGACTTGCACCAGCAAGGTTCCGGGAGGCCTGGCCTCTCACTTGAGGCTCGGCTTGTTGGAGTCAGCTGTGGCTGATTTTCCCGGCCCTCCAGCCTGCACACTGCAGTGCCGGACTCGACAGGCTCAGGTTCTGTGAGCCAATCTCCTAAGCCCTCTCTCATGATGATGTATTTTCCATGGCTGTGTTCCTCAGGAGGACACTAATACCGTGCCCTTCTGCCTTTTGTGAAAGGCTAGGAAAGAGGGGAGGCAGCCAGAGGCAAGTGATAAAACACAAGCTTAGTCACACCCCTGAGACACCTGGACACAACATAAAGCAGACGCTGGTAGATGGTAAACTTTTTATTAGGAGACATATATTAAAAGCCTCCAGAATGGCTTTAAGGAAATGGGATGTAGACCAATCAATAGCCCACTCAGCCAACTATAAGAAGAACAAAATATTTCTATGAAAGAACCATTAGCTCTTATAGGACAACACCGATAAAGATAAAAGTTTTACACCCGCGATAATGCATGCACTTTTATGGTGTTCCCTGCAGCCTAAATGGTCTCTGTTTTACTTGCTCTGGCTTAAATCACACTGCTGTGTCCTAGCCTTTCTTGGAAGGCTCTTAGAGGCCTGCTGCAGGATAGCTTTAGCAGCTTGCCTCCTGGCTCTCAAAGATAGCTGATGTCTGAACCAGAAGGGCTACTGCCGCTTTAATCTCTAAAGAGCAGAGCTCGGACCGTAATTTTCCCAGAAAAAAGAATTCCTATTTGAAGAGCAAAAGCAAAGGCCCCTTTGTTCTTTTTACTCCCCACATGTTCCTCAAACGAAACTCAAAAGAAAGATCATGGCAGTCATCCAGGCAGACTTGTCACGGGGCAGAAAGATGCGTTTCTGGGAATGTCACCACCACAGAAAGGCTCCCTGATCACAGACTGGTTACTATGGCTGCCAGTCAATCAGCTGGGTAACACAGGCCACTAAACAACCGCCCCCTGGCTTCTGCTGAGGACAGCTGTTCCTCTTGTCTCCTAAAACTCCAGAGCTACAGTTTCATATGAGACACAACCAGGATAGAGACAGAGGAGAAAAACATAAAGGCATTTATTGTGTTGCGGACAAAGGGGCTGGAGGCAGGAAGAGAAGGGGTACAGGTGAAGGATCTTGGAAGGACGTGTTTCTTATCCTCATTCCAGAGACAAGTGAACTATGAGTCTAAGACGTGTTCAAAGTCATAGTTCCAAGACCCGAGATAAGTGATCAAAGCCAGGGTCGCCTGAGATTGAAGACTCTCCGCTATCCTCTCCTCTCTTTTTTTGGAAAGATAGAATGTTAATTTGGCTGGCGTTTGAACAAGGATGGGAAGTTCATAATAGCAAAGAGTGTGAGCATTGCAGGAGGGTGGAGGAAGAAAAGAAGCAATAAACATACAGAGGCAGAACAAAAGTATGAATAAAAAGTAGTTCCTCTTAAGTGAAAAGTAGAGCAAGATGCCAGCAAAGAAATGGGACAAGAGGAGGGCTTGATGGGATTTGAGTATGAGAAGGCTCCCCCAGGCTCCCAGGTTTGAACAGTTTTCTAGCTGTGGTCTTTTAGAAGTCGTGGAACCTGAAGGAGGTGAAGCCTCACTGATTAAAGCAGGTCACCTGGGGCAGGTCTTAAAGCTTTCCAGCCCACCCCAACTTCCTGCTCAGACTAGTTTCTGAAAGTGGATACAGTGTGACCAGTCCATTCCTTCCCTACTTGGTGCCTCGTCTTCCCCAGCATGGGAAACTGTATCCCTCTGGAACTGTGAGCTATAATAAAACGCTTTCTTCCCTTAAGTTGCGTTTGTCAGTATTTAGTCACAGTCATGAGGAACTAATTAAGACAGGACCTCAAGAAAACACAAGGAAGTGGTCACGTAGGGAAACCAGTTCAAGAGCTATGTTTTTTAAGGTCATGCAGCTGGGTGCATAACCCCCTGAGTTTTAAGTGAGCTTCGATTTACCCAGTCCTCATATCTCCTTTGAAGATGTAAACATTATCTTTTTTATTATTCCTTTTTTTCTGACAGCAAAGATCCCCCTGGCTATGAAAATCCCACAGTACTTCTCCAAATTTGTGTAAAAAGCAGTAACCTAAGCAACACTCCAATAAGAAAATCCAAAAGAAAAAAAAGCTTCTTTCATGTATTGTTTATTTCTGACAATCTTTATAAAGAAATTCTGGACAAATAAAGTTATTGCATTTATTAAGCCTAAAACTTCATATATCAAACTATGTGCCATTTTTTTAAAAAAATGTTATTTACAAATCTAGATATTATTAGATGCAGTCACAAAATGAATGTGAAAATTGATATAAATAGAAAATGATTAAATGTCATAATTAGTTTTAAATAGATAAGTACTTAATGAAGTATCTTTTCCTAACCATGCTCAGAGGAAAAAAACATTATTGGGGGTAAGAATTGAACAAAAATTTGTTCACATTAGAATTCTGAGGGTTTGTTTTATTCAAATACCACATATACCCCCATTTTCTTGCTGACTTTCTATGCATTCTTTTATTTTTTGGCATTTGGCGATTTTTTAATAATATTTACTATGCATTTATACTTTTATGCTTTTTAACTGGCACACAAAAACATAAGAGTTATACATATTAATATTGCACCATGTGATGTTTTGTGCAAATGCATCAAATATGTACATACTGCATAATGTTTAAATGAGATTAAGCATAGTAGCTCCTCAAACACTTATCACTTATGATAAAGCATTTAAGTCTTTTCAGGCTTTTGAGATATACAATAAAAAAAACTGCTGACAGTAGTTACCCTGGGTGCAATGGCCCCAGAACATCTTTCTCCTCTCTAACTTTAACGGAGCAGCCCCTGACACACCTCTCTCCATCTTTCCTCACCAGGCAGCCTACGTGGTCTGTGGCGACTGCCTTGCTACTCTTTACTTTCATGGGATTACGGTTTTAAATTCCACTTATTAGTGACACTTGTCTTTCCATGGCTAGCTTGTTTCAACATAATAACTTCCTAGCCAAAATATACTCACAGGAGACCTATTATGTTAAGCATCTTCCAAATGGTTGAAATAACATCCCCTGCAAAGCCCTGTGACACTAATGGTTTCATACTGTAATGTATTTGTTGCCATTCCCTTGCCCAGGCCTGACATAGCTTAGATTCTTTTGTTTTGGTGAACTTCTCCTTGCTATTATTAAACACCCAACAAAAACAACATAAGAGATAGGGACTTTATTTCGATTGTAATGTGTCCAGTAACCTGTGGCGAGTATGGCCTGACTCTAAAGCAAATGCTACAATAAGAAGTCTATAGGAAGAGACTATGTCAAAGTTGCTAGCTGGTAATGACAGCTAAAAAGACCTAGGGTCATGTGTGGCCCATGCTAGAACAACATGGACCTTGTGTTGTTCGATTTAGAGGAAACTGGCCACAGGGAGGCCAAACTGAGATGAGCCATGCATTTCTCATTTCCTGAGAAGGTGATGGAAACCCAACCAAGACGCCTTGTGTCTAAAGTCATCCACTTCTGGTTCCTAAGAATCTTGAGTCCACAACAGGATTTGTGGATTCCCACATGTTTCAACTGACTGCCTCAGCACTAACTTTTGTACTGAGTGCTTCCAGGAATCCTCTAGTTTCTATTAAGTATGTTCTGTGGGCCACACTCTGACCTATCATTCCAGGAACCCGAAGACACCATAGGAAGAGTCCTTGCTCTTAAAACACAGCTAGAAAGTCATAAAGGCCCGCCTCAAAGAAAATACAATTCAGACGGTTTCCATGCTCACCAGGAACAACGGAAGGACAGTGGAAAGGTTGGTTGGGATTGGATGTGAAGAGGCTGCTGCTGCTTCTTTTTTGCTTTTGGAAAATAGGTTTTTTTTTTTTCGCATACAACACATTTCAATTACAGTTTCCCTCTCCCAGTTCCACTAGATTTTCCCACATCCGTTCTCATCCAAATCCACACCCTTTCTTTCTGATTCTCATTAGGAAACAAACAGGCATCTAACATCTAAAAAAAAATAATAAGATAATATAAAATAGAAACAAACAGAAATAGGACAAAACAGAGGAGTTCCATTGGAGAACTAATTTTTCATTTGTAAGGGTTTATGAATTGGAGATAGGAGATACCACCCAGCTTAGGGTTTCTGTCCACTCCTCCTCTCAACACTGGGACCTGTGCCTGTCCTGGGAGTTCATAGGCACATTGGTCCTGCTGTGGTTAGAAGGCCTTGTATCCTTAGTACCCTCCATCCCCTCTGATTCCTACGCTCCTTCTGCTTCTCATCAGAGGAGTCCCTGAGCCCTCTGCGGAGGGATTTGATGGAGAGATCCCTTTCAGGGCTGAGTTTCTCAAGGTTTCCCACTCCGCACACTGTCCAGACGTAACTGGTGAACAGACTTCTTCAAGAATGGGAATTTGCACTGGAGCTTCCGTGGGGCAAGGATTTAAAAGGTAAGGAAAACTAGAGGAGTATATGCTAGTGAAACACGGTGGTTTTAGTCGACCATGATGGCAGAAAGAGGCAGCTTTTGGAAGAGAAACTGTGGCACAGCAAGCATTTTCCTACGCAGTGTGCACAGAACGGAGGCCCATAAGAGAAAACGAAGTACCTCCTTCATAGAGCATGTATAGGGATAGGGGGTTTATAAATTTACTATAGGCACAGGTAGTTTATAAATTTCTCGGTGCCCCCGTGGAGATTGATAATTAGAGAAAATAGTTGATTGACCTAAAGCTTAAACTCAGTATTGAGTGTGCCGTACCAAGAGATGATGTCAAGATCCCAGCTATTTGGCTCATTACTGAAGGCTCTTCCTGGAATTCGAAGCAGGAACAAAGTTCAGGGAAGCTTGTTTAAGGAGAATAAGCATTATACGTGTCATATGCGTGTGTCACAGTGGGAAGGGGAGGAACCAGGGATTCAGGAAAGCTTGCCTGGTAAAAATGGAAACTTCGTGAGTGCCAGCCAAGGAAGGCAGAGTTGAGAAGGGCAGTGAAATTAATTGCCCTTAAGGTTATACAACAAAGGAAATACGTTATACAACAGGGGTAAATAAACTATTTTTGAAACCATAAAAGTGACCAGTATGTCAGGTGACCCCATGAGTTCGAGAATCATCAGTTTCCCAAAGCCAAAACACTACAACCAATTCTCAAAATTCCTCGTAGTTTTATAGCTGTGTGCTTTGATGATTCTTTCATAACTGAACTTCTGTGAAGGACCCTGAAACCCAAAGAAAATAAGTACCAGACATTTATATTTCTGAAAAGGCAGGAATGTATTTAAATGGAAAGGTGCTCATCTTTTCCTCCTTAATAGACCATGATAAATTTTATAAATGAATGTCAAGCCTTCCACACATCTGAAATTTAAAATATCAATCTCTGTGCCAGGCCATTTATGAAGCAGATACTGAAAACCACTTGACCCCTCACCACCTTTTCCAAGAGGCTTAAACCATGGCTTGGTTCCTAGTAGTTATTACCTCAATCAGAATTGACTCAACAAAATGTCTTCCTATCAAGGCTCTGAGGGGGTCCCGTGCAAATGTGAGAGCTGCCGAAAGGTGCGTGGTTTATCTCCTTATAATTTCTTGTTTTCTTCTCATTAGATAAAATAGCAGGCGTCACTCACAATGCAGCCCTGTTTAGCTGAGCTGTTGTGTTCCTTCTAGAGTGGGAAAGAGAGATGAACAGTAAATTATTCTTGGTTATTTAGAAAGCTATGTTCAATAGCTGAGAAAAAGGTAAACCTTTTAATGAAAGTATTAAAAAACCTGGTAAAGCTTCTCAATCTTTAATAAATAAATAAACCTGGTAAAGGAAGAAATTTATGAGTACATTGAGTAGCCCAAGTATTAAAATTTAAAATAGAGATACTTTGTCCATAATAAAACTGAGAAGTAGTAAAAACACCCATATCTTAGACAACGGAAAATCTCTATTGACCAGGTGAAAACTGTGTCTGCACACAGATTCTGAGAAGTCACTTCTAAGAAAGGAATGAGGATGACCCACTAGTCTGTCACTTAGAAAACAGGAAGAAAGGAGAGATGTTGGGAGTATGGGTCACAGGGAAGAAAAAGGGCTTTGTTTTGTTTTGTTGTTTAAGAATCACTAGCCATGGCTGTAACTTGCAGAGTTCCCGAGATGCACTTTTGGTCAGGACTAAAGTTGAGCTTCCTTTCTCTGTAGCTATATATGGTTCAGAAAATCCTGAGCGCCTGGATTCTCCATTTCTGCTTTAGTAAAGCAGGAAGTAGAAACGATAAAATCCTCTCGCAAGGTCTCTATGAAGAGCGAATAAAATTGGATGACTTTGGAATTCCTGGAAGGGAGTGAGCACTCAACTGTATTGGTTTCCAACTTCTTTAATCTACAGAATTTTCCTTGGCCTTCAGGAATCATAGCTACACAGTCAGGTTATAGGAGCAGGTCATTACAACCAGGGTATACGCTCAGGGCCACATATCTTCTATAGCCTTTCTTCAAATATGAGCTATATGAAAAACATCTTTAGTTGAAAAAAAAGCCACAATATGAAGATGCTTCAGATCTATGTTCAGCAACCAGTAAATACCTTAAGAGATTCAGAAGCAAGACCATGATAAAGAATTGTTTTCTGCTGTTTCTCAATAGGTAAAATCAAGGAAACACCTGTCTTAGTTACTTTTCTATTTCTGTGAAGAGACATCATGACCAAGGTAACTTATAAAAGAAGGCAATCAGCTGGGAACTTACTTAGGGTTCAGAGAGTGAGTCCACGCCCATCATCATGGGAAACATGGCAGCAGGCAGACATGACACTGGAGCATACGTGTTCACATCTGATCCCTGGGCACAGGGCAGAGGAGGAAAGAGACTGAGTTTGGCATGAGCTTTTAAAGCCTCAAAGCCAACCCCCCGATGGCACACCACGTCCAACAAGACCTCACCTTCTATCTCTTCCAGAAACAGTTCCACCAACTAGGGACTAACTATTCAAATACATGTGCCTATGGGGGCCTTTCTCATTCAAACCATCACAATTTAGAAATCACTGAAACTAATTTTTTTATTTGCCCTATAGAAGGCAAGAAATATACTAAATGTACTCCAGCTACTTTGAGAAATCTCATTAATGTTTTGTCAAGTGCAGAGCAATGTTTGGGAAGTTATGGGTATACTTTTCATACCCTACAATGGAAGCTGGGTTTGGTGAGACCAGCGTCTACCTAAGACTCTCCCAGGTCACCCTTGTCATTTGTCCTCAGTGTAATTAAGCTTAAAATACATCTGTGACTTCCACTATAGTCTGAAAAAGACAGAAATGAAAGTCTGCTTTTACCCACGAAATACCCTGCAGACACCTGGTAATAGTAACAGCTCATCACATTTTGTCGGCTCTCATAACATCCTTAGAAGCAACTAGATGACGTGTTTGTAAAGCATAGACAAAAGAGTCAGAAATAGAAACCAAATTGTCCCATCCCAAATCTTTTCCATTTGAGACAGGGTCTCACATTGCGGGTCAGACTGGCCTCAAACTCAGATCCAGCTGCTTCTACCTCCCAAGTGGTGAGCTGAAAGAGGTGTATCATTGACCTAGCTAAATTCTCTTAATAACCTACCATAAGGTTTAATTCCTCCAGAGAGTCACAATTTATGTCAGTCAAACTGAATATGTATTCTGAATAAGTTGAGGTCTTTTCCCTTCCAACAATAAAGTTGCTTCTTAAACATCAGGGGTTTACTTTGGCATGTTAAGGGTATTAAAACATGGCTGTCCCTTTTTCAGTGAGTCTGATGGTTGGGGGAGTTTTTATCCATATTTTGCAAGTTCTTAAATCTCTGTAATTATAAATCTGGGGTTGTGGAATGACAACTCAAAAATGGCCTCTTTAACCTTTTGGTTTTCCTCTATCTTCACCATCATCACCACCCATAACGAACTGAATAAGCAGAATGTTGTTTTACATTTAAAAGAAAAACACTTTGAGATGAGAACAGATAATGTTACTCCCAGAATAAGCTTTCTCAAGTGTGTGATGTTTAGTGAGCAATGATCTGGCTAAACTTGTAAGGAAGGAAATTGTAGAGTTGGCCCTATGGATTCTAGTGCCCAGCCTCTTATTGGTTTTCACAGCCTTAGCCTACTGATTTCTGTCTACAGACCTTCTTACCCATCATGAAATCAAGAGTACTGAAGACTCTGGAAGAAGAAACATGTCATAAACCCAGAAAGACAGGGATAAACTAAAATTCTGTCATCCTTCCACATTCCGAGGGGACATCAACATCTCAGTCTTATTTCTTAAACGCAAGTGTTTCTTCTCGACGATGGCTTCCATCAGACATAGTTTTGCACGATAACGTCAGAATGTCCACAGTACACGAGCACAGCGAGCATTCCTGTGATGCTCTCCCCACTAATGTTAGCCTTCCTTCCTGAGAATGAGAAATGGGGGAGATAGAAGTTCTGGAACCAATGAGCCAACTACACACGGACTACTGTGCTCGTAGCCACAACATCCGTTGGGTGGTATTATTCATTTCTGGGTCATCGGGGTTGGCGGGGAAATATTATTAGCGGTGCAGATCATAGTTGCGTCGATCCCTGATGATGCCCCTGAAGACACTTCTGCCATTTGTGTCACTAGGCCTTCTCACAAAGCAGCATGATGCTGAAACTGTGTGCTGGTCACCAACCAAGCTGGGAAAAAAGGCATTAGAGTGACAAAATATCCAATTTTGTATCTCCTGACTTCCATTTGTCCTTAGAAATACAGCATTTTAAAATACATGCTGCATTGAGAGATAAAAGGCTTTGTTGTTTGTAGAGAAATGAATAACCAAAGGGCAGCATTTCTGTATTTTAGCCCATTTATCCCAAGAATGCGTATTTAAATCTCAAAAAAGGCATAAACCGAAAAGATGGTTCTGTTAGCAAAATTCTTGTAAAATGTTGGTTCTTATAAAGCATGCGGGTCTGAACTGGAACCCCAGAATCTGGATTATAAAACCTTTATGAGGTGCTTGTAATTCTAGGACTAATGCAAAGAAGAAAAGTGGATCCGGGAGCTCCCGTCCAGCCAGCCCGGCCCATTGGGCAAACTCGAGGCCAGGGAGAGACCAAGCCTCAAACACCAGGGTGAGCGACGCCTGAAGAAAAACCTGTCTGTTGTCCTTTCACCTCCACACACGTGCGCACATGCATAAATAGAAGTGTGAGGTACGCGAAAGTCCTATTTTGAAGAATAGTATAAATAAGGGGAAAAGTGTATGCAAAATAAGTAAGTTCTAGCATAGTGCCGATTATCTGTGACTCCCTTCTAAAAAGGATTTTTTCATTTCTGATCTAGTATATCCAGATATGTTAAACACAACATCACTAAAGGATGGTCTGTGTTTGAGTTCATTTCGAATGTTCAAGAGAACATTTTCTTCTTAGTTTAAGTCAATAAAATAATTACATAATAACTGCTCAATAAAAATGTTAGACCTTTAATTGAAAAAAGGTTCCGATGAGTCATTGGAGTCAAAGTAAAGAACAGAAGACGTTGTATCACTCCATTTCTCAATTCTTTTTGTCAAAAATGTGTTTCTGATGGACGTTTACAGTACGCAAATTGGTCATACCTAATGATATACATTTATTTTTAATATGAGAAAAATTTTAAGACTTTATTTATGTGTATGTATATATGTCTCTCTAAGGCAGAAAAGAATATTAGATCTCCCACAGCTGGAGGGACAAGCAACTGGGATCTCGGATGCTGGGAACCAAACTCGGGTCCCCTGCAGAAGCACAACATGTTCTTGCTGGCTGAGCTGTCCATCCAGCCCCGATAAAGGAAGTAGCAATGAAAGTAGGAAAGAATTGCCTGAGTAACTCCACTGTGCTTAGCTTTACCAGCAATACTTCTAGTCTATTGTTCCAATTTTATTTGTCCCTTTGTTTTTTTTCTCATGATATTTTAAAGAAAATTTGAGATGTCAAATTACCCATAAATACCTATGCATAAATATAACTCTCTAACATGACCTAAATATCATTGCTACACCCAAAAAGATTTAGAGCAACTCCTTAATATTAACTAAAATCTGGCGTGGGTCTCATTATCTAGAAATCGAGTTGCTAAATCTTTTAAATAAATCAAGAATCTGGGTCCAGTTTGATAAATCGAGTTAGTTGATAAAGTCACTGTAATCTATAACACTTCTTTTTCATCTCCCCTTTCATGTTTGGGTTGTCTTGCTTTGCTCTATTAAATTTTTTCATGCATTTTTTGATAGAGTATATATATATATATATAAAATCTCTGAGACAGACAGATAGATGATAGATAGAGATATGGATGGATAGATAGATAGATAGATAGATAGATAGATAGATAGATAGATAGATGATAGATAGAGATATGGATGGATAGATAGATAGATAGATAGATAGATAGATAGATAGATAGATAGATGATAGATAGAGATATGGATGGATAGATAGATAGATAGATAGATAGATAGATAGACAGATGATAGATAGAGATATGGATGGATAGATAGATAGATAGATAGATAGATAGATAGATAGATAGATAATAGATAGATAGATGATAGATAGATAGATAGATAGATAGATAGATAGATAGATAGATAGAGATAGATAGGCATAGATAGTCCAGGTTGGCCATGAACTCCATCCTCCTGCCTCAGCTCCAGAGTGCTTCACTTACAGGCATGTAGCACCATGCCTGGCTCCTCAAGCTCTTTGTTGAAGAAACTGAGTCATTTGTAGATAAAAATTTCCCCTGTTCTACATATAGCTAATTGAATTCTGAAAATGGTGTTTCTTGTCTTCCTCTTCATGGGTGTTTTCCCAAAGTTGGAGCTATAAATAGAAACCATATTGATCATGATCATTTCACTAATTAATTTGTCTTTTGTGAACGCTACCTGGTTTGAAGTGTGTGTTGACTTGCTTTAGGAAGCCCATGCTCCTGTTCTCACTCAATCACTCAACAACAAGGTCTTCATCACACTTTCCCTTACTGATCCCAGCAGCCGTTTGTGCCTGCCGGCCCCACCTCTTTGCTCATCAGAGCTTAGCATTCTCCTTGCATTTAATAGCAAAAAATATTTCTTGAAATGAGAACTATCTTACGGCGAGTCTGGTATACAGAGCTAGTTCCAGAACAGCAAGACTATACACAGTAAAGCTGTCTCAAAAAAAAAAATCTAATCAATAATTAGTCACTCTGAAATGCAATCTGTATAGAAAAGCAGAAGTCTTTGGATTCTTTTTTTGGTGTTCAGAAAAAATCTTAACAACTTCCAAAGCTCTAACATTCTGCTCATTGCTTTTAGCTCTTAGGTGTCTCTACTTGGCTTCAGGTGTCATTCCTTGAGCAGTTCACTGTATTTAAGGCAGACATGATCCCATTGTCCCTTCTTTAGAGACCCAAGAACACTCTTCCAAGCAGCTCCTGCATCATTGTAACGTGAAGATGATACCATGGGTGGGGCTTTCTCTAACCTGCTCTGCCTAGATGTCTTAGGCTCCTTTTTGTATAGTTCCTCTCTGATCTGAACCGCAAGCAGCGATGTCTTCAAGGATACCTGTTCCTCTGAACAGGAAGTGCTATGCAGACACCTCCTGCTGAGCTCTGGGGACTCTGAACAGTGGCCATGTGGTCATTGTTTCCGGAGCTCTGGAATGCACAATGCTAGAGAACATATTTCACATGGATGCGTTCATATAGCTTTAGTTTGGGTTAATGATTAACAGATTTTTGCTTAACTTCTTTGATGCTATTTTTCTTCTCGCCTCTTACGATAAATTCTCTGATTCCTAACATTTGCTTGCTCATTCTCATCTGCCTTATCATAGCCATCTGCGACTCTACTTATAGCTATTTTAGATTTTTATATTAATTTTAATATTCTTTCAGACTATGGGAATACACAACAAACATTTTGCAAGCTCTGACAGAAAACAAAGCTGCCACTGGGAGAAATTAGCAACAGCATTGCATATCCCACACAACTGCACCCTATTTTCCTCCTGAATTTCTCACAGAGAAATAGAGAGAGATAGGTGAACATTTATGTTGGAGTATATGGTGCCTGATGACCACCAGTAGCTGTCAAATGCACTGCCAACTTTCCCAGCTCCCAAGCCAGGAGCTCAGCATTTCTTTCTCTTTCCTTTCTTCTTCACAGTACATTAGCAAGGTATTAAACTGCTATATCACAAAACTGCTAGAAATTCTTCTTCTGCATGTTTCTGACTAGTTCCCAGTTTGGTTCATTAGTTTTTGCTTGTTATATATATTTTACAGGTTATTTTCATGTTTTGTTTTTATTTTTTTAGGCTATCCGTATGACTTCAAGGTGAGAGCACAAAATAAAGCACTTTATAGAGTTTCTGCCTCCATCACTACCTCTCATCAGAGACAGGAGGAGAGAACCCCTAAAGCTAGCAGGCCAGGTGTCCCGGTAAACTCTAGCTAAGCAACAAAAGAGAGATCAGTTTGAAGGGGTGGAAATCAAGGACCAATAGCTGAGGGTGTACTCTGACCCCTACATGTGCGTCATTGCATAAATATGTCTGCATCCATACACAAGAACACACACAGACACACACACACACACCACTCTGATCATCGATACTGTGACTATTCCAAACGATTTGTTGCTGATCAAAAGAAGCCTTTAGAGAAACAGAGAAGACCGTGATGGAGGCACATCTGGGCTTTTTGGACCTGATCCTCTATCTTAGGTGTGATCTCCGTACTCCCCCCCCCCATCACAACCGAATCAGAATGCTGCCACCATGGTTTGATGCACTGAAAAATTAGCACGTTAAAACAACACCTGTTCATTGCTTGTTTTTATAATGACGTAAGAACGGCGACTCTTTTAGCACTAGTGAAAAATTAGCTCACATTAAACCAAAATCCAACATACGTGAAATGGAAGAAGATTGCCCATCTTTCGGCCATTAATGCTTAATTAAGCACTGCATGAAGTTTTTACTTTAAAAGGTTCATTAGCCACAATTAGTCTTCTCTCTCCTCTAGTTTATATGCACCTGCTTCCAATTACAGCGACACTACGTCAGCCTCCCAATCTGCAACTGAAGCTCTAAAGTAGCCAGGAGGTTTCTGCTGACCCAGGGACGCGTCCTCTTGTCTAAGAGACAATTCCATTTTCTTTTATACCAAATGGAGTTCTTTTACTTTGCTGGTATAATGATTGTTCTAGTCTAGTATTTAATGGCAAACATTAGCATTTCCGGTTACTTCTTTTTCTGAAGACTGGCTTCTCACAGAATGTGTCGGTCACATCTCATTGAAATGAAGGCAGGAGCAAGCAGCAGCGTGGCCAAGTGGCCCAAAGCATTGGACTAAAAAGAAAAAGAACCTTGGAAAACTAATTCGTAGCTACTGGATTTTTCTCTAAGACTGTGACCATCAAAACTTAACCCAAAGCCACAAGAACTAGCAATGAAGTCTATCTCGAAATTGAGTCAATTGTCTCAGCCTATGAAATGGCCATCAACAAATTCTATGCTCGCAATTGCATCTATGCCTCTGAATTCACAGGCATCTGCCATCTGCAGGAGCGAACAGAGAGGATGGCTCACTTGTCAGAATCTATAATGGTAATTAAAAAATGTCAAATATTTATTATAAATCACTGTTGACTCATTAATAAACAAATTTGTATTTTGGAAGCCCCTCCTTTTAATGCAAATGCATTCCAATAACAATATTTCAAACCATAGTGTTGAAGCATTTGTTTGTTTTTAAGATCATTATTACATAAAATGTGTTATGTAACTTATTTAAAATAACTATCATGTAAGTTGTAGACATAAATATTAGTTTTGACGGAAGTTATTAATACCGTGTCTGTGTAAGCACAGCAAAAGAACTAATCTCGTCAGGGAAAGACGAGGAAGGAAAATGTCTTCCACACTGACTCCCGGGACATCGCTCAGTCTACAGCATCCTTTCTGACCACACTTGCCTAATGGTGTCTACATTAACCCCCACCTTCACTAGGTGACCCTCCCACCTTCACCGGATGACCTTCCACCCCGAGACTACATAGTCTGAGGCTCCTGGACTTCCTCTGCTTTACCCAAACATCCACCTCCTCCGGCCTCAAATTTCAAACAAAGGCTTGATACACATACTTATGGCTAATGTAAGCTCCTTTCCAAGTGCACACATAAATTTGCACAATTATCACCCGTCCCTTCTACTTTCAAACGGGCTATCTTGATATTAAGAATCGAAGCACTTTTGTGACAAGAAACCTGTTAGACAAGGGGCCAGAGACCCAACTCCGCAAGTCTGTGTGCCGCACCCTTCTTGAGTCTCAATTTTAGCAGCTGCAAATGTATATAAAACCCTATTGCGTGGTGATTATGTGGCAGGAGATAGGGAAAGGCACCATGAGACTTTTATTAAACTTATTAGCTGTCTTTGTCTACACAGAGAGACATAGGATACGAGGGTGCAGCCTATGACCTTTTCAGCCTTACCCTCACCAATTGTCAACCAAATGAATGAGCAGTTGGGATAGGAGATGAAAAGGGGAAGAGAAATGACCTTTCAACAGAAAAGAATTGCTATATGCCTCAGAGATTGCCGCCGAGACACCCAGAGAAATGGCTTTTAGAAAAATGGTCACCACTTCGTACGTTTAGCCTTCCATGTCCAATATAGCTGAATTTGACACAGTGGGAGAACATGGGATAAAAATGGCCCTGCAGGGAATTTCATCCTATTATGTTTATATGAAAGGGGGACTGTGAACTCTCTGCATTTTTTTTCCAGTTTCTTTCTTATGGCTCCGGAGCTCTCATCGCAGCCAGCCTAACGCTGTGTGTGCTAAGGGCTGTAATTTGGTAGGAAGTATCTCAGGCAAAAATCTGATGGATGTGTAACCATGAGGAGATAACCTCGAGGAAGGATCGAAGCAAAATGAGATTGTCTTAAGTAAATCCATTTCAGACTAGCCTAGCATAGAGACGCCGCGCTGCACAGTTATAGATCGTCCAGAAGTAGCCAAGAAGCTCGGAAGAGATGCTGAGGGGACAAGTTCAGGCAGTGCATAATCTGCGAGTTGCTGAGACGGGAAATCATTCACCTCATTTGCTGAGTGACGTTTTGATCATTCCACCCTCTCACAAACAAGTATTTTCTGAAAGTCAAAGGGGCGGTAGACTGTACAAAAATAAATAAATGAAAACGAAAATAAAAGCCAGGCTGGAGTGAATTTGCCCAGATGTCGCTTTCTGTTTCTGTGGAAATGAGAAGAGCTGCGTTCAGAAATCACACTCTAAGAGGGTCTTTAACAACGGTCCTCATACACATTCCTGACATGACTCCCAGAGCATGAGAAAACTCCACGGCAAGAGAGAAATGTCACATGCTCCCTTTCCTTGCCATTTCTCCAAAGATTCTTATCTAAATGCATCGAGGGGAACAGGCAGGAATGAGATTACTCAGCGAGCAATGGAAAGAAAAGCATAGTGAATGGGGGGTTTGGGGGCCAACGCAGCATCGGCAGGAGATGGAGGGAAGCTGAGCAGCGTTGGCACTGAAATACTGAAACACTGTTAGAGACCAGCCAGAACGGGCAGTGCCAGTGAGCTGGAGACTGTTGGTTGGTACAGCGGTTCCGTGACTGGGCCTGCCATGTTCAAGAAGTTCCAGGTGTGTTCAAGGAGAGCCTCTGGAAGGAGAGTTGCTCTTACACCCCAGGATATGAAATAATCCGGGAAAGTTGATGAGCTGTCCTTTCAGGCCAGCTGGACAGAAGAAGAAAAATGGCCAAGGGCCTTGTTCACTGACCTAGAAAGATCAAGTTTCCGGGATTGGGGCAGCAGCAGGGTTCTTCCAGGCTTTCGGTTACATCCTCAGTTTACCAACGGGGGAAAAAAATAGTCTTTCTGCTTCTATTCCAATATGTTTATCTTGGCTGGGTAGAAATCACTATAATGGGTTTGTTCTTTAATTACTTAGAATTACCGAGTACATATCTTAATGGCCCGAAGCTACTTAAAAGCAGATTCATGTTAGAATAGTTTCATTCTTTGGTAACAGAATTTCTATTTACTTGCTTCTATTTGGCACTAAATTTTATCTCTGTATGTTCCGTTCTCTTAATTTCCTGTTGAAATAGTAAGTTCTTAGTTGCCAAGCTTTGAACTTAAAAATGGGACTTTGCCGTCTATTTAAAAAGGCTAGGTCACACAAATTTCTACTAACCGAACACAAACACACACACACATATCCCTTACCATCTAACCAATCTGGACAAGATAAACAACATTATGAGTATTCAGTGTTAGAGGAAAAAAATAGAATTATTTTCTCACAACAATAAATATTATCGTTTTTCCTACATAAGATATTCCCCCCTAGTTGTTTCTGTCATTTCTCACAATTTTTTGGAAGTCGCTTGCTTGTACTTCCTGCTTACTCAGTTAATATTATTTCCTTCTTGGGTCTCTGAAGGAGTTGAAGACTAGATAGGTACAGCTTTCCTTGGTTTACCTGACAGAAAGCAAGTTATGATAGAAAGTAAATTAGGTACAAGACTTTGGATTCACCAAGATAGGATTGATATTGAGTATTTTCTCTGAATTTGTCAAATGCAAATAGGCTAGACACTATTGACCTATTTATTGCCTTATATAGTGTATATAGTTATTATATTTATTGCATATAATTTTTCTTTTATTAGTTATGGCCTTTTTTATTTTATACAAAAAGGGTGAAATGTAGTGATATTTCATTTGCATTTTAGGAAGTAAAGCTTGCCTGAAGATCACAATGCAAAGCAGCCGTACTAGTCAGCTGTCCAGGCCAAGCAGTGGTGGCACACACACCTTTAATCCCAGCAGCCACACTAGTTAGCCATACAGACCAAGCAGTGGTGGCACACACACCTTTAATCCCAGCAGCCGCACTAGTTAGCCATAGAGTGGTAGTGATGACACAGGCCTTTAATTCCAGCACTAGAGAGAAACATAAGGTGGGATAAGATAGTAACTCGCTCTCTTTCAGTCTGAAAATTTCAGAGAGGGAAGAGCTCTCTAGTCGTTTGGATGCTTTGCTTTTCTGATCTTCAGCTTGAACCCCAATATCTTGCATCTGCATTTAGGTGTTTATTATTCATGCTACAGGACACCTAATATCATGGTATAAACCTGGAATCCCAGCATTTAGAAGGTATAATACACATAGTCCATACAACCTAGAATCTCACTGTTATCTTTAAAACATTCACAGAACACTATAATTATCATCATCTCGTTCTGTGTTAACAATCTGAAAGCCAACACAACTCTCTGATTTATGAAAAGCACTCTCTTGTTGAGAATGCCCTTGTATTTAATCCTTATCAATTTTATACCAAATAAAACAGCTCTCAAGTGTACTATACATGCTTTGATTCATGAAACTACTATCAACAACTATTAGCATTGGACCGAAAAGACTATTACTCTCAAAGAACAATTTATGTCCAAATAGGTAACAAGTCAGGGATATTTATCTTCTGAAAAACTGGTGTATCAAAAGATAATAATTTACTATTGTAAAAACATAGACCTTAGTAAATAATATTTTACTGCAAGTATGGTTTAGAATAAGAAATTGATTATTCATGGTTCCCAGGCAGCTTAAAATACATTTAAAGGCAACACTCCTAAAATAACTAAAAATGTAAAAACATAAAGGAGAAAATAAAGGGACATAATTGTAAGATGTGACCAAAATGTTCATAAGTATTAATAACTTAGATTTTCCTCTGAAACCTTTCCAGTAATTAGAAAAACTATCAAATTAAAAATACCATATGATTTTAACCTTTTTAATTTAAAACAATGACCAATATATATTACTTAATGCTTTGGTAGCTCCCTGAATAATTTTTTTAATTTTTAAGTAAATGGAATATGTATAATGATAGCTTTATCAAATTTTATCATACCATGATGAAATGAATACATCCAAAAGCAGGCTCCTGAAACAAAACACCAAACCCACTAATGATATCACTAGGTGGTTAAAATAATTATAACAATTTACGAGATAAACTTATCTATTCATCTGAATAACCACATGAACGGAAGTTACAGGGTGTCCTTGGAACTGGAAACAATTAATTAGGCCCATCTGGCCTTTCAACCAAGTTCTGATAAGCTGAAAATTAAACCTACTACTAGACAAATAGTTACCCTCTGTTTTCTAAAAATGCCCATGACATCCACTGACCATCAGTTCCAAGGTCCAGTATTTATTATCTTCTGGAATTATTCCCTTGAGTTTGAGTGAATTGCCGCTATTTCCTCCAGTTTACCTTCTGAAAAGGATCCAAACAAAATTTCATGATTTTGAGCAATATTGATTAAACTTGAGCCCAGTAGCAATTTCACGTGACCACCACCTGCCTAGATCTCCCAGCTTGCGGGGACCTAAACCTTCTGTAGCAGGTCTGTTTGTACCTTAGATTCTCCACTTCCTCTCTCTCTCTCTCTCTCTCTCTCTCTCTCTCTCTCTCTCTCTTTCTCTCTCTCTCTCTCATAAACTAGCTTTAATAGGTGTGTGTATGCTATGGGACAATGCTCTTGTACCCTGTAAAGATTTAATAAAATGCTGATTGGCCAGTAGCTAGGCAGGAGTATAGGCATGGCAACCAGATTCGAGGAATTCTGGAAAGAGGAAAGGCTCAGTCTATAGTTACCACCTAGATGAAGAGGAAACGATATGGAAATTCTGCACTTAGAACAGGCAGGAGAGAAACTTCCTTCTAGAAATGGTACCCAAACATTTGGCAAGAATCTCTACATAAAGCCTGAGAAAGCTTTTTAAAGAAAGAAAGAAAGAAAGAAAGATAGATAGATAGATAGATAGATAGATAGATAGATAGATAGATAGATAGATAGATAGATTCTAAACAGACAGATGAACAGAGTCAAACATGGCTTCCTGATAACAGCATTGTCTTGGGTGGGATCTGTCTGTTAGAGGCAAGCAGAGGCACGGCTCCTTTAAGAGATGCTTCCTGACTCAACATTAGTGGCAAAATCTTTGCAGCTCTTTTAGAGGCTCTTCCAAGAAGCACTTAAATGATGTTTATGAGCAGCACACTGGCATGCTTCTTGGCAGTGTCATGGACCTAAAAGCTCCACAGAATTGTGGGAAAAAAACAAACAAACAAACAAAAACCATGGCTCCCACCAGTACATCCACCATGAAACTAGACTCTCAGGAAGCCAAGCAGTGGGGCAGATCTAGACGACAAAGCCACATCTTTAATCTTCGCCATATTGCTTAGCAAATTAAAGACTCGTGTGGTCAGTGAATACCAGCAGATGAAAAGCTGGAGACTCGAAAGAACTTAAGAGTTTTGAGAGATTGTTAATGACTAGTAACCAACCCACCTACTTCAGTGACGTATCCAATGTGCCTACTCTCCCTTTTCCAATCAAGGAAGTGCCCTTCAGGTAAAAGGCTGTTGGGGGAAAGTGAGCCCTGTGGGAAAACCTTCTGGAAGTCTTACTGCTGGTCTATTTAAACCTCTTCTTCACTGGACAGAAGTTTGAAAGAAATTTCCCATCCTCCATTCCACTCCCACCCACCCACGCCATCCCCTACTGTTTACATACAAAGCAAGTGGGATCCTGACGCCTGGCTTTTGGAAGAGGGACTCCCAGTGTTACACGATGAACAACGGTCACAAACGTCTCTCAGACGGGTCTGGCTTCCCCTACAAGTCAGACCATCGCAAAGGCTATTTGCCGGCTATCAGTGTTCCAAATTTCCCGTTTTCTGTTGCTGGCTTCCAAGCCTTTAGATATATTCCTCCTAGGTGGGGCGAAAAGACAAGAGAACTCTCCTGCTGTCAAGAAAATAGGTATCATTTCGTTCAGTCTGCCTTCCTGAGCTGGGATCCCATTAGCCTTTGTTCGCGGATGGGTTCAGGGACCAGTTTCCCAATCTGGGCCTTTTATGGTTTTAGCATTAATGAAAATTTGTTGCAAGTTTTAAATGTGTGCCATGACTTTTTGTCCTGTTTGAAAAGCCTTACCGCTTTCAGGGGCATTCACTAAAATGCTTCCAAAGCACACTGTTCTTCCAAGAATTTGGGATCATAGGTACGAAAATTTTATTTTTATGAATGGGGTTTCTCGTGTCCTAGGAGTTTGAATTATGGACACCTATGTGCCAAGAGCTGTTTACAATGCTTGATTTTCTTCAACTCACTTAATCATTTAATCAGCAAACCACAAATAGATGCCAAATTTGACCTATTTTGCATCTGTCTCTGGCACAGAGAAAGACACCTAACTTCTACAGGGTTTTTTTCTCATTCTTTTTGTTTGGTTAATGATTGGGTTATTGTTTGCTTGTTTGTTTTTGTTTTGTTTTTTGCCTTTTTCAACTGAGAAGAAAATTCACACACTCTATCCTGGTCACACTTTTCTCCTTCCATATTCTGTAAGTGACAGAGGGGGAAACAAACCCAGAGATATTTTGGCTCCACAATCCAAGGGCAGGCGCTGCGATATCCCACTTTCTCGTTGGTTGGTTCATTGCTTCCTCTTGAAATGACCTAGTTTCTCAGCTTACCATAGGTGATACAAGGTAATGCACCTAGTTAGTTAGACAATGGGCTTAGGAAGGGCATTCATGTTGAGGCAGACACTCACATGGTTCTTAGATCATTACAGGAAACTGCTTTCCCAACGCAAAAGAGTTACACTTCCATTTAGATGCTATAACTTTAAAAAATAAACAACTAGGGTTTTTTTTTCAATATTCAATTCATTATGTCCAACTACTGCAAAATGGATTGGGGCAACTCTCCCATATACCAACTAAGCAATTTTATATCAGATTCCCTGGTGGACACAAACTGGGCAGGCTGTCATTTAATTTAGTTCTGATTTCTACCTGGAAATAACCTCAGTTCCTACAGTTAAGGGAGCAGTCAGACTAGACTGTCCCCCAATGCACGTGTCAAATGCATGCCCCAGACTCTTCTTGACTGCTTACGCACAGAGGTCCCTACAGCCTTCCCTCTTGCTTGATCAGCGTGCCAAGGTGACTCACAATGAAATACTTTGCTTACATTGTTCTGGGTATAACAAAAGATACGGATGGAAGAGATGCATATATAGGGTAAGGCCTGTGGGAAGGGCCTGTTGCAAGGGTGTGGAGTTGCCGTGTCTTCCACAAGCGCACCAACCTTTGGTTCCTACAGAGCAGTGGTTCTCAAACTGTGGATCAAAACCTTTTCGGGGGTTGCATATCAGGTATCCTGCCTATCGTATATTTTCATTATGATTTATAACAATGGAAAATTACAGGTTTGAAGCAGCAAGGAAATAATTTTATAGCTGGGGTCGCTACAACGTAAGGAACTGTGTTCAAGGGTTATGTAATTTAAGGAAGGTTGAGAAGCACTACCAGGGGAACTCCTCAAATACCCTTGACGAGGCTTTTCTTTTCTTGTCCCAGAATGTTTGTAGATCTTGGTCCTTGTCATCCTACCTGCTCCTTTCTGGAGATGGCTGGGAGAAGCCGGGCATTCGAAGCCAAGCAATTCCCTAATGTCTTTATAGTGACTGGTCCCAGCTCGAAGCCATCCTCGGGCCTTACTCCAGTTCATCCCAATAGCATAAGCTCAGATGTGACCAAAAATCTTGGATAAAAAAGAAACTCCTGTCACTCAAGAAACTCTAAATATTTTACAACTGTTTACAAAATCAAATACAGGAGAGATTCCTATGACCTTTCTTACTTGGGAAATCATATGATATTTAGAATCTCAGTGTGAAAAAGCCAGAGCAAAGGCTGAACATGTATCAGAGTACATGTTATATCTCACATAGCCAGCAAAGATCAGCCCTGGAGTCCCAGCAATGGCAAACCAAGACCTTAGATGCCATCCATGATCTACAGATTTAGATATTTTTTCGTCAATATTAGTCACCGAATTTTGTGTACCAAATCCATTCTTACCTGCCTAGAGAGGAATACTCTTCACAGCTAGTAGGCATCACAACCACGATGAACCCCACTCCAGCTGTGGAGAGCAGAACACACCTGCTTACCACTCCACTGTAAAATCATCTTTGCCTGAAGCCGATAGTTATGCTTCCCCTGAAATCTTAATAATTATGGTCCTTGGAACTCCCTCTTTCAATTCCATCGCCCAAACTTTTAATCTGCTGGGGTTTTATGGATTCTGGTCAAGTTCTCTTCTTTTTTTTTTCATGTCTTTTAAAATCACTGAGATCAAAGTAGGGCATTTTATATAATCTTCCATTAAAATATCATTCTCTTTACATCACTCCATTTCGTGAGTGCTGGGTTGGGAGTCAAAAGACTTATGATGAACTCCATCTTGACTAATCTATTACCTATTTGTTTTGGAGGCCTCTCTTACCTTATCGTTGTCTTGGTTTGTTTATATATAGGTACCAGAAGCTCACTAAACAATGTTTCTTGTCTCCAGATGCTATGGTTTAATGACTTCCTCCAGCAAAACTATATATTTTAGTGGATATCTGTGTATTGCTCACTTTTTTTTTGTTTTGCACTAAAATTATCCTTTCTTGATCCTCGGGGATTTTCAGTACATTTATTTTTTTCAGCTTGTCAAAGTCAGTCAGAAGTCTTCCTACAAAGTAAAGAATTCCCTTAAAATATCTGCCCTTCAAGTCCAACATGCAGCAGCTAGGCCGGGGTAGAGGAAAACAAAATGTTTCTGCGAATATTGAATCCATTTCAGGGGTTTATATAAAATAAACTAGTATTTCTTACCTGCTGTCATAAAAAAATTAGCATTATAAGAAGGAGGCCAAAGGTGAGATTACTGCTTACAGTTCATCTTCCATTTTTTTTCTGCTCTGGTAATATTTATTTAACACCCTCATTTACTGTGTTAGGTTTCATGCCAAGCATAACAGATGTGTTTCTTGTCCTTGAAAAACTCAGATCCTAAAATAGGCTTCTACAAAATAAGGAGAAGGGTAACAGACACGGAACACACAGAGAATTCATGACTCATTTCGGCTTCCTTTACCATTGTGGGCTAGCTGGAATCTGATAGCAAAGAGCTCTGTGTCTCCAAGACTGAACTCTGGACTGGGCAGTCACTCTGTCTTATTCTCCTCTGTGTGCCTTTGGAAACAGACGTGTCTAGAAACACACACTGTCTTTACTCTCTGATCAATACTGTTTTCACACACTTACCTCTTTCCCATCTTCCTACACTTCTCCCCTACCTACTACCTTTGTTAGCATATGGGTAATAGACTTCATGGGCTGGAGAGATGGCTCAGCAGTTAAGAGCACTGGCTGCTCTTCCAAAGGTCCTGAGTTCAATTCCCAGCAACCACATGGTGGCTTACAACCATCTGTAATGAGATCTGGTGCCCTCTTGAGGTCAGTCATCCTCATGAACTTAGACCATGAAACCCAATATAGACAAGATCAACAGAACCACCATATATGGTTTGCCCATGCATGCTTCAGCATTGCCAGGGCACAAATATCATTTCACGTTTTCATTCAGTAGACTTCAGTAGTTTGAGGTAGAGGCACTCTCCTATTCTTCTTTCCATTTGGATTCCCAAAATTATGCTCAACTTGTTTCTCTAAAAGCTCTCCAACTCTTTCTCCCCATGACAAAATGTTTCTAAGAAACAATGATAACTCTAGTCTGTTTTTCTGATAGAGATGCTGAAATGCTCTGGTGTAGGGCCTATGTGCTATTCTTGTTAGAGTAAGGTGCAGATTGTCTTAGCTTGAAGCCACATAGTTAGGAAAGGTCACAGAAACTGTGCTGTAAAAGAAGACTTGTAGCGTTTAAATGAAAAGAAATACATCTTTAAAATTTTCCAGGTATGTCTGAGAGCATTCGGGATGTACTAAAGAGCCAGTACAACGGAGGGAAGAAATAGCAAAGCAAACAATCTGAATGTCATCTAACTTACAATCATAAACAAGAAAGTGGGCTGTTAAGAGGAGAAAAAACAGTAGAAAATATTTTCGAGGGAATGTGCATGATCATTTGTTGAAGTTATTGGTCACTGTCTCATTCTTGATAAAACATACGGACACCCAAAGCCTTCTTTCCTTGGTATTAGCAAGTTGTACTTGCCAAAGAAAATAATTTAAAAAAAAAATAACAATTGAAGTTGCTGGGAAGATAGTTCAATGAGCAAAGTGTTTCTCATGCAGACATAAAGAATTAAGTTCAAACCCAAGCACCCACATAAAAGAAGCTGGGTGAGGTGGTGCATATCTATAATCCAAGAGCTGGGGAGCCAGAGATGAGAGGCACCCCTGGGACTTGTGGGCCAACCAGTCTAGGAAAACCACTGGGCTCCAAGTGCAATGAGAGACCCTGTCTCGGAAAATAAGGCAGAGAAGCAATGGAGGACAGGAAGTGAAAAACCACTGGGCTCCAAGTGCAATGAGAGACCCTGTCTCGGAAAATAAGGCAGAGAAGCAATGGAGGACAGGAAGTGATGCCCACACACACCTGGTCACACACATATACGTACATAAAATCACTCGGGCAAAGGGAGACTCACCTTCTTCAGTGGTATTGTCCCATGGTAAGTAGTCCATGGTTCAGTAAAGAACTGGTCAGTGCTCACGCAAGCAATCCTAATTAAACTCCATCAGAAAAAAAAATAACTAATAAACTAATTTTAAAAAAATCTCTCGGAAATCAACCAATTAAGTGTAATTAGTGAGAAAAAAATTATTGATAAACTACTAATAAAGAGATCCTTAGATTTTCCTCAAGAATTTCCTTTCTGGTTTCCAAACTTCTACAATTTTTCTTGAACATACTTAAAAGTTCTTTTAGTCAGACATAATTATCCTAGCGGGGACGCCTACAGAATTCTTTGGGTGGTCTTCCCCAGCCATTATAATGTGTGGTTGTGATTCATTGCCCATAGCTACAGCTCAGCTGGTAAGCATGGCCACCAACTTGGTACCATCGAAACCACCACTTTAAAGCCTGGAAACACTTCTAAGCAAGCAGGTTCTCCCCAGGGACCAGGTCATGTGTATAAGAAAATAGTGATTTCAATTGATTTTGATGACAGTATTATGGTGAGCCAATGTTGAAAGTTAACTGCTTGAAGAAATTTACACACCCGGTCGAGATAAAATTCTGGGCCATTGTGTTCTCCGTCTTTTAATTTTTGCCTGGTATGTTTAAAATGCTTCCAGAAGAGGCCATGTTTTATTGATTAGCCAACCCAACAGGCTTTTGCTGCGTATAAGCAATTGCTAGGTGCTTCGGTGAATTGCAGATGTAAAACTGACTGAAGTCAACACTCCTTGGTAAATGACTGTAATTCGCTACTCAACATTTTTCATATTTCCATTAACTTTTATCCTCTGGTAAGTCCTGAGTGATAAAATAAACATGCCGTTTGAAGCGGTTTGTTCGTGCTCAAACACTACGGCTCGGCAAAGGGCATCATTTCTGGGTACCTAAGTTGTCAGTAGAATAATTGCATTTGCCTTCTAATTGATGCTTCTGCCTCTTTGAGGCCATCATTAACGAGCCTCCTTTAAGGATTAGCCAGAAAATATCTTCATGTAATTAGCATTTTCCTGACACCCACTCCCTTTGTCCTAGAGGAGTAGAGAGTAGAGGCTCATTAAAAGACAGTGTCAGGCCACTTCTTCCCAGTGGTTGTGACATGGCTCTCTGGACCCACCTAACAAAAGTCTCACAGGGAGTGAAGAGAAAGTTCTTCACACTGTCCCCATCAGTGGTGGAGGTGGGCTTCCGACATTCTCCTCCACCGTGTGAGAATGCGGAGCATCTGTGGGGACACATGCTCGCGTGGGCTATGCAAGCAAGCAAAGATAGAATTTCCACTTTGCAAATTCCTTCCCAGATATGTTTGGGGATGACCAAAGAAGAAGAAGGGGGAAATGATGGACCAGATCCATAGGGCTTCCTAACTTGGGACTTACGCTTGCTCTAGAGAATGACTGTCTCCCAGCCTTGTAAGGTGCAAAGAACATCAGTCATACATAAAGAACAGGCAGGCTGAAGTCATGCTTTCACCGAGGCAGAGATCACATGACTCTCCATTTGGATCAAAATACAAGTACTCATAGATCAGAAAGTAATTTGAAAAGGACAAATTCAGTCCCTGGATGTTTTCTGTCAAAGTAGTTAAGATTGCCATTGCAGGAGGCTGGAGAGATGGCTCAGAGGTTAAGAGCATTGCCTGCTCTTCCAATGGTCCTGAGTTCAATTCCCGGCAACCACATGGTGGCTCACAACCATCTGGTGCCCTCCTCTGGCCTGTAGGCATACACACAGACAGAATATTGTATGCATAATAAATAAATAAATATTAAAAATAAGATTGCCATTGCAAATTTTTTTTAAAAAAAGTAAATAAATAAACCTCACTCGTTGACTCTATTCAGATAATGAAAATGTTTCTGTTAGAGTTGGGTCATAGTGATTTTCTTCTGTCATCACAATCTCTAACTTCCCCAGCCAGGCCAAGTAAGTTTAAGATAATGAATGAAAACAACAGGGGGGAAAAAAGTAGCAATGATAACCGTGAGAATAACTTCGCCTTACTTTTTATTTTATTTTTTTAATTAAACAAAGATCACATCAAAATATGAATGAGATTAGAAAATGTAAACATAGAAACCCCCTTTGCTCAGGGCAGAGGCAGGCAACTCCTTAGCACAGAAAATATATACATTTCACACAAGAGGAATCAGCAACATTTTTTAGTGTTTTCTGCTTGAAAACAAACATATTTTTTGAATTCGCTGTGATTACCACTTTGCTTTCCCCATGAGCAAACACAGACAAGTTCTTTCTACCACAGCATGTAAGAGAAATATTGCACATTTTTGGCACTTAGCAGATAATTGCTGGATATTTCTTTTGTTCTTGACAAAGAAGTCATTTTAACAATGGGGAGAAAACACGTACCATGTGTTTAAAAGTGCCTACTGTGAGCATTAATTACTAAGTTATATTTGAAACATGCCATGCCAATTACATTTTGACATTTCGGTTTAACTTAAATGCTACCTATTATAAAAAATAGTTGTATTTTAATATCACCAGGAAAACAATTACTGCAATGGGCAGGAAGATGGAACTGTCTGGTCAAGAGAAAAGCAGAAAGCCAGGCATGATTTCTCCAGGCTGGAACCTCGCCATGGAAGTGGCTAAATTGGGAGGTTGCGTATTCAAGGACAGCGTGGACTACATCGTGAACTCAGGTGCAGCCAGGGATACACAGAGAACCCTTGTCTTTAAAACAAAGTAAGGCAGGCCAAGGTTTTTGTTGTTGTTGCTTGGTTTTGTTTCGTTTTACATTAAACGTTTTAAGAACTGTGCTGAAGACTAGCCCAGCCCTACGGTAGCTTTGAGAGGCCCAGCGGCCAGAAGTCAGCTGGAAAATTTTATTGAATCTGTTAGACACGACAACTTCTGGAAATAAGTCCGGTGAATTATTCTGAAACTTCTGACTAAATGATCCTGCAATCATTTAGCAAGCCCAAGCTAAGCTGCTGATTCATTCCACACTCTGAAAGTCCCTTTCCCATAGCTATATGTAAAATTCGTCTCACCTGTTAAAAATGCATTGCCTGCTCCAGCGGAAAAGAGATAGAACTCTTAAAAGCCTGGGCTACTTTTTTCTGTATGTTATTACCTTAAATTTATAACTCTTCCCTTTTTTTCTAGTCTCTGTAATTGGAGAAGGCAGGCGCTGTCTGTATAACGTTGAATGCGTTCCGTTCCCACGCGTGAGCACCAGGTCGAACTCATGAGGGCTGCGTTATAGAGCCCTGATTGGCCTTCTTACAAGGAACTTTTTCAGTTTTTTGTTGTTGTTGTTGTTGTTTTTTGTTTTGTTTTGTTTTGTTTTATTTTCGAGACAGGGTTTCTCCATAGCTTTTGGTTCCTGTCCTGGAACTAGCTCTTGTAGACCAGGCTGGCCTCGAACTCACAGAGATACGCCTGCCTCTGCCTCACGAGTGCTGGGATTAAAGGCGTGTGCCACCACCTCCCGGCCTCTTTTTCAGTTTTTATCACAGGCCCACATGCGTGCAATTAGAAGCAAATGTTTGATGAGCGCGGAGAACACTGAGGTGGCCCCTTTATTGTGCTTGCTCGGTCCCAGAACTGAAAACCAGACTTCTTGACCACCATTGCTTTTAGCTCCTCGTGAGTCTCTAACTAGATTTACGTTTTGTTTTTTTTTTTTAAATGACCATCATGCGGATAACTCCGTAAAATAGAATTAGATGCTTGGGGAAGGGGTGGGGTGGGAGGTTAGTATAAAAGAAGTAAGCTAAGAATTTCGACTTTAAGAAATTAATACAAGAGATAAGGTATGTAAATAAGCATAAAAAAGAGAGGTGACAGGCGGGTCCTTTAGTGAAGGGGAGAACTACTTCAGAGAAGTCTGGAGTGGATTGTGCAGTTTTAGGAGCTAACCCAAGAAAAGTAAGACAGGGAAGTTCAGAATCTTTCACATTACTACTAGCAGGAGGGATGGGCACACCAGAGTCTGCGACCCCGTTGGGGAACTGCAGTCCCCGCTGGCGCCTAGAGACGCGTCTCGGACCTGCCCATGCTCAGCCTGTTCCATCGCGGTACCCGAAGAACGCTACAAACCACCGAGGGACTTCTTAACTGAATCTCTGCGGTTTCTTTTCTCCTTTATCTAGTCTACTGCACACTAACTCATACAAGAGGTTTGTATGCATGCACTTGACACTTAAAACCAAACTCCAAGATAGCCGCCACCAGTGAATCCCGAATCTCTGCATTGGAGACACAAGAGATCAGAGGGAAGCGGGTTTTTCAGAGGGGGGCTAACCCACGCCCCTTTCAGGGGCCCTGTTGGTTGTTTGGGATTCCCACGACATTCGCTGCCAAAGGATTAATGCCCGCCCCGAGTCCTGGGTGGACGCCAGCTTGGATAATTGCTGGTGGAAATATTAACTTGGGTAAGCTGAAAACCGCCCATATATTAAACAATTCAGACGCTCTCGCTTTTCTGCACGGTTTTTTGCTTCTCCCCAGCCTTATTACAGCTAGCGTTTGTAACTTTTTTGTTATTCGCTTTCAGAACAGTGGCCAAGCAGAAAAGATTTAGAAAACTGAACTAAATCCAAAATAGGCTGCTTGAGATATATAGGTGACGGGGTGAACTGCATTCCTGGGCTTTCTAAGGCAGTCATTAGCAAGCTCATTGTGGCTCCCGCAGGTAAAAGTTAACTCATTAATTTTAATTGGGAAAATCATCTTTACTTCCTGTTCCTAAAGCCCACACTTCATCCCATGCTTTAATTATGTTATTAATGCACCTCACAAAAAAAAGGAAAAAAAAGCAGCTCATCTCTTCTTGATCTCCTAATAAGCATCTCATGACAGTTCTCCAAGACTCCCCACCGGTTTCATGCCCAGAGTCCTCCACGCTCGCTCGCGTTCTCCACAGATGAGCTCACTCCCGCTTGGAGAATGAACTGAAAAACCAGTTACCACAAACTCCCTCCCCTGGTCTGGCCTCCATTCCGGCACATACATCACTTGAAGTGTTCTCTCAAGGAGGCCTTTCCTTTGCTTTCAGCGCTCACCTACCACCTTGCGCCTTGTTTCTCCAAGCACAGACTGAGGAGCAGAAACCTCAGCATCACCTGACCAGAGCTTGCACGGGATGTACAGGCTTAGGGTCCATACTCACCCTCTCCATCAAAAACTGCGTTTGAAGGATTCCAAGATGAGCAACTCAAAACATCAGAGAAGTCTAAGGCTCTTTACTCAGAAAGTTCCCATAGTAAGTTACATACATACATAACCACGCACGACCGTGTGTGGGCACGCGCACACACGCACACAAACGCACATGCACGCACGCATGCGCACACACACACACTAGTTTGTTTAGGTCCCAGTCAATTCTACACACCCCAGGATTGTTTTCATTATTTTTTATTTTAGCATGTAAATGTCTTCCTCCATGCTTGCTTCATGAAAAGAAAAGATGACTCAGAATTCTCTCAGGCGCAGCCACAATGAACTGTGGGGTGGGGAGGGTCTCCTTTGGAAAGGCGTAGGTTGAAAAGAGGTACAAAGTCTTTGCTACCATCTTAGAATGAAAAGTGGGTTTCTGTTTTTTCTTTTCTTTCCTTTTCTTTGATAACTTAATGTGACTCAGGTTTCTTTGTCGAAGCAGACGATATCTCCACCAGTGTGTGTGTGTGTGTGTGTGTGTGTACTCATGCGTGTGGAAGATCTCAGAGTTGACAGTGAAGTCTTCCTCATTGAAGAGTGAGCTGTCCCTTCCTCCCTTCCACCATGAGCGAGGGCTTTTCAGAGAGGGACGTTCAGAGGCCCCTATAGCAACACTGTAGGGGAGAGGGGCAGGGTTCCAGAGGGGATGGGCTACATGGTACACCCAGGTAATGGAGTTTGGTTCCCCACAAATGCATGTGACATTCATAGAGATGCCACTGACAGAGCTACCTCCCAGCGAAGACCATCCATGACATTAGGTATCAGGAATAGCCATGTGGGAAAGTCCTTGGAAGCTAAAGACATAACGTTGGAATCCATCATTCCCTTACTTCCACCAGGGCCCATCCATTTTCTAACTGGCATTAAGCCAATCTAGTTCCAATGATGGGAGGAGGAGAGGAGGGTATTTATAAGTCCGGAATTGGGCTGATTTAGCAGAAGTGAAGTCTTGGTCTCAAGTGTGGAAAGACACTCCTATTTTTAAAAATTAATCAGAGCTAACAACTTCTCTTTTATTTTTACTTTGATATAATATTAAAAATAGGCTTTGCCACCCCAAGAATAAAAAAAACGTACATGTGCATATCCCATATATATTCTATATGTGTATCTGTGCTGCACACATTTACTATAGCATATGTATGTTGCATTTATATATACTGTGTGTGCCTGTGCACCCCATGAGTTTTATAGTACTTTAATGGTTTATTCCTCTTCTTAAATTTGTCCTTCACCTCTAGCCAATCTGTGCAGTAGGAATGCAATTTAGAAATTATTTCCCAAATGACTAACCTGCTTCATTACCATCTTTCCCACATATACAACTCACGAAGGGAATAGGAATAGACTTGTCACCCTGAGAAAGAGAAGCCCGAAGCTGACGTTTGCTTTCCTTCTTCCCTATCAGTGTAGTTCCCTTCCCGGTTCCCTTCAACCCTGCCCTCTCTCCACTGCCTGCTGAAGCCAGTGATCTCTCTGAGGGCAGCGGTTTTCCAGCGGAAGCACTGACACGTTTGAAGGGCTGAATTGGAGGAGAGGAGCCTGCCCCATCAGGCAGAACCAGGGCTCCTGGTGAGAACACGCAAATTAAAATGGTCCAACAGTGACATGTCTCGTCCTGTGAGGAATTAATTCCTTCTTTTGCTTCTCTGTCTGTAAAAGTAATTTCGGTTGGAAGACTGCTTGTCAGGAAGGCTCTGGGAGAGATCCTCTCACAGACAGAAAGATGGATAAAGAAATGATCTCACGCCACGGGCATGGGGCTGCACGGAACAGAACCGCTCGGGTACCCACAATGTAACCAATGGAGAAAGGAGAGTCCCCAACTAAGCCAGCTCTTGTTCAAGCACGCCCACTTTCTCATTAAAAATTATGTAAGACATTAGATGGTGATTCAGAACGTTATATTTTATCAGCAGGAAGCTATGAGGTTTGGAATAAAAATGCCAAGTGCTATGTTTACTTAATGGCCTTATAATAATGGGGCTGAGTTTGCTGGCTTTCTAATGTATTCATTTTAAAACTATAAGCATTTATTATTAGAATTATATACTTTTGCGAAAACGATAGTATATCAACAGTTAATATATATTTTAGTTCAAGTATCTAAATAACCATAATAAATCAAGTAAATCAAAACACATTGGCCAGAATTTGGAATTAGCATAACCCATTGGAATATTTGCTTTGTTGTTGTTTATTTGGGATTTCATTTGCTTATTTTTCTTTTTTCATCCAAAAACTCACCCTCGGCCAAGCTGGCCTTAAAAATCTCAATTCTCCTACTTCAGCCTCCCAAGTGCTGTATTTCTTTCTTTTACTAGAGAGGGCTTTGGTAGGCCCAAGTGTCCTTTGCACATCTGTGAAACAGAAGGTTTTTAGCAGTGTTCATTGGCTCTGCCTCAATGGCCACGAAACAGCGGCAGGGGAGCTTGAGGGACCACTCTCGAGATCTGGGCTATTACCAATTCTAGCTAGAAGTGGAGAAGCTGGGTTACTAACATTGCCACTGGGGTCACAGAAGGGAATCTTGCTCCCTGTGCTTTGACTTGATTATCACTAAATGTTTCCCTTCAGAAGCATTACATTAATTTTCAATTTCAGAAAGAAAATTACTTTTTCAATGCTTATAACAAGATGCTACCTAGGTTCATCCCAAACCTGGACCTTTGCCAAGCGCCTTGAGATATTCTTGACAGATAATTTTCTCTCGCTCTCCTCCCAGCGTGCACCATGCTCTAATTATCTAGTGGGTGGAAAAAAAATAATTTTATGCTAAACGACTTTCTGCAGACGCTATTCGGATTGCCCATAAAACTTAGGCACTAATTCACAACGGCCCTGGATAAAAGTTGTAAATGTGCTGTGACTAGATCGTTCATACTATCTTTTTAAAAATATCATGAGTGACACCTATGTGTATTTAATGTATAGAATGAAATGTATCTGAAAGCTTAGCAGGTGACAGAAGTCAGGAGAGCCACTGAAAAATTAGCAAGTGTTTATGGATCAACTCAGATACATCACTTGCGTCCCACCCCATCCCAAGAAACAGCGTGCTCATTTCAGTTGTGTGAAGCACATTTAATAGATGGAGGAGAGATTATATGTGGGGTAAAATTTAGGAATGTTTCAAAGAGTATGTTCTTTGTACTGTTGTGTATTTGATGTAAGCTAAGTCATCACGTCTTCATCACCGTGTGTCACGGAACTTCCCGATTATAACTTTCTTCTGAGGATAGAATTGAATCCTGAGAATTGTCGCTATGTTATTTAAAATAATAAAGTTTGCATCTTTTTCTGTTCAGGTACATCCCATGGTACATAAGACATACTGGCCATCAATATTGCTGTTTCTGCTCAGCCCCTACTTTTGGAAGGTTCTAAAGCTCCCACCATTGGGGAGATAACCACAGGCAATGGCCATAGGCTGTATGCTTGGGGAATCTCTTGGACAGCCCTGAGAAACAACTCAAAAAAGGACTTCTCATGCCTAATGTTGGATTAGTTTTTTGGTTTTCATATTTTTCTTCTGTGTTTTTTTAAGATTATAATGGGATTACTTCGTTTCTCTATCTCCTCTCCTCCCTCCAAACCTCCCTGCCCCTCCTTGCTTTTTCAAATTCATGACCTCTTTCCTTATTAATTGGTGTGGTACACATGTGCACACATGAATAACCTACTCTGTCTGTATAATTCTACCTGTATGAGTGTTTTCAGTGCTGACCATTTGGTATTGGCTAACCAGTTGTGTGTTCTTCCCTGGGGAAGGCTATTTCTCCCACTTTCAGCGTTCCTTGGTTGCCCACAGTCCTTTGGGTAAGCTTGAGGTTTTGTGTGCTTTCTGTCCTCCATGTCGGCATGCCTATTGTTTTCCTTGTTCAGCTCATGTCTACGTTATGTTGGCGAGTCTTCAGGAGTGTAGATTCTGGTACCACTAGCAGACAGAGTCTCACAACAACCTCAGGGGATCCCCTGCATCCTACAATATTCTACACCCACTCCTTCACTGTTCCCTGAGACTTGGGGTCTGGAGTTGTTTTGTGGGTGTATCCATCGGAACTCTGCATTGTGATTGCTTATGGCTTTCTTCAATGGTCTCTGTCTATTGCCAAGACATTTCCTTGATGAGGGAGCGAGGACTGCACTCATCTGTGGGTATTAGGACAAATTTTAAAGTGTTGTTGGAGATTATATTGGTTTATTAAAGTGGCAGTTGTAAGTTCTTCTTCAAAATCTCCATTTACTATTTCTGTGTAGTTGACAATGTTTCCAGTACCAGGCATGATTTCCCTCTTGGTGAGTGGGTATTAAATTCAATTGGAGAAGTGCTGGTCACCCGCCAGGTATGTGTGCCCCTATTGCATGCTGGTCATTTGTAGGATTCTTGGCTGCTTCTCTCCCTTGGGAGCCTGTACATTCCCTTCTGGTACCATGACAGCTAGTCCTCAGAGTGGAGGTATTCATTTCAGTACTGGTTTAGGAGCCTCTGCACCCTGTGTCTGAGTGCATGGTGGCTTTAGCAATAAGGATTTACCTTCCACCTCCAGTGGGCGATAACTACAGGCTGTGTGCTTTGGAAGTCTCTTAGAGAATGCTCACCAACAATTCCAAGGAGAGCTTCTTATTCCTAGTGTTGAGTTTTCAGTTAGGTAGTCTCTAGCTCTTGGAGGAAACTTGTCAGTCAAGATGAGAAAAGTTCATTAGGATTAGAGATGTGTATATATACACAAACATATATGTTATAGGTTTTTTAAGATAGATAACTAATAATATAATTCCTTATGACATTTTCAAATATGTTACTTTACCCTCCTTCTTTTGTATTTACCTCCTTCCCCCTTTCCTTATGAGTCCTCCTTTTTTATTTCTCTGGCCAGATCATTAGTACTCTGCTATTTCCCTTGCTTTTGCCTCCCACAGAAATGGTCCCTTTTTACTCTGCTTGTTGGCAGAGACTACTCATTCATTTTCTGGCCACCCAGACACAAATAATCACACAGAAACTATATTAGTTACAACAATGTTTGGCCAATAGCTCATGCGTACTTCTAGCTAACTCTTACATCTTAAATTAACCCATTTCTATTAATCTATGAATCATCACGAGACTGTGGCCTACCAGTAAGATTCTGGCTAGAAGCTGGCATCTTTCTCTTTTGGCAGCTACATGGCAATTCCTTGACTCCGCCTACTTTCTCTCTATATCTCTGTTCAGATTTCCCACCTGGCTTTACTCTACTAAGCCATTGGCCTAAACAGCTTCTTTAATAACCAATGGTAATAAAGATATTCATAGCATATGGAGGGGAATCCCACATCACTCTTCTGGGATCCTCAGTCACTCAAGGTTATATATACACATCTGAAGACTAGGAGCCTCAGATGAGGGAGACCATCCAATGTTTGTCTTTCAGGATCTGGGTTTCTTCATTCAGTCTGATCTTTTCTAGGTTGATGGTTGGTTGGGTTTTTGAGACAGTATCTTGCTGTGGCAACTCATCTGGCCTTCAATTTGAAATCTTCCATCTTTGCTTCCTGAGCTACTAGGATTATACGCATGTGCTACAATACAAAGACCAGTCTGTTTCTTAAAAATCACGGAATGCCTTAACTCCTACCTGAACAGAATCCACTGTGTACACTGTAGTGACACCCACTTCCTACTCTTTTGCTACCTTTTGCTTTGTGATGAGTCAGTAAACACTTGACAGCTTGAAACAACAACCAAGCCTTGACCGGGAAGGCCTCCTTAAAGGTCTTCGTTGGGATGGATTCATGTTCCTCCACTTTCAGGGAATCAGAACAAGCCTTCTTCCATGGATATATCTTAGACACAGGGAAGCTAAATTATCAGGATGAAATCTCTCTCTCTCTGTCTCTCTCTCTGTCTCTCTCTCTGTCTCTGTCTCTCTCTCTCTCTCTCTCTCTCTCTCTCTCTCTCTCTCTCTCTCGTGTGTGTGTGTGTGTGTGTGTGTGTGGTAGACAGACTCAATGCCTTGGCGCCAAAGTCACACAATGTTGCGTTTACTACCTTCTACTGGCTAAAGCGGATCACAGGCCTATCAAACACAGAGAGACCAACAGCCTCTCTCATTGGGTGAGTGACAGTATGGCAGTGCTCCTGCTACCACCTAGGGTAGGAGAAATGGCCGCCCGTATTTGGCTGTCTACCACTTCCTAGAAGTAAGAAACCAAATGTGGCTACAATCCAATTTGCCTAAAAAAAAGAAAGTGTTCACAACACCGAAAGAATAGCATCCGAGGTTGTCTTCCATCCACACCCACACACATGCACAATCACACACGTATGTGCACTTATTGCACAAACACACACATATGCATAATCATGCATGTTCACTTATTGCACACAAACAGACATGTGCATAAACATTAAACCATAATGAATTCATACATGTAACATACCTTCCTCATTCTCTCATTCATTTACTCAAATCATATCTTTTACTTTCTCATTCCAAGCACTGTAATAAGAGCTAATGTAAATATGTCATTTTTTTTTTAATTTCTAACAGTCTTTAACAAATTGATGGCAAAACAGGGTGACAGTGTTTTTAAAATGGCCAAAGTTTATAAATGTAGCAGCGACCATTTTGGGGGAGGCAGAATAAATCCCTAGACAAACTTGAAGGTCAGGTAAACATTGACAAGAAAATATTTGGAGAAACCAGGAAGAAGAAGAAGAAGAAGAAGAAGAAGAAGAAGAAGAAGAAGAAGAAGAAGAAGAAGAAGAAGAAGAAGAAGAAGAGGAAGAAGAAAGCCTGTTGCACACAGAACAGAACATGGCAGATCTGGAGAAAAACAAGGATTTTTCCTTCAAAGGAAAAAGAGCAAAGCTATTTTTAACTAGAAGGTCCCTGTAACATTATCATTATAGGCTGTTTTTAACTGTTCTCCTCTACTGCCTGAGACCTGATACCCTAACCTCCTCTTCTACCTGGGGCTCAGTCCTGCTTTTCTGCCTGAGACTTGATACCCTGTGCTTCTCTGCTGCCTGATGTAGACAGAGTTTTTGTCCCTCCCAGTCCTACAGCCCTTCAGTCCCAAATAAACACATAGAAGCTTATATTAAGTATAAACTGTTTGGTCTATTGCTCAGGTTTATTGCTAACTAGCTCTTACAACTTAAATTAACCTATAATTCCTATCTATGTTTAGCCATGTGGATTGGTACCTTTTCTCAATAAGGCATTCTCATCTTGCTTCCTCTGCTCCTGAATGGCGACTGCATCTCTCCCTTTCCTCTTCCCAGAATTCTCCTAGTCTGGTTGCCCTGCCCATACTTCATGGTTAGCTACTGACCAATCCGTGTTTTATTAAACTAATACAAGTAACAAATCTTTACAGCATATAAGAACATTGTCCCATAGCACTTCCCCTTTTCTATTTTCAAAACAAGAACTCTGAATCTAATTTCCTTTGTTTAGCTTTATTCCTGACCATTTATCCATAGCAATTTGTAACTACGCTAAACAAAGACAAGCATCAATAATCCATAATTTGGGAATGTGGCATAGTTTTCTGTGCTACTTCCTGCTAGTTGGGGGTGATGATAAAGTTACAGGGAAACATAGAAAATTTAGGATTTTGGTCAAGTCCTGAGTGGAGTACTCAGTGAAGCTTGATCCTCTCCTCCAGCAGTCTGGAGGCTGTTCTAGATGTAGAATTGATTCAGAGGAAACTGAAACAGAGGTGCCATGGAATGTTAGATCAGCTGGGCCATCCATGCCCACTCAAGATTTTTCAGAGGCTCTTCCTTGATCAAACCTTATTTTTCTTAACCCAGAATGAACCCATAACCTCTTACTTCCTGTGGAAACAAAAGCAAAACTTCCTCTCCAATATAACATATGTTTTGACTTAAATTCTGAAGTCAAGCCATTTTCAAAATATATAGGTTGGATTAATCCAGCAGCACTTATAATCAAATGTCTTTTAGCAGTTGTTGCTCCCTCTTCAGTAGTCAATACAATACAGAGACAACACAATAACATACAGTATCTATACTCTCTGTGTATTTTTTATCTTTATGTAGCTTTTTTTCTTACTCTCTTTAATTTTGGGGGGTTTTTTTGAGACAGGGTGTCTCTGTGTATCTTTGACTATCCTGGAACTCACTCTGTAGATCAGGGTGTCCTTGAACTCACAGAGATTCACCTGCCTCTGCCTCCCAAGTGTTGGGATTAAAGGCGTGCGCCACCATGCCTGGATGTTCTATTTCTTTTTTTAAGAACTTTCTCTATCCTTTTCCTTTCCTCTCCCAAACCTACATATATTTCTGAGCACAATGCAAACCATTTAAGGGTTTTTTTCACTTGAATTTGTATTTACTGTATATCTCTATCTTCTGACCACATGAGTCTTTAAACTGCTTGGCGATATGGCTAGGATTAAAGCTGTGGCTTTGGTGGATGGCTCCACCCTTTTTCTTAAATTTTGGGGAGTCTAGTTTCATGGCAGAGGTACCAGTGGGAGGCAGATTTATTGCCACAATTCTGCGGCATTTCTAGATCCATGCCACTACCAAGAAGCCTGGTGCTGACTGTTCATGAACACCATTCAAGTGTTTGGTGGCAGAGCCTCTTAAAAGAACGGTGAGGTTTTTGCCACTAACACTGAGTTAGGAAACCTCTCAAGCTGAAAATGTAGCCAAAAAAAATGGTACAGCTGCAATTCTGTCCCAGAACAGGGCGGAGCATGCGCAGAAAGCTGGCCACTTTGATAAGGAGAGCATGCTAGTGCTGGTATCTTCCAGAAAAGTTTTTACCAAAGCGAAAATTGCTGAGTTTCCTCGCCATGGGAGTAACATGGATGCCATGGGCAAGCGAAAAACCTTACTTTACTGATGGGGCAGGAAGAGTCACGTCTACCAGTACCACAGGGATGAACGATGGGGCCACTGCTGTGGTTCTTACGAAGAAGACAGAAGCTGAGAGTCGAATGCTGAGACCCTTAGGAAGAATCTGGTCACAAGCTGGTGTGGAGCCTTCTGTTATGGGAGTCGGAACAATCAGCCATAACAGCTGTTGCAGACTGAGACTTGCTATCCCATCCTGCTCTACTGCCTGAGGTTTGATCTATTTTTGGCTCAGGGCTTTGCAGGATTCCTGATAGGTAAGCCAATAAACGTTAGTTAAATAAATTTGACGATGTCTATATTAATTAGTGTGTGGTACTTAATGTGGACATATTGAAAAGACCAAATTACATCAGAAGTTGCTCTGATTGGTTCATAGATTTGGGATAGAAATGGACATCCAACCGTCATGCTTCTTTGTGGCAAATTCTCCTTAAAGTCAAGTAATTTTCATACATTTTTAAAATGAGTTTTGCTATTCGATATATATCTTTGGGTGCTTATAATTTAAAATATGACTTCCTTTTTGTCAGATTTTAGTTGAACTCAATTTCCTCGGAAGTATAGCCACTGATTTATTCTGAAGTGCTGACACTCCATCCAGAAATCACTTTCTGGCAGAAATTCCTAAAAGACTTGTTGAGAACATTGGCAACGTGAGGCAAGATGTACATGAAAATATGGACGATGATAAATGCAGACACACTCTGGCAATGCTGGTAAGGATGAGGGGGACGCCATTTGTATTAGGGTCTAACAAGGTAGAACTTAAATAGTTTGAAAAAGTAAATTTGAGCTACATATTTAATGTCTTTTGAGAACAAAAACTACACACAATAAGACTGAGCCAATAATATCTCCTGGATGAAGGGAATCCTTGAATATAAAATGATAAGACACAGTTGTAATACTTACATGTCCTGGACCTGTGTCTAGCAAGTGAGAATATTCTGGATAATTCAAGAAACACAAATTTAACGAAGTGCCTCTTGTATGTTGTGTACAGGAGAGGTTTCATTACTTAACCATATTCAGGTAAGCACTTTCTACTCCACATCTCACGTAGAGACAGATGCTTAATTCCTTCCCAAGACTAAGGACGTTCAAATAATTTATTCCTAGGTATAGTAGTTTATCTTTAACTCCTATCAGTCCCTCACAATCAATCAGGCAGTCCCCAAGTAAAGAGATGGGATTTTTACCAAGCTCTGACAGCCAACAGGCATTGTTGAGCCAAGAATGAAAATTAATTCCATAGACAATGACCTTCTTCTGAAAACGCTTACCTAGTCAAGGTTTGCATTCAATCACTGCAGAGATGCACCCCGCGTGACGGAAGGCGCGCCTTTCTTCCTATCATTGTGTTGCTTGGCTTACAGCAGGAGCTGCTGGGGGAAGCATTTGTCACGTAACAATGCTGTCTGAATCTTTGCAAATGATGAAGTCTGAAACATTTAGAAGCCACATTCTTCCCACATTTGGGAAGGGAACAGGTGGTTTCACGTCTTCTCCCAGTAGAACGACCTCAATGGTACATCAGACCCACAATGGTTTGCGATGCGTTTTTAGTGTTTCAGACTCAGCCGTGAGCCGCGTGCTTTCAGTCCCACCTCCCTCTCAGACTGTTGAGTTTATTATGGTTGATTCGGATTCACTCTTTAACCGAGTGCAGCGATTCTCCTTTAACATACAGAATGACAGAGATTAGGGATGGGGAGGTTGTCAGAAGAGTGCCTACCTGCTGTGCAAGCGCTGCGACTTGAGTCCAATCCCCAGCAGCCTCTTAACAAGGATGATGCAGCGGTGTGCATGGTGCAGTGGTGTGCGTGGTGTGCATGGTGCAGTGGTGTGCGTGGTGCAGTGGTGTGCGTGGTGTGCGTGGTGCAGTGGTGTGCGTGGTGTGCATGGTGCAGTGGTGTGCGTGGTGCAGTGGTGTGCGTGGTGTGCATGGTGCAGTGGTGTGCGTGGTGTGCATGGTGCAGTGGTGAGTGTGGTGCAGTGGTGTGCGTGGTGTGCGTGGCGCAGCGGTGAGTGTGGTGTGCACGGCGCAGTGGTGTGCACGGTATAGTGGTGTGCACGGTATAGTGGTGTGCACGGTGCAGTGGTGTGCATGGTGCAGTGGTGGGCACGGTGCAGTGGTGGTCACGGTGCAGTGGTGGTCACGGTGCAGTGGTGGGCACGGTGCAGTGGTGTGCACGGTGCAGTGGTGTGCACGGTGCAGTGGTGGGCATGGTGCAGTGGTGTGCACGGTGCACTGGTGTGCGTGGTGCAGTGGTGGGCACGGTGCAGTGGTGGGCACGGTGCAGTGGTGGTCACGGTGCAGTGGTGGGCACGGTGCAGTGGTGTGCACGGTGCACTGGTGGGCATGGTGCAGTGGTGGGCACGGTGCAGTGGTGGGCACGGTGCAGTGGTGGGCATGGTGCAGTGGTGTGCACGGTGCAGTGGTGGGCACGGTGCAGTGGTGGGCACGGTGCAGTGGTGTGCACGGTGCACTGGTGTGCGTGGTGCAGTGGTGGGCATGGTGCAGTGGTGGTCACGGTGCAGTGGTGGGCACAGTGCAGTGGTGTGCACGGTGCAGTGGTGGGCATGGTGCAGTGGTGTGCACGGTGCAGTGGTGTGCGTGGTGCAGTGGTGGGCACGGTGCAGTGGTGGGCACGGTGCAGTGGTGGTCACGGTGCAGTGGTGGGCACGGTGCAGTGGTGTGCACGGTGCACTGGTGGGCATGGTGCAGTGGTGTACACGGTGCATTGGTGGGAATGGTGCAGTGGTGTGCATGGTGCAGTGGTGTACACGGTGCAGTTGTGGGCATGGTGCAGTAGTGGTCACGGTGCAGTGGTGGGCACAGTGCAGTGGTGTGCACGGTGCAGTGGTGGGCATGGTGCAGTGGTGTGCACGGTGCAGTGGTGTGCGTGGTGCAGTGGTGTGCTTGTGACCTGGTTGAGGAAGCAAAGCTGGGTGGGTTCTTGCAGATTCCTGGCTGGCCAGCTCACTATTCAGCGAGTGCCAGGCCAAAAGAGAGGGTCTGTTTGCAGACAAGGTGGCCAGCACCTGAAACATAACACCTCTGGCCTCCTCGTGTGCGAAATTAAATTGTATTTAGGGAGTTTACTCAGCACAGCATTTCAAGTTAATGTTAAATACAAGATTTAGAAGTCTTTCCTGATTAAATTCTGAGGGCTCTCAACCCTTCCTCTCCCTCTCAACAAACGGCTTTGTATAATGTATTACTCTCTCTAAATGGCCCCACAAACGTTGTAACTACCAAAGTAAATTATAGAAACTTCTAGAAACTTCAAGCTAGATTTTTTTTCTTCTCCCCTAGTGCAATCAAACAGACCTCATCACAATATCACCTTCAGGGAAATTTGTCATTGACTAGAAAGAAGCTGATTTACAAACAAACCGGCCCTTCTGGCTTTTAGCAGTAATGAAGGCTCTCCATACCCAAGCACATTTAGAATCAGCAACTAACACGGAATGTTCTGTGTTTTAAACCTATTTTTAACTAAATAAAACCCCAAGTGGTATTCATAGAGTCTTCAAAGAAAACTTTCTAGCTTTAGCTGAATATAACTCCTGAGCTGAGATCTTTTCTCAACCTACAAAAGTAATTAATTCACCACCTGGCTTAGCGCCTCAAAAGGATTAAATATAAAACATGAAAATTGCTTTCACGGAAGGGGCAATGAGATGAGATCGCATGAGAACTTAGTAAAAGACTCTTAAGATCAAAGGCAGCGCAATGGCCGCAGGTCAGGGGTTTCTGCTGGGTACCAATCCTCCAATGCTTCAAACAACTGGCATTGCAGCACCAAACATGGGTCCCCTGTGTCCACTTCTCAGAACTGCTAGGGAGACTTGCATTTACCAGGGCTTTTTGCTTTCTGGCCACCCAAAGGGTTTTAGAATCAAGCAGCAATGGCATAAAAGGAAAGATATCACTGGGTTGTCTAAAAGGAACGAAAAATAACTACAGACTATAAATACCTGACTCACATAGTGTTCTCTATGGTTATGAACATTTTTTTTCTGATCAGCCATCTCATTGCCCTATGAGTAAATATTCCTAAGGAAGGGAGGTTCGAATTCTTCAGGGTGAAGATTGCAAAACATAGCCAGACTTTCCGCTTCTTTCCAATGACTCAAAATTCCAGGGAAATGGACTCAGCAATTAAAACTCAGAGTCAGACTGGCCAGGGGGCAGATGGTTTAGCAGTTGTTAGTTCTGTGGCCTCCCTTACAATGAAAAGTAGAAGCAAGAGTCATGTGGAATCGCTAAATAAAATACGGCCCAGAGCAAACAGCATAGGACTCAGAAGACACTGGACACACAGCATTACGCCATCACCATCATCATTATCATCATCGGTATCATTAGTCTGGAATCTGGCAAGGAATCTCCCAACTGTATTCATCGTGTCCTTGTGGCTTGAAGAGAAAATGCAGGATGAACATGGTCCTATCAGACACTGACCTCCTGGACAAGAGTCTGGGCAAAGAGAACAGGAAGCAGCTGAGGGAGTTTTCATTACCGGTATTTCAGGTCTTGCTGATCAGCTATTTTTAATTGGTGACTTGGAGGGTGATTTATCACATTCAAAGACAATCTGACATATCCAGTATAACACCCAACATTCCTGGCTTCAGCCCTCCTCAGCATCTTACGAAAATACCCGGGAGAGAACAACACAATATCAATCTACCCAAAACTGGAAGGGCCGCTGTCATGAGGATTCAGGACCACTCTCAGGAGCAATGTGAATGGCGCGGCTTGTATACTGATGTCTCCCAGGCCACACAGGCCTGACCCATGTTGGCTTTGGCTACCTGGTACTTGTTGACCACCTACAATACACTTAGCACTGTGTTAGGATCATGGGGTTTGTCCAGAGAGTATAGCAAATCCCTGTCTGCATGGAACAAATACACAGATGACCATTAAAATTAAAATGATACATATTATGTATGATACATATGTGCATGTGTGATATGTTTTTTGGAACTAAGTACTAGGTAATAAAGTGGAAAAAAGAAATAAAGTGAACTGCTATATTTGGGTGTTGAACACCATAAGGCAGGTCCTTCATGGCAATGGAAGATCATGGAACCTTTAGGAGATAGGGCCAAGAAGGGCTGTGTTGGGTCACTCAGAACGTGGAGTGTTTTGCTTGTGAACATTTAGTGGGCTTTGTACAACCCCCTGGACCGTTCTCAGAAGAGCAAGCCTGGCCCTCCTGCCTTCTCCGGTCGCTTCAGTTTAAGATGTAACCACCCGCTTCCAACACGAAGCGCGCCACTGTCCGCGGTGGTCATCAGAACCAAAGCAAGTCAGCTCCCCAATCTTGAGCCGGGAACTACCAACACTGTAAGCCAGTCAATTTTTCTTTAAGAGTTGGTGTCTCTGGCTAGGTTTGTCGGAGTAATGCAAAGGCAACTAGGGCATGATGCAGAAGGGTTTATTCTAGGAGAAAGGAACGGTGTAAATAGGGTCTAAGGAAGGTGGGCTGGGATATACCTCAGTGATGCAGTGTTTGCCTGGGCATAAGGAAGCAGGAAAAGGATTGAAGAAAGGACAAACTTATTGATAGAACATTTAGTGGAAGAATAGATAAAGAACTGCGGCTGGAATTAAAAAGGAAACACTAGGTTGGACCCTAAGAGAGACATGCATAGATCTAATCTACATAGGAAGTAGAAAAAAACAAGATCTCCTGAGTAAATTGGGAGCATGTGGACCTTCAGAGAGGGTTGAAGAGGAGTGGGGAGGTAGAGAGGGGAACAGAGAAAAACGTAGAGCTTAATAAAAATCTATTTTAAAAAAAGGAAACACTAGGGACTGGAGAGATGGCTCTGAAGATTAAGAGCACTGACTGCTCTTCCAGAGATCCTGAGTTCAGTTCCCAGTAACTATATGGTGGCTCACACCCATCTGAAATGAGATCTGGTGTCCCAGAACACTGAATACATAATAAATAAATAAATAAATAAATAAATAAATAAATAAATAAATATAAAAAAAGAAAACACTAATCGTTGGTGGAAAAATTCTTAGCGTGGCTACAGACTCTGTCAACGCCACTGTCATTGCATATTTTAGCAGACTTATTTAACTCCAACTCAAGCCAACACTGAGAGTAGCTGTTGAGATTAAGAAATGGAATTATATCCAATACAATATCCCAAATCAGAAAGTGGGCATTTGGGCTCACGCCGTGTAGTCGGGAAGATGCTGGCGCCCAGTTGTCAGCCTCTGTTTCTCAGTGGAGAGCCGGATGAGATGAACACAAACACTGTTCAGTAGTCAACAGGCTGGCGGTGAAACACGGTTTCACGAGGCTGGAACTGAGACACTGACAGGAAATGAACAGCGTAGGGATAAGGACGTGTATAAATGGTTACAACCCATATATGATATAAATCGTTACAACCTATATATGATATAAATGGTTACAACCCATATATGATATAAATCATTACAACCCATATATGATATAAATCGTTACCACCTATATATGATATAAATGGTTACAACCCATATATGATATAAATCATTACAACCCATATATGATATAAATCGTTACAATCCATATATGATATAAATCGTTACAACCCATATATGATATAAATCGTTACAACCCATATATGATATAAATCGTTACAACCCATATTCGAAACCTTTCAACCAGGCTTTCTTATCATCATCCAATCTGCACTCTATCTAAAGGGATTATTTTTATTAACACTTACATTTCTTTCTCCTTTTTGAGCATTTCAATTTTTAAGCTGAAGATTGAAACTCATAGGTGTTAAAGAGAGAATAGCCTAGATTTGACTTGGCATGAACACATGGGGTCGACTAACAATCTAGCCACCCGCCTCTCAGAAAGAAGGAACTCCGCAACCTCCCACAAAGACTCATCAGGCAAGGATGCCTTCGTCTGCTCCCTGACCTGCTCACAGCCCTGCAATCTGTCATATGCGGGCATTAGCTGAGGTCAGTTCTCCCTCGTGTTCTCTTTTGCTTTGCTCTGCTATGTCTCATTATGGCTCACTATGTAACCCTGGATGGCCAGGAGCTTGTTATGCAGATGAGGCTGTGTTGTGTGCCAATGGTCTTTTATCCTGTTATTTGTATTATTTTTAATAAAATGATGATTGGCCAGTAGCCAGGCAGGAAGCAGAGGCGAGGCAACAAGAATTCTGGGAAGAGGGAAGTTTGAGTCTGGCATCGTGACCCAGCCACAGAGGAAGCAAGATGTGACTATGTGGCTAACATAGACAAGAATTATGGGCTAATATAAGTTATAAGAATTAGTTAATAAGAAGAGCCTGAGATACTGGGCCAATCAGTTTATAATTGATGTTGACCTCTATGTGATTCTTTGGGACTTAACGGGACAGAAACCTCTGTCAACAAGGCTGGCCTCAAACACGCAGAGAGCCATCCACCTGTCTCTGCCTCCTGAGTATCGTTATTTTGTGTGAGCCTTTATTATCATCACCGCCATCACCGCCATGAGTTTTTTTCTCCAACCTTGAAAATGAGTTAGTAATATTAGATAGCTATCAAGTGAGCACCAGAGGAAGGGGGGATTTGGGGGGTGGCCAAGAGCCAAGGAAGATTACACACAGGAGCTGGAATCACTTGTACAGTATGATGTGAGCTATCTGCTTCCAAGGGCATTCTCTTGCTCAAGAGCACCAAGAATCAGAAAGATATTTAAGAAATGTTGTTTATCCTGTTAAACAATTTGTTGGAATAAAAAAAACCCTGTCATTAAACCAGGGCTAAACAGAAAAGTAGAAGAATGAAACCGATCTATTTACAATTACGTAATGCGCTGAAAAAAAGAGTTGAGAGAAAAAGTTACAAAATGACAGATACACAGTAATGATACTTCTGAACAGTTGAAAAACAGTTTGTGTACATATGTGCAGGTGTGGGGGAGGGTGTGTGTGTGTGTGTGTGTGTGTGTGTGTGTGTGTGTGTGTGTTCTTTGAGAGGCTTGTCTTTTCACTGTCTCCTCTGTGAAGATGGACATATTTTTCTCTATTTCGGATGTAGTAAAATTCCAAAAGATGAATCTTTCCCATGGAGAGAAATGAACAAGAAGGCCCATCTGGCAGAATGTTGGACTTGGTCTTCAACTTTGTTCTTTCTTGAGCACCTTCAAGAAAGAAGGTTCTTGCTCAAAACGTCCATTGCTAGGGTTTGATATAAGATCCTCAGTTATCTTTCATGATCTAATTTAAAGTAGTATCCGAAAACACTTTCTTAATTACCCCGAATGGGAATTAAATTCCCCTCCTAGTTCATCAGTGCCCCTCACAATCACAGTGGTGTGTGTCTTCTGAAATTGTTTTGTTTGCCCATCTCCCCGCTACACCGATTTCCTCTTGAGACAGAATTTTCTTTATGCTTCCGAATTCCTCCTCAGCAACCAAGCCAAGTGTCAGACCTTGGGAAGAGTTCTTCTGGTGTTTGCTTGTCTCAGTTTGAACTCCATTTTCTTTTCTGTCCAAAGCTGCTTGATGTCTGTACACCATGTTGCCAAAAGTTCCACACCTTTATTTCCTGACTGATTAAAACTAATCTCGTGATGAGTCCTTTAGCGCTAACTAAACCTAAATCAATGTCTTGGTCTCCTCTCTACCTTTTTGGACTTATTCTGACTCCTAAAACAGTCCTCAAGCCACTGTCCTGATATTTTCATAAATGGCTCAATGATAGTTAAAAATCCACCCTATGGATCAGGCAATGACAGCAAGAACGAATACACTAACTGGTAGTAAGTAGACATGCCGGCTGCTATCAGGATGAGGAGATTGTGGGGATTTAATAGGACAGTACAGGAGACTCTGGGAGTTTTCTGATAGGCATTCTGAATAAGCAAGTCATGGGGAGACTTCTTTTAAAGCTTATTTATAATTAAATAAAGCTAAGTAATAACCAACCACAGAGAAATTCCCTCCTATAAGTCTGTCGTTAACAGACATTTCACAACGCCGGAACAGATGGCGTACTTTGTATTTCTTTATCTTACTCTACGTCTCTCCAGGTCTACTTATGTTCTTACTGAAACACACCCGTTAGTAGTTCTCTCAGAAAAAAACCCATGAACCATAAAGTAATAGGATCTGTTTTCTGAAATATGACCTACTTTGTCCTTGATTTTACAATACTTCTGCTTTGGTACTTTAAGGATATTTTTCTCTACCGTTTTATCACATCTATTAACAGAAGTCACTTGAGCAGTAGCCTATTTTTTTCCTTCATGCTTATATTTCATCGTTTTGACTGTACACATCTAAATATAAACACAATGTTGTTTATCCATGTCATTATCCAAGCACATTTTTCATCTGACAACTCAAACGATTCCTTCCAGATAAATTAATAAGCCTCGGTCCGTTAGAACGGCCTTCATAATCTTTAAATCTACTTTTTCAATTTCCCAAGCATTTTGGGTTGAATGTAAACTGTGCCCCTTAGGCTCAGGTGTTGGACTCCTTGGTCCCCAGATGTTGGTTCAGATTTTGGAAGGCTGTGGAATCTTGAAGAAGTAGGTGCAGCAGGAAGATATCTTTTGCTAAGGGCAGGCTTTGCTAATTACAGCTGGGTCCAGCTCTGGCTCCGGCTCTGCTTTCATATCTAAGGAATGAGATCTTGGTGTGAAAAATGAGCCATGAAACAGATTCCTGTTGCCGTAGATGGAGCCACCCACCACCGTACCGTGTCTTTCCTGTTGTAAGATGCTATATCCCACGAACTATGGCCACCCACCACCGTACAGTGTCTTTCCTGTTGTAAGATGCTATATCCCATGAACTATGGCCACCCACCACCGTACCCTGTCTTTCCTGTTGTAAGATGCTATATCCCATGAACTATGGCCACCCACCACCGTACGGTGTCTTTCCTGTTGTAAGATGCTATATCCCATGAACTATGGCCACCCACCACCGTACCGTGTCTTTCCTGTTGTAAGATGCTATATCCCATGAACTATGGCCACCCACCATCATGCCTTCCCTGCTGTGAGATGCCACCGTACCTTCCCTGCTGTCAGATGCTGTACCCCATGACCTGTGACTAACCACCACCACACCTTCCCTGCTGTGAGATGCTGTACCCCATGACCTGTGACCACCTACCACCACGCCTTCCCTGCTGTGAGATGCTGTACCCCATGACCTGTGACCACCCACCACCATGCCTTCCCTGCTGTGAGATGCTGTACCCCATGACCTGTGACCACCCACCACCATGGATCTCCTGCTGTCAAATGCTGTACCCCATGACCTGTGACGACCCACCACCACGCCTTCCCTGCTGTGAGATGCTGTACCCCATGACCTGTGATCACCCACCACCATGGATCTCCTGCTGTCAAATGCTGTACCCCATGACCTGTGACCACCCACCACCATGGATTCCCTGCTGTGAGATGCTGCAGCCCATGACCTATGACCCACTTCCTTAGGGATTTTGTCACAGTGACAAGAATAGTAACAAACCACATAACCATTAGACATCAATCATAGCACAGCATTCTGATCTCTTTCTCTTAATTTATCCCCTACCTTAATCATCAGTGTGTTTTACAGAGTGTTAAGAGTAAATGCCTTAACACCGTCTTCCAATTTATTGAATATTTTCTCTTCAAAATGTTTTTAATACGTTAAATGTTTCCTGCCCAGGAATGAAAATCCAAGTTGGATCTTTAGCAGTCCATATAAAAAGCCAGACACCCATCTATATTTTCAAGATAGGTTTTTGATGTAAAAATAGGCATAAATTATCTTGATCATGGTTATGCATGCCCCTTTAGATTCCCCTTTCATTTGCTGCCAGTCATTTACAAATACTTGTAGCAGCCCTTGAAGAGGGTCCAAGTCAATCCTGCCCCGTTGTGGTTTGCATTGTAGCTGTCCTTGAGAAACTCAGCTCATTTCCCCAGAATCCTTCCCTCGACCTTAACCAATCTAGCTTGGAAACATTTCCTTATGAGGTTTGATTTTCTTGATCCCACAATCCTAAAGCCGTTCATCAGAAAGAAACAAGAGTCTCTGATTTATATCTACAGATATAAATGTCTATACCGACAGATGTGTATCTATCCCAGTGAGTCGTGCCAATGTGTGCATTGTTCTCTGCGGTAACAGGCTGACAGCCACGCTTTGAACAACCCATTCACTGACACAGCCTATCTACTTAAATCCACAAACCAATGAGAGAGAGCTACATGCCTCCTTCCTTGGGGAAACTAGGTTTCTTAAGATCTGGGAAATGGTTTTGAGTGCCCACACTGAGAAACTCAGCAGTTTGGATTGTCCTTGGTCCTGGCTGCGTTGAACATCACGTGAAGAGACTGTCCCTTTGGTGAAGGCTGAAAATATAAACCTACTTGAGGAGCAAGAGTACAGGCATATCTTCAAGCTGTAGGAAGTTTATTAAACCTCTGGTTTTATTTAGATTATGTTTATGCTGACAAAAAGTTAGGGAAACCAGAAGAATGTAAAATACGGTGTGTAGTAGACAAAGAACCTGTAATTTACTGCTTGGAAAGCAATCTTGTAACCCATAGCAACAACTACCACTCTTGGAAAATATTTGTGGGGGAAAAAATTACAAATGTAGCCATGAGATTTTCCTCATGTTCCTCAAAGTAAAAATATGTAAATTCATTTTTTTAGGGTGACATGAAAGGTATCAATAGAGAACGGAGAGCTGAATAATAAATACTCTGGTCCACAAAGCCCCAAATTTGTCTTTCAGTATAACTTCAAGCCCATCACAGAATGTGTCAACAACGTAGAGATGCTAACATTTGCTGTGTCTTCAACAGATAAACACTCCTTGGACAAGGAGTAAGACTCCACGTAAACACAGCAGAATGCTGTTTTTCCCAACGCCTTTCAAAGCCTGTTAAAAATTTAATCCATTTGAAAATAATTGCTTAATTACACGAAAAGGCAGGAACACCTGAATAAAATAGGATTTCCCACCCTGTGGGAGAATTCACATAGAGCTGTCCCGGGAATTTAAGGAGGGAATAAATTGGACTCATAAACTCGGGGCCTTAGGTCAGGTATAATCCCCATCTAAAGCTTTTCCCAACTGTAAAGACAAAATTTAGCCTTGTTTTATGAGATGAAAAAGTCATAAAAAACATACTGCCCTTACACAACCGAGTGCCTCCAATTGCTTCCACTCTCGGCAATTACCGGGCGAGTCACAGGAACCAAATGAATTCGGGGGATGCTGCGGGCCACTGTAAAATGCCAGCGCTGGTGTTTAAATGAAAGAGCTGACCACTGTCAGGTAGGGGCTTGCGTTATGAACAGAGCTAGCATTTAAAAGGAGCAGGTCTCTGCCTACCCGTTCATCACCCCGGTGCGTGCTGGGAATGAAGGTGCACCCACTCACAGCGGCTCCCGTTTGCTTTGTCTTAGTTTTTTGAACCGCTTTTCCTTTAAAACATATCTTCAAATGTCACTAATAGCTGGTTATCACTTGTCAACGTCAGTGTTCTTTCTTTAAACCTCATCTGCTTCGAGGTCTTGGAAACACCATCAAGTCTGCTTTCTCAAATGCATCCCACAGCTGTCCAGGCAAGACCGTCCCAACCTGGGTCTCAACGGAGAGTCACAGAGGGCTCTTCCACCCTTCCAATCGGCGGAGTCCTTTTCCCATTTACCTACCTGTACTTCGTTTCTGCAATCATCCCTCCACGGAAGACTCCCAAAACTAGAGAAGTCCGCCTCCTCTCCAGTCTTTAAATTCAAGTTTCTAAAAGCACCTATATTTAAATTAAGAGTTCTGAAAGCCTTCCCTAACGAGCCCATCATTCTCACGTAGTTCTGAACACCTGCACGAGCGCTACCCACCAGCCCCGTGGATAGCTATAGTGTTAACTCCTTGTATAGTGTCCACTGGGATCAGATCTTTCCCGTTCTTGTTATCATCCTTGCTATTGTACATTGTCCCCATTGAGCTCTTCATTATTTACCCACGGTGGCCTCATATCTACCTTAATGTCAACCTATACGCTATTTTAATGTTTTCCTGTTTTGTCTGGTTTTGAAATAATTTCAAAATTGCTAAGTGTTTAAGTAATGGTGTAGAGGTTTTGTGTATCCCTTCTTCACCGTGTCTTACTCATAACACATCTGTATCCTGGAAATGAGCTCTCGTACAGTAGCTTCAAATCTCAATGGTTTTTCTCTAGCATTCTGCCCTAGTCCAGTGTAACACAGACACTCACATCTCATTTGGTGCCTCTGTCTCCTTAGACTGCTCCAGCTTATGACATTCCTGTTCCTCCTTTTTTATTCTGGTCTTTATGCTTTTTCAAGGTATAAAACATGAAATGTTCAAGTTCGTTTTTCAGTCTCTTCTCCTGACCCAATAAAGCCTGCCATTCTTGAAACAGCGTTCAGAAGAATGTTTAGACTCATCCTGATGTGTCAAGGTGACAGCAACTAGGGAACAGGGTGCCATTTTATGTGATACCAACTTGAATCTAAGTTACGATGATGTCTGCCAGCTTTCTTCATTGTAAAGTTACTCTTTTTCCTTTGGGGTTAATAAATATCTACAGACTGATACTTTTAAACTAGGCAAACATTTGTTAATCATATTTTTAAGCATTATTTAGATCAGTCTATAAATCTTGCCTTAAAAGTTACTATAGAAGTCTGCTTAGAATAAGCCTAAACTAAGGCCAAGCTTTCTTAATTAATCAGAAGTCTCAGTGTCATTATTCGGGAACTGGCAGGACAATGAAAGTCTAGCTCCACGGGGCTCATCTTAATCTCCTTTTCCTGATGTCTGCTTCTTTCTCTGACTATGAGACGCCTGGCTCTCATTCTCTGTGATGTATTTATTTACTTGTTCAACTTGTTGAGTTTTAAAATAAAACATCAAGTTATGTCAGAATTGCTGGCTCATACTCTGAGAAACAAACTTAATAAATAGACACACTATCCATATGCATTCCTTATGTTTCACCTCGCGGTATCAAACCAAAGTCCTGTTTCCCGAAGTCGGTTTTTTATTCCCCACCTCCATTATTGTAGTTGCTATTCATTTGTAATGGAGTTGCACACACACATAATTCTCTTCACTTTTTGGGGGCTTCTGCACATCAAGGTTTCTTCTGATGGTTTTGTGTCGATATCGTCATAAACATACCCTTGCTAGAATATCAGTTACATCATATGCCAATAATAGTGTTTTCTATTGATGAGACCACTGCTCAAAACCAGCTCAATAAATACTTCCAATAGAGATTTCAAAGCCATAGACGTTAGCCCAAATACAACCAGCAAACCTGTTTCTAAGTTAATATTCTTCAATATTGAGTGAGTATCTTTTTAACGTCAAGAGACTACATATAAAAATACAAATATTCACTGCTATCTCCCTAAAATTGAAAGGACTAGATTAGAACTTGAACCGCACATTTGCAGATGGCAGTCACTGGACAGAACTAAGAAGTGCCTGCCTGCCTGAGACTCATTATAAACCCTTCACACATCTCTGCTACGTCCTGGTCTGCCCGTTTCCTTCAAAGCCATTCAGCCCAGGTTCTAATGCACTCATGGCCAACCCTCTGGAGGTTGGTGTGAATGCAACTGAGGAACAAGTTCAGGTAAGATTAACATATTAAAACTATAAAGCCACCTATTAATTATTTTAAATGTAGAAATTTTTTTCCAAGTACCTTATGGACAATACATCATTAAATTCTGCTATCATCTCACTGAGGAAAGTAAAATCATCCTGTTTCACTAAAGAAAAAAAATGGAGACCCCAAGATGTTAACTAAATGGAGAATGAGAATTTAATCAGGGATTCGGTCCTTAAAGGTGCCAGATGGTCACAACAGATGGGCGATAACATCAAGGTGGTTAGAAAAGTCTGCACAAAGAAAGATCACAGAAAAGTTGGGGAGACGAAGAAGAAGAAAACTTGTGGAAGAGTAAAATACACAACAAAGAAAATCAGAGGATAAGAAAGCAGTGACAAGAATGGCCAACTATGGAGGAGAGCAAAGCCCTAATAGAAACAGAGTAAAAAGGCAAGCGTGGAAAGGAAGCTGCCAAGCAGTAAGACCCCCACCCAAGCTCCCCCAACCCATAGCCAAGGGTTCTTTAGATAAAACTGGAGTCCCCGGCTTCACCAGATTGTATCACATCAACTTCATATAACTGATAGACTTAGCTATTTTGCTCCTCATGTGGGGTGTCTAAAATAAATACTCGAGGAGCCAACTGAGACAGGCACAAAAGAGATGGCTGTTGCCTGTTGGCTTAGTGCCAACACTAAATATAAATCAGTCTCTTGCTCTCTCTCTCTCTCTCTCTCTCTCTCTCTCTCTCTCTCTCTTGCTCTCACTCTCTCTCTCTCTCTCTCTCTCTCTCTCTCTCTCTCTTGCTCTCACTCTCTCTCTCTCTCTCTCTCTTGCTCTGGCTCTCTCTCTCTCGCTCTCTCTCTCTCTTTCTCTCTCTCTCTCTCTTGCTCTCGCTCTCTCTCTCGCTCTCTCTGTCTTCATGTGCCACATTTGGACACTGAAATCCTGCCTCTGGTTGCAGTAGGAGCTAGGCGTCTTCATTCTTTGAAGGTTCACTGAAATAGAATGGCAACAAACAGTGTTTTTAGCTCTCTCTTTTCAGCATACTGTGACAGGGCAAGGCAGTGCAGAGGTTCCTCCATCTTATATTCTTGCTAGGGCTGTTTCGGGTTTGACTAGTATATACTATTCTTGATGGAGAATCCCATGGAAAACTGTCCAACTCCATTATGTAAGTCCGAGAATCAACATGTTCCGGGTAACTTGTATGAGCTTCTTCTGCAGAGCCAACCCCCCATGCCCTAGCTAACCACTGATTTTAGCTTCTGTGAAATGGCTTGCTTGTGCGAAGCTCCCTGGTGGCTGCAGAGTAAAATACCAGGATGTGGTTTTTGCTTTGAAAAGCCCCTTGGTCTAATGTTCAGGGTCAGATATAGGACCTTAATACCAGAATATAGTCCCAGACAGCTGGAATAAAAACTTTCAATTGGCTATAAATCTGTGTGGTCATCTCTGGTGGGCTCCCCATGACAATACCAGTGTGTCTTGTTATGCCTGAATTATTTTCCTCCTAATTCATATGGTCAAGTTCTGCCCCAGAGAGAAGCTTGATTTGGAGAGACAGCCTTTAGATAGGTAATTAAGTTTGAGTGAGAACACCGGGGGAGGGGGACAATATGCTTTGTGTCCTGAAGAGAAAGCCATGTGAAGATGTGAGAGACGCTGGACGTCGGAAGGCCAATGGTAGTAGGTTGAGTCAAACCATCCCTCAAAGCCTTGGATGAAAGCAGCCGTAAGACAGTTACACTCAAGCACTCTAACCTCCAGGGCTCAGACAGCACCTTAGGGCGTTCCATTTGTGGTACTTCTTGTCTTCAGGAAACTTCTGCCATCAACTTAGGGTTTTCTTTCCAATACTCTTCATCCATGCTCTTCTGCCACCCCCGAAAGGAAAAGCATTCCTCCTAGGTATAATACAAATCTTAGAGTTTCATTTCATTTGCTTTCTTTTAACATCACTGGGTAATTTCAACTCACAAGGTTAGATGTAATGGAGGAAAGACCTCTACAATTTTCAATCCCATAACAATCAAGTTCTATAATCACACGCAAAAATAAAAAAAGAGAGAGAGAGAGAGAGAGAAGTACAAAAGAAGCCGGCCACTGAGCCCTCTTATAAAGCAGGCACAAAGGCAGACGCGGAATTGGCCACATGCTATCATTAGCAAAGCAGCCGAAGCTCCTTTGTAATCTTAGCAGCTATTCCACGATCCTTTCACTAACAGTGATGAACTGAACTTTTGATAAAAGAAAACATTTGATCTCTTTCTAGCCAGAAGTCTTCCCTTCATAAACCCATTTAATATTCCAGACGGATTTGCTTCCCTTTGAAGAAACATAAGTTTGACATTCTAAAGGCATTCGTATTCTAAAGACTACAAAAAGATTTCTTTGGGGGAAAGTCCCTGGCAAAGTATTGACTCACCCCTGTGGCTCAAAAGTTCAATTACGACAGACGTTTCACTCAGAATAGCATTTCTGCCTTTTAACCTTCATCTGACTAATGTCCACTTCTTTTCTGCTGGGATGGAGCTCAAGCCCTTGAAATAGGCTGTGAAAGTTGGGGAAAGCTTCAGAGAAGTAGCTCAGCGTGTAAAAATACTTGCTATGCAAGCCTTACCACCTGAGTTCGATTCCAGCCACCCATAGTAGAAGAGAGAACCAACTACCAAAAGTTATTCTCTGTTCTCCACGTGTTCATCTTAATACATGGGATCTGGAGCATGTGCATGCACACATAACATGCACATGTGTGCACACACACACACAACATCAAAGAAATTCTAAAAGTTATAGAAGATATACAATTGTGCTTCTTTTATTCTTTTTCTGGGTGTTAAATATTACCCCCCCCCAAAAAAATAAATAAAAGCACTGGAATTCCAAATGGAAAGCAGAGGTGAATGGTTTTCGTTTTCTCTGAGACCAAATGGGTACCTGCCACACATATCTCTTTTGTCTTGATACTCTTTTGAAACAAGAAATAGATGCCTTTATTAGAAAGCTAGTGCCATAAAAACACTAGGTGAAGAAATTATCTCCATGCTGGAGACTGGAACTCTCTTTCCCAACTATTGACAGTGCTTGGAGAGGCGCCTCAAGGACTGCTCAGAAGGGAGCTTGACTTTCTTGCGGTTAAAAAGGCCATGGAAAAGTGACTTAAAGTGACAACTTCAAGATTAGCTCCATCTGACAAGGAACACAGTAACGCTGACTCGATTCCTCAAATTTTTCCCTTATGAGGAAGAGTAAAGTTTATATAAATAAAGAATGAAGTTGACAAAGATATCACTGTATAATGCGGTCCAGAACTGATGAAGGGTGGAAGGACCTTGAGTGTCAGAGGAGCCAGGGATGCTTTTAAAGCAGTAACTGAATAGCTAAGCAGAAAAGACAGCAAGACTGTGAGGGGGCAAGACTGGTTGCTAAGAGGGTCTGGAGGGAAGGGAGAGAGTTATTTGTTCTGTCTCAATTAAAAAATAATAATTGCGGAAGAAAAAGAGTTTATCGCTAACTACTGAAACTTTTGCTATTGATGAGCACTAAACGGTAGAATATACTGATTTTAATGTTTAAAAATACACTAAATAGACAGCTCTATTCAACAGATATTTGACACTACCTCTCTTCCAAATTCTGGGACTATAAAACTGAATGGGGCATAATTGCCACCTCCAACCCCTTCAGAATCTAGAAGCCTAGGAATAAGTCAATGTAATGTCATGTGGGTAAGCGATGAAAGAATTGTGAGCAAGATGCAGGAATGGCAGACAGAAGGGAAGACTTGGGAGGAGTCAGCTCCCTTATTTTGACTTTGAAGGATTAGGAGTGACTCAGAGGAGAAGTATTTGCCAACCAGGAAAATAAATAACAAGTCTTGAACTATTAAGAAATATGGAAAATGATGAGGAGACCACAAAACTTGTTGCCAGACCATAACTTAGCTATAGCTACAGAACCAGTAACTAGAGTCATAGCAATGTCACAAAAACTTTGCAGGACCTGAGTGACATATAGGGGCGCCCTCCTCATTCCAGGAAACTGAGATGGGAAAAGACTACTTGGTTTAAAACCAGACTATGTGGCGTAGCAAGACACCATTTTTATATTTAAAAAAAAAAAAAGCAAGCACCAAGAAAGAAAAACATAATGGAAAAAAATTAAACTCAATCTTGCAAAGGAGCATTACTTCGCCTGTCTGTCCTAAGAACCAAGAGCTCCCAGTCAAAAGGCTTGAAATGTGCTGTCTAACGAAACATGCACAGTGAACCTAAGCAGTACAGAACCAGCACCCATTTCCTGGCCTTTTTAGCAATGGGTAACCAGCATCCATTTCGTAATATCCTCAAAAGTTGGTCAGCTAACGCATGGCACTACCCTCATAATAGTGATCCAAAGTTGGTCCTAAATAATGACCCCAGAATGAAGAAAATACAATTGTCCCATGACTGGGGGAAATCATTGTGTTTTTCTACTTCTTTCCCTGGAGTTTGAGAATAAGTGCAATTTTAACAATTGGTCAAAGGTAGTGATCTTGGGACCACAAGAAGAGCCAACCATAATCACAGTGGATGGTGAATTAAAGGGGTGACAGCCATAGTCCTTGATGTCATCATTGAATTCCTGACCACCCAATGCTGAAGAATAAGACCTGGTTCATAATGTCAATGGGTTCAGCATCTCTCAGGGACGCAAGCACACACACAGGCAGAAATTTTCATGAGCAGTAAAAGTACCATTATAGAGTTGGATGCAGACATGAAGCAACCAAAAGGAGGGAGACAAAAGCCAGAGAGGGGCTCCGGTTCTGCTTCTTAGTCTCCAGGGCGGGAAAGAGCCCACGGCTACCCTACAACTGCATTTTATGTGACTGCATTGACACTTCCCAGTGTTTCACGTTATAGCCTCGTAAAGTCACATAATTATAAAAAGTAAAATCATTTTTTTTAATAAAAGCACCAACAAGCATCTCACAAATTCCACACAAATTAAACCCAAATGGATGTGGCTTTTGCTGGGCTGTTGTTCTTCTCCTGGGGATTGAACCAAGGCCACAGAGCTGCTACACACACCCCCATCGCTGGCCTAGGCCCTGCTCCTCCCACTTAGCTTGTTTCAGAAAGGCTTTGATGAGCAGTAGGAATGGCCTTGACTGGCTCCTTTGAAAACATAGCCAAAACGGTAAGTTCTCATAAAGACAACGAGCCTTGTAATTACCGCTCAGAATATCCTGAGATCTTCTCATCAGGCAGATCTTCCATTGTGCTGTACATGACATTTGGTTTGGGTTTCGTTTTACTTAAAAGAGATACATAAATGTAAAATTGATGAGATTATGGATTGCATGGAAACACCACGGCCAGCCAGCTCCCTTCTCTAACCTAATAATTTGTTACACGCATTCTTACAAGAGGCATCGTGACAAGTTTCTCACCGCTCAATAAAGCAATGTGCTAAATCGTCCTCATGGCTTCTCAAGGCCAGAGACTGAGAAAGAGAGCGCTCAAAAAAGGAAACCATACTAAAGCACTTGAATTTCCATGTTTAAAAAAAAATTGTTAAATAGTCTTCCGACTTAACTTTTTTAAGCCAGTGTTGATAGAACTAGAAACAGTCTTCCTATATCATCTTGGCAAAGTGGAGAAGAAAGTGAACGTGTTGTGTGCATTCATTATTTAAAATGAAGCCTCTTTCCTGCAGGGCTTTCGGCACTCAGTCTATTAGCGATATTTTGACTATCTCTGCTCCGGCGTCTTCATTCTGACAGTCGGGCAGCTGTGCCATTTTACCGCTTCCTGAGCCGAGCTCCAGAGGCTGCGAGCCCACGCCAGCTGTCTTTCAATTTCCCAGCAACTCTCTTGGTGTCTCGTCGGTTGAAAGCTTTTGCAGTTTCCAGGACCCGAATTCATTAGATAAGGGAAATGGGTCATCTCAATCTTTGCGAGCCTCAGCCACTGTAGACGCTCGGTATTGCAAGTTCCCGTCAAGACTGCACCAGAAAATAGACCCCATGGGTTTGGGGCAGTATTGGAATTTGATGATACCCTCGCAGCAGCAGCTGCTGAAGCTGTGTGTGCCCCCAACAAAAATTTCTGTCCTAAATTCTCTTTCCTTCACATTTTCTGTATAAAACTGGATGTCAACAACTTCACCTATCCGGCAAGGTAACTTCAAGTTCCACCCAGAGGCAGATGAGAGACGACAGGTTCATCGCTAAGGCACCTTCTAAAAATGTCTATTAGAAGGAGAAAAATCTATCTCATTTGTGACTAGTTCTCTTGTATCCTAGAGCATATAAGAGACAGATTGGCAAGATCATTAGGGAAGCTGGGAAATGAAGTTTAGACCAACCAAAGGAGGCACCGAGTCCTCCGAGAGACACCGCCTCGTCGTCAGAAGCTGTCGCCTGTCGTCTGTATTTGGATCCCTGTGCCTCTCAGAGCTGCAGGGACCCAGCCCTGCCCACAGCTCATTACTAGACAGAAATATTTAGTGTCTGTCGGAACTCAAAACCGGAAGGGGGAAAATACCACAAATGGCATAAGGACTATGAAAGGTGCAAACAAGTGTTTCATCTTAGAAAAATGAAAATCTGAATCAGCTTTACCAGCTGGAAGGTAACTCCCAGGACAGTGAGCCGGAAAACTGTCAAGACTGGGTAGTAACGAGAAATAGAAATTGTCTTGAACCGAACTTTCAGATTTTTTTTTTTTTGTTTTAGTTTTTCGAGACAGGGTTTCTCTGTAGCTTTGGAGCCTGTCCTGGCACTAGCTCTTGTAGACCAGGCTGGCCTCAAACTTTCAGATTATGTGAGCAAACTTGTAGTTGTTTATTGCCAGCCTCTTTTCTACATATTTTGTGACATTAGTGTCAGAAAACATGGCCATCAGAGTCAACATGACCCACTCCACCGCCAACTCTGACATTCGGTGTAAGACCTAAGGGTGCATTGTTTGTACTTACTGAGTTGCAGGTGCCTTATTGGGAAAATGTGGATGATATTCAGTTCCTTGTGCTGCTACTAGAGGTAAGGGAAAGAAAACGAGCATCTAGTGAGTGCCAGGAACACAGTATGCCAACAATGCCTTTGAACTGTTCATTTCCAGTGGGTGCCATGGTGTTAATTCTGAAAATGCATTGTGTACTTTGAATTGATAGCTCAAGCACAATGACGAGGCTCAATCTTGGAAAATGCTCAGGAATGCGTCTATTGGACTTCAGTTTCTACATAACGCTTTGATGTTTGGGAGAGAAAGCATTTAGCTTGGCAGCTAGGTTTTTATTAGAGAATTACAAGTTACACGAAGGTTTTGTCCCATTGCTTTTTACATTGGTAGATATAGTGTTCTATCCCTCACGCATGTGACCATTGAACACATAAAAGGTAGCTACTGAATTAACTGAATTTCCAGCTTTATTTTCTTTAAATCAATTCAAATATTCATGGCCATATGTGGCTAATACTACTGAATTTGATAGCATACCTCTATACTGATTGGCCCTTTCATTAAATGATCGATGGAAAATAATAGAGAAATAGTTCAATGTAGGGTCTGGAGAGGTGGCTCAGTGATTAAGAGTACACTCTGCAAGTGCAAGACTTGTATGATAAAAACTTCAAGTTTTTGAAGAAAGAAATTGAAGAAAATATGAGAAGGTGGAAAGATCTCCCATGCTCATGGATCAGGAGGGTTAACGCAGTAAAAAAAAATGGCCATTATCACTGAAAAATAACAAGAATTGGCAATCACTGGTCATTAAAATCTCTTAATATCAATGGACTCAATTCACCTATAGAAGGACACAGGTTAACAGAATGAATACAAAACCAGGATATATCCTTCTGCAGCATACAACAAACATATCTCAACCTCAAAGACAGACATTACCTCAAAGTAAAGGATTGGGAAAAGACTTACCAAACAAATGGACCTAAGAAACAAGTAGATGTAGCTATCCTAATACCTAACAAAATAGACTTCAAATGAAAAATCAAACAGAAGAAACGAAGAAGGACACTTCATACTCATCACAGGAAAAAATCCATCAAGATGAAGTCTTAATTCTAAACATCTATGCCCCAAATATAAGAGCACCCACATATGGAAAAGAAACATTGCTAAATCTTAAATCATACATCAAACCCCACACACTAATAGTAGAAGACTTCAACACTCCACTCTCACCAATGGACAGATATGCCACACAGAAGCTTAACAGAGAAATAAGAGAACTAACTCACAGGTGTCATGAGTCAAATGGACTTAGTAAACATCTACAGAACATTCCACCCAAACAAAAAAGCATCTTCTTCTCAGCACCTCATGGAACCTTCTCTAAAATTAACCACATACTGGGTCACAAAGCAAACCTCAACAGATACAAAAAAAAAAAAAAACTGGGTAACCCCGTGGATTTTATGAGATCACTATGGCCTAAAGTTAGAATTCAATAACAACTTTAATTGCAGAAAGCCTACAAACTCATGGAAATTGAACAATGTTCAACTGAATCACCTCTAGGTCAAGGAAAAAATAAGGAAAGAAATTAAAGACTTCCTAGAATTCAATGAAAATGAATGCCCAACACACCCAAACCCATGGGACACATTGAAAGGGACACCATGAAAGCTGTGTTAAGAGGAAAGTTCATAGCACTAAGTGCCTATGTAAAGAATATGGAGAAAGTTCACACTAGTGACTTAAAGCACATCTGAAAGCTCAAAAACAAAAAGAAGCAGACTCACACAAGAAGAGTAGATAACCAGAAATAATCAAACTGAAGTCAATTAAATAAAAACAAAGAAAACAATACAAAGAATCAATGAAACAAGGAGTTGGTTCTTCAAGAAAGTAAACAAGATAGACAAACCCTTATCCAAACTAACCAAAAGGCAGAGAGAGAATATCCAAATTAACAAAATCAGAAATGAAAAGGGAGACATAACAACAGACAGTGAGAAAATCCAAAGAATCATTAGGTCATACTTCAAAAACCTATACTCCACAAAATCAGAAAATCTAAAAAAAAATGAACAATTTTCTAGGTAAGTACTACACACCAAAATTAAATCAAGACCTGATAGACAATTTAAATAGACTTATAACAGCTAAGAAAATAGAAGCAGTCATCAAAAGTCTCCCAAGCAAAAAGAGCCCAAGTTCAGATGGTTTCAGCGTAAAATTCCACCAGAACTTCAAAGAAGAGCTAATACTTCTCAAATTGTTCCACACAATAGAAACAGAAGGAATGTTGCCAAACTCTTTTTATGATACCCAAATTACACAAAGTCTCAAAGAAAAAGAATTACAGACCAACCTCCCTCATGAACATTGATGCAATTCAATAAAATACTGGCAAACCGAATCCAAGAACAAATCAGAAAAAAAATCATCCACCATGATCAAGTTGGCTTCATCCCAGACATGCAGCAATGGCTCAGTACAAAAATATGTCAATGTAATCCACCATATAAATAAACTGAAAGAAAAAAAACCATACAGAAAAAGCCTTTCTCAAAATCCAAAACCTCTTCGAGATAAAGGTCTCAGAGAGACCAGAAAAACAAGGAATGCATCTAAGCATAATAAAAGCAATATACAGCAAGCCAACATCAACTTAAATGGAGAGAAACTCAAAGTGATTCCAGTAAAATCAGGAACAAGACAAGGCTGTCCGTTCTCTCCATATCTATTCAACATAGTTCTAGAAGTTCTGGCTAGAGCAATAAGACAAAAAACAGAAATCAAGGGGATACACATAGGAAAGGAAGCAGTCAAGCTTTTGCTATTTGCAGATGATATGATAATAAACATAAGGGACCCCCAAAATTCTACCAGGGAACTTTACAGCTGATAAACACCTTCAGTAATATGTCAGGATACAAGATCAACTCCAAAAAAAATCAGTAGCCCTTCTGTATACGAACTGGGCTGTATATAAAAGGGCTGAGAAAGAAATCAGAGAAATACTACCCTTTATAATAGCCACAAATAATATAAAATATCTTGGGGTAATGCTAACCAAAGAAGTAAAATATCTGTATAAAAAAAATTTAAGTCTTTGAAGAAAGAAATTAAAAAAGATATCAGAAAATGGAGAGATCTCCCATGCTCTTGGGTAGGTGGGATCAACATAATAAAAATGACAGTCTTACCAAAAACAATCTACTGATTTAATATAATTCCCATAAAAATCCCAACACAATTCTTCACAGACCTCAGAAGAACAATACTCAACTTCATATAGAAAAACAAAAGACCCAGGATAGCCAAAACAATCCTGTACAAGAAAGGAACTTTCAGAGGTATCACCATCCCTGATTTCAGGCTCAACTATAGAGCTTTAGTAATGAAAACAGCTTGGTATTGGCATAAAAACAGACACGTGCATCAGTGAAATCAAGATGGAGACCCTGATATTAATCCATGCCCCTATGAACACCTGATTTTTGACAAAGGAACTAAAATTATACAATGGAAAAAAGAAAGCGTCGTTAACAAATGGTGCTGACATAACTGGATGTGGACATTAGAAGAATGTAAATAGATCCATATCTATCCCCATGCACAAAACTCAAGTCCAAATGGATCAAAGACCTCAACATAAATCCAGCCACACTAAAGCTCACTGATAGTGTAAGAGAAACCCCCCCCTTTTTTTTATTCTTTTGTGGACATCACCAGAGGAAGAAGGTCAGTCATGTGCTTTCTCTGCCTCTCTAAACTAGCGGGTTTTCACCCCAGCATCTGACTCCCAAGTCTTTATCAATAAAATAGAAAAATTGAGATTTAGTCAAAAGCAACATTTGGTGCTCCAAAACATGGCAGAACCATAGGGACAGAGAAATCATGCCAGCTGAGGACAAATTGAGAAGCCATCAGATTTGGTAAGACACCTGGGAAGTCCTCAAGGAGTGAGCTATGTAATATTGAAAAAAAAAATCTTTCCTATTCTAAGGATGGAAAAATCATACATGATGTTGGGACCCTGTATAATGCTATTTTAGATGGCTTGAAAGTAGAAGCATAAGATGAAAAGAGAAATGACTCAGCTGAGATTGATGTAATATAGATTATCATTACTATCAGTCTGGTGGTTCATATTTTATCCTCAATAGCTACTGTGGGATTTTGTGCCAAATATGAAAAGTAGACTGATAAGGTGAAAGCCTTAGAGACTTATAAACAAAAATAAGAGAAATACTCAGACACAGACAGAGGAATCTAAGACGAGATCCTACTACACCACTGCATAACAAAACGGATGAGAGGTGGCCCAAGGTTGTTAAAAAAAACAAACAAACAAAAAAAAAACTTAGTTCATCCACTTTGCTATACAAGAACTACCAGGAGATGATAGGCAGACCCAAAGTTATCAAGAAGTTAAAGAGGATCCGATCGAAATATAGATTTAAGGAGACTTAAGGAAGCAGTCATTTCACGTGTTATACATTCACCAAATGTAAGGAAAATAATAAGATCATGGGCAAAACAAAATAGAATTATGCCCAAAGACTGGAAATATTTGACAACAGCAATATCAGAAGCTGGTCCTCAGTTGCAATGGCAAACCTGGTAGAAAGAGGAAGCTAAGACCATTGAACAACAAAATCAGACTAGAGGTATTAATATTCCCCAGGATCAGTTTCTAGGTGAAGGCCAATATGCCGAGCTACAAAGGCAGCTTGAATCTGATGATCACATCCCGGGACTAAGCGACTTAGCAGCCTTAAATGTTTGGGACGAGGTTGAAGAATCAGGAAAGAAGTTGAGTCATTTATTAAATTTATACAAGGCCAAAAAGAAGCCATCACTGATTTCGTGCAGAGATTGATTTCAGTTATAAAAAAGAATAGCAGATCCAGAGGTCAGAAAAAAATATGAATCGAATCTTTGACTTTTGAAAATGCTAATTCAATGCAAAAGGATGATTAGGCCTTTAAAGGCAAAATCAGCACCCATAGAAGAATGGGTTAGAAATACAGATCTCACACTTAGGATGCTACTGGGATAAGAGGAGTAATTTCTAAAAGTTTCAAGAAAAATAAAAATGTCACATGTTTTCATTGTGGTAAGGAAGGTCATTTGAAAAGGGATTGCAGACAAGGAATACCTAGAAACACTGTTTTTGTAGAGATAATCCAAATAGAGGCTCCAGCCTTCTGGAAAATGCAGAGGGTGGAACAAAGGCCGGCATTGAATTAATGAATACAGATCAACAAGGGATAGGCAAGATAAACTTTTGCTGTCAGAAAACACCTTAAGGGGTCTCCCACAGACCCCAATACCAAATCCAGTTCAATAATTCCCTGTCAGCATCAGAGAAACTCATACACGGAGCAATTAAAAGATTCAATGCCTGTTGTTTAAAACAACACTGCTTTTGATGTAATCAAGGTCAGAACAGATTCAGTAGATGAAACAAAAAAATTCAGGAGAGAACAGAAAACAAGTATTTTGTGAATCATCTATAAATTATCCGAGACCAAAGCTAAAACTGCAAATCAATAGTGTCAAAATTGAAGATTTACTAGACATAGGAACCGTTGCAACATTAAAGTCTCCAAAATCTTGGCATCCAGATTGGCTTCTTCAAGAGGAAAATATTCAGCTTCCAAGGACTGGAACATTATATCAGGTAAAACAAAGTCCAAGATGTGTTGATTGTGTAGGGCCAGAAGACCAGATAAGAAAATTAAAGCCATATGTGAATAATATAACCATGAATTTACAGGGATGTGAATTGTTGAAGAAATGCAAAACACAGATAGCATTCCTCCAATCTTAGAAACAAACTATAAAGTAAAGAATGCTTCTGAGAGAAATACTAACGGGTATCTTTCCAGAACAGTCACAGATCTTTTAGGTTGTACATAAGGACACAGTAACTGTTGGTCTTTCAAAGGAACCAAGAGTCCTACCTTAAAATGGCTAACTGACAAACCTGTCTGGATAGAACAATGAATTTTGACATCCAGAAATATTACAGGCACTAGGACAGTTGGTACAGGAGCAGCTAAATGTTCAGCATGTTGAAGAATTGACCAATCCTTGGGATTCTCTTATATTATTCATGAAAAAGAAATCTGGAAAATGGAGAATGTTAACAGATTTAATAGTCATAAATGAACTGATTCGGCCAATGGGCTCTTTACAGACTGGAATTCACATGCCTTCTTTATTACCTAAAGAACAGTCTACTATGGCAAATAATTTAAATGACTGCTTTTTTACTATATCTTTACCAGAAAAAAATAGAGGATTGGGAAAGAAATGACTCCTTCCACAGCCTCTCCTTTCCGGAGTTGCCTTGCCACTCTGCAAGGGAAACTGGGAAATGTAGTCTTTATATATATACACATACATGCTATGTACGAGTGCTTTGTCTGCATGTATGCCTGCATGCCAAAGAAAGGTGCCATATCCCATTATGGATGGTTTGAGCTACCATATAGTTGCTGGGAATTGAACTCAGGACCTCTGGACAAACAGTCAGTGCTCTTACTCTCTGAGCCATCTCTCCAGCCCCAGGAAATATAATCTCAGCCTATTGTGTGCCAAAGATGGTAGTAAATGCTTTGGTGTCTCATGCCATTAATTCCGACACACACTACTCTCATTATTATCTTGACTAAGGCTGAGAGAATTTAAGTAATTTGTCCAAGTTTAGTAACTGCTTAAATAACTGATAAAAGATTCTGATCAAGGCCTGTGATCTGTCTTCAAAATCATGCCTCTAAATTTGTGCTGCTGGGCTTCTTTAGAGGAAAGGAAACTACATTATTCTGAACTCAATATTCCCTCTGATGCAATTAAGTTTATGAAGCCTAAAATCTTCCCATCCTGGAGATGAGTTAGTGCCCTTATGATGCATACTCCTTGGCTTCCTTGGGCCCATGCCCACACCCAGGGGAAACAGCCGAGGACTGCGGAAATGGCTCCATGATGCAGGGAAACTCTTACAACAGAGCCCAAAACTTAAATTATTTAATAGTGCAAAGGGAGAGGCTACGTGACTAAGGACACCCAAAAATCCTAGAATCATCTCAGTAAAAAGCAGAGCAAGGAAAGAAAGGGACCAGACGGGGAGAAAGCCACACTGAGTCCAGGTCTTAGCTTTATCTCCATCTCAGTACCTCAGAAAGACATGGCACAACCAAACTCGTGTTAAAACAGAAGTGTCTTTCTTATGCCCAAAGTAAGTCAAGGTTTGGAACTGAGCTCTGTATTTCCGCAGAGCTACCAGGCACTCTCCAAGGAAGAATAATCAAAAGAAGATGAAACACATGTTGCAAAACTTGCAACCAATAAAAGGGTTGACATTTTCGAGGAACATGATCGTTGCTCTAAGTGGATTTAGCCCTAGAATGAGACTTCTGTCTCGCTCTCCATCGCGAGGGCTTAGCCATGCGAACCAAGACTTGTAATTAGATTGAGAAGGCACAGGATGCCTCCAGTATCAGATCTGACAAAATCAGCAGACATGATAGATTTCCTGAGCAGATCAGAGCTCCCTGTCCTTATGAATAACCCCTTCTGGAAATTAAGGAATGAAGCCATTTTATGTGGGAACAGTATTGCTGTCATTTCTCAGTTCAGAAGGCCTTGAGATCTTATTTATCAGGATTTCTCCTCTGCCATTAGGCAACTTCAGTCCATCCTCATAGGCATTTTAGTTTATGAAATTCAGCCAATCAGCCTAACACCACTGTTTCTCCTTATAGTAAAAGAGGACTGGGAAAGAAGGGTGGTCTGTGCTCATGTGCACATACATGTTTTGCCTCCTGGCTGAACAAACGGAATCTTATTTTTCCTTCTTCACTGAAGAGAATGAGAGAAATTTCCCCTCCATTACTTGAAATAAAATGAGGAAGACAGTTTAAATAGGAGGAGAGGCCTGAAAGGGTTTGGGTTTGTTTGTTTGTTGTTGCTTTTGTTGGTTTTGTTTTTGATAGAATCTCATTACGCTGGCCTTAACATGTCATGGCGCTCCAAAGCCCCAGAGAAGACCACCGACTCACTTTAAATTATAATTAAATGAATTTATTAATTATTGCCAGGTAAATGGCAGCCCTGCGGCCCATATGAAGGTGTGCCAGGCAGAAGGGTTAACGGAGCGGTTTTCTGAGGTAGAAACCAGATTTCTCTGTGCAGTGTGCAGCTGAATGAGAGACTCACTTCCCGCAGATAGTCAGGAGCCGTCTCTCTCCCCCTACCAACAACAATAAAGGAGCCGTCTCTTTCCCAGTTACACAGCCATAAGCAGGTTTACAAAAGCCAGAGCAAGCAGTTAGTTACCTGAGTTTGAGAATTCTGGGGAGGGGGCAAGGAATAAGTTGCTGGGAGCTTATCTTTTATGAATTCACAGAACTAGTGACCCAAACGCTATTATAGATATACATGTACCACTGCACTGGACTTTACACAAATGTTAATACGTGGAGTAGTAATGGCGCAAAAGATGGCCTAGGTGTGTGGATTCCTATTGACTCTACGCAGTTCAGAAAGGTACACACCCCTCTCTGCGTAGAGAGGGGATAACAGGGAATGTGGAAATATTGAATGATCTTAGGAGACCATAATGGACTTGTGGAGCATTTGATGGCCCAGGACAGAGTTCACGGGGCCCAAAGAATAGACAACAGATTACATAACTAATTAGTTCATTGTGAAACCAAAATCAAGAATGGTGGCGTGTCCCAAAAATCTGCCTTTTCACACTTTCTCCCTGCCACGAGCTGAGTCTTCTCAGTTCATGAAATTTAACTGAGCTGAATTTGAAGGGAGGAGGAGGCAGACGGCACAGAGGTTCAAGGCTAACGCCTCTGCAGAGTTGTTACCGTGGATACCATGTTACCCTTACGCAATAATTACACACGACCACACACAATGGGCAGATCAGAACAGCTAAGGAATGCGTACCATTCTTGTAATTCCCGGCCATAATGTAAGAATAATCCTTCCCGCTGTTAAAACCCACCCATCAAACATGCTCTCCAAATTTTCATGACACAACTCTCCTGAGAAGTCTGCACCCACCTCCTCCTTCATCGCATGCTAACGGCCTTTTCATTGCTTGTTTTCTTTTCTCGCCCATATTGAGTTTAAGTGGGTAGCGTTGTTTTCTTAACAAGCATCACACTTTGCTTAACAAACCAATAAACCCTAATTGTGCTTGACTGACCCAAAATATTTTTAATTAGTGTGAAGTATGTATGTTTGGGTGGGTGGGTGGGAGACAGAGAGACAGACAGAGGGGCAGCCAGTCATCCATGCCTCCTCTCTCATATGGAGGTCAGAGGAAAACTTTGTTGAGTCAGGTTCCCCCTCCCACCTTCACATTGGTTCTGGAGACTGAACTCATTCACCAGGGTCACGCAACAAGTACCGTTAGCCACCCAACCCCTTCTCGTGAAATCCTCTCCCGTGGTATAAGTCAGCTTCCCAGGGCCACTTGAGGACCTGACAAGAACTCCTCGGACGGAGCACAGCTGGCAATTTCAATTTGCTTCTACCACCGCTAATGAAAAGACTTAAGGCAATGGTCCTTTACCAGCGTGTCCCGTCAAGCAGAGAAGAAGACTTTCCAGGAAGCCTCTTGCAGTGTCTGAGAAACAAAGGAAAGTCTGAGGGACCTTGATTCTCTCCTTGAGTCTAAGGTTCAGTCTCCAGAGCGGATGTGTGGGTGGGAGGAAAGAACCTGACTCAAAAAGTCAACTGCCTGTCACAACACACGTCTCAAGGCTTCTGAAATCAATAGCTGCTCTCTCCTTCCAAATAACCACATAAATAAATACACCGAGAAGTACCGACTTACCTCGGATTTTATACAACAGAGAAGACGAAAGTAGATTGTGAAGGCACCTTTACTGGTTCCAAAAAAAGGGGGGTTCTCCCTAGGAAATACAGTAGTCAGAGATATTTTTCATAGCTGGAGAGATACTATTACTCATTTGTCATAATCCCCCCAAAAAACATCAGGCATAGTCATCTACAAGATTCAATGAAAAGCATATTATAAACCACTCTAATTTTTCCCTACATTATATTGATGTAAAAAGGCCTTGTACCATACAGGAGTCTTTGCAAATTTGTATTCAATGTTACATCAATAGCTACATCGTGTATCATCTGGTAACATTTTGCCCAGACATAAATAAGAATAAGACATTCCATTTATAAATTTAAGACAATCGGGAATAATTGCCACTGAACCATTTCCCAAATGGCACCCATAGAAACACTACTTGGTATCTTTCCTGTTTCTTCTGCGGCCCTGTGATAGCCCAAAGCACATGGGACTGACCTGATCGTTAAGCAACGGGGAAGGCATGCCAGATCCCGACACAGAAATCCCAATAGCAGGATGCACGGTGCTGAGCAAGTGTAATGTCATACCATATTCATTTATTGGTAGCAGCCGAGGGCAACAAGATGATTCAGAACAGACTAACTCGTATGGTATGTCTGTGGCTTGACTGTGTCTCTCAAAGAGCCATGCCTCAAGAGATCGGTCCATGGTGAAAGCAGTGGGAGGCCTTTAGGTCATGGAGGAAATATATCTTGAAAGGGATAAATGTCCTGATGGGACTCGGTCCCTCTCTGGTTTCCCGTCTTGCTATGGGAGTCTTCCTCTTCTACACATACCACGACCAGGATGCTGTTGGCCATGAGGACTATGAAGCCTTCACCAGAACCAAGATGATGCCAGCACCGTGTCTTTGGATCTCCAAAACTACAGGTAAATAAACTAGTTTGTTAATTACCTGACATCAAGAATTCCATGATAATTGCAGAGTACTGAGTAATGGTTGCTAAAATTCCTTCCCTGAGGCAAACGTAGAGCAATGTCTCCCTCTTCTAGAGGTCCGAAGGACAAACCCAGGCACAATTCCCCTGAAGTTCACTCTGGGAGACCAACGAATGTATTAGACTTCCTTACAGAGCCTCCTAGGTGAGGAGTTAGTTACAAGAGTCTGGACAATCCTCCCACAACCAGCCATAGCCGGAATAAGTAACCTTACCAATGAGGGCTTCCAGAGTAGCTAGTTATAGGGAGCGTACCCCGCCACACCATCCTGTCTTCCCCGCCTCTGTATACTCTAACCAGTCTCCCAGGTCACGTGCCACATTGTCAGCTGGTAGGTGAGCAGATGGATACTCACACAAGAGAATCTTGTGCCTCCCTGCCTGCCTTTAATTAAGGGGGCTGGTCGTAAACTTGCCTCTCTTGGATAATCATTTGCAAGGGGCCACAGATGAACTTCCCAAGATGGTGGTTGGTGGTCTCTAAAAACAATCACTCATGGCGTTAATATGCTAGCCAAATAATCTATTCACAGTTATAAAATTAGTATAAGAATCCCACCACCACCCTTTAGAGTTAGTCTTTTGAAATTTTCACTTTGCTCTTTGGAGAAGGGGACTTTTTCAGGCAGCAGCTCGACTTCAACCGGATGCTGTGTCATTGCTATAGTGTTGTTATAAAAAGATAAAACTCAATTGCTTCTCTTGCTCACATTGATATTATTAATCAATAATGTCTTTATAGCCTTCTCGGGGAAAAGTTCCCAAGCTTCGACGACTTTTAACAAGTAGCGTACAAGATGTATTACGTTCACTGAACTTGCAGATAATATCCTCAGATAAATAATCTTCTATGAAGTGATTGTGCCCAAAGGCCCCAACTTCTACATCTTAGAGAAAGAAATTGGACAAGCCTCTTCCTCTTGGGGGGGGGATGCTATGGTGGCGGTCAAATATGCTCACCCCTCTAAGGAGGGAATAGATACACATTTGCCCTGGTCCCTAAGTAAGAAGAGGGCATCTTCTGACTCCGGCCACATTAACGGGGATCAAGAGACAGAAGGTGAGGCTAGATGGGGACTGACCTATCGCAAAGTCCTTCCGTGCACAAAGGACTTCAGCTTGGGCTTCTCCAGATGTTTCCCCTCTGCATCCCCCTGGGCACACTCTCCCAGCAGAAACCAGAGGGAAGCCTTCCAGCGTAAGCTAGATCTTGTTGAGAAATCTCAGAACTCTCCAAGATTCCTTATTACACACTGAAAAATCTTCCTAAGTCCCTAAGCCCCACCGAAGAGCACAATCTGGCCTCTGGCAGCTTCTCTGATCCCTTTTCTTCACTGCTCCCACCCCGTGTCGGCTACCTTGAGCTGCATGATACACTGTAAGCCTCAGCGTTTGAGGATCTCTCCACACGGAACACAAGCTCTGCCAGAAAAGAAGCCTTTGCTTCCTCCCTTAATTCCCATCTCTCCTGATGCCCTCAGCACAGCACTGCGGTCATTCGCAATCAGCTGCCCAGCTTCGTTGTCTTTAATGCTCCAAAGAGCGTTACATATGTGTTTATTATCTTCTTTCGTATAACGCAAACTCCATTAGATCAGGAAATTGATTTCACTAAAGCGCAGTCTACCCTGACAGGGCAGGGCACTGAGTCTACAAGCCGTGCCCATTTGTTAGGTAAATGATGGCAGGTGTGTTCTCAAAGAAAATGATCCACCAATCATAGGCTACCAGAACTTAAAACCAACGTCTGCCACCTTGCTGGACCGGCCAATGTCAGAGAAACGGAAGCTAGCAGAATGGGAATAACCGAAGCAGCAGGAACGAAAGCATGCCTTCCAATAAGACAGCCTGAAAAAGATTCCAGACATTTGCAGGGAAATTTTTGTCTTATCACCTTGTGCTCGTAGGCTTCACGGTAGCGGTGTCCCTCCCCCTGGTAGTTCCCCGACTGTGCGCATGCCCAAGGCTAGGGCCTCAAATACGCTGGCCTCGGGGCCAAGCTTATCCAAAGACGCAGCATCATCTCCCCCTTCCACGTCACCATCCTTTCAGGCTGACAGACACATGACACATTACACACAGCAGGGGAGCTGGAGGCTAATCAGGAGGCAAGACAGGATGTTACAGTCGAAACTGCAGAGACATTATTTAATCAAAGCCCTAAATTTATACAGGAGGAAATCTAGGTCCAGACAATGATGTTTGTAGATGAGCCGTCGTGATTTTATTAAACATCTTTCATAAACAGGTTTTGTTTAGAGGAGATTATCTGCCATGTCATTTGCCAATCATAAATGTGTTACATCCGCCCTCATTTTCATTTTAACGAACAACTTGAGATAAGACCTGGCTATGATGCTCAGGCCGGCTTTGAATTCATCACCCTCCTGCTTCAGTCTCCCAAGTGCTGGGATTACAGCGGACCCCACCATACCCGGTATAATGAACCATTCCTTCCAACCTCATGGAGTCTTCAGCTGCCAACACTTGGGTATTCGGTAAGCCCTATTCCCTGTGCAGACACGCAGCTTCGCCCTGACCACAGCGATTGGTTCATGCGTGGGCATAAGATCTGATGATTACAAGACTCTGACGTCCTAGATACAGGATGAGAAGACTCAGTCCTAAGCAAGAGATAGGAAGAAATGGGGACCCGGTGACACTGATCAACCTTTGTAGTCCGTCTGTGTATACACCCTGACTCTTCCTATTCCAGTCAAGATACGGTTTTCTAACATATGCCACCAAGAGAACACTGCAGTCAGGGCCACATGAAATCATAGAAGCGAGGCGCATACAGGGATGTAACACACAGTGACTTGCACACACTTATAGTGTGTTTTAGACCATAGTTCTAAAACTGGAAGCAAGACAAAGATATTTACCTTGTGTCTTGGCTCCAGTCAAGCAAGGGACCCTGTCTGGGTTTTAATCATCAATACATTCTCCCATCTCAATCACTAACCAAAAGAATGCCAGGACATTGTTTTAGGAAGAGAAGAACTTTGCAAATCAAATTTTTGTTTTTGCTGGCTGATTAAGTAAGATTTAGCATGTCACGGTGCCGTAATTAAAAAAGCCCCAGGCTGCAAAAGCTCAAGAGCAAATTGGAGATCTCTTGTTATTTTAGAGGGGGAAAAAAAACTGAAGACAGCAACAACTGCACCCACAGCTACCCGCTTCCACAGCTGCGCCCACAACTATCCATTCAACAACTGCACCCGCAACTCTCCCACAACTGCACCGGCAACTATCCCAGCTGTTGTGCCCCCCAATGAAACTCCAAAGGAGGCTGTCGCATATGCGGTCTTTTTGTCTCAGGTGATAGTCGGGCCATCCGCAAGAGCTCTCTCTGCCTTCATTTCTCTGTGTGACATCACTCAGCTAACAGAGCTGCCTGTAGCAATCACCAACCAAATAAGGAGGGGAAGTTGCACCGAGATCAGAGCTTTCCAGTATCAGCTCTCCGTACAAGACCAGAGGGAATCTCAAAATTCCCGTTTTAGCAACATGTGTTCCATCCTGGTGGGCTTTAGAAGGATAAATGTGCCCCCATCCACTCTAGGGGGCCCTAATCGGGAAGTCATTTGGCTGGGTAACCTGTTTCTCCCAACAATTTCAACATTTATTCTGTAATTTAACTGGCAGTGGAGGCAAAGGTACCGCCGTTATGCGTGGCTGTGTCTCCATAGAAACACAGGTGAACGCAAGCATCCCCACCGACATTGAAATCGACATGAGTTCAGGAAGAAAGGTGCTCCCTTTGAATGACGTGTTACAGATGTGTTCTCATGAGGAATGAGACCGCGTCCACCGTGCTCGGTTTGCCTCGGAGAAGTCAGTCAGCTGCTCCATTCGTTGCAAAGGGGAGGGACACGAGAGAGAGGCCCATTCTCCCCAAGTTGCTCTACCGCCTTAATGTAGCTTTTTACAGAAGCCAAACAAAGTCCTTGTATATATGGGTGTGTGTGCTCTAAAATATATAGAAAAAAAAGGCATGGGAATTCATGCAGGCGCAACAATTTTGCAAGAGGAAGCTAAAGCAGAAGTGTGATTTATCACTAACATTGGATCACATCAAAATTAAAATTCCCTTTCTGGCCGAAGCCTCAGAAGAGGGTAAAGACAAGGGGCAGCCTGGGAGAAAGTGTTCACTGGCAGGAATTTTGTGCTAAGTTCTGTGGACGTATACCACCAAGAGATATTGTAAATTTTAATTGAAAATACATCTGAAAAGTTTTTATTTTATTTATTTATTTATTTATTTATTTATTTATTTATTTATTTATTTATTTATTATGTATACAATATTCTGTCTGTGTGTCTGCCTGCAGGCCAGAAGAGGGCACCAGACCTCATTACAGATGGTTGTGAGCCACCATGTGGTTGCTGGGAATTAAACTCAGGACCTTTGGAAGAACAATGCTCTTAACCTCTGAGCCATCTCTCCAGCCCCCTCCCTTTTTTTTTTTTTTTTTTTTTTTTTTGGATTTTCGAGACAGGGTTTCTCCGTAGCTTTTTTTGGTTCCTGTCCTGGAACTAGCTCTTGTAGACCAGGCTGGCCTCGAACTCACAGAGATCCGCCTGCCTCTGCCTCCCGAGTGCTGGAATTAAAAGCGTGCGCCACCACCGCCCGGCTAAGAAAGTTTACCAGGCAAGGCTCAGCAAGCACAGCAGGAGCCTTTGGCGTTTGAACTAGGACCTCCTTTGCCCTTCCTTCTCTGATCTCAGGAGGATGGTATTCTGTCAATCATATTTTGAATAAACGCTGATTGGCCAGGCAGGAAGTATAGGCGGGTCAACCAGACAGGAAGTAGAGGCGAGGTGGTGAGAACAGCAATGCCACTCGGAGCAGGTGCAGCTGAGACCCCGGAAGTCTCTCCGCCTACATCTTCCTTGAGGAATCTCTTGCCTCTTCAGGAGAGGGAGGCCACCAGCGCTCCTCCACGCCCCCCATGCTAAGATTCATTTTGCAGCTGAATTCCGGGTAAGGGTCCCATTCTCCTAACCAGCCCCGACCCGTAGAACACGTAGCTGTCCCCCAGACAAAGCAGTAGCATTGGACACAACGCTGAGAGGCTGCATCGCTCCGGCAGAGCTGAAGGGAGCGTATCCGATACAGGCACTCTGGAAAAGACGCGTGGTCGGTTTCTCACGAAACTGGACACGCATGCTCAATATGCAACCCACGGCGTGGCATTCACTGCGGAGGAGTAAAAATGTCTGTCCCTGGAATGGCTGCAATGACGTTAGGATAGGCAGAAGGATCCTTGTTAGCCCGTGAGTCACACGTCACAAGTTCATACTTGTCCATGAGATAAACTGGAAGGGGTGAGCTGCACATGCAAGGGCTCAGAAAACCGGAAAAATGCGTGAAAGGTTGGAAGATCGTGTCAACTTCTGTCTCTATTATTGTACACAACAGGTGTTTCTGTGGGGGAATTGGGTAAAGGACATATGGTACTGTTTTATGTCGCAAACTTTCACAACCACGTGTGACTAGATAATTACAGCAAATTTTTTTTAATTACTTAATGAAAGTAAATTCATATCAGAGTTCAAGGATCATTGCTAACCATTGACGCCAAGGAAGTTCCCTGTTTTTAAATGGAGCTGAATACTGAAGCCAGGACTTGGTTAATCAAGCAAGGGCTCTGCTACAACTCCACATCCCGAGACCCAGATGCTGTCTCGATTCCACGCCGTTTTGTCCCTTGAAGAAGCCCAAGATGCTGGAAATCATATTTGATGACTACATTCGCCAGTTGGGCCCCATCACGTCACTCAGACTGGGAGGTTAGTATTTATTAGCTGTGGATCTGACTACACAGGTAGTTCAGGGCTGCATTAATACATGATCTATGGTGTCACAGGCATGTGTACTCGTAGCTTTTCATCACTATAAGAAAATAAATAAATAAAGCCGGGCGGTGGTGGCACACACCTTTAATCCCAGCACTCAGGAGGCAGAGGCAGGTGGAGCACCGTGAGTTCGAGGCCAGCCTGGTCTACAAGAGCTAGTTTTAGGACAGGCTTCAAAGCTACAGAGAAACCTTGTCTCAAAAAATCAAAATAATAATAATAATAATAATAATAATAATAATAATAATAATAATAATAATAATAATAATAAAACAAGGCAATCCCGTCTAGGATTTGGAGGCCTAATTTCTTTGGGCCTAAGGATCCTTCCTCCTAAAATCAGGCCTTAAAGGTTTCACAGCCTAATAGCACCACACTAGAGACCAAGCCTTTTAGACATGGATGTGGGTGGAGAAGCAGTTGACAAACCGCAGCAAGGTGAAATCAAATCTTAGCCTGCCTCGGCTCTAAGAGCAGAGTTAAGGACGATGCTAAGGTCAGGCCACTTAGCTGTTCTCAAAGTCAGGGTTGTGAAATAGTTCAATTTCACATGGGAAAACTTTATAAAAACTGACCGTGATGCAAATGAACACGTGGATGGTCTTTGCATGAGGGAAAAGCTTCGGCCTCCCGATGCAGCCTGGTCAGAAGAGCCATCATCAAGAGAACAAAGGACCACAAACAGCGTTGGGGAAAGGGGACCTTTATACAGGGCTGGTTGGAATGCAAACTGGTACAGCCACTATGGAAATCAGTGTGGAGGTGGCTCCGAAAACTAAAAACAGAACCACCATATGGTGCAGCTGTATCACTCCTGGGTATATATACCCAGTAGAATCTAAGTCAGCCTACACCAGAGATGTCCATCCATGTGTTTTGCCGTACAATAACCAGGAAATGGAACCAGCAGAGATGCCCATCCAGCAGAGGAGTAGACGAAGACAATGTGGCACAAACACACGATGAAATTTTACACAGCCATGAAGAAAAATGAATTCATGACATTTGCGGGGAAATGGGTTTAACTGTAGGTTATTATGTCAGTCAAAGTAAGCCAGACTCAGAAAGAGAGATAGCTCGTGTTTTCACTCATAGGCAGGCTAAAGATTTAAAGGAGGGAAAAGAAGAGGAAGAGAGAGGGACAGAGAGAGGGGAGTTATAAAAGGGCTGAGGAGGAAGATGATGTCAGAAGCAGAGGGAGAGGGAGGGAGGGAGAGAGAGAGAGAGAGAGAGAGAGAGAGAGAGAGAGAGAGAGAGAGAGAGAGAGAGAGAGATTATTAAAGGGCTGAGGAGGAAGACTCCAGAAAAGAAAAATAGAAAAAGTTATTGGTTACCTGTGACATGGGAGCAGAAGCAAGGACTATTTCAGGTGGGGGGGGGGATAATAAGAGGAGAACGGGAGGGTGGAGAGGAAGAGTAGAAAACAGGAATGAAGGAGAGCAAAGTAGAGCAACATAAAAATATGAAAACGCCACCTGTGTTGACTAGAATCTTGTTTATTTGTCTGTTTGTTTTTCAGGACAGAAACTCTCTATGTAGCCCTGGCTGTCCTGGAACTAGCTCTGTAAGCCAGGCTGGCCTCTGCCTCCCGAGTGCTGGGGTGCCACCACCTGACTGACTTGGTTTTCTTAGCGTCTTTGGTAAAGAACTAAACAAGCATTGGTTTTAAGTTGGAATAAGCCATGGTGATTGCCTAGCCAAACTCTGAACGACATAGGCAAGATGTCTCCAGAGTGGAGAATGGAGAGTATCGGTGAGAAGCTTGTTGGGGAAGGGCGGAGCATGAGAAGACCAGTCCCATTTTAGAAGGGTTTTAGGTGTTTAGAGGAAATTACCTCAGCGTCTACTTCTTTTCTAATATCTCAAAGGCCGTTCTCATATCAAAGAGAACTACACCGCTGAATTCCAACAATATACATCTAGATCGTATGTGATATTTGACCCTATTGTCACCCCCAATTTGAAGACAACATAGCTCGTCTTCCTACTTTCTCTACACACAGGGATAAACTAGAGGGCACACAGATGTTCAGTTCTACATTTTCTTTGGTGGTAAGAACTCAAGCTCCTCCGCCAGATTTTAACTCATTAATGCCCGGTGTCTGTCAATGTGGTCATTGCCTTCACGTCACGAAAGAGCTCTAGCTCTTTTCCCTTTGTGGGAGCCGACCAGACTTTCAGATTAAGGTTTTTGCCTTTGGAGTTTCAGGACATTCACAGAGACTCGTACTATTTCTGTAAACATCTTTCTGATTCAAAGTTTAAGGTTTTATTTTAGAGCAATATTTCTTTCCTAAGCCTTCCCGTCTTGCTGTTTTCATGCCGCTGAGACCTCTGTTCTCAAGCTTTCCCAGAGCCTAGCACAAGAAGAACACCTAGGAGCACGGCCCCTTTCTGAGCCCCTAGCCTGGGACGGTAGCCATCCTCACCTACGTATGCTCTAAGTCTTGTCTTACTTTCTACGTCTTCTTCTTCAACGGCTCTACTTTGTAAGCCCGACTTGTTGAAGGAATTCAACTTCGAGCTCCCCAAGGGTTTCCACAGCTCTAATATCAGCTTTTCTGGATTTTGTTGAGTCAACACAATTCCACGGGGCTTTGTAATGATAAAAACCGCCTCATGGACAGTATTTGAAACTTTGTAAAAACGTATTAGCCTATATAATTTTACTCTGTGACTCATTGCGGATGTTCCTTGCTTTTATTTTTCTTCGTGTTGTATAAGACTGGAGATGGAAAAAAGGGGGAGACGCTGACTGTTCTCCTGCAGTGGGGTCCACACCCAGTGCAGGCAAGGGCCATCGACTTTGACTCAGCTGCTAATCTCCACCACTCTCCCGCCTGCCCTTTCTGGAAGGTTGTACCAAGCCTTGCGAGTAGACAATCACCAGGGTGAAATGTTACATCTCAAGAGACGGACGTGTGCTTGGCTCCTGGAGGGGATCAAACATCAGCTAAATGGCCAATTAAAGTGGATTCCGTCAAACGGTGTTTGGACAAGAGGACCTCAAAGGTCCCCTCTAACACCAACATTCTGTGATTGGAGCAGCGTTCTTTCCACCGCCTAACTGCAACTCCGTTTTGTTATGAATTGCTTCTTCTTCCTTATTGCTAAAGAGAAAAAGTGCCAAAGTTATTGTATAAAAGAAGCTGAGGATATAGAATGTATAAAAAAGAACAGGATATATGTTTGCCTCATTTTTTAGACAGACCTCCACTTACTCAACTTCCTAAAAAATTATTTTGTCAACTTCCTAAGTCTGTTTCTTCTACTCTGCTTCATTACAGTGTTGTACCAGAATCCCTTCCCCTAGAAAGATGTGTTACATCTCCACTAATTCAGTAGCCACATATAGCCAGGAACCTAGCAAATGCATCAAATGTGACGAGTAACCATATAATTTGATTTTTATTTCATTTCAATCAATTTACTGCAAACAACCACGGGAGATAGTGGCTACCAGATTCTACAGTAGAGCATTTGACACGATCAAGGTGATATTCTTAAAAAAACAACCATACTTCTGTTCCCAGGTGAGAATTTCCTCCTGGATACCTGTCGCAGTGACCGTCCCTCCCAGCCACCCCTTGAGGGAGGGGGTGAGAAGGCACAGAGTCAATGGCAGAGACCATGGACGTCAGGTAAGAAGCGGAAGCAGACTTGTTTATTGAGGGCACGGGCAGGCCTCTTATACCCCCTCCCAAGGTCCCGTGGGCTCTGGCGGCCAACTCTGCCACACTGTCCTTTCCTCATGGGCGTCTCCAGTCAGGTGTCCCTGAGTCAGCAGTCTCTGGGTGTAGCAGCAGGCCTTAGGTTGGCTCAGGGAGGAAGTATCTGCCACCGGTGCTCACGTGGGCTGGTTTGGGCAGGGTGACGGCTGCGGCTTGCGGCGGCTTGGGCAGGCTGGCCGACAGTTTCTCCTACAGATGCCATTTGTAAATGCAGAGCGGCAGAAGGCACTGTCCCCAAATATCTTACCTTCATATGCGGAGTATTTTGAGCTAAAGGCACTTGAAAAATAGCAGATGCAAGAGAAACATGTAATTCTTCCTGCTTTTAGAAGCAGATGAAATTCGCATGTGGTATATACATCCTCTATCCCCCAGAGAGAAGAAAAAAACAGTGTTTCTTCATCAACAATGAAGTGCATTGGCCAGGAGAGCTGTGCACATGCAGGCCCTACTGGTGGGTTGTCTTCTTTGGGCCTCCCTGCAATGGTTTTGTTTTTTTTGAGCAGCCACTTCTTTATGCTTCCCCTATGTAAATGCTCGATCCTGCCTTTTTTGGGGGGGTTTTCTTATGAAGAGTTTTACGTCGCCTACAATATATAAACCCTTGTGCTTCTCTTCTGTGAATCACTCGTACATCAATCTAAAAGTCTCAGCTCCAGCCGACATTACATGGGTCTTATATCCCCACCAGGGTTCCCTAGAGGACCCTTTCAAAATCCTTCTACCTCCAGGAGGTAGAGAGAACATATTCCCAAAGCTAAGAGTTTAACCTGATACGAGGCTAGGGAAGTTAGATACTAATTTGGAGTGTTCCTTTCATCTTTAAAATGTCCTCAACAGGATATGGCCGAATTTCTGTAAATAGAGGTTCAAAACGGCTTGCCATCAGATAGAGAAGAAAGCTGTTCTAGCTCTTTCCTTGACTGACCAGCAAGAGGCTACTTTATTGATGGTATCACCAACTAAATTAACAAGTGACAACTGAAGAAAAACCAGGGGCACCCCTGACTGTGGTAGAGGCACTTAGCAGCTCTGACACCCAGTCAGCTGCCTTTCTAGACGTCACTGAATTAACCAAGCTTTCTATTAAGTGTGGAGCACAAATAGCAACTGTTTACTGATGGGTTTATGAGCTGCATCCAGAAAATACTGGCTAGAACATCGCTAAAAAGCGGTGTTGGGTGACAAGCAATTTTAGGTACGTGTGGGTGGATATTTTCACTGTAGCCCTTTGCTGAGCTGTGAAATCCCTGATGTCATATAGCCAATGGTGTCAAATATAGGCTGTTTACCTTCCAAGAGACAGCTTGTTAGACCATTTTCCAGTGTATAAAGACAGCTGGTGGTGACTTCTTTTACTTTATTATAAATACTGACATCTTATCATATTAAAAAAAATACATGCTAACTCACTTTGAGAGGTGCTGTCTATTAATAAAATAAATACTTGTAACATTTTTTTAACGTATACTTGCCTAAAGCCGTATCCTTCTAAAGGTCCTTCCACGGCCAACAAGTAGAGGCTGAGTCATTGCAAACCAGTGAAACAAAACCACCTGAGTCAAAGATGACTATGGTCTTCAATTTTTCTTTTCTCACGTTTAAAGTGTTTGTTCTTTTCTATAATAGACTTAAACCACTGCTTGAGCCCCGTCTCACTAACTGGGGAACGGTGCATTTAAATTTGCTGATCAAGGTTCATTTGTGTGGGCCAACAATGAGGGGTGGCTAGTGGTAAAATGCTTAGCATGCATGAGCCCCAACATTCAATCTTCAGCCTCAAGAAGACAACCAAAGCACCCCCATCAAAGCTAACTCACATTCTCTTGCTTAAAACACTTTCATGGTCAACTCAAAGTGCACCTTCCTGTGAGGTTTTGTTCCCTCTGCTTACCTTTTTTTTTTTTTTGGCATGAAATCTACATTCCAATTAAGTTTGGAAAGCTTCATAGCGAGGAACATGGCCTCTAGTCTATCTAACCTTGGCGCCATCAAGCAAGACTTCATTTGTTTGGACACTAATGTTTCCATATCACTTCTAGCTAGCACTAAGATTCTTCTGGTCCCTCCCTTAAAATCAGAGCAATATCATTTATATATCCTTTTAATATCGTTGTGAGAGTGGTCCTGAGCACACTCACGCTTGGGAACATTGAGAGCAGGCATCCAGCGTATAGAGGGAGGCATATTGCATCTTCTTGATCACAGATGCTGCGTTTTAGATGAGCATGCCCCTTCCTCTCCTCCTAGCTCTTTTAATTCATCTTGGCTTCCCTGTGCACTTTGCTAGATGGTTGCCATGGTGTTCTCATCTTTGCTGCCAGAGCCAAGGTAGTGGGTCAGGTAGCTCGAGCCTGCACATTACTGTGAATATTGGCACCACCGTCAAGTGTCCATCGCTTTATCCAGTGGCTCGTATACTCAGTTGTCCTGGTAATTTTCAATTGTAAAACTCTTAATATGTTAATGGTTGATGGGGGAAAAAAACCTCATTCCTAAGTTCTATACAGTTTCCAGTATTCCCATATTATCCGAGAATACCCTGCAGGAAGATGAGAAAGTAGAAAATAACTGTATGCTCATAAACTAGCTTCCTTTTGACTGGAGATGTAGAAGGAAATCAGCCGTACGTGTGAAACAATTATGTTTGTTTATGTTTAACAAGAATTGAGGAGGAATAGTAATTATTCATAAATATGTCTTTCGAAAAAGTATACCTGAGTTCACGGAACAAGCTCCCGTCTCCTCTAGCATGGGAATTTAGAAATATAGCAAAGAATACAAAGATGCAAATGAAAATAATAAAACGCAGAAACATATAGGATAGCACGGGGAGGGAATTTTTCAGTGAGTACTGAAAATTCGCCTGTGTTTAATTTCCATCTGGTTAATATACCCCTGACCTTAAAATGTAGTAGTAAAACAAAAGTCTGAATTAACAGACAAATTGAAAGTCACCGGCTATATTTATTGCTTCACGCCCTAAACTGAGACCCTAGACCCAACACTCTGTAGGCAAACCACTCCCTGGGTGGAATTCCTAGTTATTTCCATAAAAGGAACTAGAACTTAGACTTTTGTTTTAGGTAGGAACCAACTACTTCCCTATTTCAGGAGCAGAGGTCTGGCAACCAGACAGAGCTGTTGACCACAGTCTGGAGAGAGCAGAACTGATTTACAGTTGGTGGGACCTTTGTCTAAGTTAGAAATACAATAACCTTGAATGAACTAAAAGCAAGTCCCAAACTCTCTGACCTTTGGCCTCTTTGGGCCTCCACACTCCAGGGACCTTTTCACCAGCTGCCTTCATGTGTCATCTCCTTCAGAGCCAAGAACAACAAAATTTCCCTTCCTGACAACCATGTGCTTCTCAAGGAGATCCACATCCCTTAACTGGTAGGTGGATACGAGTCCACTACAACCCCGTACAGAGGACACCTAGTTCTCCATGGAACCTTTAGAGGTTGCCACAGACCTGCGTTGCTCACCTTCTTCCTTGACTCCATCCTGCTTCCTTCTTCCGCAGTAGATTTCCTGGGAACGAAGCTTGTGGCTTTCAGAAGTTAAAACTCAAGTTGCGGGAGCAAATCTCCCCTTCCTCAAACAGTAGAGAGGTGTACCCATTTGATAACAACGGAAGTCTGGTTTTCTAGCCACTTAGAAAGAAGGACATCTACACTTGCTGTTCTAGACTGCGTGACTCTGATAATACTATCAAGATTTTATGAATTGCTTTTCTCTTTGCGGTGACCAAATACCTAAAAGAAACAACTTCGGAGAGGAGGGTTCTATTTGGGCTTATGTTCTGAGGACATACAGTCTGTCCTGGTGGAAAACATGTGGCCACAAGATACAGGGAGTCCCACTAAGAGAAAACAGGAAGTGGGCCAGGCTCTCAAACCTCAAGGCAGGGCTCCAGGGGTTGGCTTCTCCCGACAAGGCTGCATCTCCTAAAGCTGGAGCAATCCTCCCAAACAGTGTCCCTAACTGAGAATCAAGACTTTGGACACAGGCAAGCTACACCCATGAAGTCTCATCAACACGGCTAACTAAACAAGACCTGAGCAAGCACAACAGCAATCAGCTTGCTAACGTGGAAGGCAGAAATCTTAAGAGGCCTCCTCCCTACAAAAGGAACTACAGGCATCGAAGAAATACTGAGAGCAGAGAAACGCTGTGCCCTAGGGGCAAGTCCCTGATTGGTCATTTAATACCAAGGGGTCAGACCTGCAGTCATTACGCGTACAGGGAACATTACATAGACTGAGAAAATTGTACTCATATACAATCTCTCATATATTTAAGAATTAAAAAAAAGAGAGGATATTAATTTAAGTGAGGAAGGGAGAGTATTTGGGAAGGCTTGAAAGAAGAAAGGGGAAGGGGAAAATATTTTAATAAAAAAGAAACTTAAACAAAAAAAAAAAAAGAGTTTAAACACAGAGGAGCCCACGCTGGGCCCTCCACATTCAAATCACAGTACAGATCAAGTATCTGTGGGAGGAGGCCCCAGAAATCAGCATTCTTCAAAAAGCTCTCCGTGAAAGTCTGAAGAGCCGCCAAGGTCGAATACATTCTGGACTTTGAAGAAAGACTATAACATTCAATAAAACAGAAGAAAAGGGTTCTGCTGTGGGCTTAGATATGCTAAGATGTGTACCCACCTCCTATTCTGTCGGCTTTGCTGCACGCGTGAAGCCAGAGCCTCTGCCCCGACAGCCCAGGTAAACTGTGTAGCTGCTCAGGCAAAGGACCGGATGCTGACAGTATCCTCTCGAGAAAGCACTGCCTCCTGGCCTGCACCACTGACTTTTTTTCCAACTACAGTATCTATTGAGTACATAACCGTGCAAAAACATCCCGTTTTTATCCACGCAGCCATCACGCCTCAACATCTCTGTTACATGCACGACTTTCAACCTTCCAGCCCCTGCTCCCGTGTTTTCTTTTTCTTTTTTTCTTTTTTCTTTTTTTTTGGTTTTTCAAGACAGGGTTTCTCTGTGGTTTTGGAGCCTGTCCTGGAACTAGCTCTTGTAGACCAGGCTGGTCTCGAACTCACAGAGATCCGCCTGCCTCTGCCTCCCGAGTGCTGGGATTAAAGGCTTGCGCCACCACCGTGTTTTCAAACAAGCGAGCCTAAGAGATCCAGGAAGCATCTTCTTAACCTTCTTACACCTGCCATTCCTTCTGAACCCTCTTTAATAAATGTTTCATCCCAAATTGCCAATCAAAGCTGCTTGTAGCAAGATCTCAGCTGCGCTCCTATTGACTCCCGTGGTTAATTCTCAGCCCTCAGCTCTGAAGTCCAGCAGGAGACACTGGCAAGTCACCTCGTCTACCTCAACGACCCTATCTCAAGCATCTAGAACCTTGGAGAGCAGAGACTCTGTGCCTACCCTGGAGGTTCCTCCTCCACCGTCTTCTTTCCTGGTCATGTCACCTTCCCAGACTCTGGACATGACTTCACTGCTGGGCCACCCGTTTTCCTTGCCGTCTATTGTTGTTCTTGCGCGATTAGCCGACGTATGTCCTTAGACACGACGTTTGATTGAGACTCTCAAGTACAAACTTCTGATGCAGACTGCGGAATCCAAGGCCTCTGCTCCCCAGCTGTCTACCTCCACCGTCACGTGAGTGTGTAGGTACTGGACAGTTGTCACATTGAAAACACATCAATGTTTTAGAGGTTCCTCCTCTAACCTGCCCCTTCTTCTCCAGCTTAGTGACCAGCACTGCAACTCAGCACGCTCATGAAGTCTTTCAAGTCAGTGCTACCTGGAAATGTAGACTGTATTTTTCAGAAACATATAGAAAAAGGTCACTCCCCACTTCTGCTCTGTCTCCACCCTAACCACACTGTGGCCTCCTAAAACAAGTCTCAATGTCATCGGTGGCTTATCAGACTACTCTTCACGTCCCAGGCTAGCTGGCTGGCTCCAGCTCATCCTCCAGAGTAGCCTGTGTCTGGACTACACGGGCCCTTGTACTTGGCAGCGTCGATCTCCCCGCTGGGCTCCAGGCGGATTTAGAGTTAGCCTTTTATCCCCATCCACAGTGCAATGACTGAGCACATTTTAAGCTTTCAATCAGTGGTAAGTGGATAAATGATGGAAAATAATGAATGTTACAATATAGACCGCAGCGAGTAAAGAGATTTATCGATCTGCTTGGCAGAAAATTCAAGGGGTTATTATTAGCTCCATTCACTGGGCATGCCAACGACAAAGAATGTCACGCTTGCTTTGACATATTCATTTTTCTCCTGGATTCGGTTGGTAGGACGGAATTGTCTTTCTCCCTTCCAGGGGCTGATTAATTTAAACAAAAGGGCATGCGTGGTGACCCAGAGAGCACGCTGACCGAGTCAGTTGACTCCGATAATTCAGTATGTACAAAGAAAGCCTGTTGAAACAAGGAAGGTGCTAAGGAAGCCAGCAGAAATCAATCCTCACGGTTTGGAAGGCCTAGAATTCTCTCTATATTTTTAAATGTTATCAAAACCGTTCATAAAGAGATTTGGTAGCTCTTGACATATTCCTGGATAATTCGTGTTGGCAGAATGTAATCTCTTTAAAGTTTTATCACATTTATTGTTTATTTCCAATGCAAGTCTACTTGATAATAGTTCACGGGGGCTTACACCTGGCCCCGATTAAAACTTACGTTTGTTTACCTATTTCCCCAGTGACCGTAGCTGCATGCTTGGCATCCGCATTCATTCTCGGCGGGCTTACTCAAAATTGTTTTGAATCTGAGTATTATAATTAGGACTTAACATTTAAAATCACATCCAGGAATCTGTGCATATGGTTAAACAGACTGTCAGAATACATTATGACCTTACCAAATAGTAATCTGTCTGCGTCTTCTCACAAAAGCAGTCTCTTAGACTCCGTAGCCATACTTCACCCCTCACCCCAACCGTGACACTTGTTCCCAGTGATGGTACATTCGCCATCCTATTCCAGGACTTCCAACCTTAGCATTCTGGGTCAGCAATGGGGGAATCTTCAGCAAAATGTCCAGTGTGTTTATGTTATTATTATTATTGTTGTTAACCATACATCTCTCTGTCTTTATTGACATAGCATATGCCAGTTTACAAATCTCCAATAGCCCCGTTTAGGTAAACCAGGCTAGCAATTTTATCCCACAATGCACTAAGATAGCAGATATTCAGGGCAGGGTGTGGGGTAAGAGACTCCACAATGACCCTTAGTCAGAGGCAGACTAGACCATGTATTCAGAATCCTTCCCAAAAATACCAGCCACAAATCTACACCAGATGCCAGCACTCCCTTGCTTTCCTATGTTGCTCTTGTTTTGTTTCGGGGTTGTGTTGTGTGGTTTGGCTTTAGTTTTTGCAGGACTCGGGATCATACCCAAGACCTTCTGCATATTAGGCAAAGTGCTCTGGGACAGAGCTACATGCCTGTTCTACTCAGTTTAGTTGGTTGTAGGGTGTCCTTTTGAATGTGTGTCTGTTCTCATTATGTAGCCCTGTTTATCCTGGAGCTCAATGTGTAGACCAGGCTGGCCTGGAACTCATAGAGACCTGCCTGCCTCTGCCTTCCAGGTGCTGATGTAAAAGGCAACCACCTTACCTAGTAATCATTCTTAATGTATGCACTATATTCAAAGCTAACTCCTGTGTTGGAGCTGGGGGTACATACTGTAATCCAAGCACTCTGGAAGAAACAAGGATCTCAAACTCAAGCAAGGTCAACCTGAGTCACAGAGAAGCCCCCCTTCAACAAACAAACGCACCAAGAAATCGGCTCACCCTTGAACGTCACAGTCAAGTGTGAGTGACGGATACTTCACAGGTGTGTCAGCATTTTGTTATCAGAGAAAGAAATTCAGAACACTGGCAATCAGATTTCAGCCTTTAGCCATCGAGCAAAAGCCAAATGGGTTGGTGTGGGCGGGAGCACAGGAGGGTAAAGCTCTTCCCAGTCCTCCTAAAATAACATCTGGAAGGCTCTCGCAAATGTAGCTAAATGTTATACTGAGTGCCAGACTCCCACAGACGTTAAGCATCAAGTTAAAGCTGCTTCAGACCAATCTAATTTTATTCCAAAAATCAAATCAACACATTTATCAGGAAAGGTGGGGAGTCTGAAAGGGTTGGGACAAGGAAGCTATAAGGAGAGAGCAGGGTTCACAGAGAGGAAAATCCCACAGATAATTACAGTTCAAGTTGTTATGCTAATCGCACGTGCAATATTCGGTCAAGAGAAAGAGGAATTGAAAATATGACTCTCTCAACGGATGGCAGAAACACAATCTGTATGTTTTATACCTGTCCATCAAAATAATGCCCCTGCTGAACTCGAGTGGCCTCGGAAGCCCCGACAAAGCTCCGCAAATCGTCTTTGAACCCAGCGTCGGTCCATGGGAAATACCACACAAATTCCTGAGCAACTCTTTCTTTTCCCTATAGTGTTTCTTCCATTTTTGAACTTCTCTTAGCTCTTGACCTATTTCGCACCACCAACTTCCCAAACGTCTTTTAATAACTTTGTAGAAAATCATCCATTCGATGTTTCCCCTTTTGGGAAACCTCCGGATACCAAAGAAGATTCAAGTAACCAAGCGAACCTGATAAAATTCGACAAACCTTTCTTTAAAGCGGTAATGACCAGTTCCTTCTTTGTTTAACTTCACAAAGTAGCAGTATCTCTTTAAATGCACGGGGAGGGGTGGGGAGCTCGGCAAGCTGTCTAGTTCACTGAGTAAATGGAGTAGGGATGGTGTCAAACAGGGGTGCAGATCTTTGGATGTCTAAGGGGAAGGGGTGTAAGCCCACCTGATGCACAGATCTGACAACCTGAGCAAAACCCAAGCATCTGCAGTCCTCGCCGGCGCACGCAGGGAGATGAGAGGCCCAAAGAGGAGACACCCCAGAAACTCACTGGCCAGGTAGCCTGGCTTATACAGACCCAGTCCCAAACGGGTGGGCAAGGCGCAACAACCAAAGTCCTAAAATCTCCATATGTGTGTGCCACACACTCGCACACAAAACAGTGCATGTTCTCGTATATTTATTTAAGGCCATCAATGAAACCCATGCTTGTTACCTCATTATTCACAGCAAGCAGGAAATGTAATCAATCTAGACGTCCCTCGTCAGATGAATAAGGAAAACAGGGCACACACACACACACACAATGATATTTTGTGAAACCGTAAAGGAAAAATGAGATTGTGACGTTTACAGGAGAATTTGTGGGACTGGAAATCATATTATTAAGAAAATGAAAAAAGTCAAACTCAGAAAGACGAAGGCCATGTTTTTCTTTTATATGCAGAGCCTAGATTTAAAATTGGGTGTGCACATGTGTATGTGTGTGTGTGCATGTGTAGGTTATGAGACAAGAGAGGGGATCGAGACATCTTCAAAGGAGAGAGCGAAGAGAGAGTACTGAAATACATGTGGTCAAAAAGCAGAAGGGCAAAGTAAATGGAAGAAGGGGGGGACCAAGTCAGAGAAGCGGAAGGGAGCACAGGAAAGGCACTGTGGGGAGAATGTTTGAGACAAAGGATAACAATGTATACAAAATGCCACAAGGAAACCCCGTTTTGCATGCTAACCTAAAAACTCATTTCAAAAAACAAAATCTAAGGCTGGGCATGGTGCTGCACACATTTTATCCCAGCGCTCAGAGAGCAGAGGCAGGGGGATCTCTGGGAGTTGGAGGCCAGCCTAGTCTACAAAGTGAATCCCAGGGCAGCCAGGACTACCTAGAGAGACCCTGTTTTAAGGCAATAAAGGAATAAAATCTGGGCTGGCAAGATGCTCAGCAGGTGAAGGCACTTACCCCTGAGCCTGATGGGCTGAGTTCCATCACCAGGATCCACGTGGTGAAAGGAGAGAAGCAGCCTCCCAAACTCTACTCTGATGCACAGCCCATGCTAGCAGCCTGGGTCATTCACACAGATACAGTAGCATCCAAGTGGTCTGCCCCACAAGCACAAATTAAAGTTTATAGTAATAAAAAAGTAAAATCTCCGGTGGAAAATATTCCCATATTAGCTATTCTCTTCATCGGTGAAAAATTAATAACGGTGTTTACAGTTTGTCTGCATCTGTATTTAAATATAGATTTTATTTCTCTTTAGATATTGGGGCAGGATGAGACAGGGCAGAGGTTCCTCCATCTTGGATTTCTTGCTGAGGCCATTTCAGGTTTAACTGGAATATGGTCTCCTTGATGGGAAATCCCATGGAAAATGCCCAACTCTATTCTAGGAACCCAAAGTCAAGATACAATACAATACTATACTAATACAAGTTAGACAAGATACTAACTGGTATTAGCTTCTTGTGAAGACCACACACACACACCAACTAACCGCTTATCTTAGCTTCTGTTAAACTGCTTGCTTGTGTGACGCTCCTCCTGCAATGCAGAGCAAGATACCAGGATGTGGTTTTGCCTTTAAAAGCCCCACCCAAGGCTGTCTAAATCGGACCTGAACCCAGACAGCACCGGCAGACAGGGGGAGGGGCACCCAGGGATCCTCAACCCTACCGAGAGAACCATAGGCTACTAAGGAATGCTGAGAGTAAGTAAGAGAAACAGTCTTTCCCAGAGAAGAGCTTACTGATTAACTATCCAATATCAGATGTGCATACAAGTAACATACAGACTGAGCCAGCTGTGTATGTGTATTTAGGAACATACATACATACATACACACACACACACACACACACACACATATATATATATATATATTTCAACAATTAAAGAAAAAGAAGCCACAGATTGAAAGAGGGTGTGGTTTGGAGGAAGTTAAAGGAAGGGGGAAATAATGTAATTATCTAAAAAAAATATTTAAACAATTAAAGACCAATTAAAAAAAAAAGTCCCATGGAAATACCAGCCAGCAGGGGGAGCCTAAACAGAGTTTTAAAATGGAGCCAGTATTGGTAACTTGATAACCTTAGCCTTATTGGAGAGCCTGCAGAGGTCCCCACCCGTGAGCTCTGTCTTTCTGCGTGACAGTGTATGCTCAGCACAGCGGACTAAGGGAATAAAGCAGAAGACTGGGGATGGGGTGAGCTTTTGCTTCCGTCTGCGCTCTGCCCTAGTGGTTGAGCGAGTTAATTAATACTGAATCTCGGCTTCTCAGTCCCTCAGCAAAGGCAGTTGGGCGAGACAGTATTTTAAAACCTCCACAGCCGTAGCCATCTCTAGTGTTCAAAGACCCTACTAGCTCAGCCTCCCATGAGGGAATGGCGGCGTCCCTTGCAAAAGAAATCTGAGTCTAACCTCAAAAACGCTCTAAAGCCCATTTCATTCTTTATGATAAATGTTTCAAATATTCCTATCCTTCCCCACTCCCGCCCTCGTGTGTGTGTGTGTGTGTGTGTGTGTGTGTGTGTGTGTGTGTGTTTTAAAAATGAGTCTGTACTCTTGAGGGAGAAGAAAGTTCTGCGTAGGGATGTGCTGGCAGGTCCTTGAGATACAGAGAGTTCCCAACTGTTAACCTTGGCGGGGTAACTTCTTTCCTCCCTTTTCCTATTGTGAGCCCTCTGAAGTCTTGTTGGCAGAATGAGGTAGAAAGCGCTGTCACCTCTGAATGTACTCCATCAACACGAGGCCACTTCATCTTGTTTAGGCTCCTCGACTGCTTTGCAGAAGGACACCAACGCCCACATCTATCTCCTCCAGACAGGCGGGGAAACAAATCCTTTTTCCTGTCTCCAAAGGGCTGACAAGCTTTTAGCGATGTTTATCTTCACCGAAGGGTGACAACCTTCGTAGGGAAAGTTGAAAGAGACCGACACAATTAAATGACCTTGTCGCCCACATTCCCTGGTTTTCTTTTGGAGGTAAAAGACCAAAGCTTGTTTTTTTTTCTTCCACTTGTTAACACCGATTTTTTTTTTCTAAACTTCGTTATATGTATGTACTGAAAAATTTACTTGAAACAATATAAATTATAACTGCCTTTAAAATAGCATAATATAAAACAAAATAAAGTCAGGGAACTCCATAACCAGATTTTAAGAAGCGCAGAATTATAACACAGGGCCAGGCATAAAGGAAAAATTTTGAATTCATTTTTTTAAATTATTTTATTATTGATGTGTGTATCTGTGTGCATGCACATGATCCTAAGGGACTGAACCTCTGAAACTGTAAGCGAGCCACCCTCAGTTAAGTGCCGCTATGGTCTGGGTGTGTCTTCTCAGCAATAGAAACGTCTACGTACAGGCAGAAGGAACATTAGCATTTGTCATCAGAATCTGAGGTGTCAACGGTGTAAGCCCAAAGGTCCCTAACTAAGACAAATTGCTAATCAGGAAAATGCCCTACAGCCATGCCCATGGGCCAACCTGATGGAAGTCCGTCTTCAATTGAGGGCTCTTTCCCCAAGTGACTCTAGTTGACATTAAGTTTCAAAAGCCAGCCAATACACAGGGCAAACCCTCTGACTTGGTATGCCATCTCACTGGCCCCTGAGCTAAATTTTGGTGAAATGCATGAAATGAAATAACTCTTGGTTTGGTAGGAGCCAGGCAGAGTACTACATTCAAGGAGCACTTTAAAGGATCCACAGGTTCACCTAGTCCAGACTGTGTAACAGGAATAGAGAACTTGAAAACAAATAGAGATAGTAAATTGTATCTCTACAACAACACAGTGATAGATTCAGTAACTATGTAAGTCATCTAACGCTATACATGCTTCAGTGAAAATTTACTCCCCGCTCCTCCAGGCCGGAACAGTGGAACCTGTGCCAGAGAAGCAAGAGAGGACCCCTGCAGTGCCAGAAGCACCTAAGAAAGGTGAAAGACTTTGGAAAAGTTGAAGGGGAAGCGACTGCGCAGAAGAAGTTTGCCCTAAAGACGCTTCAAAAGGCAAGGCGGAAACCTGTCTGTGAGAAAACAAAGCGCCATCTCAGGGAACATAGGCAGACGTTCAGGACTGAGATTCAAATGGCTAAGAGATGGCAAGGAAAACTAGAAACGTCTTCGTACAGGCAGAGTGAACATTGGCGTTTGTCATCAGAATCAGAGGTATCAACGGTGTAAGCCCAAAGGTCCACAGTCATCAGAATCTGAGCTATCAATGGTGTAAGCCCAAAGGTCCACGTTGGATTGCAGCTTCTTGGTCTGCATCAAACCAATTCCATGGCATGAATATGCTGAGGATTGTGGAACCATAAATTGCACGGGGAGCATCCCAACCTGAAGTAGGTAAATGAGCCAGTCTACAAGCCTAACTGTGGTGAAATCACCAAGCGGCAGATTGCCTTGACGCATAACGCACAGTCTCTTCGTGGATATGGCATTGCCTGGATGGAGGATCCAATTCCATCTCTACAGGTGCAAAACACTTCCAGGAAGTCAATAGCTTCCTGTCACCCAAATTATCTTTGCCATAAACTGGGATGAAGAAAAAAAAAATTCTCGTTTTGTAGGTGGTGGAGTTGCTGGCAATGGGAAAGACCAGACAGACTTTTTCTTTTCTTTCCTTTCCTTTCCTTTCCTTTCCTTTCCTTTCCTTTCCTTTCCTTTCCTTTTCTTTTCTTTTCTTTCCTTTCCTTTTCTTTTCTTGAAGACAGACTAAGGTGTCCCCATGGTGGTTTTGTAATCTCATCAGTTGATGAATAATAACAGCTTGGCAAATTGAACAGGAAATAAAAATGAGTCTCCTGCTTCGAAACCATTAAGAACAGCCCTATGTCTGTGGCTGTGAGGACTGAGAGGGCTACATATATCACTTGTCTAAGCCCATGCTGCACACACCAGATAAGGCCTTGTCGTGAGCAACGCCGAAACTGGGAAGAAGGCTTTCTGTCTGGAAGATGGATGTCTGCTCTGACGTGAGAACGCACTGAATGTTTCGGAAAGCGCAGATAGCAACATCCCGTGTCGCTGACAAAGACAAGCTTGGGATAATCTCTAGTTTAACTGTCCAGCGTACCATCTGACCTGGAATACCTACGGAGCAAAACAATCTCCATATTCCTCGGCTGGCTCAAGCCAATACCTTTATCTGCCTCGGTAATCATTGCGAAGATGACACTAGACTAAATTTGAAACCATGGGATGGAGAACGGATTCCACTCCCTCCTCACTAAGGGTCTAGGCAAGGCTTGGATGCTCATTGGGCCGCTACCACGTCATCTGGGATGCTGTTAAGTTATTGCTTATTCATTGTGCTCTGCTCCTCACTAGCTTTGTCTCTCCTACTTGGGCTGAGCGAGTGAGTGTCTCCCCAGTGCTGGGTCACATCTTTGTTTTAATTACCTCGTGGAACCCTTATATCAAAGGAGCAGCAAATCTGAAACAGTGTGAGGTTAATTAACGCTTATCAATGGGAAACGTGAGGCAGCGGAGAAATCTGACTACGTGGACCTAGCCATTATCTAAACTACCTCTCAGAAACAAGTGGTGAGCAGGGAGTTTGGAGGAGAAAATGTAGGCATGGCCTACCTGGCACACTGCACTTCTGAATTAGAAGCGTGGCGCACCGGGCCCCAGAAGTCATAACACTGGATTTTGAAGTAGCTGGTAGCTGGCCTGCACACGAGTCTGCACTCCCCATGTCTCCTGTAGTGTGCTTCTTCTGCCCAGAGGCCCTGGTGATGTGAGTTCCCAGTCCTAGGTAATGTGCTGACCAATCATTGTCAATAGGCGTCTACTGTATACGTAACAGAAGCAAAGGAAGCAGAAGCTGTTCACTGACGTCATCTCCTGAGTGGTTTACCTCTATGCCCATTACTAATCCACAAGCATTGCTGTCGATAGCAGAAGGAGGAAGAGGAGGAAGAAGGAGAAGGAGGAGGAGGAAGAAGAAGGAGGAGGAGGAGAAAAAGGAGAAGGAGAAGAAGAAAGAGGAGGAGAAGGAGGAGAGGAGGAAGAGGAGAAGGAGAAGAAGGGGAGGAGAAGAAGGAGAAGAAGGGGAGGAGGAGAAGGAGAAGAAGAAGAGGAAGAGGAGGAGCAGACAAACAGTGATGTTATAAAGGAAAGGAGGAGGAGGGGTGGGGAGGAGGGAACAGCAACAAATGAACTTTGAGTGCCTGGAATTCCCAAACCAGAGTTCAGAGATGACCACGGTCAAATTGCCACTGGCATCCACCCCAGAAGATTCTAATGAACCCTGGGCCATCAGCCAGTGGGGTAGTTTCCTCTGATGTGATGCAGTCAGACCCGAGAGGCCTTATCTGTGAGTGGGATAGCCAGGGCCAGGTGAAGGAAACGATAGTCTTCGCTGCCAAGCAGGCCGGGCCATGCAACATCCTCTTCTTTGTGAGCCCTTTCCTTCTGTTTCTGGAAATGCGGTGTTCAGAGAAAGAAACATCCATTTACTCTCCTTTGGTCAGAAGGAGAAATGCATTTTGTTGGTCTGAAATGAGTTTAAAACTATATCTGCCAAAACAATACATTTTAAAATAATGTAAAAAAAATAGCCACTTGTGATAGCTCTTCCTCCTGGTATGCACAGCATCGTGGTATTTAATTGCTTCCATGGGCAGAGCCGAGGATTTGAAAACGCTCGAGCAGTCCTGTGATGTTATTTTACTTAAGCGGATCAGACAGCAAGCCATCTCCTTGCTCCATCCTGCTCTCTTTCCTCTGTAACTTGGCCCTTCTTTATGCTGGCTTTAATTCCCTGCCAGGAGAAGAAGCCTGCCCTCTTTTCTTCCTCTCTGCCAAATTCTTATTGATCAGTTGCTGATGACTTAGTAAGACCTTGATGAGAACGGCCGACTAGGCCTTCAGTGTCAAGATCGAGGAAGGCTTATCAAGAAACGCTTTTCATCTTTTCCTAAAGTTGCTGCCTTAGGTAATCAGTTCGTGGCCAGAGGCAATGAGTCCCCCAGAGAAGGTGCCATGATTCAGGGGGGAACCTCTGACCCCAGTTTTGTCAGCTCATTAAGGATACGGTCTGCCACAGGTGACTTTTGAACACACAAAGAAGGAAGAATCGAACGGTCTCTGTAGCGACGGGGTCAACGGGATCAGAGCCTGAGCCTGGAAATAAATCAGAGTCTGAAGAAGTAAACAACAAAAGAGACAGAAGACACCTCGCTGGCAGACACAGGACTTTCATCTGCCAGGCAGCCAACCGCCAGCTCCCTTTCACAATCTCAGGTGGCCTGTGCAGGGTGGTGTCTTCACGCCGTGGGCTTCTTGCCCATCTCTCTTGGTCCGTGAGTTCTTGGAGAGTTAGGACCCGGTCCTGTATAGTTTTACCCCATAGTTTGGGGCACATTCTCTTTCATATAGCAGGTGTTTGATGTGTGGAGAAATACAAGAGAAAAGGAACAAAAAAACCCTATGTCCTGTCTCCCAGAGACATTTTATAATGAGGCCTTTTGCTGTTCGGCTCTCATAAAACCACAACAGAAAACACACAGCGGTTTTGGGGAATAGAAACATCGGTAGATGTAGCGAGGGAAGGAGAGGAATAAGAATGACTTTTGTTTAGGGACAACAGCGTCCCGGTTTTCACACATCACCTCATCTAATCCTTATGATGATGATGTCATGTGTAGGCTGTTCATCTTAGTCCTGTTTTGATATATCAAATAAAGAAATTAGGGCTCTACAAGCTGAACTAATGCAAAAGCCAGGTAGTGAGGAACTAACCCACCTGGAATTAAAAGCACCAATTCAAAGGCATGCTTTTCTTCATTTTATCAGTCTGTTTACCATGGGCAAATATACCTCTTTACAGCCATTTTAACCATATTTACTCAACAGGTCTTTCTATCAGTCTGGTACCACCAGCATAAAGGGCTCTTCTCCATGGTAATGGCTTTTTCTGTTAAGCTTTTATTCTGGAAACTTCTTTTACCACAAAGATATAATCATTGGAGATAAACACTTTCTATTGGCTGAAATTACGAAGAAAGGTGTGTGTGTGTGCGCGCACGTGTGTGAGTGTATACAAGTTTTGTTTTGTTTTTTGAAATGATCTGGAACCCACTGTATAACTCAGGTTAGCCTCAAATTCATGGCAATCCTCCTGTCCCAGCTTCCCAAATCCTAAGACTACAGGCATAAGACTATCATGCTGTCTTAGTTAGGGCTTCTCTTGCTCTGAAGAGAAACCATGACCATAGCAACTCTTATAATATAATCAGGGTAGTTCAGTTACATTTCCAAGGTTCAGTCCATTATCATGGTGGGACATGGAAGCATACAGGCAGGCATAGCGCTGGAGAAGGAGCTGAGTGTTCTATAGCTTGCAGGCAATAGGAAATGGTCTATCTTCCTGGGCATGGCTTGAGCATACATGAGACCTCAAAGCATGTCTCCACAGTGACACACTTCCTCCATCAAGACCACACCTACTCCAACAGAGCCACACCCCCCAATAGTGCCTCTCCCTTTGGGGACCATTTTCTTTGAAACCACCACACATGCCCAGCTCAGATTAAATATATTCAGCAATTGTTTTTAGGACCTTGAACATCAGTCAGTAAGACAAGATGACCCCAAAGAGAGGGCGAACAAACATCACAAGTTCCAGGAAGGCTCCCGCTTCCTGCTCTGAGAGAAAGTGTCCAGGTAACACTCAGGGAATGACTTGACTTGAATGCACAGAACTACTTGTCTGAAGAGACCCACAACAGCTGGAAAATGCTAAAAAGAATTCCAGAGAGGACAGGACTCAGCAGTAGTGGGGCAGGGGGTGCTAATTACTTAGCAGAGTCCTGATCAATGGAAGTCTTTGAGGGACTACATGTATCCATTTTTTTAAAAAGCGTTACCAAATACATAAAATCACGTTCATTGTAAGTGACTGGTGGTGGCTTTCATGCCGAGAGCTCTCCAGTTAACATGGTGGATATTCCTAAAACCCTGAATGTTCTGTAAGAAGTTTGACCAGCACCAGCCCCACAAAGTGAAAGCGGGACTTCTGTGCTGACAGAAATGGAGTCATGAGTGGAGACTCTAAGGTAGTCAGACTCAGCTGATTTTCTAGAAAAGGGGTTAACTGTAAAGATCGTTCAGGGGTTGAGCGGGATGAGTCCGTGCGCTTCTCTAACAGAATGCTGGCTTCTAAGGACTGGGGTCATGAACAAGGAGGTTAGAAGGAAAAGGACACAGTGAGCCTGCTTCTAGTTTCAATTTGTATTTTATTATTAAGACGATAAAATCATGTCATTCATTCTTCTTGTTTGTTTTCTTCTGAGACACGGTCCCCCACTGCAGCACGTATTGGCCTGCAACCTCCCATGTTATCAGGGATGGGCGCAGATTTGTGACGGTCCTCATGCCTCGGCCTCCCTTGCGCTGGGATGGCAGATATGAGCCGCTACACCAGAAGACAGTGACATATCGAGGTGACATTCACACACAAAGAATTATCTGGCGGCAAAGGACATTGCTAATTCCTAAAGGAGAGAAATCAAAGGCTGGAGAAGCGGTTCAGCAGTTAGGAGCGTTTACTGCCATGCAGGGGACCCAGGTTCAGTTCCCAGACTCACATGGTGGCTCCTAGCCATCTGTGAAACTCCAGTCCCAGGGAATCCAGCTCCTTCTCCTGGCCTCCGATGGCACCGGGCATGCGCATGGTACAGCATACATACACAAAATCAAAACTCCCAGCACATAAAAGAAAAAACTGACAAGAACTTTAAAAAAGAACTAAATATGTGCATTAAGATTGTGTAACTATCTTTTGAGGCTCTAAAACAGCATTTCCCTCTGCAGAATTTTTTTTTTGAAAAAAAAAAAGAAGACTGATTGGGGTTTTAATAATAATGAGTCATCAGGGAATTACAGAGCACAGCTTTCTCTTTTTAACTGAGCTTAGAGACTGCCCACACCCAGAAGGAAGGTCTGAGCAAGAAAAACTCATCTGGATTTCCCCACACTGGCACACAGGGCTGTAGTGAGCGGCTGGTGTCATGATAGATGCACCCTGAGATCCAATTAGCTGATCTGCTTGAGTTTCTGCAGTGGCTAAGGATTGAGGGGTTTCAGGCTCAATTACAGTGGCTCACTCCTTAGACTGTCCCAGGTGGAGACAAAGACAGGTTTAAAAAAAAAAAATCAAGCCGTTTTTAAAACTACTCTGGGAAAACAAAACTATTGGGGGAAATAATACTTATTGCCACCTTCTGTACAATTCAGATCAAAGGCTGAAGCCTATGTACATGAAAGTAAACAAAACGCCATAATCAATTCTATGGCCTTTCCGTTACACTCACTGATTTCGCTTTTTCTATTGCATGATTCTTGTTCTCTTCTTACCGTTAATCACTATCTTCACGTTGATCTCCTCCTCCTTCTTTTTCTCCTCTTTTTTTCTCCCCCTCCTCCTTCTCCCCCTCCTCCTCTTTATCTGAGAAATGTTGCCTCTACATATCCCCAGGCTGTTCTGTTCTCGAGCTCTCTGCAGCCTTCCTGCCTCACCCTCCCAGGTAAAGTGCTATCCTGGCGGTGGAGATAAAAACTAGGTTTCAGACTATGAATCACCTCCTTCCCTGTAGACCTAATAATCCTGAGTTCTTACTACTGTTCTTACTGACTGTATTTCCTAAGGGGGGTGGGGGAAGACTGTGTGTTTTTCTAACTGCTCTTAAATTCCTGACCACAAACCTTCACCCAGCCTCAGCCTCCCAAGGCAGGCTGCATCATGCCCGCCTCCTCCATCGACAGAGCCCTTTGGCAGAACTCGTGACTTGTCTTTTCTTTGTAGCCCACTGTCTAGGTCAGCGCCTGGGCATGGCAAACACTCGGTAAATATTGCCGAAATGAGTCTGCCTAGCCTATTTGTAGTGTCGATCCTAGGAGAGAAAATCATCTGCCGCCATCTTGTTTCTAACATGTCACACTTCAATTGGTTCCTCAGCTAAACTTTCCTAGGTACGTAGTTTTTTTTTTTTAAATGTAGAATAAAAATAATATTTCTCTACTTACATAATTGTAATGGGGAATGAGTGAATCCTAAACATGCTTTCAATAGAATATAGTGAACTTCCCCAGTATGTGATTCAATACATTTGTTTTTTTTTCATTATGTTTATCATCATTATTAATTTTGCTTTGGTTCTGATACCTAATACAGGGTGCCCATGAACATTGTTATGGGTTGAGTGCTTCTTTACCTTCAAAAATTCATACACTGGAACTCTGTCCATATCCTCCCGTATAAAGATGTCGGGCAGTGGAGCCCCCATGTCTGGGACTTAGAAGAAACTTTTCTTGGTGTGTCAGTACAAGAAGACGGTGTTCTGGAAACCAGCAAAGGGTCCTCACCAAACCCCTAGTCTTCCCGTTCCGTGATCTTGGACTTCTCAGTCTCTAAAATCACAACCCAGAGAATTTAGACAACAATAAGGACACTAAGAGAAACTTACATAGATCTAATCTACATGGGAAGTAGAAAAAGACAGGATCTCCTGAGTAAATTGGGAGCATGGGGACCTTGGAGAGGATTGAAGGGGGGAGAGGCAGGGAGGGGAATAGAGAAAAATGTAGAGCTAATAAAAATCAATAAATAAAAAATAATAAAAAATGTGAGAAATACATGTGCGACCCTATGTGCAGACGCCAGTCAGATACCTTGGAGCTGGAGTTACAGGCAGCTGCGAACCGCCCAAAATGGATTCTGTATTTTGGATCTTCTGAAAGAGCAGAGAGAGCTCTTAACCACCGAAGCATCTCTCCTGCCCAAACACCTCCTCTTTTCCATGCTAAATAAAGATGTGAATGAATTTTCAAGCAAGTCAAATTCTCCAAATTTGACTTGGTGTGTGTGATGGTTAACTTTGGTTGCCGATCTGGCTAGAATCCCTTAGGAGAGGAATCTTCGACCATGCCTCTGTAACACCTGCACTCAGGTGCCCGTAGCTTACTCCGAAAACATACGCATTGTTAAAAATAGGTTTTTTAAGAAAAGAACCCCCCACCCCACCAACACCATTGAAGTGAAATAAGCCAAGCATAAATGGTGAATTACCACTCAACTTCTATGAGACACATAAATTGGGAAGTTTATTAATTAATTAATTAATTTAATAAATATTAATTTATTAATTTATTTAGATGAATAGTAGAACAGTGAGGGGTTGGGAGGAAGGGGAACTTGGGTATGTGTATGCTTCTTGACCTAAAGCTCGTCCATCTCGCAGGGGCCTTCTGCTGTCGCCGATCATTAGAATAAAATAACCACTCACTGGATCTTATTGGGCTTGCCTCCGGCTGTGCCAGCACCACAATGATCCTGAGGTTAGAACAACTAACGAGGTAAGTAGATAACGTATTTATAACAGTCATCTCTAGAAAAATTTGTTTCTGGATACTGGTTATTTTGTGTCCAGTATCCATAAATTACAATATGGGGGAAGAGATGACTTGATGTAAAAAGAAAATCAGTAACGAAGGTGTTTAGATTGAATTTGTAGCCTGTCACATGCTGTGACCTTGAACAAATTACTTAACCTCCTGGTGGCTTAATTTATACATCTAAAGAAGCGTAAATTACCACCTGCAATATTTGCAGAGAGGTTGAGGATTGCTTTCCATAGTAATTAGTAGGACTCTATTATTTTGGTGAAAATCTAGCTCTGCTGGTAATCTCCGCAGATTTAATTTATGGAAAAATCTGAATGCTGGAATTGCTACTGATTTTCTTGAAAAGGACTATCCAACTATAAAATTGGCAAGCGTTTCCCTTGGGCAAGATAATTGAGTTCACTCTGCTGTGAACTCATCAGCTATGAAATCGGCTGACAGAAAGCGAGAGTTCAAGTCCACAGGAATAGGCCCACAGCAGTCGCAAACTTTGACAGACACCCCGTCTGAACTCTAATGCTCATTGTGTCTGTAACCACAGCTCAACCCACTGCCCTATAGCATACAGACAGGCCACCGAGGAATCTGGGCCATGGCTGGGTGGGGAAGAGGGGGATTGTACTTTTTAACAACTTTACTACAAAAGAAAAAGGAGAAGAGGAAGCAACACAAAATCCTAATTTCACGAATTGTCTCGGTTAATCAAATCACTTTTTTCCTCGTTGTTAGGATGCAAATGTCAAGAGCGCGAAGGTTTTTATCTATCTATCCTCTTCACTCCCTGTGCTGGATAGTACTGTGTCAACTTGACACAAGCTAAGGTCTTCTGAGAAGAAGGCAACTCAATTAAGAAAATGTCTCTGAGCTAGTGATTGAGGTGGGAGGCCCAGCCCAGGGTGAGTGGGGCCATGCCTGGGCTGGTGGTCCTGGGTTCTATATGGCAGGCTAAACAAGCCATGAGGAGCAAAGCAGTAAACAGCGCTCTCCATGACTTCTGCATCAGTTCCTGCCTCCAGGTCTCTGCTCGGTTTGAGTTCCAACCTCGACTTGCCTCAGTGATGGACTGTTGTCACCGGGAAGTATCACCTTTCCTCCCCAAGTTGCCTTGGCCATGGTGTTTCATCACAGCAACTGAAACCAGAACCAAGCCACTACCTTTGTCCCATGTCCTAGAACAATGCTTGAACATACTAAAAATAAACATTTGTTGAATTATTACGTCGCTCTCAGTCATGAGTATAGGACTGTCTTTCTTTGAGTCTCAAAGGAACCGCTGTGAAGCAAGGTTAATTAAAACTCAGAGACAGAAATTGGGGTTCAACCTGAAGACCAGGAAAGCAAAGCAGCCAAACACTGGTTTTTACCTGGACCTCAGTTTGAAATAGCGATCCTGCCTCCAGGAATCTCAGAATGAGACTGAGAGCTGTCTCCTCCCATTTTATATTTCTCTCTAGTGCTGGGATTAAAGGCGTGAACCACTGCGATTAAAAGCATGCATCGCGCCGGGCGGTGGTGGCGCACGCCTTTAATCCCAGCACTCGGGAGGCAGCGGCAGGCGGATCTCTGTGAGTTCGAGGCCAGCCTGGTCTACTAGTGCCAGGACAGGCTCCAAAACTACAGAGAAACCCTGTCTCGAAAAACTAAAAAAAAAAAAAAAAAAAAAAAAAAAAAACATGCATCGCTCAGTTCCTTTGGCAACTAGTGTGGCTCCTGGGATTAAAGGTGTCTGTTACCACTGCCTGGTCTATAAGGCTGACCAGTGGGGGCTGTTTTACTCTCTGATCTTCAGTCAAGCTTTATTTAATAAAATACAAATGAAATGCCATGACACCACTGAATTTCCCAGACAACAATTATGAAAAAAGCCTTATTTGGGGTCTCTCCGATTATATAATATAAACATCGTGAAATGTGTTGAGAATATTTAGAAGCAACGCCAATACAACTCAGACGTCTCCCGCTCATCCTCACATCCATTAGTAGGCAGCCTTTTATCCAAAGCCTATGTTGGCCTAAATTATTTTTAAAAATGTTCTTTTGGTCTCCAGAAGTCTTGCTTTAGACAACAGAATATAGTCTTATTCCCTCTTACCTCCCCTATATACCAGGAAATTTAGAACATGGGTTCAATTTGCAAGTAACTTCTTTCATCTAAGCAAAGCTTAATACAAATCTTGAAATAATCTGTAAGCTGGATCCAAGAGTAATACCAACCTGGATGTACTATTAGGAAGAGAAGAAGAATTAACTAGATGTTAGCCAGTTGCCCCAGGTGTCATGAGCAGACGTGGTAGACTGAAGCAGGAGGATGATCTTTAGAGGCCAGGCTGGGCTGCTGTGCTACGTAGTGCTAACCTGTCCTAGAATGGAAGGAGGAGAAGGAGAAGGAGGAGGGGTAGAGTGGAACGATGGGAGGTGAAAAGGAGGCAGGGAGGAAGAGGAAGAAGAAAAGATAAAAAGTAGGAAAATATTAACCAACTCCAGGTAGAGTCTCCAAATCATTCTAGCTGAGTACCCACAGGGGAAGATGTTTAGATTTGCCCACTGAAGAGAACAGGCTTGGTTGACCTAGACCGAAAAGCAAACAAGCAAGCACACACTTGAGGAGCGTGCCTAGCTCTGGTCTCTAATTCTTCGGCTTATCCATTGCATTTTATCCTTCCTTTCCTGTTTTGTGTACGTAGATAGGGTCCAAGGAATTATTTCTGCACATTGAATTAATTTTCTAGCTATTAAATGATTTATATGTTGTTATTAAGCAACATATTTGGGATGTTAAACCCAAAATATGTATGTATTTCTGAAAGATTTCAGAAATCTTAAATAACAACAACAACAAAAAAAAATCAATAGTGTGTCCCATCTTCATCCTCTTGGAAGAGGGGAGCACAGGAGATTCTGCACACAGAAGCCTGGGGTCCCTAGGCCATGTTCCTGTTCTCACCCTCCACAACCACCACAATGCAGTGACAAAGAGAAGAAGGTGAGCTTATGAGAGATGTGATGGTTTGAATTATGATTCCTTAAAGAGTATATTTCTGGGCTAGCAAGATGTTCACCCAGTGCCAAGCCTGACGGCTCGATTTTGATCTCCAAGACCCTTCACAGTGGAGAAAAGAACTGAGTCTTGGCAAGTTGCCCTCTGACCTCCACATCTGTATCACGGAACAGATGTGCTCGCACACTGCCTTCGAGGTCTGTTGCTGTGACAAACACCATAGCTGAAAGCAACGTGCCGAGGAAATGCTCATTCCGTCGTCACCCTTCCAGTCACCATCCGTCACTGAGGGAAGGCAGAGCAGGAAGCAATGCAGAGGCCATGGAGGGGTGCTGCTTACCGGCTTGCTGGAGGGGTGCTGCTTACCGGCTTGCTGGAGGGGTGCTGCTTACCGGCTTGCTGTGGCTTGTTCCGCCTGCTTCTTTAGAGTACCCAGGACTCACAGCAATCCACCTGCCTCTTCCTCCCATGTGCTGGGATTAAAGGTGTGCGCCACCCCCACCCCCCAGCTAGTGGGATCGATGCTCGCATCCTCCACCAGATGGATCTCTGTGAGTTCAAGACCACCCTGGGCTACACAAGGTCAATGCAGAAACAAATTCAGGTGGTGGTGACTACAGTTTTAATCCCAGCACTAGAGGGAATATAAAATGAGAGGGGAGAGAGGCTTAGTCTGGTCTGTTTGCAGTCGCCATAGACTTCCAATAGTTCCTCTGTGTCCAGAGGTGTTTCTGTCCAAAGTATGGTAGCTTCCTGACAGCGTAGCAGAGAAATGGGGGTAGATGGAAAGAACTCCTTTCTTTAAATGTGACATACATTTGATAGCATGTGTGTAATACACATACGCATTTGATATCATATGTGTAATATACATACACATTTGATATCATATGCATAATATACATACACATTCGAATATTTCTCCAAAGCTTTGTGTGGTGGAACAGGCCCCCACCTTCCAAGTCTTTTAAAATACATACATACATACATACATACATACATACATACATACACAAACAAAACACCTGTTACTTACCATGAACTTGTGAGGTTTTTTTTAAGTATTAAACAAAAAGAATTTTTAATTCTGTAGTAACACCCTGTCTCCCTACAAATTACCCAGAGTTCAGTAACTGTTTGGTGAATATAAAATACAAGACTATTTTATGTATTACGCCCTAGATTATACACGCATTCTTTGTCTCGCGCCCACAAGCACAGCCACGCCGCCCACGCAGCTTTTTATCTCGCTGAAAGATGTATCTTTAACATCTTTTTCAATTTGCAGATGGTAATCTCCCTCATTCTTTCTTAATTATAAAATATGCAGCTGACTGTCCAAGCGAGGAAGCCATCCTGAAATTGGCAGGCATTTGGGCCGTTCCGACACCTTCCAACACTGCCGCAATGTGTGTATACGTAAAGGACAAGCTATTGAGTCGCTGGGTCAATGTGTGCACGGACCTGCCACCTGGGCGGACTGCCCCCTGGATGCATCTGCCAGGTTTCGCTCCCACATGCTGGAGATAAGGGCTGCAGTCACAAGGCTGCTTCTGTTAACACTTCTTTCTACCCGTGGTTGGGTAAGCCGCTCATCCCAAATGCAAGTGAGAACCTGTGGCTTTAAAAATTCCTCCCCTGGGAGACTTAAACATTTACCTCCTCCTCATACTGTCCTAAGGGCACAGACAAACCGAAGTACAATTCCACCAAGTTCACCCTAGGGAACCAATGAGTTCATTCCAACAAGTTTAATTCCAAGTGTGGGTGGCCCCCAGAACAGCCATACTGGACAGTCTTCACCCCACATACATGATGGCTTCCCCATAGATGCATAGATGGGGCTCCTATCAGTTGACCTTCCCCAACACTGCAGTACCTCTGGAAGTACCCCCTTAACCCATGGCCACATGCAATAAGGACAAAACTACAAAGCCTGAAGTAGTGCCTCAAATCTAAGATGAGATTCAGTGAACTTTCTCACACCCTCCTTCTCTGAGGGATGTCAAAAGTCAACAAGCTTGCTCTTTTTCTTTTTGATGTTTTTTCGAAATTATGATATGATTACATCATTTCCCCCTTTCCCTTTCCTTCCCTCCCTGCCTTTCCCATATCTTCCTCTTTGCTCCCTCACAAATTCAAGGCCTTTTTCATTGTTACTGTTATGCACACACACAGGCACACACACACATGCACGTGCGCGCACACACAGATATATATGCATAAATATACAACCGCAACTTTCTCAGATTACTTACTGTTGCCTGTATGTACACAGATTCAGGGCTGACCAGTTGGTACTGGGTAACCAATTAGGAGGCTCAACCCGGGGAAACTCTTTCTCTGTTCTCACTGGCCATTAGCTCCCTGTAGCTCTTTGACTAGGTGAGTGGCCCAAGGAGTTTTCTGCCTTCCACATCAGCATGGCTGTCAGTGTCGTGTTTGTTCCGGTCTTCCCTAAGCATCCCTATTGCTTTGTTTTATTTTGAGACAGGGGTGTCACCGTGAAGCCCTGGATGATCTTGAACTCACAGAGACCCACCTAGATCTGCTTCCTGAGTGCTAAGGCTAAAGGCGTGTGCTACCACGCGTGGCCGCAGCCACGTCATTAAAGTATCATGGGTGGAGCGCCCCTGTCGTTTCTAGGAGACAGTCTCACCGCAGATTTCCTCCTCGCCTGGTCGCTGAAATCATTCTGTCTCTCTTTCTCGGTGTTTCCAGGAATCATGTTGTAAATGTACTCACTAGAGCTGAGCACCCAAAGGTCAGTAGCTCTCTACATTTTGACCAGCTGTGGTTTTCTGTCAATGGTCTCTGTTTGTTGTAAAGAGAAAACTTCTTCAGTATAAGGGTTAGTATTTAGAATACTTAGGAATGATGCTCATTCAGTGACGTGATGATGTGGGATTCTCCTCTAAGATCCATGGCCTCACTATCCACTCCAAAGCATGTCCCCTGTCCCCCATTGAGAAGGGGACATCCACTTGGAGAGTTTTTGGTTACCACTAAATCTGAGTGCCACCAATGCTCCCTGAACAGCATCTTTCCACGCTGGCCATTGTTGTGGATCAAAGGTGTCAAGCCTAGGGCGATTGGTAGCCTCCCTCCCTTGGAAGCTTTCACAGACTCTGCCGATCTAATGATGATGGCAGCTACTTACTCAAAGAACTCAAGAAATTGATCAACAAAAGAACACATAATTCAAAAAAAAATTGACTACAGACCTAAACAGAGAACTCTCAGCAGATGAATCCAAAATGACTGAAAGACACTTAAGGAAATGCTCAACATCCTTAGTCATCAGAGAAATGCAAATCAAACAACTCTGAGATTCCATCGTATACCTGTAAGAATGCCAAGATCAAAAACACTGATGACAGCTTCTGCTGGAGAGGATGTGGGGTAAAGGAAACACTCCTCCATTGTTGATGGGAGTGCAAACTTGTAAAACCACTTTGGAAATCAGTATGGCAATTTCTCAGAAAATTAGGAAACAACCTTCCTCAAGATCCAATAATACCACTTTTGGGTTTATACCCAAAGAATGCTCAATTGTGCCACAAGGACTTGTGCTCAGTTATGTTCATAGCAGCTTTGTTTGTCATAGCCAGAACCTGGAAACAACCTAAATGCCCTTCGACCAAGGAATGGATAAGGAAATGTGGTGCATTTACATAATGGAGTACTACACAGCAGAAAAAATAATGACATCTTGAATTTTTCAGACAAATGGATGGAGTTAGAAAACATCATTTTGAGTGAGGTAACCCAGACCCAGAAATACAATTATCACATGTACTCACGCATAAATGGTTTTTAAACATAAAGAAAAGCAGCCCACAAATCACAATCCCAGAGAACCTAGACAACAATAAGGACCCTAAGAGAGAGATATATAAATCTAATCTACATGGGTAGTAGAAAAAGACAAGATCTCCTGAGTACATTGGGATCATGGGGACCTTGGGAGAGAGTTGAAGGGGAGGGGGGAGGCAGGGAGAGGAGAAAAAAAAAAAGAACCATGGTCCACAACATTCATCAAATGTCTTTAAAATTCTCCTCCACTTAGCTGAGTGCCATGGCATTCATTGAGTCCTGATGATAGCTCCTGGAGGCACTTGCCCTGCTTCCAGAGTTAGTTTATTATAGACGTATATATTTAGCATGTTTGTCAAAGGATATCTATGATATGCACATTTCCTGATAAGAGGAAAATTTTGCATCTTTCCTGTATTTTATTTTGTCCTTGGGACATCTATAGTCCCTGCATTTGGATGCTAACATTAATCAATACTTGTTTTCCTTACGTAAGGCTTTTGCTCCAAGATATCAAAACACATTATGAACATTACCTCATTAATCACGAAGCATCCCTTCAAGGAAGGCATTTTCAACTGCGTTTCAAAGGAATAGAGTCTGGGCCAGAGAGCTAAGGCTCCTCCTTCAGGGTTTGCATGAATTAATGGTTTTTTGGTTTTTTTTTTTTTTATGTGCTGGCTTTCTGAGTTCAGTAAAGTTCATGACACAGGCTCTCCGGGTTGTCTTCACTAAGAGAAGGCTTGGTACTTTTTAACAAAACACAACAAGCAAAATGGGGCGGAGGTCCCATTTGGATGAGACGAGAGAGACGGTAATCTCTTCGTTGTTGCGGGAGCTCCTTCTGCTCCTTCAGCCAATAGCCGCTGAGATACACAACACTTCGTCTCAAGGGATTTACCTTTCTGCATTAAACAGATACAAAAGGAATAGAAGTCAGGCCACAGGAAGAGAGAAAGCCACACTGTCGATTAAAGTTTATTCCTCTTAAGATGCCGGGAATTTTCATAGGCGTGGTTTAAATGAGCCGACGACTGACCTATGAAACTCTGAGGGACACTCAAGGTTTACTCACTTGGCCGTGAGGGCAGTAAGCTAAAAGTTATGCTCGCGTTGATAGCTAGTCGTGTGAACATGGAAGTCAGTCTGATGGATCCCCCAGGTTCCATTGCCGAGACCTGTCTGATAAGCAGGGGCCAGGGCCGGAAATATCTGATGTCACCACATGGCAGAGCCACATTCTACCGGCACTGTGGGTTGCAGGACTGGGTGCCTGGAATTTTGGCCTAGTATAAAGAAGGTTATCTACAGGCAAAGAGAGACGCAAAAACAGCTCTGCGGCGTTTTCTTCAGGCTTAATGCGAGGCCGGATACAGACACACAGTGGATCCCACCCACGTCTCATTCTCGACCTCTCATAAAAGGTAAGATTGTGTGAACCCACAAAGGGTGGGAACGTATCTCACACTGAGATGCGATTCCGGGATCTTCTTCCTGACGTTCTGGGGCCTTAATAACAAACAGCTACCGTGACTTCCTCTCGTTAAAGTTTGGGGCAGAGTATTGTGGCTTCGGAGTGAGCATGGAGTATGGGAAAGACGTTCCATAACTAAAACCCCTTCTCTTGCTTTGTCCCTCAGTCAAGAGTGACTGATGAAGTAGCAGAGATCAAACTTTAACACACATAGTTTTCCAGAAGGAATTGTTAGGGCGGATTTTTCTTTTTCATTTCAAATACTAGAATAGAAGCAATTTTAAGAAATAATAACAATGTGGAAAATGCTGTGGGCTTTAGTCAGGAGAACTAATTTGCTTTCTGTAGCAACAAAATTATATATGCCTGTCTTCCATGCTAAAAGAGTGGAGCTTGGTTGCACACGCCATGTCCACGTTAATTCCAGTGTGTCCAAGGGTTTCTCCTCATTCTTCCCGTCTCAAGCTGTGCCAAATACACTCTAGTAGGTGTATCAGAAAACAACACTGCACCGTGCTTAGCACGAAAGCTTGTTCTGGTGACACACGATCAGCATTGGAGGGACACCGTCAAGGTAACGGCAGCAGCAGTGTGAAGCACGCATGCGCTCACTCATACGCCTTCAGACAAGACCAGGCTTTGGGCGTTCTGCTTCCTCCTGTACGCTTGCCGATAGAAAATGAGGCAAGTTGCCAGCGCTTGTGCACCCCTTGTTCCCGCTACGGGGTGTCTCCTGGAGATTTCACAAAGGCTCTGCTGCGCTCGTGAGAAAAATAAAAGTACTCAAAGCTTGCTCCACCACTCCAGCCCCAGCTTATCCACACTGATAGGATATTTTCAGTGATTTGCTGTCAGCCTCTAAACTGCTGCTCTCCCCACCCGTGGGGTAGCTTGGTGTTAATTACAACAAACTTATCCTGTTAAATCTTTTAGGTCCCTTACAGTTTTCCTGGACCCCAGAGATATTTGTACCAATCTAAATCTGAAGGTTTGCTTCCAAAATTTAATTTAATTCATTTGGACACTTTATAAGCCACTGATAGTGCTAAAAGTACAGGGACCTTGTTAATTATGCTTTTCATTTCGGTGGTTTGGGAGACTAGCAAGGCAGAGCCTTTGAACTCCCTAAAAATGGGAGCCTTGCCACAGAATCATAGAATGAAATCATTTTAGATCCAGGAGACATGGCCACGTCATGGGTGATGGGTCCCTTGCGCTATTAGATGAAAACTTTCCATATGATGGTTTTCTAATATGCCATTCTCTTTGGAGAAAATAATGGAAGCATATGCTCCAAACTTGAAAAGGCACAAAACACTGAACCGTGAGCAATAAATCCTTGCTTCCAACCATCTAGCTAGCATCCCTGGAGAAAACCACCGCTACAGGTTCAGAGGATTTTTCCAGAGCTGTGCAATTCGTACACTGACATCCCTTCCGTCGGAGCTTGAACCTGGCCCGAGAAGACATAAATTAATCACATTTTCTAATTATCATAAAGTAATAGTGAGTTTTATTAAAAACTGGGTCTCAAGTTGCCGCGCTCACCGTATAATAGAAACAGAACTTGAACTCCTCACCCTCTTGCCTCTCCCTTTCCGGTGGTGGGACCGGAAATGTTTGTCAGCACTCCTGAGTCTGCGGTGCTAGGGCTGGAACCCAGGTTTGTTGCCTGTTGGACAAGCACACTCCCTAGCGGGTTACATCCTTAGCCCCACAGGGGATCATCTGACTTCAGTCACTTACCTGGGCAAGTTCATTAATGCAGTGCTAACGTTCTCCATTTATCTGATGGAACTACAGCGGCCTGCCAGGTGGAATTGTCAGGATTAGGTGAGGTGACACACCAAAGATCCAGGCCTGGGCTATGTATTGTAAGGACCTTCCTTTCAAAATCAAACATCTCATTGAGGTAGCCTTTGTGGTGGTTTGGATGGAAAACTGCTCCCGTTAGCTCACGCATTTGAACACCTGCTCCACGGATGACGGCGCTATCTATCTATCTATCTATCTATCTATCTGGTTAGTGGGGGGGCTTCTCTGAAGGAAGTATGTCCCTGGGGATGAGCTTGGAGATTTTGTAGCCTTACCCCACCTCGAGGTTGTTCTCTCTGCTTCATGTCTACAGTTGAAGATGTGATCGCTCAGCTCCCTGAGCCAGCTGTCTGATACCACACCTGCCTAGCCTTTAAGGAACCTCTCTCTGCAACCATAAGTCCAAAGGAACTCGCTTCTTCCTTGGTCATGGTATTTTATCACATTATGGAAAAGTTAATAATGCATAAATGCGGGTGTCTGAAAAATCTATATGATAAATATGTTCCACGTTGTCTGTTTACTCCCTCCAAACTTTGATTAAGTTTATTGGTTTCTTCTTTATTTGGTTTATTAGACATCATTGATACTTCTCTTTTAATGTTCTTGAAGACTACTACACACAGCCTGCAAGGCTGATGGCTCCCTAAAATATGCTACTTTCAAAGATTTTCTACAGATAATATTGTGGTCAGATGAATGTTCAGTGCCCTCCATGGTCTTGGGCATTAGAATACTTGGTCCTGTGAGACCCTAAAGTCCAATCACCCAAGAGACCACTCTCACACAGCGGTTGATGTAAAAGCAAGAGAATTTAATTTTGTCGCGACCGGGTCTTTGAGCATTCGATAAGCCAAAAGACCCCGAATGACTGTTACAAGCTATTTTTAAAGAAAAAATGCCATAGAAACAAGGGGGAAAAGTCAGGAGTTGTTCTTCAACTTTTGGGATTGACTTATTCAAAGGGCTATTAACAATAGTTGGTTTGAGCCCGGGCTGGAGAGTGGTTGCCAGATCAGGTGAGGTAAGAGGAAACATTTGAGGGTTACTTTGACCCCTTCCCAGGGACTGAGTCAAAACATCTGTGGGTTATCTTGTCCCAATTCCAGGAATGGAGCTCTATTTGGAGAACACTCACAAGGACTCAGGGGGATGGAAAGTCCCCAACATTCTAGGACGTGCAGGTGCAGTTGTTAGGTTCGGGGCGGGGGAGCACTAAGGCTGAGAAGCCTCAGAAATGGCCTCAGAATTCTACAGTCCCTAGTTAGTGGCACTATTTTGGTAGGTTTAGGGGGTGTGGCCTTGCTAGAGGAAGTACATCTCTCGAGGTGAGCTTTGGGAGTTCAAAGACAGGCAACATTTCTGTTTTCTGTCCCCTTAGCTTGCCAGCAGCTCAAGCTGTGAGCTCTCATTTTCCTGCTCATATTTCCCTACCTTATGGTCTCTCATCTGTCTGAAACTGAAGGTCAAACAAGCTCATTCTTCTAGAAGTCTCCCTAGTTGGGATGTGCTAGCACACCCTCGAGAAAGTAAGAAAAGAGGGAAGCTTTGCTGATGTACCTGATACATGACAGGCACCACGATGGGGGCGGGGCTAAGAACAGACTGACTTCAGGTTGATTAATTCCTCGTGATAATTTGGGGGCTCTGGAAAACACATTCCCATGAAAGGTTTTAGTTACAACCTAAAGAAAATCTAACCAAATAGTTTCAATGATTAATTGCCAGGCCCACAAGTCTAGGGATCTTAAGACAACCTAAGACTCTGGAGTATTGCTGCTTCTTTATTTCCACTGCTACATGCTGCTACTTCCCTCCTGGACCGTTGCCCCTAACAACAGTGAGAAGCAACCCCAGCCCCAGACTTCCCAAGTCATAGCTCACAAAGCGGTGAAGACCTTGAAATGAATTCTATGGATGAGAGAGGAATTTTCTCTCTCAAACACTTGAGCGATTGTCTCTTTAACTTTGCTGTTCCTAATCGACTCTGATGTGTAACCCTGGGTCAGAGGGAAATACAATGTTGCTCTCTACAGCAGGATAGTTAAAGTTGTTTGCTGGAGGTAGACGTTTCAACCTGGCCTCGCTGGAAAACCGAATATTTAATGAGTAGGAATGGAGATGGCAAGGAAGGATTTCTCAAGCCTTGGCTAGAGCCCTGACTTCTACTTCTTTTGGCTCATGGCTTCCACGCCAGGTTCATGAGCTAGTTCCATGTGCGAGGCATCGGATCCACACGTGGCCCAGACTTGACATGGACAACTCTCGTCGCTGTAAACTTTAAACTCAGTTCCTCCGATTCCCAGCACCAATTGTTTTGATGGCTCATAAAACACAGTTCTGTGACTGGCTTGATCTGGCCTGGAGACAGACTCCGAGAGCTGGTCTTTAAAGGCAGTAAGCAGGCATGGGACAAAGATAAACCCATTGGATACTAAGTACGTCTCCTCAAAAGAGAAACAGCTCCTCTTAGGAGCTGTGGGCAGAAAGGCGTATTGCTTTAGCACAGTCCCAGTGGCAAAAATGATAGGGAAAAAAAACTAAGCCAATTTAAAGATTAAGAAACAAAATGTCACCGTGATTAAAAATTAGACCCTGTGGCGACTCAGATTTGGGCTTTAATCACCATGCTGACTTCTAATCTCTGACATTCATTTCACGAACCACCAAAACACTTCTTTTGGGAGAGATATTATAGAAGAAAATTAAGTTCTAATCAAACGTAGATCCTAAAAAGATTTTAATCAAACTTCGTATATCCCAGATGGCAAAGTATCAAAGCAAAGATTATCACTTCCTCAAAATCGTTCCAAACCCTGGAAGGGAGCCTCAGGCCAAAGGACTGTGGATTTCAGGCCATCCTTAGCTGCCTGCCAACTCTGAACTTCATGAGACACATGTGTCCAAAAAGCAAACGCTGAAAGGAGTAACACAACACCACAGGAGACTTTCACTTCACGCAATCCATTTTCCTCTCCTGATTTCCAGCAGGATGCAGAGAGCCCCTCTGTCCCCCAGCACACCAGAGATATTCACTGGAGAGAGGTTTTGAGCTCTCCACACCTGCTTTTCCACTGGGTAAAGAAGTGCTGTGTGGTTTTTGCAGAAGCCCAACTACATCCCTACAGAAGCTAAAGAGGCAAATCTGTCCCTTACCTCTCTTCTGATGTGCTCAGGATCTTGGACCTAAGTAGCCATTGGACTGGGCACTATTTAAATGTGAAATAACTCAAGAAAGGCCCCATCGGTCTCTAGAAACCTGGAAGAGAGGGTATCAAAACTTTTTTTCCAGAGTCATAGAAATCATACTGACCCTTTTCTGATGGTCTCGATACTTAAATGCTCAAGACTCCTACATATTCTTTTGAGATAAAGTACTTTTAAAATAAAGTTAAAACAACAACAAAGAAATACAGAGGGCCAGGAATGTGGCTCTACAGTAGCGTGCAAAAGGCGCTGCCAGAAAACAAACAAGTTCCAGGGATGGCTAAAAGTCTGCGACAATTGATGCTTAAAAGAAAAAAAAAATGGGCCGGGCGATGGTGGCGCACGCCTTTAATCCCAGCACTCGGGAGGCAGAGGCAGGCGGATCTCTGTGAGTTCGAGACCAGCCTGGTCTACAGAGCTAGTTCCAGGACAGGCTCCAAAGCTACAGAGAAACCCTGTCTCGAAAAACCAAAAAAAGAAAAAAGAAAGAAAATGTTAAAGGCATTGGGGAAGAATCTGCAGTTAATACATCTGCTCGGTAAGGCCTTCCCGTCGCTCCACGGCTTTGATTTGTGGAATGATGGGTGTGTCGTTTCCACTCGTCGTGCACCTGTCCAGCACGCAGACGGCCATCAAAGGGGAACAAACGGACTCGAAGCTGGGGACTGTGATAAGCGTTTCTCTGCACTTCAGGCAAAGGCTTCAGCTTGCTGTTTTTCTCAGACAGCTGAAATATCCCCACTGAGCTTAAACACGGAGATCTGAAGGCACGAAAGGGTCTCATTTTCTTAAGTTTATCTAGAGCAAAAAAGACTGAGCCATTGTGAACAGTTAACAAAAAGACTCTATCGGGCTGTAGAAACCTTACAAAGTAGACAGATTGTTGGTCTTTCTCTAAAAATAAAAAACCACCTCCCCCGTCTGTTTATCAAACAGATGAGAAAAGGTGGGGAAAATCTTTCCCTCAGGGAATATTCCTGCAGCCAACCAAAGAGCCGGCTATGGCACTTTGAAGAGGCTTTGGGACAAGAAACCAGGTCTTCACAGAACAAAGCAAAGATGGTTTCCTCCGGTCCCTATTTTAGTTTACTCTTTGAACTCCCAACAGTTTATTTATTGTTATTTTAGTATTTTCAGTTTGGCATGGATTCTTTCAAGAGTTATCTTGGTTCCCTTTTTTTGAAGTCTTTTTCTTTTGAAAAAAAAAAAGGAAGAAAAAGAAAAGGTTTGTTGACTCTGGTTTCTAATGCGCACCCACCTCTCCACCACCGCTCCTCCGGGGATGTGGTCTGGAGAGCATCCTTAGTCTGACCCCAGCTACGGACTGGATGGGAGGGCACTGAAGCTGGGACGTGGAGATCTGAGGTAGGTGCAGCACACACCTTATCTCAACAGAAGCATGATTAGATGCGAGCCAGGAATGGAGTTTCACGTGCTGAGCATCCTCGGCTCTTCTCTGTTGAGACAACTCTACACGATACGGTTCTATTGGTACATCTCCTGTCTATCAATGCAGCTCATCTCTTTCAATTGTGCAGTCTTTATCTGCGGTATTCATCTCTATTAATGTGATTCATCAGTACAGCTCATCTCATCTCTATCAACATAAGTCAAGTCTATCAATACTAATTATCTCTATCAATACTGATCACCTGCAACACTCTGACACATCCCTGTGCATAAAACTCATCTCTGTTAATATAGTTGACCACTACCGATAGAACCCCTTCTGCCCAGCTTGTCTCTCGCAATCTTAACTCTCTCACACGACTCTGGGGGACGCGTCCGTGCTCACCCAGTGACTTCTATGTGAATAGTTGGTCATAAATTGGTCACTCATCACTAGAGGGCATTGTGCCGTGTTCCTTGACAACAGTAGCTAAGTTGGCAGGGTGACAGCTTGTTGTATCCTTCAGCATTTTTTTTTTTCTTTTGGTAGAATCGTGAGACTCCAGATCTCACCCTGGAGCTTAAAACATAGCGCAGTGGTGGAGTGTGCGCCCTCAGGTCAATCTCTGGCAGAAGAAAATATTAGTAAATGGGTCTGGATAGTTTTTCCTTAGGAATTTTAGAGGCTTCACTCCATGAAATGTACTGCTTCTTTGAAATTACTTTTTCTCCTCAATGTATTTTCTTCGGCCGTAAATGCCATACATATTAATCCTAAAACAATTAATTGATTCTTTCTTTAAGTTTGATTTTCCAAGTCCTGTATATAAATATTTACTTAGAGACCTTACAGATTGTGTGTGTGTGTGTGTGTGTGTGCGTGCGTGCATGCACGTAATCACTATGTGTGTGACCCGTGTGTGTGTGCCAGGGATGGAGTTGGGAATCAGGTGGTGCTGGGAATTGTAAACACATTGCATCGATGTTTCTGGCACTAGGAAATAAGATAAAGCTCAGTACATGTAGGTTGTCTATCTTATAAGCAGGTATATATACATATGAAGGTATAAAAATATGTAAACATGGTTAAGCCATATGCATGTAATAACTTAAAAATGCTCAGCTAATGTTTCCATAATCATGAAATTCATTAAGGAGTATAGCAGCTATAAATAAAACTGGTTTAAATGTATGTTAGTGAAAAGTCTTATTTTCTTGCAGTTTGAACGTTTTAATCTGTTGTATTCCAGTAGACTCCATAATGCTGAATAATGTATTCTAACATCTAAATTATCAATAGGGCATAGCCATTTAAAATTAGAATAAAACTTAGGACCTGAAAATCTGTAGATAATAACTGATCAAAATGTACTATTTGAGGTCAGATGGTGGTGGTGCACGCCGTTAATGCCAGCACTCGGGAGGCAGAGGCAGGCAGATCTCTATGAGTTCAAGACCAGTCTGGTCTACAAGAGCTAGTTCCAGGACAGACTCCAAAGAAACCCTGTCTCAAAAAAGCAAAGGGAAAAAAAGTTCTATCTGGAAGGAGGCTAACAAGATTAATGAGAGGTATATATTAATGAGAACCGATACATAAAGATGGATGGCTGAATTGTGAATAGCTTCTCATGGTATTCCATACTGAATCGTTACCTAAAAATTATAATATTAGGTCTGGGCATATAGTTCAACGGTAGAGTGGCTGTTTATCATTTGTAGAGACTTGTTTTCTATCCTCGGTACTACATTAAATTAAATTAAAACTTTTAAACAATGATATTGATCTTCTATTTTCATGTAATATCTGAAAAGATGTCTCTGTTTCAATTTGCCGTTTAATTTTTGGTGTGTTCATTTATCCACTCAACAAGTAAGAATTCAGTACTAGAAATGCCAAGACAAATAGCATACTAAATTTGCCCCCGCGAAAACTGTTAATCTATTATTTCTTTTTCAACATTCATAAAAAGCATTTGAGAACCACAGAGAGGAGGGAGAGGAAGGGCAAAGGAAGGGGAGAGGAAAGGGTTCAGGGGTTACCTCTGGCAGAGTTCAGGCTATCACTCTGGACCTCCATCATGGCACCTCAAATGATATTGCACAAAAGAAATGATTCATAAGCTGTAAAATACTTTGTAAATGAAATGTTTTTAGCTTACACGTTTTTCCTATAGAAAGACCACAGCCTTTTCAACCTGAACTTTCATTCTGAAGTCAACTGCTTCCTTCCTTTGAGTTTTCTGTTTCCAAATTCCAACACTATGAATAAAACCCACTAAAACTTCCGACCACCACGTCAGACAGGAAGTGGGCAGGTGCACCGTGGCCTCGGAGGGAGAAGGCGGCGGCTACAATAGAAGGCCTGTAATTACGTCAGCCCCTCAAAGGTAGACTGTGATCCTTCTCTCTCCCCCCGCTGCCCCCTTAATCCTACTGGGTATTTGCTTGTTTGTTTAATTTAAGAAAACATAACCTCAAGCAAATTTGATTAAATTGATTCAATCTTTCTGCCAAATGCTCAATTTTCCTTAAGGCCAGTCATACCCAAAGCTGCCCAGGTCAGTAAGGAGACATTTCTTCTCCCACGTATTACAGCGGAAATCACTGTCAGGACCAATCAGCAGGATGCGAGTTTAAAGGATCTTAAAGAAGACCCATAGCCAGGCGGTAGGCGGTGGTGGTGCACGCCTTTAATCCCAGCACTCAGGGGGCAGAGACAGAGGCAGAGGCTCTGTGAGTTTGAGGCCAGCCTGGTCTATAAGAGCTAGCTCCAGGACAGGCTCTAAAGCTACAGAGAAACCCTGTCTTGAGAAACCAAAAAATAAAAAAAAGAAGACGCACAAGGGTTCCCCAGCACAAGCCCTGGATTGGAACTAGGAGGATGAGGAGCCACGGGGGTTACATTGCCTCTGACTCTGTTATCTGGGGACTTTGCCTTCTGCTGTATTACTGCTTTAAGCTGTGTTTGTATTATAATGGAAACTGAGAGACAACCACCAACTGGTAATCAAGTCCCTCCACATATCGATACAGGCATGCCGGCAACAGTCACATTCCAAGAGATGAGAAGAGCAGCTTCGATTCATTCTACTTGTGAAAAATAAAAAAGAAAGAAATGCCTCTACTTATTTTGAATGATGGGTCATTCTAGAATATTGGTTGTCAAGCGTGAGCTGTGAAAACCTTGGAAGGCTAGACACAAAAGTCATAACAATATTTACTATGTTATTCCTTTCTTGAGTTGACCTTCATTTTTGCTGGTTGAAGACTTGTTTTCCTTTTTATTTAAAACGTCATTCCAAGGCAACAGATATTATAAAAATGACCTGTGCATACTTGCGCAGAAGGGTCTAGAAAACGGAATTATACTCCAACGAGTTCAAGCCCCAAAGCCCTTGAACTTCTCACCTTCTCACCGTGTGTTTGCGAGAAAAGGTGTCAGCCACGGAAGCAGATCGTCCACACTCAGCCACAGGCGTTCCCAGAAACAGGTAGAGATGTAAAAGATATTAGTTTGAGGCAAATGTACTGGAGTCTTCTCCCTAACTATAAAATCTTGGCCACTCTTAAGGCGCATATGACAAACGATCCAAGATGCCCATAACGATCTCAAAGCAGCTGATCGCTACTCCCTCCTAAAATGACTAAGTGTATTTCCTTTAAGTTGTATTTTGAAACAAAAACAAGGCTTACCACTTTGAAGAAACCACAGGAAGCCATATGGTCCCACCCAAAGTTCCTGCAGGCAAACTGTCCTCCTGGGGAAGAAGGGTCAAGGTGTTTTTAAGAGCGGAGCTTTCATGTTTCCCTGCACATTAACAATGGCGCTTCCTGTTTTGGCCTCTAACTATACCGAGGCTATCAAGAAAGCAGATCGTGGACTTGTCCTTTCTGCACAGTAAAACCCGGTATAGTCTCCCTCGTGGTGTGTATAGAGTTCAAATGGAGGTGGCCACTGCACGGTTCTCCCAAGGCTGTGTAAATACCAACAGCAAGCCCACAAAGGATTCAGTAATGTATAGTACCCTAGCCATGAGCTGAGCATCGGTTCCAGTTGAATGTGCAGTATTCCTTATCTGAAGTGGATTGAGCCTGCTTGCTGCTCTCTGGGGCCTGTGTTTTATTAAAGCTATACCACCCTCAATGGGTTAAGACTCAGTGGTTTCTCCCTTCTGTCTGAATTCTTTTTTTTTTTATTCTATCCATTGATGTGTGTTTTCAGGCAAGGTTTTCTTAGTTGCTGTTGGCCTTGAATTCTGCCCCAGCCCAGGTTATGCCAACACGCCCAATTAAGCTACCTCCTATGGGGAAAGGGATAAAGTTACAGAGAGAAAGACAAAAGTTAGGCTAGAGGAAAGGAAAAAAACAGGGAGAAAATATAGAAAAAGAATGAAAAAACTATCCATCCAAATAAAAAGAAACTGGTTATTACAGTCAATAGAAAAAAATAACTTTCTCATTAAATGACTTTCTTTTCTTCTTAAATATAACGTGTAAATTACTAGAAATGAGTTTAACTTGAGTTAAGTCTGCACAGATATGTAAATGTTTTATAAGGCTGCTTCATTTAAACTACTTCAGTAATTGGGATAAACACAATAAAAAGCAAAATCCTTCAGGTGCTTTGTTTCGTATTGTCGCTAACAGCTTACATGTGATTTACTTTAAAAATTTAAAAAACCATCTGCTTCAGACAGATTCCCAATCGCTACCCCGACCAAATGATACTGCACGATAAAGCATCGCTATGGCAGGAGATAAGCACAGGATCTGTGGAGCCATCTAGCTAACAGCAACTTGCAAAGTCTGGAATCTGTGCGATGACGGGGTGAGCAGATGTTGGAAGATATCAGGAGGAGATCTGAGGGAAGCAAAGATAATTAGGAAAGAACGCTTTTAGCCGAATGCATTCTGGGATGGAAGTCAGTGTATGATGCCACAGGCTTTCTCATACAGTGATTACGATTTTTGATTAGGAGTCCTAAAAAAAAAAAACTGGCTCTGAAAGAAACATCAACTCTCCAAACTAATGTTTGCCCTCCTCCCATGGCAGTGAACAACTGACTTGATCAAATGATTTTACTGTGAAAATTATCATTGATAGGTGATGGTTTTGTTTTGTTGGAAAAGAAAGAACTTTGTATAGCCCAGGCTATCTCCAAACTCTTTATATAGCTAAGGGCCAAGGACCACCTTAAACTTATGACCCCCCTATTTCCATCTTCTCGGTGTTGGGGTGATAGACCTCTTCACCTGGTTTACATGGTGCCAAGAATTTACCCAGGGCTTTGAACACACAGGACAAGCGTTCTACCAGCTGAGTTACACCCCAGCCCAGAGGCATAAAGATGAAGTTCCCTTTTCACCCAAGGATAATCTCGTGTCCTATGAAATTTGGTGAAATTATAAAGTAAGATTTGAAAGCTCAAGGATAAACGATCTTCGCTAAGGAAAAACAAGCACAGATGTGCAGACGCTAGGAGAACGAATAGGCCTGGAAAGGAATTACAACATGGAGAAACAAGCTGCAGATTCGAGTTTGTTGGGAGGGGACGTTAGGATGCTCATTAGGCTCACAACCATTTCCCCAAAATGTCACTCTTGTAGGACTTCAAGTTGACACTGTTTTGACCTCTCCCCTACCTAGAGAGGTAAAGCAGGTCTTCCTCCTTTTTTGTTTGGACTTGGCACCTTGATAACTTGGTGGACTGGACTCCATAGCTGCTGCGAGGGCAAATCTCTCATCCAACCCACTCTGGACTTAAGACATTGCCACCAAGGCCATGCTGAGGATTTTTAATGTCTCTATGGCACAGCTTTGTACCGCCCTGCTTGGAAACGTTTCAAGTTGGCGTCATTCAAGTCAACCGTAAGCAATGTTCAATGGGTGAGTGCGTCCAGGGTTAGGTACTATTTTGTTGAAGACACAACTTGAAGTATTACAGAGCAAAAAAAAAAACAAAACTGATTCCTGAGGCAGAGGCAAGCCCATCTCTGTGTATTTGAGGCCAGCCTGGCCTACACTGAAAGCCCCAAGAAGAAGAGAAAGGAAAAGGAAAGCAAAAACAAAAACAAGAACGAAGGACGCCAGGAAAAGCTTTGTTGGCCTTGATTATGAGATTCACGTGCCTTGACCCTCTCTTTCAACGCCCTTTCTGAGTTCTTGGCTGATTAGCAAGTGTAGCAGCTGCTAAGCCTAGTAAGGGAGATAAAGTATGTGTCACATAAAAATGCTTGTTGTGTGCGAAAGGAGTCACTCCCCTGAAGCCTTCAGCATTAGGTAGGTCTAGGGTACTTCCAGTGTAATTTAATTTATTCTTCTTGTGCATGCGTATGACATAGGGGTGAAGGCATGCCCGGTAAACTAGGAAGAGAGCTTGTTGGGGTTGCTTCTTTTCTTGCACCAGGTGGGCTCCAGGGAGCAAATTCAGACTGCGAGCCGTGGTGTTCAATGCCTTTCCTCTCTGAGCCGTCTCTCCTATCCACGTCTGGGTTTTTAAGAAACAGTTCACATCGGGAGAAATGAAGCAGAGGTAGCTGATTCTTTGCCATCTCACTAAGAGACGTTGAGTGTCACCGCATGGTTTTTGAAGTCTCTACAACCATAATTACAAGGAGTGAAATAAGGCAGAGACTGTCAATTTCGTTTGCCTTCATCCTTTCTATCAGCTACAAGATTCTAGGATGATGCAGAATGTTGAGTGGATGACACCATTGTCAGGCAAGCGTTCCATAAAGCAATATACAAAAGAATTACTTGTGCTTTAACTTTCTGTGTATAGGAGAGTAAGGGTTGCCAGGGACCGAAGCCAGGGCCTTCTGTATATCAAGCTAGTGTTCTACCACAGAGCTACAACCCTCGGCTGTTAACTCCGTGGAAAAACTTGTCAAATCAGATCAGAAGGAAACAGCAACCAAACTTTTTCATTCCTACTGCGACATATAACTGTCTATCCAAGGTAGTGGTCCGTGTGCATGCTGGTTTCCCCACATCCCAATAATTTGTACAGTAGATGCTCTGAAAGTAATTAACAACTTGGCAAAATATTCATGCAGATCAGAAAAAAACTAGAAAATTATTAAACGAATAATATGTGCAAAATAGTAATGAGAAGGGTATGTTGCTGGCCATCACCTTATCTACTGAAATTGATCATTAATCCCCAAATGGTTCATTTACATTGTAGGTTATACTAGACAAAAAAAAAAAGTCAAGACAAACTGACGATTAAAACTTCCAGCATCAGGGTGGCAGAGGCAGATGGAACTCTGAGTTTGAGGCCAGTCTAGTCTACAGAGTGAGTTCCTGGACAGCCAGAGAAACTCTATCTCAAAACACAAAAACAAAATCTGAGTTCAATCCCTAGGATCTACATAGTAGAAGCGGAGAAGCAGGTCTTACAAGGGGTCCCCTGACTTACTCTTCTAAGCTCTATCTTCAGCCCTCATATAAAAAGAAAGAAAGGAGAACACAAGCCAAGCCTTGCAACAACCACTTCAATTCGAATGCTGGAGAGACAGAGACAGCGGGATCCCTGGGGCCTGGCTGCCTACTTGGTCGATGAGAGACCTGTCTGAAGGAGACATTCTGAAGACACCAAGATGGAGGACTACCGAGAAACGGCAGCAGAGGCTGACCCAGCCTGGGCTCCATACACAGGCAGCCGAAGATGTGCATCTGTGCACACACACCACACATGCGAAGAAATATATGCATTAAGACATGTTAAGGGCTGGAGAGATGGCTCAGCCGTTAAAGACTAGGATCACAACCAAAACTCTAAGACATGTTCAAAGCATGTGTAGCATTCATGATGCTGGCATTACTAGAAGAGTTAAAGGTACAAAAACAAAGCTATGCTCCTGCATCAGTGTTTACCATTCCCTGAGGACTTCCTATTGGACAAAGAAAATGGAAAAAGTCAGAATCCTGCTTTCCACATCTCCCTTGACATTGCTCTATACTCTTTATTATTTTTTAATATTGCACCTTGAGATTAGCTATAACAAAAGTCGATTTTAGAGATAAAAGGAAATGACTTGCAGGCCCAGGCAGATGGGTAGGCATTTCAGGTCAGTGCCAACTATGAAGCACACAGAGGGGTCCACTTCCTGGGTAGAAACTCCAGTTCCAGCTATGGGGAAGCTGAAGTGTGAATTAATTGTTGATTACAACCCTCTTCCAACTTCAGGCACTCCTGGCTGCCCAGTGTTGGGGGTACATGTCAAACTCTGATTTCCAAACTCTTCGTACAAGAAAGTATGTGATTGAAAGGGGGCTTCAGGAGAAAGATCCGAGAAAGGAGGGCAGGGGTGGTCATATGGGAATCCTCATAAATGTTTGTTTCCACTGAAACAGGGCAAGTATGTGAATCCGGTAAAATTAGTACCAGGGGTGCGTCAGGAGTTGTAGGAAGTGTTAAGGTTACTTCTCCAAACTAGACTTTATGTGCTATGCTAGGCAGGGTCTCAGGTTTACAAAAATTTTTTTTAAATATTTATTTATTATGTATACAGTATTTTATCTGTGTGTATGCCTTCAGGCCAGAGGAGGGCACCAGACCTCATTACAGATGGTTGTGAGCCACCATGTGGTTGCTGGGAATTGAACTCGGGAACTCAGGACCTTTGGAAGAGCAGGCAATGCTCTTAACCACTGAGCCATCTCTCCAGCCCTCAGGTTTACAAAATTATAAGGAGATTTTTCTCATTAGCAGTAGAGACAGTAAGATAACCCTGGTGTGTGTGTGTGTGTGTGTGTGTGTGTGTGTGTGTGTGTGTCTATGTGTGTGTGATATATGTTTGTGTGTGTTTTGGAAGTGGGGTACCATAGGGATCAAACCTAGGACAGTAGGGTAACCCTGCCTTGTGTGTGCATGTGTGTGGCGTGTATGTTTGTGTTTATGTGTGTATTTGTGTGTGTGTGTGTGTTGGAGTGGGGTATCACAAGGATCAAACCCAGGACAGTAAGGTAACCCTGCCTTGTGTCTGTGTGTCTGTGTCTCTGTGTGATGTATGTTTGTGTGTATGTGTTTTGGAAGTGGGGTATCATAGGGATCAAATCCAAGATAGTAGAGTAACCCTGCCTTGTGTGTGTGTGTATGTGTTTATGTGTGTATTTGTGTGTGTGTGTGTGTGTATGTGTGTGTGTGTTGGGAGTGGGGTATCACAGGGATCAAACCCAGGACAGTAGGGTAACCCTGCCGTGTGTGTGTGTGTGTGTGTGTGTGTGTGTGTGTGTGTGTATGTATGTGTGTGTGTGTTGGGAGTGGGGTACATAGAGATCAAACCCAGGATAGTAGGGTAACCCTGCCTTGTGTGTGTGTGTTGGGAGTAGGGTATCACAGGGATCAAACCCAGGATACTGAACATGTTAGGCAACACTAACCTGAACCACATCCCTAGCCCTAGTAATGTGAGTCTCGGTCATGTTTCACATCTGTTTTGTAGGTGGTGTAGTGGTTTCTGCATTTTTTTTTCTTTAATGCTGGTCTACTAGTTTTTCTGTCATTAAAAAAAAAAAACATTATGTGTATGTCTGTTTAAGAATAGCCTGAGCTATTGGGAGACCTTGCCTTAGAAAAGGGGGGGGGGTGGTGTTGCTGGTTGGTGGTGGTGGTGGAGGCTGCTTTGCACACCCAGCATTCTAGAGTAGAGGCAGGCAGACCTCTGTGAGCTCGAGGCCAGCTACCCGGCTACACAGTAAGACTTGTCTCAAAAACAGCTAGTGGAGGAGGGGAGAGGTTGTCTAGTTAGGGAGATAACTCTGTCGGTAAAGACTTGCTTTCTAAGTATGGGAGACTGAGTCTGATCGCTAAATATCACATAAAAAATTCTGCTAGAGCCGGGCGATGGTGGCGCACGCCTTTAATCCCAGCACTCGGGAGGCAGAGGTAGGCGGATCTCTGTGAGTTCAAGGCCAGCCTGGTCTACAGAGCTAGTTCCAGGACAGGCTCCAAAAACACAGAGAAACCCTGTCTCGAAAAACAAAACCAAAAAAAAAAAAAAATTCTGCTAGGAAAACAAAGACAGACGGATCCCTGGCAGCCCAGCTCACTTGGCAAGTTCTAGACCAGTGAAAGTCGGCAATGCAAAAGAACATTGATAGCATGGGTCGAATGAAAAATGCCCCCCATAGGCTCAGGTTGTTTAAACACTAGGTCTCTGATTGATGGGCGCTGTTTTCAGAGGCCACGGAACCTTTAGCAAATGAAGCCTGGCTGGAAAAAGCGCCACCTGGGAAGTTCCGCGTCAGCGTTTACGGCCACGCCCACTCCCAGTTCTCCTTCCGCTTTCAGTTTAGGGTTGAAGAAGTCGTGACCTTTCCGTTTCCTGACCTGTCCATAGCTTTCACGCCTTCCTCCTCCTGGATTCCGCTTCTGGAGCCATCAGCCAAAATAAACTCCTTCTTCCATCAATTGCATTTGGTCACGATATGTTAACGCAGCAGCAGAAAGGACCAAATGCCGAAGTCAGTGCTGGAAAGCGGACCTGCTGAGGTGAATATTGTTTTCCATTTGCTTGGGTTTGCTGTTGAGTGTTTTTGTTTTGTTTTGTTTTGGAGGTTTGGGGGTTTTGTCTTTTTTGTAGAATACTTGAGAATTTAGAACTAGAAAAAAACAGTCGAAAGCCACAAGCAGAGTTTAATAAGACGTTTCAGCAGGAGCTTGGAACCAGTGCTGCTAAGAGTAACACAGAAAGGAGGGGCCCAGCTTAAGTGGTTTCAGAGGGAGTGGGGTCTCTTAGGAACTGGGATAGAGGCCATTTTTGTGACCCTTTGGCAAGGAATCTGGCCGCCTCCGGCCTGTGTCTCACAGGCCTCAAGAGCTTTCCTGATGCAAACTAAAAAGCAATGAACCAATTTCTTTCTCAAAGGAAACCTCCCAACAGTGTAACATTGAGGCTGTGGCATTGCAATTACTGCTTATTCTCATACAAATTTACAAAGAAAAGAGCAAGTGGGGCGGGTAGAAAAACAAAATGTAAAGGGGACGGGGGACACTAGAGACCTAGCCACAGCCCAGGGCTAGAGGGGCCTGTGAACTGTGAGGAAGATGCTTCCCGCTCAGCACTGGCCCTGTGTGAAGGGTGAGACCAGCCCAGGTTACAAAAGGAGAAAGCCGCAGGGGTTGCTTGCTTCTAGAAAACAATCATTTCAACAAACAAAACCTGCTGCTAATGTGGTCAGTGGGGCCAGGATCCGTCTTGAGCTGGCAGCTGCACCTGGCAGCTAGTGTCAGCAGCCTGTCGCTGGCTTTTGAACTAAGTCTCTATCTTTTGGATTTACTAATAAAAACTTGGGGGCCAGATGCTGGGGTGAAAACCTGCTAGCTCAGAGAGGCAGAGAAAGCAGCTGGCTGACCAGCTCTCCTACGTCATCTGAAACAAAACTTCCCGAGCAGCAGGATGTTTCTCTCTCTCTCTCTCTCTCTCTCTCTCTCTCTCTCTCTCTCTCTCTCTCTCTCTCTCTCTCTTTCTCTCTCTCTCTCTCTCTCTCTCTCTCTCTCTCTCTCTCTCTCTCTTACCTCCCACTTTCCCCGTACTGGTTACTTCCATCAACTGGTTGCTGCTTGCTCTGCTTCTTGACCTATGGTTGATTTTATCCCTTGGAACTGGATTTACAGACAGCTGTTAGCTACCACGTGGGTGTTGAAAAATCAAACCCAGATCCTTGAAAGAGATGGAGTGTTCTTTTTTGTTTTGTTTGTTTTATTTTTGTTTTTATCTTTCAAGACAGGGTTTCTCTGTGTAACAGTCCTGGCTGTCCTTGAACTCACTTTGTAGACCAGGTTGGCCTGGAAATCACTGAGACCCATCTCCCTCTGCTTCCCAAGTGCTGGGAATAAAGGTGTGCTCTACCACCACCCAGTGAAGGCAGAGTTCTTAACTGCTGGGCCATCTTATCATCCCAGGAGCGATATGAACTTTATTGACTCATGATTTTTTTTTGTCTACATTTGTTGGCAAGTCTAGACATCTGACATTTCTAGGTGTGCTAACTGAAGATTGGATGATAGGAAAAAGGTGAATGATATTGCGATATTGCTTGCTTCTGACTAGAAATCTGGCTTATGAACAAATAAAAATTGACGGGGACCAATAGGGTTCATAGATAGGATACATCTGCCCTAATTCCAATCCCGTTGCTGTGATAAACATACCATTACAAAGTCACTTCTAGGGACAAGGGCTTATTTGATTTAAAGGTCTAGGGCAGTTTGGTCCATTGTAGCAGAAGTCAAGGAGATAGAAATGTGTTTGTAATAGTCACACCCACATCTCCTGTCGAGAGCGCAGAAGAATGAACGCAGGTGTGCTTACTACTCAGATGGTTTTCTTCAGTCATCTATGATCCATGATCCAAACCCAGGGAATGGTGCAAGCCGTAGCAGGGTTGGCCTTCCCACATGAATAAGTGAGATCCTGACGATGTCCCACAGACAAGTCTGCAGTCCAGCCTGAGTCAGACAGGTCTTCATTGCGACTCTCTTCACGGGCCACTTTAGCTTGCGTCAAGTTGACAATTCAAAGTAGACGTTCAAGAATATTATAAGAAAAAGTCAAAGCCTGTAACTGTGTCAAAGGAGACTCTAAATTAGAAACCCTGATAGGAAAGCAGCTCAGAGTAGAACAGGGCTTGGGGACTTCCTAATGCAGAGCGTTTTCTCCACGTTCTTCTTAGACTTCAGGTACTGAGTGGGCTGTCACAAGCAAGGATCTTTGATTTAAGGGAATGGAAAGATTAAGCCAGAAGGACCCAGCTTTTGTCATCTGCAATGCCACAGCTCTCTGGTGAACCCTCACGGAGTCTGTCCATCTTTGCTGTGTCTCTGCCCTCACTTGCCTAAGGTACCAAAGGCCGTGGGAAAGCATTGCATGTAGTTAGATCCTAGATTCTTCTGTGGGTACAACAGTGTCCTTTCTAAATGAGCCACTGGCCTTTATAAAGTCATGACGGTAGTATACCCAATATTGTGAAACTCGGTATTAACCTTAGCATACGTATCTATCATGTAACAAATGGGAAGAGTAAAAACATTAAAAAACCAAAGCAAAACTACCTTCTACAATAGTATAGCCTTTGATTGCCATCATTTCCATTTCAGAGAGGAATGGGGGAGAGAAGGAGGGAGGGAGGGAGATGGAGGAAGGAAGGATACGGGAGAGAGCTTTTCTCTGGTCTTAGGATCCAAGGGACAGGATGGGACTGTGGAGCATCCTGATGGAAACAGGCTAGACTTTTTTTCAGTAAGCTCTCAAGTTGCCATGGTAACTTACCAGGCTATGACACTGTGGGAGTTTTAGGATACAAATTTTGATTACATTCTTAAAGGAGGATATCAAGTGTGTGCATTGAAAGAGTGTGGAAAGAATCTTTTGGAAGTAGATCCAAGCTCGTTGAAGAGACTGATTTGAGCTTTTGAAACGGTGCCTTGTAGTAATATGAGCGGCGGCGGGGCTGCATTCCCAACACCCCAGCCGCCTGCTCAGCTAGCTTATGCCCCGAAATAATTACACGGACACTGTATTCTTTTAAGCACTGCTTTGGCCCATTTCTACCTAGCCTCTTCTAGGCTAACTCTCACACCTGGACTAGCCCATTTCTTATCATCTGTATAGCACCGGTCTTACCGGGAAGATTCTAGCCTAAGTCCATCCTGGGTCGGAGCTTCATAGCGTGCGTCTTCCCTGGAGCGGGGAGCATGGCGTGTCTCTCTGAGGCGTCTGCTCCGGAGAGGAGAGCTGTCGAGTCTGAGCTCACTTCCTCTTCCTCCTGGCATTCTGTTCTGTTTACTCCACCTACCTATGTCCTAACCAATAACATGGGCCAAGGCAGTTCCTTTATTAGCCAATGACCTTCCTCCATCAGTGCCTGGGGAGGAAAACAAAAGAGCTATACCAACTAGCGAATCTTGCTACACCTGAAAGAAAGTGCCCACACCCGTTAAGCAAGGCTGACCAATCCCTGCTATGAAGTCATTTACCTGAGCACATCTCTGTAGGAGTCTAAGGTGGATGCACGGCTTTCTGCTTGCTTGTCTTGCCCCTTGGTTTTACTTCCAAAAGACTCCCTTTCAATGCAGTCTTTCCATTCCGGTTCGTCTGTCTGTTCCTGAATCCCCTCTTAATTTTCTCGAGAAAAAAAGCAGAAATGAAAAGATTCTAAAGGCAGAAGTTTTGAATGAGAAGGAGTATTCCTAGAAGAAGCTTGATAACCGTAACCTGACCACCTTTGATTTTTGCTCATTGCTTTGTGAAGTCCTGGAGTTAAACTTAGAACCTTGGGCACGTGGGGCACGTGCTATAATCACTGAATCACATTTCCAACCCATTTATTATTTTTTTTTATCAATTTGGTTTTTTTAATTTTATTTTTAATAATAATGTGTATTGTGTTGTGGGTGGGTGTGGGTTTGTGAAAGTACACTCAGTGCCCATAGGAGCCAGAAAAAGGCATCAGCTCTCCCCTGGAACTGGAGTCACAGGTTGTTGTGAGCTGCCCTGCTTACTTACGTGCTGGGATGGAACTTGGATCCTTTGCTAACTGCTGAGCCGGTTCTCCATCCCTGACTTTTATTTTTGCCTTGTGGTCTCATTAAGACTGGCGTTGACTTACATAGGCTATGCTGTACCTCTAGACCCCTGTTATCTACCCTATTGGGTGTGGCGATATCTGACTTTGCCACTGGGGCTTCTCAGAGCAGTGGACCATGCTTTTGCAGAAATAGATCTGAAAAAGCGAACAGGTCTTCTTCTTAGGGTTTCATCTTTACCAGGAAAATTTCAGGCTCATTAGGAAATGGAAGCCAATACAAAGCAACATTAAAACAAAACAGAACCCGAAGTAATCAAACAGCCTCTCGCCAATCATGCTCTTCAAGGCTCCCCAAGGAGTCTTCCTATTTAATACCTGACATACAACTTTGAAAAGCCAAGACCAGAACACCTTTGACCAAGTTTAGCATTGATCCATGATAAAATCACCCGAAGAAAACAGAAATAGAAAATAGTCAAGTCCTATCCCCAGTATTATTTCTCCTAAATTCTGGAACAAGACAAAGGTGGCCATTCTCTCTACCCTTATTCAGTGTAGAGCTAGAAATCACATCTAGAGCAATAAGACAAGAAAAAGATATGAAAGGGATATGAACAAGCAAAAGAAGAAATCAAATTCGCCCACTTTTAGGTGGCATGACCCTGTAGTTAAAGGAGCCTACAGACTTCACAGAAACTCTTAAAACTGGTAGGTACACTCAGCAAACTCCGTATTTAAAAAAAACAAACAAAAAAAACTAGTATCTTTTTTAAAATAACAACAATGAACTTGCCTAGTAAAACAGAAAATTATGGTTCTTTCCCAATAGTTTTAAAGAGTAAAATAAAGTACTTAGGTGCAAACATAACCAAGACCCCTACAATGAAAACTTTAAGATACTGAAGAATAAGCCGGGTGGTGGTGGCCCACACCTTTAATCCCAGCACTCGGGAAGCAGAGGCAGGCGGATCTCTGTGAGTTCGAGGCCAGCCTGGTCCACAGAGCTAGTTCCGGGACAGGCTCCAAAAACCACAGAGAAACCCTGTCTCGAAAAACCAAAAAAAAAAAAAAAAAAAAAAAAGATACTGAAGAATAAATGTTTAGGAAGATGCCAGGAGAGGGAAGACCTCCCTCATCATGGATTGAAGGATTAATATTGTTTTAAAGAAGTGCTATGTAGCCAAAAGCAACCTAAGACTCAACTCAAGTCCCATCAAAATTCAAATGATAATAATCACAGAACTAGAAAAAAAATCTTAAAATTCATATAGAAAGCCAAAGGACCCTGAATTGCTAGGACAATCTTTAGCAGAAAAGGTGATGATGAAGATATAACACTTGATCTCGAATTATATTAAAAAGTCATGATAAGAAAACAGCATATCCTTGGGCTGGAGAGATGGCTCAGAAGTTAAGAGCATTGCCTGCTCTTCCAAAGGTCCTGAGTTCAATTCCCAGCAACCACATGGTGGCTCACAACCATCTGTAATGAGATCTGGTGCCCTCTTCTGACCTTCAGGCATATACACAGACAGAACATTGTATACATAATAAATAAATATTTTTTTTAAAAAAAGAAAACAGCATATCCTTGTCAAAAGAAACCAAAGAAACTTATAGACAGTGGGCTAGAGTAGATGACCGAGCAGCACGTCATTACACTTAGAGATTTCAAAAGCGTGCATTGGAGAAAAGACTTCTCTTGAATAAGGATGCTGGGGCTAGGCAGTGGCACATGCTTTTAATCCCAGCACTTGGGAGGCAGGCGGATCTCTATGAGTTCAGGGCAGCCTGGTCTCTAGTATCAGGACAGCCAGGGCTGTTATACAGAGAAACGCTAACTCGAAAAAAACCAAACAAGGAAAAAAAAAAAAAAACGGGAGGGGATGGGGGGAGTTTGCTGGTGCAAAGTAATTTTCTGCATATAGAAGAATGAAACTGGATTCCTATCTCTTAATGTGCCCAAAGAAATCAATTCAAAGTAGGCCAAAGACTTTAACTTTGGCATAACTAGATAAAAATGCTAGATTTCTTCAAGGCATAAGCAAGGGTTTTCTGAAAAGGATGCCAACAGGATAGCCACAGGGGATAATCCTGAAAACTGACAGAGTAAACTCAGGACATTGAAAGGCTTCTGCACAGCAAACAATCAGAGAGGAGAGACAGACTACAGAATGGGAAAAAAAAACTTGCACCAATACAAGTCCGACAAGTGATTAGTATCCACCACATATGGGAATTATACAAATCAGGATGAGGGCTGTAGCTCAGTTGGCCGAGTGCTTGTCTAGCGTGAACAAGGCCTTAGTTTGATCCACAGAACCGCTTCAGACAGACACGGTAGGACATACCTATCTGTAATACCAGCATGTAGGAGGGGGAAGCGAGAAAACCAGAATTTTAAGGTGACCCTCAAGGCCAATCTAGGCTGCAGGAGATCCTGCCTCAAAAAAATAAAAAGTAAAAGAAAGGAAGAAAATTTCTTTTGAAACTATACTTAATCTAAATGCCACAACAAAAGCACAACCAATGACAAATTAAAACAAATTATCCAATGAATAAATGGGCCAATAACACAATGGAAGAGATGCAAATGGCCAATAAAACATTTGCAAAATGTATCCATTTTAATATGCAGTTAATTAAGATGCAATTTAATATGCAAATGAAAGTCTGTCCAGCAGTCATCTTCAAGAAAACAAAAGAGAGAGAGCTTGAAGAATACGATGAACTGTATTCATCGCTGTTGGAGTGCAGATTTTCACGGGAGTCAATACAGAGATTAAAAAATATACATATCAAAAATATATATATATACATACCGGGTTGGGGGAGTAGCCCAGTTGGTAGTGTTTTTCTAGCACGTACGAGGCGGTGGATTCAATCCACAGTACACATAGAACTGATTATTGTAGTACATGCCTGAAAACAGGGTCAGATGTTCAAGGTCACCCTCCTGTACAAATCATCCCTCTGTACAGATGAAGTTAGAGGTGGCTGTGGGCTTCCTGAAACGTTGCCTCAAAAGCAAACTAACAGAACAACAACAGCAACAACAAGGGGGGCGGGGCAGGAGAGATGGCTCAGCTGTCGGAGCCTTGCTGCTTTGGTAGAGAAGCCGTGTTCAGTACCTACTGGCCACCTAGTGACTCAAAACCCTCTGTAACTCCAGGTCTGGGGAGTCAGAAGCCTCCTCTGAGCTTCTCAGGTACTCGGTACACACACGGTGTTCATGCAGCCAAAGCGCTCATACACTTAATGTAAAATGAATCTTAAAAAGGGAGGGGCCACCCCCAGGAACTAGAACTACGGCATAGCAAAGTTCTATCACTCTTGGGTATGCGCTGAAGGGACTCAGCCAAAATACACATTGGATGGTACGGCTGTTTAGAACCAGCCCAGCTCTCTATCAGTAGATGAGATGAATGGATGAAGAAAATGCGGTACCTGCGCACAATGTTATATAATTGTATGTATTTTTAAAGAAAATTAGATCATAATATTTAGAGGGGAAATGGGGAGACCCGGACATCACTATGTTAAGTGAATCACGTTCCTGCATGTTTTAAGTGCGAAACCCAAGTTTTGGAGTATGTGTTGGGGTGGGGGGTGTATCATGAAACCAGAAGTGACGTCACAAAATGGGAAGAAGACATTTCAAAGGAAAGAGAAATCGGGAAAGGGAACTGGAAGCATCGCGATGCCAGCCGGTAATCTCAGCACTAGGAAGGCGGGCACCGGAAGACTCAGAATTCCGGGTCATCCTCAAGTAGACAGGAGGCTGAGGCCAGGCTGGGGTGAGATGAGATACCAAAAAACGAAGGGAAGCAGAGGCGTGAACTGACTGACTCCCCGAGGGAAAGAGAGGAGCCAGCCAGAGAGGCGGGAGAGGTCTAGGGAGAGCAGGGGGTGGAGACGGTAACAAGGGCAATGATACACAGGTATGAAGTGTTATTCTTTCGTAGGCCAGTCTGTAAATAGGGGGAAAACAAGAAAAATCAAGGTTCAGCCACCTCCAGATTCCTGAATACAAATTACAGCAAGTCACTACTGAAAGATTTACATTTAGTTTAGACTTCTCTACAGCAATTATAGGCTGCATCATGGATTAACGTGAACATCTTCGCTTTATAGCAGATCTCGTCCCTTCTCTATTTTTGCACAGTTTACAAGCTGAGAGTGTCTTTTAAACTTTTAATGCTTGAAAAAAGAAAAGGAGAGAATATTTTTTGACGTGTGGAAATGGCGTAAAACATAAATTTCACCCTTCCATAAAGTTGGACTGGAACACGACCACACTTGTTCACGCATACACTGTCTGAGACGACTTGCGGACAGTTGTCCACAGACCACCTGTCAAGCAAAACCCAAATATTTACCACTTGGGCCTTTGCAGAAAAGGCTAGCTTGTCCCTGATGTAAATCATGGTCTCTACTCTTGCCAGAGAGCAACCTGAATCATCTAACAATGTCATTAATCAAATTATATTAGTACTAAGCTAAAAAAGAGTGGTTTCAATAAAAGCTCACTGCCCTGAACCTAAAGACAAAGGGCAGACTCCTGGGATGGAGCGTGAAGAAGGTAAAATACACAGAAGAGAACAAGAGACACTAATTTCGTCGACAGAAAGCAAGAAGCTTTCCAGTGTAATTTGCTGTCGGGTTTCCTTTCTCACACAGGAAGCTAAAATGCCGCATTTCCACCCAAGTGGAAACTAAAGGCACCTCCGTTCAGTGATTCTTTTTCCAGACGAGCTAATGGCCAGTGTATGAAAGTTCAATGTCTAACCTTGTTTGTCAAACTGAAGTAGGACGTGCTGGAAAAGTACAAAGGAGGGGGACTTGCAGACGTATTGCCCAAGACTGTTATCTTTCATTAACTCCAAGGACCCTAGAAACTGGAAACCGTGCCAAGGGCATCTTCAGAGTAGGAAAAAGCCAAGTCTGCATTCAAAATAGATGAAAAGGTATGATCAGATTATAACGTTTGAGGTAAGGGGGTAGAGCTCCGTGCCTGCCTAGCCTGCCAGAGGCCGTGGGTTCAAATCCCAGCACCGTATACACTGGGTGTAGATGCGCACACCGTAACTTAGCCGTTGAGAGGCAGAATGGGGGCCTTAGACTATGTTATAGTTGGGACGCCTTAGCTGACAGCCTCGGCCTGCGTCTCACAGTGCTTCTGTGAGAGGAGACTCCAGAATGCTGAGTTCCCAGATACTGACAGCCCCACATCTCCACAGGGAGTTTCCTCAGAGCTCATGGCCTATAAACAGAGTCAGCTGTGGTGCTGGGCTCACGCACCGGTAAGGATTCCCTCAGACCCCTGTCTTGTTCCTCATAGGCCATGAAAGCTACCATCTCCCTCCCCAAGCTGCTGGGAGAAAGCCTCTACTCCGCCAGCATCAACATTTCCTTGCCTGCTCTGCAGCTTTTCCCAGGATTTGATTTCTCACTGGGGTTGAAGCACATTCTCCAAAGGCCATGCCTTTTCTAGAAGCTTCGTCGGAAGTGGTTACCATTCCGGTTACTTCCAGAATGCACACCATTTGGTATCAAACATCGTAGCACGCACTACCTTCTCTTACACAGTTTCAAGGAACTGAAGAGACAGTCGTGGTCCAGTAGTGTGGGCACAAAGGGTGCTTGATAGGCGAACTTCCTTTACATCAGCTTGACCTAAGCTGAAGTCATCTGAGGGGAACCGCAATGGAGAAAACACCTCCACTGTAGTGGTTCTCAGCCTTCCTAATGCTACTCCTCATTGTGCTGACCCCCAGCCAGAAAATTATTTCATTACCGCTTCATAGATGCAATTTTGCTACTCTTAATGTAAACATCTCTCATGTAAACATCTACTATGTTGCCCCATGAAAGGGTAGCTCACTCTTCCAGGGAGTCGTGACCCACAGGTTGAGAACCCCTGCTCCCTACCTCAAACTGTAGGCAAGTTGATAGGGAATTTTCTTAGTCAGTAGTTGATGTGGGTGGACCCAGTCCATGGTGAGTGAAGTCACCCCTGAGTTGGTGGTCCTGGGTTTTATAAAAAGCCAGGCTGAGCAAGCCATAATGAACAGCTCTCCTCCATGGCCTCTGCATCAGCTCCTGCCTCCAGGTTCCCACCTTGTCTGAGTTCCTGCCTTGACTTTCCTCCACAGACTGTGATTTAGGATACCTGAGCCAAATAAACCTTTTTCTCTTCAAGTAGCTTGTGGTTATGGTGCTCCATCACCGCAATAGGAAACAAGCCTGTTGCTTTCCGGGGGAAAGTACGAATTGTTCGGTCAATACGCTGGGCTTTTAGATTTCTTGGGTCTTAGTTTACAACGCTTCACGAGTGAGTGGTGTACTGCAAGGCCTGTCCGGATTACTGCTGCAGGTCTCCAGGGAGTTCTCATTTCCCCTAGAGCCAAAGGTATAACTGCTGAGAGGAGGAAGGCGCTCTCAGCCTGAAGTGGAGCATGGGACGAAGGCACCTCGGCTGGTAGCCTGTTCTGAGGAAGCTGAGGAATCCGCTCTGAAAGTAAGGCTTGCTGCAAAAGCTGAGATGTAATGAATGTCAGATCATTCGATAGAGAATGCAGGTAATATAAATCTGGATTTCTGGAAATGGCTTACACTGTTTGGCGGCCACAATCAGCATTTCAACTTTGCACAAAGCCTCATCCATCTGTCTGGAGGTTTTTCTCTGTTTGCGAGTCCTGATTTGGAGAAGAGACACCTCTTCTTCTTCCTTTTTTTTTTTTTTTACCAGTCTTCTTTTCTGGCTTTTGAGCAATATACTTTATATTAACTGATAATTATTTTCACAGCTTTGAAACATTATTGTCACTTTATTTTTCTGCTTTGAGACAGGCTTCACCCCGGGTTGCGCAGGCTGGTCTGCTGCTCTGAGTTAAGGTGATCCTCCTGCCTCAGCCCTCCTGATGCTGGGAGTACTGGTATTACTAGCCAATGCCGCCGCTCCCTGCTTGTTGGTAATACATAGATTTCTCACTGCTTATGATCTGAATGTGAAATTTCTTACACAGGCTCCTATGTTGGAACACTTGGTCTCTCCAGACTGGTACTGTTCTCATGGGTTTCCGGAGTTTTGGGGAGGCGGAGCTTAGCTGAAGAAAGTGGGTTTAGGGGTCAAGCTTGAAGCTTCGAGTTTCGTTCTTCCCCTCTGCTTCCAGTTGTTCTGATGTAAGAGGTAGGCACACCAGCTTGTACAAGCTCAGCCCTGAAGTTCCCACTGCCCATCCTTCCCTGACGTGAGGGGCCTGCCTCCCCTCAAATTGTGTGCCAGAGTAAATCCTTCCCCCTTCAAGTGGTTCTCTCAGCTATTTGGTGGCAGTGGCAAGAGAAGAAAAGTAACTAATACAGAAGTCTGGAAGTGCTAAGTGGGCACGATTCTTCAGTGAGGCTGACCACGTGGTGCCTTAGCCTTTGGAATCAGTTCGAGGGAAGAGCGTGGAAGCCCTAGAAGGTTGCAAGCCAGGCCTCTTGGGCCACTTCCTCATGCCTCTCTAGGCACATGGCTCAAACCTTTGAAACAAAAGACAGATTTTCCAAATGAAAGCAAGCAACTTAATACTACTTTTGTTAGTTGAGAGGCCTCTTAACGACATGAACACCCAAAGAAACAGGGAGGTCCTTTGTGTATTTCCAAGCCTAGGTTTTAGAAAGGGTGAAAGGCCTTAGAAAGTAAGAGGAAAGATTATGTTTAGATATAAATGCTTTGAGAGGAACTTAACAAAGGCAGCTGCATGGCCTGAGAACCTCAGGGACTTCCTAGGGCCCACTTCATGGAAGAAGAGCAAGCGGAACGTCACAGACTTCCCTGCTTTTTCTAGTCTTCTCTCAATGTAAAGGTGCCATGTTTGGAGGTAAGTCTGTCATCACCCCAAACCTCCTGGTTTTCTTCCCCTATGACCAGGGACGTGGTTTTTTTTTTTTTCTTTTCAAACCCTTATATGTCTTTTTCCCCCTTATTGTTTGATTGCAGGAGACAGGGCCTCACTATGCTGTTTACACTGGTTTCAAACTTCTAATCTTCCTGCCTAAGCCTTCCTAGTCCCTGTGATTCCTGGAGTAGACCATGATGCTGGGCTATGCTACATACTCTCGAATGTTCCCTGTCCATTGAGGGAAGCATAGGTTTTACTGCTTCTAGATACGGCACTCTGTATATGTTACTTAGGTGATGTCTTCTGGTACTATTGACAGCTTTTGTTTTTGTCAACGCCCATGGTCCCTTAGAAATGATGTTTGAATAAGTGATTGGGCGAATAGACACATGATCTATAGCATGAATATTTTTTTAAAGATTTATTTCTTATGTATACAACATTCTGCCTCCATGTATGCCTGCACACCAGAAGAGGGCGCCAGATCTCATTACAGATGGTTGTGAGCCACCATGTGGTTGCTGGGAATTGAACTCAGAGGGAAAGAACAGCCAGTGCTCTTAACTACCGAGCCATCTCTCCAGCCCTAGCATGAATATTATTACTGCTTTCATTCTTACCTAGATTTTTCCCCCTCTCTGCCTCCTCCTCCCCCATCCCTCACCAGCTCCTGGTGCTGATCTAGAGCGAAGTCGGGTTCTGGCGCTGTCTCGCCCTTCCCAGGCTCAGAATACACTAAACATTGGGCTCGCTGGAGACTAATCTCAAATAGAGTCAGTCCAGACCAGTCTTGTCACCTTCTAGACGATCGCCACCAAGCATCTAGATAGAAGGCTGCCCATATTCTATGCCTGTCACTAGTGTGCATAGTGTCTGAGGATCGCTGCCTCTCGAGGACATGCTGCCCAAGAACACCCAGAGGAAAGGACCCCAAGTGTGTTACAGGGCTGGGGCCGAGTGGTGTAGCATTTACCCAGCTTATACATGCCCAGCAGTGAAGTGTGTGTGTGTGTGTGTGTGTGTGTGTATGTGTGTGTGTGCGCGCGCGCGCCCGCATGTGCAAATCCATCCCGAACTCGAAACACAAGTATGACAAACCTGATTTTGCAGTGGATAGCTAAGGATGAGGAATGAAGGGGACTGGAGGAGATGGAATGACAGCTGACTCTTTTTTTTTTTTTTTTTGCAGAAAGATATTCTTCACTTTTTTTTATTATTTTACTCTGTCTTTACAAGGCTTTCGGTTCTTTGCATAACTCTTTTTAAAAGAGGTATCAGTTGTGTTTGTGGCCCACAATAAAAATCACAGTGCCTGCTACAGAGACCGTCAGTCTTCTCAGAGTGCGCTCTCCGCGTCTTCCCCGAAAGTTATATTTCATGTTTATATCTTCTTAAAATTCAGTCAAATCGATATTAATTTTATTTTGAGACTTTTACAACAGTCCTTGAAGGCGCTATGCGTACTCTGGCATGCTGGAAAGCCGGGGTTTCTGGACTGGCTCGTGATCAGTTCGAGGTTGGGAAACCTATTAAGCAGTTTCGTTGGTACGCTCTACCTTGCGTGGGAGGGCTATTCCGCTCTTAGTCAATATAGCTGAATTAATCCACATCGAATCTGGGCACAGTCGGCCTTCAGGTCAGCTCTCTGTCATTTCGATTCTCTAAAAGACTAATACCTTTCGTTTCTTTTCTTTTTTTCCTTTTTTAATTCCCTCCAAGAAAACCCTGATAGAAATCAAGTCTGGCCGGCTCCTCTGGTTCTTACGTTAAGCCTGACTACTATCTTTGCAATCGTAGAGGCTTGCTTGCTAGTCTGTTTTCAATTAGGCAAGACATGTCTTAGCCTGAGAATTTATCTACATAATTCTAGGTTTTAATATGTACGAAAGCAAGCCAAGAGAATATTACTTGTGATTTTTTGTTGTTGTTGAAACTAACTTAATGCAATCTCTATAAAAACCTTCTCCCCACCTCCTGGAATCTTTTAATTACATACTAGTCCAGGTATGCGAACACTAGCTTGACATTCCCTTGTTTTAGCTCAATTCTCATGCTTTTTCCTTCTTCTGTTCCTCCCACACGTTACTAGAACTCCAAGGGAGCCCTTGGTACTTCGCTTTTGCCAACAGTAAAAATGGCTCTGCTCTAGAGTGAGCAAGAAGGGTCTCGAATCAAAACTGCTCATACTGAGTACCCCAAAAGGAGCCACAGTTTGGAGACAGCCCTGCCATACTGAGGCGCCTAGTTCCAGTGTCGCTGGGAAAGGTGTGGGTGACTCATGGTTCCCTTCTCCTGGTGGGTGAGGGCTCCTCGGCTGAACTCGGTGAGCAAGGCAGCACAGCCTGCCTCCCTTAGATACCAGGAGAGACGCAGATCTCCTGGTACAGAGGTGCAAGGCTGTAGTCATGAGTGATGGGTTCTGTCTGCCTCCTGATACAAGAATCCAATTACGTGCTCCTAAGGGGGCCTCCCTGAGTTCTTCACAGCAGCCTACCCTGGAAAACCGTGGCCTGGTTCCAGAATGGGCCCGGGTCTATCAGCTAGTCCTCCCGAGCACTCTGCCAGGTGAACTCAGCTTCCTCCTTGGCTTTTTTGGAGCAGTGTGTCAGAACTCAGAGCCACAGCCCTGGTTCCAGGGCTCCTCTAGATGAGGAAGTAGTCTGCCTGGGATACATGTTGGCAGATGTCACCTCTGGGCAGTGACAGCCACAGACAGGGAGTTACAGCTGAAGGTTGATTATCACAAGCTCAGCAGAGAGAGAGGCTGGCTATACATATGAAGAGAAAATCTACCCTTTGGTGTCTTGGCTTAAATTTTTCTTTCAATAAGGTCTTTTCTAGACAGACGATCCCCTGGGATTTTTTTCTTCATAGAGGAGATAATTATTGCACACAACAGTTGTTATTTTTGAAAAGTTTCTGCACCCCATAAGCCTCTCCGTCGACGTAATAATCCAAATCAGATCAAATCAAACCGAATTAGAAAAAGCCCAGGTTTAATGGATACAACGCTTCCAGATGGCTTTCCAGCCCCCAGAGAGGAAACGGAAAGGAAGGCCAGAACACCTCGTGTCTGTTTTCTGGGGGGCAGTTTAAATACCCTGTGGGAGTGGTCTTGAGCATCTCTGGGGTAGAGGAGTCATCATTTGAAGGGCTTTCTGAGATGTAGCAGGGTTTGGAGAGAGATGGGCAAGGGGTGGGGTGGGGGCTTGGGATGAATCTTCCACCTGAACATTCCAGACTCTTCGAATATATGGATGCCAAGGGCTGGGATGAAACTTCCTCCTGAACATCCCAGACTCTTTGGGTTTAGGGGTGTCAGGGGCTGAGGTTAAACTTCCACCTGAACAATTTATTTCTTTTGTGTGAGATTGTTTTGTTTAGAGGTTTTTCCTTCTTTTTCTTTCTTTCTTTTCTTCTGTTTTAAATCTTTTTTAATGGCTTGTTTGTTTTGGGTCTCTTGAGAAAGGGTCTCAACCTATAGCACCGGCCAGCTAGGAACTCACAGTATAGACCAGGCTGGCCCTGAATTTGCCATGATCCTCCTGCCCCTGCTTCTCTTCTAAAAGCTGGGCTTACAGGCGTGCACCCACCAGGCCTGGCCTTATTTTGCTCTGAAAGTTTCATGCTGTAGCCCAGGCTCGTCTGGAGCTCACTCTGTAACCTTGAACTTGTGAAAATCAGTCATTCTTCAATCTCCACAGCGGTGGGATTAGAGCTGTGAGTCACTGTGTCCGACTCTGGCTCTTGCTGTCCACTCAACTCTCTCTGTATGTGTCCACCGGTCCGTTCTTAACACACAGCCAGTCGCTGGCCACAGAAGCCGCCGTTCTTGAGCCTTTGTTGAGTGAGGGAGTGTCTTTAAGGAACCTCCGACCGGATGGATGCCAGCTGTCCTTGTTCTGGCGATAGTCTCACTGACTTCCTGTGCCTGTCTCCTTTCCTCATGGTCCTCCTTCCAGACAGGAGAGGCTGAGCAGATGAAGCTTCACTGTGATCAGCTGACATTCACACACACATACACACACACACACCCAGCAGGGCACACCAGGGTCTCTTCCCACAGGTCGCTGGAGAGCAGTGCTCTCTCTCCCAGGCTGGGGAACTTTTTGTTTGATATTTAGCTGGAGAGATGATTGATGTGGGATTATCCTCACTCTTCAATCTTAGCTGCTTCTGGCAATGTCAGCCTCCTTTGCTCTTTGGCTTCGTCACTGCTGGACAAGTAGCCGAGCACGCTGCTTGAGAATGTTAACCAACCCCAGGAAAAAGAAAAAAAAATATCAGATCCAATTATATTATATGACATACTCATTCACTAGGTAGAATATTATGATAGTTGCATAATGTTGGCAGAGGTTTTTGTCCCGCCCGGTCCCTCAGCCTGTGTTCAGTCCCAAAGAAACATGCAAAGGCCTATATTATTTATAAACTGGTTGGCCTATTAACTCTTACATCTTAAAATAGCCCATAATTCTTGTCTGTGTTAGCCACTTGACTTGGTACCTTTTATCAGTGAGGCATTCTCTGTGAGTTCAAGGCCAGCTTGGTCGACAAGAGCTAGTTCCAGGACAGACACCAAACCTATGGAGAAATCCTGTCTTGGAAAAAAAAAAAAGACAAAGGAAAAAGCTGGTGGGACAGAGATACTCGAGTAGCAGTTGGTAAGATATGGCATTAAAAATGTTTATAATATTTTAAATTCACAAATAATGATTATCTCATATATGGGGTATAAGGTGATGTTTTGACATTTGTGCATATTATGAAATGATTCCATCAAGATAATTCATTGTTTCAATATTTGGATTTTGTGCTGATAACGTTAACCGTATCTGTTAGCATTTTTGAAGTATGCAACGTATTAATTATTATTTATTGTAGTTACTATTCATGCCAGGAGGTCACTGAAGTGTATTTCTCCAGTCTGTTGACAGTTGTCATTGTTGCTGTTTTGGAAACAGTCTATCTAGGTTGCCCTGGCTGTCTTGGAACTCTTCCTGTAGACCAGGCTGGCCTTGACCTCACAGAAATCCACCTGACTCTATCTCCCTATAGTTGGGATTAGAGGCGTGAGCCACCATGCCCAGTTAAAGTTTCTATGATTTAATGAACATCTTTACTTTTCCCAATAACCGCTTCCCCAGTTTCTGGTGACTGTTATTCTACCCATGACTATGGGTCTCTTAGACTCCATATGTAAGTGGGCATCTGTTTTTCTATACTTGGCTTATTCTACTTAGCGTATTCTCCGGGTTCACCCATTTTTAAGGTAGATAGCATTCCAGTCTGAATACTATTATGACATTTTCTTTATTCACTCATCTCGGGTGAATACTTAGCTTGACTCTGTCCATGCTTGGGCTCCTATGAATCTATCAAGTCACTTTCCAGAGAGGCCGTTTTGGCTTACGATGATTCCAGCGGGAGAGTCCTTAAGGGTGGGGGAGGCATGGCAACAGGCAGCTGAAGCACAGGAAGTAGGGTGAGGCCATAAATTCTCAAAACCCACCCTTAATGAAGGACTTTTCCAATAAGGTGTTCTCAGGTCCCAAAGGAAGCTGGTACAAGTGGCTAGCTGTGGTGTCTATTAGCATATTAGACGTCTAGGCTTACTCAGTCAGTACCCTAGGCTCCTCTCAGCGTGGCTCCCCCCATCCCCCATCCTAAACTTCTCAGGTCCGAGGACTTCTCTCCCCAGCTTTTCACCCAGTCTGCATTGTTCTGCTGTTCTGACTCTCTCTCTCTCTCCTTGCTCTTGGCTTGGTCTTGTCTTCTTTGCCCTCCTGGCTCTCTTCTCTTTCTCTCTTCTTTTCCTCTCTCTCTCTCAACTCTCCTTTCATGGCCCGGTTCAGTCCAGGCTCTTCCAGAAACCTCTGTGTTCTCCCTCATCCACAATAAAATCCTTTTTATCAACCACACCTTAGAGCCTTCACGCCATTTTCATTTTCATTCAGGTTCCACCTCCTAAGGGTCACCTCTGTGACAATACCCCAGCAGGGCCACCAACTGGGAAACGGAAACCGGGTCTTCAAATACCTGAGCTTAGGGGAGCGCATTCAAACCACCACATTCCAGTCCCTGACCGCCCAGTGAGCTCACGGACGTATTAGGACGTAAAATACATTTAGTTCAACTTCGAAAGTCCCAGCACCCTTTAACAGTTCCAGTTAATCAAAAGTCCAAAGTCTTTTCTGAGATTCAGTTGTCTATGAACCCTTATAAAAGTCAAAGAGCAAATGACAAACTTCCCAAGTGTCATGGCAGTGAACATTCAGCCCTAGTCCAAAAAGAGCCAATGTGGGCATAGTGAAGGAATGCTAGACCCAAAGCAAGACCTAAATCCAGCAGAGTCAGTACCCAATCCTGGAACTCCATGTCTAGTGTCTGGGACTTCAGTTTCAAGGGATGACTCTACCCCTCCAGCGCTGCTGTCTGCTACACATGCCTCTCGGTTGGCTGCTTCCACTCCATGGTAGAAAATTCATGACTTCCTCTTTCTTTAATTTTTTCCAAAGTCAGTGAGTGACAGGTTGATGACAGGGCCAAGTTTAGCTGCCTGGTCGGGATGGACCCCCCCCCCCCCCCCCCCCCCCCCGCCCCTCTGACCACATTAGCATTGGCTTTGGTTTGTAGAAACAATTGTTTTCGAGGAAGAAGCAACCCTTTAGGCTTTCTCTTTTCACAAGCTGGGCTGGGGCTCATCCAGAGGGCACCCTTTCCTTTGTTCCAGTGTGACTAGGAATGGCCGCCCTAACAGAGAGAGCAACCTGGGAGTAACCTGAAGCTATAAACTCTCAACACCCATCCCGCTGAAGTACTTCCTCCTGCAGGGCTCTTCCTCCTAAAGTTTCCATGACAATCCTTACACGGTGCCCCCAACTGGGAGTCAAGTATTCAGACACCGGGGCCTATGGGTGAATAGGCTTACTCTGTACACGCAAGTGCAGACATTTCTTTGGCCAACTACATAAGCGGAATTTCTGAATCATATTGTTTCAGTGTGTGTGTGTGTGTGTGTGTGATCTCTACACTGTTTCCCATCATGGCTGGACTAATTCACATTCTCCTAATCAGTGCAGAAGAGTTTTCATTTTCCTATCTTGCCAAAGCTTGTTACTTCTCATCCTTCTTTTTTTTTATAATTAATTAATTTTTTTTTTTTTGATTTTTGAGACAGGGTTTCTCTGAAGTTTTTGGTGCCTGTCCTGGAACTAGCTCTTGTAGACCAGGCTGGTCTCGAACTCACAGAGATCCGCCTGTCTCTGCCTCCCGAGTGCTGGGATTAAAGGTGTGCGCCACCACCGCCCGGCCTAATTTATTTATTTATTAAGGATTTCTGCCTCCTCCCCGCAACCGCCTCCCATTTCCTTCCCCCTCCCCCGATCAAGTCCCCCTCCCTCATCTGCTTGAAGAGCAATCAGGGTTCCCTGACCTGTGGGAAGCCCAAGGACCACCCACCTCCATCCAGGTCTAGTAAGGTGAGCATCCAAACTGCCTAGGCTCCCCCAAAGCCAGTACGTGCAGTAGGATCAAAAACCCATTGCCATTGTTCTTGAGTTCTCAGTAGTCCTCATTGTCTGCTATGTTCAGCTAGTCCGGATTTATCCCATGCTTTTTCAGACCCAGGCCAGCTGGCCTTGGTGAGTTCCCGGACTTCTCATCCTTTTGATAATAGGGTTTTCCTTCTACCTAGTTTGAGGTTTTCGCGTCTACAGTTTTAATTTACGGTTCCCTGGGGATTAAGGCTAAACAACATTTTTCATATACACCTGTTCTAGTTGTTAATCTTATTTGGAGGAACGTCTGTTGAAGTCTTTTACCTGTGCCTTGGGTTATATCTTTCTTCTCAGTCATTACAGTTAGAAGGTGGTAGTTATTGCTTTACCAAGATTCTCCATGGACGATGGCCTGGAAAGAGGAGCCTACAGTCTGTTCCACTGGTGTCGGTTTGGGGATTAGTTCTCTTCCATCTCTTTCTATCATTCTTTCGTTTCAAAAAGAGGAAACTAATATATGGTCAAATCCTTTGTTTTCAAATGTAAAACTGTGTTTTTACCAAATGGCACAAATTGTGCAACATATTATATTCGAAGCGAAAACGTAATTCACTCTGTTGGAAAGAATAGAACACCTGCAAGATTTTAAAAGTATAATTCACATTTCGGAGGGCCAAGTTGGAGAAGGGCCACGGAGAGAAGAGGGAAAGCCAGAATGTAGGCATTTCTAGTTAATAACAGTCAGGCCGCTGCACAGGGACGAGCCCAGAAGTCCATGTTTTATTTAGTTAATCACACCCTTCGCCTGGAACTTTTGGATACTAGTGCAGAAATAAAGGTATCTATGAAGTCAGCCTTGTAATTGCCGGAGAGTAACAATGAATGCCAACTTGGTCCCTGCTACCGTTGTAAGTCCTAAGGGGAAGATGAGCTCATGGGTGCCTGTATATATAGATCATGACTGGACTGAATTAAAATCCATTAAATATGGAAGTCGGATATAAAGCCCCGAGAATTAGCCGCCATAAAGAGAATAGTAAGAACGACCTGCAGGTTTAAAAATGAAGAGATCTTAAGATGCTTGCTGCCTGGCTAAGGCTACCAAGCATTCTTCAAGAGAAACTCCTTCTATAAAGCCCTGGCAACTGGCTGACCTAAACTGGTGCAAATTGAGGTTGGAGGGAGTTGCTTTATTATTCCCTAGATCCAAGAGACTTCTGTACCTGATGCCCGAGCTGGGGTGAGCTGAAACAGAGGCAGAGTCTAAAGTATCCACTTCTTTAACGGTAAGTTCTGCTTGTCTTTCATTTGTTCCAAATTGCTCCGCAAACCCTATGGCGTCGGTTAAGCACTTGGGTGATTTACTACTTTACTTTTGGGTAGCGATGTCTTTATTCCTAGGAATCAGTACAAGTGACAGAATGTTCCTGCCCTCCCTCACACGCCCCAGGACTTTCCCAGGAGCAGGGAGCAAACCTGGAGTGTGTGACTGTATTGGCATTACCACACGGTGGGGACAAAGAGGAAAAATCTTCCTGACTTTCAAAGAGAAGTAGGGAGCAATCCCATGCAGAGACATTTGCGCAACATTGGTTCTGACAAAGACTCACATGTCCGACGTGAGAATTAGGGCTGGGAAAACTGAGACAATGGGAGCAGGAAGGAACCTGTGTGCAAAACGTAGGATTTATAAACCACAACGCGGGCAAGGGACTGCAACCAGGAGTCAGTAGAACACTGTCCTTTAAACTGATCCAAAGTAGTGCCTTCAAAAAGAAGCAACACTCATTCCATTGGGCATTTGCACGGGGTGAACTGTCAGCGTGCGTGTGGGCAAAGAATAGTGGGTGGCTTACCAGGCAGAGGTAGGCATTGTTGAGTTAAACACCTACGCAGTTAGAACCATCGTGAGCCAAGAGCTGCACTGATGTGGTTTCTCTTCTCCTAACCTTACCCCTGAACCTAGCCAGGACTTCTGTGGTTAGTGGTGACTAGTTGATTTACCTGCACATGGATGCAGAGACACCAGCAATTCATTCCAGATGATTCTAAGGCAGAAATATATAACCTGGAACTTGAAACATCTGGACACGCCTATCTGAAAACCAAAACCTCTGCTCCTGCATGAAGATGCCTATTCTGTGATAGATAGAACTTTCAATTCTGAATGGTCCCTTTCAGGCCAGTGCAGGATCTCAGTTATTATAATGGGTAGAGGAGGTTAGTGATGCGCCCTGCCTTGGAATTCGGAATCACGTAGACAGCAGCAAAGCAAAGCGTGACTTGATGGGAACATAAAGAGAGTGAAATCAGAGTACTTCTCTTCAGGTATCAGGTGCCAGGAATTTAAATCTTGTTCAGGGCTTCTCTCCTGCACGAGAACTAAATGAGGTGATGGTTAACTCAGCGAGAAAGGTTTCCAGGATTTTTTTTTTCCTGGGATTTGATGGTACAACAAACCAGTCATCAGAGTGTACTTTTACAAAGAGTCAGTGCTAATTGTAGGCTTCGTTCTGCGTAAGCAGATCGTGTGTTTGCATGTTGTTCTAGCTGAATCCGTGTTTCGAGTCAGTTGTCAGCCTGAAAATTCCCATATTTGCAGTCAGCTTTCCCTCTGTTCTTTATAGAATAACAGGCTAGTAGCTAAGTTGCCCTAAAACTAATGCATTTGATGTCTAAGCTTTAAAATGTCACTCATCTCCGGGTGGCGGGACACACCTTTAATCGCAGCACTAGGGATTTCGAGGCCAGCCTGGTCTACAAAGTGAGTTCCAGGACAGCCAGGACCACAGAGAAACCCTGTCACAGGAAGGAAGGAAGGAAGGAAGGAAGGAAGGAAGGAAGGAAGGAAGGAAGGAAGGAAGGAAGGAAGGAAGGAAGAAGTCCCTCATCATTTGTTATTTTAACCACGTGCTTTCTCGACTTCAGTTTTTAACTGTGTTATATTAGGAGGGTAAATTTTGTTACTGTTGTTTTTGCTTTCTCTAGACAGGGTTTCTCTGTTCTGGAACTCTCTCTGTAGACCAGGTTGGGCTCGAACTCAGAGACCCACCTGCCTCTGCCTCCCAAGTGCTGGGATTGAAAGCGTGCGTCTCCAGTGCCCGGCTAAGTGAGCAAATTTTATTCTTTTCTACAGATGTTTGAATTAAAAACAGCAATGACGGTGACTTTTACATCAGCTTCTAGGAATTGTTATATATGCACATATTTATACAATCAACAGTCATCTCGTGCTTGCCTCTTTCCCAACATACACATAAAAAAAAGTCACCAGGCTTTGCCCTCGAGGAGATTGCCTTTCCTCCATCAGACAAAAGTGCAATCTAGCTGTGAGCATTGTGAATTAGAACTTTGTTGTTGTGTTGTTAGGGGTTTGGGTTTCTGACTTTTATTGTTTTCGCAACTGGGACAAGCGAGGCAGCCTTGGCTAGCCTAGAACTCCCTTTGTAGACCAGGCTATCCTCCAACATCCAGAGATCTACTTTTCTCTACTTCTAAAGTGCTGAAATCTTAGGAATGCACCACCATGCCCAGTGTGTTTCCCCACAGTGGTGAAAATGGCGTCACAGTCAGACAAACCTGAATTTGGTCCCTGTCTGCATGCTGTTGGAACCTGGGCCTGCTCCATAGCCTGAATCAGGTCACGCCCCTCTGTAGCTCTCTCTGGGACAACTAAGCAGTCTGTGCTGTGCTTTGACAGCTCTTATTTTACCTTCTCCTCCACCCCCTCCATGCTCCTTTCCACGTATTCTCTGCTGGACTAAATCACATGATGCAAAACCTCCTGCCACTTAAAGGATGCAAAACCTCCTGCCGCATCTAAACAGTTCTCATTCTCAAATGTCTCACATTCCCTTTGTTCCAGGACTTGGTCCCAGACACCAGGGGAGGTTGCTCTCTGAATAAGCTCCTTTGCCCTCTCCAGGCCTTAAAGGGAACCACCTCCTTCACTTTAAGGACCCATCAGGATTAGCTCTCCATATATTGTTGCTGTCCACAGTTCTCTGTCCCTCCTAAAGACCCGAACAAGGCCTTGAGGTCCTTTTCAGTCCAATAACCCTCAGGGGATGGCCTTCACCTACCTCTGCTGCTCAGCTCTGATTACACACACTTAGTGCTGCCCCGGAAACCTGGAGTTTCCCCTGGAAAACGGAGATGCTAAGCTTTAGCTTCCAAAGACTTGCTAAGGGTCAGATATGTGCAATATAGATCGACCCTAAATTGCTGCATCTCCTCCCCACAGACATTATTTAAATGAAAAGCTCGGGTTAGGATGGCACACAGCTGTCTTTTTGATGACATTGATTTTGATGCGTTGATTTTGATGACATTTCCAAGTTACTTTCATAAGCAGTCAGGATGAAATTGGTTTGAATTTCAGTAGTTGAATATGGAAGAGATCTCTTTATCAGAAACTCAGGCCCAAGCAAGAATGGCAGGCCAGGAAGCTCCCGAGCAAGGCTTAGTCAGTCCTGCTAGATACTTTGTACCAGTGACAGTATCTACTGCTTGAAATGACCTCTCGTGGGTGAGGAATTCCAGAAAAACATGCCCCAAAAGCCTAGAAAGAAAGACAGTCCAGGAGGGAGGGTGGAAATGAGAGACGGAAAACTAAAGGAGCTAAGATAGGAATTCTCCGGGCATGGTGGTCCAGGCTCAGAATCCCAGCCCCGGAGACTGGAGCGGGCAGATCTCCTGTACAATCTTTACTTTTTTATAGAAACTGTGGTAATGCAGGAGAGGCTTTATAAGCAATCATTCCATCCGGCTCCTCCTTAGTTGTGTTACTTTGGTGTCAAAATTCAAATGAAGACAAAAATTTACCGTTGACCCCAACTGTAAAGATATTATGAAAAGGGTTTTGGGGGGAGAAATTACAACTCATAATCCGGGTCTTATAAAGACTCCGCCTTAAGGGTCAGTGGCTAAGAAGGTAGGACCTGCAGGATTCCAGACTGCACCCCACTGTGGAAACCCTGCTGAGCTTCCAACACTGTCTGGTCAGAGAGTTACCTCCTGTCTCTCTCAGAAGAGGGCAAACCACAGCTCCAAGTGTAAGGGCCAGGCTGACTTTGGGGACTTTCCCTAAAAGGCTTTTGTTCTGTTTGGAATTTATTTGCTTGTTTGATTTGGTTGTTGATACAAGGAGGCTGAGACTCAGAAGTCAGGCGAGGCAGCAGAACACATCTTGACACGCATCTTGACACCCTCAGGCAGCTGAGTGCCATCTTTCCGACTCTGGGGTTTGCCTCCATTCTTTCTTCTACTTCCTCTAAAATTCTTAGACATTTCCCGCCAATTTTTTTCTTCCTCAAATACATAAAGTCCCTAGGCACTGAGGTCTGCTTCCTTGAGTTCTAGAACCTGCCACACTAATAAACTAAGTATCTAGACATCAATGATCCTTTTCCAGTTTTTAAATGTAAACCATCTGGAAAAGAAAGGAATTAAGATAATCAATAATAATAGTTAGCAAATTATTTGCTCAGCAGTTATCACAAAAATTAAGAATGGTCTTTTAATTGTGTATTTTGTGGGGAATGCTAGTTTATTCTTTGCTGTATTCTTGCTCACTTAGTTTTGATGGAAGTACATGTTTCTTAAAACACCATTCATTGCTGAGTATTGGAATCAGAATAGAATAATTTTCAATTATGTTTCTGTTATGTGAAGTTTGAAAGGCTTCATAATGAAGTCAGGGAATCTCAGGAATCAGTCCTCTAAGCCAGAGGTGGGAACAGACACGTCTGGCAGGCTGAGGCAGGAGGATTGTAAATTCGAGGCCAGCCGGTGTGTGTTACTGAAATCCTAGAAATCCTATCTCAAAAGTAAGTAAATGGACGCTGGCGAAGGTTTTCTCCATCTTGAAGGCTGTCTTTGCTATGCCAATTGTTTCCTGTTTGTTGAGTAGGAAGAAGCTTTCACAATTAATAAAATCACTTTGGTAGAGTGAATTGCAAATCCTACGGAAACAGTCGCCAAAGCATAGCTTCACAAACACTGTAAACCGAATCTGAACCTCAGTCGGTTTTTTGTTTGTTTGTTTGTTTTTGTTTGTTTGTTTTAAAGTAACGGTTAATATTTTTCAAAAGGGGGAGATGGGTTGGGAAGGAGGCTCAGTGGGTGAAATGCTCGCTGGGCACAAATGAGGACATGAGTTCCAGTCCCCAGCCCCCTCCTAAAAAAAGACTGCACAATATAACACACCTGTAACCCTAGTGCTGGAAGGAAGAGACCAGCAGATCTCATAAGGATCCCTGGCGCTGGCGATCAAGTCTATTGAGCTGAAATGAAGAACTTCAATTTCAGGGGGAAACTTGGTTCAAACAGTCTCGTGCCAGTAAGGGAGGACTTGAGATGCTGACCTCTGATCTTCATAAGTTCAGGCACTGGCACGAGCAAAAACAACAACAACAAAACACCCACATGCGTGTGCACACACACGCACACACATCTATACACAGTGTTTCTTGGTCTCCAGGTTTTAACAGTCATAGGTAGATGTTTGCCTGGGACTCACCGCCAGGCTCATACACAGTGATGATTGTTTTCAAACATTAAGGGTTAGCGGGTAAGACTCTTTACCTCATTACCTGTGTTCTAGAAACAGCCTGCTTTAAAGCGTACTGGAGACCTGTACAGGTAAAAGTTGAGAGAGAAAGATAAAGATTTGTGCTGAAGGGGGGTGGTCAGAAGACGGCAAATACACAGTATGACAGAAAAGGCGGGAAGTGGGTCGTGTTCCTCAGAGGGTCTGGATTCACTCAACTTCATTTTCTTGATGGGGGGGGACGACAAACTAGCCTGCATGCATTCCTCAAAATGTGCTCTCAAATACTGACGGGAAAGAGCCCCCTTGTCTGTTTCAGGCTCCCGGTGAAGATAGAAGCTGAGGTCCTATTTTAAAACAAAGAAAAAGCAACCCCCTACCTGGAGCAGGTTTTGAATTCCTAAGGTAGTATTTAGCGTGCTCAGGGTTTTCATTCAACATTTCCAATTGGCTCAGTGCTCGGCCAAGGGAAAACCTGTTGCCACAGCTCCTTTAAAGACGGTGGCTTTCCAAACAACTCCAGATAGCACACATTCCTTTGGGGGGAGGCCGAGCTCAGCAGCTAGCCTTGCCCATTCATTCCGAGAAGGGGGAAGAGACTGAACTTACCTCCCTGCAGGTGAAGTTAAGCAGGTCCCCTACGTGGATTGCTTTGTTTTATGAATCGAGGTTCCGATGGTAAGGTCCCTAAGCCATGATCTCTCCCCGGTACCCTCTGCTCCTCCTCCTCCTCCCCCAACCCCACACCCCCAGAGCTCACGGCTGGGAAAATGTTTCTGTTCAGGGATGCTGTTCTTTCCCCTCAATCATAGCGAAGCCTCTTTTCTTTTGAGCTCCCAGAAGACTGCTGCTTCCTTTGTTTGTAAGTGTGTGTGTGTGCCTTGCCTGTTTAATGTAGTCGGTGCTTCCTTTTTTCTCTTGTTCCTTGTGCTTCAGCACTTCTTGAAAAATGTGAGCTTTGTATCAAAACAGAGGAAATGCATACTTTATAAAAAACCATGAAGGACAAATAAGGCTGGTCCCCGTGGTTATATGTTTGGTGTTTAAAATTCTGGCAGTACGTACAAATTTCTTTTTAAAAGCTACCAAGCAACTTGGTACAGAAACCCATTATCTGAGGTTATTTTACTTGTGCCCTTCCAGATTATGTACATAAATGCTCAGTTTGCTTCAGACACAGGCATGCGCATTGTAGGGAAATGGAAACTGGACGGAGTAAAGCTTCTGAATGTTGTCTTTCTAATTAGTCGCTTATGTCTAGCTACAGTCCTGATTGAATATATTTCAGCAGAGATATGTACAAACATTACCTCACATAAGAAGTGAACTTAAAGACTAACAGGACTGGGGTACACAGCACAGGGGACATCACCTCCTGAATACTTCCCCAGCGCCACACACCTACACACACTTGCACACAAGCACGTGCACACACACATGCACATACGTGCAAACACACACACACAGGTCTTAAAAGGATTCTAGGTAGAAGCAGAAGTACTTGTTGGTGTTTGTTATTCCTTGAGAGCGGAGTCCTAGGGTTGTTTAAGTTTTTTAACTGTTGCTAAACTCTTTAACAATGTAGAGAGAGACCAGTGGTGTAAGCCGCGTGTTTGTCTTTCCCTTCCTGGGGTGCTGGAGTGCAGTAGTCCTTAGTACTGCCAGACAAAGCTACTAATGTGTCCAGTCTCTGGCACTGGAAGGGACTGCTCTGAGTCACCCACATTTTTATCAACTGAGATCATGCATTCTATGAATAATGACATTGATTTCCAGGAAGTTGGCTGGCTAGGGGTACAGATAAAGTCCCTGACCACAGAAGACCTGGGATTACATCTGATTTATAGGAGGGGTTTGATGAGTATTTGGAGGGTGAAGGTCTTCAGCCATTAGCTTTACACCAAATATGTCCCCAACTAGATCACTGGGGGAGGGTAGGTTCTTTTTTGTTTGTATTGCAATGACTTTATATTGACAAATTCAGCCGGCTGAGTTTTACGCTAGCATTGTGAGCCTTCCAGCCTTGTTTCAACATACCCTTTGAATTTTGCTTTGAGGAAATCACGAAGTCGAGTTGCCCACACCCACCCCTACCCACTGAAGTGAGAGCGGTACCGCTTGCTGCGCTCAGTCGTGGAGTATTTTTTACTAAGACTGCTGTCTCTGCCAAGGAAACCCTTGAGTAGATATGAGAAAAATCCACGTTGCTTCCTGCCTAAAGATAATCTAAGCCCAACACACTCGACCCATTCATCATTCCCTCTTGGGCAGAGTAGGAAGCCGTGGTCACGTTTTGACGGCTTGCAGCCGGTTTCAGCTCCGACTGTTATGGAAACAGAGCGTTTATGGTCCCAGAGTTGTGTTCCCCATGGAAACGCTGGACAGATGCACTGGGCAATGAATGTTCTGTCCCGGACAGGATAAAATCTCCCAGATCAGCCGCAGCCTGATTTAAAAAAAATACCCTAGACCACTTTTTATCACCCCTCCCCCACTGGGTCCATCCGTTCCCACATATCCCTGTCTGACCCCTATAGGCTTGTGATAATCTGAACCTAGGGCCTTCATCCTCCTTGGGAGAACCACACTAGCCTTTCAAGATTGATTTTGAAATATCGCTGCATATTTTCAGATACATAATATATTTTTACAACTCTCCAGGGACTGAGGATGCAGCCCAGTTAGTTGGTAGAGTGTCTGCCTGGTATGCCAAAGCCCTGGGTTCAACACCCAGCACCGAATTAAGCGGGCATGATGGCACAAGCTGGAAATCACAGGCCTCAAAGCTGGAGGATCAGTAGTATAAGGTCATCCTCAGTTCCGTGGCAAGTGGAGACCAGCCTTCTACTTGAGATCTTATCTCCAAGGGGAAAAAAAAAGAAAGTTCTAGCAGCCACCTTGCCCTGACTCCTACACGGGTTAATTTATCACCCCTTAGGCAATGGCCACGTTGTAATTACGTGTTTTTACCTCACCCTCCCTGGTGGAGGCAGAGATGGTCTCATCTCTTTTATCTTCTCCTGTGGCTTCAACTCATTGCCCCCCACCATGGCCCCGAGTAGGCATTTGTTTATTCAACAGAGTCCATTCCCTGGACCAATCAGGTCAGGCCCTGGAGAGAGTTAGCGAATCAGCCTCTTTCCCCGCCAGATCTTAGGAGCCTCCTCATCTATGGAGGAGAACAACCATTCAAGGGGCGCTGCCAAATAGCTCTGAGATTTCGCAGAGACGGGCAGGCATCTGAATTTTTCTAGAAGAATCTTTTAAAGGCTGCAGACACAGTTGGGTGGGGTAGGAGAATGACGATCTATGGCAACCTCCTTGTTAGCAAGTGACATGGTTTTTTTTTTTTTTTGTGGCAGAAGGCCATGTGACCCAGCTTATTCAAAAGAATTCAGGAGGAAAGATGTTTCAGAGTACCTAGGAAAGAAGAAGCAGCATTGATAATCGGAAAATGATATGTCCCCAGGCTGATCAGCATATGGTAACCCATGCTGTTTCCTTACACAATGACTGAAAAAGGAAGGTTCAAATTCTTAAGAGGCTACAGACTCCAGATGTATGGTCTTGGCATTTGGAATTCTCAGTAGAACGAGATGTCTCGTTACAGTTAAAAAATTATGAATGACCCTAAAGATCGAACATTATATTCAGTGTGTTACAATCCCTGAGAACATGAAAATAAATGAATTTTAAGTTTTTCAGGAGTGAGACATTTGCATGACAGTTTAAAGAATATAAGGGTTTGGGGGATTAACTCAGTGGCAGAGCTTAAGAATGGTTGCATCAGCCACTAGTCCTGAAGAAGAAAGGGAAAGATTAAAAGTTAGAAATTATTAATTATTTTTTTACTGAAAAACCTGCTTCTTCTACCAATCTTCCGTCTGTCTGGGTCTCCAGACAGGTGACCGAGTTTAGCAATTTTGTATAACTTAGCATGTGAAAACTAATGCATGTTAACTACTCTGTTCTTTTTTATTTCTCATAACTCCTTTGAGTGTGTGCACGCGTGTGTGTGAATGTGTGCGTGTGTGGTCAGTACAGGACCTCATATCTTCCACATAAACGTTCTGCTTCCCAGTGGGGTGTGCAACAATCTTTCCTTTCCTTTCCATTTTCTCTTCAAGTGAGATCTCCCTAACTGCCTAGGCTGACCCGGAACTCACTTGGTAAACTTGGGGCGTCTTGAACATGGCATCCTTTTGCCAATGCCTTCTGAGTGGCTGGGATTGCAGTTCTGTGGCTCAATTGTGATCACTGTAGTCTAACCCCTCAAACATGTCCCCTTGCCTAACTAGTCGTACTGCATTCCTTCTGATTTAATTAGGAAGTGATCTTATTTTTTAATAGGGGGAAATGTATTTCCAAACTGCTTCATGTCGTTTGTTATATGTTATTATATGTAACATTAGATGTTATATACTGGTTAAGGTGACTCCAGTGTTCTGCTTTTCCGATCAGTGTCAGTACATACTCCTACACTTGGGCCGTTTTCTACATCTGCAAATCGATCAGTAAGATAACTTTCCAGGAGGGGAATTGCCGGGTCTTAAGGATATGCTCTGTAACTTTGAGTGATATTGCTAAATTGCCTTCTATAAGTATTGTTCGGTTTAACAAATCACCAGAAACACATGACCCCCTACACACAACTTCTGTGGTTTGCTTTGGATGTCCTTTAGGTCCGACAGGTTAAAAGGGTATCTTACAATGTCTTAATTGGGTCTCTTTTATTATGAGCAAAGGTGACAGCTTTTGTTGTGTTTAAGGGACAATTATATTTTTAATGAGAACTACTGTCTGCTTTCATTTTCTTTGCCCATTTAAAAAAAATGGAGCTAAGTTGTTTTTCTAGCTGATTGAAATAGAGTCGAGTTTTAAACCATTAAATAAGGAAGCAGAGCCCATGAGGAGGAATACTGTGGCAAGGTTCACTTTGAACAGTGGGCTGTGGGTCATACAAGCTCTTCCTACTGGAGAGCTGTCCTAGCTTTTTGATGTAAGCTGCTAATAATTCTCCTTTCTTTTCTACATTTTCTTATAATATGTGGAAGGCTTTGTTAATTTGTTGACTTGTTCACTCATCTTTGCTTTTTACAGAAGATGTCTTAATTAATATTATTGAAAGGCCCTAGGAAACGCAGGACCTCGTGTCCGTTCCTTAGCTCTGTGCATTATTTAAAAGAAGAGAAAAATTCCGAACAAAACTAGCAATTCACGATTTTATGTTGATCTTTTCTACAATACTTTCAGGATTTTGCACCATTGCTACACAGCCCTTCTCCACTGGATAATTAGAAATTAGTTATGGTCTGCTATAACTTAACATCACACCATTGGGCTTCACAGGCTCTCGTCTTTCACTTGCGTTTGATACACGGATAAAGCTTAGGTCTGTTTTGTTGGGTGGTGGGAGAATGTTCACCTCCTATCAAAGCAAAAATGTTTGAAAGTTTTTCGAGTTAACAGACCACAAAGGGGGGAAAAGCAAGCCGTGAAAATAAAAGACGAGCCTGTGGAAAATAGTCTTGAACTCCCAAAGCACCTGCAGAGTCAGGGAAATGTGGATTTGAGATGGCAGCAAGATCAGCGTCACACAGGTGTTGTCCTCACTTCCTGTTCTTAGTAGACACAGGCGTCTTCTCGTGACACCTGGCAGTGTAGGGTTGCAGACAGCCATTTCCAATAACCAATAGCGTCACGTCCACAATGCTTGGGAAAAACCAGTAGGACATGGGGTTGAAAGGAAGTGATGTCCGGGTCTTAAACACGCATTGAGTCATGGAGACAGTGGAATTTTTCTCTTGAAGGTAGAAAATGGCATAGTAAGGGATGTGCGTAGAGAAAGGGGAGGGTCATGATGGATCGAAGAGAAGAAATTGAAGCTACATGGCGTTCCGAATCAGAGGGACACTAAACAGGATGTGTCTGAATCAAGCCCATTGGAACTTGGCAACCAATCAGTTAAAAAATGCTTAGAGAGATGATAATATTAAAATTATTGACACCTCTACTTGGTGTGTAGTGGTGTGGGGACCCAGACAGAGAACATGAGAAGGTAAACACATTTGAGGATGGAGACGTAGTAATAGCAGATGGGGTTTGGTTTTGCATCTCAAATGTCAATACAGTGTTTGGACACCTTTGGACTGCTGTCTTGGGTCAATACTGTGAATATTGGAATTTAAAGAGAAATTCGGTTGATTAGATTTGTGAATTCCCAGTGTAAAGGTTCCCTGCCTCAGAGATGATCAAAAGCGATGAGATTGCATGGGGGAGGAGGATGGAGACAGAGGAGGGAAGGGGAAGAGTTGGCATGACAACACCATGCCATAAGAAGCCTAGAGGGCGGGAACCATAACATATGCTGGCAGCGTCAGCGTCTTGTATTCAGGGTTGGACTTGAGAGCTTCAGACATTTGAATCCTGGAGAGTATTCAAAGTGTAACACAGATAATTAAAGGGTTAGGAAAAAATACTGAGATAGGAACAGTTGCTTGTGTTAACTTGAAGGAAAGAACAAATGCTGTCTTCACTCAAAATATATAGATGAGTACCCTGGATTCCCATCTCTAGAGGTCAGTGGAAGAGAAGAAGGGATTCCGGTGGAAACTAAGATCCACGAGATGGAGGATGGAACTTTCTGGGATGGAGGTTAAGTATCAGAGCTGGATTTGGTGGCTCAAGTGGCCTATAGGTTGTGAAAACTTTTATCTTGGTGTGCAGAGCTACCTAGAAAACATGGTGAACAGCACTCTGTATTTACAGACTCAGGGTTCTGATCCTTCCAGAAATTTCACACCACAAATCTTGACTAAGTAGATGCCAGAAGACATCAACTATCACTTCTAGAAGGTCGCAAGAGGGTCCCTTCAGGAACCAGGTCTCCTCTGTGTGTGTGTGTGTGTGTGTGTGTGTGTGTGTGTGTGTGTGTGTGTGTGTGTGAGAGAGAGAGAGAGAGAGAGAGAGAGAGGTCTCAAGGCCTAAGAATGCGGGGCTTTTCTCATGCTGTGCATGTGGTTTCCTCTGGTCTATTCTACCCAGCAATGAATGCACCAGACCAATATTAGGTATCATTGCCTTTCAGGTATATATGTACGTATGCTCACCTTATTTGAAGCCTGGTTCTTGCCATACTCCTTGCTCCCTGGGCACCTTGTCTAATGGCTCTTGTTTCTCTGGCTCTGCTTTCTCAGAGACTGGTGTAGCTTACTAGAGAATCCGTGCTCTGAAATTAAGCAAGTCCAAGACTGTTGCTTATACATTTTTAAAAATCACACATGGATTGTTTGTAGCTTTAATTTGTACCAATTTTATTGGGAATGAAATTACTCACCGACGGGCATCTTCTGCTGAATCTCTGCTACCATGGTAAGGCAGTATAATGCTCAACATGGGTGCTTGGCAGGGATCTGTGGCATAGGCAGTGGTCTATTATATTTGCTCAGACAACATTAGAATATGCATAGTTTAAGTGGTTTATGACACCATGTATTCGTAAGTAGATAATAATAGAAAATAACTCGGAAAAAGAGACCATTACAAGAGTATATTTTTAAGGGCACAGTTTAGAATTGGAAATTATTGCTGTGTCTACTGTGATGTCTTTTGTTTCTTTGTTTGACTGTGATATTTGATGGAGTTTCTTTGATGCTGAACTCAGCAGAGGACAAAGCCTGAGCAGGTACAGTTTTGTAGATGGTGATGATGCCAGTTGGAAAGCTACCTGGAGGGTTGGAAGTCATTTTCTTCTTTTTGGTATTATCTCCCAACACTTCAAAGGGGCCAGAAGACTAGTTCAGTGGAAAATCACTTGTCAGGCGTGCCTGGGGACTTGTGTATGGTCTGCTTCAGTTCTCTAGATCAAGCCGGCATGGGCAGAAGGTACAAGTAAGGCAAAAAAGATGTAGAGCCAGTAGGATGCTTTTTAAAGACCATTTTATTGGTGAAGGTTTTCATCAGCTTGTAGACGCACAAGCCTGCCAGAATCAATGGTTAACTAGGAAGTGACTAAACATTGGAACAAAGTTTAGCTTGGAAAGATAAGAATTAAAAGGTGGATTTTTAGAACTACACGTGAATAGACTGATGGTTTTGAAGTGATGTCAGGAACAGAGGAGGAATCCAGAACATTCTGAAATCATGATGATAATAGTGGTAGTGCTGATGATAGTAATGATGACGCTGTCTTTTGAGACAAGGTCTGTTTTGCAGCCCAGGCTGGCCTTTAACTCATGGTAGACCTCCTGCCTTAGCCCTCAAAGATACTGGGTTAAAGCTATGTGCTACCACGCTCGATAAAGCACTCAGCTTATTTTTCCCAGTGCTGCGGGCTTATGCATGTTCCACCGTGCTCTACCACTGGGCTGAAATCCTAGCCTCTGTTTTTGTTTTCATGAACAATCACCTATTCTGATAACATATCCCATGGTTCACTCAGAACAGATAGCAACAGTGATTAGAGCCTTCCAAACATTTTCCTAGGAAATCTTCATAAATACCCTGTTAGGTGAAGGGCCGCTTGTTTGTCCTGGCAGCCCAGAACCAAAATAACCACACAGAAACTATCTTAATTAAAACACTGCTTGGCCCATGAGCTCTACATATTAATTTAACCCATTTCTATTAATCTATGTATCGCCACATGGCAGTGGCTTACCGACAAAGTTTTGGCATGTCTGACTCTGGCGGTGGCTCCATTGCTTGTCTCTAACTCCGCCTCCTTTCTCCCAGCATGCCATTTAGTTTCCCCCTCCTACTTAAGCTCTGCCCTATCAACAGGTCAAGGCAGTTTCCTTACTCATTAACCAATAAAAGCAACACATAGACAGAAGGACCTCCCACACCAATACCCTATAAAGTCAGGAACATTTTGTAGGTAAGAACGTGATGGTTGAAACAGTGAGCCCGTTCTCCAGGCTGGGTAAACGAAAGCAATGGATTCTAAGCCAAAGCTCCCTGGCGCTGGTCCTTAGCCAGGACCACAGTGCATCATCTCATGTCTCCATCACTCTGCCACTGGCATCACGGTGACTACAATGGCTAACAAAATATGCCATTTAGAATTTATTACTTAAATGTCAAGCATTCCAACATTCTCAGAATGTTTTGGGTTAGGTCAACATCTTTGGTGTGAGGTCAAGGGTTAATGAGTGTCATCCCCTTGCCCTATAACTAGTCAACTTCAAATCTAGGTGCAGGAAAAGAGAATTTCTTAAGGGCAAGGCATTTAGTGAGAACTCCAGAATTTCACCGGCCTGCAAATAAATACCAAGAAAATTTAGACATCACTGGAGCATGGGCTTGAGGAATGGGTAGAAAGGGCAGGCAGTAGCTAGAGACCCTCCCCAAGTGACATGGGACAAGTCAGCTAAACCCCGAATCATGACTGGAAGGAGTCTGAGGAAAGCAAACGTGAATGTCTGTACATAGATGAGCCAAGTCTCTCAAAGCAGGGATGCAGAGCTCGATGACGAAGGCTCACCGTGCTCAGGGATGCTGCCTGGTTATCTCAGGATTATTTTCCTCATGACATTAGTGATTTTGAGTGGGTTACTCGTCAACAGGATTGGCCCCCAAACTGATATTATTTAAAATGAATATTATTTAAATATGAATGCTTGTATTTTAAAGTTCATTTAGAATTGTTCTATGACTTAATGCTTATAAAAATAAAGAACCTTCAAGCTGGGTGGTGGTGGCGCACACCTTTAATCCCAGCACTTGGGAGGCAGAGACAGGAGGATCTCTGTGAGTTTGAAGACAGCCTGGTCTACAGGAGCTAGTTCCAGGACAGGCTCCAAAGCTACGGAGAAACCCTGTCTCAAAAAACAAAAATAAATAAACAACAAAAAAGGAACCTTCTCACTTCTGACTCCTTCCCTAGTCAGTGTTACGTAACTTAAATGCCGGTTGATATGAGATATTCTTGCCTAAAATTGCCGTGTATGTATGTATGTATGTTCCCTAAATGAAACAGATCACCGTGAGCCAAACGCTGTGGAACAAGGGACTGGTATCCTCCACTTGCGGTTTTATGGAGAGTTCTTTTCACTTTGGAGCGACAACTGAAGCTTGAGGCACTGCGTTAACCGCATGGCTTAGCTCTCTGAGCAAAGACTTGCACGAGAAAACAGAGCACTTTTCACTTTATAAAATTAGTTGTTGTCCGTTTGTTTTCGGTGCCAGGCATCAGACCCAGCCCTTCCCATACACTAGGCACACCCTCCACCACTAAGATACCACCCCCCCCACCAGCCCCTCCGTTTTAAAGGGAACAGAGCATCTGTGCTGCCTCATCCATGTTTGCTTGTATTATCCTTTCGTTTCTGAACAAGTTTCTTCTTTTTAGCGCTTGCAAGGGAAAGAGCCCAAAAGCCTCGCGAATTTACATCTACTGTGCAGAGTATTACACCAGCGTAAAGATGTTTAGTCATTCAGGAAGGAAGGGAGGGAGGGAGAGAGGGAGGGAGGGAAGAAGGAAGGAAGGAAGGAAGGAAGGAAGGAAGGAAGGAAGGAAGGAAGGAAGGAGGGAGAAGAGTGGAAGATTAAAAGCCCTGTTGACAATTTATTCTAGGTAACCAGCTGTGTAAAGAGTCTTCACCTGTCTGCATCCTCAGCCCACATCCATTTAGTAAGGACCAAATTTACACACATCTTCCAGCTGGGAAACAAGCCAGGAAAGGTATGTTTCAGATAAGGTCTTTGCCCATTTTGGATTTTTCAGTCCACACCAGCAGAGCCCAGACAGCAAGAGTGGAAGGAAGCTCAGTGGTGATGAACTTCAACTTTTCTAAGGAAAGAAACTGTTGTGAGCTGGACTTACAGTCCAGTGATTAAAAAGCTTGTTTAGCTTTAGCGAGCGTGAAGCCAAGTTTGACCTTCAGGGCATGCACACAGTCTCTTCCCCTCCACACAAGTGTATTTGCACACTCATGCGCGCCTGTCCATGCGTGCGTGCGGGCCTCCAAGAGAGAGAGAGAGAGACGTGCTTCTGCACACGCCGTGGTCAGAGGACAGCTTGCAGGACTTGGTTCTCTCCTTCTACCATGTAAATTTCGGAGAGTTGTACCCAGATCATCAGGTTTGGTGGCAAGCGTCTGTCTTCACCCACTGAACCGTCTTGCCAGTCTAAACGCTCCCCCTCACGCTGACCCCATTTTCAAAAAAGGATCTGTGGAAAAGCCATCAATTTAAGTAACCGTGTAATCTGCTATGCATAGCTTTGCACTGTACAACATATGGGGAATTTCAATCTTCTCAGAACTTCAAATCCTCTCTAAGTTAGTCGCTTCTTAACCTTCCCAAACTTGGAATTGAAAGTGTCTAACTTTTTCTCCTGCTGTTTTTTGTTTTGTTTTTCTTGTCCATTGTGGACATACCCCTCTTTAATAAGGAACTGTTTTCAGGACCAAAAGATTTCACTGCGATCCAGGTGGGGGGGCTGCCTTGCAGTGAATCCGCTCACATCTCTGTGGGTGGTCACACTTGGGGTACTTTGCACTTTGCAAATTCTCCCTTATGCCTTCCTTCCTGTCATCCTCTGCTAGACAGACGAGAAAAGAACCGAGGTGCGGGGGTGTGCAGGAACTCAGGAGGCAGAAGTAGGAAGATCTCTGTGAATGTGGCAGCAGCTTGGTCTACACGAGGAGTTCCAGGACAGCCAGGGCTACAGAGAGACTTTGTCAAAAAAAGAAGAGAAAAAAAAAAGATTACAAACGCAATTTTTTTTTTCTTTCGAGACAGGGTTTCTCTGTAGCTTTGGAGCCTGTCCTGGAGCTAGCTAGATCCACCTGCCTCTGCCTCCTGGGATTAAAGGCATGCGCCACCACCGCCCGGCTACAAACGCAATTTTAAACTAAACTTAATAGAAGTTATTTTTTTTCATGGTTGCATGAGAAGTATTACCAATCTAGATAATTCCTTTTGTAAAAGCCCTTAGAACTTTTAGGTTATGCGGAAATTGAGTTCAAAAAGCTTCTTTTCAAAAACCAATTCTTGTCTCTCGATTTTAGGAAAGGTTTTTAGCGGTTCTTCCTCCCGAGCAGAGCTGTGGTTGGATCAAGCGCCGCACATGGTGCTGAGAAGGGTGCAGGGGACCCTGGGTAAGAGATTGCTGACGAGTAATAATTTCCCTGAGCCAATCTCCCCCTAAAGACACGTTTTTTCCGTATAAAGTTGCTCATCTATACCCCAGGTCCACAAACGGACTGGCAAATTTTATTGGCAGGAAAACTGATAAATAGTGGTAGCCAGGGGGTGCAGTTTCTCTTTCTGCACATAACTGTCTTCCCACATCCCTTGGCTGTTTTCATCTCAAAGCGTCAATCTATGTTTCCTGGGGGGAGATATATTTGTGGTGATGTGTATCAGTAAATTCTCTACTGCTCAAACAGTTGCCTTCAAATTGTGTTTTAAAATATCACCTTTCTAGATCAAGCGAAGGCTTGACTCTTTCCGAAGGAGTCTCCTAACTCACCCAGCTCAGGAGGGTTTACGCTTGTGTGTGGGCTTCTTTTTAACCCGTGATCTGTGTACATTCCAAATTGCTATGATTGATGTCTTTGGCGAGTTCCGTCTTGGGTCATCTCTTAAAACATTTGGAAGTAGTAGGTTAGGAATCTGCATTGGAAAGAAACACCCTCCGCCCATTTCCAGGGACACAGGTCTGCCTAGCAGCAAAGAAGAAAAGCCGTGGTTTTAATAATAGTCTTTTCTTCCGTCTTCAAGTGGAGTAAGCGTGTAGGTATTCATTTAAAGTAAGTGTTGTGTGTTCATCATTCTGTGTAGCTGAACACTAATGGAATTTGGGCAACATCAATTTCTCATAATTAGCAGCACACCATAAGGGCAATTACATTACTCAAATCAACGTGCCCACAAGAGTAGCAGAAAAATGAGGACGAGATTCTCCTAAGCCCTACCCATTCCCACATGCTATGTATGCTGCCCTAAGCCACAGCTAAAACGTACCTTGTAGGGTGGGAAATGAAAGGAAGAAGGCAAGAAGATGTGCATAGCCTGTCGATGGTCAGATGCTGTCCTGAGAATCTTAGGTACATAGTCTATCGATGGTCAGATGCTGTCCTGAGAATCTTAGGTACATAGTCTATCGATGGTCAGATGCTGTCCTGAGAATCTTAGGAACATAGTCTATCGATGGTCAGATGCTGTCCTGAGAATCTTAGGAACATAGTCTATCGATGGTCAGATGCTGTCCTGAGAATCTTAGGAACATAGTCTATCGATGGTCAGATGCTGTCTTTAGAATCTTAGGAACATAGTCTATCGATGGTCAGATGCTGTCTTTAGAATCTTAGGAACATAGTCTATCGATGGTCAGATGCTGTCTTTAGAATCTTAGGAACATAGTCTATCGATGGTCAGATGCTGTCTTTAGAATCTTAGGTACATAGTCTATCGATGGTCAGATGCTGTCTTTAGAATCTTAGGAACATAGTCTATCGATGGTCAGATGCTGTCTTTAGAATCTTAGGAACATAGTCTATCGATGGTCAGATGCTGTCTTTAGAAGGAACTCAGGACCGCGAGGGGTGCACCCACACACTGAGACAATGGGGATGTGCTATCGGGAACTCACCAAGGCCAGCTGGCCTGGGCCTGAAAAAGCATGGGATAAATCCGGACTACCTGAACATAGAGGACAATGAGGAATACTGAGAACTCAAGAACAATCGCAGTGGGTTTTTGATCCTACTGCACGTACTGGCTTTGGGGGAGCCTAGGCAGTTTGGATGCTCACCTTAGGAGACCTGGATAGAGGTGGGCGGTCCTTGAGCTTCCCACAGGTCAGGGAACCCTGATTGCTCTTCGAGCAGATGAGGGAGGGTGACTTGATCGGGGGAGGGGGAGGGAAATGGGAGGCGGTTGCGGGGAGGAGGCAGAAATCCTTAATAAATAAATTAATTTAAAAAAAAAAGAAAAAAAAAGAATCTTAGGTACATAGTCTATCAATGGTCAGATGCTGTCTTTAGAATCTTAGGTACATAGTCTATCGATGGTCAGATGCTGTCTTTAGAATCTTAGGTACATAGTCTATCGATGGTCAGATGCTGTCTTTAGAATCTTAGGTACATAGTCTATCGATGGTCAGATGCTGTCTTTAGAATCTTAGGTACATAGTCTATCGATGGTCAGATGCTGTCTTTAGAATCTTAGGTACGGAGGAGCAGTGAAAGCTCACTGAGAAGGAACAGGACCTGTGAAGATAGGAATTGATGGTTTTCAACGTCAAAGGGGATAGGCCACATACCTCTGGTGGCTTTTGATGTGGGGGACAACACATTTAGCCCTCAGTGCAAGGGCTTTGCTAAGAGAGATCGAAACGCGTTTTGTTAATGGACCTTTGGTATAAAAAGCATTTAGAGAAATGGGCAATTTGAGTAAGATCAAACGAAAAAAAAATGCCAGCAAAATCAGTGCCATTTCTAACTCATTTGCCAAAACTATAATTAAAGCGTGTAAGAAGAAGCTTAAAAGCTGTAATTAAAGCATACGTTAAAGCAGTCAACATTTATGGACTATTCATCAGACAGAAGAGAACTAGGAGGTACAGATGTTCCCTCCATCCTTGGAGTTTATAAGAGAACCCTGGACTATTGATAGATTTTCTGTGCTTTAAACATGTAAAATTATCCATATATATTCTCAGTCTTGGGTCCTCTATGGTAGGAGACATTGAGGTAAAAGGCTTGTAGTCTTTGCTATGTATTCTTTTGCGTTTGTTTTAGTTCTGGGGATGGAACTCCGGGGCTGGCACACGCTAAGTGTATTCTCTAGCGTGGAGCCACCCCCTACTTCAAAGCCTTTGCTGCTTCATTTGTTCTCCCTTTAGGGGAGGTCAAAAGAAATACCTGGCTAGCGTTTTAAACCATTGCACAGCTCCGTCATTATTAAATTTCCCTTTCCACGTGAGTAGGTTCCTCTTGTATTCCTCGCCCACTTCAGTTCCTCACTGGCATTTGTGGGATATATATATATATTGTGTGGCTGACGCTGTATTAAGCGTGAGGAATGAAGACTGAAACAAGAAAGCCTCTACCCCCTAAAACACACTTCCTCATGGACAAACGAAGGCAAAATACTCGGACCTAGTCAGTCACAACTTCTGACGAGCTCTCTGAAGGATGAGGGCAGACGGTGCAGGTACTACTGCTTTGGAGAAAGGCATTAATGGAACTCTTCCAAGAAAAGTAAAATAATAATAACAATAAGCAGAGATCTCAGATCATGTCAATTAGCCTCAAGAAAATAGAGCTACTTCCTAAAGTTTTTCAGTCAGAAGTCCTGGGCCCTCTCTTCATTCTGTCTGATTTTTATCCAGTCTCATGATTGATTGCAAGTGTCTTCTAGATGCACCAAAGAGACTCAATTTCTTTTCTTTTCTCTTTTCTTCTTCTTCTTCTTCTTCTTCTTCTTCTTCTTCTTCTTCTTCTTCTTCTTCTTCTTCTTCTTCTTCTTCTTCTTCTTCTCCTCCTTCTCCTTCTCCTTCTCCTTCTCCTTCTCCTCCCTCTCCCTCTCCCTCTCCCTCTCCCTCTCCCTCTCCCTCTCCCTCTCCCTCTTCTCTTCTCTTCTCTTCTCTTCTCTTCTCTTCTCTCTCTCTCTCTCCCCCTTCCTTCCTTCCTTCCTTCCTTCCTTCCTTCCTTCCTTCCTTTCTTTTAAATGGCTCAATGACATCTTTGGGATTTAACCTATGTATTCAGTTACTGTTACAGTTTGAGGAAAAATGTCCCTCAAGACTCACGTGTCTGAATGTTAGGTCTTCAAGTGTTCAACTGTTTGGAGGGTTTGTGGAACCTTTGGGATGCAAGGCATGGCCATCAATTCCAGAGCTTAGGTTTTTCAAGGTTCTTGCCTAGCTTTGATTCCTGTCCCAGCTCTACTTTATCCCCTCACACTTCTTCCCGAGTCATGGCTGTCCCAACTGCCATACCTACCCTGACACTCTGAGCCAAGAATCAGGACTCCCCTCTCTTAATAGCAGTCAGGTGTTGAGTCACTGAACTATAAAGCCAGTGGTTTTAATACTTGACCCCTTAGTGGGCTGTCACTTACGTAGCGAATTATTAAGCACCTCTTCTTCTTCTTCTTCTTCTTCTTCTTCTTCTTCTTCTTCTTCTTCTTCTTCTTCTTCTTCTTCTCCTCCTCCTCCTCCTCCTCCTCCTCCTCCTTCTCCTTCTTCTTCTTCTTTTTCTTCTTCCCCTCCCCCTTTCTCTTCTTTCCCTCCCCATGAAGACTAGGCTAGACCTCGCCCTGTAGTAGATGCCATCCTAACAGTCGATTTTGCTGCCTCAGCCTCCAGATGGTTTAGGTAAAATGCTGTACCCCTGGGTCCAGCTTGGTTTGGCATCTTGATACCCGGGTGGCTTTGTCTCTGCAAACCTGGTTACTTTGTGTTCCTCATTAATAACGTGTTTCAATCCTTGAGTGTCTGATGTTATATTCCTATCTTCTTGAGAGTTCACAATGTTCTTGTATTAAAATTTAACTTTTCCTCTTTTTATTAGACTTGCCTCCATACAAACTGCAATTCTTGTTATTCAACTTGGTGCGCCTCTTCTTAGCTTCTGGTCCCTGTTAAATGGCTTGTAATGGTTATAGTTGATGTTTCTCCTTTCTCAGAGTCTGAGGCATATCTGACACCAAAGATCAGGCTCTTGGGGGCCTTCCGGCACTGGTAGGTTCAGGGAAAGTATGAGGACCCATCTGGGTAGAGATGCTTTTGACTTTAAGGAACAGAAGTCTAAATGTCTAAGACTCACTTAATTGGTGAAGAACTGCCTCACGTAGCTAGAATTCTCAAGGGAAGGCAGTCACAGGGTTGAATAATGAGTTTGATTGCTCAGTACTGACCTCAGTTTACCCCCGTCTTTTCTTCTATTTTCCCAAATTAGGGGTGTTGTTTGTCCTCTTGGATGAGTGGTTTCTAGTGTTCTTATGTATCTGATATTCTCATAAATCCACAATCAGAAAAGGGTAATTTCTTTTAGATGTGTCCTGTTCAAATGAAGTACCTTTCCCAGAGGTCCCTTTGGCTCACTGGACAGGCATATTTCCTATGTCTCTTCCAGAATTCATTAGTGAATGAAATGGGCCAACACATCTCATAAGCTGAGGTCATCAGTGGTCCCTGAACCTGAAGTCCTAAAACCATCTCTTATCTTTTCCACTTCACCAGAAATGAAGAAGTGGCCATGGTATGTACCTCTGCCCAGAGTTTAACATCAATTAAAGGAGAGTCACCAAATGGTGCTCTCCTGCTTCACTGTCAGGTGCTCATATAAAGTACCATGGTGGGATTTCTTTCTCCGCACACAGCATCTCATTCAGCAACCCTTATGCAGTTGTTTGAATTGTGAGATGAAATGTTCCCTTTTTTATGACACTTGTTTTCCCTCTGAAAGACTAACAAGCAGAACGTGGCTTGCTCAGACACGGGCCTTTTGCAGACTTTTCCTGTACGTGAGTAAGCTAAGCCTGTCAGTTCAAGGAAAACAACTGGCTCTGTTTGCCGCAAATGATAAAATCCCCGCTTTCAGAGGAAAATTAGAGTATCGGAGAGCTCTCATCCACCCCTGGGAGCTCGGCAGCTTCCCAGGACTCAGAGACTCTCTGGCAAGCTGAGGAGATTGGTAGTGATGTTAACCAGACGGATATTTTAGATGCTGGGATGAAATATGTCAACATTAGAAAGATCCGCACGCCCCAGAGAGCCAATATTTTCCCAGTGACTGATGCAGGTTACAGAATTATACTTGAGTAGAAAGACACAAATCCAAAGGTTGCAGAGTCGAAAGGCTCCCTGATTTCTTCCTGATTCCATGCTGTAGTCAATTTTCAAGAAGTTTCCAGTATTGAACGTTATTGTAATAGGAAAGAAAGATATCCAGAGGTATGTGGCGAGGCCTATTACAATTCTCCTGCCTCTTTAAGTTAAATGCTCATATGAGCACAGAAAGAGACCATAGCAACGGCTTGAGACCAAATCAACAGATTGTATCCAACACTAGATGTGAGAAGCCATACATTCAATTAATAAGATGAATGATTTTCCTTATTACGAAAACTAAAATTATTTTTCTATAAGGTATTATGTATTATACTTGATTTCTCTTTGTGTCATAGGCTGACCTGATTTGAAAATCACCATGTTGTCCCATGCTGGGCTCAAATTTATGATAATCTTCTGCCTTAGCATCTCAAATCTGGGGTTACAAAAATGAGCCTCCATATATCTAGCTTATATTTGTGTCTAAGGAATGAAACCACTATGTTATTGTAAATATTGATAAAAATAATCCATTGACCCAAATGCACTTTGTAGTCTTTCATAGCCGGAGAGAATGGAAAGGCCCCCAAATCTATATGTTTGCAAACCACTTGATTTTGACTAATTAAAGAGAAACCATTTAGAGCTTGGCTTCTGCCTCCCACGTGATTACATGATTTTTGTTGTCCCAATAAAGTCAGGGTTCTGTGAACAAGGAAGAAGCTGAGGCGCTTCTTCATGGTACAGCAGCCTCCTGTCAGGATTAAAGCAAGGGAGAACTTTCCCTTTGCTGCACGGCTGTGCTCACACTATGGTTGCTTCTGTGCAACGCTGACAAAGAAATCCCGCATCTTAGGGGACAAAGAAGACCTTACTCTGCCATGCTCCTCGGCTACCAGACTCAAGGGGGCACCCACTTGTTAAGCAGCACATCAGTAGGGACAGAGGTGGTAGCAGGGAGCTGTCGTGCCCGTTAGGGTTAGCCTACCCCTATAGTCTGGCTCCTAAAGGCAACAATGGGTTTTGCGATGCACTGAGTGAGCTTTGGCTCTTTTCTAAAGACTATAAAATACTGACATCTCCTACTCCCATCCCTTACCCGGATCCTAGGTGCCAGCTGTACCTGAACTCACCTCCTCACTTCACAGGCTGGCCATGGATTGTTGAATGACAGCTTGATTAATTAATTAATCAAGAAAATTAATTGAGTGAAGCAAAGGGAACAAACAGAATTAGATTAAAAGAAGATTGGTATGAAATCAGAGCTTAAGGATGGTTAAGAAAATAGTCACGAGTTTCTGGAAGGACCCTGTTAGAATGGCTGGGGACGCTACCATGATCACCCATTGTTCATAATCAGGGACACCATATAATTAGAGTTTTAAAAGGGAATTTCTCCTTTGGACACACTGGAAGGTCCGTGGGTGGAAATGTCTACTTGGTATTTGGAAAGGAAGCCTGGCCTTCCTAAGAGAGACTGGGCTCCGAAGAGAGATTTTGGAGTATTTAATGTAAAGGACAGGGTTGAAGTTGTGAGAGTTGCTGGTGTTTCTTTCCCCTGACTCACAGTAAGAAGTGAGAAGGCGATCAAGGTTAGGAAACAGGGGTTGGAAGAGAGCCTTCTCAGAGCTGAGAGTGTTTGCGAAGATGTTAAAGGGGGTGCTTCTAAAAGGAAGGCATTAAATGTAAAAACGCAGTAAAATTTGACAAGAAGTCAATAAAGATTTTAAAAAGTAAACCATTTCGGGGCAGTTTTAGTTATAGAATATTACAAATATGGTACAGGAAGATGTTATATGCCACACTTTCCCTATTATTAATGTCTTACACTCATATGTCTGCTACAGCAATAAACTAATTTTGACTTATTGTCTATCTCTATCTAAATATCTATCTATTATCTATCATCTATCTATCTATCTATCTATCTATCTATCTATCTATCTATCTATCATCTAACTAGAGACCTCAAGATAGTGATCCTACTGTGTTGGGCTGGCCTTTAATTCCTTTGCTTAAGCAGTTCTTCTGCCTCAGCCTCCTGAATTTTTGGTACTCTAGGTACACACCACAGTACCTGGCTTGGACTGATATGCTTTTTTTTTCTCTTGAGACAGGGTCTCACTTTGTACTGCTAGGTAGTCAAGAACTTGCTATGTAGACCAAGCTGGACTTGAACTCATAGAGATCTGTTTGCCTATCAGGAGAATAATTTCGGTGTGAGCATGAGCCCGCCCCTACCCCCCCCCCCCGTGTGTGTGTGTGTGTGTGCGCGCGCGTGTGTGTGGGCGTGTGTGTGCGCGCGCGCACGGACGCACTAATGTTAAGCAGCTGGGGATCAAACTCATCATAGCCGCTCCACACGTGGTGCTTCGCCACACAGTCTACCCTCAACCCAGAAGACCGTTCAAATCTACAACCAGCTTTGTCTCTGCGGCTGACTTGGGCAGCCAAGCTGAGCGCATCCCTCGGGTTTCTCTCCCAAAGAAATAGTTGCTCTTTCTCCCCGCCTGCCCCACCCCCTGAGAGGAAGTTTCCAAGCGCGGCCCACGTCTCGTGACCAGCAAGTTAAGTCTAGCCTCTTTGAAAGTTCACATCCATCATTTTAAACTGCACGTGGAGTCTTTGTCTCTCCCCCACCTTTGCCAGGGCGTTCAATCCTTTGTTTTCTATCGGTATAGACTAGTGGGTGTTCGTTTTTAACTTGGGTTATAACATAAAACAAAATTTTCCTCTATTGCTTTAAGTCCTTTTAGGTTTCATTCCTGGGAGCTCTTTCGGTTGGCTCCCGTGGCTCTCCTTCGCTGTCAATCAGTTTGTGAAGCTCCTCCCTCTGCATTGTGCACGCTGGCAGAGTCACGAAGTGTCCCCATAGTGGAACCCTGGGACCCTTAACTAACAAGGAAAAGTATAATATTGTCCTCAACAGTAGTTACGCCATGAAAAGATGGAAACCATTCGAATGAATGGTGAGGATGTCACTTAAAATTTCCATCTGATGGAGTTGAGGGAAGCAAATTGTCAGTGTTCTTACTGTGTTTATATTTGGCACACACAATCCCCCGCCCCCAACAGCAAGAAACGCGGTAGCGTTGATTATGATACGAGTGTGCCAGGATTTCTGATGGGCTCAAAACTCCGCCGTGAATGCCAACTTCTCAGGATTACAGAGAAAATGATTTGATTTTAGGCCTCATTTAAATTCCTGCAAGGACTTGATCTTAGGAAGTGCTATATAAAAAAAAAATGTTTTCTGGCGAGCAGGCACTTTTTCTCACAGTGAATGTCCTTTAGCGTCAAAGCGAGTTTGGGATATTTGGGAGACCAAACCTGTGTTCATTTTGTTGTTCTAGCGTTTCCTCAGTCGCGTTAATTGGCCCAGTTTTCAGCTTTTACTGGGATCGAAAGAAATTTGAGTGGGTGGGGTGCGTTGTTGAACAGGGACATAGACGCGGGTGAGGAGAGGCCATGCATTCATTACCCATCCTGTACATATGTCTTTAGCCATATTTCCTGGACTTTGGTCCAGAGAAGCCATGTGCGGTAGCAGAATTGAGTAGAACTGTCTTCGTGCTCAGCAGTGAACAGGATTCTGAGGTGCTAGACCCTGCTACCAAGGGGTTGGTGAGCAAGGACACATCCGGGTTCACGGAGAGTGCAGACAAATGAAACCATCTCTGTGAGCCGTGTGTTGTGGAGGGGAGTCTAATTGCTGTGTGTAGGAGGATTCCTAAACCAGAATTGCTCTGGGTAGGGAAAGGAGTTAGGAAGCTAGAACTATTCAACCGAGCCCTGAAGGACCAGGGAGAGGGGGAGGGGAGGAGGTGCTTGAAGGGACAGAGATTGTTAGAAACAGAGCAAGTCCCTCGGTGTGGCTGGGTCAGAGTTCGAGAGACGCCGTCCTCACCCTGCAAACCCCAAGTAGAACTGGGACAGTGTGAAGAAGCTAGTCCCATTTTCACATGTTCATATGTTTGACATGTCACCCCAGCATGTGATTGACATGAAAAAGTATTGAGATTTTTTTCCGACTTCATACTAAATTTTAGAAATCCAAGTATGTTTCATGTCGTGTAGCACGAATAATAAAAACCCAGGGACAAATATTGGGGTTCGAGCTGAGGATCAGAAAAGCAAAACAGACAAGCAAGAAGTCTTACTTCTACCAAGGCTGTCTTATATTCCCCTTTAGTGCTGGGATTAAAGGCTGTGACTCTCTAGTACCGGGATTAAAGGTGTGAGCCACCGCTACCTGGATTTGTTAGTGCGTTGGCTTGTGTAGCCCAGGGTGGCCTTGAACTCACGAAGATCCACCCGTCTAGTGGCTTAGTTTTACCTTCTGATCTTCAGGCAAGCTTTATTTATTAAAACACAAATAAAATATCACTCTAACGTCACGTAAAGTGCTTGGTGGACAGACACAGTAGACTCATGGCTACCCTATTGGGCTCTCCGGGTCTGAGAGAAGTAGTGAGAGATTAATCTGCAGAGTCACTTCAGAAACAGCCGAGGTCAAATGTTTGTCAGCTCAGTCGGTCACCTCAAGGACTGTGGAGATCCTGGAAGTTTTACGTGGGAGAGTAGTGGATCCAGTTATAGACTTGCGCTGTGCAGGATAGATTGGAGACAGGCTTCATCAGGACCCAGCCTGTTCTAGATAATACTTAACTTCTAGTAGTGTGGTGATGTGGGTATAACAAGAGGCAAGACTTCAAGTCCTGAGGGCCAGCTGGCGCATGGCGGCATGGACCTGGGATTCCAACTACTTTCAAGGCTGAGGAGACAGGAAGATGACTGGAGCCCAGGAGATCCAGGTGGGGCTGGGGAGGATAGTAAAAGGATCTGAAGGTATGGATCGAATACAGACCAGAGCAGATTACATCACTTCCGTTTCCCCTCCTCCACCCTTTGGGAAGTACAATAGAACTAGAGCAAGCATCCGCTGTACTCAAGCTGTGGGGTGTATACCTTTGAGTTGCTAATGAAACAGCCCATTGTGATGTTCCAATCTAAAACAGGTGGGCATCACCGGTTTATAATTAGCAACCAAAATTGTGGGACTTGGCGTCCTCTGGATGTGGTTTGTGCTTGAAACCCGGAAAGTCGGAAGCTTGCCACGCAGTGTGATGATGTTGAGGGGCTTTAGACTTTTAAGAGGTGGGGCCTCGTGGGAGGTCATTCGGTCTTTAGAATGCCTCTCAGAAGTGGTTCAAGTGCTTCCCACGGGAAGCTGATTAATGGCTTCTGAGGGTGTTGTCATACAAGAGCAAGCCTGACCTCAGGCCCTTCCTTATTTGAGCTTCCCGCCTCACCACGTGTGTGCCTTAGCATCCACCACGCCCTCTGCCACGTCATGGCTCGCTGTGGGGGCTCTGAGAACAATTCGGTTGGGTCACCTGATCTTGAACTTTCAACCCCTCTAAAACTGAGCTAAGCCAGCCTCCTTTCTTCCCAAGGCACCCGACCTCTGTCATTTTCTAATAGTTACACAAAGTAGGCTAAACATGGGGACATAAAATTATTCGGGATGAGTGTATTGTTTGGTTTGTTTTGGGGAGATTGAATCCAACCCTTAAGTATGCTAGGTAAGCACTCTGCTACTCAGTTACATGCCCAGCTCCTCCAATCTGAGGTTTTACAGTTTCCGAGAAACCAATTTAAAATGCAGGATTTGGTTCTCACTCCTCAATGACCTGGGGAAGGTAGGACTCTGGACTTGGAATAAGAGCCCTTAGAGACGTCGCTGCAAGCGGTCCTTCAAACACTCCTTTCCAAACACCTGTAGAGGAAGCAAATCGAAGGACCCAGAAGAGAGGGCCAACGTGCAGAGGGCTGAGAATAAGAGCTGGTGAATAAACCAGGAAATGAACCGCTAGGGAGATTAAGGGAAACCAGAAGGATGCTGTCTGCTACCAACGTAGCAGAGTATGGCAGATTCTTCCTAAGGGGAAGTGAGTTCCGCAGTGAAAGTGAGGGGCTGGTGTAGTCTATAGGGGGCAATCAGTAAGGGAGCCAGCCCCCTAGCTTCAGCTACCAGTTTCAGGTGTCCATTCTGGGTGTGTCTTCTCAGCCTGTTAAACTCATCAAAATCAGAGGGAAGGAGACATTAACTGCCTCACCATCCCAGAGGCATGAAGTTGATTATCATTTGAAAGGTGACCAAATGGTTTCGTGGCTTGGGTCTGCAGTGACAATCTGGGAGATGAACTAGGAGAAAAGCCTCCCTTCGAAGGGGGACTTGAGGAAGAGCGTCCGTCAAGTAGGTACAGAGGACAATCTTTTTAGGTAACGGTGGCTGTGAGGAGGGGAGAGAGAAGGCCGAGGGCTTGGGCGGTGCTCATGGGGAATGCCTTTGAGGGATGCGGGCCCTCCTGATTTCATTTTGAGTCAAGACTGGGAAACAATTGAGGCTGCCAGTTATGGTATTAATGACAATCCACTTATACATCCTAACCAGTCAAGTGATGTTCCGCCAGACTGTCTCTTTTTTTTTAGCGATTTCTCAGGATGGATAAATCATTGTTCGATGTAGTCCTGTTTTTACCAACAGTACGAGTGAAGTACCAAGCTACAGGAGGGTTGGAACAGGATGATAAACGAAACGAGACTAGAGTTTTGAAATGAAATTTCTCAGTCACTTCCTCATCTTCCTCTACCGGACAGTCATCTATAATTGGCGGAACGTACCTATCCCAGCCCAAACTGGCCACATTATTTAGCCATGGCTAGCTCAAAAATCAGCTGTGTCATTCTGATAGAAGAAAGGCAGTCAGCACTTTGTTGCTGTGGTAATATTGTCTTAGCTTTCGGTTTCTCTCCACCTCTTGTTACTAACCTGTAACTGTAGTTGCTGTAGAAACTCAGATTATTGGCCACTACACTTGTTACTTAGCGTTCTCAAGTGTGATCTTAGATATTGCACCAATGCAGCCAGTAAGAGATGCACTTTGCTCGATACAAAAGTTCAAGTGAAATGAGATAGAAATAGGACCATGAGAACCCTACTTCTAAACACAGATGAAAGTTGAATAAGGTTGAATGGAAACTGGTTACTTTAAAAGTTACTGAGAGGAGGGTAGATCCGTTGTGAATCGGAGCCAATTAATTTTAGAATAGCTCATAACCTACATAATAACCCTGTAGGGGTTAAGGGCTAGCAAAGGTAGAAGGTGTGTTTAACATTCACTGGGCCCTGATGTCCATGCCTAGCACTAGAACAAAAAACAGAATCTCCATAGAGCCCTATATGGTACACCTGTTACTATAGTACTTGCAGGCTGAGGCAGGAAGATTAGTGTGGAGAAATTACTGGGCTACATACATCATGAGTTCCAGGCCAACTAGGGATATATAGTAAGATCTTATCACAAAAACAACCAAATAATAAACCAACCAACCAACCAACCAACAAAAACTCTATATAATAATTTATGTGGTATAGTAAATTTCAGTTCCTCGAATAGTATACGCGCTAGGTAGTATATTTGTTTATTTTATATTTATTGCAACTCTTTAGTCTACTTTCTTTCATCATATTTTTATCATCCCGAGTAGACACATTGTACTCACTAAATATTAACTAGCCATTCCCTCAGGACTTCCCTTCCTTGCTACCCAAGTCCCTCACTTCTATTTCCCATCTTTATGAATTGTCCATTCTGAGGATCTTGCAGAAGAAAAATCATGCAATAGTATGTGGGGTTTTTTTGTTTGTTTGTTCTTGTTTGGTTGGTTTGGTTTGGTTTTTTTGAGACAGGGTTTCTCTGTGTAGCTTTGGTGCCTGTCCTGGAACTAGCTCTGTAGACCAGGCTGGCCTCGAACTCACAGAGATCCGCCTGCCTCTGCTTCCCGAGTGCTGGGATTAAAGGTGTGCGCCAACACCGCCCAGTGCAGTAGAATGTTTTTGATTTCTGTATTTCACTTAGCACAGTTTTTTTAGGTTTCCATCATTTTAAAGCCAGCATTTCTATTTGAATCTTGTATGTTAAAGTTAGGGTATTTGTCATATTGACGCTCCCAATAGAAATTAAATAAACCAAGCCTCCTAATGTATGGCCCTTCTAATAGATAATAAAGATGAAGGTGGATGGTCAAATTAAGGCCACAGGTACAAAGTAAAGTTCATCTTGAAATTGGACTCTACCTCTCCACCACTCCCCACTTCTAATATTGTTATAACATGTTTCCATAGATGTGCTGTCTTAAAGTAAATTCATTCTCTCACTGTTCCTGTAGGTCAGAGGCTTGACTTGGGCATCCTGGAACAAAAGCCCAGATACCAGCAAGGCTACCTTTCTCCTAGAGGCTCTCAGTGGGAGGCTCCAACTCTGTCCTCATTGCTAGGCTCCCGTTTGGGTAGAGTTTTCACATCACTGGCCATTATTTTTCTGCCTCATTTAAAAAATACCTTTGGGAGCAGGGTAGGCGAGTGCTGGTGTCAGCAATGTATAGAAGCTGGTTTTCTTTCCAACATGTGGGCTCTGGGATTGAACTCGGGGAGTCAGGCTTGGCAGCAAGCACCTTTGCCCACAGAGCTGTCTCACCTTCCCAGACGCTCTCTTTCTCCCTCTTTTTTTTTTTAAAAAAAAGGGACTTGTGTAATTAAATTAGGCCCTTAATTTCATAATCGGCTTTTATTCCTTTTTGATTTAACATGTACGCAGGTCCAGGTCCATAGTTTACAACAAGGGCATACTTGGAAGGGACCTGACCTCTTCTGCCTACCACACTGATCTTCCTTGCTTCCCTCTTGGCTGGGCTGATGCCACATGCCTGCCTGCTTTCAATTTTTCTGCAGCTTCCAAGGTGCTCACTCCCCCATTCAGCACCTGACATGGCACACAGAGGCCTTGCTTACCAGGTCTGTCTATCTAATCTCTCCTAATCCCCCATGTCAAAAAAATTTAAATAAAACCACGAGAGAGAGAGAGAGAGAGAGAGAGAGAGAGAGAGAGAGAGAGAGAGAGAGTGAGTGTATGTGAGAGAGAAAGAGAGAGAATGTGTGTGTATGTGTGTGTATGTGTGTGAGAGAAAGTGTGTGTGTGTGAGAGAGACAGACAGACAGACAGAGAGTGTATGTGTCAGAGAAAGAGAGAAAATGTGTGTGAGAGAGAAAGTGTGTGTGTGTGTGTGTGTGTGACAGAGAGAGAGAGAGAGAGAGAGAGAGAGAGAGAGAGAGAGAGAGAGAGAGAGAGAAAGCAAGAGAGCGTTGTTTCAGTTCTCCAATCTGAAAGCCACGCTTTCCTTCACCCTCAGGTCTGTGTGGATCATCACTTGCCATGGCCCACGCTTTTGCCCGGTTCTCCTCTACTCCCCCTTAAGTCACCTATCAGATGTTCCTGATTTCAGGAAGCCAGAGTATAACCCATTTTTACTTCTGCTGCCATAGCAACCACACCTATATCTAGCCTGGCATCCGCCGCTCTAAGCCATCATTACCTCTTTAATTACCTCCTCCACCAGACCATAAGCTATTCAAGGGCTGGAGTCTTAGTTGTCCACCCTGTGTCCCAGCTCCTTAGCGCAGCAACTTGCACGCAATAGAAGCTCAAAGGCGTGCTTGATGGTTTATCTATCCCGCAACACTGGTCTGTTTTCCAACGCGGACTAATGACGTCCACTTTAATTCTGCTCGGGTATGTTTTAGTGAACCCCACCAAGGCCTGATTGAGTCACACATTAGTTGTTCATATTTACATTTATTCTTGTTTACATATGTACACTGATCCACTTAATTTTTAATATAACTTTACTGATATACATACTTGAACGGCAAGATCAAATTGCCACCAGGGAGGAAAGCTTTGAAACGGATGTAAAACTGGATTGGCTAATCAACATTCTGATTTAACTGGATTTAACTGGATTGGCTAATCAACATTCTGATTTGAAAGGCTGAAGTGAACGTCACCCTCAGAGTTGGTTTAAGAGAAGATAAAGCAAAAAGAGAACAGAAGTTCAGTGCAAGCATCTCAACATGTTTTTATTTTTAATCTTTGTTTCATTTAAACATTACACTTAAAGTTTCCATTGGCCTACAGCTTTTATAGACTGTCAAGGGCCAGTTTATGGGTCCCTTTCCTTTTGCGTTTTAATTACTACCGTTTCAGAGAAGCTGTCCAGATAACTTCATAGAAATCAGGTTTGGCACAGTCATGCATGTGTGTGGGGTGTGAGGTGGTGCATGTGTGTGGGGTGTGGGGTGGTGCATGTGTGTGGGGTGGTGCATGTGTGTGGGGTGTGAGGTGGTGCACGTGTGTGGGGTGTGGGGTGGTGCACGTGTGTGGGGTGTGAAGTGGTGCACGTGTGTGGGGTGGTGCACGTGTGTGGGGTGTGAGGTGGTGCATGTGTGTGAGGTGGTGCATGTGTGTGGGGTGTGAGGTGGTGCATATGTGTGGGGTGTGAGGTGGTGCATGTGTGTGGGGTGTGGGGTGGTGCATGTGTGTGGGGTGTGAGGTGGTGCATGTGTGTGGGGTGTGGGGTGGTGCATGTGTGTGGGGTGGTGCATGTGTGTGGGGTGTGAAGTGGTGCACGTGTGTGGGGTGTGGGGTGGTGCACGTGTGTGGGGTGTGAGGTGGTGCATGTGTGTGAGGTGGTGCATATGTGTGGGGTGTGAGGTGGTGCATGTGTGTGGGGTGTGAGGTGGTGCATGTGTGTGGGGTGTGGGGTGGTGCATGTGTGTGGGGTGTGAGGTGGTGCATGTGTGTGGGGTGTGGGGTGGTGCATGTGTGTGGGGTGGTGCATGTGTGTGGGGTGTGAAGTGGTGCACGTGTGTGGGGTGTGGGGTGGTGCACGTGTGTGGGGTGTGGGGTGGTGCATGTGTGTGGGGTGTGAGGTGGTGCATGTGTGTGAGGTGGTGCATGTGTGTGAGGTGTGAGGTGGTGCATGTGTGTGGGGTGTGAGGTGGTGCATGTGTGTGGGGTGTGGGGTGGTGCATGTGTGTGGGGTGTGAGGTGGTGCATGTGTGTGGGGTGTGAGGTGGTGCATGTGTGTGGGGTGTGGGGTGGTGCATGTGTGTTGGGTGGTGCATGTGTGTGGGGTGTGAAGTGGTGCACGTGTGTGGGGTGTGGGGTGGTGCACGTGTGTGGGGTGTGGGGTGGTGCATGTGTGTGGGGTGGTGCATGTGTGTGGGGTGTGGGGTGGTGCATGTGTGTGGGGTGTGGGGTGGTGCATGTGTGTGGGGTGGTGCATGTGTGTGGGGTGTGAGGTGGTGCATGTGTGTGGGGTGTGAGGTGGTGCATGTGTGTGGGGTGTGGGGTGGTGCATGTGTGTGGGGTGGTGCATGTGTGTGGGGTGTGGGGTGGTGCATGTGTGTGGGGTGGTGCATGTGTGTGGGGTGTGGGGTGGTGCATGTGTGTGGGGTGTGAGGTGGTGCATGTGTGTGGGGTGTGAGGTGGTGCATGTGTGTGGGGTGTGAGGTGTGAGGTGGTGCATGTGTGTGGGGCGTTGGGTGGTGCATGTGTGTGAGGTGGTGCATGTGTGTGAGGTGTGAGGTGGTGCATGTGTGTGGGGTGTGAGGTGGTGCATGTGTGTGGGGTGTGGGGTGGTGCATGTGTGTGGGGTGTGAGGTGGTGCATGTGTGTGGGGTGTGGGGTGGTGCATGTGTGTGGGGTGGTGCATGTGTGTGGGGTGGTGCATGTGTGTGGGGTGTGAGGTGGTGCATGTGTGTGAGGTGGTGCATGTGTGTGGGGTGTGAGGTGGTGCATGTGTGTGGGGTGTGAGGTGGTGCATGTGTGTGGGGTGTGGGGTGGTGCATGTGTGTGGGGTGTGAGGTGGTGCATGTGTGTGGGGTGTGGGGTGTTGGGAGGGTGTATGTGTGTGGGGTGTGGGGATGGCACATGTGTGTGGGGTGTGGGGTGGATACATGTGTGCAGGGTGCGGGAGTGGTGCATGTGTGCGGCGTGTGTGGGTTGCACGTGTGTGGGGTGTGAGGTGGGCGCATGTACAAGTAAGTTAAGATGGCCAGCCAGGACATCCCATGGGTCCATGTGTCTTTGCTTCCCCCACACTGGGTTACAGGTATGCACTCCACATGTGGACTTTTTCACTGGGTTCTGAGAACCAAGCTCAGGTCTTCATATCTATGTGGCGACCACTGTAAGGTCCAGGCTGTCTCCCAGCCTCTGGTGCAGCCTTGATGTAAGAAGCAGGAGTAGGGGAACCGTCTCAGGGACCAGATAGTTAGGACAGGGATCCTGGTTCTGCCATCAAGGCATTTTAATCAAATGAAGAGACATCCACTTTATGGAGTTATAGCAGGAAGAATGAATTATATTTAAACCATTGAATTACCTGACACTCTTTAAACCATGTGAATTCGTGTGTTTAGGGTGGGAAGCAAACTACAAAATCTAACTGCTCAAAGAAACAATGTCCTTATCCTCATAATTGGAATGAAACTGAAGTATGAGGTCATCGGACGCCATATGTGAGCTCATCCACGGCGAGTCCTAGACCAGTGGGCATTGCCAGACACGCTCCCTGCAAGCATGAGAAATTACCCGACGCTTCCCTCAATGTGTGCACTGTGAAGAGGTGGTGATTTATGCGATCGCCTGATGAGCAGAAAAGCAGCTTATCTTATTATAAATAAAGCATTCTGCTTTACTTAGAGTGAAATACACGAGAAATTCAGAAATCCCTGAAAGTAGCTTTATGTGCTTCGTGGGTATGAATGTACTTCCTGAATGCAGGTATGGGCACCATGTGTGTGCCTGGTTCCCAGCATGCCTGTGTGTGTGTGTGCCTGACTCCCGTGGAGATCAGAAGAGGGCATTGGCTCCCCAGGAACTAGACGTACAGATATTTGTTAGCGGCTGCATGGATGCTGAGAACTGAGCCAGGTAGAGTGCAAACATGCCCTTAACTTCTGAACCATCAATCTCCTCAGCCAATAATTGCTACTCTCGTTTCGACACTTCATTTATTGCCTTCCTTAAAATGTACAGTTTGTCTGCATTCTTGCTGTCAAGAGTTTCAACACACAAAACTACACAATGTCTGCTGAGTGTGTCTTGGCTTAAGCGCCAGACTTGCTTGTTTTTGTAGGTGTGAGTTGTGAAATTGGTCTCATTATTTTGGAAGCTTTGGGCCAGATCTGAAACTGATTCTCATGTGATGACATTTTAAAAACGAATCCTTAATATGTGTTGATTCATTTCAACTAATTGAAAGCACTTTTAAGATAGTTAATGGGAACTCACGGGTAATTGTTTCCATGCTGGTGATTCCCCTTCAATTGGAGGATAATCGTTGTAAATACATTTCAGATTTGCAATACCGATATGATCATTTTTGCTGTTTTGTTTTGTTTTTGTTTTCCCTGATTCCTTTGGACTAGGAGCTTACTTTCCAAAGGCCAAGGCAGCTGTGCGGCCGGGATTTTAAAGGATCTAAAGTGGCTTCCTGTCAGTTGCTGGCTTCGATGTTTGCTGTAGGGGGCTACCGAGCCTGTTTGTCTTAATGTTCTTGCGTGGGGAACGTTGACGGAGAGCAAGAGGGGTAAGTGGGCTGTGAGTTTATCTTTGTTCTGCAGCCTGCTACCCTTAGATAATACCCCTAGATAATCGTGTGTGCTCGTTTGGAAACTCTTTTTCATAAAAAGGCCTGGGCAAAATATACTCTATGAGCAGCATAAATAACAGGATAGTAACTTCTGTCATAGTCAGAGTCCATGGGGTCTCAAGGCCCAGCACTGAAAGGCTACAGATGAATTCCAGGGATGCGTGAGTATGCATAGTGGGTTTGGGACAGGAAGCCTTCCTGATGTCCCACAAGTGAACGTCCTTGCTTTGCTTCGTTCTTCTGAGTGAACTTCCCTCTTTCTTGTGACTTACGTCTTATTTATATTTTTGAAGAACATACTGGAGTGAATCCAAGGTGGCTCTACCGTTTCTCTGCTGTGGGTGCCCCTGTAGCAGCAACCTCCAGAAGAAACCTCTTATCTCCGCGCTGCCATTACTAGAGACAAGTGTGCAGCCATTTTAACGCTATGGACAGCTTGGCATGTCATAAGGAAGTCAGTTTTTCAGTTGTTCCGGGTGGGGAGAGCTGAAATACTTGTGTTGTTTCATATCTCCAATCTATTTCTGTCTCTGCAGATTTCTGAGATCCGGTTTCTTACATAATTTCACTTGTCGAGCAAGCCAGTCACATCTGTCCCTGGTTGAGGCTATGTTGGCCTAGCTTCCTGTGCTGTCCCCCAGAGTCAGGCTCCTCAGACATGCAGTCTTGCTCTTGAGAAACAGGAAGGCCCTGAGAGCTGGGATTTCACTCCCAAGAATAAGATACAGGAATGCTGGGAAACAGAGACAGGGGAATCTCTGTGAGTTTGAGGCCAGCCTGATCTACAGAGGGAGTTCCAGGAAAGGCTCCAAAACCCACAGAGAAACCCTGTCTTGGAAAAACCAAAAAGAAAAAGAAAAAAAAAAATGAACCAGAAATGATGGATAATTGCTAACTTTGATCCAAACCTTTGTTTATTTATTCCTGGCATCCTCTTTCCCCAGCTTCAAAAGACCTCCGCTCTGTTACCTATGTCTCACTTTTCATTTCATCTTCTGTTCTCTTAAATAATCGCTTCTCTGGGCATAACTTGTCCGGTCCAGACATTTGGCCATGCGACAGTCAGTGTTTAGACTGAAGAGAATTTGATTACTAATCTCGATTCATGAAAAGAAGAACTGAGTTTGAAAGGTCTATTTCTTCGGCTCTGTCCCACTCTTTGCAGACTTCCCTACCATCCTAACTGTTGTGGGTGGCTATGCATTCTCTGAAATCAGAGGGGAAGCTGGGTTTCTGACGTGGACTTGCTTCCCTGACCATTCAGGTTCAAGCTGGGGCGTGTGACTCGCACTTCCACTACTGTGCCTAGTTCTTTTCTAATTTGGGGAAGAACTCAGAGGGCCCAGGGATTTACTGTACTGTCCCGTCGAAGTAGGATGGCTACCTTTAAAATTGAAGCGCGTGTAGGTGAAATAACACGTGTCTGAAGCAGTGTGGGCAAGACCATTAGCCCCTTAGCTTGCCACACGGGGGAGTTTTGGGAAATCTTGAAAGGACTGAGAGAGATGTGGGGAGCATGGAGGAAGGCCACTCACAGCCTTAGCTACGGACTGATTTGCATGGGCCGTACTTCACTGTTTAATCAAGTATTTGGCAAACCAGATGAACGGTTGTTTAGTAAAGACATAGCCCTGTGATACAAGTGCTCTATCTTATTTGAAAGATAGATATGTTTGAGACCCTGACAATGTGTTGATCAGATAATTAGAAGCCTTAAAATGCCAGGGCAATTTGGATGCTTTTACGTAACTCCCGGCTCTATTCCTGGATGTGAGGACTACGGTCATCCACTGTCTTCTTCCATTAGCGGCAAGGTCTGGCTTGGCTTCTCAGAACTCTTCCCTTGGGTAGCAGGGCTTAGGTCACGGGTTGGCTTCCCCAGAAGGGAGAAAGAGGGCTCTGAGGAGTGCAATGTGTTTTTACTCAGACAAGGTTATCGGGCACCTGGAAGACGTTCCGTGTAGAGGCCGAGAACAGCAGGCAGAACAGCCTCTTTCATGGGGTTCAAGCGGCCGAATAGGTCATGTAGCCACAGTGTATAGGTTTGGTTCTCTATCTATGCCCCTGCTTCCCTGTGTTGTCTTAGACAAGTTACTATTGCCTTCATTTCCTGGATGATCATTCTTCGCTGTTAGGAGTAATAAATTAATAAACACGCAAAGCACGATGGAGGTACCTGATATCCACAAAGCTGGTAATTACTGCTGCTCGGGGTTATGCGCACGCCGTCGGACACCCAGAATTCACTTTCCCTGGTAAAGTACGCTCAGTTTGAATACAGAAACGCGGGCATCCGGGCAGAATACAAATAAGCCTAGACATGAATTAGGAGCCAGGAAGCGGAGCAATGAATAATGAAGCCAAGGGTTTGCAGAGCCTCCTTTTAAGAAAATTGTGGGTTGTTTTCTTAGTTGCTTAAGAGGGGAGGAGGCCACTGAGGATGGCGGTGTGACCAAAGGGAAAGCAAGCTCCAGCAGGATGTAGGCATGAGTCCACCGGAATCGCTGGGCAGATCAGGGAGTTCTGTCTTTGGTTAAGGTGGTGGGGAGTCCCTGGATGGGTACCCAGAATTACGTGACATACTTTTAGACTCAACTTCTCCTTTCTGTTCCGGAAGACCCACTGTAAGTGCGGCTTTAAATGGGGGTGCAGTGGGGGGAGTTATGCAAAACACTTTGCACATAGCACTAAAGTTCAGATTTGCCCTGAGACTGGAACGGTGGCTGGGGCAGAAGGGGAGGAGTTACTTTAATATATATAGATATCTAACCCGCGAACAGATCAACATCCTAACTGATCACTCGGAAACCCGGGCGTTCGCTCTCCGGGCTTCCAGGTCTCATCGTTCAGCCCAAGGCCTCGGCAACCAACGTGCGAGGAGACCAAGGGCGCTCCACGCATGCGTTAGAAGCCGCCCCAACTCCCCCCCCACCCCCCCGCCCCACCGCGTCTTTTCTCGGAACAAAACTAGCGCGGGGCTTCTGAGCTCCGCAATCTGCGTAGATCGCATTTCTTCAGCTCCGCCTGTCGGTGGAGCTCCCGCGGGTGCCGCGGCTTCCCCCTACGCCAGGAGCGTCCGCGAAGAGAATGGCTGGGCGCTGCGGGTGCGCCGCCGGCGTAGCGCTCAGGCGGCCCGGGTGCGGCTGCGCAGGGAGCCCGAGCGGGCCGGGTGCGCCGTCGGCGTAGCGCTCAGGCGGCCCGGGTGCGGCTGCGCAGGGCGCCCGAGTGGGCCGGGTGCGCCGTCGGCGTAGAGCCGCGGCCCGCGCGCTGGGCTCCGCGACGCAGCTAGCGCAGGCGGCTTTGGTGAATACACGACTGGGTGCAGCCGGGGTTTGGTACCGAGCGGAGAGGAGATGCACACGGCACTCGAGTGTGAGGTAACTATAAAACCCCGATTTGTTTACATTCCCTCCCCCAGAACCGGCCCCGTGCGCGGCCGAGCCTGCGAGTCCCGGGACGGCACGGGAGGCAGGGAGGCCGCGGCTGGGGCCGCCACCGGGGGCCTCCGGGCCGGGGCGCGGGTGTCCGCAGCTGCTGCTGGCGGTGGCGGCGAGCCGGCGAGCGGCTCGCGGGGGCCGGCGCGTGGGGCCGCGAGGCGGCGGTGGGGACCCGCGCCCCTCGGCCCGCTGAGGGGCTCCGGCCATTGCGGGGGCTGCGTGGGCTCCCCGCGGCCGCCGTGCTGGGACCCCGAGACCCGAGGCAGGTCCCAGGGGCTCGGCCGCAGGGGGGGTAACGGACGACATCCGCCGAGCTCCGGGCCAACCGCAAAGGCTCGGCGGGGCGCGCGGGAGCGGTGGCGCCGGCTCCCGGGTCCCCGGTTCGGGGCGTGCGGAGAGCGTAGCGCGGCCGCGGGCTTTGTTCCCGGGCCCCGGGATGCAGGGCTGCGTGGGCGCGGTAGGGAGCGGAGGGAAGCGGCCGGTCGGCCCGCCCGCCGCGGGGTCCGCGCCTCTCTCCTCCCTCGGGGGGGTCTTCGGAAGTCCCCAGGCAGGCGAGGCCGCGGGTAGCGTGATGTGGAAAGGGCTTCCTGTGGCTCCCGAGAAGCCGCGTTCACGTGGGAGCCTGTCCACATGGGCCGAGTTGCAGGAGCTGGGCACGTGGAAGCCATCTCGCCGCAGGACGCCCCGCCACCGGTTGGGAAGGGTCCTCCCCCCCCCCCCTAACCCCACGAGTGTCTGCTCCAACAGTGTCACAAAGCACGAGTTCAGAGACAACGGCCTTCTAGAAACTTTAATTTATGTCTGCATTGTTAAGTGCGGTCACTGGCGGTTGACAGCTTTCTTTCATGTTTTCTTTTGGATGTATCTAGTGATAAAGTGATAGAAGACCTCGAGGCTGAGGATTGTAACAGTACGGTCCGGAAGCCGTAACAAAGCAAGACTACCGTGTCCAGTGTCAGATTAGGATGCCCTGTTCCCCATGTACCCCGTGAGTCATGTCTTCGGGACATTGGGAGTCCGTCCCACACACCCCACTTCCGGTGTGCGTGGAATGTTACACTGGGAAGAAAGACACATCGGTGTTGAGTGCTGCGAAGGAAACTGAATTTTTCTCAACATTTGTGTGTTTTCCAGACTAAAGGGTTTGGATGGTGACTGTAGATAGGTAAAGATACAATGAGTTGTTAGTTACATTGAAACAGTTACGGGGAAACTACGTGTTTGTGGCCATACTTTAATAAAACCTCAAATAACCCATTCATCTGGCCTGCCTACTGACTTAACTTCAAGCTAGCAAGAATTTGTTTTAAGCTCTTTGTATCCCTGTCATCTTGGCCTGTATTCAAAAACTGCTTACCCACCTGAAAGTAAGTTTCAGTGCCTTTAATCTCTCCCCAAATTGACAGAACCGAATTCTACCGACTAATGAGGGCGAGAATAACCTGGATGCTTCTTAAAATAGGTGGGAAGGTGTTTCCTTATGCGACACACCTGAAGGCACACCCAGACCTGTAAACCCAGCAAATTTGGGAGACCGAGGAAGGGAGCTGTCAGGTTCCAGTTCTGGAATCTGTCTCAAAAAAGTTTAAAAAAAAAATCTCATAGCTCAGTGACTCAGAGACTTGCCCAGGGCTTCCACAAACCTGGGCTCAGTCCTCAGTACTACAATTAGCACGCACGTGTGTGTGGCCGTGTGCATGCTTCTGGTCATGAGCTGTGCAGGTGAATGCCCTTCACCTGAAATGCAGTACTAGAAATATTTCCAAGTTTTGTTTCCGGATTTGGGGATATTTCTTGTGCCCAGGTCTAAACACGAATTGCAGTTTTGTTTTGTGTAGGCCAAGTGCCCAGACACTGAAGGTAATTTTACAATATTTTTTCTGCATGCGCAGTTTGCGGCCTATGCAAACGTGAGGTGTGGATGCTAGCCCAGCTACTGCGTGTTGGTTCCCACAGCACTGTGGATTTGGTAGCACCTCAGATTTTATACTCAAGTGCTCCTAGCCTTAGGTCTTCCCGTTACGGTTTATAGTCCACTGATAGTCTGTAAACTGCTACCATCTTTCCACGGTTTTGTTCAGACTTTCGGTTTTGATCCGTAGTTTACCCGGGTAGCCCTTGTGTACCTGGAACTCAGGATTCTTGGGAGTCACCGCGGCTCTCTCCAAATTTTGAGGAGGCCTAATGTTTAGCATGCAGGCAGTGCTCTAGAAAGGCTCAGTGATGTATGAGACGATACGGTGTGTGCAGCAAGGGAAATCATTCAGCAGTTGAGCTGATCCTGAGTCTGTTCACATGGTATTGCTCTCGCCCCTTCTGAACCCTGGGTATTGAGCAGTCCTGGGATAAATTTAGGAATTTGGAGTGAGGCTGAATATTTAAAACCTGGATTTACTGTTAACTAATTTGGTTACCTTTACAAGTTGCTTTAGACTGCGAACTTAAACTGTCATAAACCCCACCACAGGAGTTTAATGTGGCCATTAGTAATGAGCAGAAGAGCTCATCCTCCAAGCTTTTGTGCCTCCAAACTTTAATTATTGGACTGACTTTCTCTTTCTTCTTTCCTACTAATTGATTAACCCCCGGATGATACTTAATGATTTCTATTTAGGTCATTGAGAGGGCACGTCTCTTATGCCCATAACTCATAGCTAGTAACTGATAACTGTAGATTTGTTTTTGCCTGTTTTCATTTTTTTATTCTGTAGTTACATGTATATGGGCTATTTTTAATTAAAAATTATTTTTACGGAGTCAGATTCCTGAAGGGAAGCATATACCCCACAGGTTTCTTTTAGAAAGTGTCGGTGTGCCATGACTCATCCAATAGATAGCTTTTCTGTCAGGGTTAAACCTAGCTTTGATTTAAGAGGAACAATGTCACTGTTACATTAAAAAGCAATATACATAAATTGAACAAAGTAGACGACTGAAAATGGAAGAAAAATACTGGCAATCAAAACAGCTGTTTAATTGTGAACCACCTTCCATTAGAGTGTAATTCGTATTAAAAATATACACAAGGCTGGGGTCTTGTAGGCAGCGTAGTCGACGACTTAGCTGCCATAGTCGATTCCTAGGTTCTATCTCTAGCCCTACAGCAGACTGAATAAACACAGTCAGTCTGACTTTGAGTTAGTTGCCTGGTCTAATCCTCAGCAGTTTGCTGCCCTCTAGTGTTTGATTTACCTTGACGTTTCTTAGCACCTGTCCTCTGGACTAAAATTAGAACCTACCTTCCTGTAGATGTACCTATGGATTTCCTCTAGCTGATTGCTGCTGCCAATAAAAATGTGTACCTACTTTTTTCCCCCAAACTGATTGTGTTCCCATACATTTAGTCCCTCGTTTTCCAAATATGGAAAAATAGATGCAAAATCAAGTTACGTTTCAAAAGAATATATAGGCTTTTCTTTTTAAATTGCACAAGCTTTTTGTTAAAATTAGAGGTATTTGAAGTTAGCTTTGTATATGAGTAATGTCAATATTATTCATTTAAGCTGGGCTTTTTGTCTTGAAAAGGCTGTTAAGCTTTCCAGCTTAATTTTTGCCATCTAACTTTATGTTGTACTGATAATAAAATTTGAAAATGTTCTATTCACGTGGTGACCTTGTTTTTAAAATTAAGTAATTTTTGAATAAAAGAAAGTCTCTAGTTTCTTATCTTGACACTTGTTTCTACTCTTTAAAATCCGTGGGTAGGCCACAGTCATGTTTATATTTTTTTTGAAACAAGAAAAACCTTTTACTTCTCAATAAAAACTAACTGGAACATCTAAAAGTGTTCAATAGGTATAAAATAATACATAACGGAAGTGAAAAGGTTTAAATAACAGCAAAGTTACTGAAATTATTCCCAGACTCTGTATGTCACCCATATTATTTAGAAATGTTAGAAAATAACCACTTAGGTGTTGTATCACAAATAGTATTGAGTTTATTTTCCTAATTCGTTTGAATAGAACATACTCAGGATTACAGGGACTGGAAACTTAGTGAACTTTTGAAAGTTAAATGATGTCCTAACAGGATGCTAGCAGCAGCTACAGGTTTATGCAGCTGTAAGGATAACATCTTATTTGAGTGGGTGTTTATTTTTGTTATTGGGGGGAATAACTATAAGTTAATAGTAGAAGATTTTGTAATTACCCATTTTAATAATTACATTTTATAGTTCCTCTGAAAGATGCTGCTTTGCTACTAAAAGGAAGGGAGATGGCAGCTAGAACTCGTCCTTGAGATAACATTGCCAACAGGAAATAATCTTGTCCTTATTCTACATTCGAATTTTCGGTTGATTCCGAAAAGGCTTAGGTGTTGCAAGAACTCCTAAGAGTTGTAAGGAGGCCAGTTTCTTCATCCTCGTTCATCTGAGACTTAGTGATTAGTCCAGGATTCAGACTGATGGAAGCGTTAGAAACTCTCAGCTGTGGTGTGGTGCTAAAGATGTATTTTCTACTGTGCTACTGATGTCAAAGGAGACACAGCAGATGGCTTTTTACACATCTAAAATGTTTGTGAACTCACTGTTACATATTTTGTGAATTTCCAAACAATTTCTCCTGAATTAGTTTCTAATTCAGTTTCTAGGGTGTTTGTTTTTATGTGAACTAAACCCGGCCACAATGGGACAAATTCCTAAACTTGCTTTCACGTGGCTTCGTGGTTTGTGTCTCTGTCACCCGTGGCTGCCTTCGTGCCAGCACTGAGGAAGCTGTGCTGGAGGCAGCAAGCTCACACTCTGGCTTCATTCTGACCAGCTCACGTCTGCCAACCCTTGGATATATTCTTGATACTCTTACCATTATTCTACATGTCGCTTTTAAGTGTTTCCTGGTAGAATACTTTATTAATAAAGTGTTCATTCAGCTGACAATGGAATTTTCTAGGTAGTCCAGGCTGGCCTTAAACTCTTGTTCCAACATCCCGAATGCTGGGATTTACAGGGCTATACCACCAGTGAGCACTGCTGAAGGTTTCTGTAAAAAAGGAAATCGATATAAGAGATCCTAGCATTTTAGGGCCTCTGCTGCCTTTAGCTATACTTGTAGGAATATATATTAAAGATGGTGAGTTGGGGGAAGCTACTTACATTTAAGAATTATGCAAGAAATTCCAAAATCTTCCTAGGCATGGTTGCGTCCATGTGGAAACATCAGCAATGACTTTGAAAATACGCTGTAACAGAGCTGAAAATGTGATATAGGCCTAGAAAAAGTAACCCATGTTGATGGAACTATTGATAAATCGGGAATAATTGTTAAAACCTAAAGCAGGCACTTGGGCTATTTCCAAAGTAACAGTCCTGTTACTGAGAGTGCTGTAGTTACACTGTTGACGGCAGTGTAGCAGAGCTGAGTCTCGACTTTCTCTGTTAAATAATCTGAGTGCAAGACTAAACAGTGTTCAGATTTTGCAATTATTTCTCATCATGGACTTAATTACAGGCAAGTATCCAGAAATAATGGATAAATTAGAAGTAAGGTGTATATTGCAGTTAGAACTACGTAGACTTGTGAAGTTCTCAGCTGGTGTGATTTCTCTACGTGTGCTAGACATTTGTGGGCTCATTAGCTAAATGTTTTCCAATTTCATTGATTTTCAGAGTTTTCCTAAATTCACATGGTTTTATGAAGTGTCTTTAAGGGTAGAGGAAGTCTCCTAATAGCCTCTCTCATATTCTTCTACCCAGATGTCAGGCACCCTTTAGTGCCTGTCTCCGGGTCACAGGTTCGCAGCCCGGCTCCGGCCTGGCGTTGCCTGTTGTAAGTCAGGGTGACTGAGTTCTTCCCACTCTGCATGGCTTCCATTTCCTGTCCTAGTTCCTTACGTCAGTTTGTCGTTTGGTTCGGAAGATTATTTAGTGTTATGTTTTTATGATGCAAGTGTTAACTACAATTGACCCATTATGGGAAATAATGACTTTGTTTTTTCTGCAGTATTTGATTTTCCAACCTTACTATTTTCTCAGGCATCATTCTTGTTATTTCTCCTATATATTAAAATCTGTATCAGCTCTGTGTTTTGGAATGTGTTGCAAGAGGAAAATCAATTTCTTAAGTCTTTGTGCAGAAATGATTAAGCCTGGTAATAAACATGTTATTAGTTTGGTTATTGACAGATTAGCATTTGGATGATGTTTTCGTAAGAGATTGCTAAATGTTTGAATCATGTCATCTCACTTTGTCCAACAATTACAGGACCCTAGTAGCTCAAAATAACTGCAACAATGGTAAAAAATTAATGGGCCAGAGAACTTTCCTACCAGGGAAGTAGCCTCTGTGGCCGTCAGCATCAGAGCCTGTCCGTGTTAGACAGCATCACCCTGGGCTCTGTGGTCGCTGCCCCACCTCCTGACCTCAGAAGGAGCATTTTGACTGGCAGTTCTTAGGAATGGCAAGATGGTATAACATCAGGGAAATAAAACAGTGACACCGTGGTGAAAAGAAAAAATATGGAGGGGGAGGAAATATGGGTGCCTTGGCAGTGGTGGTTCTGGGATCGAAGGCATCTCCTCCTGAGGAGTGTTTTCGTAAGGATAACTGCACATGCAAGGGAGTTGAAGTCTTTACTGAAGAGTAAATAAAATCATACATCTAAGTAGCCGTGAAAGCGTTTCAGGAATTGACGGCAGAAAGGCGTCTCCACCGGTGAGATTTTACTCATCTCGGGTATTCTCTGTATCACCAATAGGAAAGACTAGCAAACATTGTCATCTTCCTACAGTACGCGTCAGGGTCCCCGTAACAAAGGGCCAGAGTGCAGAAATGAGGTCGTTGTCCAGACATTTAACGAGAAAGTCAGTGTTCAGAATACTAGAAATGTTGGCTTGATGTGCTGTTTATCGGAGTATTAGTTAGGGGTGTTGCTTAGTGAGGTGCCTTCAATCAAAACATAGATGCTTAGAGTCTAATTTTAAGTTATAGAGTTATGCTCAAGCTCAGTGAACACGTCTGTGTTGTCATGTGAGTGAATCTCAGTGGGGAGATTAAGAGATTCCCTCAACTGTGCTTACTTCTTTTTCCATTTAGTTACTGAAAGTTTTATTGGCATTCTACATTGTGAGCATGGCTTCAGGGGGTTACAGAAACAATCCATCCTGCTGCAGGAGGATTCCGGTGTCTGCTGAGAACTCAGTACTGCAGTGCTGTATCCTCGGAGTGATTCTGTAATGTCAGGAAGCTGGTGTGTTGGGATGAATCCTTCCTACTGCTGAAGTTGAATGGACCTGATATGCCTTGGCTGTGCTAGTTGGTCCTGCTGTGCCCTTGAAATGTTTTGATAACATTTTGTTAAAGCCATTACAAAGGGTCTTTTCTCCCTAGTTTTGTACTTTGTATAATTTTAAGTCAAGGGAGCTGGAGAGATGGCTCAGAGGTTAGGAACACTGACTGCTCTTCCAGAGATCCTGAGTTCAATTCCCAGCGACCACATGGTGGCTCACAACCATCTGTAATGAGATCTGGTGCCCTCTTCTGGCCTGCAGGCAGACATGGAGGCAGAACACTGTGTACATAATAAAATATTTTTTAAAAAATTTAGGTCAAGCAGTAATGTCACATGTAATAATATTAGTGTCTTAATTGCTTTCCGGCGCAGTTTAGGATGCATTGTGTTAGTTCCCTTAGTAGATGAGCTTTATTGAGGACAGACAGTGGCAATGGTGGGGTAAATATGGATATATATATTTTAAAAACAGTTTTTCTGAGTGCTTGTCTGCAGTGCTCTATGCACGATGGCACATCTGTGAATGCATCAGAAATGGGGAGGACCTCCAGGGAGCACCACTGTTCATCGCTCGCACTTAAGGAACATTTACATAATGCAAGTTAGGAAGATAAAAATGAAAGCCTTTTACCGCTTAAAAATGTTGTATGACTTTTTATTTTGTTCTTAGTTAACTGTGAAACAAGCAGAGATCAGTGGCCTCACGTTCTAAGTGATAAGATTTTAAATGTTATTATTTACCTAAGGATTCATAACTAATAGGCAATCTAGTCTTTAACAAATCTTTCAAAAAGTTATTTTTAATATATAAATTTATATTTATATATAACTTTATTATATGTGCATGTGTGTGTGAGTGAGCTGTACACAGTACCTGTGTAGAAGTCAGGACAGCTTTGCAGAGTTGGCTCTCTGCCGAGACTCACACTGAGGCTGTTGGGTTTTCGTGCAGCGCTCTCTTCTGTCCGCAGCCCTCCGGACAGACCTGACCCCTGCCTGATGTTCCTTCCGCACACGCAGGCCCACTTACCTTTCCCCCGGCTTTCATGAACAAGTGCTGTGATGAAACATTGAAAAAAAGTTGGTTTTCAGATTTGCACACTGTAGATACATTGTTACAAGGGATGTTTACATGTTTACTTAAAGGGTGGCATACTTCCATAATCCCAGTTGAGCAGTTCAGTGGTTTTTCTTTGAATTTCTACCTCCCTGCCTTTTGCCTTTCAAAATAACAACTGAGAACATCAAAAGGGATAGCATAAAGAACTTGTAATACTTTCCTGTTCGTGTTTATTATATGTGTGCCTGAGAGCCAACTGAGGAGAGGCAAAATTCTCTTTTTTCCCCCTTTTTAATTGTTGAAAATGAAAGTTAGATGCCATATAGAGTTTATGCTGGCCTGATTGTCCTTTCTAGAACCCCAGTGGTGTTCTTTCCGCTGTCAGTCACTTAGTAACTAATTGAATGACTTTGTTTTTTGTTTACATTGTTTTATTGACTAACTGTTATTAGGAAACAGTTGCATTCCCCTTTAAATCCGTCTTTGTGGTGTGCTGGATGGGCCACTTTGCTATAAAATTCGAGTCTGTGGTTTCAAGAGCCCTGGCTGCCAAGGCGGTCAGTTCCACAGTCTTGGTGTCTCATCCTGTGTGTCTACCTTCAGTGTTAAATACTCCCCGGGGAGGGGTGTACCTTAAATTTTCTACATTTATGTCTATTTGTATAGGTAAAATATCTATCAGAAGGTTTGTAATAATAACAGTTAGTGTATAAGGCGCTATGTACTATTACTTTACTTGGAAAACTAAAAAGCTGTAACTTGACATTATATAGTAAAAAATTCAATTAAAGAATTTTCTAGGCCTTATGGAAGAACGTCCTGTCAAAGATCTCAAACTCTTTTTATGTAAATTGACACAAATGGTTGTTATTGTGTATAGCCTTGTGTTTTGGTTCACGCATGGCATTGTAAACTGGATAAGCCAGGCAGTTTACTGACCTTTGCTGAGGTAAGTGTGCCTTCCAGGAAGAGCACTGCAAAGGGGAAGCACTCCTGTGTGTCCTGGGCAGGGCTGCCCAGTCTCCTGTGCCTGCCAGTGTGGCGTGTGTGCTGCTGCCTCCTGCTTCGTGTTGTGTAAGGACCCGGTGGCTCCTCCCTTACGGACAACCGTGTGCTCTGTAGTTATTACATTTAATCAGCATCGGTCTCTTGGTTTTGGGAGTGGCCTGTGGTTATGTAAGACCACTGGGAAAAGTTGACGGGAAGGTGTTGTGGAGTTGGAGCTATTTCTACAACTGCTGAATTTTAAACTATTTCAGGATTAAAAAAAATTTTAAACATTTGTCCATGCTGTTTCCAGTTTCATTTGTTTTTCTGATTCAAAGTGGTAGCCTGTATTTTTGTACGGGCGTTAAAAAGTAAGCATTAATTGAATGACAACGCATCCACATTTGGGTATAAAATGACAACACGCTGGCAGGTGATCACCCACATCTGGGTATAAAATTCAGCTGTTTTATGCAAAGTGAAGGTGCTCATGGGCCAGCAGCCAGGTGGAGAGAGAACTTAGTAACGAGCCCACTTGTCTCATGACGTAGCCCAGGTTGACCACCGCTGTACACACAGTTCAGATGTTAAAACTAAGTATAGGAGGACGTTAGTGAACTTCTTTTTCATTTCATCCAAAGCAGAATGTTTGGTTTAGAAATATTGTGGTTGTGCAATGATTTAATTGCCTTATTGTAAATTAACCGTCTTAATTAGCAGTTATGCAGGGATACTAACCTTTCGACTGTGGTGCTGTACGACAGATCCGCAGGGAACCTGAGCCCACGTTCATGGTGACTCCTGCTAGGTTGTTTATTGTCGGAGCTCATCCTGCCGTTTGCTGTGCAGTCGGATCCACATTGGTGTCTGCAGAGCACAGGAGAAGTCTTGCCAAGCCAAGACGATCCTCAATTATAAAATCAGTACTCTGAACACATAAAGCCTGAGGAACTCTAAAGCAGAGACATGGTGGGAATATTTTGTTTAAGGCACAGCCAAGTCCTCTGAAGGCCAGTATTTAGGTTGGAGTCATATATGGACTTGTCTGACGTTTTCTACATCCCCTTTTCACCCCCGGGTAGCCTGTGGCAGTTATAGGATTCTCAACTTCCATGGAATGCCTAGGAAGTTCCATAAATTAAAGGTGCGCCTGGATTCCCACCTCCACGTTAACTGAGGCTGTGGCTGCTTGACAGGGCAGTATCTCCTTCCCCGGCTGCCGAGGGTGAACTCCTGAACCCGTGTTTCCATTTTTTCCTCCTTCCACTGTCTGAGTTCGAGTCCATCCGTGGCAGGTTGATAGGTTTCAGAATAACTAGAGCAGAAAGACCCTAAACCGTGCCACAGTTAGACTGTTCCTGTGACAGATAGAACTCGCTGATTCCTGAGCTACTGCCTTTGAGAAGGGCTCTCTGCAGAGCGTCTTCGCTCAGATGGATTCCTCAAACATATCTGCTGGAGTGGTAGTGCTGAGATGGCCAGAGCTTCCTCCTGGGTCACTTCTGCTCTTACGGACCCATCATTCTCCCCTGAATGTAGTTATTGAGAGGCTGGGGAGTAGAATCCCTGCAACACATTGAGTCCTTTACACAAATGTATAGTGACCCAAAACGACATACATTTTATGTATATGATTTCTAGGGTGTCATTGTATAGATATTTTCTAATCTACATTTACTACCGCTGGTTCCAATTTATTGAGCAGTGAGATAAGGCGCAGTGAACAAGCCGTGAGACACTTGTGTATCGCATGAGCGGATAACTCAGACCGTCAGCTTACCCCAGCATCTCAGAGAGGAGTGGTAAGGCCGAGACTAGTGAGAGGCTCATTGTCATGAGTGTTCAAGTAAAATTAATGTAATTGTATCTAGGCTGACAGTTTATCTCCGCATTATTCTCTTATTTCAGTGCTTCTGAAATAAAGACAAAACCGTCACAGTTATTAGTAGAAATAGTGTTTGCGTTGGGCTTTACAGGTTACTGACTCTTTCTCATTTGACCATTAAAATGTCTAGGTGGGGAAGAAACTATGTGAAATAAATACAACCTTAAATTTTTTGATTGATTAATTGATTATGTTTTTGGCTAACGAGGTCACTCAGGCAGGGAGCTTGTTGTTTTGATTAGCATTGCCCCTACACAGCACGGCTCTTCTGCTCGTCCTGTACTTGAGAAGCCAGCATCCTGCCAGGACATGCCCCGTCCTTTTGATGGGATATTTCACTTCATTCTAAAAGGTATGTCATGTTTTTAACACACGATTGATTATTGCCTCGTAGATGTATGTAGTCAGATACCCAGAGTTGTCAGTGAGCCCTTGTACGGCTTTCCTGTAGTGTCTGTAACAGAGACCTTCAGTCTCGTCTAAGCAGCCTACAGTGGTCTGTTGTCCTGCATCCCTGGGGCTCAACAAGTCTGAAACCAGGTGACCACAGACTCTGGAAATGTTAAGGGAGAAGCCTTAATTACCGTATTTCCTTTTCCCTCCCTTCTGGTGGTTCCCAGTTTTTTGGTGGTCTGTAGCTTCTAGCCACATCACTAAAATTTAATATTTTTGTAATGGTGACTTTATCAGTGAGACTGGATAAGAAATTGAAGTGCTTGGGTTAAAAAAATCGAAAGTGTAGCTTTGCAATAAAATGTGTAGACTGTAATAATTTTTAGCTCATGTCACCTATAATTCAACCTAACATATTCAGGTAATTATAACCTTTGGTTGACTACAGTATCTAACGAGGAGTGTTTGATAATTTATTGGTATAAATTGTTAGACCTCAAACTTTAGCTAGTTTCTATCGGACTCAATAAGAAGCTGGATTGAAACACTGTTTGACCAGAACCCAAGACTCGGATGTGGCAGGTCTGAGTAGGGTGTAGTAACTCCTTGACTAGGGTATGCCTGCCTCCAGGAGGATCCTGATGCCACTCAGCACCACCCCTCGCTAACCTCTGCGCAGGTGTATGGGGTCAGGAAAACAGCGCCATAACCTCTGCGCAGGTGTATGGGGTCAGGAAAACAGCGCCATAACCTCTGCGCAGGTGTATGGGGTCAGGAAAACAGCTCCATAACCTAACCCAGGTATATGGGGTCCGGAAAACAGCGACCACTCACCTCCCACTACCCCGCGTCAACAGGTGTTAAAGATCTGTCAGGTTACCTCTGGTCAGTTTCCCTCGTCTTTGTGAAAGAAAGAACACACGATGAAATAGTCAGATACGAGTCCTTCTCTCGACTCCAAGTCTCCTCCTCCGTTCCACAGAAGAGAACTGCTCCAGAGTGTGGTCCTCCCTTCTCTCCCTACCCGTGTAAGCCCTAAAAAGGAAAGGTGCTTTTGTTGCATTCTAAATCCCCTGTAAACAGCAGAGTCCATACCTTTCTGCTCCCGGTGGTCTTCTCCCAGGCCGTGGCTTCCTTTTATGAACATAATGGTTTCATTGAGTCTTTGAAGATTCCAGACAGTGCATTTTGATCATCTCCACCCTTCCCCTAGTTCCTCTCAGATCCACCCACCCACCTCCAAACTTAGGACTTGTTTCTTTGTTTTTTGTTTTGTTTTTTTTCTTTTTCGGAGATACCTTTGAGCAGAAATCCTTCATTTTAATTGAAGTCAGTGACATCAGTTTTCCTTTTTCTGCTCCTTCTGTCTCCTATCTTGAAGTTCTTAGGTAACTTTCGTAGAGCTGCGCTTGCGAGTACCGGTGGTCGGTGGTCACGCATGACTGCTGAGCACCTGAAATACACTAGTCTGAATTAAGTTGTGCTCCACAACATGCTGATGTGAAATGCCTGCATCAGTTCCAGTACATACAGGAACAGGATGTAAAATACCAGTTAACGAGTTTCAGATGTGAATTAGCTAAAATGTAATATGAAATTAGTTTTGCATGTTCAGAAGAGTTCCAAATGCCAAAGCCGGCTCACATTCTGTTTCTGGAATCTCGAAGTGTGCTGTTGGGTGGACTTACCTAGTCACGATTGTCTTCTGTGTCCACTCCACCCAAGACCGCGGCCCTCAGCCGCATGTTGAGGGCCAACGTTGTAAATGTGACTGATACCCAAGAAGCCGAAATTCAGACTCACATTTAGTTCATTTAGAGTTGAGTGCCCGCCTTCAGCTGGCGGCTCCTACAGTGACTGACATTTTTGGACACTCCTGTTTTAGCATTTATTGTCAGCACTTGACTGTGTGTGGTGTCAGATCTTGTGCAAATTGAGCCAACAGACAAGGAAACAGTATTCTTTTTAAGACTATTTTTTCTTTTGGCATATTCCTTTTTTTTTCATGTTTACATTTTTAATCTCTGTCTCTCGTGTGTGTGTGTGTGTGTGTGTGTGTGTGTGTGTGTGTGTGTGTGTGTGTGTGTACAAATGCCATGACATGCCTCTAGAGGTTGGAGGATAAACTTGCAAAATGTGGATTCTGGGGATTTAACTCAGGCTATTAGGCTTGGCAGCAAGCTCCTTTATCTGCTGAGCCATTTAGTTGGCCTTCCTTTGGTCTGTTTTTGCACCAGATACCTACCACACTGTCTCTAAGAACTAATTGAATACGCGTTCCTTTCTGTTTTCTTCCTCAAGCTTGTCATAGCCACTCTTGACACTGTTTTCACAGAAATGTTACATACAGCTCATTGCTTTTCACAAAATAACTTCTAGGATTTTGACTGAGATTGTATCGGATAAACACTTCATCCACTCAAACATAGGATAGTCTTCTATTTACTTAAGCCTTCAATTTGTTCAGTAAAGTGGGAACCTTTTCTACATACAGTCCTTAGACTTTGTTTGTTAAATTTATTCCTAGCTATTTGTTGGCTATTAATAAAGGTATTAGTTACTAGTTTCATGCTCTAGTTTTTGTACTATATAGAAATACATTTGAACTGGGGATGATGGCGCTCGCCTTTTATCTCAGCATTCACAGGAGGCAGAGGCAGGTGGATCTCTGAATTCAAGGCCAGCCTGGCCTACAGAATGAGTTCCAGGACAACAAAGGCCACACAGAGAAACCCTGCCTTCAGAAACAAAAATAAAAATAAACAAAAAATACATTTGATTTTAAGTTATTTTTCTTATATCAAGCAGCTGTAGAAAGTTACTTACTCTTGGATTTTTATTTTATCTAATTCTAAGCATCTGTTTGTAATGAGAAATTTTTCCTGATTTTTAAAAACAATTTTAGTGATTTTTTTAAAAGATCTATTATGTATGCATGGCTCTGTGGGGAGATTTATGTGTGTGTTCAGTTAGCCCACGGCAGCCAGAAGTCATATTTCCCTGGAGCTGAAATACCCTCAGATTGTAAGCTGCCTGGTGCCACAGCTCGGGACTGGCTTGGGTCCTCTGCAAAAGCAATCTGTCATCTGTCTGTCTGTGTAGATAGATGTGTTTAGATAGATAGATATGTATATATGTACAATTGTCTATCACTTGTCTATATAGATATATCTATACAGATAGATATGTATATATGTACAGTTGTCTATCACCTGTCTGTCTATATAGATATGTCTATACAGGTAGATAAATATGTATATATGTGTATCTATCATCTCTCTATCTAGGATCTAACTGTTGAGCTATCTTTCTAGTCCCCATTTCAATCATCTTATTTCTTTCTGTATTGCTGCCCTAACCATGACCCCTGTTTGCAGGAACAGAGGAGCTTTATATATATACACATAGAGAGAGAGAGAGAGGGAGAGGGAGAGGGAGAGGGAGAAGGAGAGAGTCTTTGTTTTCAAAATAGTTAAAACTGTCCTGTGTCTTGAGAATTTGTATTAATTGAAAAGTGCTGTTCACTAATACAATTAAATAAAAGGGGCTGTTTTTCAGAGGGAGTCTTGAAGCAGAGAATGACTGTAGTCATGAAGGAAATGGGATAAAATACTTGTTTAGTGCCTTGGCAAATGCAAAAGAACGTTATTGTGTTGACCGTACCCAGGTGTAAACTAACCATCTCTCTCCGATCTCTTTAGGAGGAATAGAGATGAAGGTGCACATACACACAAAATTTTGCCTCATTTGTTTGCTGACATTTGTTTTCCATCATTGCAACCACTGCCATGACGACCATGACCATGGCCCCGAGGAGCTGCACAGACACCACCGTGGGATGACGGAGTCAGAGTCCAGCAAGTTTTCAGTACAGGATGCTGAAAATGAAAAGAAGTACTATATTGACAAACTTTTTGACCGTTATGGTGAAAATGGAAGATTATCATTTTTTGGGCTGGAGAAACTTTTAACAAACTTGGGCCTTGGAGAGATCAAAGTCGTTGAGATTAATCACGAGGACCTGGGCCACGATCATGTGTCTCACTTAGACATTCTGGCGGTTCAGGAGGGAAAGCATTTTCATTCGCACAGCCACCAGCATTCCCACAATCATCTCAACGCAGAGAACCGCACTGCGACCAGTGTGCCGACACAGAGAAACCACAGGTGCGATCCGGAGAAAGAGGCAGCTGAAGTCCCCACCAAGTCTGATGACAAACACCTGCATGACCACAATCACCGCCTCCGTCATCGCCACCGCTCACATCACCACCTGGATCAGAACACGACTCAGCGTCTCCACAATGATTCTGTCCCTCACAGTGAGCACAGCGAGCCGGGTCACGGACCTTCCACAGAGACCAACAGAACCCAAGAACAGTCTGAAGTGAAGCCGTTGAAGGTCAGGAAAAAGGAAAAAGGGAAGAGGAAGAAAGAAAACTCCGAAGCTAACACACCAGGTTTCCTCCCCAACCATGACCACAGTGAGCAATACGAGCATAATCGGGTTCACAAGCCTGACCGTGCACATAGCCCCGGTCATCCACATGCACACCTTCCAGAGCGTGATGCCCACGGACACCAAGATCTTGATCCTGATATTGACAGTGAACTTCGGCATACGAGAAAGCGAGAAGCTCCGCATGTTAAAAAAAGTGCAATTTATTCCACTGCTAGCCACAAAGACCACAGTGAAGATGACCGCCAACATGAAGTAGGTATAAAACGGATTCTGTGGTGTCGTGGTAGTCCTTGGTGGTTCTCAGGTAGTTGTGGAGCAGTTTAGGTTTGGATAAGGAGTAGTTACTTGTGGTATGTCAGGTAGAATTAAGGAATTAAAATTGATGTTGGAAATTTTTTTTAAATATTTATTTATTATGTATACAATATTCTTTCTGCGTGTATGCCTGAAGGCCAGAAGAGGGCACCAGACCCCATTACAGATGGTTGTGAGCCACCATGTGGTTGCTGGGAATTGAACTCAGGACCTTTGGAAGAGCAGGCAATGCTCTTAACCGCTGAGCCATCTCTCTAGCCCCCAATTTTGGAAATTCTTAGTCACTGTTTTATTCTCAAATTTGTATTCCTCAAGTCTAAATATTTAAATGTTGTTTGGAAATATATTCTTAGTTTCTTTTGCAATGTTGTTTTAGGAATTCTGACTTTAATTGACAGTTGTCACTGTTAATTAATACTATGGCTGTTTTTTAAATATTTGAAAATTAAAACATGTTTTCTCTTGATCAACCTGGCCTTTTTGAAAGTAGCCAGAACAGTTTATCTTGCATAATTATTAATGTATTGAAATCCATTAATGGTTTCCAGTGGTTTATCTTCTGAGCTTCTGTGCATGCATTGGGCCTCTCGTCTCATTTCTTTATGACCAGGCCTGGCTGGCTGGAGCGATGAGTGGTGGGAAGTGCCCTGACTCCGGGATGCTCTTGTTCTCAGTCCTCACGCTGTGGAGGGCTTTGCACTTTTGGTTGTTTCCCCCTTGGTTTTTAAAGTGGAGTCTTTGGTTATGTCTGCCAGCCCTACCTCTCTTCTGATTTCTAGTGGTCTCAAGTTTAGAAACGCTTTGACTTTATTTGTTTGTATGAGCGATGAGCAGCACCATCAGATGAGGGGAGGGCGAGTGACTGCGTTTGAGATTGCCGTTCCCTCCTGGCTAAATCAGCAGACACCTGATGCCGGCAGTTACAAACAGTCGTTTTAACAAGAAGATACGTCAAAGTTTTAATGAGATTTCAAAGTGTACATTTGTTATTATGGGTAAGACCCCCATGCCTTCCCTATGTGATATCATAGCATTCTCATATTTGCCCAGTGTGTCAAACTCAAGATCTTCATGCTGCTGTCCTGGCAGATCTGACGCCCCCACACCCTGGAATTTGTGAAAATGTTTTGAGTATTGAGTAGGGTAGTACCGCACAGTTACTAAGACCTGAGTGTAGGTTTTGATTTTGTATGTCATGGTTATTTTGAGCTCCTGAAAAGATGGAGCAATAAAGAAGTCTGGACCAGGTAGATATAAGAAGAAAAGAAAGGGTCCAGTTCCTTAATCTTAATATAAGACATTAATTTTTACTTATAGTACTGAGATTAAACCCAAGACTTTGCAGTGAGGGGCATCCCCAGCTACTACCCTTTTTCATCGTCCTTGTTTCCCTCAGTGCACATGGCACACTGGACTAGAACGGGAGTGTGTGTGTGTGTTCTAATGGGTTGCTGTTACTATTTTCCTGTTGTGCTAATCAAACTCATTGAGCTAAAGTGTCCCCGACTATTCAATATAGCACTCTCCTGGCGTGCCTTCGGCAGGAAACATGCCTGTGCTGATGGTTTTTGTGTCATCGATGCTGCACTTTGGTAAGGAAGAGCCCTTCTGATCTCTGAATCTCCATGTGTTAGGATAGAAAAATGGGTAGAACCTCTAGAAAGCCTTGAGTAATCTAGTAGGATGAACCCATGTTAAATCTTTACATAAATTCCTGTGGAAAGGATGATTCTTATGTGTTTGTATTGCAATATTTTCAAGGGATATTTGAAATGTTTTAATTGTACAATAATTTATTTCTGCACAATCTGAAGACCTGCTTATACTCACTTTCTTTTCTCCATTTCCTTGCAGTGTTTGAACGTCACTCAGCTGTTAAAACACTTTGGTCTTGGCCCCAACTCTCCCATCTCACCCGATTTGTTCACGTACCTTTGCCCTGCATTGCTCTATCAGATTGACAGCCGACTTTGTATTGAGCATTTTGACAAACTTTTAGTTGAAGATTTAAGCAAGGATAAAACTCTGGTTCCTGAAGATAAGGCAAATATAGGGGCGTCAGGTAAGAGACCTTTTTTTCTTCCTTAGATAGTACTCATAAACTATGTTAGTTAAAAAGGAATACTACCTTGTTGTTTTTAGTGTAAGATTTTAATGTTCTATCATATTTAGATATGCATATAAAATACAGTTGGAGAGAAGAGGCTGAGTAAATTTAATTTTATTCTTCTGGTAGTCTAGAGGAATGGTTTTTGGACAGAGAACAAAATTAAAGAGGAAGTAAAAATCTTCTTGATGAGCACCTGTAAATAATGGACCCTCTAAAGTTATCTGAAGTTAGGATTATTTGATCTTATGCAGGGATAGGGCTTCGTGAAAGCAGAGATGATTGGATTCAAGGAGTGAACGGGAGGTTAGAGGCTGAAGCGTGGGAACATCTCTGTCGTGCCCCGTGGTTGGGCTACCAGCTTCCTCCCGGCCACTTCTCCCAGGTTCTGATGGGATGAAACCAATACTGTTTGCTGTCTCCTCCTAGGCTGGCTGGTTGTTTTTCCTGTCATAGCCAGGGGCCGAGTAACTTCCCGCTATGTCCACAGGACTTCCCTCTTAACATCACAAAATTCTACTGCGTGACAGTTTACTGTAGCTCTCGTGGGCCTGAGCTCCACCACCATTTTTTTGAGAGAAGTGAGAACTTCCTTCCTTCTAATGTTCTTTTCTCCTTTTTCTCTTGGGTAACCAGGAGTCTAATCTAGACATTTTCTAACCCCGTGGACTTTACTGTAACCTTTGCTTATGTTCGTCTTGCTTTGTGATTGTCGAAATAGCTTCATTTCCTCTTGCCTGTTATGTTCTTCCTCCTTACAAGGCATTTTTGGCACTTAAACTAGATTTATTTTCTAGGATGTGAGTGAGATCCTGTAGCATAGAAGTGGTTTGTTTTTGACATTGCATTAGTAATGCTGTTTATTTGCTTTATAAACTTTTCCCGGGCCCTTCTTCTAAACTCAGTTAATTCACTCCTCCCAGCAGTCTTAGAAGGCGGGCAGTATTATTTTTCCTATCATATCAGATAGTAGATAGTTGTGCTAGGCTTCAACCTGTATTATTAAGACATTTTAATGTTTATATGCCAAATGTTTTATATGCTTTTTCTTCCTCACTAAATTTCAGCAAATGATCCTGAGAGAAATTTTGTGATTGCTTCTTTAGTTTTATTTTTTCACATGCGGTTTTGCTTTCTGTTTAGATAGAAACCAAGGCATAGAGAAGTTAAGTAACTTGCCCAGTTAATGCGTGACAGCCCACAAACATGAAGGGTTGTCTGAGAAGAATTGTGGGTAGCTCATCCTTATCCCCTTCCCTTCTGGATTTAGTTGAATCCTGTCTTCCCTCTATGATGTTAGCCATGTCTTCACATTGGTTGTACTTGGTGTTACACTGCTGGTACATTTTTTTTTCATGTGCACTATGCTGTGCCCTATGGGGTCAAGGTTAGAAGCCTTAGGCTTTCTCTACTGCTCGCTCACTTCCTACCCGTCCCTCACCTTTCTCTTTTGTCAGTAAGCTTAGCCAACAGCTGGTTGTTATTTTTCTTCCGTTCTTTACCTTCCAAGTTTCAGCTCAGGCATTAAATGTTCTGTGCTAATTTACTCTTCACCCGCAGCTTAGCCGGGTTCCCTTGTCAACACATCTACCTGTTCCCTAATAGTAGGCACTAGGGGGTCTCCCCCGCCCCCGGTGTTTCTGTACAGGGTTGTAGCCCTGTGTAGCCCTCGCTGTCCTGGAACTCACAATGTAGACCAGGCTGGCATCGAACTCGCAGAGACCCACCTGCCTCTGCCTCCTGCGTGCTGGGATTGAAGGCGAGTGATTTAGATAAATGTGTTTTTGTTGGCCCTCAGTTAAAGATAGTGACTAGGTATTAGTAACTCTCTACACGTGAGTAGAGCTTTAGATAAGAAACAAGCACTCGTGTTGATTCAATGAATAAATTGTTTAATATTAGCCTAGAAGCTCTCTGTTATATTCTAGGAAGAGGTTTATTGAAGTTCATTAAATATGTAATGAGTATAGTCAAATATTCTAAAAATTGTAGTTTCCATAAGTCCTTACCCATATGCAAAACCACAGGTGTATCACTGAGCTTAAGATAATTACGGTTCAGGCTGAAGTATCAAAGGGGTTTTGATCCTGGGGCATGGTGATTAAAATTTCTTAGAACGGTATTGATGGGTATGGATAAAGATTGAATTCTAGCATGGTAAAGGACAGAATTAAATAATAGACGATTATTACATAGTGATAAAGTAGACACTATTAGGAATATCTGATTCTCATTTAAGAGAATGTTATTTGGGATACAGATAGCGTAACATCCTGGAACACTGCAAATAAAAGCAAATGTTCTCTTACCAAGGGCAGTCAGTCTTCTCAGTGTGTACATTTGTATTATTGCCCCCCCCCCCTTTTTTTCCAGTGGGAAAATAACCTTGGACTAGATAAATAAATTATAATAGGCTACAATTATTGGGACCTTACTATGTATTATACAAGAAAGTCTCTCTCTCTCTTGTGCAGTGTTACCCAGGCTGACCTTGAACTTGGGCTCAGGTAATTTTGCTTCAGCCTCCTGTAGCTGTGACCACAGGTTGTGCTTCTGTTCCTGACTCTGATTTATTAAAGCCTCAAGGTAGCCACGTCCTTCTCTCTCAGTTTTGTGAGGCTTGGAGAAGCGCTTCGTTCAAGTGTGCATAGCTGCCAGCCTTGAAGTGTGAGCTCTAGGTTCCCACGTGGTGTTTAGAGCCCTGTCCCTGTCTAGTGCTGTGGGTCCTCTTCCTTAGGAGGAGGATCTGATCGCTTTACTAAAATGTAAGCAAGAGCAAAGCGAGCAGCTGGATACAGTTTTATTAATGGCTTTTTGAAAAATGTGTAGGCCTAAGAGGGAAGGGTGTAGAGTGTTGGTGTGACTCTGGTTCTCTAGTGGTTGAAAACCCTCAAGAACAGTCTTAACCAAATATGTGCGCATGCCCTGTAATAAAAAAACGTAAAAGGCAGACACAGGTGGTTCTCTGAGTCCAAGGCCAGCGTGGATTACTTAGTTCAGACACCGTATTTAAGAAAAATAGAAAAAAAGAAAGAAAAGATAAATCCTCATGCTGGTAGGAAGGGCAGAGACTAAGGGAGCACAGTTGGATTTGAATGTTCACGTGCAGAAGATCTAATTTGCCCTCTTTCTTGACTTCCCGTCTATTGTTCTGTGTAGATGGGAGACCGACCTTTCCTCTCACTGCCACGAAAAGGGAATTAGAGATTAAGTTTAATTGGAAATAAAATGTGCTTTTTCTTATAGGGAAAAATGGAAACTAACAAGATTGTTTCATTTATAGTTAAAATCAGTAGTGTTTTTATTTTGAAGGAGTCTAAAAAATTTCCGGGTTTTTGTTTCCATGCCAGTCGTGAATTGAGGCTTTTAATTGGTGTCGTCTATGCTGTGATATTGCCATAGTCCACACTGAAATGAGGCTGGTGACAGGCACGCAGCTAGTCATACTGGAAGTTACAGCCTTTTCAGTTCGAAAGCCTTAGATGGAATTTGCTTGTTTTTGAAATCAAGTATGCTACAAATAGTGAATATTGATTAGTTGTTTGCACGTGGTTTTTAGCATTGTCAGAAATGCAGCTTGAATTAATTATGTCGTGATAGATGTTAATAATTGTTAGGGAAAATGCCCTGCTAGTAATTATTTTTAACGACTGCTGCACCATTCAGGAGGGTTAACTTGTTTTATATAAATCTCCCATAGTGACTCAGCTACCACCTCATTAACTTTGTTCAAAGATTGCGGTAAACCAGGTACCCTGAGTGGTGTGTGCGGCAGAAACCGTTTGTTTCACAGGATTGGCTCATGTAGTCTCAGGGTTGACCCTCGCCTAATTACCAAGGGTTCTGAAGAGGCTGCTAAGCAGTTTCTGCCAATTAAAATGCTGAAACAGTGGAAACTGCTATCTTGCACATGCTTTGCACCAAGTTAATTAGAAAGTTTCCACAGATGAGCGCGTCTTTGTGAAAGAATGCATTTTCTCTCTGGTAATGAGAAGAGGAGCTGGGAATAACTAAGCTTGAAGACCTCTAACGTTTCGAGCAATCTAATTTGTGGAGTAAGTGGAGCTTGCTTCAGACACTTCGCTCTTTTTATTGCATATGGTATCTTGGGTACAAATAAAGAACATTAGCTAGTTGTATTTAATAGGTTGTTTATTGCTTGCTAGGTATCAGTTTTCTAAAAGATACCTTTACAGCGGTGTTTTACACTGCATAAATTGTGATTAGAAAAACACAATTATTAGGTTAGAAATTGAAAGAAAAATTGCAATGCTTTTCCCCCTAGTGTATTTAGAAATTAGGAGCTTATGTAAGCTAAAAATCAGTGAACAACCTGGAAAGATATTTCTAAATAGAGAATATTCAAAACAGCCTCACACTTCTGGGTCAGAAGAATTGTTATTTTCCATGAAAAAGATTAGTAACTTGCTAGGAAAATGCACAAATTTATAGTAGTGGAGAACTGAGATTTTTTTTTGAGAAATTAAAAGTAAATAATTGGAAGAGGAAGTTCATGGTAACGCACACATACAGGAGGGGTCGCGCTGGTTCCGCTAGTGAAACAGTATGGAATAGCTGAGCTATAGGTGTGTCTGGGTGTTTCTGAGTTTTTATTACTTTTAACATGTATAGGGATTTGCCTGCATATGTGTCTGTGCTCCATGCGTACGCCTTGTGCCAGGGGCTGAGGTTACAGATGGTTCCCCAGGAACTGTAGTTAGAGGTGGCTGTGCATCACCAGTAGGTGACAGTTCATGGCAGATAAATGATTCACCTTCCTCCCTGTGTTTGTGACCTCACGGTAAGTGTGAGCGCTGGTGATAGGTTTAGGCCGTCACACAACATTATCTTCATCTTTCTTACAGTTAGCTCAGATTTGGAGCTGTCATTTAGATTAACTAGCTCTTAACATTTCTTCTTAATTTTCCTTAGTTTGTCTTGCTTATCTATTTTTTTTTTTTTTTTTGGTGAGGCCTCTCATTGTAAGTAAATCATAAGTGACATATAACACTTAGCCAAGTGTTCTCGGAAAGTACCATGACTATGAAAAAGACAGTCGGAGCTCGAGGACTGGGCTAGGTGTCTGCTACCATCCCATCTCTCGAGGACTGGGCTAGGTATCTGCTATCATCCCATCTCTCAAGGACTGGGCTAGGTGTCTGCTATCATCCCATCTCTCGAGGACTGGGCTAGGTATCTGCTATCATCCCATCTCTCGAGGACTGGGCTAGGTGTCCTGTTACCATCCCATCTCTGTCCCCCTGGGTTCGTGTGCTTCTGAGGCAAGTCCCTAGCTCCTGTGTTTAATTTTGACTTTCTCAAATAGCTAATACTATGTTAGATGTTTTACCACATTTTTTAAAAGTTAAACCAACAAAATGGGAATTTTTTCCTTCCATTTTTAGTGTTAAAATAGAACAATTAGTTCTTATTGAGTGTACAGTTGGTTGGTATTAAATAGACTTCTAACAATACTGCTACAGGTATCTCATAACTTTTCAGCTGCCAGACTGGAACTTTATTCCCATGAAGCTTTACAGAACTAAACAAATGCGACCCATCTTTATACAGCTAGACAAGTGTACTGCAACACCATAGCTGTTACATGTGGGCTCACACAGCTCCCCCATGCTTATGATTAGTTTGTGTTAGCTGCTCGTGGCTGATATTCATCTATAGTGTGTTTGGTGCAGCCATTGGCATATTGAAAATTTGATGTCTATTGAGTTAGATTTCGTTCAGTTGACTGCTTGACTCTCGGATAGCTGACCAAGAGCCATTTGAAATTGCCGTAGCAGAACATTACAATTTGTGTGAATTCATATAATGTTTCCTAGGCTTTTTATTTTCACATCCAAGATATTGCTTGTCAGAGTTAGCATGAGCGTAGTAGAAGCACTGCTTAAGACAGTGTTCCTTTTGAGAAGTTTATTGTTTAAGTAGTAGATTTTTCTCTTTTTTTTTTCTTTTCTTTTTTTGGTTTTTTGAGACAGGGTTTCTCTGTAGGATTTTCTCTCTTTATCAAGCAGTACTTTTCCCCTCATACTAGATTTAAACTCAGGCCTTGTGAATGCTTAGTATTCCACCATCAGCTGGACCTCAGCTCTGTGAGCAGACGCTTACTCTATGCTAGTTAATGTATATGTTGTTTAATTGCACAGACACCGATAGAGACTGGTCTTCCCAGCTAGTTTACTGCCTCTTCCTTTAATTCCTTATTGAAGCTGCTTTCCAGTCACTGTCTTGAGCTAAGCTGGGTCTAGGCTGGAGCATTGCCAGCGACGGATAATATCTTTGGAAAGGAGTCAGACATGACTGCAGAAGACATTTTGCCTCTGTTTTTGTTACCAACATTGCTTTGTCCCATTAGTACAATTTCTCTTTAATCTTTCCTTATCCTGTGAATATGATTAAAGCTAGAAAGAGTTTGGGTGATTTTAATAAACCTTAGCTACTTTGTTAGTTTACTGACTTCAAAACCTTAGATGTGAAGTTTAGTGAGGCCCCTTGAGGCGGGAGAGATGGCTCAGTGGTTAAGAGCACTTGCTGTTCCCCAGGCTCAGTTCCTGCTATCAACATGGTGGCTCACAGCCATATATAAACATTTCTGGGGATGTGACGCCCTCTTTGGCCTCCTCCGGCACTGCACAACATGTGGAGAGAAAATACTCATACACAAATGAAAATAAATATTGTGACCCTTTCTTTGACCCATTGACACTGCCAGGCTTTCCCATAGGTTTCCTGTTATTGCCAGTGGACAGAGGTGCAGTGACTTTGCTATCATTATTAAATGAGCTTTGACCTTGGATTTTTCTTCCTGAAGTAGGGTTTTTAATTAGAGTGTCCTCTAATAACATGTAATAACATCAGGTGGAAGAGTCTCCTTTTAATCCTTAGGTTTCAGCAACCGTGTTGCTTCTGCAATATTTCCCTGACCTAAGATTTTTGGAAAGCAACGGAGTTTCTGTTCTCTCGTTTTCTCAAAATGTTTGCAATGACGAAATTTGAGTCTGGGTCTAGTGTCATGACCTCATCCCTGTGGTGTTAGTTACGTGTTTGGGTCTTGGGTCTTGGGTCTTAGTCTCCCATTCATATCTGCTAGTGGTTATCTGTTAAGAAAGTAAGCCACAAAGCTTCCCATTGTTCTGTGAGCTGAGTTATCTAATGAGGATTTACTGTCCTTTTGACTGCCAGCTGGCGCGCGCCATGGCATGCTGACTCCCATGTTCTGCAGTGAACACAGATGTTCTAGTGCACATCGTGGCATCGTCTGCACGGTCTTCACACGCCCTTGCGGTACCAGGCCTCGTGCCTGCCAACACTGCCACTGCCGCATGGTCGAGCCCTTTTCTATTTGACTCTTGCAGGGTCTTGCTAAATTGCCAAGTCTAAACTTGAACATGGCGGTCCTCTGCCTCATCCTCAAGTAGCTAAGAGTACCAGAGTGAACCACCACACCCAGCTGAGAGTCATTGCTTATAACAATGAAGCTACAGTTTATGGTGCTGTTTTGTTAGTCATATGGATATACTTCATTTGAAGCCGATACATTGTTTATTAAATATATTGTTTGAAGAACTTTAAATTATAGTAGGTAAATCACCTGGTACAGTAAAGTTATATAATTCTCTTGTGAAATGACTTTATGTCGTAGACGAGCATGGGCACTATGTGTGATTGTTGGAGTTTCTGGAAGTGTCTCTTTGTCTCCTTGGCTCGCTCAGCTGTTTGCTGAGAGCTCCTGGGCTAACGCGACTGTTTCCCTGCAGCGTGGATCTGCGGCATCATCTCCATCACTGTCATCAGCCTGCTCTCCCTGCTGGGCGTGATCCTGGTACCCATCATCAACCAGGGATGCTTCAAATTCCTCCTCACCTTCCTCGTGGCGCTGGCTGTAGGGACGATGAGTGGAGATGCCCTTCTTCATCTGCTGCCCCACGTAAGAAATCTTTCTCATCTGCTAAAAGTGGCCCGTAAAGATGGTAGCGTTGAGTGTGGTGGGTAGCCTCCGCAGCAGTTCCTGTTTGGTTGTGTGTTCTTACAGGTAGTTTAACTGCATTTTTTAAATAAATTGAACCATTAGGTTTTAAATGGTACCAGGAGTGTTAGATTATTGATCTTTGTAGTATGTTAAGAAAACCTTTACAAGAAATGCGTGTGGCACATTGTATCAATCGTGCATCTAGCCGGGAGGGCGCAGGTGAGCATTCGAGTCAGTGGCTGATTCATTTTTACTTTTGCTAGATATTTGTGGTTGACCATTAATTTCTGTTTACAAAGGACTCATTACTTTTTGTTATCTCTTCCAGTTTCACTCACTGAGTTTTCTCACCCTTAGAGGCATTTGTTTTATCATGGAATACAGTAACTTCCAGGGGCTAAGCCAAGGAAATGAACTGGAAGACAACTTGGTGTGATCTAAGATCAGTGAAGTGCTGTGAGATTTAGAAGCTATCCATAAGTCACATGTGGATCTCTTAACCACCGAGCCATCCTTCCAGCTCCTGCTTTGATCTCACAAAAGTTGAGAGTAGAGGAAGCTGAATGGCAGGAGGGATGGGAGACCTTGACCTGTCAGTGGCTCAGTGAGGGTTAGTGGGAGATGTAAGCTCTGCCGTCCATTAGCGCAGTAGAGGTGGCTGGAGGTGAGGATGCGGGGAGCATAGGTGCACTGTAGGTGTGGAGGTGAGGATGTAGGTGGACTGTAGGTGTGGAGGTGAGGATGTAGGTGGACTGTAGGTGTGGAGGTGAGGATGTAGGTGGACTGTAGGTGTGGAGGTGAGGATGCGGGGAGCATAGGTGGGCTGTAGGTGTGGAGGTGAGGATGCGGGGAGCATAGGTGGGCTGTAGGTGTGGAGGTGAGGATGTAGGTGGACTGTAGGTGTGGAGGTGATGTGTGTAGAAGGGCTCCAGTTGGTTTTTCACCATAGAGAAAGGATAAATGACTTGAACCTTGTATAATACATGCATGTATCAAAATATTCAAGGAACCCAATAAGTTTGTGTAGTTTTTATGTATTAGTAGAAAGTTTAAAAATTAAACTGAGAATATAGTCTTTTTTCTATGTCTGTAGATGTTATGGTCAACATTTGGAATGATTTCCGTTGTTTTCCTCACTAACAGTCTCAGGGTGGACATGACCACAGCCATCAGCATGCGCACGGGCATGGCCATTCTCATGGGCATGAGTCGAAGAAGTTTCTGGAGGAGTATGATGCCGTGCTGAAGGGACTGGTCGCCCTGGGAGGCATTTATCTGCTGTTCATCATCGAGCACTGCATTCGGATGTTCAAGCACTACAAGCAGCAGAGAGTAAGTGCCTTCACTCTTGTTTATTAGGTACAGCTCTAAAGACCAGCTTTTCTTTCGGAACACGTGGTTTTCCTTGGCATGGTGTTATGTGTATTTCCTCTCTACCTGTGTCGCTTCGTCATTGCGTGCACTCTGGCCTTTAAGTCACAGTCTAGCAGAGTCTGAGACAGTGCGTTTCATCATACCTGGGGACTTAAGGAACAGGAAAGTTGCTGACCAGTTATACTCTAAGAGTGAATATGGAAACAGGTCTCATGAGTCTTCTCTTTTGGTTTTAAGTGACTTTCGCTATATTATCTATGGTGAAGCTTTTTTGTACAATATCTTCCTTATCATAAAAACTTGGCCACTAATAGAAATAGCAGCGGGAAGAAGGAGTCAGAATAATAAGACTCGCTTGTGAGTCAGCAAGGGAAACTCTGGAACTAGTAAATCTTTTTACTATGGATACACTGCTTGGGAGAAGATGGCTCCACCACCTGGTTGCCTGCAGCTGTCTGTGTCTGTCAGAAAGCTGGTTTAGAGCTGCTCCCGTCCACTGTGGTTAAAGCCTGTTCACATTGCTTCTCGTTAGCCTAACAGAATGTCACAGTACACGTCAGGGTATGTCCGCTGTGGTTAAAGCCTGTTCACATTGCTTCTCGTTAGCCTAACAGAATGTCACAGTACACGTCAGGGTATGTTTGAGGTACTGACACATAGGTAGCCCCCATATATTATACAGATGGACAAGAGTTACAAATGTCTTCCATCATGTTGATTCCAAATGTAATTTTTTTCTTTCCAGTACTCTGGGTATTTGTAACTTTGGTTTTGTATGTGCATGGCTAGTCATAGCTTTGTTTGCATGTGTGCATGCACACGTACATTTTTGTATGTGTTCCTTTGACACAAAGGAGACTTGGAACAGCTCTCCGAGCCAGGATGGGGGAGGTGACTGATTCCTGCAGCATGGGTTGGGTGGCAGTCTTTGATTGTCATGGTCTGCAGTTGCCATCTAAGCAAGAGGGACGTGTCATTTCAGGTCACTCTAGTTCCTACTGCTTGTCTTCAGAGGAGGACTGGGTAAGATGAGAATCCCAGAAAACTTTTCTGTGGAATGTGGGGGTGGGCCGGTAAAAGAAGCCAGAGAGGGTGGACTTAAGAGAAATGAAACAGAGCCAACCACATATGAATGAAATGATTGTAGTTACATTTTATGCTTGAAAGGTTATGTGAGAAACGCACTATTTCCAGCAGATGGGTGGGCAGTGAGGTGGTGAAGAGAAGCTGCAGGGCTGGCTGGAGGAGAGTCATTTACAGAACAGTGACAGGGCTGGGTCAGGGCCACCGCACAGAGAATAGCAAGGAGGAGGCAAGGAGAGGAATAAGAGTCACTAAGACTAGATTAGCGATGAGATAATAGTTACAGGTGTAACACTCTGTCATGCAAGAAGCACATCATCTCAGATGCAGGAAAGGGATTTGGTGAGAATCAATATTTCATGATGTAAACAAAATTAAGTAACAGTTTGAGTATAGAAGGGGCAAGTTTGGCCTTCTGGCAGGCGATTGTGATAACCCCGGCTGCCGTGGCGCTGAGTCGGGACCTGTGAATGTGATTCCTTTCTGGTTCAAGACTGCAGGGTGGCTGGACATCTTAGTATGGGGGCAGAGAAGTCACACAGGAAGGGTGGGGAAGTCACTGTTCCTACCAGAGGACAGCAGAACTGATAAATGCTGCATTCCAGAAAATTTCAGGCTTCAGCTGACAAAAAGATACAAGATGAGAAAGGAATTATGCCAGAAGTTCTATTCCAGTACTTGCAGGTTGAAGGGGGAAATAGGGAAGACTTCCGTTTAAAATTAATCTTGTTGTAATCTTCTTAAAACCTGGCCAAAGCTGCAGTTCGGTGCCAGGTGGTTAGTGGCAGTCTTCATAGGACTAGAGAAAACTTCTAAAATTCATATGAGAGCAAAGACCCCAAAGCCGAAGCAGTCTGAAACAGCAGAGCAAAGCCAGAAGGCAGAGGGCTCCAGTTAGGACTTCAGAACAGGCCGCAGAGCCACATGGCCAGGCCCTGCAGTAAGTGGTGCTGGAATTCCTCGAGCAAAGGTTGAAACTAGACACTCATCTACGGAAATCAGAGGCCTGAGAACATAAAACTGCTAGGAAGAAACAAGGGGATCCTTTCCAGCTATTGGTCTAAACTGAGTTTTTCTAAGTATAGTACTCAAAAGTACGAGAAATGAAGATAAAATTGATCAGTGGTGTTGTAGTAAATGCAAAAGCCTCCTGGACAAGCACACCTGCAGAACAGGAGAAAATCCTGAAGATGATCATCTACCGGGATTCTGTCCTTCATAAGGAACTCAGAAGCACTTAGAGACCCTTACACTAATACACAACCCCACAGTAGGAAATCTCTCCAGTAGTAACTAAGTACCATAAATAAAAGAACAAGTGCTGAAGAGGATGTGGAGAAAGGGGAGTCTGCGTACCATACGAAGATGGGAAAACACTGCCGTCATCGTGAAAACTGTTTGGAGGCTCCTTGGGGAATTAAAAGGAAGCCCACCGTATGATCCACAAGCCCATGGCTAGATGTACATTCAAAGGAGGTTAAGTCAGAATGTCGAGGAAGCATCTGCAGGCCTGTGCTGGTGTAGCGCAGTATCCAGGAAGTGTCCGCTTAGAAAGGCACAAGAAAAAATGCCTGTTTTTATTTCCAAGCTATTAGGAACCAGTGATTGTCGTATGTCACCTTACTAAATCCTCCCAAGATGCGTCCGTTTGTCAGGGCAGCTGTTGTATGTTCCGTGTTAATAAACGTGCCCTAGCACATCTCAGAAACGGGCTAGAGGTTGAGATCTGGCTTAGGTTTGAGCCTTTCCATCCAGCAGCCCCAGGGAAGGGGGAGGGAGATGCCACTGGGGTGGGAAAATAGCATGAAGACTAGGAGCTCCTGCTACTCTACAGCACCACAGTGGTGGCACTGCCCGTAGTATTGGGTTGTAGAAAGTTCAATGCCTTGTGTTCTGTTCTTAAAGAAGACAGACTGAGCCATGAGACAGGTCAGCGATCCAGAGGCTCAGCCTGACGACCTGAGTTCATACCCAGGACTCATGGTGGAAGGAGAGAGCCCCCACTTTATCTCTGACCTCCACACACACACTAGCACACACGTAAACACACTGACTGTACATTAAATAAAGATGTAGTGATCAATTAAAAAATAACTTGTGTAATGTTAACACTAATTGCCCCCAAATGGGTGTTAATAAGGGCATATTGTTGCTAATTATTGCTGTAGATTTTATACTAATACCTGTTTTTTTCCCTCCCACAGGGAAAACAGAAATGGTTCATGAAGCAGAGCACAGAAGAATCAGCTGTTGGAAGAAAGCTTTCAGATCACAAGATGAACAACACACCAGACGCTGACTGGCTCCAGCTCAAGCCACTTGCTGGTAGCCAACCATTCGTTCCAATGAGAAACTTAAACTAGAAAGCGTGAACAGTTGTGTCTGTACAGAGTTTGACATGTCTTCTCTGTTGTTTTCCTCATGTGTTCTATCTTACATGAGTGTAGCTTGTAATTTTACTCATCTGTTCACGGTAGTTAATCCAGTGCTGTTCATGTATTTGGAACAAGGAAGATTTGCTACTTTAAAAGTACCTGAGGGAAACAAAGGATGGGTCAGGCACAGTGGCGCTCACTCACCTATAATCTCAGCATTGGGGAGGCAGGGCCAGGAAGAGCTTCAGTAAAGCTACTTTATTTCAATATCTCAAAAAGAAGAAACAAACTGCTAAGCCACCCTTTGTCCCAGCCAGAGTAACTCCCCAGATGAGACAGGTAGATAGTGCCATCCCCCTGCCTCAGCCTTCCCAGTGCTGGATCTGCAGGTGTGGATTACCATCCTCGAGGGGTACTATTTCTTGACAGTATAGTTTTCTTTATATCTGATTGGTTATAGGAGAAAAATGAAAGTTGCCTCCATAGTTAAAGGATAATGGCTTCCCCTTGTACTTAAAATCTGCAAGCCCTGTTATCTGATGGGACGATGCAGCTCAGACAGTTTTCCTGGCCTAGTTTTCCAGTTCACATGTGAATTTCTCTTTCCCCTCACTGTGTTAGCATAGGCGGCAGCCTCCTCTAGCTGTGGAACTCTCCCAAAAGACAGTTACTCACATCCTTGTCATTAAAAAAAAATAATGCTGGGAAATAATTTTTTAAAATAACTTATCAGATGTCATCAGCACATTCCAACAAAGATCTGTGGGCAGCATTATCATTGGAGCACGGGTATAGAGAGCTTGGCCTTCAGCCAACTGCCTTGGACAAGTTATTTAAATTTTAGCTGATAATTTGAAAAATTATTCTAATGAAATGACTTCTAAAGTATTTTAGGGAAATACATGCACGTGTGAATGCATCTGCTAGATGAGCGGATCCTTTCTTCCCTGGTAGGGACTGACGACTCGGTTGTTTCTGAAGATCGACTTAATGAGACCGAACTGACGGATTTAGAGGGCCAGCAGGAGTCGCCGCCGAAAACCTACCTGAGTGCCGAGGAGGAGAAAATCATGGCCCGTTCTCAGAGTGACGGGCTCCACGCGGCTCCACGGAACCACCACGATGAGGACAAGGCCGTGCCGAGGAAGCACAGCCACCAGTGGCACCACAAGCACTCCCATCACTCGCACGGCCCCTGCCACTCCGGCTCGGACCTGAGAGAGACGGGCATAGCCAATATAGCCTGGATGGTGATAATGGGGGACGGCATCCACAACTTCAGTGACGGGCTCGCCATTGGTAAGCGGGGTGGACATTTCACCTGGAACTTTAAAATGTCTTGCCATGCACGACTGCAGTTTGTTTTTCTCATTGGGAAGTAAAAGATGAATTTTGGTAGTTTTTCTGACGCTAAACCAGTGTCTGCAGTGTATTTCTTAATGAACTTGCTTTCTCGTGGAAGTGCATTGCCTCGCTGCCTCCGTAGCACCGCACTTCACGCGCATAGACATGCCTGCCAGAGACTGGTAGAGTCCCAGTCTTGGATTTAATAAAGTTGTCACAGCTTTGGGGAGCGAAGAAGAGTTTCATATTGAACACTAACTGACCAGGACAGAGTTCTCTGGGATCTAGATTTTGTTAATCAGAAGTAGGCTTTGGTTTGTTTTGAGAAAGCAGAAACCATGCTTTTCATAACCACAGTAGCCACCGACACTGAAGAATATAGATCCTGCTAGTGGGATAGATCTTACGTAGCAGTGTATGTTCAGAAGCCATGGTGGGTAAGGTGGCAGCTAAGTGGGAGAACTGGGAGCCCTGAACCTCACTCACTGTCTGCTCTGCTCATATCCTCTCCAGGGGCAGCGTTCAGTGCCGGACTGACCGGAGGAATCAGTACTTCCATAGCCGTCTTCTGTCATGAGCTGCCACATGAATTAGGTATGAGCCAAAAGATTCTTCCTGGCTTTCCTAGCTCATCTCAGTTGTAAAATGCACTGAACTGTAGATAGCTTAAGACAGAAGATCCACTGGCAAGTGGAGCCTGCCATTGATGGCCAGGCACGTCCCAGTGTAAGACTGACGGCAACTGCTTCGTCAAAGAAGTCAGTGCCTGTGCGCTCTGCTTCCGTAACGGGGCACTGGGGAATGCTGATGGTCATAAATTAGAAGTGTCGTTTCTCAAACGCCTGGTGATGCTATTAACACCCTTTTTGTTTCACTACCATGTACGTTATATTTTCTTTAGTTTGTTTGGTTTTTCAAGACAGGGTTCTCTGTGTAGCCTGTCGTAGAACTCAGCAACTCCCAGAGATCCGCCTGCTTCTGCCTTCTGAGTGCTGGATTAAAGGCGTGCGCCACTGCCACCCGGCACATTGTATTTTCTTGAAGAGGGTGAAATTTGCTACTACAAACATCCCGTGGTTTTAAGCTCCTGTGACGTCTGAATTGCAGGGGATTTTGCGGTTCTCCTGAAAGCAGGCATGACTGTGAAGCAGGCGATCGTGTACAATCTGCTCTCCGCCATGATGGCTTACATAGGCATGCTCATCGGCACAGCTGTCGGCCAGTACGCCAACAACATCACCCTCTGGATCTTCGCCGTCACCGCAGGCATGTTCCTCTACGTGGCCTTGGTGGACATGGTAAGATGCTTTGGCTGTCCTTCTCTGTAATACTAACCTTGAAAGTAGAGTGCAGCTTCCAGAAATGGGAGACATCTTTGGAAGTGGCTGGAAACTTGTTTTTTAAAAGACTGTGGCCAATTTTAAAGACTGTGACAATTTCAATAATAATTAGAGAAAGGCATTTACCTTACAACGATTCCTTGGAGATGCTGAAAATTTCTAACCAACTAATGTATAGCTCAGGTAATAGCAGTATTTAGAGATGTGATTACAGAATAATGGCACTTCTCAGGAGACCTTGCGATGTCGGGGTGGACATCTTGTCACTGTTAGCCGACCTTTGGAGGTTCCTGATGGCCAAGACGAAGGAAGGACTCCTATGTGCACGCCAGTCTTTATGTCTGACTTCAGAGTTCATCAAGGCGCGGTTGTTTCCATTTTACTCCAGTGCCCAGATACGACAGACACAGCTTTTCTGTGAGGCTCATGTTTACCTCTAAGTAGATACCACCACACACGGACCTGCCAGCGTTTCACCATCCTCCGCTGTCTGTGCCCGCTTTTCTCCCTTAGCTCTCCTAACCCTGCCTCATTTCCATTCTGTGCCTCAGAGCCACTCCTCACCTCTCAGGCAGCAGCTGTCGCTTGGAGTCTGTCCTCATCTAGAGCTAGCACACCGAGCATTTGACTTTATTTCTCAAGTTCCTGCTCCACACATAGGGGACAGGTCTGGGGGACAGGCCTGGGGGACAGGTGCTACTGTCATATATTAGCTGTCGTCTGCCACTGGAAATGCAGCCATCATGGACGAAGACAGCCTGACCCTTGTACTAGGAAGCTAGAAATCAGAAGAAACATTTTAGAGTAAGAATATGTGGGTTTTTAAAAACAGTTTTGTTTTTTCCTTGATAATTATATACAATATACTTTGAACCTCTCGCCAGCTCCTCGCTGCTCCTTCCCAGCTTGGGTCAGAGTTGTGCACTGAACTCTGCAGAGAAGCTGACTGAGAAGAGAACTGGAAGTCATTTTGTTCTGGGACTAGTTTAAGGGAGATGGAAGCATTGGTTGGCAGCGAGAGGAGCAGGTGTATGAGGCCCTCAGTCCAGTGAGAGCAGACGTCTCCAACCGTTAGTTCTCCTGGGGAATAACGGCAGGTGACGGCCGTCTATACCGTAAGCAGGCAAACAGGACAGAGCTGTTCTCTGCCAGGGTGCGGATGGGTCAGACACTGGCGCTGGCACAGACGCAGCATGTATTTTCTAGCACATCATCAACACAAAATGACTCTATCCACGGCCTGTGTGGACTTGTCAGATAAAGGCTCTCGCCACCAGGCCTGGGACCGGAACTCTCGGGAACACCTCGAGTTCTCAGGGCGGGCGGTTTGCCTTGAATGTTAATGAAGATTACTTACCTAAAGCATTTGAAGCCAGTCCAGCAGGTATCTGCAATAAGCAGAAGCTCTCCGCCCTGAGAACTCGGGGTGTGTGGTTCCGCTTGAGGTTCCTAAGGGAGCCTCCGTGGAAATGCCTGCTTAGGACTTTGGGCAGTGCTGTTTATGACTGAATACATTTATATTATTATATAGACATAAATATATATTTAATATTTTAGTGTGTGTGTGTTAGTGGTGTCACCCTAACAAGGGTCCTTAGGAGTGCCAGGCAGGCTGTACCCAGAGCCCCACCTCCATATACCTAAGTGCTGTGTCCCAGTCGGTGCTGGTCAGCTCTTTACTGTGCTTACAGCAGTCGTGTTAGCCTTCGGGGTGAAATCTGAGTGGCTGAGACCCAGCATTATTCTAGTCCCACACAGTGGAACCCAGAGTGCAGTCTGTGAACCATTCTGTATTAGGGGAAGGGAGAAGGAAGAGAAACAATGCAATAGAGCAGTCTTACGAGAACCAGACATAGGGCGTTCCCGGTGTGCTTTCCAAATGCCTCGCTAACTTCTCTCTTCTTTCAGCTCCCAGAGATGCTGCATGGTGACGGTGACAACGAGGAGCATGGCTTCTGTCCGGTCGGGCAGTTCATCCTTCAGAATCTAGGACTGCTGTTTGGATTTGCCATCATGCTGGTGATAGCCCTCTATGAAGACAAAATTGTGTTTGACATCCAGTTCTGACCACTCCCGGGTTGACTGCGAGAATGCCCGTGCAGCTTGCCTCTGTTCCTTGTCCTACGCACATTGCTCAGGGAAGTCAGCGGCCTGCACTACTCACAGGTCCCGTGGGGTCGAGCCTGACCACGCAGACTGGTGCTCAGTGCTGTCTGCTCTGCGTGAATGGGCCTTTGAAAAACAGTTGTGATAAAGACAGGAGAAAATGGGACTCCATGAACCAATGTTGATAGACGTATAAGACTTTAAAAAAGAGAGAATCATATAAAACACTACTAGTCTTTTTATTAGTAGAAACTTCTGTGGCTATGCAGAAATAGAAATTAAACCAAAAAAAATCATTTAAAGTTTAAAAATATTTTAAATGGACTTGGAGCAGACATTTTTGTGTGTATGCTAAGAATGAATTCTAGTGTCCTTTAATTCAGCCCCATATATACATATGGGATTAATAGGGATCAACTCAACACAACTTGGAAACTGTATAAAGTCGACTTTAGGAGCTAGAGGGAAGGCCAGGCTGCATTAGAGTATGGATTTAGCATTGGGAAAAGCCCGTATTCTTGAATCTAGAGTTACTATTTTTGTATATATTTGCATAGTGTTCAAACTTGCAGCAGAAACTACTGAAATTTGTGATTGTATGTTTGTGTGAACTTCACTTTAATGAAAGATTCTTAATGGTTCTTTGCATTACTATACTTGGTGTTGGGGTTATTTTCTTTTGTAACTTTGTTTTGATTTGTGGGGATGAGTCAGAGCATGTACAAGATATGTTTTTCTTAAAATTACCATTCTAGAAAATATCAAAGGTGTGGCATTCCATCTCCCTCCTACCAACAATTGGAAAACTTAAGTTCTGAGTGTTCATGTTACTTTACCGGTTTTGCATTGGAACTCAGAGCACATGCTGTGGCTGGCGTAAAATCCAAGTTTGCCATGCTTATCGTCTGTATACAACATGTCGGCTAAACAGTTACTGCAGTGGTACCAAGTACGTGAGTAAGCCAAAATCACTTTATCATTTTGTGCCAAGATACACTGTTGGTGCCTGGGGCAGAACAGTCTATGTTTGATGCCTGCTCTTACACCACTGGACAAGTGATGTCTGAGAAGTGTGTGCCATGTTTAGCCCGACTGTAGACTAGTCATGTGCAGATATCTGTTCATACCTCATGCCACTCGCTCCTCACTTCTGCAAGGAACCTGTGTCTGAACCGTGTGCAGCTAGCTTTACTTTACCTGCGCGGCAGTCACGAGAGCCCTTGGGGAAAAGAGACAACAAACTGTCAGAGCCAAACCCCGTCCATTCCATTTTAAATGTTTTCATTCAATCCTTTCCCCAGTTCCTTTCCGCTTTCTCTGTGAATTAAAGACAAAACAAGAGTCTGAGAGCAGCGCATGCATGCAGGTGTTAGCGGACACTCGTCAGTATTCATTATGTTCTAAGCGAGGGTGCCTCAGTGTATTTCTCCTGTAATTTATGCTTGAATGAGAACAGTTGTCCTTTTCTGAGCCCCCGCTCCCCCGAAGTAGTCTGTCCACGTTTTCAGCCCTGGGCAGAGCTAGGATAGTCCTCTCGCCTCATTGCTTGGCTGTTTGAGCAGCTGGAAGGTGCTGGCCTGCTGAGAACTGCCAACTTCAAGTGACTTACATATTTTGCTTTCAAAACCAAGATACGTTTGTGGTTCATTTTTGAGCTTTACACTCCAGGAGGATTGTGCATCACAGCAGTAAATCTGCTTCATTTAAAACAACGGCTAGAATAGTCCATTTTGAAATGCCTGATTTAAAGCCGATCATAAGTAAGTTATGCTTACAGTATAGAAAGTTTGTCTTTCTTTGCTAGATCTTCGTAACCGTTTAGGAGAGCTTTAACAGTTGCTGCTAGTATTTTGCTAGGGTTCCACCAGTATCTAGTTTTTGCATCCTTCTAATGTATAGTCTCAGGACTCACTAGACAATCCTAATTCCACTACATTTCTGTCTGGCTCCAACATTCCACTTGGCTTGAGCAGTCTGGTTCTACCATGCGCTTGTTGGAGGTCACCCATATCACCTGTCCAGTGCTGTCCCCGTGTGACACCCATATGGACTGGGCGTTGTCACATTGCATTCAGTCAGCTGTGGTTCTGCTTAGAAACACTACAGTTACCGATGCAGTGTGAACCGTTCCATGACCAGGGAGTCGGCGGCTCAGATGTGATTATGGTCCCGCAAGGTGATACTTGCTAAAATATCTAAACATTTTTTGTTGTTGTTGTAACTGAATCATTTTTTTTAAATTTTTAAAGCTGGAAGTGATCAAATGCTGTTTTTTTTCATTGTCAACAGTGGTGTGTCATTTTATATATGTTCCTAATGCTTACGGAACTCTCCCAAAATAAAGTTCTTCAGAAAGAGAAGCAAAGCGCACCGGTGTGTTTCTCAGTCTGTCTGAACATTCAGTGCGCGTTTTCACGAGACTTCACAGAGGCCGGAATACAGTCACCACTAAGAGTGCTACGCTAGTTCAGTTTATTGAAGTCCAAACAAAGTCTAAACAGTACCACGTGATCTACTCAGTCTACCGAGGGAGGCGGCGTGAGGACGCCTTTCAGCTAGGAGTTGAGCTGGCACAGCAGGGCCACACCCCGTCCGATCCAGTGCTCCTTGGGATGGTCAGAGGGGAGAATCATGGCAATCACGAAATTGGTGGAGTGGCCCGTGGTGGACAGCGTGCCCCTCCTCTCACTGGTCTTATACAGGGGAGCCACGTAGCTCGGTCGTTTGGGTATGTCCGACCTCTTACAGGGTTTTAGCCACATCTGGAAGAGAGGACAGACACCTCTTTAAGTCAGACAGAGCTACCCTGATAGTCCCAGAGTAAGGTTACATCGAAAGACCTGAACCCATTCTGCTCAGATACAAAGACTACAGAATGAAAGGGAAAGTTCCCTCTGTTAGAGACACACTGCCCGCTCAGGTTTATTTGGCCTCTGTTTGGCTTAAGTGAGTTTACTGGGATAGCCTGGGAAATATTCTCCTTTTTACGCCTTTTCTATAGAGGAAATATTCTTAGTGAACTTTAAACTATGACCCATATTTATGTTGGAGCTGACGTGGGTCATGGTTTTTCAGCAGTTTGTATGCACAGTAAGCATAGTTAATGCATAAAATACTGCACTGTGCCCATAACAAAGGCAGTAATGCTTAAAAACACATTACCCGCTGTTCGCCACCAGCTCTAGTTTCCCTGGGGTGAAAACTGGTTATGTTTTCAAAGAGATATGCCACTGTTTATTCTAGTTTAAACTAGCAACAAATTCTGAAGAGTCTTCTTGGGAGGGTGGACGGCAGTATCTTAACAAAACCACCATCTTGTTGAAACAGGCATACTGTGTGCGAGACGGCACAGTGGAAGCACATGGTGACTCAGCTGCTTCTCCACAAGAACTAAAGACTGTAGGAGCTGCACCTGGAGCTGGGAAAGCACTGGAATTCGGGATCCGAACACAAAATCCTTGTAGAATCCAGGGGCGGCAAAGCAAGAGAGAGCAGCCCAGTTCCACAGCTCTAAGAGGGGCTCATCGCCAGCAAATGCCCAGACAGGCACTGAAGTCTCCAGGTCTTTCCAGGTGCAGCCTAGGGAGATGAGAACCCTGAAATGCTTCCCCCACCTCCAGGAGACCCCTCAGGGTGCTATAGCCAACAGCCAGTCTAAGAAGGAACCTGATTGACGGGTTACTCTAAGGGTCAAAAACCTTCACTACTCCCATCTCTGGAACCCCGGCGCCATTCTCCACCACACTGGCTTAGCAGGAGAACAGCTTCCCAGGAAAACTGAGGTTACTACACAGTGGTGAGCGGGTGATGAGAAGGGAGGGAGCCAAGGGCCCAGTCCCCCCACAAGGACCAGGGTTGTGCTAAGGCAGGATGCTCTAGGAAGGGTGGAAAAGATTCTACTGCCTCCCTGCCTGCCTAGTTTCAGCCAAACCGGTCCCAGCCGCAGTCCTGCTAGAGTCAAAGCCCAGGCAAGTCTCAAAAAACGAGACAGTCTTACTATAGCAATTCAAGTTAAAGAAATGGGGAGAATAAAGTCAGGAAACACGACCAAAGATAAAGCTAAAACTGCCCAACATATTCCCGCTCTCCCTCCTGGGAGAACCCTGGGAGAGGGATTTTGCTTGGCCTCTGCCATAGCTCACTGATTGATAGTCACTGGTGGGCACCGCTGCTGAAGCAATCTGGGAGAAAAGCTCCTGAACCCGCGAAAACACTTCTCTGGGGACCCGTTGGAGGATAGGGGGCTCCCTGATGTTTAACTGCTGCGTAGGCACATCCCACTGCACTTGGCCTGGGAGCCTGCATCAACTGCCTCTCGCTTGTCTGGCTCCTGACAAGGAAGAGTGAGCACCGCAGAGGGCGGGGCAATGCTCCGTCACTCCCTGGGAAACCACCCGACCCATACAGCGTCCAATCAAAGGTCCTGCTCAGACCCTTCACCATTATGGGAGCAGCCAAGACTAGAGTCCGTTCAGATAGCAGAGCCAGCATCGACCGTAGACACTGACTCTCAAGTCTGTGCTCTGCCCAAACTCAACCACAGAGAAGCTACAAGGAGACCGTGCTGCAGCACCAGCTGGACGTGAACTCAGCTGAGCAGAATGAACCCACGCTCTAAGAGACAGCCATATTCTCGGAAGGCTATCCCACGTGAGTGGTAGAGATACCCATTTCAACAGCCGCACAGATTTCAACAGAAAAACAAGAAGTGGTGTAAATATTTTAAAATAATACTTCCAGAAAATAACTCCCTGGTAACAGATTCCAAAGATCCTGCTGCTGCTGATAAGGCCCCTGAGAGATTCAAAGGAATGGTTGTTTAAACGCTTAGTGGGAGGGCTGGGGTGTGGGTGAGTGGGCACAGAGCTGACTTAGGAATTCAAGTCAGCTCTGTGCCCTCAGCCACCTTGAGCTGTGAGAAACCCTGTATCCAAACAAAGGGGGAAAAATCCCTCAATGACAAATGAAATCCAAGAAGATATACATTAAAAAAAAACAAATTAGGAAGACAATGCAGATATGAACAGGGAACTCATCAAACAAAGACAGGAGGGTTGTGAGTTCAAGACCACCCTGGACTGCAGGGTAAGATCATCTCTTAAAGTCAAAGGTAATGCAGCCGCGTGTCCCAAACCAGACTTGCTTAAGCCGATATACCAAAAATAGTGGCCTTTCAGAATATCATACTCACAAGATAATGAAAGAGAACAAGACAGGATGAAAAGGCTACGGGACCTTGGAAGCGCCACTCAAAGAGCAAATGCCTGCATAACTGGCATACTTTCAGGAGAAAAAAAAAGACTGAGGGTACAGAAAACCTATCCAATAAAACAAGAGCAGGAAGCTTCCCTAGTCTGAAAAACACGTGTATTCATAGATAGGAAGTCTTAGATCCCCAAAAGTTATGGCCAGAAAAGATCCCGGTAACACATAGTTGAAAGGCCAAAAGTATGGTACAAAGGAGGTGTGTGTGTGTGTGTGTGTGTGTGTGTGTGTGTGTGTGCAGCTGTGCATGCCTAGAGGGGCCAAAAGGACATTAGACATCTTCCTCTATCATGCTCCAATTTGGTTTTTGAAGTACGAGCTGTATTTTGTCTTGAAGCTCACTGCAGGCTGGCTCGCAAGCTCCTGGGTCTGTCTGCCTCTCTCCTCCAACATGGTTGCAGGTGTGTTCCATACCTGGGGTTTTACCTAGGATTTGAACGCAGGTCTTCTTGCTTTTCAGTACAGCAAGTATTCTGACCCATGAAAGCATCTCATCACACCCAGAAGTAGTTTTACAAACTACAGAGGAGAGCACCAACTCGCACTGAAGGGAAGCCCTAGAATTCCCAGCAGAAGCCTACCAGTCAGGGGACATGAGATAACACATTTGAGTCTAGAGAGAAAAAGATTACTTTTCACGTCTTGTATCTAGGAGGCTGTCCTTTAGAGTTATCAGAATCCTGTGAGGAGAATCCCAGGTGCTTATGAGAATCCCCCCCCTCAAAAAAAACAAGATTTATGACCTCAGTTTCTTCAAAACATGGGATTGTTCTTGGGATGGGTTTTCGTGCTCCTGGCAGATGTAGCAGACAGGAGTGAGTTTACTTCAGATAGCTCATTACAGCTGGCTACTATTGCTTACTTTATGCCTCTGTGGATAAGCATGCTTTTGTTATGTGTGGCTTGCCCTTGTGGGTATACACTTTACTAGGGTGACTCTTAGTCCTCAGAGTCTAAGTTGTCCGAGGCTCAGAATAAAGTTGGTTGTGGCGTGACACTTTAGTCTGCCTCGTTCATCAGCTCTGTTCTCTCGGGTCCCACTGCCTCTGGAGCAGTAAACAAGAATGAAGAAACAAAGACTTTCCAGGATAAACAGAAACTCAGGCAATTTATGATCACAAGGCACATATTACTAAAGATGATGGCAAAAAAAAAAAAAACAACCCTACACTAAAAGAAAAAAACAGTCATCGTGAACACATGAAGTATAAACTCCACTGGAAGAATAGGTACGCTAGTGAGAAATCCAAAACATCAAGGTATCAATACAAGAAATCATCAAGCCCCAGAGATGACCACAGACAAGACCGGAAGAATCCAACAATACCGTAAACAGAAGAAAGCAGAGGCCATGACAGGCATAACGTACCTTTCAGAACTCTGAATGAACGTGGCCTTAACTCTCCACTTAAATGATACAGATTGTTGGATGAATTAAAAGCCAGACCCAAAACATGCTGCCCACAAGAAGTGTGCCTCGACCGAAACGATAAATAGACTTAAATGAAAGGGTGGAAAATGACGTCCTCAGCAAACAGGATTCCAGACCAGGGACGAGCAGTTACAAGGCTAAGAAGACAAAGAGACAAAGGGCACTCGCTGCCTAACAGTCACGGAATCAATTCATCAAGAATTTATTTATTATTTATAAATATACATGCATATAATAACAGTGCCCAATTTTATGTGCATGGGTGTTTTGCCTGCATGTGTGCCTCCCTGAGGGTGTCAGATCTTGGAATTACAGACATACATGCAGGCCATGTGAGCTGCCATGTGGGTGTTGGGAATTGAACCCGGGTCCTCTAGAGGAGCAGTCAGAGTTTCGCTCACTGAGCCATCTCTCCAGCAGATTTTATGCTGTACCCAATTTTATCATACAACACTACTAGGCAAAAAGCGAGCATGGGCTCCAATACAACAACAGCAGGGGATGTCAGCACCCCATGCTCGCCAGGGGACAGTCATCCAGATAAAGTACCCCCCCCCCCCCCGAAGCTCTAGGACACACACACAACAGCACTCAGAGCGCTTTTAGCGTGTCCACGACCACGCAGCGCATCTGTACAGGGTTGCAGCACCTCTCTCTCCTTAGCAGCAGTCAGTCACTTCCCATCCTCCCCCTGGTCCCCTGGCCTTCCCATCCTCCCCCGGGTCCCCTGGCCTTCCCATCCTCCCCCGGGTCCCCTGGCCTTCCCATCCTCCCCCGGGTCCCCTGGCCTTCCCATCCTCCCCCGGGTCCCCTGGCCTTCCCATCCTCCCTCTGGTCCCCTGGCCTTCCCATCCTCCCCCTGGTCCCCTGGCCTTCCCATCCTCCCCTTGGTCCCCTGGCCTTTAATTGCACCTGGGTCTTCTTTCTTTCCTTTTTTTTTTTTTGATTTTTCGAGACAGGGTTTCTCTGACGCTTTGGAGCCTGTCCTGGAACTAGCTCTGTAGACCAGGCTGGTCTCGAACTCACAGAGATCCGCCTGCCTCTGCCTCCTGAGTGCTAGGATTAAAGGCGTGCGCCACCACCACCCGGCCCTTTCTTTCCTTTTTTAAGCTTTGTTTCTTTTCTATTTTTAAAGTCTTTGGTGATCTAATACACTATCTGCTGTTCTTTCTTTGTGGTCCTCCATTCCCCCCTCCATTGCCCATCCCTCCACACTAAGCGCCCTGGTGAAGACATTCTTCCCAGCAAGGCCTTCTTACCATGGTGTTCTTATTGCTCAGCCCACCGAGTCTGTGGCTGCCTGTACAGACCATGGGCCGCTCATGGATGGTTATCTAACCGCTGAAGAGAAGGGCTCGCCCTGAGCCATCCTGTCGTTGTCTGGAGAACCTGAGCCTGAGTCATCAGGAATTCTAGCTTAGTTTCTCCCTTGACTCTATGTTGTTAGGGAGTGCCTTCGTCCCTCTTCTTTCCATATGTGTTACTTATGCGTGTAATATTGTTCACGTGTGTACGAGCACACACGTATGTGCTGCTGTACCCACGTCTGCTTGTGTGTCCATGCCTGAGGCTGATATCTGGAATCTCAATGACTATCTCAGTTTATTTTTGAGATGGGGTCTGTCAGTCAAACACAGAGCTCCCGGGATAAACTAGTGACAGCTCCTTGCAGAACTAGAAACACCTGAAGTTCCTTTGAGAGCCCAGGTGGCCCGGAAAAAGCAATGAAACGGGAAGCAAAAGCAGCAAAGCTGGGGCCTCACGCCCGCTGCTTCAGAAGCAGATTAAGGCCAGCAGCGTGGCGTTCACACGGGTGGCACAGAGCAGGGAAGCAGAATGGAAAACCCAGAGTCCCCGTGCATCGGCAGCCACCTGGCCTCGACGAGAGTGCCAAAATGTACGTCAAAGACCATTCCTTCAGAAGACTGCTTTCTTTTCTGTTTGTTTTGTTTTTAAAGACAGGGTTTCTCTGTGTAGCCTTGGCTATCCTAGAAGTTGCTCTGTAGACCAGGCTGGCCTCGAACTCAGAGAACTGCTTGCCTCTGCCTCCTGAGTCCTGGGATTAAAGGTGCGTGCCACCACCACCCGATTAGAAAGCCCATTTTTCTTAGTGTAAGTTACTGCTCTGTAAAATCATATGGAAGTTCTTTAAAAAAAAAAAAGTAGCCGGGTGGTGGTGGCACACGCCTTTAATCCCAGCACTGGGAGGCAGAGGCAGGCGGATCTCTGGGAGTTCGAGGCCAGCCGGGTCTACAAGAGCTAGTTCCGGGACAGGCACCAAAGCTACAGAGAAACCCTGTCTCGAAAAATCCCCCCAAAAAAAAAGTAAAATAGGACTACTGTATGATCCAGCTAGACCACGCTTGGGTATATATCCAAAGTAAATAAAGTCAACATGAAAAAATGACTGCATGCCCACGTTTGTTGCAACACCATACAATATAGCTAGAATAGGGAATAAGGCTTGGAGGAAATATGACACATATATATAAAATGCATTCTCTCTCTCCACACACACGTATATGTTATGTGCATGTGTATATATATATATATATATATATATATATATATATATATATATATATATATATATATATATATTCAATAGATAGATGAAGACAAATATGTTTATATGTGTGTGTATAAATATATATGCAAGAGATAGATGGAGTAGATAGATAGATAGATAGATAGATAGATAGATAGATAGATAGATAGATGATAGACAGACAGATAGATGATAGATGCCATAAATAATAATGAAATCATTCACAACAAAGGGCTTGTTGGAACCAGAGAATACCAGGTTAAGTGAGATCAGGCAGCTGTGGGGAGAGTCACTGGTACATTCTCCATTGTGTGCAGAAACACGAGAAGCAACACAGACAGTGGATATAAACAGGACAGAGGTGACTAAGGATCAGAGATGGCGTCACTGAGAGGGGACGAGAGTAGGAGGAAAGCAGATGGGCGTGTCAAGGTACAACATAGGGATATGACATACGGATGTACGGAAACACCACAGTGAATCCCAATGTCCGGATACTATGTATTACCAATTATAGTCTTCCCCAGCTCTCAAAGCAGTTGTGAAAAACACGGTTTTCTCACTTGAATAAAAACACAGCATAGTTCCGTTCCTCTGTGAGCTACCATTCACCCACGTTCTTTTCAGTCATTAGGCAAGTTCCCAGAATATGAACATGCAATTTATTGCAGAACACAGCCAGCCTTCAGAACAAGGCCAGCTGACCTTTGACTTATGAGGGCAAAGAACAAACTATAACCATAAGCATCTTTTAGAATCTGACCAAATTAATTTCTCTCCTAGTAATGAGCAGTCCTTGAGGCGAATGACTTGACCTCCCCCTGTTCAGAACCCTCCATTAGGGTCCTTAGGTCAAAACAGGATCAAGAAGAAGCCAGTGACTAAGACCCAGGGGTGCCCACCCCTCTCAAATCATCGCGGAATCTGTAACATGGAGGGGGCAGGCTGTTTATGCGGCTTCGCTATAACATAGCTCTCAAAACACTCCACTTGGATGTACTTCATTTTAAGCAGAGAGGAGAGTTTTCTAATGAGAATTTTTAGCTTGCATTGACTTCTTTGTCTAGAATAGTTATCCATTTGTAGGTACACTCCTCCCACTTCCCACGAGCTGATTAAGGATGTCCTCACAAGAGAAAAGAATTGCAACCCCAGCCAACTCCTGAAACGGCCGATATTTCACTTTGGGAGCCTCACGTCCTAAACCTTCTCTGCCCAGCGTATCTTGGTAACACACAGAGGCGGATCTGGAGGGACCTCTTGGGTCTGAACCAGCCCCACCCTTTGAAGCTGCTCTGGTGGCCTTTTCCCTGTGTCTAAGCAGCTTACAGAATCCTACAATGCACGTGACTCTGATAGCCTATATTTTATCACAGCATCCTGGATGTGCTCTTCCAATTGTGTAAAAATCTATTTTGCCATGACGCGGTTACTCAAAGGAGCAATCGCACGCCGGTGCTCCTCACCACCTACGAGTTCTTTATTTGTAAGTTTCACGGGACACCGGAATTCATTTCTCATCCTAGAGGCATCCCTGGCAGCTGACGTGGGCTTTGGGTTGTCCCAATCCCACACTTCATTGTGGCTGTGGCTGAACCAGGGAAGCCCTGCTCGCTTACTTCAGCTCTCCCAACTGTAAAGAACCGTGTTCTTCATGGTCTACTTAGTGCCCCGTTAGGAACATTCTTGTGTTGGTTTGTTGGCGTTCCATTCTTTAAAATAACGCACTGGCAAGAGGCTGCAGGACTGCCCAAGGTTCCTGCGTGCAAGAAGGCGGAGGGATGAGCATCCGGCGAGAATCACAGTGCTACGGACCATGAGTCAGGTAACCAACTAACAAGGTATAGCAAATGAGTTCCCTTTAAACAGAACAATGTATAGCAAATGAGTTTCCTTTAAACAGAAACAGTACACTAGTATATATCACTTAACCAGCAAAAATTCTGAGATGCAGAACCTCAATCCAGAATCCCACTTAGAGCAAATCGACGCAATAATTCAGCATTGGAAGCAGCTTCACGGAACAAGAACAGACTGTATGTGCATATAACCATAGGCAGAGGCACATGTACGGGCCCTTAGCAAATACTAACCACAGGAACTGGGTCATAGAGAACTTTAGGATGCGATTCTGCAAGTTTCTTGATCTTCCTGTTCCAGGAAGCACCATCTAGGAACAATCCGTGGATGTAGACACCTAAGTAACAAAGAAATTTTCAATGTTAATGCTCCAAGATGCGTGCGGACTGAGTTCCGAATCTGAAATTGCTTTTTGGGGGAACCAGACCAGTGCATAGTGGCAGGCATAGATTCTCTGGTTCCCTCCTCGCTACCTCTGTTTCTACTAGTCAGTACTTTCCAGAAACGACAGAGTTACCTAGATGTGACTAGCAATTCAGGTAATAGGAACAGCATGCCTGGAAGTCCCGACACCAAACACTCAATGAACTCACGGTGGCTTCCTGCATTCAGGGTGACGTCTAGTTATTGATTTCTAAGTTATTTACCTTTGGAGACAAGGACTCACGGTAGCCACAGACCAAACTGGCCATAAACTCTCCATGCTCCTGCCTCAGCATCCCAAGTGCTAGCTCAACACCTTGGCTCTGTCTTACTCTGAGGCACACACGGAAACCCTGGCTTATAAAGTCAGTACACGAGAAGAAGACACATCTTACAGGTATAAAAGGAGGAAGGCTGAAGGGGGGCAGACGCTAGGAGGAAATTCAGATTCCAGCCTCAGCTACACTCAGTGTGGTGACTCTTCTCCTGGGTCCTGTGAGAAAGGGAAAAATTCCATCTTCCCAGGCCCTTCTGTGGAGTCTCATTTTTGCTCCTGTAATTTATGAAGTGGGATGAAATACGCTGGCATGGCCAACACCCAGCATGTATAGAAGCGCATTTTTGTATTAAAAATGTACAAGTATGTTTATGTGCATGCAAAATAAATTGCGTAACTTAAAAATGTCTATCCTCACCGTTATGCTGGGGTGGCCATGTGGATATTAGGGATTTGCTGAGCTGATTGCCTCTCTTTACAGAGCAGTTTTGGAACACCAAGTAATCCGTACTGATTATTGCGTAAATTGTGTTTTACGTGCTACTCCCCCAGTAGATAACTCTGAATTTTTGGTGCCTGGTAATCTCGATTTCCCCTAGAGCTCACTTAGTAACAGGTGGATGGCTGACCGGGCACAGAAAAGGACTCTGTAGAAGCTCAGCACTCAGTGTATGCAGTTCCACAGTGTGAACATGGAAATTTAGCTAGTTCAGTACTTTCATAACTTAAATCCTTTAGCTGGCTCTAGTTCCACTCAGACATGGACTGGGACGGCCCTTTCCATCTTGCATGAGAATGACATTGAGAAAGGTTAGGAGGAAAAACTCTGGGCTCCCGAATGAAGAATTAACCACAACCTCATCACACCCCGGAGATGGGCGCTGGTTTTAAGCTTCTTCCTGGCGCGCTCAGGACAGCAGGCTGGGAAAAGAGCAATTGAGCGTGGGGCCAGATGGCCTGCGTTTAAGTCTTATCTCAGACCAATGCCACCTTGAGTCCTTGGGGAAGTTACTGAGCCTCCCTGAGCCCAGGGTCCGGCCTCTACTTCACAAAGGCAGCCCAGTGTCTTTACTGTAGGGCTACTGCAAAGAGTATAAAGGCCGAGCAGTTTCTGTGGCACAGCCGTGGACCAAAGCAACACCACGCGGGAGATGAGGCTCTTTCTTTGACTTTCTTTCCCTCTGAGCTCTTTGGCTCCCCTCCCCTGTATTTTCTTTAGAACAAATCTCTCTCCTTCCTGGCATGTTCCTCAACCTGTCTAGATGAACCGAATTTTATGAGAACAAGGGCTCAGATTATTATTTTTTTTTTTTTACAGAAGTAACCTGTGTGAAGGGTTGTTTCATAAGCTTCCATAGTAAAGTGAAACAACATGCCAAGGAGCTGCTAGACTTCTGAGATTCAGCAATGAGCACAGGAGTAACAAATACTAATTTCAAATGCATCACTAACAAGGAGACTCCAAACACTGCTTAGAGTCAGGAAGTGTGTAGGCACCTGCTCGTGGGGGACGTGTGAACAGTCATAACACAGCATGGTCTGCTCCCCTGTGTGCTCAGCGTCCCTAAAGACATTCCTGCCGTGAAATATCGGAATAAGGGGTGGTGTCCAATCTTGGGCTAGCTTCCAGAACTTGCGGTGAGCTTCAGCTCCATGTTGTTTTGGGACTTCCAGAACAGCCTTTGAGGGTCCGGCACTGACAGAGACTGAGGAGGGAAGGGTGAAGCCAGACAGGGGGACACTCTGTGTTGGTATCGTCACGGGAAAGACAATGAAAGTGAACCCGTGAGTCGCGGTGGAATGGGCCAGCGTTGCCTAAGAAGAGTGAGCATGAGAAGGAAGAGGACAAACTGGCGTGGAGGCCCAGGCAAAGGGGAGTGTGGCAAGCGCAGGGGAGACTAAGTGGATTGTGTGTGAGGAAGGAGCGGGGAGAGTCACAGGGTCCTGGCTGCATGCTGGCGTTATTTACTGAAATTAATTATACGCTCTGTGAGTCTGGGGGATACAAAAGTAGAGATGGCATGCTGGTAATTATGGGGACAGCTTTCTGGACCACAGAGGACGCATCTTGCAAGGAGCTATATTCAAAGACATAAAAATGGATTAGGTCACCTGGGAAGAGGATGGCTTAGTAAACAAATTGTTCAAGGCCTTTGTCCTCGGAGACTCCTGCAGCCCAAGGAGCATAAGCCAGCGTGAGTCATAAATCCAGACAAGGAAAAGGAAACCAGTGGACCACGTCCTCAAAAGGAGGAAAGTGTGTCTGGGAAGATAATCATGGCAAAAGAAATTGCTAAGAAGCTGATAGCAAGACAAAGGGGGATTCAGCTGGGTCTGTCAACACGGCACCCTCAGTAACTCTGAGGAGAATGAGCATCTTTGGAGAGCAGAGGATGAAAAGCAGAAGATGCACAGCCGAGAACGCGGATCTCACGCAAGGCCAGGCTTCTGAGACATTCTGCTGTTAGAAAGGACCGGATCAGGACAGAACCGCAGCGGGTATCAAGACAATGGCAAAGTTCTTCGATTGCTTCTAAGACCAGAAATGCCAGAGCACATGTGTGGTTAGGGAACTCCCCATCTCTGGATCTGCTGATTCTGGAAAGAGGAGGGGCGCTGTTAAAGGAGCAAGGCTCTGCAGGAGGAAGGGAAGGAGGGCTGGATTCCCAGGAGGTACAGAGGTGCACAGGTTCGCAAATTTGGTGGTGCTAACAGCTGTTTCTTAGCCTCCTCACGTTTGCAAGGATGCGGTGAGAGAGGAGGGCATTGTGCGGCGAGAGCGCACGTGTTTGTTTTGGGAGCGAGAAGGCGCATCAGGACAGCATTACATCACCAAAACCTTGAGCACCTGGCGCAGTAAGGCGAGGCAATTATCAGGCACTGCTGGGACCGCGCCCACGGGTCAACGTGTCCCACGTGAACAGACACGGCCACAAAAGCCTACGTTGGTCTAGTTGATCATCAGTACCTGCCGGTGTGGACCAGTGATGACCGGGGAAGCAGAGCGGCCTGTGACACACTGGTTGAGACAGGGTGTACTAAGAGTCACTGAAAGACTGACTCCATTCATTTCCCCGTTTGGGGAAAAGTTGGTCCTTTTTGACTTTTTTTGCTTTTCAAAAGGAACATTTATTTGAAGTGGTGGCCTTGTCCACTGAATTCCCATTTTGCTTATTTTGTGTTTATGCATGCTTATCACCTTTTACTTATTTCGCATGTGTGAGTGCGTGCATGCATGCCAAGGCACACGTGCAAGTTGGAAGAGAGCTTGTGGGATTCAGTTCTTTGCACCGTGTGGATAGCGAAGACTGAACTTAGGTTGTCAGGCGTGGCAAAACGTACCCTTTCTCACTGAACCATCTCGCTGGCCACCACTAAATTTACAATAAAGCATCCCAGCATCATAAAGTATTTAAAATACAACAGCCAGGAAACGGAATGTCTCTTCATAATCACCCTCCCAGCCTTCAAATGTTTCCAGGTTCTCAAACCTCGGGTAAGAGCAATTGCGGCTCAAGCCTGAGAACCTGTGATCAGAACCCAGCATCCATGCCAAAATCCAGGTGTGGCTTATGTGTGTGCCTAATAATCCCAGCGCTCTCGGGGTGGAGACAAGAAGATCCCTGGGGCTTCCTGGAGGTCACCCTAGCACCAGGTCAGTGAGAGAGCCTGCCTCAGAAGAATAAGGAGAAGAACGTCCATCGTCCTCTGCCAGCCGAGCCGGGGGATTGGGGGTGAAGGTTGGTTCTAAAACCAAACGCTGTTGACGCCAGATAATGCGCAAATCAATCCCGCACCAGTTATGACTTAAAGGGGTATTTATTTAGGGGGCAAAACTCACGAAACACCAACTGTCAGGAAAGGAGCCTAGTTGCCGGAGCAGGAGCAAACGCCGCCAGAAGCAAGAGAGCAGCCCCGAGGCTGGCCGCTCTTTTTTAAAGATAAATAGACCACGCCCCAGTGGGCTGGTATTTCAGCAGCTATTGGCTGAAGGTGCAGGCGCTCCTGCAGCACAATGGGCTCGTACTTCACCAACTATTGGCTGAAGGAACTGGAAGGTCCTCCCGCAGCACCTGTCCACACAAGTGTGTGCTTAGACCTCACTCACAACACCCTCCTCCCGCTGTCTCTGTCTGCCTCTTTCTAACACACACACACACGTGCACACAATGTTATGGTTAGCTGTAAGTATCAATAATATACAAACAGTAGTGGATACATATGTCAGGGATTTTTCAAATGGGTGTGGTCTTCAAGAGAATCCTCCCTCTTGATTTGCCCAAGGCCAACAGAAAGCTAGGGATTATTAGTGTACTGCTAATTTGATTATTCCTTTAATTACACATGGTTTCTAATGTTCTAAGTTTGAGAAGAAAGCATAGTACAGAGGAGGGGGGGAGGAGTGTACCTTTTATCCAGATTCATCTACTCAATTCATTGTCTTCCCTATGTGCCTTATGTTGTGTCTCAGGGTGTTACGTCCATGACTGCTTTTAGACAGCTGGGAAGATGAGCAGAACCGCTATGCCTCTGTCCACTGCACGGACAACGAGGCGGCCCCTTCTGTCACCACGCTTACCGTCCTCGGGAGGATTTTTATATTCTTTGTCGTCCATCACTTCGTAGTCGAACCCCAGAAGATCGATTGGGATGGTGAATTTTCTGGCGTAGTTCTGCTGTGCACCCGTCAGGAAGGCTTGCGTGAAGAAGAAGCCAGAAAGCCAGAAGACGGGAGGAGGGCCGACTTCGTACCATTGCTAGGATAGACCCAGACGACAGTGATTCAGCAAGAGAGTCAAACGGACTTCCAGCAAACTAGCAAACGCGACTCAATGAATATCCAGGCACTCTCCTGAGATCTCAAAACCTGACTCAACATCATCTCCCTCACACCAGCTTGGGGGCTGCAGTGGATGAAGGCAGATGTGGATGTCTGTTTTCTACTGTCCAGTGGTTTCAGCCAAAGTCCTACACACCACTGTGAACTCAAACTCCTTGTTACAGAGTGCTATCATGTTACGTAGATGAACAGATTTCCATGAAGTCTGGTCAAATGGGAATATTTTTATTTTTTCTCATTAATTAGTTATTACCATGTGGTAGACTATTCTTTTGGAAGTTTTCCTTCCTACTTGACTTACCAAGAAATCTAACGTACTGAGACACAGTACCGCAAGTGTCTATGGTGAATGCGTTTGGTCTTTGGAAGTACAATGCCGCCTTAATTCTGTATTTGTTGCATAGCTTTTGATGATGAGCTGCTGAATAACAAGTGGCTGAATAAAAAACTACAGAAGCGTCTCTGAAGAAAGGAATTCACCCCTCTACTCGAGAAGCCCACAACCTTAGCTCTCGGGGCCATCTTGGTCCTAGAGTGTCTGACGCTGGCACCTCAGACAGACTGTACTAGGAAAGCAGAGTTGCTCATTTGATCCCTGAAGAAACGTCCTTGGTGTCTGTTTTGTTCAGAGACCGTATCTTGCCTGGAATTCAACACGTAGCCGAGGTAGTGGCGTAGGCTGACCTTGAACTTGTTGGTTACTCTCCTGCCTCAGGCACACAAGTGCTGGGATTGAATGAGTGAGTCCTGATGCCCAATTTCCCCATAGTTCCACGTCATATACAAAGTACCTATGCTTTTTCTTTTTAATTGCTTATTCTGGTGTATAGTGAAGCATCATCCTCAGGTAACTAGGAGTCAGAATTCTACCCACTCAACCCACTCAGGAAAAGTAACCATTGAGGTCACTGTTGTCGTGGACTGGGATGGCAGAGCTGGAAGGTTGCAGGGCAACGAAGAACCCGTCCCTCTCTTTGCAAGCTTGTTGGCTTCCTAAGATGCTTTGTTATAGGGCTTTGTCACAGAGAGTCAACATCCTGGATGTTTCTCTCTCCAAAGTCTGTCATTTACTTGAATGTCAGACGTCACAAAATCTCCTACTTAAGATGCAGAACACACACACACACACACACACACACACATTACCCTGGACTATGCAGGACTGTAGAAAGCCTTTCTCCACTCACTCAGCATTCTGATGAAGAAAATGAAGCCAGGAGAGACTGGCTAGCTAGCCGTGCGCATATGGATAAACTCACCTGTAAGAACTTAAGTCTTGCGAGGAAGTCGTTCACGTAGCTGCCGAGCGGCTTGAGGCTGGGGTAGGATTTGCCCATCCACATTCCTGGAATTTTGACGTTCAGAATGCTACTGACCACCTCTTCCAGCTCCGTGGACATCACGACGAGCCCCTGAAACACAGCAGACCTCGGCGGGGTCAGCAATGGCCGTCCTCCGCAGCCTCTCTGAAAGGCTGCTTCACGGTGCCTTTGTTAATGAAAGGAAGGTTTCTTTGGATTTGCGAGAAAGGCTTACAGCTTTTTGGACCTTCCTTAGAAAAGGAATAATGGTTTCTCTAGCCAAATTTTAGTTGAAAATCTTAACTCATACATGGCTACTTGGTAGCTACTGAATCACGACTGCTTAGCTTTCTTTTAAATTTACCTACTGGTTAAAGGCCGCCTAGCCTACCTTTTTGTTGTTTTCTCTTTGTTTTGCGAAACAGAGTTTCTCTGTGTAACAGTCCTAGCTCTCCTGGAACTAGCTCTTGTAGACCAGGCTGGTCGCAAACAGAGATCCTCTTGCCTCTGCCTCTTGAGTGCTGGGATTAAAGGCGTGCGCCACCACCTGACTCTCCGCTACCTTCTTAAAGTCACAGTCATGGATATAGAACCAGGAAGCTTTTATCAAATACTCTGAAAAGGCAAAACAGTCTGCAATCCAACTGTGAGTCCAGTTGCCGTGGTTCTGTTTTGAACACCCCACGTGCAGATGCTGGAGCTCCAAGGCTCTTCACAATTCCTTCCTCAGAGAATCTGACAAGCAGCAACTTGGAAGAATCAGTCCTTGTTGTTACTGTTACCAATAAAACTTTATTTATTTATTGCTTATTTGATCTTGCACTTGAGCCAGCTGTGATTGTCATTTCTGTTTTTCTTTTGCATCAAAAACTAAAATACTGAACTAATGTGAAGATTTTGGAGAAAATCTGCTGGATTTAACACGCATTGTTTCACTTGCCTTTGGAAACGCCACTGAAACAGTGGTGAAAAGTTCTATGTTTTAAAGGCATAAACCCACGAAGGCAAAACAGAAGGGACAAAGGAGCCGTGACAAGACAGTTCTGGAGTGTAAAAAGCAAAAGCCAGTAGCTGGCATAGCATCCAGTCTTTCACGGGACTTTGACTCAAGCCTAAGGTTCACCTAAGCTGAGAAAGTGCTGTGCCCCTGTGTATGTTCCCGGCCATTCAAGAAGCTTCTAAATGTCAGGCAGGACAACTATGCTAAAAGAAAAGGAATTTGAGCTGGGTGGGGGTGGTGCACACCTTTAATCCCAGCCCTCGAGAAGTAGAGGCAGGTGGATCTCTGAGTTCGAGGCCAGCCTGGTCTACGGAGTTAGTTCTAGAACAGACAGGGCTACACAGAGAAACCCTGTCTCAAAATGACAATAGAAAAAGAATTTGAAACCTAGTTTACAGAACCAATTCTTAGGTCTCTTCCCCAAAGTTTCATCATCTGATGTGGGATTCCCCTCTGTATGCTGTGAATACCACTGGTTAATAAAGTAACTATATTATAATAGCCTAGAAGTTACATCCACCCTGGCCTCCCTTTTGGGCCTCATGCCTGCACTCAGCAGTGATCTCTTCCCTGACTCGGGGAAGTACTTCAGAAAGATCCTCATCACAGTTCCTGACTTTCTCCCTCAGACCTTATCCTTGCTTAGGCCGCACATTTGGGAGTTGTCTCTGGATCCTCTTTGCTCATCCCTACAAAGACTTTCAGGTGTCCTAATGATACACAGCCATTTCTCTTCACCTCAATCTTTAGCCACGCTTGGCAGGGATTCCTGACCCAGGTTCTCTATCACTGTTTCCCTAAAATCTTTTTGGAGTAATCTTCAAAAGAAATGAAATATCACTATGGCCTGAAAACCCCTAATGCCTCTGTATTTCAAAATAAAATTCAAGATCTTAGCCATGGCTGGCAAGGCCATCATGTCCCTGGTTGTGGCCCCTCCTTCCACACACATCCGGGCTCATCTCATTCCTGTCCCATCACCCTTCTCCTGGTGCTTGTCCACGCCATATTGGTACTGCTCTTGGCTTTGACTGCCGCTAAAATCGTCTGCCTAAATGTTCTTCCCTTAATGGTCCCTACGTTCCTCTATAATGTCACTCAGGCCTCTGTCCTCAGAACGGTCTGCCCCAGCCTGTCTCAGACAACTCTGCTGACGTACCCTGTTTTACTTGTCTAAAGGATTTATCACTTAAAACTTATATATGGGCCTAGAGAGATGGCTCTGGGGTGAAGAACCCCAGGACTCTGCTGGCGCCAAGGACAGAAGCTCGGACTCCTGCATCCACGCCGGGTGGCTCACAGACATCTGTAACTCCAGCTTCAAGGGATCTTACGTCCACTTCCAGCCTTTGTGGGCACCTGCACGCATGCACACACACACACACACACACGCACACACACATGCACACATGTGAGCACACACGAATACATACACACAAACGCAAATAAAATAAACCTTTAAAAATTCCATATGTGTTCTTTAATGTTTAATGTTTTACGTGTCTCCATTGCTAATGCACATTTCCAGTACATGTGTTGTCTGTCACTTACATATCTATTAACTGTTATGAACTGCTATTCCCAGAATTCCATAGGCTAACCAAGAGCAGGGACACGTTTTCTACAGTGAGGGTCAAAAGTTGCGCTTGCCAGCACCTGTAACTAATCACCATTTGCTGAGTGGAGGAAGGTGTGAGAGTTGGTGATTCTTTTGCTCAGCTCCCTCTTACCTTGATTGCCTTTTGGATATTAATGCATGATTCTCGCATGGTCGTCAGCAACTTATTGAACCGCCCCATCTCTTGGACCAGGACAGTGTTCATGCTCTGGGTGTAGGTGGTGGGGTATCTCCTCATGGCGGACTCAATGTCGAAGTTGTTGGGAAGTTTGCCCAGGATGTCCCCAGCAACCTCGTTGACCACTTCATCGGATGACTTTGCTCCGGAACCTGACGAACGAGACTGAACAGTCCAAACTGTTACGATATCCTCATAAAGGCCCGAGAAGAGCCAAGAGGGGGAAACCGCCGGGTAAACCTCACAAGGAACCATCTACTCTCTGGATGATTCTTCTCTGAAATGTAAGAGCCCCAGGGGATGACGCTCTGAGAGAAGATGATTGTGACGCAGGAGGAGGAAGGAGCATGTGATGTATTCAAAGGAGAAACAGAACCTCAAGGGAACGTTTGTACGTCCCACCGCCTGGTGCCCACTGAGGCTCGACAGAGCAGCCCGGCGATGATGAACCTCAAGGCCCACAAAGAGGGAAGGTGACTGTCTTGCGAGAGCGGGCCACAAAATCTATTTGCCAAGATCTGATGCACACCGGTTGCCAGAAACAGAGACACAGCTTTCTCCCTGAGCCTGTAGGGCAAAGAAAATAAGTCTGCCTCCTCGAGGAGGCTCAGCGTTATGGAGAGAGGACAGGCATTACTGATGACGGCTGGAAGCCGGGGAGGAGCATCCGATGTAATTTGTTCTCCGTGTGTATCTAGTGCCATCTTGTAAATGAGTCTGTATTTTCTGGAAAATCCTTTAAAGAAATTCTGAGAACAAATATCCTCCCAGGGTCCACAGGGGGAGAATAATCACTTCTGGAATACAGTTAACAAACTCACATTCTTCCAGTTCAGGAAAACTGAGTTAAGTCTCCCTTCCTAGATTACATTTTTTCCTGTTTTCTTTATGATTAATATTAAACATTCCAGTTTGTGAACACATTGTGTTTTCTTAGATTTACACCTACCTGTCACACATCATTAGAAGAGCTTACAAAATAAGACAATAAAGCAATTAAGTGTCGGCAAGTTTTAATTGCCTGCTAGAAAAATGAAATTAAGAACTATGCCTACAAAATAATTAATTTTTACAGTCCTAAAGAATTTAGTTTACAATTAATATTTAAAACAATAGAAGAAGAAAAAAGATACTGAATGCTGGGCCCAGAGTAGTGAAATAATCTTTTTCTTTTTACTCCACTTACGGAATAATTTGCCTTTTGTTTTTTGACCTACATATAAAGTAGTATAAATGGATTAAAAAACCATTCTATTTTCTAGCAAGAGCTGTAACATGTGAAACACATGCCCTACAAAAATAGCACAAAAGCCCAGGCCTGGACCCAACCAAAAAGGTCAGGAAAATATTTCAGCAACTCAGCCATCCTCCTTACCCACACTCAGGTCACACAGTTGGTGTTCGAGAGCTTTAGAAAGTCGTGTGCAACTCATGGGAAGCATCAAGAGCTAGAGCGTGCTACTCATCCATGACTGTTTAGCTGGGCTGGTCACCCCTGCTCCCTTCTCCAGTGCCTCCACAAGCACCAGGCACAGCTTCCCAAGGTTCATCCTCCTTCCCGTCCCCCACCCCCAGCCCACTGAAGCTGAGGCCTCACAAGTGCAAGACACAGCTCGGCCCCCGCCCTCCCTCCCTTTCTGGCCCTCTGTTCTGAATCAAAGGAGAAGCTGGAGAAACGGTTTGGCGGTTCAGAGGGCTTGCTGCTCTTGCAGAGGACTCGAGTTCGGTTCCCAGCTGGACACCTGACTCCATCCAGTGACCTCTGCAGGTACCATGTACGCAAGCACAGACACACACCAGCAACATATATTCAGAAGACAGGGTGCACGGCTCCCTGACTGCCCAAGCAAGCCTTGAGTTTGAGATCCTCCTGCTTCCCCCCCTCTCAAATGCCAGCATTACAAGTGTGAATCCCCTCACCTGGTTGGGCTGTCTTGCTTCAATTGAGTAAAGATGGGTGTGACCTATTTCTAAAGGGACCTTGAAGAATTTAGCCTTTGCAGACAGCCTACAGCAGGCTGCTTTTATCAGTTTCCTTCTTGAAATAGTGTGACCATCAAGCATAAACCAATGATATCCACAAAAATTACACCCTCCACTCTGGCACCTGCCTCTTCCAATTTTCTCTGAGACATCTTAGCTGAGGACATCAGGGCCAGAGGCCTGTTATCATGAAATAGCCCACAGAGTCCTGCAGCTCGGGTCTCCGCCTGACTGCTCACTCAAGGCCCGTTGCCTGCCCTCCATGAGAGCCGCACTCATGAAGCTGGGCCAGGCGTGTTGAGATAGGTTGTTTAACCACACACTGAGGTGATACCCTGGTGTATTCAAATGTATTTGTTTGGGTTTGACTTATTTTCCATTGGAATGGGCACCCTGTTCTGTGGGTTCTGCAATGTGACACGCACCAGTAAGTTTAAATAAAGCCAGAGACACCGCAGTGATCCTGCCATCGGCCTATCCTGTATGACAAGCAGCTAGCTCTGCCTCCTCAGGACTGACTCTGACTCACACTGGCTCACTTCCGTGTGTGTTCTGACAAGCACAGGCTTTCACGGAGCATTAACACTCTCTGTCCTGTTTGCCTTACTGGCATACTAGCAGAAACTAGAGCGCAGGCTTCGTGGCCAGGTCCATTCACAACAACACACCCATGTCCTCCTCAGGCCTGGCCTTTTCAGCACCTCAGATCTGACCCAGTCACAGACTCACGGGAGAGAACAAGACAGCAGCTTAGAACAGGCTCTGGAGCCAGGGAGGGCAGGGAGAGAACAAGACAGCAGCTTAGAACAGGCTCTGGAGCCAGGGAGGGCCAGGCTGCTTGACTCTGAGTCGGCCTTGAAACTGGACTAGCCAACTTTGGTCAAACTACTCAATCCTCTTGTGCCTCAGTTTCCTTTCTACAGACCAGGAACAGCAGTGGCCCCTTATTCCTTGGGTTGCCCCGTGTACTACATATTATATACAAAGCTCTCAAAGTAGTACTAGCCAGGGCCAGCACCTCAGGAACACGAACCATCACCGTTCTACTCTGAGAGGACATAAAAACACCCAAACTCAGTACGGGAAAAATCTACCCAAGTGAACCGGTGTGCAGCCCCGGGTTTACTGAAAGTTTCCTGAATCTCCACGGGAACTCTTGGCATCCAGTTAGATTTGTTTCCAAAAATGCAAAGCATTCGGGAGGCAGAGGCAGGCGGATCTCTGTGAGTTTGAGGCCAGCCTGGTCTACAAGAGCTAGTTCCAGGACAGAAACCAAAAAGTATAGAGAAACCTTGTCTTGAAAAAGAGCGAGAGCGAGAGAGCGAGAAAGAGAGAGAGAGAGAGAGAGAGAGCGAGCGAGAGAGCGCGAGCGAGCGTGCATCTAACTGGGCTCAGGATTAGCAACTGCTTCATGCACTGTAGATTTAGATTTTCCTCCTCTACCCACGCTGGGCACATTTTCCCACCGGCAGTGCCTTCCACCGGTCAATTGCTTATTTATTTAAATTCATTTTATATTATTGCTATCATATACTTAAGCATTATGTTACCTAATAAAATAGCGGGAAAGGAATCTTTTATGTAAAGTAGGCGAAATGGCCTGGGATAGTAAATAAAAAGGAATCATAAAAACAAGCAACTGCCGTTAAATCACAAGGAGACTAGAAAAGAAAAAAGGGGGAAATTGTCCACAGACACCCCCCTTCCCCCCCCTCCCAAACGGCTACGCGGGTATCTTTAAAATGATGGCTCCACCTACGGGAAAGGAAAGGGATTAACATACGCTGTTTTTGGGCGAGGCTAAGGCACTAAAGCAAAATAAACCGGAATTCCTAGAAGCAAGAGACTCAGACTCTCAAACAAGATTGATGGAAAGAAAATGCCTGATGCCCACATTCCCTATGCTGAAGTCCATAATTAAGGGATTATGTGGGTCCCCTGCCCCCCATGTTCCTTTGAGGGCTCCTTCACTTTGGTAGAGTTTGGTCAGGAGCCTTGGCTGGATGGGGGAGGAGGATGTGTGCGTGCGTGTGTGCGTGTGCGTGTGTGTGTGTGTGTGTGTGTGTGTGTGTGTGTCAGGGTGGGGGAGGGGACGGATAGATCCCTGCTGGCTCCGGCCTAGTTTGCCTCACAACACACCTGGGTGAGGAGTATATTATCAAACAGCAGCTGTGTCTCCGACTGGTCTTTTGTGATGTCGGCGTTGGCATTCATTCCAAAGATTTCCGGCAACGGGGTCAGCGGCAGGGTCTTCGTGTACTCGATGTAGCTTTTGTGCTGCAGAGACAGAACGGCGAAAAGCCAGGAGGTCAGATGTCAGTTACCAGGGAGGACTTGGCTCCGAGTCAGTGCTTTTCCGTCCTTGAGCCATGGAGAGGACGAGCTTGTGGGGCAGCATGCTGAATGCCTTTCCTCTCTCCCAGCCCAGGCCAGGGGCTCACAACAGTACGGGCACATTCTGAGAGAAGAAGGTACTGCACCGACCGTTCAACAAAAATGCTTATTATTATTATTGTTATTGAAAGAAATTTATGGCAATCAAATTTAAAAAGCTGTCCTAGCAAGGGCAACGGGAGATAGAAACTTGGGCAAGGATGGAGCATCAATTGAGGCTGCCTTTGCCGGAGGCCGGAACTCCAGAAGAGAGTCCTGGATCCATTTCCTTGCTGTTGCTTAGAACTGAGCACCTCTGCCCGGAGGCTCTATGAGGACTGTCGGGAACTCAGAGGAGGCCCCTGGACTCCTTGGGTTTGGACAACTGAACTGAGCAGCTTAATTCCTTACCCAGTCCTCATCTCTGTGGCTGCATGAGCGCTTTAAGGAACTCTCAAGAAGAGTTCATCGGCTTGCATTCCCAGATCTCTGTTCTAGTAGCTCTAGGAACTGTTTCTATGTTACAGTCATGTAGTGTGGTCCTCTTGTGGGACTCCTAACAGAGGGAGCAGGGGCTGTCTCTGACTCTTTTACTGACTTTTTGGACCCTACTCCTCATACTGGGTCACCTGGCCCGGCCTTAATAATACACGAGGTTCTCTAAGAGGGGGCGGACTTACGTCACCAGGAGGAGGGACAAAATAGATGCCACTCGAGTCAAATTTGTAGTCTGCATTTTCAACCAACTCCGTGCAGAAGAATTTGTTGAGAATGCTGCGCAGCGTGCGCCGGTCCCAGTCGTCAGTCACTCGGCCCCCGTAGTTGCATTCCCCGGTCATGTACCGCAGAGCGTCGTAGGGCAGCTCCTAAGTGGACAGAGTGGTCACCGGCCAGTCAGGAACACCACGCCGTGTGGGATGGGGGCTGTGTCTGGCTACCAACATCAAGCTAAGGACCTTCCTACAGGTTCGCAATAATCTCCTTCTCTATACTTTCTTGCAGTTGCCCCCAGGGTCTTTCTCTTCTTGTTTTAGTGCATTCAGCTGGGGCTGAGACTAAAACTCCTGGATTCAAAAACATAATTTGAATGGATACTAATTTTAAAATACTGGTGAGGGTCTTAATTGTTGCATGTACTTATTAACACTTGTTCTAATACAGTTTCTCCTCCTCTCCTCATCGCTAAATATCTAAATCACGTCAATCCTTTCTCTTCCGTGGGTGCCGCATGCCTGCCATGTTTCCTATTGTAGTTCAATTCTTCGCATCACCTGCCTGGTCTCTGCTTACTCTCTGTGACTCCCATTTGGTGACTGAAATCAAAGGGTTAGAGGCTCAGCATCAAGGCAATGGGGGAGCACGTTTGCTCCTCTGATGCTCCAGGCTCCCTGGCTTTTGGTAATTGCACACATTTTTTGGCTTGTGACAGTTTAACTTCATTATGCATCCTGCTTCACAAAGCTACAGAAAAACCCTGTCTTAAAAAACTAAAAAAACAAACGAACAAAAAAAGAGGGGCTAGCAAGATGGCTCAGCAATCAGAGAACTGGCTGCTTTTACAGGGGACTCTGATTCCAGCGTCTGAAACTGCACAACCCTTAATTGAGGCTTCCGTATATAAGAGTTGCCATGTCATACTGTCTCTCTCTTTACAGCCAAGAACAGTGACCAAGACAATTTTCCTCTCCTGTTGACCACATTCCTCTCTGTCCCTACTTTATCGAGAGTATTTGTATCACTAATAAATGTGGGGTTTTCTCAGATGCTGTCTTCTATAGCTACTGATAGGATCGTGCGTCTTAAATTCTCTTTAGCGTGGTGATATCGTGGATTTGATTTTTTTAGGTGCTAACCCAAATTCGCCTACTTATATATTTTAATTAACTCCTCACTATAGACTGTATTTTACGGTAGACTATATTATCCAGATAGTCACATTGCTATCTAGGAATGTTCCTTGCTGGTTGTGTGTAATTATTTTAGCTCAGATACATTCTCCTCCGGCACTGTATTTTATCTCTATATTAGCTCCGTGCTTCTTGTAGGTGTTATGGTAGGAAGATGATTTATCAAGCTTATGATTCCTTTGAATGTTTCTCCCACGTGAGCCCGCCAGCGTTATTTACCTAGCTTCTTATTTGCTTTTATGAGAGTAGAATTCAACCCTCTCCATTTAGAATCCTAAATTCAAGGTTGAAGTTTTGGGGGTTTTTGTATTCTATTGATGATAGATTTAATCAAAGACAGCCAACTAAATTTGAACAGGATTCTGCCAAAATTCCGACAACTTGTTTTAGCTGGGGAAAGCTCCGTTTTCTTACAGGCACGTGCAGTAATAAGTTTTCAAAATCTCAAACTGTTTAAATCCAGTTGACAACAGTATAGAGAACACCCCACAACGCCCAGTGTTGGATGTTCTGGAGAGAGGGAGAAAGAGGGCAAGTGAGGGGATGAGAGAGGAATGGAAGGAAAGAGAAAGGCAGGGGAGGGAGGAAAAGAGGGAGGAAGAGAGGCAGGAAGCAGGAGAGGGGGGAAGAGTATTCCAGAGACCACTCTAGAGGCCTGCCTGGCCTACAGAGTAAGTTTAAGACTAGCCTGGGAAAGGAGATCAAATGGTGCCTCATGGGGGAGAGAAAAAGAAAGAAAAGAAGCCATTGGTGTGGTGATGGACGCCCTCAATCCCAGTTCCTGGTAGGCTGAGGCAGGAGAATTGCTGTGAGTTCCAGGCCAATCAGGGCCACATATTGAGACTCTGTCTCAAAACGGAAACAACAAAAGCCCCAGAGAGAATGAAGTGATCCCGATGTGAGGTCGGGCTCTCTGGCTCCTCCCGGAATCTACTCCTCTTTAAATGGTTTTAAGTAATTTATTCTTAGACAGGAAGTCCCGACTCAAAAGTCAAAATCTCCTCTCACATAAACCGAATTCATGCTCCAGAGAAGAAGAAACCTGGCCACCCTCTTGCTCCACCCCATTTCTACACCTGGCTTGATTTACGGTTTCTTCATAATAAATATAATAACCCCATTGCTTTTCACATCTCCACAGGTGGCTATGTGTCTAAATAAATGATCACATCCGGGTTCTCTGGAGTCGAGCCGGCATCTAACCACCCCCACAGCAGTTATCACTTCCTGTTATAATAAAGTACTATGAAATAGGCTGTTGGGAACCGCCCTGCAGTTTGTTCCAGCAGAGCAGAGTTAATCCTGAGTCCCTGCTCGCTGCGCCAACAGTTACAGCATGATAAAACGGGAAAAGGGGATGTCCTTGCTGAGGTGTTTACGGTACCTCATACTGGTTCAGGAACATGTGGAGTTGCTGCACACTGATCCTTAGATCGGTCTCATTGAATTCGTAAGGAATATTCCACCCCAGGGGTCCGAACTTTCTTCTCTCTTGTACCAAAGCGTGAAAGAAACAGAGGCCATAAAGCAGTTTCTTGAATTCATTCTGTAATGAGAAGAAATTTTTCAATGACATTTTTTTTCCTGTGAACGTTGCATTAGACTTGCTATATTTCTAAATTCATAGAATCAAATTCCTTTGCCTATAAATAATACGAGGCTATTTCAACCCCCAAAATAACTAAAACACAAGTGTATTTCTACAGGTACGCCAAGCAAAAATCTTCCCATTGATACTCAAGTCCAATGGGCACACACAGCTACATACACTAGGGTTCTAGGAGACAGAGCTAGGTCATCTAATTTGAATTTTATAGGATTTTTTTGGAGGAGGGCTTTTTTCCAGTTGAAGCAACACAACCTGAGAATTATGAATTCTATGTATAGTCCCAGACCATGGTGGAGGTTTTTCCAAGTAGATAACTGGAGGAAGTGAGCAGTTCTAAAGCCTTCAAGAACACTGAGAGCCAACAACAGAGCTTGAGGCAGAACCGCAGGGCTTCTCAGAAAAAGCAGCTCTCTGCTGGCCGTCTGCTTGTACCCTTCCCTTCCTCTCTGGTGAAGGGCACAGGGAGGCAGTCATCCTCACTAGCCAGGAAGGAATGGGCCATCAGGGTTGACACAACAGCGGGGGATTGTGGGAAGAGGAGGGAGTCTGTTGCCTTAAACTCATGCCCAGACCAAAAATTCCCAGCTGAGATCAGAAATGTCTGCCCCTTCCTGTTACCAATGGCTGCCAGCTGTGTCTCGGGATGCCAGCTCCATCCACCTCCCTAGATAGTGTGCAACCTGCCAACCAGGGACACCCGGTTAGAGCTCGGAGAATCCAAAGCCCACAGTTTTAATAACAAGGAAGCTGTAATTAACATATTACAATTTCTGAATCTGGCTCTCCTTGCAACTGAACATAACTATAGGCTATTTCATTATTTAACAAAATCCATAAAAATATCACAGGGAGGCCTAAATTTTATCCCACGACACAATAAGTTTCCTTCATAGAATAAACTTAAAAGAGAGAAGGGGAAACAAGAAGAAAAATACAAAACCAAGCAAAGGAGAAAGAGAGAGAATGAAAGGAAGATATTTGACAAAAGAGAGGTAGCATAAATTTAACTAAAGAAATTGAATAAATCTGTTAAACATGTTGGTATAACTCAATTATTTCATATATATATTGAATTGTTAATCAAGTTAACAGGTAACTGTTGGAAGCCGGATATTTCAATGTAAAACAAAAGACAAACAATTGTAGACTCAAGAGAGACAAGGAAGATGGTGGCAGACGCGGTGAAGCCTGGAGTACCAATACATCTGGTACGTATTCCTCACTTCTAGAGCGTGTGTATGAGATACATATGTATTTGTAAGTCTATAGTAGGGTCTCTGCATATAGCCCTGGCTATCCTGAAATGAACTCCCTCTGTAGACTAGGCTGGCCTCGAACTCACAGAGATCTGCCTGCCTCTGCCTCCACAGCGCTGGGATTACAAGCCACCACACCCGGCTGTGTCAACATTTTCAAGTACCAAGAAACTCCTCTACTGTTCACTGTGGTCTCCAATACTGTTCCCCACTCAGAAGGAGCAGGACTCTTCAGATAAATGACTGGCCAGGTACATGATGAGTCTGGAGTGGCCCTAAACCAGAAAGCGAGAGTTGCTAGACCCAGAATTCCTAAAGCCAGGGCCTGAAATATGCAGAGAAACCAGTTGAATGCAGATCCCATTGACAAAATTTGGAACAATTTGAGTATAAAATTCTTGATTAACAAATTGGAAATCACTGGGGTCAAATTAGTAATTTCTAGGTCTATGCTAACATCACATAAACACATGAGGAGGAGGAGCCACCTCTTAGGAGGAGTAAGTGCCAAGCATCAAAAGTTCTGAGCATTGCAACTGGGGATTAGTTACTTAGGACCAACCAATGAGGTAAGAACATGAACTAAATACTTATGTAGCACTGAATACCGCCCCCCCCAACATGACAGAGGAAAGACAAGCAATCATTAGACCGTGGAAAAACTAATCAATGCCTTTTTGGATGATCAAAATTAGTTTCATTCACTGAGGACACTTAATAATTTGACAGATAATAAAAAAAAGCTGAATGTAATCATTAGAGAATGTCACCCAGATTCTAAATGGGGGATATCCCATATTAAAACAATATCAGGAAATACAGTCTTCAGAAAAGCCGCTGTCGTAAGGCAAGAAGGGCTAAGGGAGCCTCGGGGTAAAGGAGGCAGAGTCCCGAGAGTGAGCTCAGAAGTGCAGTACTTGCCAGCCGTACACACACAGGCGCGGGTGTGATTCCCCAGCACCCCCGGACAGAGCAGAAAAACCGTAAGGAGAAGAGCAGAAACAGCGTAAGGAGAAGAGGACGCGATGCTGCACCTCAGGTGATGCTCTCACAGACAAGGAAATGGCAACATTGAAATCCACGAGAGATTGACATGACAGTTACATTTACAGAAGCTAACAGTAATACCGTGGTAAGTTAATGTCCCCATTCCTAAAACATATATAAATGTGGCCAACTTGAGACCCAGGATAGCTGTGAACATGACCCAACACAAAACTGAAAATGTTCTGAGGGTAATTTGACTACTGGCTTGCAGATATGAACTCTGTAGGCGACACTGTGTCTTAATGACAAAAGGCATATCAAGAGGTTGGACATTCTTGGAAGTATTTAAGTAAGAGGAGTCATGCTATGTCGAGCTTACCTTCAACCAGTGTGTGTGTGTGTGTGTGTGTGTGTGTGTGCGCGCGCATGCACAGATGTATATACGCATATACATGTAGTCAGCCTTCTGTCTTCTGCCTGTTCTGCATGTATGAATTTTTTTGTTGTTTTTTTGTTTTTCGAGACAGGGTTTCTCTGTAGCTTTGGTGCCTGTCCTGGAACTAGCTCTTGTAGACCAGGCTGGACTCGAACTCACAGAGATCCGCCTGCCTCTGCCTCCCGAGTGCTGGGATTAAAGGCGTGCGCCACCACCGCCTGGCTTGCATGTATGAATTTAATCAACCTCAGATTGAAATGTTTTTTTTTAATTGTGCTGGTGCTGAATATGTAGTTTTCTTATACCTTGAACAAGAAAACTGAACAACATTTATGTAGTATTCATCTTCTATTTATGTTTCTAGTTAGCTAGAAATCTAGAAATGAGTTAAGCTAGCATACCGGAAGATAAATGTAAGTTATAGGCTAAGGCCATACCACGTCTTATGAAGCTTGAGCATCTATGCACTTGAGCATCTGAGGGATGTTCTAAACTATAACAATCCTCCATGCATGTCAAGGGACCACTTAGTACACAAACACACACACACACCATACAAAGAGAGAGAGAAACAGAGAGACAGAGAGAGAGAAAGACACAGACAAGACACACAGGGAGACTAATCTATCTATCTATGCATAGATATTAATGTATTTGGAGGGGAAACACAAAATAACAAATTAAATGGTGCAAAAAAAATTAACGGTAGGTAAATATGGAGAAGGACATAGGTTGTTCCTTTTACTATTTTAAAATTTCAATTTTCCTATAAATATAAAACCATTTCCAAATAAGTAATTTCCAAATAATGCAAAGCTGTAAAGAGCTGCTATGGGATTTAATGAGATTTTTATGTTGCGTTGGAGCCATGCTTCCTAGTGCCTCTACCTCTACAGAGTGAGTACCAGAAGGAAGGGAAGGGTGCGCTTTCAAAGGGGCTCTGTGCGGCCTGTCACATGGACAGATGCCCTTTCTACCTGCGTGGGAGTCCCCAGCTCTCACCACGCCTCATCAGTGCAGAAGCCAGCCAGACACAAGTCTGGGGGATCAGGACAAGGGTGAATCACTTCTAAATGTATATGTGAATTCCTTCCTTCCTTCTTTTCTCCCTTCCTCCCTCCTTCCTTCCCTCCCTCCCTCCGTTTTTTCTCTCTCTCTTCTTCCTTTCTTCCTTTTATATATGTCCAAATTTTGCTTAGTGAAAGTAGTTTCACTGATTTCTCTTGATGTGATCGTAGGTAATGTTCATGCATCAAGACAGAATGCTTTTGAGTGCTGAAACTTATCAAGGTTCATAGTGTCTCTTATAAAAGAGCCCTTCCATTTTTAATTACAGCGAAACACCAGGAAACAATTTTAGGTCACAGCCATTCAGAAAGAATTCTAATCATGAGCACAGTGGGTGTTTTCCCAGCCTGCCTGGTGGCTCCGGAAAAGACCCTTATGAGCCTCGTCAATCGAGGGGGGGAAATCATTTTGGCTCTCATTATGGCTATATGGAGGAAATGTTTTTTATGTTTTAATTTGGAGAGATGGTTCCAGATAGGAAAGGGCTCAGTTCATATCCTGGAACAAGTTCTCGAGCCTTGCAGACTGACGCTGGGAATGGCTTACAGCTGACTTTCTCAACAGAAGCCTGCATTATTGATGGTACCCCATAATATCTCAGCTGAGCAGACATGGAGTCGGTGGTAAAATTAAAATGAAATATTAATAAAATTGACTTCAGCACAGTCAATAATCAGCAATGAAAAGCAACTGTGCTGCGGAGCGGGAGGCTTGCTTAATTTGTAGCTTCACTCTGGGCACACGGCCCCGACCACCGGGGGCCACTTGAACCACTTTACAGGGCCGAGGGGGCAGGACTTAGCCATCACTAACGGGCTTTTTGCAGCTGCCAAAGAATTCAGGGTCAGAGATCGGGTCCATGAGGTATGATCGGATGATATTAGCCCGTAATCCTTTCGGGGCTTCGTTGGTCATTTTCACTCCGTTCTGCAGGACCGACACGGGGAAATTCGGAGATGGGTAACTCGTCAGCCAGATTCGGAAGTCCGGGTGCGTGGTCTCTGGGCTTAACTCCTGTGAGCAAGCAAAGCAGAAGAGGAAGTGTGAGTGAGTCCCGAGGGATCAGCTCAGTGCACCTGAGGGACAGTCTGCAAACAGAAACAGCCACACCACAGAAATGAAATTGCTGTGATTAAAGCGAGAACTCAGAATCACCACACTTCACTGAGACGGCCCAGAGCTTACTCAGCCTCCTGATAAAATTAATTCACATGACTATACAGAGCCGGCCCAAAGACTAAAGTCTTCTTAAAATGTTCATGTCTGCACTGATATTTCCGAAATATTTACAAAAATAATCCTTTGCTCGGGGCTAGATTAAACCTAACCCCCTCCTCCTGCCGCAGCCAGATTTGGGAGCAGGCAATGCAGTCAGACAAATCAATACCACACCAAGCTAGAATCATTGGTTTAGGAGCCAAGGGTATTTCAAAGGCTAAGCGCTGGTGTATCCTGAAGGGACCATACCTACCACTCTTAGCTGCACTAGGTCTGAGGCTGGAGGTCACAGAACCTTCCCTTAGCGGTGCCACGCCAAGGCCTAGGAGGAACTACTGTGGGCCTGGTCACTGCTGTAAAATGTAGGGTTCACTCCCATCTTTGGGCCTGTTCCTCCAGACCGAGGGCATTCTGACACACTGAAGGGGCCCTCCGCTCTCTAAAGGTGTCTGGCTGTGTGTGGGGTTCTCAGCATGAGCCCATCCTTCTTATGGTGTAGCTGCAATGTTAACCTGCAGCCTGTCCAATGAGAGAACAGAAACGAGGCCCTTGGGTGGGCTGGGTATCCACAGTTAGACGGGGAGGAGCACTCGGGGTGAGGTGTGTATCCACAGTTAGACGGGGAGGAGCACTCGTGGGCGGGGTGTGTATCCACAGTTAGACGGGGAGGAGCACTCGGGGTGAGGTGTGTATCCACAGTTAGACGGGGAGGAGCACTCGTGGGCGGGGTGTGTATCCACAGTTAGACGGGGAGGAGCACTCGTGGGCGGGGTGTGTATCACAGACGGGAGGACCACTCTAGTGAACACATATCTGCATCGTTACCTCACACACTTTCTCGAGCGTTGGCATCCAGGAGGTGGCAAGATGACAGTTCTGGAGAACCACCCATGTTCCCTCCTTGACGGCTTTTTCTAGCATCTTCATCGCAATGGGCCCTTGGCCTTGGCCAAGGGAGAGAGAGCTCAGTTTTGAGCCCCCATAGCCCTGCGTGCGAGAACAACAGTGTCACTTAGTGTCACACACTGGTTCAGACAGACGTGACCTGGACATACTGACCACCACTTAGATGATCACGCTAATAAGAGAAAAATTCTCTAAGTTTTTCGGGCTGTTGATGTAAGATATAGAAAATAAAAGCATTAAAAAGATTTTTAGGCCGGGAGGTGGTGGCGCACGCCTTTAATCCCAGCACTCGGGAGGCAGAGGCAGGCGGATCTCTGTGAGTTCGAGACCAGCCTGGTCTACAAGAGCTAGTTCCAGGACAGGCTCCAAAGCCACAGAGAAACCCTGTCTCGAAAAACCAAAAAAAAAAAAAAAAAAAAAAAAAAAAAGATTTTTAATATAGGAGTACACGAAAGGGCACAGCTGTCACTTAGCGACCTTTAAAACATACGTTTTCTGTTAATTGAGTGGCAAAATGAAATATGAATGGGCCAATTAACTCGTCCTGCCACCTTGAGTGAATGTGCCAGTCCTTCTGGATTCTGATAAAATTAGGAGAACAGAAGCATTAGCCACTGACTCCCAGTCAGCAGCTTCCTTAGGAAACTCTGAGAACCTTCCTCCAGCTCATTTGTGGCTTCCTGATCTCCTCATTTTGAGGGCAGTTGTCACTAGGCTTCCAGGAAGAGGCCTCTAGCAGCGGCCGGAGCAGAGGAAGACCTGGGTCCTCCGCAATCGCTCATTGCTTACAGTCACTAACTCCGTGGGGGGAAAATCACTTTGGGATAAAAAAAAGTAGAGGTGGCAACTGGAGTCAATGCAGAGGCATGGCAGAAGCAGGTTCCAGGGAACGTCAACATTGCCTAACACACACCAGAGACACACAGAGGGAAGGAAGAGTAGAAAAGGAAGCCTGGTAAGAAAAGGCCCGTGGAAGATGGCCACCCTGAGCTACCTCCCCTACTTCCGCAATGGATCCGACACTAGGTTTCTTACCTGATTCCCAACACACTCTGCCCCTGCTCAATGACTCAAGAAATGCCTTGAGTCATTTCTCCCCAGGCCGACTGGGATGGCCTTATGACTCAATGGCCCTGCTCCTATGCTACTTGAAGTCTCCCTCTTTTTAATCATGGCATCATAGCCCAGCACTTCCGTGACAAGCAGTGAGGGCTGTATCAGACAGCCACGGCACTCCTACGGAAGCCAGGGTTTTCAAGTAGAAAGCGGCCCGGCAGAGGCTACTTTAGTCTTCAAGTGACGTCTCTTTCATGGAGCTACCTGCTCTGTGCCTCTGTATCCCTCACTGTGAAATGGAGCTGCCATGATTTATCTCAAAGTCTTCTGTAAGATTTCCAGGAGGAAACATAAATAACATTCACCACCGACATTCCTGAGGGGGCACCATCTTCGTGAAATGTTCATGTTGGTTTTAGAAACTACAGTGGCGTTTGCACAAAAAGCAATTTGAATTATTACAAAATGAGAAGAACCAACTCAGAAAGACACAGCCGCCTGCTCGCTATTTTCTTCTAGACAGTGTGGCAGAAGAACATTTATCATAAATAACGGGAATATGTTTTTAAATCTCTTACAAGTGTAGGTAATTGAACATACTGTACTGGCAAAGGGGCTATATAGCTGTATAGTTGTATAGTTGCTCTGGAGAGTGACTTACCTCACCTTAGAGGTGAGGAAGAGGGACAAGAACAGACAGTCCACCCTGGAGTAACTGTGTGGACTTGAATGAAACCAACCAAGCTTATGTACTGGCCTAAAAGTTGTGGAGAAAAAAACAAAAAACTCCAGGCTGGTTCTGAACTCATGACCCTCCTGCCTCCATCTCCTCCAGTAAACCCTACGGCGTGCGCCACCACAACCAGAAAGCTCTGGTTTTAGTTTCACGAGCTGTCTAAGGAGCGACTTTTAATGTAAGCGCTGCCGTCAAGTGCCATTTTCCCGGGCCTCTGGCAAGTTTCAGAATCCCAAGCCCTTCCTCCAGTGGAGAGACAATTTGAAGCTTTCTCTCATCCTCTAGGGCTTGAGTCATAGCGCAAATGAAGGCAACAGTGTCAGCTCACTTCATCTGCTCTAAGGGACCTACCTGGTCGTCCGCAAATTTCAGAAGAGCCGCCATGGGATCCGCTCCAGGAGAGAGGACAAAGATCAGCGGGGCACAGCAGTTACTGTCCCCGAACGCCTTGGACAAGTCGAAGGGGGGCGGCTCAATGAAAGAGCGCCCCAGCTTCTTGATTATGAACTCCTGCAACATGGGGATCACCTAAAAGCGACAAGAGCACATCTGACAAAATCGTCCAGATCCTCTGGGTTAAAAACCAAACAGTGGCTGGGCTGGGAAGCACCTGCCTGTGACCTCAGCACTGGGGAAGCCTACGGAAGGAAGTTTACAAGTTCAAAGCCAGGCCGGGCTACGTCTGAGAGCCTGTCTCAAAACCAAACAAACCAGACTCTGGATATAAAGATGAGGTTTTAAAAAGGGATCCAGGGCATTACTGGGACATAAATTCCTCTCAGAAAAACAATTACAGATGATTTAAAAAATCACTAATGAATTATATGATCCACCAAATTTAAAGACACTTTCATTTTTTTTTAAAAATAAGTATCCAAGACACGGAGAAGAAAAGAAAGTTTTTAAAACTGTTTCGAAATTATATTATGATTACATCATTTCTTCCTTCTCTTTTCACCCTTCAAGCCCTCCCGTACAGTCCTCCCTGCTCTCTTTCAAATTCATGTCATCTTTTTTCATTCATTGTTATACATATATTCATGAGTACATATATGTGTATATATAATACATATATATACATATATACATGTATATATGTGTGTATATATATATATGCTTGGTCTGCACAGTGTTGTGTGTGCGTATTTCCAGGACTGACCATTTAGCACTGGATAATCAGTTGATGTGCTCGTCCTTGGGGGAGACCATTTCTCCCACTCTCAGTGCTTCATCGTTCTTGGGGTGGCCGAGGCCTTGGGGTTTTAAAACACTGACTATGTCCCCAGAGCTCCCACGCAGCAATTATCACAGACATCACACACCTCCCTCCCACATCCTTACAAATGGATTGAAATAGTCCAGGTTCAGAGGAAGCTAAGCTCTGTAAAAAGACACACGCTATCGCTCAAGAAGCAAGTCGTGCTGGGTTGGCAGATTTTCTCAATACATAGAATTTTCCCGGGGAGAACTCTAAGGGTTGGGGTCTCTGCAGGAGTGGATATGTGCTAAGAGTTAGGGTACCTTCCTCAGTACCATTCCTTATTTTCCAATGCGGATCTTCACCTGGCATCTCTGGGTTGTAATACTAACTAACTGTGCCCAGGTGTGATGTAAACAGGGCACAGAACACCATTCTTGTTCAGATCTTGACAAATTGTGGCGTGCACCCTCCGAAAACAGAAATGCTCATTTTCTGTTCTTACGTGCTCTTTGCTAATTTTGATGGTTCCCTCGGAGCTCAATAAAACTTTGGAAAAGAAAAGCCCGACGGCTGAAGAGGCACAGGTTTGGAGGAGACACTAGCGTGCTGATTTTCTCAACAGTCCTGCCTCTGCCTTTGTTCGATTCATTTGGGATGCTCATTGGAAACCTGTTTTAATAGGCGAGAACAAAGCAGCTAACCTTTCTCTAGCTAAGTCGAGTTTTATGTTGAGTTAAATGAACAACAGTCTTCAGATTTATGCCACAGCAATAAAGGAGTTGAGTCTCTTGCTCAAAGTCCTGCTGTTGGGTCAAGGAACCACATCTTCTCCCTGACTTGCTAAGAGCCGCGGGTGTCCACTTGAGACTGAACGAGAGAAGTACCCATCCCTGGCTAACACACACCAGCTCCACTGAGGGCGGTGTTTGATCTATCTTCGTCTTCCTCGCTCTGCTGAGTACTCGGTTTTCTCCTCTGAATACCGGAAGCAGAATGAAGAAGAACGTGTTGCAGTTCTGAGAGGCCAATCTACTCCTTCAGAGGCGCCTTTGACACAGCTTCTTTAGAGGAACATGTTTTTATTCCACACACACTCATAGATTTTAAAATGACCTTCCCTTTGATAGAGATTCACAGCTACAGATGTGCGTACAGCGAACATGTCACATATAATTTATTTCATTACCCAACTTCAGTTTCTGTCTCAAGCAGTAGCTACCGAATGCACTTTTAACCCTGTTCTGAAATACAGATGTCTGCTCAGATTCTGAAGTCACAAACTTGCTCCGTTTCTTCTTCATCTTCTTCTCAGAGACTAATTGGTCCCGCCACACAGAGTGCTGTGAGCACCTCTGGAAGAGTTATCATAGAAGGTTGGTGGCAAGGCAGGCACACCCCCTGCAGAATGGAGCGACGCAAAGTGTCTGCAAAGGCCCTACAGTCAGCCCAGCACAAGGGCTGCCGATGGGACTACACACACATACACAGCACCTCGGCCTAGGGGAGCAATTCCAGGGGCCTGGAATACCTCTCGGCTTGGTGCAAACCGCGGGAGCAATTTGCTAATGCCCAATGTCTAAGAAAGGCAGTTACAGTAGCTCCAAACACCAGTTGGGTGTTCTCGGCAACATCTGTTTGAACAAGATTTGTAAGCAAAAATCACCCGCGTGCCACAACGCTTTGGAAAAGTCTGGCAAATGTGTGTTCCCGTGCATGTGTGTGGCTAGGAACTGAGAGGCAATGGAGAGAGAGCCAGATCCAGATTAAACTATTTATTTATTTACTTGCATGTGTGTGTGTGTGTGTGTGTGTGTGTTGTGGGGGTGGGTGTGCTTGAGCCATAGTGAGTTACAGGTCGACTTGCATGCGTTCTCTTCTCCTAGAATGTGGGTTCTGGGCCTCTAACTCAGTCACTAGGCTTAAGGTACCTTTACCCACTGAGTCATCTTGATGGCCGAAGTTAGACGTTTTAATCTCTATTCAATACTTTCGCAGACTCATGTAAATACGCAAAGGTGTGATTGAGTGAAAGACACCTATACGTGCTTAGTCAAAGCAGGTGTGGTGGCACATACTATCCCAGCATTCCAGAGGCTGGGGCAGGAGCATCTTGAGGTTGGGGTCAGCCTCGCCTGTGTAGTGAGACTCTCAAATGACAAACAATCGAAGTATTGTAACCAGGACCTACCCAGCAAGGTGGTGATACTGTCCATTCAGATTCAACATCTACTAAATCAGCAGATAGAAACTCTCAAGACTAAGCTTCTATGAGCATAAGATGCTAATTCCAGAAATTCTGAACAACAACAAAATCAAAGAATAAATTCACACATACACACGTGTGTGTGTGTGTGTGTGTGTGTGTGTGAGTGTGTGTTTATTTTTAGATAATTGAATCATGCTTCAGCTAATTTGGACTATCATAAACGTCAGATCCACCTTACCTTGTCTGGCCTCAAACAGCGAATGATGAGCATCCGTTGGAAGTCATTTGCTTTATTCTCCCATTCTTCCGGGAACGCCTCATGGTGCGGATCCTAGAATTATAGTAAGTCAGTCAGCGCCAGAGATCGTCTCTAAAAGCACTAATAGTTGACAAATAACCATATTCGTGGGGAAGACATATGATTCGTGAAGACAGAACATCAGTGCCAATGTTATTTAAGGGGTGGGAAAATTAATGTCAATGTGTATGCCTTTGAAATTTCAGAACCAGCTATGTGGTTTCTCTCCATGGCTCAACACAATGAATGCAGTTGTCATTTTAAACTGAGAAGAAACACTCACTGACAGATGCTTCTGTGAGTTACTTTCAGCAGCGGCCAGGGCGGATCCAGAGCAGACCCATTCCAAAGGAATGAACTCGGTCTCAGTCCAGGGCAGGCAGCCAAGAGCAATGCTGGTCAGCCCTGCTGCCATCCCCCACCCCCACCCCCACCCCAGCGCAGCCACTTCCCTAACCCTGGTTTAGCTACAACTGTCTCTAGGAGAGCAGCTACCTGCTGTATTCAAGAAGAGTAAAGATGGCAAGAGCAGAAACAAAGAAGTAGAAAACAGTAACTGGGAACTAGAAAAAAAAAATTTAGCCTTTATGCCAAAGTAAAGCCGGAAAATGTAAGAAATGCTACCTCTCTTAAAAAGGGAAACAAACTGCTTCATGGCATGTGTTAACTTTCAGGATCTAATTAGAAAGCCGCTTCATAAAAACTGGTTTTGAAATGCCAGCTTTCCCTGCTCTTCCAATTATAAAAGTATTCGCGAGCTCATATTCCACATTCAGAAAATCTAAACGGCTGTTTGGTAAAATTTTACTCCATCTCCTGTAATGATCGCTCCAATCTGAGTGGAAATGGAAAAGAAACACTTGCTGAGGAAATTCAGCAAAACGTTTCTAAAGGCCATGTGGATCAAATCTTCAATCTTTGGAGTTTGGGTAGAATTAGAAACAGGACCATTGTCTCAGACAGTGACGGAGAAAAGGAGCCAAACTTTGTATTTTAACCACTGACCGGTTGCTGAAGGCTATGAAATCTTGCTTGTGGACAAGGTAAAGATGTGCTTTGTGACATTATTGGTTTTTCCATTGAAAAGCTTTGGAATAGGAAAAGGGTGAGCACATACCAAGCTGTCGTACACTTTTTTCCATCCATCCTTCAGGCGCACAAACTCCTTGCGAATGGTCTTGAAGGCCGGCAAGTCGTCTAGACGGCAGATCTCGTCCCAGGACTTTTGAGGAAGCCACGGGCAAGGGTTGGTATGAGGATTGTCCAGCCCAATGCCACCGGTGAGCAGGAATCTCCACTCCGCCTTGTTGATCTGCAGAAGAGAAACACCGTAGAGAGTCACAGAAACTTTCCCTGGTTAGTCTACAGCCATAACAGAGCAGTGGGGCCCTTTCAGAGTCTCGGGAAATCCCACGGCCGTTATGGCCGTCTATGGAGTCACGAAAAATCTGAGGACCGAATAGGAGCAGTTAAAAACATAGCTCCAGCAGGGCAGCGGTGGCGCAAGCCTTTAATCCCAGCACTCGGGAGGCAGAGGCAGGCGGATCTCTGTGAGTTCGAGGCCAGCCTGGTCTACAAGAGCTAGTTCCAGGACAAGAACCAAAAGCTACGGAGAAACCCTGTCTCGAAAAAAAAAACAACAAAAAACGTGGCTCCATTTAAATACCTACTTTTCATTTTCTCTAGAATTAATAGCTTAAAAATTAAGGCATAAATAAATTCTACTTGAATAATAGATGTTCCTCAAAAATGGTTGCTTACAGTCTCAAATATTGGCTCTGAAAATTAATAGAAAGGTAAGATAGCGAAAATCTGCCATATTTCCATTTATTCTCTATAAAACATAGGGAGTTGCTATGAAGCATGTACAAGAAAATATACGGAAAAATAATAAATATTTTTCCCAATTCCATCAAGATATGACCGTATGAAACTTTACCAATCTTAAAAACAAATACATGAAAAGGCTATGATGTTTCTTTCATAAATAAATAAATAAAGTACTTCCTATCTTTTAGATAAAGAGAATTTAAAATTAGGTTACATTTGCATACGATCGTTAAAGTCAAATGGTTAGATTTGAGTAATTTCCTTGAGAATGAGAATAAATTACTTAGTAAATGTTAAATGTTAAATGCGTGGCCATGTGAAAAATCCAACAGAAACAAGTTGTTGTTGTTGTTTAAGCACAGGATACTGCTACGTAGCTCAGGCTGTACTCAGATTTGCTGTACAGTCTAGACTGCACGCAGCCTCACAATCCCCCTGCCGTAGCTTCCCAAGTGTGGGGATTATAGTTGTGTACTCCACCAGATTCTTAAACCGAAACACGTAAAAGTCTACATGACAGTAACATACTCCGGTCTGTGAAAATCGGCCTTGCCATGTCTTGCTTTGTTTCCGTTCTTCGTCATAGGCCCATCTACATATATATGAATACGTCCCCATGCAGATCAGCAAACTAATCAATGATATCATGATAGTGTTGCCTAGCTAGACAAGCAGCATCCATCAGGTCTGGAGGATCCTGAAGAGGGGCTCCTCGCTCAGTGTAAACTTTAGAGCCCACCTTCAATGCTACCACATAAAAGTGTGGAGATTTCGGGGCTTTGCTGAGGCCTGTTCTGGGAAAGCTATTCCACCTGATGATAAGTCTTCAGTTTCTACCTCTGACGAGGGGAGCCGTGAACGTCTGACCGGCCCCAAAGATTAGAGCACTATGTACTAGTACCTCCTCTTTAATACAACTGGGCCTAGAGTTGCAGTCCCTGTGTTGAATCTTAAGTTGTATTATCGAGACACAGGGACGCTCAGACACTAACATCACGTCATGGTACATCCCCCTAAGACCGCCTTCCTGTACCACAAGCATCTGTGTCCTACAGACGGGACCCTCACTAACCGCATTGTCGTGTATCAGCAGGTTCACAGTGAGGCAGAAGGAGAACAGCATCTTGTCCTTCTCAAAGAGCGAGCGGCAGATGTTGACGTAGAGCGAGTACGTGAAGTGATCCTTCAGGATCTGAAGCCTGAGGACCAACACAGGAGGGGGGAGGAAGCAGAAACGTGGTCACCATGAGGGAAATGCTGAGACCACACAGTACAGACTGTTAGACGTCTGTTCTCACCCAAACAGTCAAAGGCCTTCACTCCATACCATCATAACCTGTCAGAATGGCTAAGATCAAAAACACTGATGACAGCTTATGCTGGAGAGGAAGTGGGGTAAAGGGAACACTTCTGCATTGCTGGTGGGAAAGCAAACTTGTACAGCCACTTTGGAAACCAGTATGGTGGTTTCTCAGAAAACGGGATATCGATCTACCTAGAGACCCAGCTATACCACTCTTGGGCATATACCGAAAGGACACTTGCTCAACTATGTTCATAGCAGCATTATTTGTAATAGCCAGAACCTGGAAGCAAGCTAGATGCCCCTCACCTGAAGAACGGCTACAGAAAATGTGGTCCACTTACACAATGGAGTATTATTCAGCTGTTTAAAACAATGGCAGCACAAAATTTTCAGGCAAGTGGACAGAATTAGAAAATAAAAATCATCCCGAGTGAGGTAATCCAGGCCCCAAAAGAAAAATATGGAATACATTTACTTATAAGTGGATATTAGATAATCATGCTACAACTCACAGACCCAGAGAGGCTCAGTAACAAGGAGGGAACAAAGGGAGAACACATGAACTAAGTAGGAGAGATCTTACAGACGGACTGGGGGCAGCGGGGATGAGAACATGAGGGGTTTGGCTGGGGTGGGTAGAGGGGGGAGAGTACCGAAAGAGATGACTGGATGGGGGGGCATTTTGGAGTCAGGTAGAAAGGAAACCCAGGGATCTACAGGGATGACCCCAGCTAAGACCCCCAGCAACAGTGGACATGTAGCCTGAACTGGCCATCTCCTGTCACCTGGCAAGACTCCCAGCAGACGGACTAAGACACCAACCCAGCCACCCAACCTTTCGCCTCCAATCTGTCCTGCCTATGGGATGTGCTGGTGTAAGGTTGGTGCAGAGATTGTGGGAGTGGCCAACCAATGACTGGTCCAGCCCACCCTGACGCTGCTTGGAGGGCCAGGAGCCAGAGGCTGGATGGCCCCGAGACCCAGGATGGATCCAATCATGACTGGAGGGAAAAGAATGTCAGTGTCACGAAGCCTAACAATATTGGGTTCTACTCATAGATTGGTGACGACCCCAACTGTCCTCAGAGAGCCTTCATCTGGTATCTGATGCGCAGCCAAACATTAGCCTGAGCTCAGGGAATCCTGCTGAAGAGAGGGAGAAAGGATTGTACAAGAGCATCACAGGAAAACCCACAGAACCAACTAACCTGGGCTCACAGGCGCTCGCAGAGACTGAACCAACAATCAGGGAGCCTGCATGGGACCGACGTGGGCCCTCTACATATATATGACACTTGTTTGACATATGTAGACAAGGTTTACTCGTGAGACTCCTCACAATGGAAGCAGGGCCTGTCCCTGACGCTTTGGTTGGCTTTTGGGACCCTATTCCTCATACTGGGTTGCCTTGCCCAGCCTTATTACAAGGAGAGGTACTTAGTCTTCCAGCAACTTGACCTCCCATGCTTTGTTGATACCCATGGGAGGCTGGTACCTCCTTGAACAGAAACAGAGGAGGAGTGGATGGGTGGGGAAGAAGAGAAGGAGGGAGGGATGGGAGAAGAGAAGGGAGAGGAAACTGTGGTCGGAATGTAAAATAAATGCATTAATTTAATTTTTTTAAAAAAGTAGTTAGAACTTACTTTTATTATTATTATTATATATTGCTGTTGTTGCTATTGCTGCTGCTTCTGCTGCTGTTGGTGTTGTTATTATTTATGTTTTTTCAAGATTAGGTTTCTTTGTGTAGCCTGGGCTGTCCTGGAACTTGCTCTGTAGACTAGGCTGGCTTTGAACTCACAAAGATTTGCCTGCCTCTGACTACTGAAAGCTGGAATTAAAGATGTGTGCTAGCACTGCCTGGTAGGACTTGCTTTAAGACCCAGGAATGTCTCGAATGTCTGCCAAGGCCCTGGAGGTCCCTACTGTGAAACAAACCCAATACCTGTGGAAGGTCGGGGGCCTGGCTTCAGCAGGCTCCTGATTTAAGATGCAAAGTTGTCTCCTCTTACGTAAGTGTGAAGAATTTGTTCTTTCTCCTGATAAAGTTAATTTCTAGCACAGATGGTCCCTCAGTTAGCAGAGTGGGGATGAACTAAGTGTGACTTTCTGCTCGGTTACTAAAAGGGGCGAGATGCCTTTCTGTTTTTACGATCTCTCTGCAGACTGCCTGAGATGCGTAGCACACTCTGGTTTAATGCTGATTCAGTTTTTCAACGACTTTCTTTCTCTAATGCCTTTCTGGAGAGGGTGCCCGGGTTAGGAGAAGATTTAGATTTTAATTATCCTTCCCTAACAATAGACGCACAACGGAGAACTATTTAGAGAGGAAAGCGAAGAAAACGCTGCGCTGCACGAAATGACGCTCCGCGTTCCACCGGTAAGGGGTTGGGTACAGACCGCCGGCCCAGGAGAGCACATACAGCTTCTAAAACGGGAGAACTGATGTGCGGGCTGCAAGCTGGACAGCAGCTGTCGTGGGGGAGGGAAGAGGATGAGAGGTGGCTTCCGGGATGCTGAGGATGCTCTCTGTCTTGGGTGGGGCACACGGATGCTCCGTGATGAAAGCGCCCTCAGGAACGACTTGAATGCATCTTCTCTAGCCGTCTCTCTACACTTCTCATTTACAGTAGCCACACATACAGTTTGCCTTGCTTACAGATAAAAACATTTTAACTACAAGTAAAAAGCTGTGTTTGTTTTCTACATTGCTTTCCAAATCTCATATTAAGGAAAAAGGGATTTGATTTTTTTTGAATTTACTTCTAGTGTGAAGAAACAAGCACCTTGGACAAGTTCTAATCTGGTATAACAAGTAAAGGTGAAATATAATAAAAGTGCTTGAAGCATGGAATCATTATAGCTTTTCAATCTTATACCAAATTTAAAAAAAAAGTTAATTTCAGGGGCGGTCAGAGAATTTTCTCCTCCCAGATTCCGGCAAATACCTAGACTTTACACTCCATAGACGATAACATTCTGATGGCCAGTGTGTTAAACAGGACTGAGATCAGGAGCTGCAGCGAAAAGGAACACTAGGAGCCAGAGAGATGACTCCAGGTAGAACACACTTGCATGCAAGCCTAAGGACCTGAGTTGAGATCCCTAGAAGCCATCAAAGGTTGGATGTGGTAGCGCCTGACTATAAATAAAATGGTAGGAAGAGACAGGGGAACGGTTGGGTAGTCAGCTAATCCAGAGCACACAGCACCGAGCCACAAATGAGACCCGGCCTTGAACAAGCACAAAGTGTGGACCAACCCCAAGGTTGTCCTCTAGTCCCGACACACGTGCTGTGACAGCCTCCTGCCCACACAAGCATCTCTCTCTCTCTCACACACACACACACACACCAACACATGCACACACAAACACACCCACACACAAAAAAAAACAGGCCAACACATGCACACCAACACACACACACACATACAAACACTCTCTCTCTCTCTCTCTCTCTCTCTCTCTCTCTCTCTCTCTCTCTCACACACACACACACACACACACACACACACACACAGACCCACACCGAGGAAACTAAGATTCTGTCTCGGGACCTAAAATCCAGCATAGAAAACAGATGTGTCTATCTAACTAACGTACTAGGAACATAGGGAAACTTTGAAAAGAAAGATCACCTACAATTTTTTTCTTCAGTAATCCTCACAAACTTGAAAACTTCCAGAACAAAAAACAAACACTCCAAACAAATATCAAACTAAAACATGCCTCTCACTGACAACAAATCAAATGAATTTTATCCTTTCATCGACCTAAGGTTAAACAAGATCTTGATACTTGGACGTTTTTATACCCTAGTCAACAGTAAACAAGACATTCTCTATGGGTAATCACAGTGTGAAAAGCTGTGTGGTTAACCATAGTCAGCAGCACATATTTGCTTTAGCTCTGGTACCTGGCACAGTTCCCAAGCAGGACACCCAAACGGGAACCTTGGGAGGTGGCTCAGAGCCCCCTTGTCGAGGGAGGATACAGCTCCTCTCTCCATCCCTGAGGTCAACAGGTGTTCCGCAGATTTCTAGATTGGTGTGGCAGCCCTACAGCTCTGCCAAGAGTCGTTTCCCAGACTGAAGTTACAGGCATCGGCTCTGTTTCCGACTCCAGGATGCATGGAGCTCACTTTGGGCTCAGGACTGTGATGCTCATGCCGTCCTGGATCAATAACCCCAGCCGTCATTCCCACAACTGAGTACCAGCTAGCATTTCCTTTACGCACCTTATCAATAGGATTTCGGATTTCTCCGAGTTCTCGATGGACAGGATGAAAAGGTTAATGAACCAGGTCAGCGAGTACTGGTACATGGGCTCGATGTTGGCCAGGTCGGCGATGGAGAAGAAGAGGATGGAGGAGTGGATGGCGATGGGGCGGTAGCCCATGCGCGTGTTGTCGATCTTTCTCTCCGTCTCCTCGGCCACTTCCTGCTTTTGAGAAATCTCATTAGCCAAAGCCTTGGAGGAAGACAATATCTTAATCGCCGTCTCATCTTCTAGGATGTTGCCTTCTGACGACGAAAGGACTTCTAAAATCTTGTCTTCGATTTCCTTTAGCTGCCTGGAATGAAGCACAGCTTTCTCAGGACAAAAAGAAATGGCTTCCAAGTCATTTCAAACATGCGTTTTTTTTTTTTCTCAGAAACAGAGACAAAGTAACCTGAAGAAATGTACCACGGCATGAAAGACATCCGGAAAAGGATGCTTCGAGATTAATTTCGTGTCTTGTGAAATGTCACCAAGACGCCGCTTCCCTGCTCCAGCTCCCTGGGCAGCCACTGTATTGTCCTCTGCCACCCTGGACCTCAGCTAGGTTCACTCCGTTGGGCTCCTGCATTTAGGCATGACTTAGAGAGCTTCGCTGTGACAGAGACGCTATCAGCAGAAAGTGGGAAACAGAGTTTGCGCTTTCATTCCCACCCGGCTCACAGCGAACAGAAACTTCAGGTCACCTCAGACTGAAACCCCATGTCAGAGCCTGTGGCAAGTCTCCTGGGTTTTCCCGTGTCTGAGAAAAGGATTCAAGAACGTAGCTCTCCAAATTAGTACGGAGGCTCTATGGTCCCCGCATTACTAAATTTTCCACTGGCGGGGAGGAGCTGGAGAGAAGGCTCAGCAGTTAAGAGTGCTTTGTTCTTCCAGAGGACCCAAGTTCAGTTCCCAGTACCCACAGCAGGCACTCTCCGCTGCCTGTGACGCCACTTCCGAGGGTTCCTATGCCTGTTCACCCTTTCCTGGCCTCCAAAAGCAACCACCTCTGTGGCACACAGACACTTATGTAAACAAGTCTACACACCTTTAAAGCAAATTCTGGTTTGGGACACCTATTTAAACTAAATAGATGCTTAGATGGACTTTAATTTATCATAATCACAAACTAAATACTAATTCCGCATTTTATGGTTTCAAACCTTTTGTTCTCAGCTCCCTGCAGGATCAAGGCTTGCTTTTCTTCTTCCAGGTCTGGCCTTTCCCGGGCCACCACAATTCCCAAAAGCTGATCCTGCATCCCCTCTGTAGTTATCATGAAGTTCAACAATGTGACCTACAAGTCAAAGAAATTATTTTGGTTTTTTTTTCCCCAGTAAGAAAGCTTCTGTGTGTGACTTGGGGTTTCATCCATATTTCAGACATACTGTATGAAAACAGAATTCATGGAGAGCAGAGCCGGAGGTACGGGCAAGCCTGACTGTTGGTTTAAAAAACCCACAAAAGTTGTGACAGTCAGAAATCGAACGCTTAGAACAGTTTATTCATTCCCAGTTCAAACTGCTCCGATTTCTGTCGATTTTTAACAGCAATCAATGAGAATGAGGTTGGAAAGAGTCTTAATACAGGCTGGGCTGATTCTCATTTTAAGGCCCCTGGAGGTGTATATCAAACAATCTTGAGAGAGCTATTTTTATGCTAATGAGTCTTTTATGTTAACGAGTCACTATCCTGCAGAAAGAAACACCGGGAAATTTACATTTTAATAGTGCCCATCGAGGGCTGTCTGTAGACATCCACTCCATCCAGGTATCTAATTAGCTGGGGGTGGGGTGTGGTTGTACACCCGTACTTACAATCCTCCCTTTCTTGGTTCTTCCCGATGAATATGTTAACGTTCTATATAAAAAACTATTGATAGAATGATCTGGAATGATCTCCACGCTTCACTTCCACTCCCTGAAGATGCATTTCCGGGCTCCCCTCTGGGTTTCACATCCCAGCCCCGCCCTCTGTAACCTGCTCCTAGCCCCGCCCTCTGTAACCTGCTCCTAGCCCCGCCCTCTGTAGCCTGCTCCTAGCCCCGCCCTCTGTAACCTGCTCCTAGCCCCGCCCTCTGTAGCCTGCTCCCTTCCCGGCCCCTCTGTAGCCACCAATGCGCGCAGCAACGCAACAGCGGCTGTCTAGTTCTGGCCACCGAGAATCCCAAAGCCAATGGACACCTCCTTGAGCTTGGCTTTCTTTCAAAGTCTCGCGTGATTGTATTTTTTTTTTTTGTATATTTGCCAGTCTGCTGCCCGCAAGCCTTAGCGTCCGCAACCTCATCTTCAGCCTCCACGGCTTCCTTTCACGTCTTTTACTTGTCTACAGGCGAGCTGATGGTGGAACCCGTAAGGAAAGACTGTTAAATGCCTCCCTGCACTTGAGCCCGTGCGCAGCTGAACACCCTGACCCTGGAAATACACGGGTGCCGACCCACCTCCTCCTGGACACCTTCCCAGGGCATTCCACCCCTCCCCCACAGCTCCCTGTGCTTCGTAATTGGCTCCTAACTTCTCACGGCACACACGTGACGTGACTGGACGCAGTCACCGTGGCTCTGAGGCTCAAAGGCAGCTCTAGCAGAGGGATTGTCTGTTACTTGACTTTGTAAGAAAGGCCAATGCTACCTGGCTGTGGAGTTGTTTCCTGTCATTTCTAGCTCCTAAAATTTTAGCCATTTGATAATTATTTCCCAAGAAACTTCCTAGAATACAATGAATCAGTCTGTATGCTAGGAAGAAGAAAAAGAAGATAGTCTGGTGTGGGAGGTCCTTCGGTCTGTGTGTTGATAGGGCAGAACTGAGGTAGGCAGGGATACTGAACTGAATGCTGGGAGAAAGAAGGGCGGAGTCAGAGAAGCTATGGAGCTGCTGCCAGAGTCAGTCATGCCGGAACTTTGCTGGTAGGACACGACGTCATGGTGATGTACAGATTAATAGACATGGGTTAAATTAAGATGTAAGAGTTAGCCAATAAGAAGCTGGAGATAAGGGACCAAGCAGTGATTTAATGAATACAGTTTCTGTGTGATTATTTCGGTTCTGGGTGGCCAGGATGAACAAGCGACTTGCTACTCCTTGCAACAATAGTCTTTTTGTTTACTTGGGGAGGTGGTTTGAATGGGTGTGTCCCTCCACCCCCATAGACTCACGTGTGTGAATGCTTGGCCTGTAGGGAGTGGCACTATTAGTGGCGCTTGTTGCAGTACATGTGGCCTTGATCGTGGAAGTGTGTCACTGTGGAGGCAGACTTTGAGGTCTCACATATGCTCAGACTATGCCCAGTGTGAGACACAGTTCACTTCCTGTTCCCTCCAGATTAAGATGGAGAACTCTCAGCTCCTTCTCCAGCACCGTGTCTGCCTGCATTCCGCCATGTTTCTAGCCAAGGCAGTAATGGACCAAACCGCCGAACAGTAAACCAGCCCCAATTAAATGTTGTCCTTTATAAGGGTTGTTATTGTCATGGTGTCTCTTCACGGCAATAAGGACTTGCTGGTCAGAGGTCACAGTCTTCTGTGTGATTATTTTGGTTCTGAAGTTTATCGAGATGGGGACTCCCCACTCCCCACCAGGACCTCCTGCTCTCTACCTGTCCTTACCTGGAGAATTCCCCTGGACCTAGGGGAATGACCGTACCTGAAAGCTGCCCCTGAGCTTGGACGTCTGATTTATCTCTAGGGTGACCCTTCCTGCTAGAAGTCTTCCCCATGCTGTTCACATGGTAACCAAGACTTAGAGTTTTGCTGTAGGGCCCTGTTGCCACAGGCGCCGCTTATGATAGGAGGGCGCCACTCAATGCAAATGGACAGAGGATTCATCGCTAGACTTTATAAAAACCTCTACTCCCCCACAACAGAACAAGCAAACAAAACATACAACCAATTAAACGGGCTAATGAATTGAACGGACAGTTCTGAAAACTGAAATACAAATGGCCAACAAATATATGGAAAATTGTTTACACTCCTTAAGCTGTCAGAGGAAAACCAAAATCAAAACTATATTGAGAGTCCCTATCACTCGAGTCGAATGACAGCCATTGAAAAAACAAACAATCCATGCAGATAAGGACTCAGGGGAAGGAACCCTGATAATAGTGGGGATGTAAACTTACCCAGACTCTGTGAAAGTCAGTTAGGAAGGTTTCCAAAAAAGACTAGAGAAAGAGCTTCCACGTGACCAGGCTATACCAGCCCTGGGTATTTACCCAAAAGCCTCCTGACCAACTTATCCCACAGTCCCGTGCACACCAATGCTTAATACAACACCGTGCACACAGCTCAATTACGGAGCCAACCTAGGTGTCCATCAACAGGGGTGTCCATCAGGAAAAGGTGACGTATATGCATAATGGATTTTTTTCAACCGTAAAGAATAAAGGGGAAAGGAAGAAAGATGAGGAGAAAGAAAGGGGAAGGAAGGAAAGTGAAGGAGAGGCGGTAGGTAAGAAAGGGGGAGAGGACCAGTGGCTGCTTTCCTCTTGCAGACTCGGCTCTAGTGCCAGCACAGAAACCGAAGGTTAGCCCTCTTCAACCCAGGATTTAAGCTGGGTACAGACTACAGGGCCAGGGCACGGCCCGCCACTCTTCGGGGCGAGGGCTAGTAGTATTCAATTCTCAAACCTCTGAGTTGTAGAGAACATTTGGTGGCTCTCTCTGACTTGCAAACTGTTGTACGGTCCACACTCACTGGTCTCCCCTTTCCCCAAGCACAGGTATGCGGTGTGGTCACAGTTGCCATGGCTCCGGTTTCGTCTTTTTCCTGTCAGGACAGTGTCTGTGGTACAGGGGCCATCCCATTTCCCTGCCTTCCCTGGCAGGAGACTGCCCCCTCTGCAGGGATGTGGCATTTTGGTTTTGTCTCGAAATTTGCTCCCTGGGGCATAAGCGCAAAGGAGCGTCCTCTGGTACCCTTGGGGGTGACTCACTTCTCCACCCAAAGCCAGACACTGCCTTTGGTCCTTCCCCTCCCGTTCTCAGTGCTCAGCCTCCAAGACCACTAGGCATGGGTTAGATGGATGCCATCTTAGGTTTAGATGAGATAATTATCATGAAAAAAAACCCATAATTGATCCTATTAACAGATTAATCCTGCATGAGAAACCAACTACACGGGCTGTACTTGTCTCCACGCAGAAACAGCATTAGTAACACACACACGGCTGTAACTTTTCTCTCGCTGCACGCAGACACAAGCCTGTTCTTTACTAGCCTATTAATGTCAGATCTTTAAAACCAAGATTTTGCAAATGTAGCCACATGTTCACAGAGCATTTAAAATCCTACAAGCACAGCACCGTGATTTCATTTTCATCGAAACTCAGAAGGATGATAGCGGCGTGGGACCCTCTCTTGGGCACTTTGGAAAGCAAAAGGTGCAGGTGAGGCCTAAACGGTGGGAGGGAGAGGATGTGTGTGAATTTGCAAATGAAAGCAAGTCACAGCCTCACCAAGCTTCCTAATCCCTGCTTAATCAATCCCAGCAATTAAAATAATAGAGCAATAAAGCCCTCCGAGGATCATAGGGATTTCAGCATTGAGTTATGTGCAGATCAGTGTCTTCCCCACAGCTCGGCTCGACTTCTGTCATGACCTGTTGTTATCCAACCAAGAGCTGTTCACGCTGGACGTGAGACTGTCGTGTGCCTTATTGGGAAGTAAAAAGGGTTTTGTTCGTAGTGTTTATTAATATTTTTCTTAACACAGCCTTGGGATTTTATTTCCTTGTTTTATTCTTTTCTCCTTATATTGAAAAGTTAGGTAGTCATGCTAACGTTTCGCGCGCACATAAACTCTGTCCGCTGGGCCTCATTGTGAGCGTTTATAGAGCTAACTGATTTAGTTTTCAGGTCACTCAGTGACACAGTAACTTTTATTGTGACCATTTACAGATGGGACTGATGCACGGGGACGCTGAACTAGCTGTCCGAGCCTGTCTTAGAGCAGCGGTCCAAATCCTCACTCGCACGGTGCTAGTCTCTTTCCTAGCGTGTAAGGAGATCCTAGATATTTCAACTGCCTCAAGAACAGTGTGTTTAGCTGATTAAAAACAGTAGCCACAGTATGTTTATTATGTTTGCAAAGTCAATCTGAATTCTCTCTCTCTCTCTCTCTCTCTCTCTCTCTCTCTCTCACTCACACACACACACACACACACACACGCATCCATCTCCTCTAGTCCTCCAGCAATGTGCTGTCTATGTGTGTACTTTGAGCCTCTAGGACGCACTATGTCATCACCACTTCTGACCCACGCGTTACACTTCTTCTGTACACACTCCTAGGAGCAGAGCGTGAACCCCTCGAGAGGGAGCATCCATCCTGTTCCCTGATCACAGATGGAATGACTGTACCACCAGAGATGAGTGAGGATAAGGGAGAGAAAAGCTGAGCTGGGTGAAGACCCCAGGCCCCAGGAGCCCAGCCTCAGAGCAATGTGACTGTGACCCTAAGCCCCAGGAGCCCAGCCTCAGAGCAATATCACGGTTGACCCTAGGCCCCAGGAGCCCAGCCTCAGAGCAATATCACGGTCATTGTGGTCCTTGAATAACAATTCAATTTCACCCTTTGCAAGAATGTTCAGGATTTTAAAAAGAACACTGGTCAAAAATAATTCCTCTCAATAATTCTGTAAAATCAGACGGCAGCAGCATCCTCAGCCTGAACAAAGGATGGAGTCCTGCTTCTAATCGTCAGCTCCGACAATTAGCACAAAGAAGGACACCTGCTTTTGGCAGTGAAATTCTGCCCGATTCCGATGGTCCCATCGCAGTATGCTCAAGACTCCAGGCTTTGGTGCTCTCAGGCACCCACAAAGCAACATCTGGAGATTACTCCCGAAATTTCGGAAACGGACAGAAGGGCAAATTCCAAATGTCCTCCTACGGCTGGGGAGGAAAGTACGGTCAGGGGTCGGGAGGCGTGGGACGTGGAAACGCTAACTTAGGGTACTGGCCTTCACCGACGTCTCAGGGAGGTAATGCGGGTTTCTCAGCTTGGTGGTGATGTAGAAGCGGAAGTCGGGAGCGTACTCGATCGTGGAGTCGCCAAGCCGGATGCACGTGCTCCCGCCCTGCTTGAAGGTCTGCTTCAGCAGAAGCGGCTCCAGAATCGGGTCCAGTTCTTCACCCACATTTTCTAGCAACACTAGAGGCAGAAAAATAGTCCGTCATCCTTAAGGTACCGACTGTGAACGTTCAAGGCTCAAGTTCTGTTCAGCTCTCCAGATGGCCCTGTTCCTAGCGGCCTAGAAAGTTACCCTCATCTTCTAAGAATACAGAGAAATGAAGTCATAAAAACACTGCCTGCCAGTGGAAAGGACCAGCAAGAGGGTCATGGCCGCCTACCTCCCAGCTCCTTCTACACGCCTGGCTGATGGGCCCCCTGGCCTGGGACTCACTGTATCTAGGCACAGTGACAGAGAAAAGGCATTTCTGTAGCTATTTCAGGGTCTACTGGCCTTTTATTATAAAATAGCTCATCTATATTATAAAACATCTGGAAAATACAGGACATTATAAAGAAATCGGGCAACAAATTCTAATCTGATTATCTTTCTCTCCTCTGTTAAATAGCTTATGTTGACATATGTAAGTTGATGCAAAACTTCATATAACATAATTAGCAGAAAAATAATTTCTATCAATTTTTCTACACATACTTGAGATGAAACAAATATCAATTTCTGTCCTAATTATTTTGCATGATATTATAACGAAATTGCCCTGTGTTATTAAAACTAGCAAACCTATTACTATTCTTTCATTTTTCGACCAGTGCTGCTTTGCATGTTCTATTTGAATATTTTTCTACTCTAAGATATAAGGAACACCCTAAGTAAAACGAAGCATTTCAGAATATTTTCTTCTGATGCCGTTCTAGAAAGGGTCCAGAGACAAAAGGTCCCTGACAGTGTTGAGTGCTTTAGCTAAGTTAAAGGCTTATATGATGCCACTTAAGCTTCTGGGGCAGTCTGTCTCGAATCCAGGAGCCTTGTCAGTGTCCCTTGAAGGGATGGGGGTAATCCGGGCTGGCAAGAGAAGTCTCGGGACGGACAGACTGACAGACACTTGCACTGAGCTTGCAGGCATATTCTTCCTTCCTGGATGGGCCTGGCTGAGGGAATTTCTGAAATTACCTCCCCACCAGTCCCCTCCACGGCTTGGATCTTGGCGAGCAGAGATGCAGCAGGTAACTTCTATGGCCTTATTTTTTCTTTCTGCTCACACTATTTATTTTTATTGTTAAATAACATGAATATATCATGACGAATGACTGTGCTAATTGTCCATGGTCGAGGTTAGACTTTTCCACCATCACTGACGCAGTGAATGCTGCTTTGACTAAAACCCTGTTCCTGGTTCTGCTCCTGCTGGTGGTTCTAGAAGCCCAGTTCACAGCCGATCTTTTGGGGACACTTTAAGACACACTGCAAACTACTTTCCTGGAAAGCAGTGAGACTTCAGGGCTGCAGGGGGCCCTTTCTGGGTGGCTGACAGACCTGGGTACAGTGTTACAGTAGGAACAGGGGCTGGACAGCAGGCTGTCCCTGTAGCTCCCCACAACTTGAGAAGCAGGGACTGTCAGCATCACAACTTAGCGATGTAGACAAGGAGAGGCGACTGAGAAAAGCCAGTTACGCCCGTCCTTGGCACCGCAGCTGTTTTTACTGAGAGGTACAAAGTCCAATTAAACCTGACACTCAGGGCAGGTGTTTCAGCAGCTTCGTTGACTGTAAATAGCAAATGTTATCTACGATTAGGTTCTGCTTGGCCAGAGGCCCTCATAATAACAATGTCAACAACAGAGGACCCATACTCATGTCAAAGGAGCCTCAAGCAGTCCCTGGATGGACGGACGGACGGAGGGACAGCGTGCCTGAGTCACGAGGAATCCTCGTTCACTTTAGACTCTGGCAGTTTTCTCTTCCCCACCTGCAGCTTCGATCTCTTCGGCCAGTGTATTTCAATACCTATCCATATTTGACCCATCAGGAAGGAAGGAACATCATTTGAGAGTATTCGTGAGGGTGACCAATGCCATGTCCACATTTTCCTGTGGGTCTGTGGCAAGGTAAACACCATGGCAGGGGCATTTGGCATTGGAAAGTTGCTTGCCTCATGGCAATCAGACAGTAGAGAGAGAGGGTCAACAAGGGGTCAAAACAAAAATGCATTCTTCAAAGACACGCCACCTACTTCCCACCGCTGTCCCCCTTCTCTAAGTGGCTCACTAATCTATGAACTCTTCCATGGATTAATCATTGGTGAGTTATGTTCTCAACGGCACCACAGCCTGAGGGCCACGCTTCTAACACAGTAGCCTCAGTGAACACTTCCCAGCCGGCAATGTATTTACAGTGCCCCTGGAAAGATAAACTTTGAAAGATCTATTAGATGGAGAGAAGAGGACTCAGGAGACAGGAAAATGGTGCCACATTATCTGAAGGGCTTCCTGTCCCATGTGTTCATCCTTCCACTTCTCTGTCCACCAGCACCTCTGTCTGCCTCTGCATGCAAGCAGAGACCAGGTCTGTCTCGTCCATTCCGATTAACAATGCCCCCCACCCGCCACAATGCTTCGTCCACGGCTATTACAAAATAAATGTCTATCAGTGGGATGAATAAATAAGCAAAAAACTACAAAGTCATTTGGAAGCCTTGACCCAAAGGGAAATGTCAAGGAAACGCTGGCAGTCGAGACAGGAAAATCAGGGAGGCCCAGATATGCTGTAGTTTCAACAGATTGTCTATGCCGATGGAGTTCTTTCTCGGCAATGGTTAACATACTGTGTATACTTTATTAGCAATGTTTATATGGTTAACACACTATATAGAGTTTACTGGTTGAGACAGTATATATAGGTGCAGTTGCACCTTGACTTCCAAGAGCACTGGCTGTAAAACTTTTAAATAGCAGAATCTTTTTTATTTTCCTCCAAAGAAGATTTTAAAAAAAAACTCAGTTATAAAAAGAAGAAGAAGAGAGGCACGTGGCTCTCGTTGAAGTGGAGGTAGGTGGATGAGGTTGGCAAAGCCCTTTGCCTCTCCACCCAGGCTGCCTGTGAAGAACAAGGGATCTGAAGCCACCGTCCCTGAATAGGCCAGTATCTATAGATAACTGCTCAAATGGAAAGAGCTTTAACCACTTGGGTTTTCAAACTTTGACTTGATGGTTAAGTATAAATAGACAGAGCTTACCACCTTTCTAGGAGAACTGAAACTTTTCACTTCTTTCTGATGTTTAACAGTAGAAGGTGTGTTGTTTTTTTTTTTTTAAAAAAAATTAGCCAGAGGCAGAAAAGCTGGGAGTTCTTTGTGGGCACGTACTTCTGGCTAAACCACTGAGCTTTCTCTAACGCTTATCTGACTTCTTAAGAAACTGAAGTGGGTTTTTGTGGCTGAAATTAGGAGTAACAAACACATCTAAACCCCAGTGCCCTGTGTACAATAAACATCTCTAAGTGTTTGTGCAATCTGTTTAGCCCTCGCCCCCACGCACCACGACTTTAGGGTCTCTCCTATTGCAGCTCACGGATGTTGCTCAAGACACCCAAAGTAGCTTTCTCTCCCATGATTGGGGTGCAGAATTTTAAACCAGGAGAGTTCACCTCCATTACCTGTTCTGCTCTATAGCTAACGGGATTAAACATCAGAATAGACGTCTCAGATCAGAGAAGTATCAAGAACGCCAACCAGACGGTGGAAACCCCATCACTTGTCCTTATCATACCAAACATTTCAACATCCATGTTAGGTCATTTACGTTGCTTAGAGAATTTAAGGTGATGATCCCTTCTAGAAATCCTCCCTGATCTTCCTGAATGCATAGAGGCATCACCTGCGGCTTCCTCGTTACCTTTTAAGACGTTACAAATAAGCCACTGGTCACATGCTCAAAGCCAGCACAGCACAGCACAGCCCAGCACAGCACAGCGTGGCCCGAGTCTTTCAAAGCCCCAGGTGTGACGCTCAGCACACTGACATGAGCTACACCACCAACGAAAGCCTAGGGACCAAGTGGTCGCCGTCACCAGAGACTAACCCTACAATACATAGTAAGTCAGTGATGTCTCCTTCACACTACATAGCTGGTGTGCAGGAGGAGAATCTGAGGTAATGATCCAAACACTGAATGGCAGAGGCAGACGCTCTGAATTCAGAACCAAGGGCCCTACCCACCATGGTCACTGGTCCTTACAGGAGAGATGCTCGCCTTCTGTTTTTATTACAATAATACGTGGATGGTTCTGACATCACACGAGCAATTTATTTGAGAGTAGAGATTATGGGCTCTTTTTGTGTAGCTCCTACATCACATACGACACCATAGATACAAGTTACTCTGTTTCCTAGTAGGGTAACTATAGATAAAGTACTGTACACTTTTCTAAAGAGTGAGAACGGAATTTGAATTTTTTCCCATATGGAAATGATAAATGTTTGAGGGTCTAAGTATGTTTTCCATGATTTGACAGAATGTGTGTATATAAACATTACATGGCACATCATGAATGTGTACAATTTTAGGTGTCAATTTAAAATATTTGAAAATGCAAGGATAGCAACTGAATGAAAGACCGTGTGGGTGAGCGTGTCTGTGCTCCGTTCCATAGATACAAAGCCTTATAAATAGATTTAGATTTCTTTCTTCCATGCTTATACTAAAATCCTAAAATCATAATTAAAGTTTGAAAGCAAGCGGTTTGTTAACATGGAAACATGGGTGTTATCGGATGGCTAGCATGCTTATGATGACTCTTACAGCTATACAGCTCTCACTGCAAGAGGGACCTGATGAGCTAACTTCTCCTCGAGTTGCATATGCTATAGCTTCAGAAGTGGTTGTCCTTATTTGGCTAAATTTGGTAAGTTACACCGATTTGAAGCAGGACCCCAGTTAGCTCAGATCACAAGCATCCTGGGCTTCGTGTTGCCAAGTATGACGCCTGCACAAGACCTTGATTAAAAGCAATCCCACCACCTCTCTAATCTCTCCATCGTGAATATCAGATACTAGCGAGGCATGCAAAACCCGGTTGCTTTCCCCGCCACTTTTGTAGCATAATTCAAGAAGGAACAGAAAGTGGAGCTACTGTTGCGTTAAAATAGGATTGGAATTATTAATATTAAATGGGCTTTTAAAGCTGCCAAATATTAATAATGAAAGCTCAAGAAAAGCAAATGGCTGACAACAATGGAAACATCTAAATTAGAGGCGAGCCACAAAAGTACTTTGTCACAAAGGAAACCGCCTTGCCTTCCAGGGGTTAACTGTCTGGGGGTGGTCCTCACGTTTTCTTTGATTATCTATATAAATGACGAGACCGGCAAAGTCATCATTTAACAGCAAGCCTGACAGACGTTTGCGTGCTGACAGTGTCCCGCCCAGGCATTTCCACGCCTGCGCTTGCGACTCAGCTACGTACCGGGTGTGCCGAACTGGATGCAGTTCTCCAGGGTCCTGACATAGTCGGGGTCGTTGAGCTTAATCAGCTGAAGGCTGTTGCTCTTCTCCATGTTCTTGATCCACTTATTGGCCTGGCCTTGAGGGTCTATCATCAGAGGCCACCTTCTCGCATTCCTGGAGGAGCGGGGAGAGAGAATCTGGTTCAGGCCATAACAAGTTTCTGCACCTCCAGTTCCACATGACTGCAAGCTTATCCTTGTTAGTAATATCTTCCTTTCTTTCCTTGAAGTAGGCGCACTGCCAGAAAACTACAGAGGCTGTTCCACAAAGCTAACACACAAATCCTTTCACTCCTTTGGAGATACCAAAGTCTCTAAACCTTAAACCATATGCTTATGATTCATAACTCCAATAAGTTAAAATCATAGTATTTGCTGCTCTTGCACAGTATGCTACAGCGAAACTCCACTTCCCCACTAGGCGCTGATGTTAAATTAATCCTCTGGCCTCCTTAGCAACTGTGTTTTCCTATGTGCTGACATCTGGATAAGAGAAAGAAAAATAATTTGATCCATTTACAGTCAGTTTCTCTATCTCTATCTCTCTTTAGTAAAGAAATAATGATCTTGCTGGGCGGTGGTGGCGCACACCTTTAATCCCAGCACTCAGGGAGGCAGAGGCAGGTGGACCTCTGTGAGGTCGAGGCCAGCCTGGTCTACAGAGTGAGTTCCAGGACAACCAGAGATACACAGAGAAACCCCGTCTCAAAAACAAACAAAAGATGTAATAATCTAAGAAAAAAAAAAAAGAACAGCATAGCTTTCCACCATCAAGTTGCATGACAGTTATGAGCACCACAGTGTTACCACAACCACAGGCCCATCCTTGTTTCAAACACTTGCCTATTTAATGACATCATTGTACACCTGCCTTGTGACTGGGCTTCCTGTGCACAGAAATGAGTTTTTCTGAAGGTCAAGTTCACACCATGGGAGAGCTCATCCCTGCTGGTGGGTGGGGGGGCAAGGTGGAGTGGGGGGATGGGGCGGGGGGTGAAGTGGGGGGCGAGCAAGGTGGGGAGGGGTGGAGTGGGGTGGGAGTAGAGCCAGTTGGGGGGGTGGGGAGGGGCAGGAGGGCGGGGAGGGGCAGGGAGGGGCGGGGAAGTGGCAGGTGGGGATGCCATGTTCTGTTTGCTGCTTACTTGTTCTAATAAAGGCTTAGAACTAGGACATAAATGTAAGCCCCAGACCAGCCTCTGGATAGTGGGTCCCGAGGAAGCCCCACACAGCATGTCAAAGCCTTTCCTGTCTGGGTAGACGTGGGGAAGCATGAGAACTAGAAGACAGTTATTAACTGACTCTCTGATTATTAAAACCAAACTCAGTCGTGCCCAGAGGATGTCACCAGGACACAGGAGCTCACATTCAAAAGTTCTAGAAAAAGTAACCAATAACACAAAGAACCAGGATGTGCTTGCTTCTCAAGCAAACGAAAGGCCCTGAAACAAGCGGAAATAAAAACAGAAAAAAAAAAAAAACAGAGCAGGTAATAGAATTATCCTTTGGGAGGCGGGAGAGTATAGTATAGCACATGGAGAAGAGACATTTCATCATTGAAGTGAAAAAGATAAAATGAATGAAAGGGAAATTTTAGAATTGAAAGGCGGTGTCTGAAACAAAAATTCTACTGTGGGTTCAATAGTAAAAGGAGAGGGGGGACCTCTCCGGGCATCTCCAGACCGCTGAGCACAAAACGGGCAGAGCTGAACAACGGACAGGACAAACTGAACTAGGAAGAGATTTTGAAGAATATTATGTATGCCAATGATTACGATGGCTAAAGTTTTTTTTTGTTGTTTTTTTTTTAAAGAAACCACAACACAGTGGGCTACCTGTAATGTGCCAAGAGGAAAGAACTTGGCCGCCAGACGTGGTGACACAGCCCCATAATCACAACCACTCAGGAGGCAAAGTGGGGATGACAAGGTCAGAGTCTACCTGGACCACTGAGTAAGATCGAGACTAGCCTGGCTAACTCAGGGAGACCCTGCCCCCCAAATAAAAGTGATGGAATAACCACAGACGGTCTGAGGCAGGAGATAAGTGGCGGGCGCTTAGAGAACCCCAGGCGCCAGGTTCTGTCCCTGCCACCAGCACCAAACAACCAAACAGAACTCGATTTCCAGCTCAGCAGTCTCCATGCGGCAAAGCCATCCTTGAGGACTAAAGGCAAAATACAGAGCTCACTTTTGCTCCTCAGCAGCCATGTTCTAGGCAAACGCTAAAGGACTTTTCCTTGACAGGAAGTGATAGAGGAAAACTCGGAATTTTAGAAATGAAGAGATAATGATGAAGTGCCGGTGTGTCCTGAATTGTGTATAAATACTGAAACCTAATCATCATCACCATCGGCAAGGGGTCTGTGTGTGCAACGGGTGCCCCATTGGATAAAGCAGACTGATGGGGTTTAGCTAGTTGTCTCCTAGGCTCAGGCTTGCTTGACTCCCTGTCTGCTGCTGTTCTTGAACGTTCTCCCATGGTACTGGTGTCTTCAACTGCAGCCAGGCTGCACTAATCAGGAAAATGCTCACAACCAGATCTCATGGAGGGCCTTTCTCAGCTGAGGTTCCTTCCTCTCTGAAGACTCTGGCTTGTGTCAAGTCAACACAAAACTAGGCAGCACACAGACTAGAAGAGATTGTCTTTCATCCAGTGAAATCAATACAGCAGCAGCAGTAAGGCCACCTGCAGCTGGATTGGCCTGGACATGCTCAGGGTGCCTGCATCCCCTTAGCCTGCGTGGCCAACAGTGTTCGATTTAATCAGCCCTTTGCAGCAGCACGGTGGAAGCCATTGACAGTGCAATAAGCCAAGGGGGAAAAGGCGAAGGGCACACAGATTAGAAAGGAATTAGAGTGTCACTATGTGCAGACAGCATGATTGCCAATGGACAATACCCCAATAGGCCAACATAAGAGACCAGATGCGTTCTTAAAGTTGCAGGGTACAAAGTCAGTATGCAAATAATCTTTTCTCTAATAGGAGCAGCTAACAGCCAAACAAAAAATCAATACCACTTACAAGAGCAAACAAAAATTAAATACTATGCATACATTAAAAAAAAACAGCAAAATACTTGAAGACCTAAAGGAGGTGGAGAGATTAGTACATTCATCAGTTAGAAGACTACTCAGTTTGTCAGTGTTATCAGGAATATCAATGTAGTCCCAATACAACTTCAAGAGGATATTTTTTAGATATTTACGTTTTACTCTAAAATTTATATTGAGTTAACAACCAGTCAAAATGATTGCTTAAAAGAGAACAAAAAAATGTAAGACATCACCTGACTCAAGACTACCCAAAGTTTCCAGAATCAAGATGATCCAGTTCTGTCTGGATCACAGCCAGCCTACAGAATCCAGCAGCAGAGCCACATGCATAGGGACAGTACATTTTCAACCAAGATACAGAGCTGAAACTGATGGGGAAAAATAAGTCGATGTTTATTTATTCATTTGTACATGTGTATGTGTTGATGGAGGTCAAAGGACAGCCTATAGGAGTCTGTTTTCTCATTCAGCCTTGCCGGTCCTTGGGTTGTCAACCTCAACAGCTAGCCGGTACCTGCTGAGCCAGCCCATTCAGCCCTCAAACATTTTTGAATTTATAAATCTTTAAAATCCATTGTTTGCAAATGGAACCGGCATCTGCTAGCAGTTACTGCTCCAACGTGGACAGTTTGTGGAAAGAGTGGTTGTGGAAAGAGAATTCTTTATTTTTAATTTTACTTTTTTAAAAATTTATTTATTTAAGATTTCTGCCTCCTCCCTGCCACCGCCTCCCATTTCCCCCTCTCCCCCGATCAAGTCCCCCTCCCTCATCAGCTCGAAGAGCAATCAGGGTTCCCTGACCTGTGGGAAGCCCAAGGACCGCCCACCTCCATCCAGGTCTAGTAAGGTGAGCATCCAAACTGCCTAGGCTCCCCCAAAGCCAGTACATGCAGTAGGAGAGAATTCTTATTTAATGCTCTTCAGGGTTTTTGAAAGCTGCAGATTTCTTTTCATGATAATTCACCTCCACAGCAGCAGGCCCAGAAGGACCAGGATTTGAACAGCTGAGGGCTAGGCTGGTCTAGGGCCTTCCTTGAGGCCTCAGGTAGGAACTTCCTTAGTTCCTTGTCTAAAAGGAACTTAACTTGGCAGAGCCAGTAATGGCCTGGGGCCAGGGCCTTGGGGGAATCCCAGCTCTTCCCAACCCCCAGGGGTCACTGTGTGCCAGCTCTCTGCTGCACTCGGGTACCTGGTGTTGCCTTCGGGCAACCTGCTCTATCAGCTCGCTGCTGACTTCACATCGCTGTATGATGCTTCTTGCTGACATTGCCCCAATAAGATGCTGTGTTTCCTCACAAATGTGCTTGAATGGGCAGCTTGTGCAAGCTCGCCCAATCCCAAACTTTTCTCTCCTCTGTACCTTCTCATCCCCTGGTCATCTTCCCCTTTAGGACCTTGTCACAAGGTCAGCTAACAGTGGTACATTTCAGCGAGTTCTGCAGTTTTCATCCCAACACAGAAACACACACACACACACACACACACACACGTAAATATGAATGAGAAAGAGTGATTATAGCTACTGAAATAAATATGCCTCTCTCCTACAGAAAAACCAAAGTCTGCTTCTCAAAACAATTAGGGTACCTATGGGTTTGGTATACTTACCAAGCAGTTAAATAATACTCAGTTTTATTCAAGAAATGTCCAGATACAATCCAATTATAGTCACCCCATCATTGACTTTTGAAAGTCAAGGACTTTTAAGTGTTAATAGCCTCCAAAGTTAATTATATTCTAACTTGTCCAGATTTTATAGGTTCCTCGAGTTTTCCTAAAGGATCAATGCGGTACTCAGCTAAAGTAATCTGTATTAAGCACTCAGCCTGGGATTGGGTTATCAGTAAGTGCCCAGCATTAGGGATCACCACCACCAAGCAAGCATCTTTGGGAAACAGAAGGCAGCATTATGCAAGTAACCAAGACGTGTGTCCAATGTTTTAAAATGATGCCTTCAACATCTGTCCCGAAAGCTCTCGGTAGACGATGGCCAAACACACTGACAAAGGAATAGATAGTGAACAATACTGTCTCCTTCCCAGTGAAGGTGTTACCGTAAGATTTACAAACACTTCGATTTTTCTATAAATGAATAATAACAATGTAGGGGGCATGGGCACTGATAAACCTCTGCTGCCCAGGAGAGAGAGGGAGGTAGTGAGGGGTGGGGAGAGAGAGATTACACAGGTGTGAGCTACCTGGAAAAGCGATCATTGACATTGGAAAATCTTAAAAGTAAGAAATATTAACCAACAGTTGAGTATGAAACATGAATTGAAATCTGACAAGACCCAAGTGGGATGGCAGGTTAGGAATGGGACGTGATTCGGCTTCTAATGGATATAATAGATACGGGCATCTTTTGGTAGGAAGAACAAAGGGCCATGGATTAAAAATTAAAGGTAATAAAGACTTCTATAAATAACAAAAGCATGATTGAGATAAAAGCATGGTTCTTCCGGAGGCAATCAACTAGAAACGCAGGTGCTGGAAGAGAGGCGTGTTTTCTGAGCGGGAACAATAGCCACTAGGCATCCGTGTCAGGATAACCCAATGAGCGTGATGACAGAACAGTGGAACTTTACTTCAGGTGGTCGTTTTTATAAGTAGCACACAGCAGAAAATGGAGGGCACCTATCCGTTATCCGTTCTGAGATTTGATAGCAAGGCTCCCACTATATTCCTTGAACTACTCTCATTTCTGTTTCTTTGGTTGTTTCTGCAGTAAACAAATAAATGGAATCCAAGGGTCCTGAATGCTTCCTACTGATGGCAGAGCGGAGCTGCCTCCTACTGATGCTAAGAACCCTTGGTGCTGCTCCTCACACTCCTACAATCAAACGCTTGGCCAGGTCAGAAGACAAGGCTGTCAACTTGGAAATAAAAGCGATATCTGCTCTCACACTGGGACAGGTTGACTCGTGTGACCTGGAGAAGAGGGTGTGGCTGGACACCTAGCGTCCCCTGACCCCATCTCCATGTCTTTTTCATCACCAGGAGATTCTGTGAAGGGCGCTTACTATCTGAAAGCTCTGATCAGCCCATGGAATGAGCCATGAGTCAAACCTTCCCCACAACAGGGACGAGGACAGATTTTGGAACAATGAAGACAATTAGCATCAAATACCCACCACTGTGTATCTATTAATTTTTTATAAGAAAGAGGACTTGTGTTTTATGGGAATAAAAACTCTGCTCTTTTATTATAATATTAACAGAAAGATTGTTCATATTTCATACAGTTAATTAGCAAACATTTCAATACTGTGAACACTTGCTAGATAAAATTGCTAAAAAGGTTTGCAAATAAATATATCTACTAATTAGATAGTAAAGACCATTTGTGAGAAAAGATTGTTTTCTTACATTATAATGATCCCATTATCGATGGAAAATGAGTCAGAGGGCAATCCAGCAATATTCCAAGCTCGAATTGTCACAGCTTCTCCCAGAGTCCCCATAAGAGAATAGTCATCTGAGCAGGGGATGTCTCTTCCTTTGCACGATTCTGACCACTCCTTGGTTTGGTTCTTTAAAGTATTCACAGAAAAATATAGACTTGAGTTGGTGGACAGTTGCCAAAGGAATCATATCTAAACTCCTCAATAACTCTTTATTTACCGGGAAAACCAACTACTATTGTTTCTGATGCCCAGAAATGACTTGGGTATTGTGATGATTTGAATAGGTGTGGCTCCCATAGACTCATGTGTTTGAATGCTTGGCCTATAGGGATGTGTAGGTTTGCCGTTGTTGGAGGAAGTGTGTCACTGTGGGGGTGGGCTCTGAGGTCTCATATGCTCAAATGACACCCAGTGTGGGACACAGTTCACTTCCTGTTGCCTGTGGATCAAGATGTAGAACTCTCAGCTCCTTCTCCAGTATTATGTCTGCCTCCATGCTTCCCACCATGATGATAATAGACCAGACCTATGTTTTCCTTGATAAGAGTTGCCATGATCATGGCGTCTCTTCACAGCAATAGAAACCCTAACTAAGACAGCTATCAAACCTTTCTCAAAATTATAATTAAGAAAGTACTCAAGGGCTGGGCGGTTGTGGCCCACGCCTTTAATCCCAGTACTCAGGAGGCAGAGGCAGGCGGATCTCTGTGACTTCAAGGCCAGCCTGGTCTACAAGAGCTAGCTCCAGGACAGGCTCCAAAGCTACAGAGAATCCCTGTCTCGAAAAACAAAACAAAAAAGTACTCAAATTAAAATTAACTGTAATCAGTGGTGACCCAAATCCTAGATGGACCCTGTGACAAAGTCGGTGTTTTGTATTGGAAAGAACATTTACTGTGCACTATTCTAAAGTTTACATTTACAAAGTAGCCGACATTCTCTGGTTTAGCTTCATTTCTGCTGTTAAGATAAAATAACAAGAAAGATCAGCATGGGGGGAAATGGGTAATTTCGTTCTCAATTAAATTCGAGGCGGCAGGAACTTAGAGTAGCTATCACAACCACAGGTGAGAACTGAGTGAGGTTGACTGTCTGCATGCCTCCCCTGCTCCGCTCACGTTCTCCAGAGCCTACTGCATAAACAGTGCTGCCCACGTCCAGAGTGGATCCACTCACTTCAACTAACCCAATTAAGAAAATCCCTCACGGGCATGCTCACGGACCAAGCCGATGGAGACTCTCTATGTGACTGTAGATTGTGTCAAGCTGACAGTTAAAAATAACCATTGTGTCCTCCATGTAGTGTGCCTATTTTATTTGGATTATAAATATACAGAAAACACTATAGTATTATAATAGGAACCTAAACCTGTGGAACGGGTAGAGGACACAGAAAACATCTATTTCTGGCTCCCACGTGCTCTGTAGGAAGGATCCCCTAAAGGCTATGGGGCTCTACAAAGGGTCAGGCCACACTGTGAATCTTGCCCTGTTTAGAGGCATGGTCTGTTATGCTGCCCTGGAACCAGGAGAGTGATCAATACGGGTTACAGACCAAAAGCTTCAGAAATGGTAAGAGACCCGACTGAGAGGAGAATAGGAGCAGACAACAGGAGGATGTCCATAAGCAAAGTGGACAAGGGAATGTACGAGATGCTGGCACCTGTTTGGGCGAATGGGGATGCCCTGTGTGTACGCAGGTGGTGCTGGGAAGGGCGTGGCTGTCACAATCCTCCCCCTCAGGTTCTTACTTAGTGGGCTGTGTCAACGCTCTAGTTTTGTGCATAAAGGTCACGGTAGTAGGGTCAGGGGTTCATGACCTTATGCTGTTAGTGTTATGTAGAATGTCCCAGATCTCCGTTAGTAATAGCATTACAGAAGACATTGTTTTCCCCCACTGCACCCCAGCAGTAGTACACAATTTCAGTTATTCATCTACCAAGGATGGCATCTTTTACGACTTCATTAAAGCCAGGCTCTGTCTCATGATTATAGGATGTGAACATGGCTTCTTTGGAAGTTAGAATACAACCCAAATGCATGAATGAAAAGCAGAGTTCTGCAGCCACGAGTGCATGGCAGGTGTTTTTAGGGGAAGGGCTGCAGCAAGCTGGAGCAAGGGTTGGTTAATAGGATCAGCTAGATTTCGTGTACTTCCTGGGGATTATGTATCTAGATAATCCTGTGGACCTCACAAGAGGGTTCCCTGGGAAACTTGGGTAATTTGAGGACCTCTAACAGTGGCCCCCTGCCCTTCAGGTGTGCTAGAGTCTAGAGAGGGAAATCACTGAGCTCAGGGCTCAGCGCACAACACATGCAGAAGCGCAGGCTTTACCCAGGGCTGAAACCAATGGAGACTACAGTTGGGAGATACGGTTTCGCCCGCCCTTCGAGCTTTTCCAGTGCCAGTGACCGTTTCTGCCCTTTGTAGGGAGACACCTGGTGACCAGGAAGACACCCCGGCCTCTAATCTTTTCATATTATGTCACCACTGTTATTTTTTAAGATGTTGTCAACACTACCTTATACGAGGTTCTCTGTGTGCCCTCCTGCCCCACCTTCCCATCCTCTTCGGAGGATTTCCTGGTATTTTTTTAAAGATGTATTTCAGGCTTTTATGGTAACATGCGAAATGACTGAGAGCCAGTCGTCGTGTGGCATTTCTAGCCGCCCACGTCACAGATAAGTGTTCAGTGGGGGTCAGGGAAGACACCCAGGAGTACGCTTTGAACTGACAGAGATGGGTGTGAGTGCCTGCTAATCTTTCCATTGGCAAAGCTGAGGTAGGGTAGAGTCAAGTGGCCACGGTGCTTGTTGCCACCCTCTCGCTGAGCATCTTGATAGCTCTGGGGAAATGTCCCAAGCTTTATAAACTTCCATGACTAAAACCGGCAAGTAAACTAATCCATCACTATCCGGATAGTTAAGTTAAACATCAGCCAGCTGAGCTGCATAGAAGCCAGCAATGCAGCACCCTGGGAGCTCGTCCTAACAAGGCACAGACAGACTGGCCGAGCTGAGGAGCTGAGGGTAACGGTGCCTCTGTGACCTCAGAAAGGAAATACAGAGCCCTCTGAAGCGAAAAGACTATTCCTAGAAGCTCCATGTGAGGATTTTAAAATAGCGTGTTCTAAAAATTCAATAAACAAAGGCACGGTAATAGAGGCACGAAGAATCAGTTCTGCTTAGGAGAAAGCCCTCAGTGAGGCTCTGTAGACACGATACTGAAGTTCACCAGGGAAACAATCAGTAAGGCCCTCGGTGAAGGTGGTCTTGTCTCTATAATGTTCAATCTCTGACACGGTTTTAGAATGACTTATTAGGGCCCATGCAGAGGAGGTGGGGAGACACGCATCCCCTCGAAGGGGTGTGCACGCTGACACACGCTCATACACGTTAGTCCCTTTCCACTTGGGAACAAAAATTCCACCACTAGAGCCTTTAGATTTTAAAACAACGTTTCATATAGCATGTTTTGGCTATGAAGCAATTTATAGGATATCTAAAATAGGTAAGGATAAATAATTTAAATTTGCCCTTTCTTGCCTTACCCAAAAATTAAAGTAAAACAAAGTTGAAAAAAATAGCCCCAAGTTCCCCCACAACAGCAATAACAACAAGCAAAACCGGAAGCTGGTGTAGCGAAGAGGGGGGAAAGCAAGGGAGAGGCACAAGGGCACCCCTCACCTGTCTGTAGTTGGATGTAAAGGCCCCCAGGTAGGCGACAACCCCCGAGGAGATGAGGATGTCCCCTGTCAGGTTGATGTACAGCTGCCCGAGCTCCAGAGCCGAGTTGCTCCAGCGAGTTTTCTCACCTCCCAGGCCTCCAATCAGCTGCTCGGCTCGTTCCAGCTTTTTGCTGCACAGATCGACCTCAAAAAAGAAAAGGGGAGCTTTAATCAACATGGGCAAATAAAATAAGCCGAAAATTCCGCAGCATTCCAAACTCAAGAGATAGCTTTTCTCAATTACAGACTAGCCTGAAGTTCCGAAAAGCACTTTTAAAAAGAAAAGCATGGTGCGATTTGGAAAGTTCATGATGCCTCGTGTTTTAAAACAAGTAAATAATTTCAAAAAAGTTCTGGGAATTCCTACAGAGTATTTAGTACATAACAGTACAGGCTAACTCTACGGAAATGAACTTCAACACGGGAGACTGAGATTATTCAAAAACAGTCTCCTGCAAATACAGATGCTTTAAAGCGATCTGACCAAAAATGGGGGAGGCCTCAGGAAGAAGCAGGCTAGGAGTGTATCTGCACAGCGTGCGCGAGGGCCGGGGGTCCAGCACGAGCACTGTGCTTTAAATGTTTTATAAATGTTTCTCCTCCGCTCACAGAGTTGGTTTAAGGCCGCTTTGAGGGGCTAAGAGTTTTACAGTTCACACTTATTTACAAAGCAGAGTCTTTCGAGGTGTTGAACGGCACCGTCCTTGCAGACACTCCCAGTTAAGCTTCCGAGAGAGCATCAGACAACAGCGAAGCGCCTGCTCTCTCCGGCCAACAATCAGCCCGAGTTTATTTTACACAATTAAACAACGTGAGAGAAAGGGGACGCGGCAGATGTTTCTCAAGGCAGTGGATCTGGGAAGCAGCCCTCAAGCCTACATCAACGTTCCATCAGGGCTCTTGGAGTGAATCACTATAATTTAACTTTCAAGTGATACCTCATTCTTCTTTTTAAAATGAAATCAACACATTTGTTTTACTTGTTCAAGATATTTTAACAGAGCTGGGCGGTGGTGGCGCACACCTTTGATCCCAGCACTCGAGAGGCAGAGGCAGGTGGATCTCCATGAGTTCGAGGCCAGCGTGGTCTATAAGAGCTAGTTCTAGGACAGGTGCCAAAGCTACAGAGAAACCCCTTACCCCTCTAGCTCCTCCCATGCCCCTTCCTCTCAGACTGATAGCCTCCTTTTCTTAATTATTGTTACATATATGTGTGTGTGTGTGTACACATAACTTGTTGAATCCACTTTTTCTTATCGACGTGTACATGGTTTCAAGGCTGATCCTTCTAAATTTGACAACCGATGAGGGGGCTCATCCCCGGGCGAGGCTAATTCTCCCCCTCTCTGCTTGCAGGTCTCTGTCTAGGAGAGGGAACTCATAACCCTTTCCTTCAGAAGGTCTACTGGTCTTGCCATTGGCCCAGCTTTGTTCATGCCACCATTCCTAGGAGAGATGGTTTCGCAGCAGACTCCCTGGTGTTCTAGCTCTTACAATCTCTCTGCTCCCTCTTCTCCCATGTTTCCTGAGCCATTGATGTAGGAGTTACAGTGTAAAGTAGCCACTGTGGCTGGGCTGCCACAATTGGTTTCTCTCTGCATTGCGTCCAATTGCGTTTTCTGTGAGAGTCTCCACTTGCTGTAAAGAGGAGCTTCTTGATAAGGGTAGCAGTTACACTTGCTTGGGAGGCCTTAGAGCTAGGAAACAGATGAGAGAACACAGGGCACTTGTCTCTCTGGGCCACGTGCGGGGCCGTGTTCATTGCTGCCCTATTGACAATAGTCGGGGAATGGAAGCAACCTAAATGTCCTTCCACAGGCAAATTAATAATGAAAATGTGGTACATATACACAATGGAGACCACTCCGATGTAAAGAAAAATGAGATCATGAAATCTGCAGGTAAATGGAAGGACCTAGAAAAGATTACATTGAATGAAGTAGTCCAGACCCAGAGAGGCAAATATCATTATTCATAAAAGAAGATAAGTACAGTTTATCTTGGGACTCAGACTGTGAAATTTTATAATGGAGAACTGGATGATCAGTTAGAGAGACATTTATGTGGCGTCAGAGTAAGAATTTGTCTTATGTATTTTCCCAATACTAGGAACCATTGTTTAAAATTAAAAGACACAAAATATCGGTTCTCCTACAGATAGACATGAAAAAGCCAAGCTTTGTGATGGGTCATAATTTTGATGTTCCCCAAATTAAGCCTTTCTTCCTCCACTTTCCCGCTCTAACATAGCTCTAGTCTCTCAGCTTCCCAGTGAATCCGATCACAGAACACAATCACGTTGCCATCATTAAACCCTAAAGAAAACATTCCGGCAACCTCCTTTTTCCCATGACTACTTCTTCCTCTCCAAGCAGACATTTACTATAAATTTAGGCATGTGTTCATTTTAATTTTTTCCAACATTTTTAATTACAAAAACCTGAACATATCCAAGGCACAACAGCCAAGCCGAGCAACTATACACTCTCTCTTATGCTACCTTACTTAAAGAAAATGTAATCTGCCCAGCAACAGGTTACGTCTTAAAGACTGACACCATGTCCTGTCTGGGTTCAGATACAGATTAGAGGGCAGATTTAGAGAAGAAGGAAGTGGCCTGCACTCAGGAGGCAGAGGCAGGCAGATATCTGTGTTCAAGGCTGGCTTGGTCTACAGAGTGAGTTCCAGGACAGCCAGGGCTACAGAGAGAAACCCCGTGTGTCACTGTGAAAAGTGTGCAGACATCCGGGTTGGGGTCACAGGCCATGACTAGAAGTTGGGTTATCCGTGAACGAAACAGGACTGGCGAGTCCTGCGCCCCTGCGTGAGGGTCCTCGCCCGTTTGCGACGGCCAGCACACACCTGGTTCTCCAGGTCGGCCTTCTTCTGCTTGTTCAGCTCAAGCGTGTACTGAAGCTTGGCCAGCTTGTCCTGGACCTCGTGCAGGGCGGCCTGCTTCTTCCTGAGACCGTCCATAGCGATTTTCAGCTCCCCTTCAGCCGCAGCCAGTTTTATCTTTTTGGGAGCTACAATTTTTGCCACTCTACGAAACAATAAAGTTGGGAAATTAAGTTCCTCTGAACATTATAAGGGACCGTTCTAAAGCTCTTTACAAAGACTCAAAACCCTTCTTTACACAGAATGTACACCGATTTCTACATTCCACATTTTCTCGCGGAATCAAATCGGATACAAAGTATAAGAGATGATCATCATGACTTGAGGCGTAAGAGGCATAAGACGGCAGAGAAGAGGCTGCCTCTGAGTGACCCTGTGACAGAAAAGGGGTCAAGGCAACTAGAAGAGAGGAGACAGGAGGAGAGGAGAGGAGAGGAGAGGAGAGGAGAGGAGAGGAGAGGAGAGGAGAGGAGAGGAGAGGAGAGGAGAGGAGAGGAGAGGAGACAGGAGGAGAGGAGAGGAGAGGAGAGGAGAGGAGAGGAGAGGAGAGGAGAGGAGAGGAGAGGAGAGGAGAGGAGAGGAGAGGAGAGGAGAGGAGAGGGCATTTTCTACTATCCACATGACCAGACAAGCAAACCCAACACAGCAGTGAGGGTTTGGTCCAGCACTTACTTGTCGTAGGAATCCATCGCTATGACCCACTTGCACAGACCCTCAGCAGCTGTTGAAGCGTTCCGAATCTTCTCTGGAACAAAGTCTGGGTTGGGAATGTAACTTTTCCTTATGATATTCATATACGCCGGAGGGATATTGTCCTTGTCGTATTCATGAAGCGACTGCAGGAACCTTATGTCACCAAGAAGTCTTTTAGCGGGGCCCCAGAAATCCTCAATTTTCTTCCCCGAACCTGTTGGGTCGGGGATTTTATCGGCTTTGATGCCCTTCAGTATGCAGATCGCCTCCATGACAAGCTTGACGCCTGCAGGGGGGCTCTTCATGGACTTCACCACGGTGATATCCTGGAAAAGCAGCATTTCCATTATCCATAGAAATAAATGTGCACTCGTGTCTTCATTATAGCAATAAAGTCAGACTTTCAAACTAAGCCTTAAGGTACATAGAAACTTGTTTTCTGTGTTGGGTAGAAACGGCGGCAATGGCAGAACCATGGCAAGGATTTTGACACAGGTTCATTGGGGGGAAATTATAGGGGAGAGTGGTAGAAAGTTCTGGAAAGAGCTGCCATAATGGGGATTGGGGATGAGACTGGGAAGGGATGAGAGAGGGGTGGATATGATCAAATACACTGATAAAATTCTTAAAGAACAAAAATAAATAAATCTTTAAAATAGTAATAATAAATTTCTAAAACAAAGCAGTGGCGGTGTAGTGGTGGCGACGCTGGCAGCTTCGTTCCCCTTCAAAAGTGCCTTCATCATGAGAATGCATTTCTCAGTCAGAGAGCTAGGAAATCAATCCTAATTTGAGGGGAACTCAACCGTGGTCCCCGGGGGGCAAATCCTCGCCATCTGCACGGCTCTCACCTGCGCGGTCAGGGTGTCGAGGGCGGCCAGCGCCGACTCCAGGATGGGCAGGGCCCCGGCCAGGTCGGCGTCACACTCGTCCTTGATGGCTTTGGAGGCCATGGCTTGGTCGTTGGCGACTATCTCGTCGGCTTTCACGATCTTCTCGGTCTTAGCGACCTCCATGGACTCCCTCTCGATGATGACCATCATGTCGTCCACCTCCCGGCTGGCCACCTTCAGCTGAGGGTGCAGAGCCCCCAGCTCGTACTGCATGGCGGCCACCTGCGAGGCGGCCGAGTCCAGTTTATCCAAGCCCACTTCGTACCGCTTCTTCATTTTCATCACCTCACTGGAAGCAAAGGGACGAGAGGAGGTGAGACTCGGGGACCTGCTTACTGTGTCGGGGGACATCGTGAGTGCGCTTGAGTTTGGTCGAAACGTCTTTCACAGGCGTCAGCTGATTGTGAAGAAACCATGAACCCACCAAGACTGGGTTGTGCACAATTACGACGAAACACCGTATCTTAATTCTCTCGGTGTTTCCAGTGCCTCCAGGCATATGACAAAAGCTACAGAGAATAAATGAGTTCACTGGTAACGAGGCAAAGGGCCTCCTGCCACAAACTGGACACTCCCCCTGTAACACTGGCCAGTCACCTTGTCACCTTGGTGAATTACTTTCAACAATCCTATAGGCTGTTTTTTTTTTTAATAATCACTTACTTCAAAAAGACTTCAATGCCCCCATACATCATTTTGAATATTGTCAGAGATGAAAATGTACTTAAAATAGATTATATCTTCCCAGTAGTCGGAAAGTTAAAACTATCCAGTCAGGGCTGTATTAGCCTAGGGTATACAGCGAGACCTGTGTTTAAAATGTATTTGAATTTAAAAATGTATTACATCTTGAAATAGTAAATTTTTTATTAAGACAAAAGGGACAATTGAGACTGATATTAACACTCAACATTTTTGTGCAAAGTGGTTTTTAAAGGATATAATAAATGAATAATTTAAGTCCTTTAGAATTTACTATTTTAATATTCTTTAAAATACTTACCCGTGTCCATATATGTTCTCCACTGAGAAAAATCTCCTTATCTGCAACAATTCATCTTAAAATATGACATATTTCAAAAATTCTCAAGAAAATAGCTGGAGTAGGAAAACAGCTTGAGGGAGATAAAGTAACCCAAAAAGGGAGAAACAAAAACAACCATGGGAAAGGCTGTCACCGAGAAGGAGGATAAACTCAGAAATTCACGTTTTTATCATGTGTTGAATTCCTTCTGCGAAAGCAAAACAGTTAACAAAAGTGTGGGGCAGAGAAGCCAGATTCCCTACGGTCCTGTGCTGTGTGTGAAGTAGCCTCCACCAGCGCCTGGGAGCAAGCCTGTCAGCGTGGGGCAGTAACAATACTCATCCCAGAAGACTCTGCCAACTTTAAGTGCCAACTTTTTGGCAGGCGCCATGATGTCTTGTTTCTGGGTTCTAACTGGATATCGAGAGACCTGGAGTTTAATCTGCTCAAGAAGCACAAACGCAAGGTAAGAATTCCAGTAAAAGTTAAAAGGGAACGTACAAATTTTCATTTGCAAGAACATCTGACAGGGAAGCTCTCGCCCCCATCAAAGTTAGCCTTCATCCTACAGCACATGGAGACGGTTCCAGAAAACCACAGCTGGACCCGACACAAAGATCAGCGGACTGCACCGGACAGATCCATCGGTGGCACAGCTCCTGCTGTGGCCCAGGGAACGTCAGAGAAAAGGCGACACAGAGAGCCTGGATGCCCGGAAGCCTTCTGCGTGACTCCATAAACCAAGACCCAAACAACAACAGAACCCATACCCCTGCTAACGCGGAAGGGGAAAAATCTCACAGGCTCCCGCCCAACACAGAGAAGTACAGGCAACTGGGGGCTACTGAGGGAGGGAGAAGCAGCCTCTCCCAGACATGAGCTCCCTTGCTGGCTGTCGAATACGAGTGGTCAGACCTGAAATCACACACAAATAGCAAAAATGGACTCACCAGGTTGTATGGATATATTAGATTGTGTGTGTGTGTGTGTGTGTGTGTGTGTGTAAAAATAATTTTAAAAGGCTATCAACTTGAGGAGGCATGGGAGGCATTAGGAGAAGAAAAGAACGGGAAGGGAGAAATGATATAGTTATATTTTAATTAATTGGCAAGAAATTATGAAGGGGAAAATGTAAAAGATAAAAAAAAGTGAAAGAGCAACACAATTATCTGAAATGCCCTCCGCCATGGCTTTTTAACCTTCCTGTAAGTTTATATATTGCTAGGTTAGCCTTGTTTTCAGTTAGGACAACCTTAGCATTGCGAGTCTACAAATGAGAGCCTTGTTTATGGCTGATCTCCAAAATTTAAACTTTCAACCTTGTTGTTAATAAATTTTAGATTTTAGAATGTGCATTTCAAGTATTTTTATAAGCAAAGGAAATTTATGCTGTCTCTGAGAACTTACATATGTCTGAAAACTTAGTTTGAGACTGGCTATGGCATATGCCTCTTGCGTGCAATATTGACATTTTCAAATAGAAGGTTAGTAGAGAGGAAAAGCTGTCTATATAAATAAAGTCTGTCTCCGGGATTGTGGTTGCACAGACTCCAACAAAAAGACTTATAAATCATCTTATCCCTAATAAAAGGGAGAAAATTCACTCGCTAATGGTTCTTACTCAACTATTGGATAATTCGTTCTTATTGCATATAATTTTGTATTGGGCTTAGAATTCTCTTATTTAAACAAAAGGGGATGTTGTAGGAATTCCCACCACCAGTAGCCTCTCAGTTACCCACCCTCTTGGGCATGGCGTCTTATACTATATATGCCAAAGTAAAGCGCGCATTTAGCTTCTTTTCCGGCTGCGAGATTCGGTTGCTGTTCTCTGCTCCAGCAGAGGATTCTGATTTGTGTGTCTACCCCTAAATACATAACCCTCCATTATTCTCAGTTCTGAGCTAGTGTGGGATTTCTTTGAAGCGTCTTTCTTCACTCAACACTATCATCAAAAAATCCTCGGGATTTACCCCTGCCCTATAGGGCACACCTGCATTCCTCCACATGTAGGGGGCATTCACATGGCCTGAGGGTGCACCTGTGCACTGCAGCTTTGCAGCCAGTGGTCAGGCTGGGCTGCCATTCCTTAAGAGCCATCCACCTTGGGTAGCTGGCCTCGGAGACTGGCCCGTCTCCATCTTCCAGCACTGAGCCTTATCAACGGGTGCCAGCACGCCCAGTTTCTGTTTCTCCCCTTGGGTTCTGGGGATTGAAACTCAGATCTTCATAGGGCCACCTCCCTAGCCCCGCCTTCACTCCTGCCGTAAACGAAATGATAGATTTACGGTGTACTAGGCAACGTAATTAAACCTAAGAATGAGACCTGCTTCCTACCCTCAGACTCTAAGGACTGAATCTCAACGTTTCGACAGCAGTGTATCTCTAAGGAAAGTGTGTGATGCCGTCATTGCTATGTCGGTTTCATACAAACATGTTTAAACATACATAGCGTACTTAAAACCAGAATTTTTCATCCTTACTTTCTTTTCTTTTCTAGCAAGAGTTTGAAGGTGGAGATGAGCTCCAGATAGGAGGTGGGAGTCACGTAGTTGTATCTCTGCAGCTCATTGTGGAACGACGTGGATAGGTTGATGGTGGACGTGTGGAAGCTCTTGCACATCTCGATACAGCCCTCTCGGATCTCCTCCGACATCTCGATTTCTTCCAGGAACCGTGACGCCACTGCTTCCAATGCGTCTTCTGGCCAGGACTGAATTTAAAATGAATATGTCAGCAGTTGAGCAAGGTCACTAGTACGATCCTGTCGTGGCTGCAGCCCTTTGTGTGTCGTGGACTAGAGACAAAGAGGACTCGTTTAAGGCTTGGAGTGGGAAAGACTCCATAGAGAGCTTTCTTCCTGCCCCTGCCTGCTTAGGCAGAGAGGTGGTAGCCAGTGCAGGTAGCGACCCTGTCCAGTGTGCTCGGGCATTAGACAAATTGTTATGGAGTGTCGACGGGATAAAGAAAGAGGAGGATCTGAACTCAGTGTGTACCTTTCTCTGCATGACATGTATTCTTTCATTTAATCCTCCCACGGTTATTATACTTTCCCCTAAACAACAGAACCACACAAATGACCACCTCCATGATGTCCCTCAGATTGCTCAATGACAGAGCCAAGTCAACCAGCCTGCACCGCCACGGTTCCTCCCTCCCCAGCCGAGCTGGATTCTTCCTCAACTCGGTAGACATCACCATCAGTCACCAGCATGGACTTCCTCCATCCGCTCCTCCTCCTCGACCCCCTAAAATAACTTTTAAACTGGTTTCCTTCTTTCCACACCACCACTGCCTGAACTCAAGTTTCTGCTATCGCCAGCCGGTGTGTGCCAGCGTGACCGTCCCTGTCTTCACTCCCGGGAAAGACAAAAAATAACTTTTCAAACTGCAAAGGCGCACCCCTGGCACACTTCCCGGTCCAACCCTGGAAGTCTGCCCAGTGCACACGTGATAAGATCCAAACCAACTTGCAGGTCTTTGTCTGAACCTTTCTGACCTCAACCGGGCCCCTTCCCTCGGCTCCTTCACTCTAACTGCTCCGCCTTCCCCCAGCCCCATTTTCCAGTTCATGTATAGCTCTGCCAGGGTCTTGGTTGGGGTCAGTTTTTCTTTTCCCTTAAAGGTTTTCTATAGAAAGACTTTGCTCCTTATATGCACAGTTTGTTATGGTGTTATCTGGTAAAAGCAAGAAAGGAGCCAGCAAAGGACACGTGCCTGGAATAAAAGGCACGGCAATGAAGGGTAACTTTCCGACATCACGAATGGTTGGGTTAGATCTACATACAGGACCTCAGCCACACGTGTGCCATGCCCTCAGTCTGCTCTGTGGCTGAAAGATAAACCAGGGGGATCTGAGTTTTTGTCCACTCTGCTGCTTTTCCTCCGTCCCTGCCATAGCCTCTGTCCCCGTGTCCCAGCTTCCCGCTTTCTGAGACAGAACTTTCCTACAAAACTCCCCAGTGGTGTTTTCCCTTCTGATTTTTGTTGGCTTCTGTAAACGGCGCAGAGGGTGGAGTGGGCCAGAAGGTGGGTCTGTAGCTCAGTTCTGCAAGTCTTTTCCCACCATGCCCTCTTGGCTCCCTTAATCCTACCCGCGCTTCTATGGCCAGTCCCTTCCCAAGCTCTTCTCAGCTATGCTGTTTCCTGTCGGGACCCTGATACAAGGACAGGTTAATTCTAACACTTTCTGTAATGCATTTAGATTCATGAATGAAATCTTGTAATGATGTATGTTGCTATAACTGCATACGACACACTATGATAAAATTAAAGATTCGCTATCCTATTCTTTGGGGTGGAGTCGAAAAATATTTCATGGTGATGGAGATTCAACATTTCTAGGTTTCTATCCAAATTTCACGTGGACATACATACCTGGAACCAGTCGATGGTACAACAGTTAACCAGGGCGGGGAACTTCCTAAGACGGATCCGAAAGGCATCTCCGATGGGGCTCATGGCCAGGACCACGTGCAGCTGGTTGCGGCAGCGGTCGATGAACATGTTGAAAAGTGCGATGGGGCTCCCATCCGTCTGCTTGGTTTTATCCCGCTGGCGATCCAGCTGGCGCATCTTTTCGCAGATCTCTTGCTTCTCGTCTAGAGCAAAGAGGTTTGGAACCTCCCCGGCATTTAGCAGGTTGTTGATGTCTTCCAGGAACGACTCCCTTTTAATCTGCATGTCCGTGAACAGGAAGACGCCCTGCATGTCGCCTTCCGCGCACTTCCGTAAGATCACTTTTAGATCTTCGCGCCACTCGTTGGTCCCGTAGCCCTTGGAGATCTCCACCTGGAAGACTGAAAAGTCGGCCATGTGGGCCGCCAGCCGGGTCACTGACTGCCTTCCGCTGCCGCCAACGCCCACTAGGAGGGCGTGGCTCCTCGGCTGCTTCAAGATCCGAGAGATCCTACTGATGTGTTCGATGGCAAACCGGAACAAGACCAGGTTCATGGGTTTTTTGCTCATGTTGTTGTATTCTTCGAGGTGGCTTTCTACGATCATCCGAAGTAAGTCCACGTCTGCGATTTCCCTGTAGCAGGTATCCTCCCTCTTCGGGTCGTGAAAATCACAAAACATTAAACTTCTTAAGTCATCTTCTTCCACAATGCCATCATAATCGAAATCCAAGCTTACAAAGAGTTCGTGAAAATCTTCCTGCATGTAGTTTCTCAGAACTTCTTGTATGTAGTTAATAAGCCAGCTTCTGTCAGCGTTATCCAGAAGGCGATCATAATACACTCTGAGGACCTGCATAATTTTAAAAGTGGCTTTAAGAATCATAATTTTTAGGTCTGCTTATTTATTCTGTGTAAATTATAAAACACCAAGTAGATCGTATAAAATACTGTCATGAAATAGCCACAAGTTTTATCCAAAGCATACGTAAAGACTAGTCCTAATAAAGTTTAAATATTAAGTTTAATTGTGTCTACTTGACACAACAGTTACCCTCGGTGGGACTAAATGAAAAGACCCGGCCATGGTGTCTGTGCAGCACGTGAGTGAGCAGCACAGTATGACAACCCTGAGGGTGCAGACGTGGCGTGTGTGTGGTGACCCAGTCAACTGGAGGACAACCATGCCTGGTCCTGGAAACCTAGCCAACTCCTCAGTGTGATGAGGTCGTGGTTATTGCAGGAGAATCTACGACCACTGATTTCCTGAACCAGCACAATCTCTACCAGCAATCGATAAACGTGTGTCCTTATTCTCAAGGTGACATAGTCTTCACTCCCTCATCAAGGAGACTTGTCTTTGCGACAGATGCGCACCACTACAGAAAACCACAACCAATAAAAATGCCCAATTGTGGGGCCCGGTCCCAGGTGAGTCCTTCTGCAAACATCCCCACCCCTGAGGCTCTGAGAACATCGTGGAAGAGGGTGGAGGGGTCTAAGAACCAGAGGACCAGAGGACCAGAGGACCAGGGAGTTTGCTGTGAGGTTGTGTTTCCTGGTAACATCAGAAGCGACGTACACAAGGTCCCACCAACACAGCTGCCCAAATATCAGCTACACAAGGATGCCACTAACAGACACGTCAGACTGGACGAGGAGCAGCCCACCAGGATAAAACCGTACACAAAGACCTATAGACAACTGAGGAGAAACGGAAGCAAGAGAGATGGTTGGGGCACGAAAGAACAAACCAAACGATTCGGTCCCAAACGGTCATCCCGGAAAACACCCACCCAAGTAACATTATAAAGACCGAACAGGCTATGTTTAGGAATATGTGTGTGTGTATGTTTATGTATTATATATAATATGCATGCAATAACTCTATGCATGCAATAATAATTAGTGAAAAAAGAGGCCATGAATTTGAAGAGGACCCGGAAGGGGTATATGGGAGGGTTTTGGGGGGAAGAAAGGGAAAGGAGAAACGTTGTAACTATATCATAATCTCAAAATTAATAAGCAAATAAACTTTAGAAAGCAATTTGCAGAGGCTGATGGGACTGGGTGTCTGCAAAGGAACTGAGGCCGTGAGGTGAGTGAGTTCCTTGGCTGACTGCTCAGGCCCAAGTCACAGGATATGATCACTAGGAGCCAGCGTTTGTCAGCTCCCTTCCCAACACATTGCTTTTTGCCTAAAAAGGTAACTTTTTATTGGCAAATTATTTGCTGTGTTTTTAAGTACATTTTTTTTTAAAGAAAATTGTCTTGGATCAGGGGATGGTTGTTTCAGACACGTGGTAGACATCTAAAACATTTCTGGTGGAATCGATCCCAGAAGCAATATATTAGAATAAATCTGATTATATGCATGCGATTTGGAGCCACAATAAATAAGCAAGTTTTCTGTCTTCGACAATTATTCCTTCATGCCGATATTACTGTCCTGCAGGCATAGTTCATTTTGGACCGAATTCCACATCCCAGCGCTTGAGACTGGGCCTTGAAGGAGACAGTTATTGCCAAGTGATATCAGAAGGGCCCTGATGGGACAGGACAGGAGATGTCTCTTCAGGAAGGGGTGCCTTGCTAGCGTGCTCTCTCGCGTGCCTGCCCTGCCCCTTTCTCTAACTCACTCAGAGGGCCTTCTTTGGAAAATTAGCATCCCAAGTGCTGGGTTTTAGTCTGGTGAGCTCAGCTGCAATGCTTTCTGGTGTGTTGTGGGCCCTTCACACTCCTCAAAGTGTGGCTAACAAGCATTGTCTCTGTCCTCCGTATTGTCTTCTCACTTTTTAGGTAGTCTCCTTCACAGCGTGAGGAAATTTAATTTTGGGGAAAAACTCAACTCCTCCTTCTCTTTTTCTCCTGGGGGTGTTGTTTTCTCTGTTTTTGTAGAATACCAATATTTAACGGGGATACTAGGTAATATGCTCGCTAAATTTTGGACACCATAGAGAAGCCGAGAGGAATGAGAGGAAGTCAGTTTCCTCCAAAACCGTGTTATGAAATTAGATCAGGTCCTTTCCAGCAGTACCTTGGAAGGAAAAGGGCACCCACTGTAGTCTTCAACATATATTAAGCCCTGAAGGAAACTGTCTTGAGTCAACAGAAATAAAGTACAAATTAGACTCTTGAATTCAATACTTCACAGTTTTTGAAATGCTGAGAACAATGTGTCAAATATTGTTCTCGGCATCTGAAGATAAACACAGAAAAAAGGGAAATCTTCCCGGTGGAGTCGGTGTGCTGGGGGAGATGGACATTAAGAAGCATAACAAACAAGCTTCCTGCCAGGCTGGGAGTGGGCAAGTGTTATATAATGGGGGCGGGAGGGGGCAGGCAGGACACAGGACAGGGAAGTCTGAACTGCCAGGGTGGAGGTGGGGTGGCATTAAATGGCTTGGTCAGTGGGGACATCACGGAGGCAGGATCTGAGGCAGGGAGGTGGGTAGGTCCAGTAACTCCACATCAGACAGGAAGCCCTATAAACACCGTGAGGGGAAGGGATACAGGGACCCAAACCACTGGGCCCCACTGGACTAAAATGCTGAACTTCCACAGAGAAGCGTGGATGTGGGAGAATATAAAATAATCATTAAAATTACAAGTTTGTTGTTGTTGTTGTTGTTATGAGCCTTGTTAAATGTTCAAAGAACTATTAGTGATTGCTAACAGCCAATAATCTGATGGAATCCGGAAAAGGCTAACAGCTGGTTGGGTCACACATACACCGGCATCTGTAACCTACTCCGTGGCATGTCCAGTCCCATGCGATAAGGTCGATTACGCCATATCCATTCTGCCTGCCTTCCCCTTCTCCAGCAGTAACTGAGCAGTTGTTACAGGCCGGGCTCTGGGGAAAAGAACTGATCAGCAAAGGCTGATACAATGACAAAGACAGCAAGCAAACAAAAAATTGAAATGTGCCAGGTGATGCTAAGTGTGATGAAAAAAAATAAATAAATCGAAGTAATGATTAGTAAACCTATGAGGCTGGGTGACTTGTGTAATAGGAATATATCTAAGCCTTGACCACGAGCCTTTATATAAGAAAATAACGCAAAGAGAAGGGTGATAAAGGGAAGAACTCCTGAGATGGGAAATTCTAGATGCCTCCGAGAGTAAGATTGGTTCGTGATGAACTGCTGCCTTGTTCTAAATCTTTACTTAATTGCAAAATTTCTGTGCTGAAATCTTCTAAGATGATGATGGTGGTGGTACCGGTGGACAGGGCTCCAGAATTAGGTTATGGGGCAGACAGATGCCCATAAGCAGATTAATGTCACACACAGAAACCGGAGAGCCCCCCACCACTTCCAGCCGTGTGCACACAGAGAGAAAGCCCTGTCCGCAAACAAGGAACAGGCTCTCCACAGATGGTACGTTGTGGCCACTCGAACTGTTTGAAATGAAACGCTTGTTGCTGATAAGCTGCTCGGTCTAAAGGTTCTTGGTTAAAGTGTCTCCTCCCCCACAAAGAAGGCATTAAACAGAACAGCTATAATAAGATAACGACGAAAGCTGCCGCATCAGATTTAGAGGGGACACTGGTGTACAATTCACTTTAGAAGCTCTGGTTTATTAGGGGAAAGGAAGAGACGCAAAGCCATGCTCTGGCCTCGAGGTGGAAGAAGCAGCATTAGACAAACAAGAACTGGGGAGGGTTAAGACCCGAAAGGCTGAAATTAGCTCCTGCTTCGAGATAGCCTATACGTCAAAATGCAAGATTAGACATTAAATACTCGAAAATTTCAGGTATTAAATATCTAAAATTCACCATGGCCGTGGCCTACGCAAGGTCAGATACCTAAATGAGCCTCGACAACACGCACTACTGAGTATCCTTTCTACTCAGTCACTGCTCTTGCTCTCTCATAACCACACTGGATCGATATGGAGTTTTACCTCGTGGACCCACAGGCGTTTAATGGCCTCTTTGTTCTCGGCTGTTTCTGGTCTCGACAGACAAACACCTTGGATGACGCGGGAGAAATCGCGAAGGTTGAACAGGTAGTGAGACTTAGCCGGGGTAGGCAAGAGATTCTTCATGGCGTCCTTGTACAGGGCCATTGTACCATTCACGATTTGTGTGGTCAGATCCAGAAAATCATCTGGAAACTTATAACTTCGGGGGGAAAAAAATTGCCAGAAAAAAGTTAGCAAACACAACAGCATGCCATCAGGACTCAGGTGATTGGCGTAGCATTTTCAATTGTGATCGAAGCAATCTGGCTTATAAAATTCCCACTTCTAACTATTCTAGAGTTCACTTCTTTTCAAGAAGCGTTCCACTCAGTATTTTGTGGTGTGTCTAAGGGAACCCTGTGGATGCGGCAGGATCAGCTAACTTTGTGGATTTCAGCTGTGCGCAAAAGCATAAGAACTAGGCAAACGCCACCACATGCTAAGCCAAATCCTCCCTAGCTGATACACTCTTCGGTATTCTCAATTTTATACAAATAGGATCCATAAAGAAATATGTGTTTCCAAAAAATAGAGAATAACAACTACCCCAAAAAATACCAAAATAAAAAGAATAATAAGAGAGGCAAAATATATGATTATGGTAGAATAAAGTCCAGAGGCAGATTATTCATCGGTTAAGATTGGCTGCATTCAACTCCTGGCTCAGCAAGAAGCCAGGCGTCTGTTCCATCACCCTTGGGTTGGACAAGAAATAACCATTTCCCAGGAATGGGCTTCAGGGAACCAGGATGGCTGAGAGCTGGGTAATGGATTCCCGATGACCACTCATCTCCTGGGTTAGAACTAAATCCCTACAGCTGGGAAACATTTCCCCAGAGAGTAGGCTCAAGTCTCTATTCTGAAAGGTGGGTGCAGGAACCCCTGTGTGGAATGCAAGGCTCTCCAGGAGGATATCGAGGTTACAGCGTAAGCCGGACACTTCCTTCCAACCTTGAGTTTTCGGTTACGGAAGCACGGAGCAGAATTGAGTGACCACCTTGTGCTGTGTTCTCACACTAGGGCAGGGGGGGGAATGGAGGACAGTGACATCACCTGTCACCTTTCTCTGTCTGGGGAGGCTTTCACAGGAGTATGTAGTAAATATGGCTCTTGGGTACACTTCTAAGAATTTTATATTTTTTTAAAAAGAAGCCGAGCAACGCTGAATTACCTACCAGGTCCTTAGGTGCCAGGTCAGGATTCTGGAGAAGATGGTGAACATGGACTTGTCGCTAAACTCATTGATGGTGACGATATTGAAATGTCTCACATAGCGAGGGGTTATTGGATTGCGGCCACCGCCTAAGGATTAGAAAGCAGAATTCCTTGTTTGTTATTTGTGTGTCGAGACAGGGTTCTTCTGTGTAGCCCTGGCTGTCCTGGAACTAGCTCTTGTAGACCAGGCTGGCCTCGGACTCACAGAGATCCGCCTGCCTCTGCCTCCTGAGTGCTGGATTAAAGGCGTGAGCCACCACTGCCCAGGGCAGTAAAGGATAATTCTTAATATTGCTAGAATAATGCCAAAGTATCTTCTTCACTCCATGGCAGTTTAACTTGGAAGGTGATAAATTCATGTCACACAGAAAGAATTAAAAGTAATTAACTGTTTGGGGAGACACTAATATCAAAACTATTTCCACTCAAACCTGAGGTGACTTTTTGTTTGTTTGTGTTTTTTTTTGTTTTTTTTTTTTTTGGTTTTTCGAGACAGGGTTTCTCTGTAGCTTTGGTGCCTGTCCCAGAACTAGCTCATGTAGACCAGGCTGGCCTCAAACTCCCAGAGATCCGCCTGCCTCTGCCTCCCGAGTGCTAGAATTAAAGGCAGGCGCCACCACCGCCCAGCTGAGGTGACTTTTTTTAACTGAATGACTTGAATGAACTCAGTTTGGTTATTTTATCCTAATCCCTCCCCCACACCTTGATTGACTTCCTGTGAGGCCAATCTACGCGTGCGTGCCGCCACTTCGCTGGCTACTTACAATTTTAAGAGTCTGGAGAATGACCTACTTCCATAAATAGTGATCACATTTCCAAACACAAGACTTCCATAAGTGACGTAGCCTTTAACATTTATGTCACAGAATTGTATTGTATTTAAAGTATATAGGCCTGGGGTCAAAGTTTAGGGAATAACACAGGCTTAGCACACCCGAGGCTCTGGGTCCAGCCCTCAGGCCGACAAACAAAACGCACAGACAGTAACAGTTACTCGACAAAGGGATTTTTCTCTTATACTCGTCGGTAGAGAAGGGCTTTTAAAAGCACATCACAGTTTCAGCATATATTGTGCACATACTCTGAAGCAGTATATTCAGAGTTTTCTCAGTAGGGTGTCAGATTGAAGGAGGAAGGAAGGCGTGAAAGGTCCCCAGCTAGCAGAATCAAGCCATTGGAGGTGTATCAAGATTAGCTTGGATTGCCAACTTCTCTCTGAAAATGTAAAGGGAACTGAAGAGCTCGTCCCTCTGGGTTCTTGCTATTTTAAATTCTTTTTAGCAAACTTTGAATCCAGAGAAGGGGTGTGCACTGGTGCGGAAGAATGACTATCTCTGATGCTTCAAGAATGGCACAGGGGTGGATGCCAGCTGGCCCTGGGGGACCGTGTAGGTTCTCAGAATGTAGGGGTAGGCCATGGCGAGTCAACTTCCAGAAACTACTAAAAGGTTTGGAAGCATTGGTCAGCCAATGTTGCAACCAGGGCCACCCATTTTATGAAATTAACATTCCCTTAGCTTTCAGTGGAAACAGATTTGAAAATACATTCCCCAAGCACTGAACTCGGGATTGCTCAACTGGGTTTCTCCTTCTTTCCCTAGCCATCTCTTTAGATACAGCTCGGGTGTATCTCTCTGAAGGGCCACAGACTCGGAGCACATACCTGGAGGGCCCATAGCGCACATTATCTGGATGTCCACAAGCTTAATCACTGAGCAATCCTTGAGGTCGTACCAATTCCAGTGGTCCAGCCACTGTCTGAGTAACTCGATGGGGGGCTGAGCCCCGTACACCTCCCGGGCAGGCATATTGACATCGTCTACAAAGACAACCTAAGAGAGAAAAGAGGAGAAACATTAGAAATGAGGCGCACTTAAACCCCTGATGGTGGCACATGCCTATAATTCTTGCACTTGGGAGGCAGAGGCAGGAGATCTCTGAGTTTGAGGCCAGTCTGGTCTATATAGTGAGTTCTAGGCCAACCAGGGCTACAAAGTGAGACACAGTCTCCAAAAGAATAATAAATAAATAAGACTAGAAAAAAAAGTATTAGTACTTGACATAGAGCCCAATTGTATAAATGATGCCGGGCAGATTATTAGTCTGTATTCTTAACAGATAAATAAGTATATATCTGAGAAGTGAAGGTTTCTTTTTCAAACAAGAATACAATACTTAGACTTCCATAGAAATAAGGAGACCTTCTCATTACTAATGTTTATATATTGGTGGTTGAAAGCTTATAAATCCAGTTTATGCTATTTGTCTCTCAAGATACCCTTTTCCCTGGAAACACTTTGACTTGTTAAATAGCACAGAGGTGTGGCCGTAGGTGAGCGCAGCCTTGACGTGCAGAAGGCTCAGCTGACAAGGGGGGCCTATGCAAAGAAGCATAAACAAGTCATTTGGTGGAGAGTGTTCTGAAAGAAAAGCAAGTACTAAATATGCTAGGAATGTCAGTACAGAAATTACAATCCAATTTTCCATATCAACATTTTGTTTTCAGCTCGTAAGACAACCACTTACAAATACGAAAATGTTCAGCGTCACACAAATGCTACCAGTTAAACGACGTTCCTAAAACAAACAGGACCTGTTTTAGGAAACTGACCTTGAATTCTCTATGTATCCAAGAAAGACCTTGAATTTCCGGCAACCTCGCCTGACGTGGGATTCTCCTCTGTATGCTATGAATATGTTTTATTACTAATGGTTCATAAAGAAGCTGCTTTGGCCTATGGCAGGGCAGGATATAGCCAGGGCAGGAAAACTAAACTGAATGCAGGGAGAAAGAAGGCAGAGTTAGGCAGATGCCATGTAGCTGCCAAAGGAGAAAGACGCGGGAACCTTACTGGTAGACCACAACCTCATGGTGATACATAGAAATGGGTTCGTTTAAGATGTAATAGCTAGCTAGAAATACGTTCGAGCCATTGGCCAAACGATGTTGTAATTAATATAGTTTCTGTGTGACTGCTCAGGTCTGGGCGGCCAGGAAATGGACGTACAGTCTCCACTTATACTTGCCTCCATCTTCTGAGGGCTGGGAGCACAGGCTTTCGCCACCACGAATTCAGAGCTCTGTGCCTGCTAGCTAAATACTCCCCTAGTTATGCTATGGCCCAGCCTGGGAAAATCTTAAATCAAAATGTTCATTTAAAAGAAAAGAGCCAGTGAGACAGAGAGGTGTCTCAGGGGATCAGGGTGCTCACAGTCAAGCCTAATGTCCCGAGCTCGGTTCCAGAATACATAGAGGAGAGAACCGTTGTCTTCTTGTTCCCAGACACTCGCCCCATCTCTCTGTCTCTGTCTCTCTCTCTCTCTCTCACACACACACACACTAATAAATCATTTTAAAAACATCAACTCTTTAGAACATTAGTTTTCCTTGTTCTGACTGTAGCAGGGGACACGGATGAACCAGTATTACACCAGTGCTAGAGCAAACAGGAAGGAGAGCGAAAGCCATTACCATCCTCTTGCCTAAAGGAGGGCCGAAAACCCCTTTCCGCCGCTTGTCCAGCTTCGACATGATGATGTTCTGTGTCTGAGCCGCTGTCGTCTGCGCCGAGAAGTTAACTATCAGGGGTTTGTAGATGTCCTTATTGAGTTGATTCAGAAGGAAATTCTACATGGCAGGAGAGAACAGAGGGAGCCACAGCTGAGGCCTGTTTCGGCATTTCAGAATACACCCTAAGCGCCACTGTGGACAAGCGTGAGTTGAACTGTGAGTCAAAACAATGCCAGGGAAGGAAGGACTAGGGAACGCGTTGCCATGCCAACGGGGCACCGCTACCTGCCCAGCTGTTCTGCATGGATGGATTTTCTCTGATTTTCACATCCACATTAATAGCACAGGGAGCAGCGAGGACTGAGAGGTTAGGCCTCCAGCCTCAGTGAGGGACAGGAATCCAGCCTGCGTTTGTCTCTGAGTGGACGAGGCCTCTATTAGCTGTGTAGTTCTCTTGCTCTTCCAGCCCAGTTACCTTCCTGGAAGTTGAGCTTAAGTGACCCCGGTGTAGTTCAAGCAGTATTTGCTGGAAGGCAAGAGTTAGTGCTGCGCTCCTTCATCAGTATGGGTGACAGAGACAGACGATATGTAGATATCACTTTATGAAAAGTAATATTTTTAATACCCATTGCCTGGGTTGAATTTGACAGAGGCATAAATGGAAAAAAAGGTGTGTTTTCCTCAATAAAAGCAGGACAGCCAGCATATAGCAAAATACATTTCAGAATGATTAAAGGACTCAACAGAAATTAAGGTGAATGAAGAACCAGAAGCAAATCCTGTCAACCACTGGAGGAGAGTGGGCGGGCTGGGAGCCTGGCATGGAAGACAGCCGGGCAAAGGCACCTCCCTCCCCTTCCCCAGCTGCGCAGGGCAGCTGGGGTTGGGGCTGCATCTCTCGTGGCAGCTAACACGACCATCACTAGCAGCTGGCTCCATCAAGAATCCGACTACAAGTCACCATCAGACGTAGAAGAGTCGGAAAAGCAACCCTGGTGAGGTCTAGTTACTAACAGTTTCCAGGAGACCTAATTCTATACTAAATAAGTTCTTATTAGAATATCAAAATGAATGGGGCAGAGATTTAGGGACAGAAAACAACGCCATCATTCAACGTAGGCAGCCCACCAGAGACAAAGCAGCTAGGATTTTCCTTTTCCCAAAAGGCACACTTTACACGCGTTTTCTAAAATAAAAGACGATTACTCCCAAATTCCCCGTAATTTAAATAGCAAAATAGTTGAGTATGTTTTTAAACGAAGCCAACCTTAAAATTCTAATTCTCAGGAGAGCGCACATACATACATTTACATTTCTGCAACACTCACAATGATATAAACACTCTTGCCCGTTCCCGTCGGGCCGACGAATATCGACGGCTTCTGATGAGTGGTCAGCAGGCTCATTAGTGCGGAGTAGCGGATCGTGTCTAGCGTTGGCACAATGATCTCATTAAACTGGACATCCTTGGGAATCGGGGGAGCGTCTCCTAATTTCTTTATCCACTGGTCCCATCTTCCCAAGCCCTGTTTACAGCAAACAGCCCAAGTTATAAACCAGGCTTTGTACTTCTGTGCCCCTGTGGCAAAGGTCAAGACCAATTAAATTCTGACATCTACACGTTTATTTCATTCTTTAAAACAATTATCCTCTCAGGCTGAAAGCTAAATTTTATATATGAATTTGAGGAGAAACTGGGCTTTCGTGTAAATTAAACTGAGACAGCAAAGTTCAGACATTTCAAATGTCCTGAAACCACAGCCACAATCCAGTCGTCAATAGTGGAGTCTCTAATCACATTGATGATCTGATGAACCAATGGGCAAAAAGTAAAGAATTTTTATTTAATACGGTAACACGAACAGGCTATAATTTCCATAGAGGTTAACTGTATATCACTTAACACCTATGTTCCTTTCAGGCAAGGTTTATTTTATAAAAATGTATAAACGTAATTCTAAGTAATTAATGTAACAACTAAGCAGCATCAACTACGTTCACAGTGCACTGTGGTCTAGTAAGATTTCCCAGTTTGCGGTTATGGTGAATTAATATTATGCTGCGTACTTGCATCCGATGAGTTTGTGAATCATAAAGTTTTAAAATTGCGTTTTCTCTGGAAAAATAATACTGCATTATCTACCCTTAGTACAGAATTATAAATAAACTCCTGGTGATTCAAAATGCATCAGATGCAGGCCCATCCTTCCCTGGCACTGCCAGATGCCCATAGCTGCTCCTCACTGATGGCTGTGCTAGACAACAGCTGTCTCGTCTGTTTGGTCTTCACGTCACACCCCGAGCCTAGACGACAGCATGGCACTCTTCTGAAGAGGGTATGGGTTCACGCTGAACCCTGTAGCTCATTCACTTTTACGTCTTCTGGTAACGAGTTACACATTTACTGAAGACGCTGTGGAGGGCACCGAGTTTGCATCCCGTCTAAAATTTATAACTGGTGAGAAAAAGAGTTCCTTTTCGTGATCTTGCTAATCTACTCAAACATACATCTTTGACGGCATTTGGGAAAGGAGGAATTAAGAATCTGCAATCTGAAAGTGGCCGATCATTTAGAGGCTATGATCGCAGAGGGACCACTCACAAGTTCTGAGCCCCAGTTCCCTCCATAGGAAGTGTCTCTCTGGAAGTTCTGGGGTTTGGAACAATTAAAAATGAAGAAGAAGAATTCCTCGTAGAATGAGGTTAACAGTAAAGTTCAAGAGTTATAAAAATTAGAAACTCATAAAAATGTATCTCAAAGAAATAATCAGATATGCAGACCTTCCTTAACTTGTGTCTAAGAAATTTCACCAAAGCAGTACTTATAAAAGTGAAACACTAACCACAGTTGCCTCTCCCTCTTCTCCTCCTGTTCCCTCCCCATACCTCCCTCCTACCCCATCTACTTTGAACATGATTTTTACTAATTGGTTTGCTTTATATGTGAGGAAAGTAACTTTCAAACTTTTAAAAATGTGATTAAAATAATTATGAAGTTATGAAAATAAAATAATGTCCCTCAACAAGTAATGCAGTTCTTAAATTAGTCCCTTTTATGTTTGCATCACTCTTTTTTTTTATTTTTTTTGCCATTTTTTTAATTTATTTATTTATTAAAGATTTCTGTCTCTTCCCCGCCACCGCCTCCCATTTCCCTCCCCCTCCCCCAATTAAGTCTTCCCCCCAGCCCGAAAAGCAATCAGGGTTCCCTGTCCTGTGGGAAGTCCAGGGAACCCCCACCTCCATCCAGGTCTAGTAAGTTGAGCATCCAACCTGCCTAGGCTCCCACAAAGCCAGTACGTGCAGTAGGATCAGAGAAGAGGGAGAGGCAACTGTGGTTGGCATGTAAAATAAATAAATGGATGAATGAATAAATAAACAAATAAAATGAATAAATAAATAAAAGTCATGTTCCAAGCAAAAAAAAAAAAAAAAAAAAAGAAACACAAGCTGAAGAGTGCCAGGATAGAAGGAAGGTGATGTCCAAAATCATGAATATTATGCAATATATGTGTGCATGTGTATATGTAAACAGGAGTTTTGTACCTGAATGTATATCTGTTCATATGTATAAATACATGCATATTCATGTAAATATGTAAATGCAAATTTAAAAAAAAAAAGTGAAACACTAAGGTCTGAAAAGCATCCTGCTAGATTAAGGAAGGTCTGGGAGATAACTCTACTGAAGAAACACCAGTGACGTGGAAAGCTTCCTCTCTATTAAATAGAAAAAAAAGGATAGAAACTGTCCAGTGATTACCCAGCACGGTCCCTATTCTACTGAGTTTTTATGTGTTTAAATTCTCCGTTACTCCTAAAGTTGCTCGATGCACAATGTTTGTAGAAGTTACAAGACCAACGACCAGAACTCGCCTCCCAGTCCAGTGCATCGGGGACTGTTTTTAAGAGCAAGCATTTCTCCAGGATTCTGGGCCGGCAGGGTGCTAACACACACACACACTCGGATCTCCTAGGGACAGCCTTGGGTAGCGTGTTCATCGTGCCAGGCTAGGTACCATAACGTGTAATCATACGTAATCTAATTAATAGGCAAAATCGGACAATTGGGTATCAGGACGTTTGATCACCGAGGAAAACTAAATTCAAGAAAATTAACTTGTAGCAGGGCAATGGTGGCGCACGCCTTTAATCCCAGCACTTGGGAGGCAAAGGCAGGCGGATCTCTCTGAGTTTGAGACCAGAGCTACAAGAGCTAGTTCCAGGACAGGCTCCAAAGCCACAGAGAAACCCTGTCTCGAAAAACCAAAAAGAAAAAGAAAATTAACTTGTCCAACCAAGACTGTTCAGGAAGAAAGTAATTTCCCTAGGACTAAAACTCAGGGTGTCTGACTGCAAAGCCGGCACACCTTCCTCTGTTTCCTGCTGCTTATTCACATGAGCAGCGAGGGACTCGTCCAGAGCCACTACAGGCTACGTCTCCACCGAAACTGCCAGGCTGCACTGGGGCACCCTGCCTCTGAACTCACCTCTGGGACAAACTGATAGTCATAAATTGTCCCCTTCTCAGGAAACGGCACTGTTAATGTCTTTGAGGATGTCTGTTCAGTACCACTCTGTAATTTGAACTTATTCCGCGTTAGGTCTGAAATGGGACCTTCCATTAGCTCTCGGAGAATCTTACTGAATTTCAAACGGTCGTCATCTGTACAAGAAGCACCGACAGACCAGATCAATGAGAACAGAAAAATGCCCTGCAGTGGAGAGATGAGAAGATAAAGGGCAATTAAAGAGACGCTTCCACCTACCCGTGTGGTTTAAATCAGATCAGCCAGCTTGACATCTCTGGCAGGAAATACGTGAGCATCTGGGAGAATAGTAGGTCATCTAAGGATTCTGTGAAAATTAATGTCCTCCAAAATATGTCCTTTAACACCTTTAAAGTAATGCCATACGGAGCACACATTCAAGTCAAGGCAAATCTTGCAAAGGCAATTTTTTGTTGTTGTTTTGTTTTCTCGAGACAGGGTTTCTCTGTAGCTTTGGAGCCCGTCCTGGACCTAGTTCCTGTAGACCAGGCTGGCCTGGAACCCACAGAGATCCGCCTGCCTCTGCCTCCTGAGTGCTGGGATTAAAGGCGTGCGCCACCACCGCCCAGCACAAAGGTAATTCTATAAATCGCATGTTTCAAACTCATCCTGGAGCCTAACCTTTCAAGGAGCATTGGGTTAACTTTGAAAGGCAAGAAGCCCAGACATACTTGCCTTTCAGTTTTGATGCAGATGTGTTGAGTTTAGACAAAACCAATTTGTAATGTTTTGTGTGAAATACTAGCTCAGCCTTAACTGTATGAGCTGGATTTGCTATCCTACAAGCATCCAGTAAGAGTGTGCCTGCTTGAACAGCCAAGTCTCCATCTAAATGCTAAAACGAACAACCACAACGATGCTAAGGAAGGTTGTGCCTTTAATCCCATCCACATAGCACACCCGGCTCATGTGAAAACTATTTCGGAAAACATTTGCCCCGAAAATACAAGGTAACTTAACTTGTTTTTCATAGAATATAAGTTGTAAGAACTACAGATTGGCCAACTTAGAAGTACTGTCATTAGCAGTATATGGGTATTTTTTATCTGAAACTATCTAAGGTCGATACCTACATCACTACTTTTTATGGCTTTCTATTAGTTTGAAATTACATGCAGACGTGAGCCTGCGTGAGACACGAACACAGAGGCTGACAGCGGCCCCTGCAAGCAGCTTTCTTCCAGCTGCCTGAAACGAGTGCTGGGAACCGAACTCTGGTCCTCATGCGAGAGCAGCAAGTGCTCTTAACGGCTGCCCCATCACTCCGGTCCCCTCTCACTATTTCAGACTCGACAGCTCTCCTCTCGGGAGCAGACACCTCAGAGAGAGACGCCATGCCCTGCTCCCGGGCAGACACACACGATGAAGCTCTGACCTAGAATCTTCCCGGTAAGACCGGTGCTCACAGATTATTAGAGATGGGTTGATCAGGATATCAGAATTAGCCAGTAAGGGCTAGAGCAGAATGGCCAAGCAGTGATTAAATGAATACAGTTTGTGTGTTGTTATTTCGGGGGCAAAAGCTAGCCGAGCAGGCAGCTGGGGTGTTGGGGACGCAGCCCCACCGCCCTTATTACTACACTCCTGTGGCTGCCAGGATGTGTGGCTTCAACGGCAGACCGTCACCATGACCTCAACAGCGTATCCCACCAGTGCAGTTGGCTAGCACTACCCTAGAGCTCCGCATCTGGGGCTCGGCTCTTCCTCCCTCCTAGGCTTGCACAACTTCTCCGAGTCCAACTTCAGGAGCAAGCCGGTGTCACTGATTAAGAGGCTTTGGAGAAAGCCGGAGATGCGGTTTTCTACTGCACAGCATAGAGAACAATGAACCATCTTACCTCAAGCAGGGAGAACGTTTCCCTATCGTTTCTTTCCTTTTGTTTGGTTTCATCAGCAAAGTCGTCCATGAAGCAGTCTATGAGGTTCATTAAGGAGCGGACCAGGTTGGTGTCTGAGGTAGGGGAGAGCTCCTGAGGAATCAGAAGAGAAGCTCCTGTAAACCAAGATGCCAAGGAGCAGCACGCCAACAGCTCCTGTTGACAGAGCTTCATTAAGCCTACGAGGCACAGAAAGGGGACTCTTGGGATTCCCGTTCATGAGGGGAAACTGAGGTGCGTGTTCAGTCCTTGCCTGGAGCGACTGTTACACTTCAGTGATATGTACCCCTTTTACTGCTAAGAGTATGACGTGGACCAGTGACATGCAGGTACTGGGGTACCCATGTACCCCAGGAGTTGGCTTTCTTTTCCTACCTTCTAGAGGCCTCTCTATGCCTAGACTAGCTGCCTAGGAGCTGTTGGGGGACTGTCTTACCCTTTCCCATCTTGCCATACAGATGCTAATATTTCAGCGGCACCTGTCACGTCTGACTCTTTGTGAGTCCGGAACAGAGCTCAGGTTGTGAGGTTAACAGGGCAGGTGCTTTTAGCCACTGAGCCTTCTCAGCTGCCGGTGCTATGCGCCTTTTGTAAAAGCTCACAAGCAAAAAAAATAAAAAATAAAAAATAAAAAAAAAATTCTCAAGTTAAAAAAAAATTATTGGCATGTGTTTCTCTATCCATTATTAATCTTATAAATCAAACTCGACTCCTTGATAGATGTCTGAGTCCGGACAATGTCTGGTGCGCTTTAAATCTGGGGCATGTCATTATTACAATTTATAAACTAATCCAGGGAACACACACTGCTCCTAGAACACTGTTCTCAGTAGCACCCACTAGCTTCCCTTCCAGCAGCTCTGTTCCAGCCTTCAGAGTTGCACCCCTTGGTGGTTAGCAAGGGAAAGCTCGCCCTGTGATGTCATCTCTGAAGACCAGAAGTGGCAGGCTTCCTACTGAACCACCCAGCCTCATAAAAACGTGAAGACACCGGGACTGGCTAACATGGGATTGCAACTGATAGGAGACTCAGACGCAAAGGGCCTCTCCTAGGCAGACACCTATTACTGCAATAGCCATTCATAACTTCTATAGAAAGAACAGATGTTGGGATATTTACATGAAGGTTTGGTTTTGCTGTATGGCCAAGGTACATGCCCACGACATTTCTTTACTTACATTATCTGAGGGGAAAAGAAACACGAATTCTGTACACAAGCACAGATTGCTGTATTCTGCTTGGCAGAGCATGCTTGTTAGATGGTTTGGAGGATGGTCACTTCCTGTTTGTCTTAGACACCGGTACCAGCCAAGGTCCTGAAAGCGCAGGGGACACCCAGTATCTCCTTTTCCTCCACCACTGCCCGAGATATTGTGGGCTCTTCCTCGCCAGTGCTTGCCACAATGTCCCTATTCCCTTTATTGTCCCTCTACCAAGGATTTGATTGTTTTAGAAAACAAATGCACACATGCACATGAAAATAAAACATAGAACTGCTCACCAGAAACGAGAGTTAACATCTTGGGTATTTTATTTCACAGGGTTAGGTAAGCCTTTCAGATTTGCTTGTTTTTAAGAGAGAATAATTGCACCAATAACACTGGCTCAAATTCTAAGATGTTTCACTTTTTATGTTTTTCGAGAATAACAGTATGAATTCACATCTTTTATTTTAGTCTGAGCTAAGGTTTTAGCAAGAGTGTTGGCATATGCCTGTAATCATAGCACTTATGAGGCAAAGGCAGAGAGACTGCATGTTACAGGCCAACCTGGGCTCCAGGCCCATGTAAGTAACACAGAAAAGAATTGCAACAAAGAAAACAAAAAGGGGAAAAAAATCAAAATAGAAAAAAAAGCTCCTGTCAAACCTGCTAAAAAAAACATTAGCTTTAAAAAACACATCGAAATGAATATATTTAATTCAGGTTTTCCTTTTTTTAAAAAAAAAAAAAACCTTAAAACTTCCATTTCTCTTACCTTTGTATGCCTTCTAATGAATTCAACAGAAACAGGGACCATTCTGTCAAACAAGCCTTCTATGAACTCCCTCTGAATGACGCTGACTGTCTGCGGCAAAGTGTTGATCCAAGACACCATCAGTGGCCTCCAACCCAGCATGTGGGGTTCCATGTAAATCATGCCACACCGGGAAACCTGGAAGGACACACATCGCTTAGCAACAAAGTCTGCTCACAGGACAAGTAAGGGGCAGTCGTCACTTGAGGTCAATCTAGGGACATCTTCTCAAGGAGATGGATGAGCATAAATTGGAGGATACCTTCTTACAGATGGAAGTTGGGGGTCACATGACAGACACCTCATTCCAGGCACCTAGTCATGGATTTCTCTTTTGTTGTTGTTACAAAGATCACTAGTTCCTTTGCTAACCTTATCATTAACTTCCTTTGGCCACAGGCAGCACCTGTCATATGGACTGACTTCAGTGAGCGGCTCTAGGAAGCCTCTTGTTGATTCGTCAGATTCCCCATAGTGGTAGAAAACCTCGTGCGGTTATCACTGGAGCAGAATCCCGTGAGGTTGAGCAGGGAGTCCGGCGCACAGGACCTGGCTTCTTGCTGGGCATTAAGATAACTTAGGACACCTACCTCATACAAACCTCATAGGAGCAAAGAATTTTATATAATTTTATGGTCTCGGTTTTTGCATATGATCTTGCAAAAAGATCCCAGATAAAAGAGAAAAATAGCTGAATTGCTAAATCTGTCAAGGTACGTGAGCAGATAGGCCTGTTCTTTCAGGATCACAGATCGCGCCCACGGTGCTATGTACAAAGACATCCAATTTAAAGGAAAAGCTGCTGAGTGAAAAGAAACATTTGTGAAAATTGCGTGATCCACAGACAGATGCCGAAGCTGCGAACTTACGGTGGCAGGAGAAGCAACTTCCAGATCCATGGGTTCGAAAATCAGATTCATTTGCGGTGACATCTGAATGATCTCCCCGCTCATCAGACACAGCTTCTTGTTGTCATCCAGCACCGTGTTCATGTTCTCGATCCACACGGCATCAACCGGCCCGTCAAAAATTAACCACTTCCTGTCTGGAGTCTAAATACACAGACGGCGGGAAGGGCAAAATGGAACGAAGCAAACAGGTTAGTCATGTTATCTCCAAATTTAAAAAGACCAAGAGAGTCAACTTACCACGAAAACATAAAAAGTACCCTTTAAATAAAGCATACACACACGTGTGCGTGCATATATGCACACACACACACACACACACATATTCACCCCACGCACACACAAGCATGGATGAAAAGCCTACATAGGTGTGGACAAGAAAAACAATAACATCTTACCTTCAGTATTTCGGGGACTAAATATATGTAAAGTGCTTTCAAAATATTAGTAATGAAAATGCGACAGACAGGGAAAACAGAAAGCTCATTCAAATTTGCCTGTTCTTCATGTTTTATAGATCGTTCTTATGAATTTTACTGGAAGTTTTTCGTAGCGTTAATGACTTCTGTGTGCCACGCTCAAATTTTTTCTTCCTTCTATGGAATGAATTCACACACACACACACACACACACACACACACACACACACACTCCACTCCTAGGCTGAATTGTCTCATAATGCCATGGGGCAATGGTCCTCAACCCTCCTCATGCTGTGAGCCGTTAGTACAGTTCCTCATATTGTGGTGACCCCAACCATAAAGTTACTTCCATTGCCACTTCAGAACCGTAATTTTCTACTGTTACGAATCATAATGTAAACACCCGTTTTCCTAGAGTCTTAGCTGACCCCTGTGAAAGTCTTCACTACCCCCCAAAGGGGTCATGACCCCCAGCTTGAGAACCACTGGTCTAGGATATTAAAATCAATAGGACATCCACACAAAGCTCAGTACATCAGTAATAATAACCGTTAGTGTTGTGTATATATAATATAAAATCATCTTGACAGTCTGACAAATATTTAAGAAATATGAAAATACACACGGTATAGAAAATAGCCAACCTTCTGACTCTTATAATTCTATCTGCTTATGTATGCAAGTGATGTTTCCCCTACCTTCAGCTAATCTGAGTGGAAGCTACACTGGAGACAGACTTAGGTCCTTACCACATTCTCAGTCCCCATGGTCAACCCCATAGGCTAGTGGGCTGCCCCGGGGTGGAGCGCTCCCTGTCTACAGTGAGGGTGGTGTTTGTGTGCTCAAAACTCCGGAGGGCAGCAGGAGGAGTATTTCTCTATCCCTGGGCGATCATTCCAGAGAGCCTTCCCTCAGGCTCTTAGCTGCTGGTGCTGGTCACCTGTCACTGTCTCCCACAAGGTCTGATGGGCACTTCCGGGTCAGAGGTGCCCGGGACAGGGGCTCTGTTGTTCTTGTGTGTGCTACCCTTGTTCCTCACAGAAATACCAAAGCATCCAGTAACACGCTCTCAATAAACATCTTTTTTTTTCTCAGTCTTTGAATTGTTTTAATTGTTTGGGTTTTGGGGTTTTTTTTGTTTTTATTTATTTATTTATTTATTAAAGATTTCTGTCTCTTCCCCGCCCCCGCCTCCCATATCCCTCCCCGTCCCCCAATCAACTCCCCCCTCTCTCATCAGCCGGATGAGCAAACCAGGTTCCCTGCCCTGTGGGAAGTCCAAGGACCTCCCACCTCCTTCCAGGTCTAGTAAGGTGAACATCCAAACTGCCTAGGCTCCCACAAAGCTAGTACGTGCAGTAGGATCAAAACCCAGTGCTCAATAAACATCTTAAGGTCAAAATAGAAGTCTAGGTGGAAATAACTTGGAAAAAGATCAGACGTGGTCACAAGACACAGCGTAGCCTTTGGAGAAGGCGGGCAAGGCGGGCTCTTACCGGGGACGCTGCGAACGCTCGGAAGCTCACGGCGAGGACCCCGTCGGACCACTCGTGGGACACCAGGTCAAACTGTCCGTACAGCTGGCCCATGGTCACAGACTTAGGGTTCAAAACAGTTATCTGGACCTTGTTTTCGTCCATAAGTCCCTTAGGGAAAGAGGAAAACCAACATTATTTGCATTGAAGGATATGCTCTCTCCTCATGGAAAACGTGATTGACTGTATCAAAACACCTTCGTGAGCCTACGGAGACGCTGCCAGAAGGAAGGAGTAGACTTAATAGGGTTCCAAAGCAGGGGGTTGCTGTGTGAAAAGAGATTGTTTCTATCTTCGTGGCAATGCCAATGAACCACTGAAAAGTCGAGTTTTGGAGGTTGCTGTAACATTGTTTTTAAAATAACAAAATACACAGGGGTAAATTAGTAAATGGTGTACATTCTTATAAACCAGAAATTACAGAAAAAAAAATTGACACCTGTTTTTGGTAAAGGCCTACACGCTAAACGATGTAGGCTTTCCGGGTTCTTCTTCTATTTTCAGTTTAAAATAAAAAATTGCAGAAACCGTTATCAGCGTTCTGAATTCATTGGCACCCCGAGAATAGACTTCAGCTGCATTTGGCCTGTGGGCTGTAATCTGCTGACCCTTGCTACAAAATGTTCTCTGGGAGAAAATAGAGACATGGCATGACAGAGACTTCCCACCGAGCCAAAACCTTAATATTAGCAAATTGCCTGTTTTGACCGGAACCCTGGCTCTGTGGCATTATTACAGGACATGTTGGCACCCTTGGGGCATATAAGCCTTGTTTTTAAATTAAGGGAATTAATTTTTAGAGCAGTCTCAAATTTACAGGAAATTGAATAGAAAGTGCAGGGCCTCCAGAATCTTCCCTCTGCCTCGCTGATGATGCTACCCCCCCCCCATTGTTATCATCACACGCTAATGACTGTATGGACAGGCGCTATTAGGAACATATAATTACATGTGTATGTATATAACATATACACAACTGAGGGTTGACTTAGTGTTTACTCTGTGGGTTTTTCCCACGTGCCCATCATTATAGCATCGCACAGAACACTTTCATTTCCTTAAAACCCCCCCCCCCCCCCGTGCTGAAGCTACTTAGTCATTTATACTCCGCACAACAGCACAGCAAGCCCAGTTCTTTCCAATCCTGTCCGCGCGATGGACAGACACAAACCAGTACATCAAAGAACAGATGTGGAAGACAGCACCTTCAATAACAAGACAAAGCTCAGCCCGCGCCTTTGCTCTCCTCCCTGCGCCAGGAAGAGCTCTGCGGAGAAATTTCCTCAAGGGAGAAGTATGGGCAACCGTACTCTGAAGACAGAGTCTAGCCCAGAGGCCAGTGAGGAGCTGAAGAAGCGGTCATCTCGTTCTTGCGGTTTCCGGAGGATGGAAGAACCATTCGGACCTCACAGGAGACCAGAGGACATGCTCGTACCTGCCCGCCCGTCAGCCCTTCAGCGGTGCCTGGTTCTGTTAGAGCCTTGAGTTTTGTGTGTGGCGGAAAACCAACTAGATGGCGGAACAACGAAACAATAGCACGAGCAAACCACAAGCAAGTCAAACGCGGGGAAGGTAAGAGAAGAAGGCAGAGTGGGGAGGGAGGAACAAGAGGAAAGGAAAACGAAGAGAGGAACCACGAGAACAGAAGCGGGGGCGGAAGAAAGAAGCAGGGAGTCAATTTATGACGCTACATGTGAGTCTGCTTGGATTTCCCCTCTAAAATAGACGCGGCCGTGGGCTCCCATCCCGGACGGAGAAGCTGTTTGTAGTTGATATCTGCTGGCAAAGCGATGCTTGTCACTGGGTATGTGAACCGCACCCTCAGGCACAAAATGAACTCCATATTGTTGTTGTTTGCTTTTGTTTTGTTTCGGTTTTGTTGTTATGTTTTGTGGGTTTGTTTGTTTGATTTTGTTTTGGTATTTTTTTGTATTACATTTTTTCTTGTTTTGGTTTTCATTTTGGGATTTTTTTCTTTTTGAGAGAGAGAGAGATGATGAAGTTGTGTGCATAGGAAAATGGGAAGGATTTGGGAGGAGCCAGAGGAGAGAAAACATCATCAAAATATATTGTATAAAAATTGTAAACAAGCCAGAGGGTGAGTGGGAGGGGGTGGGAGAAAAAAAAATTGTAAACAAAAAGGTTAAACGTCAAGGCCATCAACCTACAGAAATGAAAACTGTGTCTTAAGAATGCAGCTGGAGCTACCAGCACCCGGGGAGGACACAGAGATGACGTTAAGAAAACGAGACAGAGCAAACCCAAGGTAAACAAGGCAAGTAAATATTTTCTTGCAACAAGAAATATGTTCTTCCAACAAGTGCGTTGGAAGAGAGACTCCACAGTGAAGATGTCATGATCAGAGGCCCCGTTGGGGCTCCGCACACTGAAGTACGACGTAAGAGTCCTGCAGGGCTCAAGAGGATGGAGGGAAGGAGCAAGGAGCAAAGCTGCTCCGGAGTCCCATTTGTGTAGCATCTCAAAGAGACTGCAGACTCCTCAGCAGCTAAGAGCCTGCTGTTCTCGCAGAGGGTTGGGGTTTGGTGCCCAGTCCCCATGTGTTATGACTCACAAGCACCAGCAAATCTAACTTGGGGAAATCAGCCGCCCTTTTTTTTCCACCCTTAAGGGTACCAAGCACACACGCGCACGCGCACACACACACACACACACACACACACACACACACACACACATGCAAATAAATAAATAATAAAATACGATTCGAAAAAAATGTGAGTAGTCATGCATGTATGTATACTCCATACACACACTTATGCACATGCAATTTAAAACTAATTAAACAAAAAATGAGCTGCCTTTAACTGAAAAAACAATCCAGGACTGAATGGCAGACTTGTGGCACACTCATCATGCGTTGTTGGACTCACTGCTTGCTTTATTTTGCCCTTCTAATTTTTAAAAAAGTTTTTATTCTTGAGAATTTTATACACATGCGCAATGAAATATGATCATATACACATCCATCTCCTCCTGTCAAATTCTCCCGTATCTCCCCTGCAGGCCAGAAGAGGGCACCAGATCTCACTAAGATGGTTGTGAGCCACCATGTGGTTGCTGGGAATTGAACTCAGGACCTTTGGAAGAGCAGTCAGTGCTCTTAACCACTGAGCCATCTCTCCAGCTGTTCCCTTCTCATTATATCATCTGTGATTCATTTCCTCTTTGTAGTAATTTTTACACGGCCCCCATGGAAAGTAAATTTCAAAGTAGCCACGTGTCTGCTCTAGCACAAAGCTAATCGCCGACCAGTGAATGCATTAACGGCACGAGTACCTTTTCGCAGATGTCACCTAAGGCTCCAGCTAGAACACGGTAGGCACTGGTCTTCCCTCCGAACGGTTCTCCAACAATCATGAAGCCGTGGCGCACGATCATCATCTCGTAGATCTGGAGGATCTTCTCGGAGAAGAATTTGGTCATTTGCAGATTCATTTCGGCGCAGTTGTCTTTGATGGCCGCCAGCAGATCATTGTAGTCTGGCTTTGGTAACTTCACCCCAGGAAACAAATCCGAAGTAATTCCCTGATAGTGGGTGGGAATTTTACATTGCATATATTATGTCCAAAGACATAAGCAGATAGTATTATATTAGTCAACTATAAATCTGCATTTAATATAGATGGGACTGAGGTTACTTAAACAGTTCGAGTCTTTGTCTTCTGGTAGAAAATTTATATCCTGAAGTTTTGTGAAATAATTTAAAAATTGGAAGCCTTAAATGATGTGGTTATTGACCTTATGAACTGCTGTATTGGTGAAAAGCGGCAAATATGTCACCAGAAGAGAACCAGCAGCCCGTGAATTGACCTGCTCACACATGAGCACCAGGTATCCAGGGACCTAAACCAAAGCCAAGTCAGTAAAGATAGTATCTTTTATAGAACTAGATCTTGAAAAGTCGGCTATGATCCAGGCTGCCTACATATACAAGAGTCAGTTCAGACATAATTTTAGTACATACATGTATTATATGGGTTGTTTGAGTTTACCCAGGGCCTCAGAACAAGACTTCTATGAAAAGTTGTGTTTCACATGTAGATGGTTAAGACATCACACTAGGTAAGAAAGATGCTATCTGTCTGAGAGATAGAAAAGACAGATACGCAAATACTTGGGCACAGTGAAGAAGGCCATGAGACAATGGACTCACATGAAATTAGCATAAAGCCACCACAGACAGGTAACATCCAGAATTGCAGGGAGCTATCAGGGGCTAGGAACAACTGGAAAGAATCCCTAAAAATGTCTGTGGTGGTTTGAAAGAAAAAGGGCCCCAACGCTCCTAAGGAGGGGCACTATTAGAAGGTGTGGTCTTGTTGGAGGAAGTGTGTCACTGGTGCTGGGATTGGAGGTTTCAAACGCTCAAGCCAGGCCCAGCATCACTCTCTCTTCCTGCTGCCTAAGGATCTGAATGTAAAACTCTCAGCCGTCTCTAGCACCATGTCTGCTTGCATGTCGCCGTGTTTCCTGCCAAGACAATCATGGACTAAGCCTCAGAACTGTAAGCCAGCCTCAGTTAAATGCTTTCTTTATGAGATTTGCTGTGGTCACGGTATCTCTTCACAGCTATAGAACAGGAACTGAGACAATGCCTTTCGGTCTCTACACTCTCCTTTCACGCTTCTTGCTTCAGAACTGGAAGCAAGCAAGTGCGTTGTGTTGCAAATTTGCAGGACATCCCCTTAGCCACCTTAGGAAGCTAACCCAGTCACATAAGGTGCATTTGGCAAGATTTGTCATTCCTCATGTAGTGCTTATGAATACAAAAAGCTAATTATAAGGTCTAAGAAACAACCTTTATAAACTTGTAAACCTATTTTATAAACTCCTCAACTTGTGTGAGAAATGACTATTTTTTAAAATCTGGATGTGAAAGTGAAATTTCAGAGGCACTTACATATATGCTTGAGTTACACTTTAAAATTTGAGCTGCCAATTTAGTCACTCCTTCATCTAATTCAGTAAATTCCCTTGGAGCAAAGGCAGCTATGCAGAGACGGATTGAGAGTGCAGCCTGGCTGGCTAGAGTCCCTGCCCTCAGGCACACGCCACACACACAGGCTGTTTGTCCTGTGTGTCTTTATCATACAATGGGGTGATGACACCACTTGCTCCCGATTGCCATTTGGAACAGGAGATATAGATGGGAAGGCTTTTGCTTGTGTATCAGACTGGCCTGTAATTTGCCATGTGACCCAAGCTGGCATCACACACATGATACTTGTGCCAGCAGTGCTTGGTCCAGGCTGGGGTTATACTTTAGTGTAGATCCCTGGCATGTGTATACACACACACACACACACACACACACACACACACACACTCACACAGTATGTCATGGTAAATGACATACATGGTAAAGAATGAATGATAGTGAAATGCAATTGTTGTGGGATAATGCTTGTGTACCCTGTAAAGATTTGTCACTTGAACTGGTTTAATAAAGCACTAATTGGCCAGTGGTTAGGCAGAAAGTATGGGTGGGCAGCAAAACTAGGAGAATTCTGGGAAGGGGAAAGGGCAAGCAAGATGAAAATGCCTCACTGATAAAAGGTACCAAGCCTCATGGCTAAAAATAGGCAAGAATTATGGGTTAATTTAAGTTGCAAGAGCTAGTTACTAATAAGCCCGAGCAAATAGGCCAAACAGTTTATAATATAATATAAGCCTCTGTGTGTTTCTTTGGGAATGAATGCCTGTGGGACCAGATGGGACAGAAACTCTGTCTATATGTAATGGTCTCTACATAACGTTACCATTCACATGACCGTGATCAAGTACTATGAGCACATCCCTAGAAGAAGAAGACAACTCGGAAACTTTTGTTATCTAGTGCTTTACAACCAAAACCAAAAAATAGCCTAGACTCTCCTGTTGGGTAAAGACTAGACATACCCATCCCTCTGCTTGTCTCTGTGAGAGAGCTCTGGAGACGTCTGGTGTTGTGTGTAGGTGGGAGTGTGTCTCACAGGACACGGAGCTGTGTGATGCAGGAAATTGTCAAGCATCTTCTACTTGAGAGAGTGCTGTCTAAACATTTGTTCCACAGAAACACTGCCAGATGTGAACACATCCCATGACACACACTCCCACCTTCTGGTAGAAAATGCAGCTTTTGTTCCTGCAAAATCTGTTCCATGTTCCAGCACCAAGGGGATTGGGGGGGGGGGGAGACTTTAGGGGGAACATTTGAAATCTTCCCCTGTTGGTTTGTTCCATTAAGATATGTGCACTGCCAAGTCTAAACACTAAGGAGAGTTCCTTTCAAAGTGATGTAACGTGGTTGCTATGGGAGCAACTTGTGGAAGCTTTTTTTTATCTTCCTGTCATGGTTCCTTCAACCTTTACACACAGGGAACTAGCAACTACCATTTAGAAGGAGCCAATGTTCCTATAGACTCTTGCAGACAAAGAAAATGATACAGATTGATTATAGAAATTAACTGTTTTCTAACTTTTCTTAATCTAATATTATTTTATTTATTTATCTATTTATTTATTTATTTTTGGTATTTTGAGATAAGATTTCTTTGTAGCTTTGGAGCCTGTCCTGAAACTCACTCTGTAGACCAGGCTGGCCTCGAACTCACAGAGATCCGCCTGCCTCTGCCTCCTGAGTGCTGGGATTAAAGGCGTGCACCCTCCCCCCAACAGTCGACCATCTAATCTTAAAATATAGCAAGCTTTTCAAATTTGTTGCTTATGAAAAATCATCCTGAATATACAATTTCATAAAAGTTCCTGTATTCTTTTAAGGGAATTTAATTCTTATTTTACCAAGTACTAAGGATTCAGTGATGTGCTAGCCAAAGAACTTTGCAACCTAGAGTCTACATTCTCATGGAATTTATGGCAAATATTTCATAACTTTTGTATGTTCGTCATTCTTGTGTAGTAAAGAAGAACATAAAAATATTACGTGGCTAAAAGTATCAGGAGCAACCACCCCAGGTAAACACACTTCAAGTACCAGCAGGGCTGGTCCACATTCCTCTGAACACCCCCCTGCTTTCCTTGACTGATGTTCCTGTGGAGAGCTGTGCAGACTCCGGGGCGCTGACTGCACCCCTGGGAGAGTCCCAGCACGCGGGAATATAAGGGCTCTCACCTCAAAGAGCGGCAAGTCGTGGGATAAAAACTTCGGCAGATTGACATCAATAATAGATCTAAGTAGCAAAATCTCTTCGTTTTCATTCGGGTACTTTAGCTAAAAGAAAATAGAGGAATGAGGATTTCTGTCACGGACACCTTTTCGGGTCGATCTGTATGCAAATGCACCATGAGTGTGAACGATCTGAACAAAATACGGCTCGTGTTTTCATTACAGAAACTGCTGTTTAAACTCATTGGCCCTCCTGTCGCCAGCACTGACGGCATTCCCATGGCTATGGTGATGAAGGATTGGTGACCAGGAATGCAATACCTTGAGAACCTCCTTATTGGTCACCGCCTCCTCATTGGTAGAACTTGCTTGTTCAAGACCCCCAGTGGGCTGGTTTTGTGAAAATCAGAATGAGGAATGTCGTGAGTGGGGTGGCTGAGATGAGTGTCCCGGGGCCTGCTGGCTACCTACCGGCTGCCTGTTATCAAGCTCCGTAGCGGAGGTGGCGAGGGTACGACCCTGCCAACTAAAGAGTCCGTGAGAAACCGTAAACTCTGAATGTCTGTGCATACCCAATATTGACTGAAACTCTGTTGGAACTCCAGACTTGTTCCTCGTGCCTACATTATGATTCACATAATTAGCGCCCCCCAAAATCTAGCCTGAGATTATTTCTGAAACCCAATACTTACTTAACATCTAATTCAGAAGTTCTCCTGTGTTTTTTGTTTCCTAGAATATTCTCTTGTTTTTCACAAAAATTTCTACCAAAAAAGGAGACACACACAGAGACAGGTAGGGGAGAACACAAGCCTTTTCTTTATCAAGTGGGTGGTGACCTTAAGTGCCTGACTGGCTGTCAATCCCAGCCTCTGGGCCTCCAGAACTCCCAGAGGTCAAGGTTAGCCTTGTTCATCCATTGGGACTATGTTGGTGAGCAATAAAAGAGATAGTGAATTCTGAAGTGTCAGAATCCATTTTTATTTATTCGAGAGGCTATTGTTTTGAAGCAAATGCTTAAATTGTCTCTTGGTAGAACAGAAAGAAACTTGAAAATATTCAAGCAAACCACCCCGCAATTCTAAACGAGCTTGTAACAAAGAGTGATAGGTTTCATTTTCGGGATTCATTTGCAGCCCAACTTTTATAGCTCAGTTGCAGTCAAGATTCCGGCAAGGACCTGCACTAGGACAATGCATTATCTCTCCCATTATCTGGCTACAAAGTAATCCTGACAAGCCAGGGCAGTACAAATTGTTGCTTCCGGGCACTTGTGTTTATTGCAACAAACAATAACTTGAAGTTATGTTAGGCTAATATGAAATATTATATTGCCACTATATATCAGAGGTCTTGATTAGCATTGAGAGAGGATAAAAATGCAAGCCATTGTTTCCAATCATGTGGGATGTATTTTAAAATTTGTATCTTCCACAAATTGTGCACATAAACATTTTGTAAACTCCAAGGTCACATTTTTGGGATTTGTTTTGAACAATAACTTATCTTGGCTTCATAAAGAACTAATATGTAGCTCTATTTCATGGTTCTACTTTTAGAGAGAAGTCAGCCATGTCCTGAATTATCTGCTGTTTTCATGTATTTACACACAATTTTAAAATGCAAATATTTTATCACTATTATTATTATATATATTTATATACAGAGAACTATTATAAATAGTTCACAGGTGATTGCAATTGGCAATTACATAAGCAACGATGCTTAGGGTTTTACATATAGTTATTCATTTATGCACTATTCCCTGCATGTTACATAAATAGAAAACCTTCAAAACATTTCTTGATCGCAAGTGACTGTTGTTTGGCTATTACTAACTCCATATAGTTGAGCTCAAACACTAAGAATTACCTGTGTGCAGTTTCATAAAACATTATAAAATTTTATTTTCAATGTTATTTACTTAAATTTTTTTTCAGCTAATTGTGAATCCAACCTAGAACTCTTGTGAAGACGGTCAGTTCTAAAATTTACGGCTAGGAATGTAGTGAGTCAGGGTTCTTGGTTCTACCTTCAGGTTGCCAGCAGCGGTGAGCACGGACTTCACGGCTCGCATCCCGTAGTCATAGTGGTGTTGAGAGGACAGTTGCTCTGAGCACAGGCGGTATGTAGCCACAATTTTTATAGACAGCGGCCGAGCGGTGACAAAGCCACAGGAGTACAGGACGATCTCAGCAATCATGGCATAGTCAGGGACCATCATTGCCACTGTCCGAAAGAGAGCCTAGGGGACGTAAGAAAGGCCTTTCAGAGGGCGTCAAAAAAAAGCAATCCTGCTCTTGTTTAATGAAGTGCTATGGTTCTTAATTGCTTTTCTACAGTAATTTCATACTTGTTAATAATGTTTGTTATTTAAAACACATTAACCACCATATTCAGGCCATATAGATGAAGTAATTAAAATCTGGTGTTCCATTAAGACATATGTAATACACATGCCTTTGGATAAACCTGCACTTTCTGACTGTCCAGAATCAGTTTTTCTGCGATCTTCATGGAGAGCAGCATTTTATGGGAAGGAGAACATCAGCCCGCTAGGATGCGAGCAGACCAGGTCTCTCCCCCCAGGCTGAGACAGAGCTCAGCTGCTGGAGCCTGGCTTCCCGAGGGCTCTTGAGGGCTCCAGCTGCCTCACAGACAGGCCAGAGGTGTTCAGCTGCCTCAGCCACGAGACTGTGTTAAGGAAAGGAGGTGTTCTGAGACAGCCAGGGCCCTGACTCTGAGTGCTGAGCCTGTGCAAACCTGACCAGCCCTTCGGCAAACGCTGGACACACAGCGCAGAGAACACCGCAAAGTCCTGGATGATGACGGTAAAGATCAATAATTCTGTAAGTTATAAAGGCCATTTATACTCGTAATTTTAAATGCTATTCAACAGCTAAATGCCATGTGATGGTAAGAAAATATAAACAGATTTTAGGGAATAAATGTGAAATTTACGTTTCGAACACTAGTGCTCTAATATTAGCCCATCAGGGCTCACTTTAATACATTTTAATTAAAGCATTACTTTCTTGCAAACATATACAGTGTAAAAAAAAAAACTGTAGCTGAGCAATAACTTTGACTCTAGACCACTATATACCAATAGAAAAAATTACTGAAGAACTTTGTTATTCCTATGGCAACCCTTCCAAGTGGTGGGCTCTCAATTACTTTTTTGAATTAATGAGGCAAAGAACTTGCTAACACACCAGTGCTAATATGTCTGCAACACACAGTCGACATCGATGTGAGTACGATCCTCTGTGTTTATTTCAGCAGAAACACTTGATGGAGCTGAGGCCCTGCAAGGCCCACTCCATTTCTAGAAGGCGCTGTAAGGGGAACTACAGGCCTTGAGTGTGCATATCAATGTAACAAAAATAAAAACAAACCTACCCTCGCGCAATAAGTTGTTTTGTTTTGTTTGTTTGTTTTTACCATTTCTAAGAACCTGGAAAGACAAATCACAGATATGCTGTCCTTGAACAAGCTTGATGTTGGTTGAGTGTAGTGAGGTGTTTTCCTCAGATGCTGCAAGGGAAGCTCATACTATACCCTCTCTGAAGAGCTGTGTACGTGGCACATACATGCCAAGCTACTGGCTTTCTCACGCCATTTAAAAACTATTCTGAAGCGATCTTGAGAAACGGTTCTTTAGAGTATTTTTAACCTAAAATATAGCTCCTCTGAAGTGGGGAAGTGTTCAAGAAATTACAGGTTTATCCAGATGTAACAAGAGAGCTACAATGGCATTCTTTCCACACAAAATAATGCTTATCAGTTATCAAAATATGTAAGCTATCGTGTATGCTAATTTACAAAGGAGGCATCCAGAGACATTGAACCTTCTCATTTCTAGTAGATGGTAAAGTGTTTGGGGGGTAAGGAAATGGGGATGTGTGAAAATATTCCCTTCGATGGGAGCCGCTGTTACTGAGACCCGCAACTCTCCACACCATCCCCAAGTACAACGAGCAGTTGGGAGGCATTCCTGAATTTGGAGGGATAGAGACTGGTGTCTGACTTATGTTTGAGAGAACAAAAGTGGCCTGTGGCCATAGGCTCGATGCCTAGAGTTTCCGGAGACGGAGCAGCGCACAATGCACACTGTAAAACAAAGAAGCCGATAGCCCTGCTGATGCAGGCAGACTGAGTTCATCAACTGTGAAGTCTGTGGGGCTGGCCACCAGCAGCCCAGGAGGAAGAGGGACCCAGGAGAGGCATCTCCAAGGGACTAACAGAGGTGGGCTTGTGAGGGTCCCGGACACAGCCCATACCATCTCTGAACTCTGTGTATGATAAGCAGTCCCCTGTTAGCTCAACGTGTCACGGAGAACTAAGCCAAGGAGAACATTCCGGAGAGGCAACAGTGTGCAGAAAGACACAGGGCATGATAAACGGGGAAATGGCAGTAAATTTGCTTTATTTTGTAGACAAAAAAGAGCTCAGCATTCTTAAAGATTTATTTTTCCGTTTTAATTACATGGATGTGTGTGCCTGCGTCTGAGTCTGTGCATATGTGTTTGTATGGAGCCTCTGGCTGGCCCCCACACTGCCCCCCATGTCTGTCTCTCTGCCAACCCTGCCCACGCAGAGAACAAAGGACAAGCACTCAAGACAAGTTCCACATTCTCGGTGATTGCTGAAACTTCCTCTCAAGTCCCTGCCTAAGCATTCAGCTTTTGACCACACTTGGGCACAAACCCAGTTGGTAGTGGACACGTCATCACCCCTCACCTACAACCTATAAAACTTTCCTGCCCTGGCTTGGGTGCATGACCTCTCTGGCCTAATTCTCTGAGACCAGTGAGTTGTCTGGGAGTTGTTTTACTCAACATACCTGTTATTATACTTTTTCAGTTTGACTTTATCTGGCTTACTGTGTCCTCGGAGAAACTTATTATGGGGGGAGGAGGCAGAAAACCTATTAGTAAGTGCATGTCCCTCCTGAGCCCAGAAGAAAACACTGGGCCTCTTGGAGCTATAGTACACTGCTTATGAGCCACCCAGCGAGAGTCCTGGAAAACAGACTCCGGCCCTCTGCAAGAACAGGATGTGCTCTTAACTCCCGAGCCACCTCTCCAGCTCCCCAGTAGCATTTTGATCTGGAATTAGATGAGGGATTTCTTTTGAGAGAAGACGTTGGTAGTACTGCACTGGTAGTATCCGGGTCAGAAGGCACTGGTGCCAAAGGAGCTGCCGTAATAGCACACAAAAGAGAAGAGGCTGGGAAGGCTGGGAAGAGGATGTGCCAAAGGGACAGCACAAAGTCCACAGAAATCGCGAGGTCAGTCACAGAAGAGGGTTGATGAAGACGCAGAGGGTTCAAGGGTGGTAGTGAGGACTGGCAAAGATGCTTTCTGGAACCCAGCACTTCTTCCTTCCCTCCTTGCCTCCTTCCCTTTTTCCCTTTCCTTTTAAGGAATTCAAAGCTCATTTCAGACTTGGGAATTCCTTTTGTTTCTTCAGAGACAAGGTCTCAGGAAGTAGCCAAAATGGCCTTGAATTCTTGATCCTTTTTTCTCAGCCTCCCAAAAGCTGGATTACAGGCTTGGGCCACCACACCCAGCTAGGAATTTTCCTGTGTTTGCAAACAGGTCTCTATAGCAACGCCAGCAACAAAGGCAGCACAGAGGGAGGAACAGTAGCAGCCACCAAGTCAGGGAGCTGCCAGGGAGCTTAGTGCAACACCCCAGATGGGGCAAGTATCTGCCTATAACTTCAACACACGCCATGGGGCGGCCTACACCAGTCATTGGGACATCCAGCCAACCAAGTGTGCCAGCCTCCTTAGGACCAGTTACTCACAGAATTTTGCCTTCCTGTATTTAAGACTATTTGTGCATTCAGGTTGGTCCCACTGAATAAAAGAACACCCACCAGGAGCCGTGGAACAGAGCTGGGGAGAGAGCTTTTATTTCAAAGGGAAGTCTCGGAGCCCTGCGTAGATAAAGGACTCACCACTCCCCTCCTTTAAAACGGGGAATGTTTACTTATTGGGAAGGTACTCTTATAACCTGCTTGTGGAGGTCAGAGTTCAGCTTGGGGGAGTCGGTTCTCTCTCTCTCTTCTCCTAGAAGGTCCCGATCTCGGGTTCTTGGCTTGGGACAGGCACCTTTACCCACTGAACAGTCTCTCCAGCCCTCCATTCTCATTTTGAAATCACTCTCTCCTTCACTAAGGCAAAGTGTTAAATCGTCTGATCTAGCACACGGGGGCGGGGGCATAAAATAGAAATGCCAAAATATTTGGTGACAACTGGAATCATAGGGGAGCTGTTCCTGCGCACAGGCGACCAGCGGAAGGCATACAGGAATTAGTCAGAAAACCTGGTTTGGGGTCGACAAGTATTAATGTACTATTCTCCAGCAATCACCGTTCTTTATGCATGATCCATAAACATGCAGTTCACCCGGGAGTTTATGAAAAGGAGAACAAATGCGAGGAGAAAAAAGGGTATTTACTAATAATTAAAAAGTTACGTTTTTAAAGAGGGAGCTTTGTTCTGTTCAACGAGGACAACGTTTTGCCCCTTATAAAAAAAACAAACCAACAAAACAAAACAAAGCAGGAACAGGGCTGTGTATTAATAGGATCTGGGGGTGGAAAAGGAGGCAGACGGCTTCACGCTGTGCTGAAGGTGGCTGACTCAGCTCAGGGTGTCTTTCCATAGAGACGAGCCTTACTCAAGAGCAGCCTGCGGGGGTCCTGTCTGTAAGGCAAGAACTGAAAGCCGCCTAAATGTCGTCAGTGTGACCACGCAGCAAACTTATAGTCTGAGTCACGGTTATAAATACGGGGACATGTTCATCATGCATTTAAATTAAGTTAAAAAAAAACCCACCACCTATACACAAGTGTTGGATTTAAACACTTTAAAAATGCATATTAAACTGGAAAGATAGAATAAAATAAGAGTTACTGGTATTTTTCTCTCTTTGTTCATTTGCTATAATCAATGCTATTTTAAAACTATAAAAATTTGGTGTTCCTCATGTTCTCCATATTTATCTGAATATCTTTACACATTCTCTTCTTTGCATTCAGAAATCGTGACAAAGAAACAGAAGTCACAGTTACACCCTTCGTACCTTCAGATTGTCCGGCAGCTCTGAGCGCCCGGCGTACCCGGGGTTCATTGTTATAAAGACAGCGCATGTGGGGTCGAGTTTCAGCTCTGTTCCTTCGAACACTAGCAGTTCTGAGCCTGCATTAATACCTGTGGGCAAGCACAAGGTCAGCGGCTTAGCGGGGCCACAGACACACGCAGGTTGGGGCGCTCACTGCTCCCGTTTTTGTCTGTCTTTGCGTGCTGCACAGATAGCCTAACTCAGTACCTCTTTGGATGGTAAGGATTTGCTGAGCGACCACAGAAAGTACTTCCAAATCAATTCTGTTAAACTCATCAAAGCAAGCCCAGGCTCCACACGATAACAGTCCCTGGGAGGGAAGGAGAATAAAATTTTCAACTTTATCTGATTGAACATCATCACGTCGAAATGACGCGTTCCCACCTGATCTTTTTGGGGATTTAATATCCCATCAAGGAAATTGCTTATTCGCCGTTATCTTTAAAGACAGCTCATTTTTCATTACTAATTCATTATTCTAGGTGAATGAAGGGTTTGATAAACTGGAAAACTTTCTAATGTATTGCCTTTACTCTGGCTACAACTGAAGGCGTGTAGAGGTATACCTATAATTTCTAGGCCTTCGCTTTTTATTTACAAGTTGACTTTATTTGCTATTTTTAAAGAATGGTTTGCAATAACCCCCTATGCAACATGACTTCCGTTGCCAGAAAGACTGCTTTGTAATACGAATACCCATATAGAGCCAACATTCAAGGCCCAGTTTCCAATCCTAAGAATGGATTGCCTCACAACTACGCGCTGTCTAGTCACAAGAACAACGCTAAAATAAGAATGAGCAATTATGTTTAAACTTAGATTTAAATTTTAAGACATAAAAGTTAAGTATCAACTGAGCACAAATGTTGTGGATTCTATGTGTACGCATGCGTGTGTGTGCATGAGCGTGTGGCATCTCACTATGTATCTGGGATGTGCTTTAAAGATGCTTTAGATGCAGGGAGACCGAGGCTGTTCTCCATGTGATGCTAAGTCGCACTAATCCTGACCCTGGGTTTGCACTGAACATAAACTCCATGCATATCAAAGATCTCTTTGGAGATCTTTGGTAACTCTTCAGAGAAGAGATGACCAATAAGTAATGATGCAGTATAAGCTTTAGTCATCACAAGAGACAGGGTCATAGTCAATTAGTAAATCCTGAAACCAGAGCTAATACAACACAGAGGTGAAAGAAATCTTTGGAATTCCACACCACAGTCAGTGGTTCTCAACCTTGTATCTGCCCAATATATTTAAAGATCCCACCTAAAGCAAACTTAACTTGCTTTTTTTTTTAAAGAAGTGGTAACAACCCTATCTGCGACCCGACGTCTGTTGCCAGAGAGACCACTTTGTAGTCAGAGTTCCCAAAGAGCCTAGTAGCGCTTGTCCATCTAAGACCCACTGAGGAACAGTCAGGAAGTGACCACCACCGCAGGGACTGGAGGGAGGCAAAGCTCATGCTTGGGACTTGCTATAACTTCTATGTTTACAAGGCATAGTTACGCTTCTGCTTGTGCAGAGCTGTCTCTTTATAAGCCCTCTCTGGCTCTGATCAGCGACCCACTGTAAAGATCTGCGACCCACTGTAAAGAGAGGAGGGGCTGACTCAAACCTTAAAGAACTTTCCCAAAGCCAGATAATCCAGCCCATCGGAGCAGTTGAAAACGACGCATTGCTTGGCTACAGCTTTTGCTAAATCCTTGGTTGTTTCTGTCTTTCCGGTGCCAGCTGGACCTTCGGGTGCTCCACCAAGGTGCAAGTGAAGGGCTCCAAACAAAGTCCTAGGGTAAAAGAAATGGACAGACTCACGGACACATAGAAAACAGAAAGGGTTAAATGGAATCCTAGCTCCACTTCCTCTTTAATAATTCCTTCCCTCCTTCCTGCTAGCCTCAGAAAATTGGACAGTACATTACGTTGTTATTACTTTTACTTCTAAAACTAGATAGATGACAGACAGGTGGATGGATGGATGGATGGATGGATGGATGGATGGATGGATGGATGGATATATTAGACAGAGAGATAGATAAGTAGGTGAATAGATAGATAGATGTTGGGAGCAGTGAGACCCCAGATCCTGAATTTCTTGTAATCCCTTGATCTGAGTGCCTACAGCTGCTCTGAGCATGAGACCTTCAGGAGTTCCTGATGGCAGGAGAGTGGTTTCTGGTGGGTCTGGCTGGGGCGTGGCTATCTCTATATAATCTGCCCCTGAACACAATAAAGGGGGCATTCTTGGGGAATTCAAGGATGACCCGTGTCACTGTCTCTCTGTCTGTGTGTGTTTGTGTATTTTAACCTCCAGCCCCCTTGCCCGAAGCTCGCGAACTGGGTGCCAGCGCACAGAGCACAGACACGGGGGCGTGATGCGTGGCAGATAGATAGATAGATAGATAGATAGATAGATAGATAGATAGACAGACAGACAGACAGACAGGCGGGTAGGTGGACAGATGGATGGGTGGGTAGGTGAGTGATGGATAAATGGATGGGCAGGCAGGCAGATAGAATGCATGTGCATAAACATATTTCTATACATGACAAATGTACTTCTGGAATTCAATCCTGGCTTCTGGTCAATGTAGAGAATCTAACTGACTGTATGAACACCCAATCTTATTAGAAAACTGTGGAAATATCACATGGAAGAAAATAGTGGTAAAATCCAAAGCCATCACTTAAAGAATGAGGGAATCCAGTGATGGAGACATGACAAGCCTGCAGAGGTGTGGATTCTCTGGGTGCACACGCATAAACACTCTGACAGCACAGATGTGAAGTCGTCAGAACCGAGGAAGAAGCAGGAGTGGGGCGGAGCCTCCTCTCTGTACCGACTATGGAAGCCTAAAATGCTGCCTTATCTCTAATAGGACCACAGTCTCTCCAGCACCCACTGAGGAGACACAGTCAAGCTGAGACCGGACAAGGAGGATGACAAGCTTCCTGGAGGTCTGGGGACCAAGCTTGTATGGCTCCTAAGGAGGGGATGGGCCAGATTTCCACTTCTCAATGCACATGAGACAAAACAAAGAAAAACGATTTTTTTCCCCCTGAACCTGAGAAAACCCTAAAGCCCTCTTTAGTGGTAACTTTGGAACTGTGGCTACGTCTACATCTAACATCACCAAAGCAGCATGGGGAGCAACCCTTACCTAACCGTGCTCACAGTACAGATTGGAAAGGGGGAGAGGGCTCACAGTGCAAACCGGAAGGGGCGGGCATTGATGAGTAAGTGGCAGCAGCAGAGGACCAGGGAGCTGTGAGTGGCATTGTCATTACAGACACTGCATACTGTCCTGCTCTCTCTCTCTCTCTCTCTCTCTCTCTCTCTCTCTCTCTCTGGCACAGAGGTCAATTTAAAAGAGACAGCTTGAAATTCTACAACAAAAATACACCCAATAAACTTTTGTGAACTCAGTAACAGGTTAAACATCAGAATAAACATACGGAAATAAAATTACGTGTTAGGAGGTAACTATAAGGAAATTACCCAAAGAGTTAGATCAAATATATAAGATTTACTATAAGAAAAGGTAAAGGTCCCAGAATAAAGAAGGGAGACAATGGGGAAGAGGCACAATTTAGATGGCAACGGCTAAGGGCGTTCCAGAATGGAGACAGACGTGAACAGAGAAGAAATCCCTGGTAACCATAAAAAAAATTAAGTAACTGCTAGTAACATTACATCAACAATGAAGAGAAAAATCTTAAAAAGACCTAGCAGAGGTAAAGAGAACGCTTAGAATGATGTTTAATTTTTGTGGATGTTATTAGAGTAAGTGGATTAAAATCAAAATGAAGGCTCCGGGGACATAAAACATAAGTACGATTATTTTAACGGGTCCACACCGTGCGCTAATCATATTAAAGGAAGGTGAATCAAACTCGCCCGCGAAGCAAGGCAGCGAGTCTTTCCCTTGCTGTGCCTTACGTGACAGCCATTCACTGCTTCTCCAGGGGCTCTCCCGCCAACTCTGCTCCCGCCTGGGTAACACGCGCCGGCGGCACCTGGGGTTTCCCTCCAGGATCTCACGCTACTACAACTGTGTTCTAATCTAGCTTCCCCATCGGACGGTAAAACATTTGCGTGACACGCCCCGCGTGTGTTTCTAGCTGTCCTATGTTCCTCCGAGGTTATTATCACCAGGTCATGAAATGGTGTGTCGTATTGTTTTCTAGTCACATTCATTTTGATATTAAAAAAGGAAAAGGCAATATATACCCCATCTTTAGCCAGCTTATACACTTTGTGTCTTGAGTGAGTGGATGAAACTCAGGATTTCCCTCACGGTTGCATGGCGGGGGCATGGATATGCATCAACTCTGAGGAGAATCCTATACAGAGACATCCATACAGGCTTCAGTAGGATATGGCGTTCCATCCTCAGCAACAGCCACAGGCCGCTGTGCAGCTTCCTCCAGTGACCGCGCCTGCCCACGCGCCAGGCCACTGGCATGAAGCAAACGGCAGTACTGCTGCAGTTTTCTGACCTTAAACATGAACAAATCACCCCACTTCGTGTTCCCATAAACTATATTCCTCATAGACCTACAGGAAGACCCGGATATTAGCACTGTCCTCTACCCGAAAGTCTTTATAATTCGTAATCAAACATGCGAGACATCATAGCGTTCCTCCAAAAGTCTTCACGGTTCTGAGTGTTCTCGAGTCTATTCTAAACTGCGCTTCAAAACATTTTATGTCCTGCCTCCTTTAAGCCAGAGGATGTGGAGGTATTGGAGACGAGGAAAAACATAGCATATAGCCTTTATCTGTGAAAGGGGCAAATAAAGACTATAAAATGTAGCAAGCCCGCCTCAGCCCGTTGTGATGAGCAGAAAGACGGGAAGAAACCGGGTGTGTCGGTGCAACGGGGAAGTTGCACAGACGAATTAACAACGATTGGGACAGCCTGTGTCAGCTCACGTCAGAGAAGATCTCAGCACGGAGAGAGGCAGTGGCATCAAGTCCCCCTTTGAGTCAGGAGCTCCTGGTGACCGCTAGCGGCAGAGAGCGAGATCTGGTTGTACTTTTGTTTGTTTGTTTTAAGGCTGTCACCTCTGGTAAGGCAAACATGTTCCAGGGGATGTCAACGTACCCAAGAGCAAACGGGCAGCACTAACTGGGCTCCATAGATTAAAAAAATAATTAAGAGTTCACAACGCTGGGTAGGAATGAAACGGAGCGAGGGTGTGCCTAGGGAGAGCTGGGGGAGGAGGACAAAGAGGATAAAAACATAATGCATGTTTCCTGCCACCTTCTGAGAGGGACAGTCTGTTAGTCTAAGCTAATCTAATACATAAAATGGTCAGTCTGCGCCCAACCTGTGCCCGGGATGAGATGTAAATATTAACTTAACAATTGGATGTGTGCACTGTGAAGGACTGCAGGGGAAAGGTCCAGTCCTGGTTCTTTAGGACATAGATTCCAGTCTGGAAACGCACAGTCTGCAAAATGTGGGACATAGAGACAGAACTCTAGAAACTTCAGTGTTCAGGGGAAGGAAAAAGAAATACCTCAAGTGATCCAAAAAGATTCCAGAGAGTTTGAGTAAGAAAGGAGGAAACGGGGAATAGAAAGTGCTAACTAACCACAGCCATGCCTAAGAACACCTCGGTCCCCAGGAACTGGCAGAGTTGAGAGAAGGCTTAAGAGGTGGGGCAAACAGCACAGTGAACATACAGACTGCAAGGCAGAAATAATGAAGTACCTCTAGCTCAGTCATTGGTCCAGGGGCTAGGTGTGGACGTTAGTTCCCATCCATCTCTGGAAAACGGGGCTTACCTGTAGCAGCGGTCTGTGAGTGGGGTTATGACCAGTCGAGGGGAATTGCCGAGATATTCATAGCCATATCGCAAGCCAGCGTTGATCATCTTTGTTTCTAAATGATTTTCCTGGGGCCAAGCAGATCAAATGGAGTTGGTTAGAAAGAAAGCATGAATTCGCAAGCTCTTCCGATAAGAACAGCCACGATGCAGACTTTTTTAGAACTACCGTTCAGGCACAGGCTCCCTCGCTAGAAGGAGCCAGCAGCTAGTTTTCTGAATGGCTAACAGAAGTCAATGGATTCCATGGTTTTCACAGAATATTTTAAAGCATGCCCCCTTTCTCTCCTGTATTATCACTTACTATTTATTCTTCAATATGGACTGCGACCATGATCATAATTTTATAGCCACATGCTACAGGGATAAGTGCACTGTCTACACTCTGATAAGGGAGTATCTGGCTTCTCAAACAGACTACATCACCCGGCTCCCCACAGATATTGTTGCCCTGAAATGGCTCAGACGGTGCTGGTCCCTAACTGTCTGCTCCTGCCCAGGCCTCCTAAGATTTACACGGAACCCTGAGAACTGCTGAGTCCCCCCCACACTCCCCAGGCCACCATGACTGCCCCTCCTTCCTTCCCAGACATGGTCAAAGCAGCATCATTCACCCAGACAGCCTGAAAAACCCCTTCCTTATGGACATGCATGTTACTATAGAATAATACATGTGAATGCAAATACAGGTATACAGATGCAGATATTGATGATAATGGGTGCAGTTATTGGCTGCCTTACATTTCAGTCTGGAAAAACATATATAGGAGGTCATTAGCAAAAGGCCTGTCTCACTGATGCGGTAACCCTTCCCACCGAGCGAGCGTGAATTACAAAGCTGTGAGCTGAAACTGCTGCACGAAACCACTTACTTGCCAGTAATACCTCAGCTGACTTAACCATTCGAAGTCGGTGTCGTCGCTGATTTTCTTCCGCACGAGGTTTGCGAGGACGTCCCTAGCGTGGACATCCAATACCACAAGGGCTCCCAGAGTGACCCGGTTCTGCTTGGACAGTTTGCCACGGACCAACGTGACGATGTCATCGATTTGATTGTTACATTTACCCAAGTAGTCCTCAAGGGCCTGGAAAAAAAAATATGATCAGAATCGGCGTGAACAAAATATTTTGTCAGAGTATTTTATTTATGCATATAAATGTGATATTATCATACATAGATATATACCCATATATATGAGATAACCTCTGCATTTTTAATCGTAATTTCCATGTAATTTAAAATTAATCTATTTTCCCTACTATAAAGCAATTAAGGAAAACAAACCGATTCTGTCAGACACAGTGGGCAAACGGGACTTGTGCCAGCCTCTTATTTCTCTACCCCTCTACTATTCTCCCTGGAGACCCAATCCGAGTCAACCGTGGCTCTTCCATGAAGTCAGTGAGTCTGTCACTCTGAGCGCCTGAAAACGTTCTCCTCTTCACAGAGACTCGCAGAAAGGGGAGAGAGACAGGGAAGAGACACTAGGAAGTGATGAGAAACTCGGGCCACCCCTTTCTGCCTTTGATCACTTGAGTTCTCCGAGCATTCTTCTATAAGCTTGCTACCTGAGGCTTGGAATATCAGCAGCGTGATGGTTGGAATATGATTTGCAGGTGTGCCTCGGTGGTTCAAGTGCTGGAGGCAGAGCTGAGCTGGTGGAAGCTGGAAAGAGCCTTGTGGGCTGTGCCCAGGTTGTGAACATCGCCCTCGAAGGGACTGAGGAACTGATTTTCTTCCGCACAAACAAACCGATTCTGTCAGACACAGTGGGCAATCACTCCTGTGGAACTGGAGTGATTCCCATGAGAATGGCCTGTGTTCTGCTTTGGCTATGAAACGCTCCTTGCTTGTAGGTGATAGCATTGCTAGGAGGCGGTGGGAACCTCAGGCAGACTTACTGGAAGGAAACAGATCGATGAGGTATGTCTTTAAAATGTACAATGGGCACACTTCTGTTTCTCTCTCTCTCTCTCTGTCTCTCTCTCTCTGTCTCTCTCTCTGTGTCTCTCTCTATCTGTCTCTCTGCCTCTCTCTCTGTCTCTCTGTCTGTCTCTCTCTCTCCTCTTCTCCTGCTCTGCTTTTTCCTGAGCCAAATCAAATCTGTCTTCCTCCGCCCTGATTCTCTCAGGCATTTTGTCACAGGGGTGGGATGCTGACACAGACTGTTGCTTAAAGAGGCGCTTGGCCCCTTGCCAGCCCCTGCAGTTTTGCTCATTCTATGGCTCTCTCTCTCTGGCTCACTCTAGCCATGGTACCGTCCACCATGTTGCGCTGTAACCAGAGGGCCCTCATCAGAGGAACCAAAACCACACAGGGCTGCCTGAATTTTAAACTTGCAGCCTACAGCTGTAATAGAACCAAATCTCATCTCAGTATGAAGTATCTACCTTCTGGTATTTTCTTATAACAACAAAAAGGAACAAAGAAATGATAATGATTATAACAACGACAATAATAATGATAATAAATAATAATAAATAATGCCACATGGTTTGGTTTATCTTGGGCTAAAGGAAAGCCTAAGGAACAGGCTGGCTTTGGAGTCTCTCTTCCAGTAGATGAGAAAATTCAAAACCGAAGGAGGATTTATGATGAAAATAAATTAAAATAATCAAAAAACATGGTGTTTGAAGGAATTATCAATATGCACCAGCAGACTGGTGGCCATTTTCTCTGCTCTCATAATTTTTTTTTTTTACTAAATTTTGCATGCTGAGGAGTTTAATTCAGGTCTGTTGTTAAGAGGCAACAATAAAACCCAAAAGCCAGCTTCTGAGGATATGAACAGTTTAGAGAGCCGATCTGGGGACAAGGCACTTCTTCCCTGAAGATCCTTATCACTTTATTACTTTTGCACAAGCTCTCGAGGCTCAAACGCCATTTCATTTCTATTATTTACATGGATGATTTGCTAGTAATTTGCTTCTTAAGTAATGAGAAATTAACTTCTGTTCCATCCATGTTTAGCCATGTAAGTGCTTAAATTCTTGAATCCCCTTAGTGAACGTCACTAGATTTAGGAGCTCAATCAGGAAAGACAGCTTTGAGCCCCATCACACACGGCCATGTCTGTCCTCATCAGTACAGCTCAGCATCTCTTAGCCTGCTTACAGCCTTCATGTTCTACCACAACACAGGTCAAAATTCAAGAGTTGGACACATCGGGTGTACATACTAACTACATGCCCATAGAAATTTTTTTGTACTAGAATAATGTATTTTATTGCAATAAAACAATAATGTTAGAATTAAAATTTGGCTCCAAAAAATGCTAAACTCTAAGCTCTTTAGGAACGGTGTTATACTATTGAGGAGAACTTAATCAACTAAACTGGAAAAATGATACAATAATGTTTCAACACATTTTATTCCTTCCCAGCATCTTATGGTGATGCCCAAGGCGACGACCACTGTGTTCTCTGGAATTGTTTTTGCCAGGCCTAGATCCTTCTGTCTTTCCACTCCAATAAACTAACTCAAAATCCCATTCACGATTGCAGTGTCCTGAGCTCTGTACCAGTGACACTCTTCAGCTATTTTAAAGGCCCTTTAATACCTCCATGGCTCCTTTCACAGACGGCACTTAGTGAGTAGGTGCGCATGAGGTCTGGACGCGGCACTACAGGAAACTGTTGTGCTTTTAAGCTTCAGGGAACTCTAGGTGTTCGTGGTCTTCCGCCACGCAACCAGCTCATCAGTTTCAAATGCAGGCCACTCCTTTGTTAGGAGACCATTGTCAACGTATAGAATATTAAATGCGCATGGCAGAGACATCCAAGGGACCCCCACATGCTTACTTGCTGTCACGGACACTATGCCCTCCCTGGCACTCTGGCACCTGAAAACCCTTGACCTATTTCCACACACTTTCTCCTTCCTGCAGGAAAGCGGGCGGCATGGGGGTGAGGCGGATCTGTTCTCCTAAAGAGGACAAGCAGGGCTCTCAAAGGCCAAACTTGGTTAGTTTGCGACAGTGCCCTAAAGTCATATCAAATTACTCACCAAAAATAAACAAAAACCTCGCTGCTGCTTTAAACCAAGGATCCATAACTGCCAGGTTTCAGCTGATCTAGAACTCTCACTTCAAATACTAAGTAAGAGCATCTTACCAATTAAGGCCTCCCCATGAGATGGAACCCATACTGCACGCTGTTAATGAGGCCACAGTCTGTAGCTAGGTAGGTCATGGCCCCCGGGAGAACCATTACTATTATTCTACTAAGTGGACATAGCGATAAAATGATCCCTAATGATTTATTGCTGTGCCCAGAGATCAGCGCACAGCTCAGTCTTCACCAGAGAAGCTTCTTGCAGTAGCTGGGAATGAACCAGACACCACAAACCACAACTGGGCAACATGCAGAGAATAAGACACTCTAGACTCTAGAGTGTTCAATTCTAAATGGGAGCGCGCTCTCTCTCTCTCTCTCTCTCTCTCTCTCTCTCTCTCTCTCTCTCTCTCTCTCTCTCTCACGCACACGCACACACACACACACACACACACAGAGCTAGGGATCCCTGTGGAAGAGGGGGCAGACAAAAATCCCAGCCATGGGTAAGGGGAGGTGAGCACAAAGCCAGCCCTGCCAGCTGGGAAGCTTTTGGCCTTTGATTGCTGCTGGGAGAGGAGGGGTCAGTTCTATTCAGTGGTGTGAGGCCTGGTAAGCAGATCACACTCCAGGGCAGGCCTCACAACTGGAAGTAAGTAGTCAAGCAATGTAAACTGGATTTGATGGGTTAAAAAGAAAATCTGCCGATTCAAACTTCCAGGAAGCAGAAAGAGCTCTGAAGGACCTGATACAGGCATTATTACCAGATTGAACGCGGCTCGTGAAAGGTTCATGAAACTTTCGTGGCAGGAAGTGATCTCTAACTTGAGCACCACGTCTCAAATCTTCGAGGACACAGACTAAAATACGCCAAAGAGGCCTTTTTTAACTTTCTCTGACAGTCCCCAGAGCTCAAAGAGAAGCCAAGGCTAATAGAATAAATTCACAAGGGAAACAGGAAAGTTTCGCTCCAGGTTTTCCCTAGCTGAGTCCGTTCCCAACACAAAGCCGGGGACGACGTGGACATTCACAGTATCTGTGATGAATGAAAAGATAGTAAAAATTCTTTCATTAAAGAAAGAAAAAAGAGCAGTACACTGAGTGCAACGTATAATTTTGACTTTTTAAATTAATAGCAGTCATCCAAATAGTGTTAAACCCATATGCTCAAATATACTTGAATATTTGGTATTAAGCAGAATTCAAAATATTCATATATTCAAAATCAGTACATTAAAAATGAAATGGTTAAAGTAAGTGCAGTGATGTTTTTTTCTATACAGGGCTGATGTGGGAGTGTCATATATCAATCTGTTGATTTCATTGGTTAAGCAATAAAGAAACTGTTTGGCCCTGTGGGTGGAGTAAACAGAACAGAATGCCGGGAGGAAGAGGAAGTGAGGTCAGACTCCACATCTCTCCTCTCGGGAGCAGAAGAGAGGCCATGCTCCGCTCTCCCAGGCAGGCACACGCAATGAAGCAAGCCGCCAGGTCAGACATGCTGAATCTTTCCCGGTAAGACCAGTGCTCACAGATTATTAGAGATGGGTTGATTGGGATATCAGAATTAGCCAGTAAGGGCCAGAGCTAAGGGCCAAACAGTGATGAAAAGAATACAGTGTCTGTGTAATTATTTCGGGGCATAAGCTAGCCGGGCAGGGCAGGCGGCTGGGGGCTTTGGGGACACAGCCCTGCCGCCGCCCCCTATTACTACAAATGACGCCCAGACGTGTGGCTAAATGAGTCCACAGAAAGCCTGAGAAAGCTTGGAAAAGAATAGAGTAAAGCATGTTTCTTATGGCAATTTCTTGGGTCTGCTCTGCTTGCTAGAGGCAAGCAAGCGCCTCATCTAAGAGAGGCTTCCTGACTCAGCTTTAGCTGCAAAGCCTGCAGCTCATTAAGAGGTCCTGCCACGAAACACTTAAACGGTGGTGATGAAAAGCTGAACGCATGCTTTTCGGTTTTCAGCTGTAGCAGGAAAAAAGCTGCGTGTTTAAAATGCCAGCTTTCTGGGCCATCCTGCAAGGGCAAACTCTGACTGTTTGAGGCAGGAGGGCCGGCTACAGAGAGAGGACTTGAGTGTTGTCTGTTGTAGTTCGCTGGCTGGCAGGGACCTTGAAATGCTATAAACATGGCTACAGCCAGTACCTCAGCCATGAGGCTGAAAAGCTAAGGAATGGGCTACATCTAGCCATCAAAGCCACGCCTTTAGTCCTACTGAGTGAGATTGCTTGGTAAACTAAAGACTCATGTGGTCAAAAAACAGAGAGATATACAGTAAAGAGAGATTCAGAGACAAAGAAAATTTCTAAATGGTTTACTGTGTGTTAAAAATATATGCAAGCTAAAAGTTGAAGTTCTTAAAAAAAAAAGGAAGAAAGTTGTTGTGTGTCCCAACACTTGGGAGGCAGAGGGAGATAGACCTCTGTGACTTCAAGGTGTGGTAGCACACGCCTTTAATCCCAGTGCCTAAAAGGCAGAGACAAACAGATCTCTGTGAGTTCAAGGTGTAGCAAACACCTTTAATCCCAATGCCTGGGAGGCAGAGACAGGCGGATCTCTGAGAGTTCAAAGACAGCCTGGTCTACAGATATACGCTCAAAAAGCAAAAAGTTAACCTAGGAATGTCACAGCTTAGATTCTTAAGCGCCTAGTGATTTAAAGGCGCAAATCAAAAGTGCTCCTGGATAGTAAAAAATTGTAGATTCACAATAGGACAGATTCAGACCACTAAGTGAGTCACACTGTTGGATGAATGTACGTAGGCTTGGGACAGAGAAGAAAAAGAATATAGAGAATAAAGTTAATGGTTTAAAAAAAAAAAGGTAAAGTCTTTAAAGAGACAGAATAAAGTAAAGTGATAGAGTAAAAATAAGCCGCGTAAAGATGAAAAATTCACAGAGAGTCTGGATTCTTTGTATTATTGTGTTTTCTTTAAAATTTTTGACTGTGAAGGAGCAAAGTACAGAGAGACATTTCATTATATGGGCTGCCCAGTGGAACCAGAACGGATATCATGAGGGTATGATTTCAAAATTTGGATCTAAGGATATGATACTTTGGAAAAGAGATTCTGCTTTTGTTTTCACAGAGGATCAGACCTTGTGGATTGCATTTATCCCGATTTGGTATGATGGACCACGTCCTCCTGAAGGGTTGCTGTGAACATCTTCAGAAAATTGCTTTGCTCAACTGCCAACTGAGATGAAACTAGCACACAGGTTATACCATGAAAGACCTAATTAACGACGCCCCCATTCAGCAGGAAGCAGTTTGGAGAGAAAAAACTGCGCCCATGTTCCCAAATATAGTTTATAAATGTTCTTTTACATTTAAAGGGGGATATGATATAGACATGAATAATTTGCATTAGTATAGATTTTGCTTTATTGATAGAGATTTACAGTTAATTTTGTTACATGTATAAATGTTTCTGATGTAATTTTTACTTGATAACTGTTTTGTTATATGTAATTTTGCTATGTTAAGGTTAAAGCCTTCCTTTTTTTTGTTTAAACAGAAAAAGGGGAAGTGATGTGGGAGTGTCATATATCAATCTGTTGATTTCATTGGTTAAGCAATAAAGAAACTGTTTGGCCCTGTGGGTGGAGTAAACAGAACAGAATGCCGGGAGGAAGAGGAAGTGAGGTCAGACTCCACATCTCTCCTCTCGGGAGCAGAAGAGAGGCCATGCTCCGCTCTCCCAGGCAGGCGCACGCAATGAAGCAAGCCGCCAGGTCAGACATGCTGAATCTTTCCCGGTAAGACCGGTGCTCACAGATTATTAGAGATGGGTTGATTGGGATATCAGAATTAGCCAGTAAGGGCCAGAGCTAAGGGCCAAACAGTGATGAAAAGAATACAGTGTCTGTGTAATTATTTCGGGTAAAACTAGCCGGGCAGGTGGCTGGGGTTTTGGGGACATAGCCCCGCCGCCGCTCCTTATTACTACACAGGGCAGCTTTACTCAGGACACAAAAGAGAAGTTTATTATTCCACACCCTCCCCATATTTCTGAGCTGGGGGACTTCCTTGTAAAGTCATAAAAAACACATAAACAACAAGACTGGGAATCAAGACCCCTTGACTCTGACAGGATGCAAATTAACAAATGGTTCAGACAGACACAAATCTTGAATAACAATGTATCTTTTTCTATGTATCTTATTTTTAAAACCTGTAATTTGGATTACAGCAAAAAGTATATTTTTGAGCAGACTATCTTCATTTTATACTTGAGGATGAATATATTCTTGGTATCACAATCATTTTCTAAAGTCTAGAAAATGGAAGTAATCAAAGCTTACCTGTTGCCCCTTCGGGATAGCAGTTTGGACTTCTACAGTCCAGAAGGTCTGAGATACGCAGAGAACAGTTTGTCCAGGCCAGTCTCTGACCCAATTAATTCGTTCATTCTTTGTATAGGCAGCAATTGCATCTCCAATCACCTAGTTTTTTAAAAAAGGTAAAAACGAGCATTCTAAGAACAATCCCCACTGAAGAGCTGAACTCTTAACTAAATCGACTCCTACCACAGTTCTTCCTACAGCATCCTCATCCAGATGAAGGGCGTATATAAAACCCGTGAGCAAATTAATTCGTACTCACGTTCAAGTCGGCAACTTACACATTGTTTTTGTCAGGCATTATCAATTTGTATAGACCACATTTCTCAAATTATTATTTGACTAGTTTCAGCCAAAGATAACCCAGGTACATTTGGGCTGGCCAAATTTGTAGGATTTTGGTACAAAGTATAAATTCCAGCAATTTCAAAACAAGAGTCGCCAATGGTGCGCCATATGATCTTTGTCCAGATAAACCAGGTTTCCATGCAACCTCACGTGTGTACACAGACAGGCCACACACCCCTTTAACTGCCGCCTGCGTTCTAGACCCTAATCCCACCTCGGGACATAGGTCTGACGCACACGGCTATGGGCATACGGGACAGGTGAACAGTTATTTCATGGACAGGCAAATACTACAAAGCCGCAAAGTCTAACTTAAGTCCTCTGTTACACATTTTCAGCTGACTGATACATCTACTCTGTTACACATTTTCAGCTGACTGATACATCTACTCTTTCTACAAGTTACCGATAGGAAACACTCTCCACTGTCATACATACCAACCAAAGAGAGCAACATCCTCTGGGGAGTGATACTGACTTAGGTGTTTAAATTTCAGAAGGAACTGTCAAAATTAGATTTTCCAGAGAAATATCTAACAACTTAAAATTTTCTAGGCTTCGGGTTTTAGCTGGATATTTATAGAACAAAGACAATGCCAAGAGGTAACTGCCAATAGTAACACTTTTTTTTTTTGAGACAGTGTTTCTTTGTATAGTCTTGTCTGTCCTAGAACTTGTTCTGTAGACCAGGCTGGCTTTGAACAAAACTACAGGCAGGTCAGATGAAAGCAAACAGCCAATAAATGAAAAAAACAGTAAAGACACCAGGCACTTCAGACACAGGGCCCAGAGGACCCAAGCTGGATCTAACCTGAAAGTCTCCTCTCCAAGGACTAGCCCTCACGGTACCAGATGTTACCACGCAAGCTTCCAAACGCGGGTAGCAACCAACAGCCCTACCCATCATGTGAACGTCTTAGTCTGAACACTTCCTTAATTTTGTGGCCTGTTAACCACATTAATGGCCAGCAAGGCAAAGATATCCCTGAGGGTGCATGCAGTAGTGGCATGTGAACATTGACAGTAACCAACATGAAAGAAATCATTCCTGGTATTAAAAACCTAGCCGGCTACCTGGAGCTAGAGAAGTCACCATCGTAGAGGAGAATCTATGGCTGCCACTTTACTAAACCTTCCTTCTTTAAACTGCTGTTATCAAATATTTGGTTGTAGCAACAAATAACTAATAAATTGCCAGTTAGACTTTGAATAGTAATTTATCCTCGGTTTCTGCTGTGGGAACTCCTTCAACCAATAGCCTTTAAAATACTGGCCCACTTTGGGCGTGGTCACATGTACGATATACACAGATGTCAAAGTGACAAGGATTATGTGGTATTTTTTGTGCATCCACTTTTTGTGATCATGGAACTTAGCTTTGTTCCTCATATTATATTCTTAAAGAAATGATTTGATAACAGAGTCAAGAATGAGGCACTTTTAGAAATGATACAGTCTTTATAGACTAGTAATAAAAAGCTAGCTGACAGGATTTATACCATTAAATATCAAAAGTTGACTAAAAAATTAATACCATTATAAAGAATAGCATTAATTTGACAGACAAAATGCAATCCAGGTCAATGGATTATAAAACCTTACAAAAGGGTACTGAGAGATTATCTAAAAAGATTCATACTGTTAAAATTGACAATCAAAATCTGTTAAAAGTTATGGTAAGTTAGCAGATAGAGTATCTCTCCAGGAAGGCATCCAAATAATATCCAAGGATAAAAAGATATCCTTAATAAAATAAATTGATACCTTAAAATCACATGTGTAAAATGAGGACCAGTAGTTATTTGACTCAATATAACCATTAAAAATATTCACAGGCCAAGAGATTCAGGATTTACAGAAGACAGTGGTAAAAAATTTAAATTGATTTTTAAAAGTATCAAAAGTGATAAACAAGGAGAGGAGGTGTAAGCAAAGGATTCAGCATCACCAGTACCTCTCAGCGTCAGAGGTGACTTACCTAGAGTTTTAGCTACTTATCCTGTTATTACCTCTGACAAGCCAGCAAATACTCAATACCCAAATGGATACAAAAAATGTAAATAAAAATCTATAGGTGTAAAAGATAAAAAAAAATTTAAGCAAGCAGTAGTATCTTATGGCATGCATTCACCATTTGTTAGGGAGCTGGTAAAAACATGGGCTTCAAGCAATAAGGCTACTCCACATGATTGGCTTCAGTTAGTCTCAGTGGTCCTTGAAGATGGGCCACAATTATAGTGAAAGTGTTACGGGCAACAGGAAGCTAAACAAAAACAACCAGGAAGGGCTAAAGGATTTGAGGCTTCCCAAAATCAAATTGTTGGCGAGGGCTGTTATGCTGATCCAGAGTCAAACTATTTACAATGAATCCTGTCCCTACACCCTACAGTGGCCTTAAATGCTTGGGACAGGATTCAAAAACCAAAAAAACATAAAATAATTGAATCATATAAATCATATATTAAGGTTAACCAAGGCCCAAGAAAACCCTTTCGTGACTTTTTACAAAGATTAACTAAAGCTATACAAATAAAAGTAACAGATCCAAAAGCTAGGCTAATACTAATTAAATCTCTGGCTTTTAAAACTTCCAACTTAAAATGCAAAACAATTCTTGGGCCTTTAAAGGTTATATCAACACCAATGGATAAATGAATCCTACATACAGTAAATGTTAAGAATTTGACTATAATACCGAGGCTTGGGTAAAAACAAACAAACAAACAAACAAAAAACCCAATTTCCAAAGGTATAAAGAGATATCAAAATGTCAAATGTTTTAATTGTGGTAGAATAGGACGTCTAAAAAGGTATGATAGACAAGGCATTCCTAAAAATAATGTCTCCTCTGGGAATGACAAAAATAAAAGGTCTAAATCTTCTAAATCATGTAAAAAATACGGCAAAGGCTGACCTTGGACCAATAAATGTAGATCAACAAGAGACACACAAGACAACCCATTACAATTGAAAAACGCCTTGGGGGGACCTCTCGTAGGTCCCCAGGTCAAACGTGATCCAGTCATTCCTGGTCACTGTGGAAGACATGTCTCACCAGGAAAATCAAAAAATCCAGTGCCAGGCCCGGAGGTGGTGGCGCACACCTTTAATCCCAGTACTCGGGAGGCAGAGGCAGGCGGATCTCTGGGAGTTCGAGGCCAGCCTGGGCTACAAGAGCTAGTTCCGGGACGGGCACCAAAGCTACAGAGAAACCCTGTCTCGAAAAACCAAAAAAAAAAAAAAAAAAAAAAAAAAAAAAAAAAAATCCAGTGCCTACTGTAAAAAAAAAAGAAAAAAAAAACAATACTGTTCTAGATGATAAAATAAACATAAAATAAATATAATCAATGAGTTCCTACCATGAAGCCCACTTATTAATGACATACTCTAGAAGTAACAAATACAGCCACTCACCTTGTGAATGGACTTAATCATGACCCTCTCTAACTCGACCAGCCACTTCTCCACCTGGCCTCTGGCTTTGGCTGTTGAAATGGTATCCACGAGTTCCACAACTTCTCCCTCGCTGCTCTTCATGTGTGTTATATCCAAAGTTTCTGTGAATTCGACCCTGGCAATACCTTCAAAGCATTTCTTCAGGTGAGGCTGTACTCTGTGGGGGGACAAAAAAAAAATCAAACAATTGATCAAAGAAATCCAGCTCCTAACATGTCAGGGTTCTTTCTACACTAATTGCTTGACATTTGAAAATGTGTACAAAGTAGTATGCATACGCTTGCTTTCAATAAAGGGGGTTGAAAGACGTTAGCTACAGGGCTCTAATGGGCATGCAAGCACAGGAAGCCAGTCTTCCAATCTTTGATGATTTGGACACTCTTGGAGTGGGTTAGTGGTTTTGCGGGCCTGGTGTGCCCACTGTCTTTTTGGCCACTGTGACACAGACCATCTAACAGGGCCCGGCGACACATTTTCATCCTTACATGGGAACAAAGCAGCTGTGAATAAAATTCAGACGGACGTGCGAGCCTACATTTATCTTAGTCATCTAGACACTGACATTTCTGCCAATGCACAAGATATCCAATAAACAAAAACTGATAAGAACATTTATTCACTGCCTGCTTTACATCAGATTCTTTCCTAAGGACGGAGGAACGTGAAATGAAAAACAAAAATCCAAGTGAAAACCCTTCACTGCTGTGAAGCGTGTGTCCCACTACAGGAGGAGAAGCACTAAGGTCTGCAATTCTGGAGTGGGTATAAAAGGCCTCCCTCAGGCGCACACCTTTAATCCCAGCACTTGGGAGGCAGAGGCAGGCGGATCTCTGTGAGTTCGAGACCAGCCTGGTCTGCAAGAGCTAGTTCCAGGACAGGCTCCAAAACCACAGAGAAACCCTGTCTCAAAAAACCAAAAAAAAAAAAAAAAAAAAAAAAAAGGCCTCCCTCAGTGGTAAATGTTGGTGTCTTCAGGAGACAGACGAAGAAAGTGTATGGACACTTAAGAAATTTTCTAAGCAGAGAGAATGACGCATAAGGAAAGAGGCTGCCCCATTTAGGGAGAATTGCCAGGAGGCTGGCAGAGCCCAGTAGAGGAAGAAAGAACCCTACAGCCGACATTCACTCCCCTCCAGCATTCCCTCCAGTGACAACTGTTAGACTAGGGTTACTATAAAAACAAAAACCAAACAACTCCCACCTAAAAGGCTAGTTATTAGCTAGTTATTAACGTTATTCCTATTTGTGTTGTATTTGAGAATGGCCCATCTCTGAGACCATAGCAAGCCACAAAGCACCATGATGCTGGCTTTTATTGATACAGTTTGAATATAGATGAAAAGATCAATGTGATGTGTCATGAAAATCTTAAGAAGATATGTGGTGAGACAAGAATTTCACTCCAAGGTTCATCCCATTCAGGAATACATACATATTCAGACACACACACACACACACACACACACACACACACACACATATATATTCTTTGTTTTGTTTTTGTTTGTTGTTTTTTGGTTTTTGTGGTTTTTTTTTTTTGAGACAGGGTTTCTGCGTAGTTTTGGAGCCTACCCTGGACCTAGCTCTGTAGACCAGGTTGGCCTCGAACTCACAGAGATCTGCCTGCCACTGCCTCCCATGCTGGGATAAAGGTGTGCGCCACCACCGCCTGGCATATTTTCAATAACTGATAACTAGCTATAATTGCTAATAATGTTTTGAATATTCTTGTAGAATGTTTATATAAACATAGTTGTCCATAACTATTTGTGTTCTAGCCTACCCCCAAAATAATAAATTTGAACAGATGTATGCACTGGGCATCCTGGCTCGGACAACACTTACCGGGTAGGATCTTTAGTCTCGGACAATATCTCAAGGAGCTCATCATTGGACAAGAAGAAGAACCTGGGGAAGAAGAGGCGCTTCTTTTCCAAGTACTCATTCAGCCCTTTAAGAATGAGCTCCAAGAGTTCGTTGGACTTTTTCAGCCTCTCCAGCATCCGCTCGATAGTCACAACCATCAGGACATGTTTATTCTGAAAATAAGAGGTAAACAGGGCTTGTCTCAGTTTCATTTCTGTGGCTGTGAAGGGCACTGTGACCAAAGGGGTGGGGGTACGGGGGTGCAGGGAAAGGATGTAGCTCATTTTATACTTTCAGGTTGCAGTCTGTCTTGGAGGGCAACCAAGGGAGGAACTCAAAATGAAACCTGGAAGCAGGAACTGAAGCTGAGACCCTAGAGGGTGTCGCTTCCTGTCTTATTCCTAGCGGGATGCTCTAAGGCTCCATCTTCCCGGTGAATCTAGTTTGTGTCAAGTTGACAAAAAAACAAAACAAAACAACAACAACAACAACAACAAAAAAACCTACCCCGTACAGCATACAGTGCAAAATACCAGTTACTAATTTGATTTCTACTTGCATTATACTTGAGATTGTAATAGATTTTAATGAGATTTTAATAGATTTTTAATAGGATGAAGATTATGGAAACTTTTTAAGATTTATCTCTAAAAAAAAAAAATAAGTCTTGCATATTGTTTGCCTGACAAGTTCTTTCACGTAAAGGTCCTGTTGGCTCTACCCTCGGATCCAACTTCCAACTTCCATCATAGGTAGAAACATAGGAAGAGGGGGCGAAAGGATGGGAAGAAGGTGGGAGAGAGAGGCTGTGCTATCTGAAACTCACAGGAAGCATGGGTGTAGCGTGAGACACATCTTCTGTCCTTTGTTTTTGCAAGAAAACACTACAAACTACAAGTCAGCGTAATTATTAGTTTGGATGTTGTTACTCACAACAGGGGACTAACACTCACCCTGGTTTTTATAATTATAGATGAAAAAAAGGTAAGTATTTCAGTGTGGGGAAGTTTCCTGGAAAGATCTTGGAAGCAGCCACCCTGTGTCCTTCTACAGTGGCCCTCTGTTTGCAGGGGCACTTCCTAGAGACAAGACTGGGCGGCCTCTAAGGCTGGGGATCTGAGCACAGTCAAGCGTCACCGCGGGTGGTGTACTTCAAAGTGACTTGAAATGAATCCAGTATCCCGGAAAGGAGCTCTCTGATTGGCTGTTGGTCTTAAGAATTATAACCAAAAGAACTCAGGCCTTAAAAAAAAAAAAGTTTACTGCCTTTTCATTCAAAGGAGCTGCACCCTAACCACTGGGTTTATAAAACTCTTATATATGTGTGTGTGTGATCTTGAGTTTTAAGTAAAACTCGTTTCCTTTCTTTTCCTATGTGTGCGTATGTGTGTCTATACACAATTGTGCCTGTTGAAGACGGAGGTCAACCTCTGGTTTCATCATTAGGAACTGCCCACAAGCAGCCTTTTGATTTTGAGTTTGGCCAGGCTGCCCACAAGTCCTGGGTGTCCGGCTGTCTCCGCCTCCCTCCCCTGCAGTGGGCCTACAGGGTGCATCACAACACCCAACTGCTCTTGTGCTAACAAGTACCAGCTCTTTATGCCCCCACAGCAAACTCTAGCCTGAGTGCATCCCCGTCTCCTCTCTGTTTTCCTCACAGGTAACTCGTGTTTGATCTGAGTCTGTTCTCAGCCTTACACTTCTGAGCTTGGTGTTCACTGGTAGCAAAAACAGAGTTCTTTCCAAGATAAATTTAAAAATTTTAAGGGGCGGAGGCACTAAAACCTAATAGAAATCTCACTCACACTAAGCTGCGAAGCTAATGAAAACACGGCAGCCATCTTTTAATAGAATGGGCCATTCCAGGAAGGTCACATTAAAATGTGACATTAAAATGAGAGGATGAGATTTTAAGCATGAACACTGAATTTTAAGATCAACAAATTGCTTATTTTTTGAACTGTACTCGGCCATGACTGAAAGGTAAACAAAAACGTCAGCTGCAAGCTGCTTCACATATGAGTTTTCTTCTAGGACTGGAGGTGGGGTTCAGGGCTGAGCCATTGATCTAGCATGCACAGGACCCTGGGTTCAGTTCCCAGCACCAGCTAAAAGAGAACTCGGTTCTTTTCTCAATGTGCTTTTGGTTTGTCTTGTTCTTTGTTGCTGACCTCAAACTTGCTCTGCAGCCATCCTCGAACTCCCCCACGGGCCTCTCGCTTCTGCCTCCCGTCTCATACTCGGGGCTTTTGTGAATAATTAGGTCAAGGCTAAAAAGATAATACATTTTGCTTCGTTTTGACTTAGGATGACATAACTTAGAAACATAACAATTTGGTAAAGAAATAAATAACTACCATCAGTAGCCATATTATCAATAAAGCAAAAGTACGGAACATGTTCAACAAGAGATCAAGTGATCTCTGATTTTCATAGGCATTTAATTATAATTCTCCGAAGTTTTGGGCCTTCAAATAGCCATTAAACGCTAACTCTCCCTCCCTCTCGCTCTCTTTTTCTCTCTCTTTCACACACACCCACACCCCCCCACCCCACCCCTCCCCACCCCCCCACCCCCCACCCCCCCCACACCCCACCCCCCACACCCCCCCCCACACACTCAGACCATAATTTTTAAAAGTGCAAGTCATGCAGGGCCGACTAGCATTCTTAGGCTGTCTCTAAAATCCAAAATCGTGTTCTTAGAGCGCCACCTGCTGGAAGAAAATGTGCTTCTCTTGTTTGAAAACTAAAAGGACTTACTGCTAACAAAAGTGAACCATTTCTTGCACAAACTGACAGTAATCATTTGGTGGAAACTCGGGCAGTTCATCATAGCTTGATTGTTTTAGGTCTGATATATGAAAGTATTTTAGATATCGAGAATTTAGATAAATATAACATTTCGTATAACAGATTTTTGTTCAATGAATATCCAAATCAGGCTCTGATTCGGGTACAGACTTCCAAACCGTCTGCTTGCGTTTGCGTGTGGACTAAACCCGCAGGAAAGCCATCGGACACACCGTGAGGAGCCAGACACGGTGAAGACAGACTTGGAGAAAGCCGAGGCCCCCGAGAAAAATGCTGATTTCAACCCTGCCCTCTTCTCCCGCGTACCTGCGCTATCTTACGTCACTTGTCTAATCTCTGTGTTTTAAAATGAGGAGGGGAACTCGTTCTCAGCCTTGGTGGGGCAACTATGTTAGTTGACATGTCTGAAGAGGTTACTACATGCCAACACCCCCCCCACACAAACAAAACCACACTTCCTTCCTTCTCCCACCCGTAACTGGCAGAGAAAGGACAGAGAGAGAGAGAGAGAGAGAGAGAGAGAGAGAGAGAGAGAGAGAGAGAGAGAGACAGAGACAGAGAGAGAGACAGAGAGAGACAGAGACAGAGAGACAGAGAGACTGGAGAGGAGGAGAAAGAGAGGTTATAACATCGTTCTTCAAGAAATATATTTTTATTACACTTCATTTATTCTGGGGAGGGGGCACATGTATGGCGCAATGTGTGTCTCAGTTAAGATTATTCTCGCTGTGCTGAAACCCCATGACCAAAAGCAAACTGGGGCGGAAAGGGTTTACTTGGCTTCTCCCTCCACATCACTGTTCACCACTGGAAGCAGTCAGGACAGGAACTCAGGCAGAATAGGGACCCGGAGGCAGGAACTGAGGCAGAGGCTGTGGAGGCACACTGTTTACTGGCTTGGGGCCCCCCATGGCTTGCTCGGCCTGCTTTCTTAGCCAATCCAGGATCACCAGCCCACAGCTGGCACCACCCACAAGGGGCTGGACCCTCTCCCAGCAAGCACTAATTAAGAAAATGCCCCACGGGTGTGCCGAGAGCCCTAGCTCCTGGCGGCATTTTCTCCAGGAGGCTCCCTGATCTCTGAGGAGTCTAGCTGGTGTCACGAGGACATAAAAGGAGCCAGCACTGTGTGCACTTGGAGATCACAGCCCAACCCGAGGAAGCTGGTTCTCTCCTTCCACCCCACGGCTCCCAGGGATCAAGCTCAGGTCACCTTGAAGGAGGTGCCTTTGCCCACTGAGCCACCTTGCCTGCCAGAGAAAATACTCAGGATAACATTGGAAGACCTTTCATCTTGTAGCCCTCAGACCAGGCGTTTCCCGGACGATTTGTTAACTATTTGCATGCCGTGTTAGACCTGAGGGTGTAGAGAACGCAGAGAACACCAGGCACTCCACATGGCGCCCGACTGCCGAGGGTATCTTAGCTGAGGTCTTAGATGCAACAGCAAAGTGATTTCAAAGGTGTTACGAGAAGTTTAAATTTTGGTATGACTTTCTTTGATCCTTTATGCTTCTCATAATTGTTGGTTAAGGAAACACGTGTTTATCCCCCCCCCCGTGTGTGTGTGTGTGTGTGTGTGTGTATGTGCGTGTGCGTGTGCGTGTGCGCGTGCGCGTGTGCGTGTGCGTGTGCGTGTGTGTGTGTATGTGCGTGTGCGTGTGCGTGTGTGTGTGTGTGTGTGTGTGTGTGTGTATGTGCGTGTGCGTGTGCGTATGTGCGTGTGCGTGTGCGTGTGCGTGTGTGTGTGTGTGTGTGTGTGTGTGTTTCTTCGTAAGCACCACCGGTCTGAGTATCTCAAAGGACTGGTGAGCTGATTGACAGGCCCAGACCTAGTGACCAGGGTATGGCGGAGCCTGAAGCTGTTGTTTCTGGCAAATGGAGAAAGATTTCTCGTCTCTGTCGCCAGGAGCTTTACAGGAAATAAAACGCGTATATGCTTAGTGGAGTTAAACTCCAACCCTTCAGTAATCTGGAGGATTACATTCCTCGGCTTAAACCCCTGGACAAGAGTAGGGACCCCTTAAAAGTTGTGGCACTCAGCGAAGTAAAGTGGGTGTGGCTGCACAGAGCCCTAAGGCTCTTCTGACCCTAGGACCTTGATTCTGCCAGGAATGGGTGATCTTTCAGACCCGGACCGCTTCCGGGATTAATATCGATCCCAGGGACCACTTACCTAAAATTGAATTTTCAGATGTTTTATTCACAATAAACTCAGAAATCTAGCAATAATTCCAGGATCAGTCCTGATTTTTCAACAGCTCTCTCTCTCTCTGTGTGTCCCTGCTTTGGGTGAGCCAGTTCTCTGGGCTTGGTGACCACTAAACAATGATCCGAGCCTCCGTGGCCAGCAAGGAGCACAGAATAAATAAGAAAGATAATGACTGATATGCTGTCTTCTCGACGCGTTCTCCCGCGCACCCTCACTACTCAGGGAAGACCCTGCACCCACCCAGGTGTGGGGTCAATGCCATCTTCCAGTAGCAGGAGGTCCCTTATTGTCCCTGTGTCACATTCCGGTCATTCTCATGGTGTTTCTAACCTACATCATCACCTCTGCTGTGGGGATCTGAGATCCCCGGTCTCTGCTGGGCAGCATGGCGCAGAGCAGAGACCACGACACAGCAGCTTCATCGATCCTGCTGCTCCCCTTCCCCCAGACACAGCAATGTTGAAACCTTCTGATGGTCTCTGACTGTTTAAGGGAAATGAAGTCGGTGTCTCCCACTTTAAATCAAAAGCTGGGAATGCAAGGAAGACCCGCTGGAAAGCCAGGACAGGCTGAGGGCCAAGAGTCCTGTAACAAACAGTTAGCAAGACTGTGAATCCAAAGACAAGGGAAATCAAAAATACCACCACAGTGGACACAGGAGCAAGAAAACCAACAGCTTCATAGCTCACATGGAGGTCCCCATGGTCTGCAAAGAAGGGAGCCTCAGCCACAGCCTTCTCCTAAGACAAGGACAGCCGTGGGGAAGCTGCAGAGGAAACGTTAAGGCTGCAGAGTTTGACCAGCGATGGGAGTGATCAGCGATGTGAGCAAAGACCCCAGGACCTGGGAGTAAAAGGTGGAACAGCCACTGTCCTGCAGAAGTTGCGCTGTTACCCGGATGCGCTAGCAGGGGACCAGATGAGGGTGGCCACCGCAAACGGCCAAGACTTCCACAGCTATGACGAAAAAAAACAAAACAAAACCCAGTGACAAGATTTAAGCTACAAAGAGCAGGCTGCCTCTCTTCTTTCTTGAGAAGCTGATTCTAAGTTGAAACAGGCACTTATTTACCATCCAGAAACCCTGGGACCTTTGAGGATTATACTACATCTTCTCAGCCTGTGCTCTCTAAATGGAGTAACACAGCCCAGGAGATGGTGCTTCTACAGCACGGATCGCTTAATATTTAAGCTTACTGTTAAGAAGGGAAAACAAAAGGATTCCTCTCAAAATGGTATGTTTCTTGACGGTGCCTCTGTTCACCTAAGAGATGTACAGTAAAGTTAATGCGCTCATGCCTGCTACCACAACACCCATCCCACAACCCAAGGATGGAGGGGCAGTTTTGACAGGTTGGTGGTTGTAAAACAGTCTGTAAAGGTTCTAGCTGCCACGGGGACCTCAGTAAAGTCCACACCGTGCAAGCATGGAGCTCAGCACTCAGGACCCACGTGAAAATGCCAGTCATGAGCGACAAGCACCTCGATTCCAAGTCTGGGGAGGCAGAGGCAGGAGGAGGGTTCCCGGGGTTCACTGGCCAGCCGGAGTTCATGACTAAGCAAAGCAGGGACCTTCAGGGAGAGACCCCTATATGAATTGTACCTCAAAAACCTCCTTTCCATTGTTTACAGCTGGAACTTTATGATGCGGTCAGCAGGCTCAGGAAGAAATTAGCCCAAGACTCCATGAATAAGGGTAGAGCCCTGAGTAGAACCCCCCATGATTGCTTTGTTGGGGAAGACAGCCACAGTGGAAGTGAATGCCACACTCACTTTGCCTGGGGCAGGTAAAAAAATAAATAAATCTTTCTCTCGTCTTCCATGTCTTGGCTCTTTATTTTAGCTCTACATGCACCAGGGTTCAGACCCACTGTACTAGGTTATGCCGGAGGGAGATGCTGTCTCAAAAGCTACAGTCTTTAAAGGATGGCCTGAGAAGCTGACCTCGGGCTTTCATGTGCACGTGTACACGCATGTTCGTGAGACCACACACACAAATGTACAGAATAAACATGCACACACAGCTACAGAAATGGCGATTCCACTTATAACTCAGGGCCAGGAAGAACAGAAACCTAGAAAGGAGTCGCTGTCCTACGTGTCATTAGAGAAACATCGGCGCCTCACAGAAGAGACTTAGCAGGTCCTTGGGAGGAAAGCCCCCATCCTGGATAGGTGACCTTTACTGAGTTCCAAACCTGAGTCGGGAGGCATCAGATGTGGAGATAACAAGAGACCCAGAGTCTGAGGAGGTGGCAGGTCACAACGCTTTCTTGACGGCGTCACCCTTACACAGATTAGAAGGGCAAAGAGCGTGGTTTCCGGAGGGGCAGCCCACTCCCTATGCAGGGGCTGTAGCTCCTAACCCAAGACAGAAGGCTTCCACTGTTAGGTAAAGTAAGCTGGAAAAGCAGGCGCAGCTTCGAGATGACAGATGCCAGTTCTAAAAGCTATACCATGGGTAAAAAAGTAAAAGGCCACGCTGCCGAGGCAAGCGGCCCTGTGTGCTAGGGAGGAGCGTGTGCGTGGCAGCGTAGAATTGCGTGGCAGCATAGAACTGCCCGGCACCGCCGCCTCCAGCAGCCTCCACCCGTCAGGTGGCAGCTACCATCAGCATGGGGAGGCTCCACCAGCACAGAGGGTCCCGCAGGGCCAGAAGCTCTCCAGCATCGCTTGGTCGCCGAGGATTTCTTTATACATTTCTCTCTAGATACCTTCCTTCTATTTCCTTGTTTTTCACAAATTGCAACACATCCTTTTTAAACTCCTGTTCCTCTTTAAATTAATTTTTTAGTGAATATACAAAGTGATTGGTTTTATGGTGGCATTTTCATAATTTTAAGTCATTATTTGTTTTCTAATGCCTCCCCCTCTTCCGTACCTCCTACCGTCTTCTGCTGGTCCCTTTCTTCCTCAAATAATCCTCTCTTCTGCTGCCAAGCCACAAGGATTTCTTTATTTTCTCTTCCCTTCTTATCTCCTCTCAGGAACTCCCCCCCTCACACACACACACACGTCACAGGCAGAAAAAATCATAAGCAATTGTCTTTCTGAGCCTAGCTTATTTTGTTTAACACGATGATCTCCGGGTTCCGCCCTTGCCTTTTTTTCCCCTGCAAATGTCATGACTTCGCTTTCGTCTACAGTGGAATAAGGTTCTACTGTGTATAGACTACAGAGGTAAGCATGACTTTCATACGCATTAGGGAACTAAAACCTCCGGAACACCGCGATCCCCCTCAGTAACACATGGAAATGTAAGTGGGGCTCGCTGGGAAGAAGAAAGAAATCAACAGACACGGGGGGGGGGGGGCACGAGAGAGGACAATGAGGGCTATGACCCAAGCACATTATACACGCGTGTGAAGATCTCACAGACACGGGGGGAGCACGAGAGAGGACAATGAGGGCTATGACCCAAGCACATTATACACGCGTGTGAAGATCTCACAGACACGGGGGGGGGGGGGCACGAGAGAGGACAATGAGGGCTATGACCCAGCACATTATACACGCGTGTGAAGATCTCACAGACACGGGGGGGGGCATGAGAGAGGACAATGAGGGCTATGACCCAGCACATTATACACGCATGTGAGGATCTCACAGACACGGGGGGGGGGCACGAGAGAGGGCAATGAGGGCTATGACCCAAGCACATTATACACGCATGTGAGGATCTCATGATGAAACCGTTAGCTTAGTTAACTGATGCGTGCCAATAAAAACTTGTACTCATGACCTGACTTATTGCAATATTTTGTGCAATAGTCAGGAACTGAGCCGGAGATATCTCTGAGGCATGCTTGTAGTAAGTTAGAAGAAGACAGGAAGGGAGGGGACACGAGGAATCAAAACAAAAAGGCAATTTCATTTTAAAATAAAATATCATGTAGGTGATATGGGAGCTCATCTCCAGGATACAAAGGTCTTGCTCTGGAGACATTTAGACAGAACATTCCAGGGAAAGGGTTCTGTCAATCCAACAGCCCAGGGGAAGAATTAGTACACCTGAGAGGAGAAGGGGGAGGAGGAAGAGGAAGGGAGAGAGGAGGATGGGAGCCATTCAAACTAAAAGTGGTAAAGTCGGAGTTGTCTGTCTACAGAATGGCAAAGGCGTGGCACGGCCAGCCCAGATTTCCCACTGAGTGAGTGGACCGCTGACGTGGCCCTGCCCAGATGCCTCTCCCTGACACTCTGTGTACTCAGTCTAGTAAGACAGCAAAGGGCAAAAGCTTAGAAGCAAATTTGTTCTTATGGAATGAATTGGTAAAGGTGGCAATCCTGTTTTTATGTCTCGACTCCCAGGCTCGCACTGCCTGCGCCACAAACCGTATATTTGGAGCTAATAAGGCACACACCCTTAGAACGCAACCGTACCCACACACTGTCGTCCTCCCTCGGTGCAGCGAATGAATGAGTGTCTCTACGTGTCTGCGACCATCTGCTTTTGATAAGGTCACTGCTCATAGTAGGACCTATAAATCTCACGAGTGTCAGACAGCTGCCTCATTTCCCCCATAATGTGAGTTCCCGGGAGAAGCAATGTGGTGTGGAAAGGAACGGAGAGGGGTAAGTTAGTCAGTGTGCCAGTGAATGACAGAGCCCCAAGAAGCCCAGCGTGTGGGAAGAAAAATCTATCTGGTGCAGACAGATCACCCCCCCCCCCACGCCAAAAGAGAACTGGTGTGCTCGCTCCCACCCTCACAGCTACCCGGTTCCTAGGTGGGGCGGCCTCTTGGGAACATGGGGCTACACCTGTTATTGGAAGCTGGTGTGATCAACGACACTGAAGAGTGGGCCTTTACAGAGGCCCAACCCCGCCACTGTGACTGTGTTCTTTGTATGGTGGGACCACGCATGCACTGGGTGAGAAGCGCTCAGGTTCACTCTTGTCCTGCATTGGCAACAGCTCCCGGGCTGGAGAACGTACTCGATGATCACTCTGTTTCATAGATCACCGTGCACAGTGGAACATGCTAGCTGACGTTCAGAAAATACGTCAGCTAGTCAACATGTCCTTCTGCGGGTGCATCTTTTACTAAGTGCTTGTTTAGAATGCCCGTCCGTTCACATCACTGTCTGTTTTGTGAGCCCTTAGGTCCCTCCTCCTCAAGCCTTGGTACCAATCCTTTCAGACTAGTTTCTTCTAAGCAGGTTGGCTACTGACCACAGTCACGGTCAAGCCACACTTTGGACCGTCTCTTTTCCAAATAAGGTCTAAAAAGTAACAAAAAACAAAAAAAAAAACACTAACAAGCTCAGCTGTGCACACTGCGGGGATCCCCTCCCACTGTTCTGAAAGGCTGTGCTCAGGTGGGGCAACACTGTTCACTGCTGAAGGGTACAGGCATAGATTGCATAAGTGTCTATAGATAAATCGATATAAAGCAAAGATTCTTTTACCATTTCCTCTCACTGAAATAAGACATAGAGGTTGTTTGGTTGACGGAACCACTCATGCCTCTTTGAGTAGCCCACTGAAACCAGGAGTCTCTAAGAATGGTGTCCACATCCACACATTTGGCCAAATCCAAGAGATTCTCCCCTCGCTCCCAGGAAGCGCTATTACAATATATTGCAGTGTGATCCAGCAAGCCTACTAGGAACAAATCCAACGCTGAAATCAGCACATCGAACAGACATTTCCACACTTGCGCATCTTGTACAGCCACGAAGGGCGAGAAACTGAACATGCGCATCGCTGAACTAAGATCTCATTGTCTGGGACAACACACATGATGTTGTGTTGGGAACCAGGCCCACAAACACAGGCACTGAGTGATCTCACTTGTGTATGGAATCCTGAAGAGGCTGGCCATGTAGAAGTCAGGATTGGACGGGTAGCTTCCAGAAGCTGAGGAGTCAGGAGGTGGGAGGTGAGACGAGAGGAGGAGGGGGCTTGGGGACCACTGACCAACGCGCAGTACATTGCGATCAAGGAGGAGCCAAGGTTGGGGTACACTGCTGAACAGCAACAGGATTATGGATGATGATAAACTGTGTGATGTGGGGTTTCACTCTGTGTGCTGTGAATACCAATGATAAATAAAGGAACTGCTTTGGGCCTACAGCAGAGCCATAGGGGAACAGAGCTATAGGGAAACAGAGCTATAGGGGAACAGAGCTATAGGGGAATAGAGCTGGGTGGGGAAAACTAAACTGAATGCTGGGAGGAAGAAGGGCGGAGTCAGAGAGAAGCCATGTAGCCCTGTCAGAGACAGAGGCTGGGAACTTTACCCAGTAAGCCACAGCCACATGGTGATACACAGATTAATGGAGATGGGTTAAATTAAGATATAAGAGTTAGCCAATAAGAAGCTAGAGCTAATGGGCCAAGAAGTGATTTAATTAATATAGTTTCTGTGTGATTATTTCCGGGTTAAGTTGTCGGGAACCAACAAGGGGCCCCACCCCTCCTACTACAAGTGTGTACTTCAAATAGTGAGAAGGAGATGGCTGGCCAAGCTTTCACCATGAAGAAACGATGGGTATTTAAGGAGGTAGAAATCTATGAGCATCCTTGATGCGAGGCTGTTCATCTTCTGACCCGCCCACAAGGGGAACAGCCCTTACACTATGCATCTCTTCCCAGCTTCCTCTCCCAGTTCCCTGCTCTCCTCCACTCTCTCCTCACTCTGTCCTCAGCCCAGCACTAGTCAGAGTGGGAAAGAGGCCCCGATTACACAAGCTGTTTTGAAGAGAGTCCCAGCAGAACATGAGCCTGAAGTTCTGAAACAGGCAAGTCTTCACAGACAAAACTGCGCTAGGGCCAGGCTGTGGTGGCATACATCTTTAATCCCAGAACTTGGGAGGCAGAGGCAGGTGAGTCCGAGGCCAGCCTGGTCTACAGAACTAGTTCCAGGACAGCCAGGGCTATACATAGAAACCCTGTTTCGAAAAACCAAAACAAGAAACAAAACAAAACAATAACTGGGCTAATAAAGAAAAACCCATATGAAGTGTCTAGAACTACACCAAAGGTCTTGGAATGAGGAAGGTATTTGAGTTATGTATATAATAAAAAAAACCCACTTAAAATTACTTAACGTTACATGCTGACTTCATGTGGATAAAGACTGAGCTGTCAATCAAGCCTACCATGCTAACAATAGCAGTGACGTTCTCTTCTAGGACCCCTAAGGATGAACCTCTTGCACCAAGCCCTTAATCCACGGGCTTCTGCCACACAGGCTGTCTCAGGAGGTTCCTGGACAGCATGTGGCCATGTGCTTATCTTCAAAATTTGGGGAGACTGTGCACAAGAGCTTCTCTGAATACGAACATTAAGAATAAGAACACGCAAAGCAGTTCGGGAAGACAGTGATGTCATGCAGCAGATGTTAGTGTCACCAAAGCAAGCAGCAGCAACCCCAGGACCCAACTGTTTGGGAATTAGTGCATGAGCTGTTCGGTTATTCGAGTTGCACATGGCCGTAACAATCCCATCTTTCTCTACTGATGCCGTTATAACTTCCCTTCCTAGACACCGAACAATGTATAAACTCCTTAATACTACAGGATTTCAAAGGATATTTTCACAAAATATCAAAAAAAATTTTTTTCCAGGAGTGGTGGTGCATGCCTTTAATCCCAGCACTCAGGAGACAGGAACAAATGAATCTCTGTGAGTTTGAGGCCAATCTGGCAACAAGTTCCAGGCCAGCCAGGGCTACAAAGTAAGACTATGCATCAAAAAAATATATATTAAATATATATAATTATATATATATTTAAATTATGCCAATGAGATGAATAAAAATATCTACCTTAAATTTGGGGAAACAATAAAAATTCTAATTAACCATTTCTTAACTAAATTAATACACATTGTAAGTGCTTTGCATTGTGGTAAGGAAACTATATGACAGATTATACTTTCAAACTACATTAGAAATGACTCAGTGCTACACAGTAACTCACTAATAGCTCTGTTAAGTGTGGAATGAATTACAGTGTGATTAATTTTACAGCTTGGTTTGTACATATTTGATTTATTACAAAAGTGAAGCAAGCCTACAGGACAAATCCATGTCCATCTTTCTGGTAGTGTCCTGTCAAATATATAATTGCCATTGATAAATGATAGTATTTAGGACTACAGGATAACTTTGTAAAAAGAACCAGTAACTTTGTATTAATAAATACGCACATATTGTTATTTCAGGTTAGGACATTTTAGATGCGATCCCTCTACCTTACAGGGTATTTCAGTAAAATATCAACGGAGAAGCTTGTATTCTCCCAATAACAATGCTAGCAGCCTTGTAAATGCATCTTGCATGCCATGTTCTTTAGTGTGACTGCGCTTTATAAATCCTTCCGTGGCTCAAGCTTGCCTCTCTTCACTGTGTCTTATGACTTCACTGTGTTTTGTCTGCATTTATTAGACTCTTTGGATGGACTTCTCCTTGCATTTTTTATTTTTTTAAACTCCCTAGCAGAGATGCTCTGCCTGAGCGCCAGGCATGTTTACTGGTCATTTCCTGTCACAGTGCCTTAGAGGCCCGAGCATGGAGACAGGGTCAGAACAGACGTAGCATCCAGAGAGGGTGCTGGCTTCCTACCAGAGCCCCAATATGAAACCATGCCAACAAACAAAGGCCAACTGAGTAAACTCTGGGCAGTGTAGGGCTTCAAGATGAATTGGGACAAAATACCCATTTTTTGTTTTCACATTTTTTTCTCCTAGAAATTGTAAAATAATAGCTGAAGAGAATGTGTATTGGGGCAAGTAATGGCTTATTAAAATTGGTAACTATTCATGTCTATTTTTTAAAGTTTATTTTTATTTCATGTGCATTGGTGATGTGCCTGCATTTACCTCTGTGTGAGGATGTTGAATCCCTCGGATCTCTAGTTATAGAGAGTTGTGAGCTGCCCTGTGGGTGTTGGGATTGAACTCGGGTGCCCTGGAAAAACAGCCAGTGCTCTTAACCGCTGAACCAGCTCTCCAGCCCTCACCGGGCAAACAAAAGCCGTCCGGCTTCTGGCCCACCGTCCCGCTTCAGAGAATCTGACCTACTTGCACCACGGTCTTCATTACGTCTCTCCAGGTCTTGTCCACGGCGTTGAAGCGCCGGCCTTCCTCTGGCATCTGCGACATGATGTCAGGAGAGCTGAAGATGGGCTCCAGGTACAGCCAGGTGGCCTGCACCTTCAGCCACTCGTCCAGGATCTCCTGAAGCAGCAGGAGCTTGCCCTCCCACTCTCTGCGGGACAAGCACAGTGGGGACAGACACAGCGACTTTCAGGGCGGCCAGCCAGGCAGGGGCTCAGACAGCAGTGCAAACCCGGAGCTGGCCTGCCGCCCCTACGCCTGGCATCGTTACTCTCATTTCTGCTTCTCTGGCTGCATTCAAAGGCAAATCGCCAGGATATTTTTTAAATAAAGCCTGCTTCCAGAATAATTACATCAACAGTTAGACTTATCACCAGTAACTAAGACAGAACTTGGGGTCACAAAATCCACATTCCCCTAAACACAAGGTGGCATGCATGAGGAAGAGGCAATATTTAAATTACAACAGGTTCTAAGCTCATCTCTAAATATCGAAAACTTAATGACCGAAGTTCTTTTACGTGTAAACATCACAATTACTCCAAAATTAACACTTCTAAAGCCACAGTTTTAAAACTTCTCCGCATTTGCATCCATTTTTGCAATAACCCCAGGCAAAGCATTTCCTTAACAAATGCTGGGGGGGAGGTTAGGTGGCAGGTGCCAGTTCTCCCTGTGGACAAAGACAGAGCCCACACGTGTGAAGGCTGCCAGAGAAACCAAACAAGGAAGCATGCCTTATTAGTCAGTGAGAGACTTGGAAGGAAATAGCCTTACCCATTTATCAGAGAGAATCCATAATTTTCAGTTATTAAAACAAAGACATGGAAACAGTTATCCTGGTTACCAGGTACTTTCAAACGTCTTTTCAAAACGCCCCCACTCCTCCCCCTCCCCTCCAAGCGCTCGTCGGTGACCTGGGCAGCTGTTTTACTCGAGGAGACAGGGCTGCCTCTGCTTCCTTCCGGCGTTAATTTCTTTTCTCTAATCCCTTTATGATGTAGGAAAAAAATTTCCACTAGATGATGATATCCCACCCAGTTCCTCCAAAAAGGATCTAGCTCTACCACCTGGAAGGAGAAAGAGCCAACCACAGAGCTTCTGACCGTCTCTCAGGTGAGAGCGGAGGCGGAAACCATCCAGTCAGCTTCCCTCCTGGTCAAATGCATAACTGATGGTGTCAGTTATCTGACGGGGTTGTCTGTTTCTTAAGGTAAAATAAAAACTGTTTAATACATCTTCCAAAAAAGTATGAAAACGGGGGGTGGGGGAGGGGAAAGAGTAAGAATTCAATGTATTTAGCTATCTTCTTTTAAGAACTCCTGGTTTAGCTGCCATGCATAGGGGTCTCCGGGGATCTGTTTCCAAATTTGGGAAATGTTACATTGTGCTCTCTCTAAACTATGCTTGGTCACAAAATTACTTCTTAGAGTTAATTTTAAAAAAAAGGAAAATCAATGTGTTGACAATAAAAATGAGTATCTGAATGTTGTCTAAAAGGATCCAAACCTCTTTCAAAAACTATGAACGGAGCCCTTACAATGAACTCCACAGGATCCTACATCCTCTTCTGGCTTCTACAGGTACCTAGACCTCTCTCCCTCCCTCCCTCCCTCCCTCCCTCCCTCCCTCCCTCCCTCCCTCCTTCTCTCTCTCTCTCTTTCTCTCTCTCTCACACACAAAACTATAAATGAAATAATAAATCTAAAAATATTAAATGCAAAGTGTAGAATTAGTCCCCAGAAGAACTTTAGGTTGAACGCACGTGACTTGGCTAACGTCATATTATTTTACCTCATTTGCTTCTCGTACGGCTTGATGAATGGCGATCCCCGCATAGTCTGTGTTTTGACAATGTGGTCATCCAGCAGCATCTGAATTTCGTCAACTGATGACAAAATAAACGTCCCACTCTCTCTGTAGGGATGAATGACAAATTCCATTGCGTCCCATTCAGTGATCATCTTATCCATGGCCTTTTCAAGAGAGTATTCTTTGCTGGCTGCTTCGCTGATGCCTTCGAACCTGTCTAAGAATGGTTCCAGATTCATGTCTATAAAGGAGAAGACAGTAGAGTCGTCGGCCGGCTGCAGGGGGTAGCCAACAATGGCGGACATGGCCTCCCAGTGCCTGGGGCGCAGGCCAGGGTTACAGATCACCTGGATGAGAGGAATGTACTGTTTGAATTCCTCCACTCTCGTTCTTACTTTCTTGGTCATGGCCAGTGCGTTTGGAGAATCGTGGAAGGCCTTCTCCAGCTTATAGAGCCCTCTCCAGTAATTCCCAACGTCGGTCTCGACCTGGTCTGGGTTCACCTTGTGATAGGGTCCTTCGGTCCACGCCCTGTGCTTGGTACTAAACTCCACGGCAGTTTCGTAGAGACGGAGATAAGGGTTCAGGCCGTCTTGGATCTTTTTCCGTTGAGGATATACGGATGGGATCCAGCCAAACGCCTCCTCCTCGGCATTAAACTGCTCAATCTGGAAAGATGGGTGTCGAGTAAGTGATTCTGAGAGTGAGTGGTGTTTAAAATGTTAATAACGGCGCCCCCTGCGCCCTAACAGTGAACTCAGTGCGTGTAAAGGACTGAGCGTGAATCTAGTTCTTATTTTCTTTTAAAACTGAGAGCCTGTGTGTATTTATGGAGTGCATATGCACGCATTCTGAGATGAGTAACTCAGGGTAATGAGTGTGTGCATTACCTCACCCCGAGAAGCTACTCTCTCAGCAATTTTCAATATATAAATACATGGCTATTAAATATGACTACCACACCATGTTGTAAATCGATCCAACAAGTTTCTCCCATTTCACTTAAGTTTTGTCTCCTTAATCAACATCTCCCCGCCCCGGACCCCTGGTAACCATGATTTGATGCACTGCTTCCTTAATCAACATCTCCGCACCCCGGACCCCTGGTAACCATGATTTGATGCACTGCTTCTACAGTCTTGACTCTTTTTCAATTCTGCCACACTATATATTTTTCTGTATCCGGTTTATACACTTAGCACATTCCCTCTGGATTAATTTATGTTATAAATTAAATGATTTATATTTGCAAAGACTGTGTATCATTTCTTTATTTATTTGTGATCATGTTTCTGGGCAATGGTTTATTACATTCGCCTAACAGTCAAGTAAATTTACAAATAGAAGGAAATTTTACCCAGTAAGACATAATGAGGATCGGGCATCATTCACTAAAGACTTTAAGTGCTTTGAATGAGAACATCACTGCGTTAGATGCTGTGGCAAAGAGACCGAGGGTCCGATTCCTCAGAGTTCCTGATTCAGCTCAGGAAAGACATATGGAGGTGGTAGTACCAAGCACTCCTTCGATAATAACTTAAAGTCAATAGGAGGACTATTGCAGAACCATAGCCATGTAACACGTATGTAACGTTCTGTGTGCACACGTGCAGAAGGGTGCAGACCGCAGCGCGGGATGAACAGGAAGAGGCGGAGGGGGCATTTTCTCTTAGCTAGTCATGGACCGTGCGGAGACACGGGCTGCACAAGCTACACAACCGGAAAGGGGCAGTTGCCCGCATCCATTAACCAGGTGACTTAGAATTCCAGTGAGCCCAGTTATAAACCAACTTAAAAGCTTATTTCTGCCTTTCTGTGATGAGATGATTATAAACTACTGAGTTTCCTAAGCAGACATTCAGGCCTTTTCATGTAAGAACAGTGCAGTTGGTTTTCGTCATAAAACATAATGGAGGTTGTACTATGCATGGCAAAGGATATAGCTTTCCTCTTCCGGGTTCATCTAAGAAAGCTGGACCTGAGGCAGCGGCTCAGCGAGAGACAATAGCGGTCCGATTTGACGACAGCTGCACGCTGTAAGCAGGCCTCTGAGTACAAAAACGCTAAGCAGCAATCAAACGCTATTATGCGCGCGCTTCTCTCACCGATTGCTGTGGAGCTGTGATGCGGAGGACTAAGCGCGGCAAACTGGCAGAGATAACCCTATCTTTAAAATAAAGCTGAGGACCACAGAAACACTGCGAACCGCCCTGCTATGTCTCCTCAGAGCGCGGCTGGAAATCTGGATTGCTTCTATTATTCTCTTGCTTCGAGTAATTCAACTGTTTTATCTTTTTTTTTTTTTTAAGAGTGTCGCACTTTGTAACCTAGGCTGGCTTCAGACTTGCAATCCCGCTACCTCGGGTTCTCAAATCCTTGGGAGTGGGCGTGTACCACCATGCCTGGCTCGATCTGCTTAAGAGCGAATACTCAATACACACTCGCTGCTCTCCCATTGGCCTGTTCCATCCTCCGGAGACCTTCACTGTACCTTGTCTGCTGCTGCATCCAGCTTGCCATTCAGCACCTGCGCCTTTTTCAGGTACCGCTGCACGTCTTGCAGGTCCCCGAAGGTATGGAATTCTTCCGCTTGTTTAGCGTAGCTCTCCAGCTCCTCCACAAACCGCTCACACCGCAGCTAGTCAAAACAATGGGCATGCTTTTTACTCTACCAAAACGAAGACCCCGGCGCATCAAGGGAAATTTTAAGTATTTGAAAAGCTCATCAAAAATTGTTGTTGTATTTCTCGTGACAAGATACAAAGAAAGATAACCTAAAAGACGACTGGGGTCTAAAGTGCACATAAAAAGATTAATTTAGCCGGGCAGTGGTGGCGCACGCCTGTAATCCCAGCACTCAGGAGGCAGAGGCAGGCGGATCTCTGGGAGTTAGAGACCAGCCTGGTCTACAAGAGCTAGTTCCAGGACAGGCTCCAAAACCACAGAGAAACCCTGTTTCGAAAAACCAAAAAAAAAAAAAAAAAAAAAAGATTAATTTAAAGAAAACTCGCTAAAATTTCCTCTTGTTCCCTAGTTTATAAGTTGGCCCTAAACAATGTAAGGAAGTCTGGTTCATTTAAAAAAAATGTGTTAAAAGTATATTCTTTAGTATGCTGAAAAAATGGTGCAAACAAATGACTGAGCATTTGAAAAACTTATAAGAAACAGGATGGGACCAGATGAAAGATATTTCTGTAAGGGCTCTGCAAATGCTATGTCATTTTCATAGCATCTGTGGAAAACCGAACTTCTTTAATTATGCTGTTTCCAAGACGGCTCTTCAATTAGCAACACAGAACCAAGGTATCCCAAGGTTATTGTTGTTTCCCATGAGCGCCTATGACAAGAAATGTGTGAAGCTAATAAAGCCAGGTGCGAAATATTAATATTTTAATATCCTAACATAAACAGCTGTGTGTGATTCACGAAAAGCACTTAATATAAAACTGTCATTGGCAACCTGTCCTGGATTAAATGATTCTAAAAATATCTATTAATGAAATATCTAAAAGTCAAATCTAGGTTATTCAAAACTAGCATCTTTTTTTTTCTATTTCATAGAGTTTAGAGGTTTCTGTCCTCTCTTCTCTTGTTTCCCAGTAAATTCTTTGTTCTGACTTAATGGGCAAAGGAAAATAAGAAGACTATAGCAATAATAGGTGTAGATGTCCCCTTAAATGGTGGTTCTTTATTATTTCTTCTTTTTAAAAAAAGATTTATTTATTTTATTTATATGTGTTCTATCTGTATGTATCACTTTATGCCTGAAGATGAGGGCATCAGATCCCTCTATAGATGGTTTGAGATACCATGTGTTTGCTGGGAATTGAACCCAGGTCCTCTGGAAGAGCAGCCAGTGCTCTTAACCACTGGGCCATCTCTCCAGTCCAATATGTGTAGAGTTTTGAAATAGGACACTTCAAAAATTAAGTATGGATAATTCTGGGCCACCTCGGAATTTTCTAAGAGTCGATTTAAGTATCTAATATTCATTCTCATGTTTTCCACATTCACAATGTTGGGAACAGCCTGATCATAAGAGAGAAATAGTAGCAACAGTTTAACAACGCACAATTTTAAGGCAATGAAGGGGACTCCAAGTGACGTAATCTGTGAACTGAATCTTCTTTGGTGTGGCAGAAAACCAGGTAGCTTGTGCTCGAAGAACAGCTTAACTGGCTGACCTAGGTCAACCTGAAGAGTTTTGGCTTCTTCCATAAAATGAAACTGAAAGTTTAGGTATTTCATTCATAAAAATCTATGGAATGCTCACAGCCCTCTGAAAGCTGTGGTTTGAATGGAGCCCTAAGAGTGCGCAGGGCCGAAGGCTGCTGGCTCACGTACGCAGTACTTTCTGCTGTCATGGACGTGACTTAAGACAAGGGTGGCTCCTAGGACAGGGATGGGTCTGGCCACTTCCTCTCCCTCCTTTCCTCTCTGCTTTTCTAATCTCTCGCCTCTCCTTACAGCCAAGGGATGATACAGAATGAGGCCTTCAGTAGACGCTACTCTCTTGAATTTGGACTTGCCAGCCACCAGAAATGTAAGCCATAAACGCCTGTGCTTTATAAATTACCCCGTCTCAAGTCTTCTCTTACAGAAGCACAAGATGGGCTGAGACACTGTATTAGACCCTGTGCTAGCCAGAGAGATATAGACAGAGAAAAAATAAAAATGAAATTCTCACTTGGAGCTGACCATCTAGTGGCAGACAGCCCCGGAAGGAATAAAAGTGACTGGGGTCATTAATCTGGTGGCCAGGTGTTAAAGAGCAATGGAGAATCTACCTGAGTTCTAGAAGATGTCCCAGAAAATCACCTGGGACAGGTGTGAATCAGGGCCGTGTGCTACAGGGTGCAGAGATAACACAGGACATGAGAGACGCACAGAGCCGAGAACTAGAAGGTTCTTGTAGTTAACAAGATCAGGAGTGTCCCAAAAGGCAGGAAAGGGGGCTAGACAATAGGTAGAGAAAACCACAACCCTTCTCCCGGGAAAAATGTCCCGGCAGGGCTGTGTTTAGGAGAGCCAGAGTGACCAGGAACTGTAAGGAAGTGTGTCAGAAGGGGATCTTGACGTCGGTGCATGAAAGCAATCAAATATAAGCAAAACCAAGCAAACAAAAAAACCTAAAGTTAGTACCATAAACCACCTGAAAGAAACACTGTTTTATTAATGGCCACTCAGGAGCAACATTTCCCAACATTCTCTCCATACTGCCCCTAAAAATCAAGGCCTGATCCCACATCAATCAGTGCCCCGTTGACTCACCCCTGAGTCGTTTGTTAGAAAAGATCCGATAACCGTACACTCTTCTGCGACTGCGGGGAAAGCTACAGTGTGCGCCTGCGTAACAAAGGCGTCTGTGCTGCTGTGTCCAGAGTGAAAACCCAAACCTGCCCCGAGAACGAGAGCAACCTAACAAGTCTGCGATGCCAACCTTAAGGCCTTCTTGGTACTGTTCCGTCTTGTCTTTGATGATCTTCCTGTGCTCGTCAAAAATCTCTCCCATCCTAGCGTACCACTGGAAAACGCTGTTGTTCAGCCGGATGTCCGCAGGGGAGAAGTTGACGCACTCAATGAGGAAGGCCAGGCAGTTTTTAGAATCCACCAGTCTCTGGGCCAGCTCCACCATGTCGGTGGTCTCCACCTTCTGAATGTGAGCCTGCAGGAAAACACACAGGCACATCAGAACCGTGGCCCCGAACTGGGGACCTCAGCACAGTTTGCGTCTTGACCATCCCAAACCCCCCTTCACTAAGACAAGGGAAGGGAAAAATGTGAGAAAATATTTAACAACACATTTAAAAAAAAAACAACGGAAGACCCAGGAGGATGCTGTGTATCCCTGGAAAATAAAAGCAGCCACCAGGTGAGTTATTTCATTTATTCTTTTAGTACCGTGCTTTGGCGCACTAGGAATATGCCCGACACATTGGCCAGGTGCTGGCAACGAAGGCCCATGCAGTCGGCCTGGCTTTTCCCCTCGTGGAGTTTGCTAGCTGATGAGAGAGGTGGTGGTTAGTCGAACAAGGGAAGAGGTAAACTCTCAGCATGGACAGTACTCCAGTGAGACGCCCGCTGCTGCTTGCAGCATGTCACGGAGTTCTGTGGCAGCCAGACGTGGACAGTGACCCTCCACAAACACACGTGGAAGAGGCAATGGGGTGTGGCAGATGAGGAGGGCCAAGCAGAGGGAGCATGTGGCCCCCATGGCAAGAGGGCGCTTGTGTGTGGGTCTGAAGGGCTGCCAAGGCTGTGACAGGGCGGGCGCCACTCTAGAGGGCTTGCTACGCTTATTTTTAATCATGTATCTGCATGGACATCGGGGGACATCAAAGTCACGTGAGTATGGGTGCCCAGAGAGGCCAGAAAAGAACATCTGATAATTTGGAGTTGGAGTTACCCATGACCGCAAGCCCCCCCCCAAAAGTGAGTGCTGGTAGCAAACCCCAGGCCCTCTCTATTCTTAACAGCTGAGCCACCTCCCCAGTCCCAGGAAAAATGGTTTTAAACTGAAGTCATATCCCACGGGACCATCTGGGCTCAAGTCAATTGCCCAAAACAACTGAAGGAGAAAAGATTGTATCTAGTCGAAGTTTGCCACAAAACTACCTTGCTTGCATGGGAGAAAACGCTGACTGGGTAGTAGGGAATCTCAGAATGAGTCTAGAACATATGGCTGTAAAATAAAACCAGCAATGTCCCCACACGCAATAATAGACTGACTTAGAAACTATAGTTTTCACACATAGTTAATGTCTAGTCACAATATGTATTTTTAAATTTAGCCAATCGGTGTTCTACAGAGCCCAATAAATAGTTTTATATTTCTCCTTATTTGCAGTAAATGACTAATTTTTGTGTTGACTAAATTTATGAACTGGTTTGCTCTTATTGGAATAAACTGTTTAAAGGGCAGAAATAGTTAAATACAAAGCAGTGAATCTTGTTTGCTAATTTTGTTAAAGATTGGAAAACGTGACACAGAGATTGTCTGTACCCATTGCCAACCGAAGAATTCCTTGATGACTGAGGACAAGGAGCACAGCACACAAGTGTCCCCTTGAAGTCTGTTAGCTGTAGATTAAAACGAGTGGATGCACACGGGCATCTCAGGTTACCCCGACCAGTCCTGGGCAATCCCTGCCAGCACGGTGCTAATTACAAACACGGTTTTCGAGAACGTGGTTGCGCTGAGACTTTCGGCAGCCACGCCCCCTGGCGGCCCCTCACTCCGACCGACCGGCTTTGGTCAGTGAGATGTTCGCTAACGTGACAGTGGCAGAAAAGCGCCTCTAAACGTGTGCTTGCGTGTCTGTGCGCCGGGAGGGGAGAGGGACCTGCGCGGGGACCTGCTGGAGATTGAGAGACCCACGCAGCGGAATATTTAAACCCGTCAGCTCGACTGAGGGTCGGCTGAGCAAACTGAGCCTCCTCTAACAGGTGACCCAATCGTGACCACACGGAGGCCAAGAGGAACACCCGGAGAGGCCAGACTGCAGGCTTGTGCTGAAACATTTAACACATCCTGATGACTGGAAGCCTCTGTCTGAACCTTCGCGGTGACCTGCTTCTCTGTGCCCTGGTGCTGGTTCTGATGCGGCCAGCGACCCCGACGTGACCCCGCCGCATCAGTGGTACCTTCATCTCCATGAGCTCTGCTGTGTTGGGAGGCGTGCTCAGCGCTTTCTCGGCGATCTTCTCAAACTCATCGCACAATCTGAAACAGCAGGCAAAGTCCATCTTACAAACAAACGTGCGGGTTACTTTCACTTCAGCACACAGTATGTAATGCCCCGTTGCATGAAAAGTAGATTGTGATTTATCCGTATGACATCTAAGGACTTAATACAAATTGGTGCTCACTTGCTTATTTGCTCTATATAAATTTGACAATCAGTTGTCAGAGTCCACGCAACAGTAGTAAATGACCGAGATGTAAAAATGGATGAGATTTTATAATGACCCCCACACAGCTCACAGTCTGATGGCAGAGACGGTTCCTTCAAGGAGCTGTTCCCCTGCTCAACCCACTGAGGTGGTAAAAGGGGAGGGAGTAATTAGCTCTACTTACGGGGAATAGCTAAAACCACAAACAAAAACAAAACAAACAAACAAACAAACACAAACAGGCCTGTTGCCGGGAAACAACCAGCCCAGCACACACCAGTATTTCCCAGTGGACGACAAAAATATTGGACAAACTTGGAGTTGGGAAGAAAGAAAGAAAAAGCTTCAGAGGTAAGGGACTCAAGGAAGAAAAAAAAAAGAAACCTTCACAAAAAGAGGCTGGGGAAGGAAGGAAGAGCGTGGACCATGCTGAGCGGAAGGCGGCTGGAAGATGGATGAGCGGTTTGAATGTTTGCAGCCCTCGGCGGCAGAATCAGCAGAGGAGGACAGGTATGTGCTGAAGGGCTACAGAGAAGAGGCCATGGAGAGGAACCGGTAGGCAGACAGATGTGAGCATGCTGTGGAGAGGACATCAGCTCCTGTTGTGCCCTCTGCATACCCAGTGAGTCTGACCTAACTAAACACAAGGTGGAGGAAGGAGAGAGGCCAGGAGGGCAAAGGAGCTCTAAGAAGGGGGCGGAGCAATAATAAAAGGGAAGTACCAAATCCTCCTTCGGGAAACATTCCCACCATCCTCAGTACTTCTAGGGGGACAGTGCCTCACGCAGAAGATACAGTGCGCTTGCCCGAGAGGCCCCACAAATCCCAGCCTCTTCACTGGTGCCTCTGTCTCCAGCCCTCACCCCGCTTTACCCTTGCTACCCATTACCTGCCTGAAGTTCCTTGAAGACTCCCTGTCTACCTGGGATTCTCTGGCCACACCGCTGTCCTGGCAGACACACCCTTAAAAGGAAACCGCTACTCCGCTTGTCCTTGTAACCTTCCTTGCTGTCTCCTCTTCTCCAGCACCACACAGAGAAAGCATTTTGTGTCCCCGCCCTCCCCCCACTCTCGAGGCAGAGTGGGGTTCTTACTACGCTCTAGTGCAATGCGCTGGTTTGGGTTTTGTTTCCGTGTCTGCACTGTAACTTTTCTCCGCATATCTCATTCATAACCTAAGCCTTGCCCCGTGTGTAGCACACACAGGCTCGATGAATGAAGCTGCCTTCAGGCTTCTACCCAATTTCTAACGATCTTGTCTTCCTCTGATACCGGAGTTGGAAGGAACATTCTGAGGCAGGTGTGTGACTCATCTGCAATCCTACCGGGATACTGAGAGGTGAGTGTGTGGGAGTGTCGTGTGGTCTGCAGGCCAGCAGGGGACCTAGTGAGATCCTGCCCTCCAAGGCCACACAGGGAAAGTCCTGGTTATTTCTGTTCTCCACCTTGTCACACAAGAAACGAGGCCCTCTGCTTGTGGACCAGCCACGCTAACTGTGCTTCTTGACTTAGAAAGCAGGCCTTCAGCTTTCCACTCACTGGTACTCTCTGAGTTTAGACCTGTCAGCTTTCCTACGCCCCGAACCCTGGTTAGCCAACAAGTTGTTACGGTAACGACTTGTCAAAGCCTTGAAGAGTAATGATAATTAGGCAACGCCTTGATATCCACCGTAAATAAATTTACTTTGAAAACTAACTTATATATGGATTACATACATTTTAAAATACGAAGTGAACGCCCACCTGACTTGTGGAAAAGGATGAAAGTGTGTTTTAAAGGCTACGGTACATAGGTAAATTGCGAGGTGCATTTGTGAAGGAAACCATACTGACAATCGCATCGCAAAACATCACTCCGTGTAGAAGTAAGGTTAGAATAATCCTCTCTTTTTGGATCGCTGTGACACATTCCGTACCTCATGTTCACCTCCTGGTGGTCTCGGAACATCTTCGCTATCAGTTTCCCACAGATAATGTCCGCGCGCTTCACCAGAGCTCTGATCAGCTCCTCACAGTGCATCTCAAACATCCCCAAACGAATCGTCTGCAAGGGGATAAAGACTTAGTGCACACCAACAGGAAGAAGAATAAGTAAAAAAAACCTCTTCAGTCTTCCATTCTCTGGACACGGATTTGTGTGTGCAATGTAATGAGGTTAAGTTTTGAGTTTGGGGATTTTTGTTTTTGTTTTTGAGTCACTGAGCCAGGCATGCTGGTTCAGGCCTGTGATCTCATGCACTTGAGAGGCAGAATTATAACACGGAGTGTTGAGGCCAGCCTGGACTATATAGTGAATTCCAGGCCAGCCTGGTCTCAAAAACAAACAACAGAAGACATCAGCAAATTCACACGTGGGGATGGGGGAGTTTCTGCTACCTATCCCTTGCTCTTTGTATTTTACAGCTATCTAGTAAGGAGATAAATATGCTGGAAGTTTGTTATCTCAGAACCCCTAAGAAGAAAAATAGATTGTAACAGCTTAAGAAACTAGGCTATTGCTAAGCAGATAAAAATTGACTTCATTCGTTTCCACTTTGTTCTGTTTTCTTTTGTTTGTTTTTTGACAGTGTCTTGCACTATAGTCCGGACTATCTGACTACAAACTGTGGCCCTCCGGCCTGCTGAGTGCTGGCATTAAAGGTGTGTAGCATCACATTCAGCAGCAAGATGGGTTTCAAATACTTTGTTCTGTTTTGAAAAATAGTTCATGGACATGGTAGAGAATTTGAAGAATGTTTTTGATTAAAAAAAAAAAGGCTAAGAGAGGATTGTTGGAATTCCTAGCATCCTTAGTAATGGAAGCAAGCACCTTTTGGTATCATTGCTGTAGCTTCCAAATGACTTGTCAACATGCAAAAAGTCAGGTTCTGGGAAATGGGAGGAGGTGCAGCCTAGGACATAGGGCCATGTGTGGGGCTGGCGGCTCAGGCATCCCGGCACAAGAACCATGTGTCCCGGCCGTCCTCGCTGAGACTTTCACCATGCATGGTGTGTGTCGCCAGCTCTGCGGTTTTCACTGTGGGTTCTAACATTAGATGTTAAGAGAGACCGTTTGATTCGGGGGGAGTCGCCCAGGACAGGGCCATTCACCTTTCGAGACGTGTACTGAATCTCTTCGATCAGCTTTTGGTATTTGCGGATCTCCTCGATCAGTTTCTCGTAACCCTGATTCTGGGACAGGAACTGGTCCACGTCCTGCTCGGCTTTCTTGGTGACCAAGAACTGGTACTTGTCGTAGAATTTGAGGTGCTCGGTGGGCGCCACGCTCTCTCTCAGCACCACCTCCTTAATCTTCTCTTTGTGAGCGTCGACAATCTCTTTCAGAATTATGGGCTTCAGGGTTGTCGGCTTGGATTTGCTTTCCTAACCGAAGGAGGAGGACAATGTCACTTCAAGTGTCTGTAGTTAAACTAGCCCTGTTATCTCTATGAAAGGGTCCGTCTTATTATATTGTCTTCATTTGTAAATATCTGTGATTTACTAGTCTCTAATCTATAGAGATGCATTCAGTCTAACCCAAAGAGTGCGAGAGAGAGACAGAGACAGAGAGAGAGACAGAGAGAGACAGACACACACACACACACAGAGAGAGAGAGAGAGAGAGACACACACACAGAGAGAGAGAGAGAGAGAGAGAGAGAGAGAGAGAGAGAGAGAGAGAGAGAGAGAGACTGATTCTCTGTACTTTTCATTTTCCTTAAAGGTTGTTTGTGTTTTCTTTTCAGCATGGTTGAGAGGATGGCCATTTGAGAGTAGGTGCAAAATAAGCCCTAGGACACCTAACAGCAAAGCCCACAAGTAGCTGCGCTAGCCCTAAGGCTGGCCTTGGGCTGCACTTTAAAAGTCAAATGCTCCATGGGTCCCATCTTCCCGCTCCACAGAGGCAGAACCTGCCCATGTGGCCGAGAGGAGGATGGCCACTTGCTAGTGACCGCTGATGCTGATCTTTGGTCACCGAGCTCCGAGTCTGCTGCCACAGCTAGGGTAACACCGGGCAAGGGTGTGTGAGACAACAATTTTAAATGAGCATGTCAATCTCAATGGCTTGACCCCTTCCCCTTGCAAATGAGATACGAGCATTAAGGCGGTGCCTATGTGCACGGTCACTCTTGGAAACATCGTGCTCTGACTTCTGGAGGGAGGGATTTTAAACTGGTAATGAACAGAAATCACAGTCTGTGGTGGGTGTTCTCTGATGTTGAAATTGACGGCCCTGATTTAGAACTCCTGTGACTATCTGCCTACTACACCCCCTAGTGGGCACTTCAGGAGCTCCATCTGGCTTAAGCCGGATGGCTCGCAGGGACACACTACCAAAGGCTGCTGCCTCTACAGGACCCTCATTCCTGGACTCGGCTGACACTTGGTGTTGCTGTGTGCAGTGTGGGTTTGTGGCTTCTTGTGGACAGGTCATCACTACTCACTGAGAATGGCTCGCACGCCCTTAGCAGCTTATCTAAGGGCTGAAATGGAGCTATCTTTCTAGGCATAATTGGATTCTCAGACTCGAGAAGCACCTTAGAAAGTTTCTAATATTAAATTTAATTAGTACCCATTGAGAGTTAAGGAAAATGATATTCTGCGTGATACCTTGGGTGTTCAAAGACATCAAATTAGATCATGAGACAGTTATGAGCTTGGACTTGCGGTGCATTCGCCCACACTAGGCTCGCCTTCCCTGGGAAATAAAAGTGTGCTTTAATCTATTATCCATTCCTATCTAATATGATACGGAAGATCAACATGAATCTGCTTCGGCATTTACTGCCAAAGGTCATCGAGACTCTGTGTGGTTATTTTATTCCAGGTACTCTTACAGCTTATTTTCAGATCAGACTGGTCCCCAAATTGCCTAGAGACATCTAAGGGTAGTGATCATGGTGAACCCCAGAATTTTTATCTTTAAAATGTGACCAAGTAAGGTTGACAAAGCCATTGCTCCGCATACCGTGCCCCCATGCAAGTCCTTATCTCTCACAATCTGATGTCAGAGCAAATATCATTCTCTTTTTGAAAAGCCTAAATTATATACTTTCATTCTAATTTAAACTTGCCATGCATCCTCTTCACCTGAGACCCCAGGAAGGGAGGGGTCGTGGTTTACAATCATAAAGTCATAGCAACAGAATTCATTTGGGTCATTATAATCAGTATTTAGAGCTTGGTCATTCTTATCTGATTAACTATGTTGAATAAAAGAGTCTATGGGGCCAAGATGGGGGAAACTCGATTCAGAAAAGGCACAGCTGCCTGCAGGCTTCGGTCATCTTTGTGGTTGAGCTAGGCTCTGACTCCCCAGCAAGGAGGGAGTTGGGGGGGGGGGGCGAGATCTGACACCAGAAGACAAAGCCTCTGCGCAGAGCAAAGCAGGGCCCAGTGTTCACACCGCACAGGCCATTAAAGAATGAGGACTCTCAGGACCACGACAACACTAAAAGGAGATCGAATCCTTGACTGGGGTGGAAGAGCAAGGAAGATGTCGGTCCTTTGCCTGTGAGAGGGAAAGAGGTGTCTTAACAGTCCATGGCCAGAATTCTCTTCTCCGACTTGGACAAGTGCACAGCCAGGGAGTTCAAACTAGCATTAGGTCAAAAATAATTCAGTCAAAGCTGAGCCTTCCAGAGCTTTCAGACGATTGCAGAATTCCTAAGAAGCCAGCTTGAACAACAGCCACAAAAACTTCACAAGTTCCTATCTCTACCACACGGTAACTAAGGGAAAGACCCAAAGGAATTAGCCACCGTGGGCGGAATTTCACCAGCAGCAGAATCACACAGGTCAAGAACACAGGCAGTGAAATTCTTAAATCAGGACGAAAAAGAATTAATATGTGGAAAGACAAAAAAAAAATTCTTAATAAGTAGAAAGGACCATAAAAATGCCCAAATCTATTTGTGCGAAGAATTAATAAATCTAGAAAACAAAGTAATTAATAGGAACTCCACTCCATGGAGGGAGCATTGTCCTCCCAATGCATACTTTCTTTCTAAAATTCCTTTCCCCCTTTTATTAAACATAGATTCTTCTCTCACACAATGTAATTCAAACACTCTGCTCCTCCCAGTCCCTCCCCACCTCCTTATCCACTCAGATCCACTCCCTTTCTGTCTTTTGTTACAAGAGAGCCGCCAGTGCACACTTTCGTAATCAAAATGCTAAAAATCTAAACCGGTCCTAGTTAGAATTTCTATATCTGCGATGAAACACCACGACCAAAAGCAACTTGGGGATAAACCCAAGCAGGACAGGAACCTGGAGACAGGAGCTGGTGCAGAGGCCAAGGAGGGGTGCTGCTTACTGGCTTGTGGCTTGCTCAGTCTGCTTTCTTATGGAAAGAACCCAGGACTACCGGTCCCGGGATGCCACTGTTAATCACTAATTAAGAAAACACCCTCAAGACTGACCTTAAGTAGGCGTTTTCTCCACTGAGGCTCCCTCCCCCTCGGAGGACTCTACCTTACGTCAAGTTGTCGTTAAATTAGCTAGCACAAAGCCAAATCATGAGTTACGTATATCTCTACTTAGGTAATCACATACAGGACAGAAAAAGAAATCATTTAGGAATATACAGAAAACTAGTAACACACACTCTCTCTCTCATAAATCAAATCACTTCAAATCTCGGGCTAGAAGCCAAGATGGGAATCGAGCCCTGAAGTGAGGTGTGACGGGGAGAACTTGCTGGGTGATGCTCCCTTCCCCGAGAAGGCCTGGAACTACACTGGCTAACTCTGAAGCCACTTAAGTCTTAACACCAGTATCCTGTCTGTACTCTTTGCATCCATGAGATCTGGGTAAGCTATTTCACACGTAGAAACAGAAGCAGACAGCTACTGATTGGAGCTCCGGGACCTGAAAACCTCACATGTGACTAACTCGCTGGGCTAAACTGCGGTGACCAACAATGAAACGTGGAGGCGGGATCTGTGAGGACAGAGGCGGGAGCTTGCTACTGG